>NC_040911.2:67668339-68992256 GCF_004126475.2 Phyllostomus discolor | reverse complement strand
AACAGATGGTGTTGAAATAACTGGACAGTTACATGCAAAAAAAATGAAAATCAAGCACCAACTTACACCATACACATAAATAAATTCAAGGTTGATAAAAGATTTAAATATAAGCATGGCACTATTAAAGTCCTAGAGGAGAACATAGGCAGAAAAATCTCAGATATTTCATGCAGAAACATTTTTACTGATATGTCCCCTAGAATAAGGGACATAAAATAAAGAATAAACAAATGGGATCTCATCAAAATAAAAAGCTTCTGCACAGCTAAAGAAAATAGCATTAAAATAAAAAGAGAACCAACCATATGGGAAAACATATTTGCCAATGATACCTCAGACAAGGGAATCTCCAAAATATATAAAGAACTTACACGACTCCACTCTAAGAAGACAAGTAACCCAATTAAAAAATGGACAAAGGACTTGAACAGACACTTCTCCAAGGAGGACATACAGAAAATCCAAAGACACATGAAGCGATGCTCAATATCGCTAGCCATCAGAGAGATGCAGATTAAAACCACAATGAGATACCACTTCACACCAGTCAGAATGGCCATCATAAACAAAGTAACAAACAACAAGTGTTGGAGAGGTTGTGGAGAAAAGCAGACTCTAGTGCACTGTTGGTGGGATTGCAGACTGGTGCAACCACTGTGGAAAGCAGTATGAAATTTCCTCAGAAAACTAAAAATGGATCTGCCTTTTGACCTGGCAATTCCAGTGCTAGGATTATATCCTAAGAACCCTGAAACACCAACCCAAAAGAACCTTTGCACCCCAATGTTTATAGCAGCACAATTTACAATAGCCAAGTTCTGGAAGCAACCTAAATGACCATCAGTAAATGAATGGATCAAAAAGCCATGGTACATTTATAGAATGGAATTCTATGCAGCAGAAAGAAAGAAGGAGCTCCTACACTTTGTAACAGCGTGGATGGAGCTAGAAAGCATTATGCTAAGCAAAATAAGCTGGGCGGTGAAAGACAAATAGCATGTGATCTCACCTTTAACAGGAACCTAAACAAGAAAACAAACAAACAAGTAAAACATAACCAAAGACACTGAAATAGAGAACAGGCTGACAGTGTCCAAAGCGGGGAGAGGAGGGAATTTCAGGGGAGTTTCAGGGGAAAAGGGGAAGGGTTTACAGGAACAAGTATAAAGGACACATGGACAAAAACTAGGGGTGGGTGGAAATGGGAAGGAAGTGGAGAGGGCTGGTGGGTGGCCTGGGATGGGAGTAAAAGATAGAAAATTGTACTTGAACAACAATTAAAATAAAATTTAAAAAAATGATTCAGAATTCAACTTCAAATGTGAAGAAGAATTAAGAATAATTAAGCGATTTTTCCTGTATAGTTTTTTTCTAATCCATGACAGTAATAGATGATAAAATAGACTTAAATGAATATAATTCATTTAATAATGATAAAAATTCAATAAGGGGAGTTCTCTATCATTAGGATAAAAAATTCTAACTCATAGAATGCATCATGTCTGAGTGGGAATTAATGGAGGTTTCTTTTTAGTAGTACATAAAATAACAGCATATTTTTAATAACTTTTTAGTTTTGATGAAATACAAAACTTTATCTAGTGGTCCATTTAGCTCCAGTAATCTGTTTAAATGCCAGATGAGGAAAGAAACTGGTTTAATGGACTTAGTGACAAATGTTCTGTGCTATTCTTACTTGGCAATTTAATAGTTTTTAAGGGATTCTTTTGTTAGTTACTGATTTGAGTATATATAATTCTCCTACCTAAAGTCTGGTCAAGATGGGAATGCTGTGGGGGACTCTATGGTGGTAACCTTGGTGGCAGCTTTTACATGGATGCTTATCCTTTCTCTTGCTTAACCACTTAAAATAGGAGAAGAAAATATAAGAAAAGATGCTTGGTGTCAGCTAAGAACTCCCATTCTATAGTTGTAAGCTTTATAGTGTATGCATTATTTACAACAGAAATATTAAGGAACTGGCTGGCTAGTAGGAGACATACTGCTGTCAGAGCTGGTAAGGACTTTGGGGGTCATCTGATCTTTCATCGTCATTTTAATGGTGAGGGAAATGATACTTTGATTTCTCTTAAACAGCAAAGTAAACCATAGCTAGAAATTGGGTCTCTTGGATTCTAAGAATCTGATCTGTGCTAAAGAACATGCTTTGAGGTTCCCCAGAGTCAAAGCCTGAGATGGGTATTCTCATGAAAGTGATTTGTTGGGGGATGAATTCTCAGGAGAAAGGATGGGAGGGGAACAAGACAGGACAGAGAAGAAAGGCTAAGCAAAGATGGGAATTCCTGGGGTACAGATTTGCCGCAGGGTTGGTTTGACCTTGAGCCAAGAGGGCAGGCCTTTTGAACCCTCTGTCAGTAGTTGTCTCTGGGCAACTGTGATTAGGCAGCCATGAGGCTATTTAATTGTGGGATAAATTATGGTTCCCCCCCCCCCCATTCATATGCTGAAGTCCTAACCCCAGTACCTTAGAAAGTGACTATTTTCAGATAGGGTCTTTAAAGAGGTAACTAAGTTAAAATGAGGTCAATAGGGTGGACTATATGGGCTGTAAACCAATATGACTAGTATTGTTGTAAAAAGAAAATTTGGACACAGATGCACACACAGAAAAAAGACCATGGAAGACAGCAGAAGACAATGATCTACCAGCCAAGAAGAGAGGCCTGGGAATGAGACCAATGCTACCAACTCCTTGATCTCAGACTTCTAACCTTCAGAACTCTGAGGAGATAAATTCTTATTATTTAAGCCACCTGCTTTGTGGTACTTGGTTATGTCAGCCCTAGAAAACGAATGCACCTTTGACCGAGAGCAGTTCTCTGGAGAAGGGAGCAACTGTGCATAGTGTTACCCAGCCACACTCCCAGCAGCTTGGGGACAGATGCTCTCATTGGTAAATGGATCTACTATCTAAGGTTATGGAGCAGTACCAAGGGATCTCTTAAGGGGGTGGTCTGTAAGCCTTTAAAAACTAGCATTTATTCAGATTCTATTCTGGGTCATTCCCAGAGGATACAGAGAGAGAAGGAGAGATGGGGATGGATTACTTGATGGCTATGGTCTTGCAGAGTAACGCTTCCAGCTTTTCCCCAAAGCAAAAATGGAAGGAAGATGGGGTCTGATGTGAAGCACAAGAGGAAAAGGTTATGGCTTTTTTCTTAATTAGGAAATAGCAGAACCTGCTGGGTAAAGAGGGGCTTTCAGAACAATCTGCTACCTCTCTTCAGATCACCAAATAAAGTATGATTCATATTAATGACACAAGTTGGGCATTATGAGACAGACTGCCTTTCCTCGTTACCACAATTCACTCTTTCCTCTAATGTTTTTACCATATTTTTTATTCTTGTCTGCTGGGTGAAAAATTTTCAAGAAGGCAAATTAAATTATGGCTGAGGTTTATCAAGTTTATTTTTCCACCCATTCACTTTTTGTACTTAATAAAGCAAAGGGAAGGTTATTGATTATAAAACTTCTGCGGGATGCTTTATGAGCAGGGTAGTGAAACATACTTCGTAATAGTCAGAAAATTGGCTATTTCAAACCTGCCATATGATTTTTATCAGTGAAACGGAACTCACTTTTTCAAGTATTAACTTTATTTTACTTCCCACCAGCTGTATTAAATTGCTACTAAGCAAGAAAAATTTCTTCCATAGTTTGGATAGTATATTTTTGGACAAGATCACGTGAATCTTGCTGCAACAAGGAAGCTTTCATCACCTGATACAGCAAGGCCATCATAAAAGAGAAAACAATTATGCTGCTTGAGTGGGGAAGAATGCTCAATGGCTACACTAAACATAGTTGAGTCTTTCTATGTGTGAATAAAACAGGCAGAATACTAAGAATTTTCCTATATTTACAGAAGTAGATCTGTTTAATAAAGCAAATAAAACAACTTAGGGGCCCTTCACTTACATGATCACTTCCAAGTTTCTGAACCTAATTTTGTGCTTATTAAGTTTTCTATTCCTTTCTTCTAAAATGAATTCCAAATTTAATCATCACCAGTCCCCAAACTGAACTGGGTATGACACGTAGACCAGTGCCTATGGGGCACCACAGCCTGAAGGGGAAATATTCAGTAAATGTACCTGTTGCTTTGAGTACACAGACAACCTTCTCTCATCTGTGATTCCCCAAAATGAATATTGTGTGGAGTCCTCTGCCTGCTACTTGCTGGCACATGTTATAAATCCATTTAGGCAGTCATATGAAGATAGCAGTGCCTAAAATAATTTTATAAATACTTAGTCTATTTGTTGACCGATGTTTCTAAAATGAGGGTGATTTTGCTTTTCAGAGTGTATTTAGTAAAGTCTTGAGACATTTTTGTTCACTATGACTGAGAAAGTGCTTTTGGCATCTAGTGGGTAGAGAGGGGTCAGGGAGGCTGCTGAGAATCCTACAATGTGCAAGACAGCTCTCTGAACCAAAGAATCATCTATTTCCAAAAGTCAGTGGACCACACTTTAGAAACTCTGCTGTAGACAGTAGAGGTGGTTAAAATTCTGGCATTGAAGTTCATAGATCTAATCTCAGGCTCTTTCACTTGCTGGATCTTGAAGCCTTGGTTTCCTCATCTGCAAACAGGGATAATATTAGTATCTATCTCACAGGGTTGTTACCACTGTTATATGAGGTAATAGAGGTATAATAAAAGTAGGATGTTTAGCCTGCCTGTGGCACTCATAAAGTGCTGGCCATTATTGCTATTATTATATTTATATTCTAATACTTTATATGCTCTGAATAATAACAAATCTATACTTCTTTCTAAGCATTAACCTCTTAAGGAATCAATTTATTTAAAATAATAAGAAGGAATTTGATAGTATGTTTAAACTTGGCTCAAAGGAGGCAAGGGATTTAGTAATGATACCCCTTCTCCCCTCACCCTAGATGTTTTCCTGGGGGGTATGAGGCAGAGGGAATCCAGTGAAAGGAGTTAGAAACCTCCAAATCTAAATCTGATAGATAACTCAATTTTTTTATTGTTCAGTTAGAGTTGTCTCTATTTTTCCCCCAGATGACTCAATGTTTATCAGTTTGTCTTTGCTTTGAGTAAGGGTTTAAAGAAAACTTTGAAAAATCATTGAACTAAAAGGGTCATTTCAACTAAAACATTTTATGATTATGTGATCATTTTAAATACTTTCAATATCTGTAAACACAAATGCCTGAAACATTTAGGTAAGACAAATGATATTGAGGGACATCTTTTTCCTAGAACTTTAACACATTTTTATATGAAGCATAATAAATCCATAGAGGAAAAGAGCTCATTAAATTGATTCTGGAAGGGGTGTCCTTTATTTGAATTTTTTCACTCATGGCCAAAATCTTGATTCTTATCTTCATGTAGGAACCTCGCCCAAGTAACCATGTAGAAACGTACAGACAATGATTCATTGACACATGCACTATTGTCTGGAATGAGGAATCTGCCTTGGGTTGAGTAAACATACATGTCACTAAATAAAAAGATCCCACAGTGGGTTCTGAGAGGCATCTCTAGTCTTTAACCAGGGACATGCTCTGGGGCTGAGCTGGACTTTCTTGTGTACTTCCCAGTCTCACAGGTCTGGTCTGGTCTGGAGCATCTTCTTTGTTCTGCTTATCATCCTTATTGAGTGTGGTTCCTGTGACTCCAAGAAAGATTAACTCTACAGATGCTGACACAGCTCTGTGTCTGCTTTCTTTGTGGAGGGACATCTATTGTTCTTTGGAGCTGTATCCTCTCAGTGTACAATACTCTAAAAACCCTCTGCTGGGAACAATTTCTTCTGCCTGAAGACTGAACAGGAAAAGAACCATACATTTGTATAGAATGTGACACCTTCTGAGCAGCAACATTAATTACCTTCACAGCCACACCAGCTCAGGGTGTACTGGTCATTGGTCCATTGCAGCATGCCTGTGGATGGCCTGCTTTTCAAATCTGTAGAACTGCAACAAGAATACAAAAGAAGGCCCTCAGCCTATGGTTGAACTCCTTCTTTTCCTACCCCTGACTTCATCCTGCACAGAAATGGACCTTGTGCTCACACCCATGGATATTCCCACCTACAAGTCTAAGCCCCATCCATAGCTCCCTTTGTGCCTAGGAGTGCATAACCTAGCATGGTCACCCTTGACAGCAAAGACCAAGGGCAGAAGTTCACGTGACCTTGAAACTGGGTTCAGAGCTATTTGGGTAAGAAATTACAAGAACCCAAAGTCTGAATGAAGGCACAGGTGCTCTGGGTGGGCACGTTCCTTGAGCCCTGCACACACCCACTGTATAGTGAGGGTACACTTGGAAAAAAGCTAGAATTAAGTCCTCTAAATCATAAGGCCCAGCACAAGGGATCTTCTTGGCCAGGTCTAAGGATGGTACTGCACTCCAAAAATAGTATTATATTTTTCCTACCTTCTGCTTTTTACTTTACATATTCAACAATACCACAAGGGACCTTACATGGCATCTTTTATAGCTGTAATTTGTTCTTTTACATGCTTGTATAATATTTTATCATTTATATGTATCATAATGTAGCAAGCCATTTCTTTGTTAGTGAACATTGGTCATGTATCTGAATTTTGGCTATGAACACTGCTGCTATAAATATAAGTATTTACATGTTGTGTTATTTCTTTGGGGTATATTTCTGGGAATGAAATTGGTGCATGAAGAATATATAATTTAAAAGCTAATGGATGCTGCCAAATAATCAACAGACATGCAAAAAATGCAAATTCACTAGTCATCTGGGAAATGAAAATTAACCTAACAAAGAAACATTGTACCCTGCAGATTGAAAAACTGTAGAAAAAAAATGAAAGAAAAAAAGAGCTAAAACATCACTGTAACTCTGGGAAGAAGCATAATATCATGCATTGCTGATGGAAATATGAAGTGCACCAGCCCTCCTGGCAGGTAGCTTAGATTATTAATAGGGTCGAAAAATGAAACTGAAGTCTCTCATCTTTTTATGTTTCTTTCCACTTCTGTGAACTAATACATAGGCAATGACACTATTAGTATACTCCCTCGGAGATCATCCCCTACTCACAGGGAGTGGAATGGAAAGGCTGAAGAATCATGGAACTTGTGTACCTTCAGCCAACCTCATGTGGACACTTAGAAGCTCATCTCTTGACTGTGACTAATATTGTTCATGTGGGACACAGAGAAATGAAGTGAAAATGAGAGGCTATTGAGGAATGGGGATTCAACAGTTAAGCTCTGAGGAAAGCCCTCCTTTCTTTGGTTTAGCAAGTTTTCTGTGCAAAGGCCCTCTCTGGACATGCAGAAGCCCATGATCATTTTCTAGAGGACTCTCCAGCTGACTGAGAAATTTCAAGCCATAATTTAAGTGTCTTGTGTTTTCTTCTGGGTCAAACAGGCTGCCAACATTGGAACCACCCACCCCCACCCTTCTCTAGAAATGCTATTGATTTTCAGCATGATTGATAAAACACAGAGATAAAAGGCCCAATTTCCTCTTTATGGTAAATCTGACTAATTAACTATAAATGTCAAGTATCCACAATTTAATTAATTCCAGTTTATTTAACTAATATAATTAGATTATCTCACAAACAAAGCAATAGTCTATTTTCCAAGGTCATAGACTAATACAACAATGAACAAGGCTGAAAGGCCTGCTCTGTAGACGAAAAGTAACTGATGGCTGGTGCCTGCGGGGGAAATAACCACACAAAATAAAAAATAATATGCAGGCTGATTAATAGAGTTTGTTTGAAATGTATACATAATGCATCTTTGATTAATAAAAACAATGAGAACTTGAAATTAAACCTTTAAAAATTTTAAAGACTTTTCATTATAATGAGAAGCTAAGTGAAACAAGCCAGGCAGTGAAAGACAAATACCACATGATATCACCTTTAACAGGAATCTAAACAACAAAACAAAACAAAACAAAAAACTAGCAAAATATAACCAAAGACACTGAAATAGGGGATAGTCTCACAGTGGCCAGAGGGGAGAGAAGAGGGAATTTCAGGGGGGAATGGGTAGGGATTACAGGAACAAATTTGGAGGACACATGGACAAAAACTAGGGGTGGGGGGTAGTGGGGGGAAGGGGGGAGGGTTGGGTGGGTGGGCTGGAATGGGAGTAGGGGGGAGAAAACTGTACTTGAACAATGATTGAAATAATAAAAAAAAAAGATTGAAAAAAATTCTGACTGGAGTTTGAGTTAGATGGATCAACAAGAAGCCAGAATCCCAATTAGTGAGAAACATTTTTTGTTGTTGTTTCAAAAAAGCAACTGAAATGGGCATGTTCTATTATATAAGTCAAGTCCTCTGGGACATAATCTGGAAAGAGAGAAGTTTAATCAGGGAAGGGTTAATTTGTTTGCCTTAAAAAGTAAGAAGCTTTACAAAGTTTGAAGAGGCTGGTGGGTACTTCAGGTGGCTGGAAGGGGGTTTTAGGGGATATCTGAAAGGCAAAAGAAGGGGAGACCTGAGGTACAGGGATAGAAGCACTGAAAATCTGCAGAAAACAGGACAAATTTCCCAAGGAGTGAGTGTAGTAAAAAAAAAGACAACTTGAAAATAAGATGTCTTTTATTCAATTTAAATTAGTTTGTTTTCTGCCACCATTTCCCCCCAAAAATCAATTAAAGTCTTCCAAATGGAACTGGCTTGCACAAACACTGGTGTGTTTGGGGGAAGAAGGAAGCAGGCTGCATCCAGCATGGGCTGAAGACATATGGAAGGAAGATGGCAGCTGTGGGAGCCAGAAGCAGCTGGGAACATAGGAAACAGTAGGGAAGAAAAGCACATGGCAGAGAGGACCAGTTCATTAGGAAGATCACCTTCCCAGCACCTTCAGGGGTAACCAGCCAGGATCCTGACCCTCTGCTAGTGCATGGCATGGGGCACAGGACATTTTTTATACCTCTTTATTGACTCACTCCCTTATTTACCAGTTTTTAAAATAATGTGTTGGTTCACTTCTATTCTCCAATCATTTCCAGTTAATTACTTTATTTCATTTTTTATAAAATTTATTAGGATGACATTAGTTCACAAAACCATATAGGTTTCAAGTGTACAATTCAACAAATCATCATCTGCACTCTGCATCATGTGCCCATTGCTGAAAGCAAAGTTTCTTTCTGTCCCCATTTATCCTTCTTTTGCCCACTTCCACCTACTGCCATCCCCTTTACCTCTGGGTATCACTATCCTGTTGTCTGTGTCTTAATCCCATCACCTTATATCACACTACCTCCCATCTCTCTTCCCTTGTGACACCAGTCAGTCTATTCCATGTCAAGCCTATGTAAACATGTAACCATGCCTATTTCTATTTTGTTTGTCAGTTTATTTTGTTCATTACATTCCACATATAAGTGAAATAATATGGTATTTGTCTTTCTCTGACTAGCTTATTTCGCTTAGCATAAAACTCTCCAGGTCTATCCATGCTGTTGAAAACCTACACCCAACATCATACTCAATGGGCAAAAACTAAAAATGTTTCTTTTTAGATCAGGAACAAGACAGGGAAATCCACTTTCACCATTCTTATTTGACATAGTACTGGAAGTACTAGCCACAGCATCAGACAAGAAAAGCAAATAAAAGGCATACAAATTGGAAAGGAGGAAGTAAAACTGTTATTATTCATAGATGACATGATATTGTGTATAGAAAACTCTAACATTTGCACCAGAAAATTACTGTACCTAACAAATAAACTTGGCAAATAGCAGGATACAAAATTAGTATTTAGAAGTCGGTGGCATTTTTATACACCAACAACAAACTATCAGAAAGATAAATTTAGAAAACAATCCCATCTACTATTGCAACAGCAACAAAAACTAAGGTATATAAACATTAATTTAGCCAAGGAGGTAAAAGACATGTATTCAGAAAAGTGTAAGATACTGAAGAAAGAAACTGAGGAAGGTAAAAATAAGTGGAAGAATATAATTCATTCATGGAAAGGAAAAATAGACATCATTAAAATGTCCATACCACCCAAAACAATCTACAGATTCAACACAATTCCTATTAAAATACCAACAGAATATCTTGCAGATCTAGAACAAATATTTTAAAAATTTGTATGGAACCAAAGAAGACCTCAAATAGCCTCAGCAATCTTGAGAAAGAAGAACAAAGTTGGAGGTATTGTAACAGGGTACAGCCAAGTACCCCAAATAGGGATTTGCAATGGGGTCCAGAACTCAAGGTGTCCAGGAAATATTAGAAAAATATATATAGGATGTCCTTACCCCCACAAGTCTGAGCTAGGGGAATGACACATATGAAGCAGGGCTATTCAGAGCTGTTTTGTATAGCAACAGCTTTGCAGCTAACCTCTGGCATGGTCATTTAACATATCTATAATCTTTAACTGGTTTCATAGATATGTTAAATAGCTGTGGCCATGCTTTGAGCCAGGGGGATGGAAGTGACTTCCACCCAAGTTGTAATAGGGAGGCAACTCCCCCTGGTTACAGTGCCTGTGTGAGAGCTTGGAGAAGATTGGCTCCATGCCACCAGGCCACACATGCCCGTACTCACTATGGCAATCCAGAAAAGCTGGAAGAGTATGGGAATGTTGGCAGGTGTAACTGATTGTAGGAGGAGTTGGAAATGGGGCTGCAGAGGAAGACTGGTGCTAGGATTTAAACCCAGGTGTGGCAGCCATTAGGCGTCCTTTCGGGGAAGAACCACATGGCTTTGGCAGCGTGGGGACCCTGTAGCTTTGGGGTGCTCCCTTTTGCCACTTGGCTTAGGAAGCAGGAGAGACTTTGCCTGGAAGAAAAGGGGTGAAAAAACTCTTGCTGGTGGGCCATGAGAAGGTGTCCCATGGCTTTGGATTATCTGGAGATCCTAGTGATGACCCAACTGATGGTGCTGGGAACCCGAATCATGGACTTCTACTTCTTTTCCTGAGATATGGTACCCTGGACTGGGCAGAGGGAGAAGGAAGGACTGTGTGCATCTGTGGATATTCTAAAGGACTTTAGTCTATATAACTTTTAAATAAATATTTCCTTTCCTTTTCACAAATCTCTGGCATTGAGAGACATCTTTTCTCTAGTGGCAGGCATAGTGAACCTAGTGGGTGGTCCTTTTCATCATAGTATATTGTATCCCCCCCACCCCCGCTTGGGTCTGTTCTGTAACAGTTTCATACTACCTGATATCATAGTGTACTACAAGTCCATAATAATCAAAACAGAATGCTACTGAGAGAAGAACACACATACAGTTGAATGGAACAGAATAGATAACACAGAAATAAACACACACCTTTATGATCAATTATATTTAACAAAGGAGGCAAGAACATACAATGGGGTAAAGATAGTCTCTTTAATCAGTGGTGTTGGGTTTTCAGCTGATTTTTATATGATTGCAAATTCATGTATTTAAACATATTTATTAAGTTTTAATTATTTGCAGTTACTGTATTATATTATTAGTGCTCATATTATCCCATCTCTGGCCACAGGGAGCCCCTTGGAATTAAAAGGTAACTATATAAAGCTAGAAACTCAAGGATGTCAAGGCATCAGACACTTGGGTTATCTTTTTCTGTGAACTGGAATGTTACGGGTATTTCTCATCAGCTCTTTTCTTCTTCCCTTAAAAAACACACACATCACTTGACCTTAGCTCAAGAATTTTATCAGACGTAAAAGAAAACCGTGACTCAGGTTTTCTTTTACCTGTATTTATTAAGTGCCCACTGTAGCCCCAGGCTGTGCCAGGCAATGCTCCCTTCTCTGGTGGAGGGACTTTTGAATCCCATTGTTTGTTGTTGTTACATTGTTTCAGAAAGCAGTAATGACTCTCAATTTGTTACAGTAGACTGTACCATCTAAATAGGAGTTGACGCACCAGATTAAATTGGGAGAGTCATCAACAATAGAAGCTACAGTGAAGGTAATCAGTCTTCAATCATTTGGATAAATGGTTTCTTCCTGAAATGGCTTTCTGTAATTGATATATAAGGGAACTTCATTCCTGCAGGGAGTTTCTAAGCATAGGTAATTAGGTTCATGGCCCATGACCAGAGTGGGCAAATAAAATGTCATTGTTGATGGTACTGCTGTAATTAAAGTAGTGAAGCAGAATAGAATATCTTCTCCCTAACTACTCTAGCAATTTATAGAAGAAGCCACCAGGGCTGCATTCTGAGCTATCAAAGATGAGTCATGTTTCAAGTTTCCAGAAACCTTCCCTCTAAACTCTTCCTGGATTCTCAGAAAAGGTATCTGTCTGTCATACTCACTTTCCTAGATGCTCAAAAGCCAAGAAGTCTTCCTGTGGCATATTTCCTATGGGCTGTGCTGCCTTTGTAAGAATCAAGGTGAAGGGCCTGGAGGCCCCTAGAGCTCATTAGTGAATGATTTCCTGCTCTAATCTTTTCTCTCTGTGGCCTGTTCAATGTCTACCACAATGGCCTGGAGTGGAGACAAGAGACCATTTGAAAATTTTGTCCTCCTTGATGTAGAAAGTATAGTCAGACAAATCTGAATCTCAGCATTATCATTTGTTGATTAGATGGACTTGAACACTGTCTGATGATGGGTTCTTTCTGAAGCAGATTCTGAGGGGGGAAAAGTTTATCTGGGAGGTGACTCTTGGATTCTTGGATTCTCAGAACTGGTATGGAAGTGGGGAAGTGAGGTAGGGAAGGGAAGGAAATGCAACTTCTACAATATATATTAATGAGCATTTACTTCTGTAGACAACTGTGTCTTATTCCCACTGCAGAACTCTCTGAGGTTATATAGAGCATGCCTCAGTGTTATGCCACACAAAAAAGAGGAAGCTGACATCTCTCAGTGGGATGACATGACTACTCTCAGGGCCATTAACAACGTCTCTAAGCCTTGTTTTTTTTTTTTTCATGTACAAAATGGAGGTAAATACTAGCTATTTTTCATGGTTCTTATAAAGGTTAAAAATCTAATGTGAAAGGAAAATGCTTGGCATATAGCACTCAAAGTAGGTATCCAATGCATATTCCCTTTCCTCCTTTTTCTTGTAGACACTCCATGGCTATGACACCATAGAACACAGGTTCCATGCTTTACAGAATTGGGGAGTAGGAGGAAGTGATATGGGAGCTGTGGGTCCACACTGGGCTCAGCAATATTGACAAATAGGAATTAAAGCACTAGGTACAATATTATGTACTTGTCCAGGGGGATTCTTCAATATATTTGCACAGAAATATAAGATTTCTGCATTTTCTTCACCAAGTTTTCCCTTAGCGTCTCTTTAATATAATACACAGTGTCTTTCAAAAACTAAATTGCTGCCTGGCATTTTAAAATGGAATCTTTGATTTGGGACCAGGCAGCAGAGCTTGAATAATAATTTGTCCCAATATATCTTTCATTTTTAAAAAACTAAGTACTTTTTGTCATTAACTCAACACATCCCACAAGTCCACTTGGGAGGGGAAATCATCTCGTCAGCATTTGAGATACTGGTTATTCTCCTTGCTTCCTCCATTTCAGAGTTAGAGAGACCATGATGTTTACAGGTACATTCTGGTAAATGGTGTATGAACCTACCCTGGAAAACTTAGGCCCAGTTACACCACTCTGGTCCCCATGAAATTGTAATATACAGAGCTTCATAAAAGAAAATGAGAACATTATACTCTGCTTCTAAAATTGGGCTGTGGTAAATGAATTATGCATGCCTTCAAATCTTCTCTTATCAAGGAAGTAAGGCAGAACAGCTCGCATGCATTTAAGGGGTAGGTGGGGCTGCACTGTATTTTTTTGTTTGTTTGTTTCTTTTCTATTACACATGTATGTGGATTCAACTGAGTGTGTGATGAATAGTCAGAGCTAGAGAATAACCAGAATCAAAGACCCATGCCATCATGTTTCCTTTTATTCTTACCTTAAAATTAATATATCAGTTAGGATAGGATAGGCTATGCCAAAATAACAATCATCCCCTAAATGGCAGTGGCTTACACAAAGATTGATAATTTTTTCCTTCTACCTGTCCATCAAGAGTCAGCTGGGAACTGTTCCAGGGCCTCTGTGTCATGTAGTTATTCTCCTTCCAGGACCCAGGCTGATCAACAGCCATTACCTGGAATTTTGCCTGTAATGGGAAATATGAAGAGAGCTCTGGATGGTTTCCCCTCAATAATTATGTGTTCAACCTGGAAGTGACATACATCACTTGTATTCATAGTTTATTGAGCAGAATTGGTCATGGTTCCCAATCAACCACAAGGCCTTGAGGAAGTGCCATGTTAAAGTGTGCCTAGAAGAGAAAGAGAACTAGAAGACATTATCACTATCTTCATGATATAAAATTTCAATCACTTATTTCTAGACCAGCTCTGTCCAACAGAACTTTCTGTAGTAATAGAAATGTTTTCTGCATTGTCTAATACAGTAGCCATTAGTCATGTATAGTTAATGAGCACTTGAAACATGAACGTGGTAGGGTGGCTGAGAAGCTGATTTTTAAAAATTTTTGTTTAACTTTAATTAATTTAAATTTAAATTTAACTAACCACAGGTGGTAGTATTGGCCAACACAGTGCAAGGCTACTAAAATTACACTGTAGATTTATTTTTTTGTCTATCAGTAATAATAGACAATTATTGCTATCAGTAATGATAGCAATACCAACTCCCCATATTAGCATTGCTTTCTATAGTTTTTAAAATGCTTCTATGTATACCACTCACCTCATATGATTATAGTAATATCACTAGAAGATAGATGAGGAAGGTAATATTATAATACCCACTTTATAGATTTCAAAACCAAGATTCCAAGAGTTTAAGTGATTTGCTCATGATAATAAGACAATTAGGGTAGAGAAACTAGAAACAAGGTCTTTAGGCAGAAGTATGTATGCCTTGTTTGACATTATACACCCTGCTGAACACTATGCTTGTCCCTCAATAAGAAAGTGACTCAATATTTGAAAGTTCAGAGAACTTCAAAGAAAAACCATCTCTCCTTCCTCGGATGCACTTATTTTCATAATCACTTCTATAGCACTTCTTTTCAATAAAACACCACATTAACCACAGACTAAGCTTATATTAATCACATTCTTTTTTGCATTGGTATCTGTCAGTCTCATGTGTGAACTTTTTTAACCTAATTAAGTTGTAAACTCCTTAAATTTAGCAACTTTTCTTTCTTTGCTAACTTCCTCAGTCCCTGGTAGAGTGATCATTGTCACAGTTTGCCTGAGAGTGGGGGATTTCTCAGGATGCAAGACTTTTAGTGCTTACACCAGAATAGTCACAGATACACTGGAATAGCTGGTCACCTTGCACAGGCTGATTTCACAGGTTGAGCTGAACTGAATTAAAATAGCAAAGTTGTGTTTCAATCACAACTTTTACTATAGTCACCTGAGTGCTGTAGATAGTCCATAAAATGATTCATTTTAATTTTATGACAAAAATAAAGTATAATACATTTTGCATATGCTTCCTTATGTCCAAATAGCAAACTAAGCAAATGGATTTTTTAGAAACTCTGTGATGCCAGTACACCTCTCATTTTATATTTCCACTTCTAGTTTGAATGTTGTTTCAAACACATGAGTAAGGAGCAATTATGTATTGCTGATCTTGGATGTAGCAGGCATTGCTAATAACATGCACACACACACACACAATCAAATGATGGCATTCTCAAAAGCTTCCATTGATTTAGGTCCTTTCTGAAGTTCAAATGTTTGTTTTCAAACTTTTAATGCCTTTCCTCATCCCTTGAAATAACCACAAGTTTCTGTCTCTCTGGAGAACAAAGCCAAGATCTTGCCTTGCAGATTTTTTGAAACCTTTACTCTAACTAGCAGGACTAGAGCTTTGATTTTGATGTGTGGGTTTCTTTTGGGGGAAGGGGCTCATTCTCTTTTGTGCCTTGAGTCTCTGAGTGTCTCAGTCACTATAGCATGTTGATTTACTCAATTTCTTCAAATGAAGAAGTGCCTTTTGAATAGCAATAAGGTAACATTTTGCACACTCTGAATAACAATCTCTTTCTGTATTTTTATGTGGAATAGTAATGTGTTGAGTGTTTTTCATAACAACAGGCAGCTTCACTAGATTCCACATCACTACCACCTGGTGAACTTCATGAAGACATCAGATGACCAGCACTTTACCCAGTTGTTTGAAAAACTGGGGGTTAAACTAATTTACGTAAATCAAATGCTTTGGCCATATAGATATATGTAGAAGATGCAATCAGAGTAGAATTTCTCAAGCAAAATGAATCCAAGGATGTAGTAACAGAGTTTCTGCAAAGTACAGAGGGATTGGTTCAACTGACTCGCTTGCTCCTTCCAAACGTCTGAGTTACTATGAGTTCAGGTCTCTTTTACTTCTCTATTTTACCAATAAGTAATTTTATAGATTTATCATTTTCATTATTTAGTAATACTTAATGCATAATGACCTCTAATAGTTCAGCTTTAGTTTATATTTATTTCTGCTGCCCAGAATAGAATCGCAGTTAACAGATATGACATTCACATGTATAGATGGACATCTGTGATGAAGAAAAAAATAGTTTTGCCTGGATTGCCAGCCAAAAAGTTGGTAGAGGCAGAAAATTGCTTTCTTAGGTCCTTTAGACCAATGCCTAGTATTATGGACATAAATATGGAGATGAGAAAGGGAATGGAAAGAATGAAAGGCATCTTTGGCCATGTAGAAGATGCAATCAGAGTAGAATTTTTCAAACAAACTGAATCCAAGCAATGTAGAACATTGACTTGAAGAATAACATTAAGACCCATTGATGAGACAGTTCTGAAGAGTTTGGCATTTAAGCATTTGTAATCACAACTCAAACCCTCTGTTGAGATCAACTGATGTCCAAACTGAACCCCAAACAGACAGAGCCAAAATCACTCAGGTGAGACCTAAACATCATCATTATTATGATTTTATAATTTTTTAGCTGATTCCAATGTGCAGCCAAGTCTATGGATCACGTTTGAGTAAGAGACCTTCACATTATAAATTTTTTGAGAAGAGGTTACTAAGGGAAACTTCTGTGGTAAGGCAGAAAGTTATTTGTCCTTTTTAAGCCTCAGTTTTCTCATCCATAGAATGTAGAGGTTGGACTGATGTTCTTAAACTTCTGGATTCCATGGACTCCTTTAGCAGCTGGGTGAAGGCTATAGATTCTTTCTCAGAATAATTCTTTCTCAGAATAATTATGTGTTTAAGAACACATAAAATAAAATATATAGGATTATCAAAAAAACTCACCATTACATCACGATGCACTAGTCAAAATATTTGTGTGTATGTCTCATGCAATCTTCACTCATATCTTAAATAACTGCCTGTTTAAGAACTATTGTAATATCTAAGTAGTAATAATGTTACCAAAACAGCAATTGTAGTTCTACTGCCCACTGGATGGCAAACTTTGGAGGCAGAGATTTGGTGAGAAAGGGTGGGGTCATTTATTCAAAAGCTACATAATTTGGAGGAGTAGCATCTGCCTTAGTGCC
The DNA here is from genome assembly GCF_004126475.2 of Phyllostomus discolor. NCBI lineage: Eukaryota > Metazoa > Chordata > Mammalia > Chiroptera > Phyllostomidae > Phyllostomus > Phyllostomus discolor. The sequence goes on along the minus strand of NC_040911.2, from coordinate 68,974,711 downwards.
CATTCCCTTTAAAATTCCCAAAGAAAAGTCACTGGGCTGCCCTTTGCCAGGCCAGACCAATCCTAGGCTGTGCCCATAGCCCTCCCATTTAAAGATACCCTTCTTGGGGAAACACAGACCACTGCAACACCATCATCCAGGCAGCTTAGCTAGTTCGGGTCACAGTTTGCATTCAGGCATCTTTTTGAGTCTGTGTGCAATCACCATACTCCTACTTGTGGCACACTGTCCTTTCCTCCACTCCTCCCTGCTGCCTAGCACCCGCACTCTGTTCCTCCTGCCCTCAGCTTGCCAGTGCATCTGTGTGCCTGGCTGGGCTGGACTGTGTAGAGCAGCGCCAAGTCCTGGTGCCACTGCCACTTCTCACCTGTGCAGGGTCCTGGGAACATTGCCAGAGCACACAGTCTCCAGGGCCTGCCAGCCAACGAACACTCTAGCCCTTGGGACCCAACAGGACAAAGGAGGAAAATAAATAAAAGGATGGAGTCTCTATGCACCCTCCATTAAAAAAATCTGGGCCCCAAATCCCATACACGGAAAGAGTCCAAATTCCCAGCCAATCCAGGCTAGTGTCCATAACACCCATCATGCTGCAGCTGTGTCTCTACCCCTCCTCCTGCTACCATGATAATCTCCATGATACACATGTGCTGCGCCAGCAGACACGTATTCTGTGCAAGCTTGCTTTGGCTGTGTCACAAGCAACACTAGTTTGTCTACTCTTACCAGAGGGTATGGAAATCTGTCAAGTGCCAGCTACGGTTTCAATCCTGCCCCTTCAGCACTTCTTGACCCATTTGGGAGGTTGGGGGTCCCTCCTCTCTACCCAGCAATCTAGCTAGATCCAACCTGTAACAATCAGAAAAAATTCTATTTGGAGATTCCTATGAGGACACAGTCTAGAAAGCCACTAGGCTATAAGGACCCCAATTGAAATAAACAATGCTCACAAAATAGAAATGATCATAAGACAAGTTCATCGAATGATAATATTTTAAATAAGTCAGAGACAAGCACACTCTAGAACCACAAAAATGACTAAACACTCCCTTCTTACCACTAACACAAAAGGGGACAGTTTCTTTATCACATACAACTTTAACCTTGCTTTAGTACTCCTATCTTTAGACAAAAATTATCTAGATATGCAATACCTGAATGACCCCCTGGTACTGGCAGCACTTGATTGAAAACTGAACCTTCCCCCACTTTCTGAAAACTTACTAGAAACAAAACAAGCACAGTCCTGCAATAATATTATCCTAATTCCCTCTTTCTTGGATGTCCCATGGCTTCTCTGGAGTGTACTCTCCTTTGTTTCATGGAGCTAGGTCAACCTAAATGTTTGGACAATGGTTGTATTCCTGGTGTCTCTGGATGGTGGGCTTTAACTTCTGCAACAATCTTAATGTGATATGAAAATGCTGTAGTTTATACCAATGGCAATGAAACTGTGGAGCTGAGATTCAAATCACATTCTGATTCTACATATTGAACTCAACCACTATTCTTCATAATCCCTAGGCATAAAGACTTAAAAAGCATAAAACATAAGTAATGACATGCCATTGATGGACTTTTACATACACAATATTCCAAAGGGCAAATATGACTTACAGAGATATTTTAGCTGGTACAAAAATAACATCCATAACAACCAGTCATGGTAGAAAAGGAAATAAGTAACTGCAACAATAATCTCCCATTTGTATAGCCCTTTATATTTTACTGGACTATCTGCATAGGAGCCTGAGAATAAAGAGGACAGGTCCTCAGGCAAGGTTTTCTTGGGCAGTCTAAATCTTTTCTTTACCTACAGGATCCAACAAAAGATATAGTTTCCATAAGAGAAGAAGATGGATCATTCTCAGCTCATTGTTGAAGCTCTACTATTTAGAGTCACATCCAACTAATATTTACTAAATGCTGTTATTGGCTGAATTGTGTCCTTCTCCCAAATTTATGTTGAAGCCGTACTGCTCAATGTGACTGTATTTGAAGATAGGGCATTTACAGAGATAATTAAGGCTAAAACAGGCCATAAAGGTAGGATCCTAATCCAGTAGAACTAATGTCTCCATAATAATAAGAGGCATAAGGAATATGCATGCAGAGAGCAAAGGCCTTTGAGGACACAGCAAAAAGGCAGCCATCTGAGAACCAAGGAAAGATGTCTCAGGAAAAAACAAACACTGCCAGGCTGCAGAAATATGAGGAAATAAATTTGTTGTTTAAGTCATACCAGTCTGATACTTTGTTATGGCAGCCCTAAATAACTAATACAAATGACTAATGAATATTTGGTTTAATATTTCATTAAACTGTAACAAACAAGAGTATGCTGGAACCACCTTCTACTTGCTTGTGAGTGCCAATTTTAAATATTTTAGGAATTCTGTGAGTTAGTTTTTAAAATATCCATTGTTAAAAATAAAGCTATATAAGTTGCTTTTAAATTTAAAGGTGATAAATGTATAAAAACCCACTTCCTAATTATTTTGCTATTATCTAGGTCCTTGAAATTATGTCTATTGTATCTAAGTGGTGGAAAAACTGCATTATAGCATGGTATTGTGAATTCAGCCAGTCAGGTTCATAGCTTGAAACAGGCTGTGTTAGGGGTATTTACACCAGGGACCCGGGCAAAGGGTCTAAATCATTTATTTTTACCTCCTCAAGGGAGCTAGTTATTAAACATTTACCAGCATATTCCTGATCACAACAATCCCACAAGGAGGCAGTCTAATTCCAGAATTACAAATGAGGAAACTCCAGCTACTAACATACAAGACAAGCAAGGCTTGGCAAGAAATGGATCTACTGGCTCCTAAACTAAGGCAAGTTTTGCATGATCCCAAATGGCCTCTCTACGCACATGAGGAAATATAAAAACTCCATTTCTATGTCAGCCAGGCAACCCAGCAGAAACCAGATTAAAAGTGACCTGTGTATTTGGTGAGGGTCTACACCCTGCCCCATACATTCCTCTGTATAGAGAGGGCATTGTGTAATTCTGCTGCCCAGTAGAATGAAGACCACTTGCTATAAATCCCAGGGGATGGGAAAAAGCAGTTGGTGGAGCACTTTTTTCAGGACAACAATTTGCAGTGTTGTAAAGTACTTTAGATGTACTCAGTGTAAGATTTTCCTGTGTGTTCTTCCAGCATGGTAAAGAGTAACGAGGAGCAGAGGACTGAGTCCAGGTACTTGCTGGAGTTGGGAGGAGAAACCCTGATCATTCAGAAATTGATTTACAGAAATGTGGACTGAAGGCACAGCAGGAAGCTTCAAAATAACTCTCAGAGAAGCTTCTTTGATGAGCTGAGGCAATTCAGCAACTTCTGCACTGTGCATTCAGTTTCATAAATCACCAGAATTTGCAGGCATAGCAAGATGTCTCCTACTCTCTGCAGTTAAAAAAATGGACTTGCTGCAGTAGCATTAAAGACCTACAGCCGGTTATTTTGTTCTGGTACCTTGCATCTTAAGGGACAATTTGATATTTGTTGTTATTTATTGTTGGGTGCACACCAGTTCAAAAAAGCTAAATAGTGAAACACTCTAAAAAGAATCTTGGGGAAGTCATTTTCCCTAGACAATATACCCCCAAAACACTTGAAGACTTAAATATGTTATTTTTTAAAAACAATTTTTGATTTTTAAATTACAGTTGATGTATCACATTATATTAGTTTTAGGTGTACAACCCAGTGATTAGACACTTATATAACTTAGGTGATCACCCTAATAAATCCAGTGCCCATCTGGCATCATACATAGTTATTACAATGTTATTGACTATATTGTATATGCTATATTTTACACCCCTGTGACTATTTTGTACACCAATTTACGCTTCATAATGCCTTCACCGTTTTTACCCATCCTCTCAGCCCTCTCCCATATGGCAACCATCAATTTGGGCTCTTATCTATGAGTCTTTCTGTTCTGCTTATTTATTTATTTTGTTTTTTAGATTCCACATATAACTGAAATCATATGCGTTTGTCTTTTTCTCTCTGACTATTTCACTCAGCACAATACCCTCTAGGACCATCCATGTTACAAATGGCAAGGTTTCACTCTTTTTTAAAGCTGAGTCATATTTCATTATATATATGCACCACTTCTTTATCCATTCATCTATTGATAGACACTTAAGCTGTTTTCATATCTTGGCTATTGTAAATAATGCTGCAATGGACATGTGGATTCAAATGTATTTTTGAATTAGTGTTACGGGTTTCTTCAATAGCCAGAAGTAGAGTGGCTGGGTCCTTCTTTGTCTTATGTTATAGACTTTAAGGACTATTTTGTCTGGTATACTATTGTTATCCCAGCTTTTTGTTTGTTTTAATTTTCATAAAATATGATTTTCCAGTCCTTTACTTTCAGTCTGTTTGTATCTTTTGATTTGAAGTTAGTCTCTTGTAAATAACATATGTAAGGAACTTCTTTTGTTATCCATCAGCCACTCTCTGTCTTTTGATTGGAGCATTTAATCCATTTGAATTTATAGTAATTATTGATAGATATGTATTTTTTAATTTTATTTATTTATTTTTAGAGAGATGGGAAGGAAAGGAGAAAGGGAGGGAGAAAAACATCCATGTGTGAGAGATACATCAACTGGTTGCCTCTTACATGCCCCGAACCAAGGACCTAGCCTGCTACCCAGGCATGTGCCCTGACTGGGAATAAAACTGGTGAGCCTTTGATTTGCAGGCCAGCATTCAGTCCACTGAGCCACACCAGCCAAGGTGATAGATATGTATTTATTACCATTTTGTTATTCATATTTTTGAGTCTTCTCCTTTTCTTCCTTCTCCTTCTCTCCTTCCCCCTCTTCCTCCTTCTCCCTCTTCTACAAGAAGTCCTGTTAGTTTCTTGTAATGCTGGCTTGGTGGTGATGAACTCCTTTAGCTTTTTCTTGTCTGGAAAGCTCTTTACCTGTCCTTCAATTCTAAATGATAGCTTTGCTGGGTAGAGTAATTTTGGTTGTAGGCCCTTGATTTTCATCCATTTAAATATTTCTTGTCAGTCTTTTCTGACCTGCAAAACTTCTGTTGAGAAATCAGCTGGCAGTCTTATGGGAGCTCCCGTGTAGGCAACTAACTGCTTTTCTCTTGTTGTTTTTAAGATTCTCTTTGGAGGACCCAACTAAACATAATTAGAAATGAAAGAGGAGAGATTACACTGATACCACAGAAATACAAAGGATTGTAAGAAATTACTATGAAGAACTGTATCAAGAAATTTGAAGACCTAAGTGAAATGGACAAATTTCTGGAAGTACGTAATCTTCTAAAAGTGAATGAAGAAGCAGAAAGCCTGAACAGATCAGTAAAAGCAGATTAAATTGAAGCAGTAATTAAAAAAACTCCAAACACACAAAAGCCCTGGACCAGATGGTTTCACAGGAGAATTCTACAAAGCATTTAAGGAAGAGCTAACCCCTATCCTTCACAGACTATTTCAAAAAACCCAAAATGATGGAAGACTCTCAAACTCATTTTATGAAGCCGGCATCATCCTAATCCCAAAACCAGATAAAAGACACAGCAAAGAAAGAAAACTTCAGGCCAATATCGCTGATGAACATAGATGCAAAAATCCTCAACAAAATATTGGTAAATCACATCCAGTAATATGTTAAAAAGATCATACCCCATGACCAAGTGGGGTTCATCCCAGGGATGCAAGGATGGTATAGTATTCACAAATCAATAAACATAATGCATCACATAAACAAAAGCAAAGACATAAATCACATAATCCTATCAGTAGATGCAGACAAAGCATTTGATAAGGTGCAGCACCCATTTATGATAAAAACACTCAGTAAAGTAGGAATAGAGGGAACATTCCTCAACATAATAAAGGCCATATATGAGAGAACTACAGCCAACATCATACTCAATAGGCAAAAACTAAAAGGTTTCCCACTAAGATCAGGAACAAAACAAGGTTGTTCGCTTTCACCACTTCTATTCAACATAGTATTGGAAGTTTTAGCCACAGCAATTCAGGCAAAAAAAGGAAATAAAAGGCATCCAAATTGGAAAGGAGGAAGCAAAACTGTCATTGTTTCCAGTTGACATGACAGTGTACATAGAAAATCCTATAGACTCCACCAAGAAACTGCTTGACCTAATAAATGAATTTGGCAGAAGAGTGGGATACAAAGTCAATATCCAGGAGTCAAAGGCATTTTTGTATACCAACAATGAAACATCAGGAGCAGAAATCAGGGGGGAAATCCCATTTGATATAGCAAGAAGAAAAATAAAATACCTAGGAATCAGCCGTATTTTCACTGATATGTCCCCTAGAGCAAGGGACACAAAGGAAAGAATAAACAAATGGGATCTCATCAAAATAAAAAGCTTCTGCACAGCTAAAGAAAACAGTATTAAAATAAAAAGACAACCAACCATATGGGAAAACATATTTGCCAATGATACCTCAGACAAGGGTTTAATCTCCAAAATATATCAAGAACTCACATGAATCCACTCTAAGAAGACAAGCAACACAATTGAAAAATGGGCAAAGGACTTGAACAGACACTTCTCCAAGGAGGACATACAGAGGATCTAAAGACACATGAAAAGATGCTCAATATTGCTAGCTATCAGAGAGATGCAAATTAAAACCACAATGAGATACCACTTTACACTGGTCAGAATGGCCATCATAAACAAATGAACAAACAACAAGTGTTGGAGAGGTTGTGGAGAAAAGGGGACCCTAGTGCACTGTTGGTGGGACTGCAGACTGGTGCAACCACTGTGGAAAGCAGTATGAAATTTCCTCAGAAAACTAAAAATGGATCTGCCTTTTGGCCTGGCAATTCCAGTGTTAGAATTATATCCTAAGAACCCTGAAACACCAATCCAAAAGAACCTATGCACCCCAATGTTCATAGCAGCACAATTTACAATAGCCAAGTTCTGGAAGCAACCTAAATGACCATCAGTAAATGAATGAATCAAAAAACTATGGTACATTTATAGAATGGAATTCTATGGAGCAGGAAGAAAGAAGGAGCTCCTACCCTTTGCAACAGCATGAATGGAACTAGAAAGCATTATGCTAAGTGAAATAAGCTAGGTGGTAAAAGACAAATAGCATGTGATCTCACCTTTAACAGGAACCTAAACAACAAAACAAACAAAAAAGCAAAATATAACCAAAGACACTGAAATACAGAACAGGCTGACAGTGTCCAGAGGGGACAGGGGAGGAAATGTCAGGGGAAAAGGGTGAAGGGTTTGCAGGAACTATTATAAAGGACCAATGGACAATAACAAGGGTAGGTGGAAACAGGGGAGGGAGGGAGGGAGGGCTGGTGTGGAGGGGAGGGGTGGGGGGAAAAGTCAGAAAACTGTACTTGAACAACAATATAAAAATGTTTTTAAAAAGCTTCTCTCTTTGTCTTTAACCTTTGGGTTTTAATTATGGTGTATCTTGGTATGAGCCTCTTTTGGTTCATCTTTTTGGAGTTTCTGTTCCTCCTGAACTTATATGCCTATTTTCTTCACCAGGTTAGATAATTTTTTTTATTGATTGAGAGGGAGGGAGGGAGAGAGAGAGAGAGAGAGAGAGAGACATCAGTTTATTTTTCCAGTTGTTTATGCATTCATTGGTTGATTTTGTATGTGCCCTGATGAGGATCAAACCTGCAATTTTTGTGTATCGGGACAATGCTCTAACCCAGCTGTCTCCAACCTTTTTGGCACCAGGGACAGATTCCGTGGAAGACAATTCTTCTATGGACTGGGGTTGGTGGGATGGTTTTAGGATGGTTCAGACACATTACATTCAAGCTCACCTCCTGCTGTGCGGCCCAGTTCCTAACAGACCCAGACCAGTACTAGTCCACAGCCCAGAGGTTGGGAACTTCTGCTGTAACCAACTGAACTTCCTGGTCAGGCCCAGGGAAGCTTTCTGTCATATTTTTCCAAATATGTTCTCAATTATTTGTTTTCTTTTTTCTCCTTCTGGCACCCCCATGATGCAGATGTTGGTACACCTGATGTTGTTCCAGAAGCTCCTTAACTATACTCACTTTTTTTGGATATTTTTTTCTTCTTACTGTTCTGATTAGGTGTTTTCTGCTACTTTATCTTCTCAGTTGTTGATTTGATCCTCTGCTTCATCTAATCTATTGCTGATTTCTTCTAGTGCATTTTTTTCAGTTATTGTCTTCTTCATTTCTGACTGGCCACTTTTTATGTTTCCTATCTCTTTGTTGAAATTTTCACTAAGGTCATTGAGCAGCCTTATAATCATGTTGTTTAGTACTTTTTCTGGAGTTTTGTCCTTTTCTTTCATTTGGGACACATTCTTTTGTTTCCTTATTTTGCCTGCTACCCTGTGTTTGTTCCTATGTATTAAGTAGAGCTGCTATGTCTCCTGGTCTTGGTAAAGTGGCATTATGAAGTAGATGTCCTGCAGGTCCCAGTGGCACAGCCTCTCCAGTCACCTGAGCAAGGTGCTTCAGGTATTTCTCCCCCCCCCACCCCAGTGGGCTGTGTGCACCCTCATGTTGTAGTTAGGCCTTGATTTCTGTTGGCATGTCAATGGAAGGGATTGACCCCCCAGCCCACTGGCTGTGTCTATAGCAAAGAACCTGTTGTGCAGAGGCAACCCCACAAAGCAGAACTCCATTTGGCAGAGCTCTGGTACCCACTGAGTTTGCCCCTTGAATGTGTCATTCATAGAGGTGGTTGGCTGGTGCTCTGGCATGGTCTGAAGCTGTCCACTGGGTGGCCAGCACTGGGTCCTTTAGGGAATTACAGGCCAAGAGATTAGCTGTTGCCCATGTCTTGCCAGGGATCAACCAGCATGAGCTACAAGGCAATCTGCTGATGACTGCTACTTGTGATAGGCTTGGAGGTGCCCAGGGAAGGCCAAGCTGCACACTGAGGTCAGCTGCCATAGTGCCAGGCTTAGGTTTGCTTAGAAAGAGGTATGTGTCATGTCGAGGCCAGATGCTGCTTGTTTGGAGTTTGTGGACCTTTGAGAGATTTCAAGACTTCACAGCTTAAGCCAAGGTAGGCTGTTTTAATGGAAATGCCACTGGAAGTGGGTTAGTGAGCCTGAAAGTTGTGTGGGACAGGGTGTTTGAGAATCACTGGGGTAGGTGAGTGGTGTTAGCCAGGACGATGGAGATTCAGGTACAGGACTAGCCTACATCTGCAAGAGAAGAGTTCAATAAAGGAACAATGGCTTCTGCCAGCCCTTCTGTCTGGGATAAAGCTGCCCCTCCAGCCCCTGCCCTAAAGCCAGACAATTCAGTTTCTCCTTGTATGTCCTTGGCACCTTTAAAGCTGCTGCCCCAGAGCTAGAGTTCAAAGTGAGTGAGTCTAAGTTTATGTTCTTGTCCTTTAAGAGGAATACCTAGGACTCCAGAAGCCCTCTGTTTCATTCAGCCACAAAGCCACAATCACTGCTTGTTTTCACAGCCAGGAGTTATGGCAACTTCTCTACCATTGGGAGGCCTGGTGTGGGGCTGAGACTTCTTGCCCCTCAGTGGGTCCTCCCCAGCTGAGATATTCTTCCTAATTTTTAACTGTCACACCTGGGAAAGGGATCAGCCTGTTCAGTGTCTTTGCCTCTCCTGTGTGGCTTCTTCTGTATATCTTTAGTTATAGGACTTCTTTTCAGTTAGACTTCAGGCAGTTTTCAATTATGGTTGTTCTATAATAATTTTGATGTAGTCATTGAGCTATGCAAATACTGTGTTTACCTATTCTGTATCTTGACTGGAAGACTTAAATGTGTTCTTTTCACCTGCAAAATGAGAGGATCTAAAGTTGAATCTTAGATGTAAATGTGAATCCTGGAGAGCTTCAGAAATCTTGATGCTGTGTCCTACCACCTCAGAGATTCTGACAGAAGTGGTCTGGCCTAAGGGTTTGGATCTTTAAAAGCTCTCCAGGATTTCTTTGGATAAATTCCTAGAATCATTGGGTCATGATGCAGTTCTATTTTAATTTTAATTTTTTGAGGTAACTGCATACTGCTTTCCAAAGTGGCTGCATCAATCTACATTTACACCTACAGCACAAAGTGTTCCCCATTTTCCACGTCCTTACCAGCAGTGGTTGTTTGTTGATTTATTGATGATAACCATTCTGACAGGTGTGAGATGATTTCTCATTGTGGTTTTAATTTGCATTTCTCCTATGATTAGTGATGTTGAACATCTTTTCATATCCATTAGCCATCTGTATGTTCTCTTTGCAGAAGTGTCTATTGCAGGTCTTTTGCCCATTTTTAATTGTATCATATGATTTCTTTTTGGTGTTGAGATTTTTTTTGAAGATTTTACTTATTTATTTTCAGAGAGAAAGAAAGAAAGCAAGAAAGAGAGGGAGAGAAACATCAATGTGAGGCAGTAAAACTGATCAGCTGTCTCTCATGCATGCCCCATTGGGGACAAAACCTGCAAGCCAGGGGGGAATTAAATGGGCAATCCCTCACTCTGTGGGGTGATGGTCAGCCAACCGAGCCACATCAGTCAGGGCTTGGTGTTGAATTTTATAAATTCTTTATAAAATTTGGATATTAAACTTACTAGGGGTTAATATCCAAAATTAACATGTATTGGCAAATATGTTCTCCCATTTAGTGGGCAGTCTTTTCATTTTGTTGATTGTTTCCTTTGCTGTGCAAAAACTTTTTAGTTTTATATAGTCCCATTTGTTTATTTTTTCTTTTGTTTCCCTTGCCTAAGGAGATATATCAGAAAAAAATATTGCTGCAAGCAATGTCTGAGATTTTACTATCAATGTTTCCTTCTTGGAGTTGTATGGTTTCAAGTCTTACATTTGTCTTTAATCCATTTGAGTTTATTCTTGTGTGTGGCATAAAAAGCTGATCTAGTTTAATTATTCTGCACATATCTGTCCAATTTTCCCAACACCATTTATTTGTTAAACTATCTTTAGCCCATTGTATGTTTTTGCCATCTCTGTCAAGTATTAATTAACTATAAAGGCATGGATCTATTTCTGGGCTCTCTATTCTGTCCCATTGATATGTGTCTGATTTTTTCCAGTATCACACTGTTGTGATTACTTTGGCCTTATTGTATAATTTGATATTAGATAGTATGACTCCTCTGATTTTGTTCTTCTTTCTCAGGATTTCTGTAAAGAATATATGTAACTCTATGTTCATTGCAGTGTTATTTACAATAGCAAATATTTGGAAGCAGCCCAAGTGTCTATCAGTAGATGAGTGAATAAAACAGCTCTGGTACATCTATACAATGAAATACCACTACTCAGTGGTAAAAAAGAAGAAATTTTATCATTTGCAACAGCATGGATTAACCTGAAGAACATTATGCTAATTAAATAAGCCAGTCAGAGAAAGTAAAATGCCATATCATTTCACTCATACGTGGATTCTAATGAACAAAGTGAACTAATAAGCAAAGTAGAGACAGACCCATAGATAGAGAGCAGGCTGACAGCTCTGGGTGAGGGTGGGAGGTTGGGAGGTAAAGGGATCAAGCAAAAAAGCAAAAAGACTCATGGTCATGGACAACATGACCGTGATTGTGAGGGGGAGGAAGGTGGGTGGAAGTGGAAGAGAGTATAAGGGGACTAAATGGTAATGGAAAAATACAATTAAAAAATAAGCTAAAAAACAAATAAAAGCTTTCTATGGAAGTTCAAGTTGGAAACCACTATTCTGGAATCTTGCTTCTCAAAATGTAGTGGATCAATGGACTGGCAGCATCTGCCTCACCAGGCGACTTGTTAGAAATGCAGAATTTCACCCCAGACACACTGAATCAATCTGCAGCTTCTATAATTTGGGCTATTAATGGTTTTTCCTCTCTCATTCCTTATATCAAGTCAGGTACCAAGACCTGTTAACCTCCCTTTTAAATAGACCTCTCCTGTTTTTCACAAAGCTATCCCTCCCAGCCCTTTCCATCTTTCTTGAGGACTAGTGTTGAAATAAATCCTCTTCTTACCTTTGCTCAAAAATTTCCAATGTCCCACTCTTTTCCATCATTTCAAATGTTCATTTCTCTGCCTGAATCCAAGGCCGTTCCCCATCTGGCTCCAATGACCTGTCTAACCTGGTTTCCTCCCATATGTCCCTGATTCCAGCTGTTTTTTTTTTTCACTGAGTCACAAAATGCCAGCCAATTCCACTTTGTCTTGGCTCCTGGAAAGCCATTCACTTTCAATCTTGCCTCTACCTCACCAAACCACATTCATATTTCAAGGCTACTACTTTTGCTCTGAATGCCTCCAGCATTTACAATCTGAAATACTTAATTATTAGCTTCACATCTTCTCATATTGGTTCCAGTTTTTGTGTACCTGGAACCAGCTGAATCTGGAGCTCTAAAACAGGACTGACTGTACTGGGGAGATGAATCCAGGGTCTCCCTGTTCAGAATAAGCCCAAACTCCTCTCTCTTCTCCCAGGAATGCACCCCAATTGATGCTTCCTCATAATCTATGATTACTCATTGCTCTCAACTCTTAGTCAGGCCTGGTGGTTTTGCCCCTTTCATCAGACTAGGGGACCTCAGGTTCAGTCCTGCACCCTCTCTGGGCCCAGTGTTGTCATCACTAATTCATCGGGTGGGTCCTGGTGCCACCTGTGTGTAGACCATCATGCTAGGTGGTGGTAGTGGTGGTGGTAGTAGTAGTGGTGGAGATGGACGCAGAGAACAAGGACAGAAGATTAATGGAATAACAGCAACAATACCCCCCACATACAGAATCTTTTACTTATATGCTGAGCATGATTCTAAGAGTTTTATATAGTATTTTAAAAACTTCTTACTGTAAAATAATATATAGATATAGAAAATCAAACAAAGCAAATAAGGCAAGTACCCTTATAAACACCACCTAGATCACTTAACATAACCTCACTGGGGACCCTAGAACCTCCCATGTGTCCTCCTAATCAGAACCTACTTCTTCTTTTCCTGACAAAACAAAACCATTGTTTTAATAATATTTTATTGTGGTAAAATACATAACCACTATTCATACCAAGAACATTTTTATCTTTCCCAGTTGAAACTTTGTACTCATTAAATACCACCTGTCTGCCATACCCCAGCCCTGGCAACATGTTTCTATGAATTTGACTACTCTAGGTACTTTATATAAGTAGAATCATACCATATTTTCCTTTTGTGGCTGGCTTATTTCACTTAGCATAATGTCTTTTAGGTTCGTTCATGTTTTAGCATTTAGAATTTCCTGCATCTATAAGGCTGAATAATATTCCATTCTGTGTATATACCATATTCTGTTTATCCATTCATCAACCCAAGTTGATGAACACTTGGGTTGTATCCACTTTTTGGCTCTTGTGAACAATGCTGCTATGAACATAAGTACACAAATAGATATGCTGATTTTTACAGTAAACAGTTTATCAATAGTTTTATCATCCAATTGTACATTTCTAAACACTTCACTTGGTTTTGAGTATTCCTTATAATTTGATATACTTTTAAAAGTTCTCTTTTACTATACACTTTTAAAATGCTGTTTATTGTCCTGACAAACCCTATGCAATAGGTGTTATTACTATGTCCATTGTGCAGATGTGGACACTGAGGTTTTTCAAGGCCAAACAGCTAGAAGGTGGTGAAATCAGAATTAAAATACAAATATATTAATTCCTACAAGTGTTTTTTTTCCACTGCACTGGCCATTCTTTATAATTTGGGGTTCATTACCTTAACACAGCCATTTGAGACCCTGGATACACATTAGAGTCACCTGGGCAGCTTTAAAAACAGAGTCATTAAAGGGTCCCACCCTAAACCAATTGCATTTCTTGCATCCAGGGTTCTAATTTGTTTGAAAAGCATTCCAAGGGATTCTAATAAGCAGCCAGGGTTGAGAAATACTGTAGGAGCACTTCCTTTAACTGCCTGAGAAAGTCATGTAAATTTCCACTTAGGACCTCCAATTTTAAAAAAATCAGGAAGTACCACTTGCCTATCGTTGGTTAGAATTAAAAATCACCACCAAAGCTTTCCCCTACATTTCATATATGCCTCTGTATATTTGACGGACCAAAGAGCCAGCCTTGGGTTGTCATAGCAACAGGTTAGATGGGAAAAGAATGACCTAATGCACTGTCCTGGAAACCTTCACTCCCCTCTTCTGGCCTGCGGTGAGCCAACCTTTTTTTTACCCATTCAAGCAAGCTATTGAAAACTGAGCCCTGTTAAGGCAGATCCATGGAGACTGCAATCTCACATATTGCTTGCTGTGGTTGTCATGACCCCCAATTTAAAGAGGGCCAGTCAGGGCCACATGGGCAGCACTGGGTTACAGGTGTTCCTAGAGTAGTTACAGTTCCAACTTTCTTCCCATGAAGCAGTAGATTGAAGTGAACTTAGTGAGGCTGAGGTCATGTTTTATGGGACTTTGTGCAAAAACAGGAAACGAAGTTTGGCTTAGTAACCTAACTAACATTTTCTAGTTATCATCTCTTGAAACAGCCACATCTGAAAGAGATGCATTCCACTAACAAACAATTATTGTTGTAAAATGCGTGTAAAAATAGTGACAATAATTTCCTTCGTTGTATCTACATCCCTATGCAATGTGACTTCGTAACTTGTTTGACTATTACCAGGTGGCAGAACTGGCAGTACACTAATTCCAAGCCTGGGCATCAAGGGGCCTTGCACACTTCTTTTTGCTTTTTGGAGATTCTTTCCACCATGACCATAAGAACAAGCCTAGGTTAGTTTCCTGGAAAATGAGAGACAGGAAGCAGAGATGAGCAGTTAACGCACATCTGAACCAATGAACTCTGCAGATGCATAAGTAAGCCCAGCCAAGACCAGAAGAACCAAGCAGCAGAGTCCTGGCCCAGGAAGAACCCACAGAATTATGAACCAAATAAATAGTTACTGTTTTAAGCCACTAACTTTTCGGTGGTGCATTACACAGAAAAAAAAAACATGGTAATATACATTCACTAGTACAGTGTTTATTTTCTGTTAAGTTTATGTGATTTAAAATATTTGCTGAGAGGATGTTTACACTGTAATAAAGAAATAAAGTAAGATATAATCCCTGTCTTTCAGAAATGAATAGATTTTTAAAAATAGTGTGGCACCCAGAGCCTTTTGCCATCTGGACAAACCATTTCAGATTTGCTGTGGAGTTTTAAGAAAGATTCAAATAGGAAAAAAAAATATCTAGCTGTCAATGACCTGATGGTACTAGAGAGGTAAAGTTGGAATTCACCAGTAAAGAAGTGATGGACAAAGCTGTGGGAGTGAATGAGTACTCTGAGAGACAAAGTATAGAAAAAAGGCTATTTGCCATATTCATGCTGGGGGAGTGTCTACACTAGAGGACAGGAAAAGAAGAAAGAATGTTGGAGACTAAGAAGAGATGGACAGTAAGTAGTATATGAGGACCAGAACAGGGTGGCATCATGCACAATACATTGTGTACTTCTATTTTATTTATTTATTTATTTATAGATAGGAAGTAAGGAAGAAAGAGAGGGAGAGAAACACCAATGTGTGGTTGCCTCTCATGCACCCCCTACTGGGGACCTGGCACTGATTGGGAATCCAATAAGTGATCCTTTAGTTCACAGACTCACACTCAATCCACTGAGCCTCACCAGCCGGGGAAAATTGTGTACTTCTTAAGGTTCATCATTTATAGTTTATTTTGCTCATTAGATGCAGTGAGTTAAATTAACCATATTCTCAGTTCAAGGAACACGTGTTTGTGTGAGGCTCTCTTGTTTTATGTCTTTATTCCCTCATATTTCAGCCTCCCCCATTCGTTTCCCCATACTTGCTAGAATTATCTTTAAAAATAGCCAAAACTTTTGGAGGTAAGTCTAGTGACTAAGGTGGATAATTGTTCAAAGCAATGGGGTTTGTTCCAACAGCAGGTAAATTACCTCTTTCAAGAATGGTTGGTTGTCATCTGTAATAATTCTTTCACTCATTCCAACAAATATTTATAGAGCATCCACTTCATGTCATAAATCATTCTAGACACTGAAGTGTTGGCAGGGAGCAAGGAAGACACAATCCATGTTCCAATGGATCTTATGTGGTAATGAAGTTACATGATTAAATTATAAATTATAAATTGTCTACTGTGTATAAATTGGATAATGGTGTGGCAAGAGTGACCACTGGATACAGTTGAGAAACTGTTAGAACAGTGTTAGGGAACATAACAGAGGCTTGGAACAAGAGAAGAGGATGCGTTTAAGTATGGAAAATAGAAACTAGTAAGCGGTGGAGGCACTTGCAGTTTTCAGAACTCAGTGTTGTGAGCCTCTAAATTGAAAGTTGTCCTTAACATAAACTTGCTATAAATAGACAATGAAATAGATGCCTATTAAAGGTGAAATGTTTACCTCATTTTTTAAAATTAAGTGGTGAGAAATGGGAAGTTGATTTAGTTATTCCAACTCTTTAAGTCCTCTGGAGACTATAATGTTTCTGAAGATAATTGGTTATGTTTGATAGTGAAAAGTTTAAAAATTTTTCACTTATGTGACTATAGTGGGGAGTAATCTTCCAAGTAGACTGCTCTCCCCCTTCTTCAGAGAAACTAATGCTGCTCAGTGATGTTATATAAACCAATAAAGAGGTCAGTTGGATATGACCTTGATTAAGAGTTTGTTGCTTTCTATACTGAATATGCAAACAATTGAGAATACTGTCCATAGAGTGACCTTCCTTTTGAGTGTGTTCTCTCTCCAGGAATTGCTTAATGGCTAATTTGGTGTTATTTTGCATTGTACTCCTTGAACTCAAAAAATAGTATACATGACTCAATGAATATCATATAAAAATATTGTGATTAAAACCATTTCACTTGGAAACAACCTCACTTTTGCAGTATGACTGCCATTAATATTGAAAGACTCTCATCATGAGAAAACACCAGACAAACCAAAATCAGAGGGACAACCAACCTGTACTCTTCAAAATGTCAAGGCCATGAAGAACAAAGGCTTTGAAGAACTATTCCCGTTAAAGGAAGCTAAAGAGAAATGTCAACTATGTGCAATGTTTGATCTGAAACTGGATCCTGGATCAGAAAAAAAAAGTGTTATAAAGAACATTATTGAGAGAGCTTGTACAGTTTGAATATGGACTGTACATTAAATAATTATATTGACCCAATATTAAATATCCAGGATTTAATCATCATGTTGTAATTATATTTAAAAATGTCCTTGTTCTTAGGATTTGTGACTGAAGTAATTATACACAGAGGGTTTGATTCTGAAATTCTGAAGTAGTTCATCAAGAAACAAAGAGTAAAAATACTTTGAGACATATGGCAAAACAGATTTCGTAAATCTAGACAAAGGATAATAGGTATTCATTGTTTAATTTTTGAAACTTTTCTTTGAGTTGGAGATACAGTTTAAATAAAATGTTTAAATGTATTTTTGAAAGAAAATGCCATTTTAGTTTGTGAGTCACCTTTTAGACTGTAGCCCATACTTTGAGCAAAGGCCAAAATTAGGTATTTCTCATTGTGACCACTCACATAGGAAGTAACCACACCAGCACAAGGGAAAAACAAGTGCCCTGGAACCACAGCAGAGGGTTCTGGAACCATTTCATCCACAGCTTCTGAGTGATGATACTGAAGCCTCTTCTCTCACATGTCCAGCCCCAGTTCTCTTTTCTGGATCATTTCAGGATCTTGCCTTTCTCTGTCTGATTATAGCAAAGCAGCACCTGGTATTAGACCTCAGTTGAGCAACCTCAGTTGGGCAACCTCAGTACTTGAGTTCTGGTTAGGAAAAATTTCAAAGCCAAGACTCAAACTATAAGAGAAAGTTTATTTAGAAAATCACAGAGATAAAATAAGTGAGCCATAGGAGAAATAGAGTCAGGAAATGAGTTACAGAGGCAAAAGAAGGGCCCTTGGGATGCAGGGAAGGGGAGAGAGGGAGAGAGAGAGAGAGCAAGTGAGAGCGAGGAGAGGAGAGGAGAGGAGAGGAGAGGAGAGGAGAGGAGAGGAGAGGAGAAGAGAAGAGAAGAGAAGAGAAGAGAAGAGAAGAGAAGAGAAGAGAAGAGAAGAGAAAGAGAAGAGAAGAGAAGAGAAGAGAAGAGAAGAGAAGAGAAGAGAGGAGAAAAAGATGTTCCTTGACAGATGAAAGATGGAGGAAAGGCACAGGTGTACTCTGGGAAAAGGGAGAGAGAGCATGTGCAGGGTCCCTGTCTTAAGTTTTAAGGGCTTTTATCTGGAGGTCTCAGAGGAGGATCTTAATAGAATATCCATCAGCTTTCCAGGTGTGTCCCCCCAGGGTCATGGTCTCCACTGATTGGTCAGCACCCAGACAAAGGGTCATTAGTCAATGCAGTTGGTCCTGAGGTCAGCCATGGCATCACTCTGTATGGTTTTGCTGCTTTTCTGGACCTGGAGCTGAAACACAACTGAGACCTAGATGTCATCTGCAGAGGTTAATGCTTAAGGGAGTTCTCATGCAAGGGCATGTAGTTTTGCTTGTTGCTAGGGACCCAGGGATTTCTGCCCTGGTGGCCCTCGGCACCTGGCCTATTGTTGGTATTCTGCTCATGCCTATCTATGTAGCTACTACACATCTCTGATTGCTCTATAGTTTTATCCCCTTAACACCTCTTTTAATGACTGAGGTCCTGCTTTCTGTTCCTGGAATCATCTCTAATTTTAGCTCCTTATTCTGGAAAAGCTGACTGAATTGAGTCCTTACGGCTGTCTTCAAATAACATAACGTGGTGATTGAGGCACCAGTTTCTGAGGCACGGAAGGTACTCCCCAAGGATGGTGCTGCTGAAAATGATGTGGAAAAGAGCATAGAGGGAGAGCTGCTTAGAAGCTCCCGAAGCCTGGTCTTTGACAACACTTTCCACAGCACTGGTTGGAATCCAGAAGAACTGGGTTTCAAACTCTACTGTTTAGGATAGTGCTCTTTGACATTGGACTACTACATTCATTTCTCTGGGCTTCCTTTTCCTCACCTATAAATTGAATGCTGAGGTCCTTCCAGGTCTAAAATAATTATGATGCTTCAAATTTTTCAAGTCTCTCCTTGTGTCATCACAGGATGTTGTAACCTCAGGATTGCCCATGACATGTGAGATCATCAGTTAATTATTAAAATGTGTTGAGTAGGCTCTGTGTGTCCAAACCTGTTCATAAGGGTTAAAATTCAGAATCTTGAGTCAAGCAGATCTACTTTCATTATTCCTGTTCATTGTTTCTATTCTTACATGCTCTAGGAATTTGGACAAGTTATTTAACCTGCCTAAAATCTCAGTGAGCTCATCTGTTAAATGGGATCTATAACGATACTTATTCTAAAAGGTTATTGAGTAGATTAAATGAGATAATGCTTATAGTACTACATACTAAGTATTCATTAAAAATAGTATTTCTAAATACTAATAATAACATTTTACTATGAAACAGAATATAAAAAAAGTCCTTTTCATCCAGAATATTCTAATTGAGGTTACATGACTAAAGTTCATTTAACAACTGGACAACAATGCAGAAAGGCAAGGAATTTAGTGATAAAATACACGTGGCAGAGACAAAATTTTAGTAGATGAAAGAGAATGGCCAGTTTGGTCTGGGATTGCACTCATTCTTGGCTAAATACATAAAAAGACTTTTAAGTATAGAAAAACTTCAAAATGTGCATATATCTAATAGAGAGATATATGCAGATATATGTGTATATATTTATATATATATACACATATATATAGATATATATGTGTATATATTTATATAAACTCTATTTTTTAAATGCACTAAATGAAAAATCTATATATACATGGATACATCTAACATAAAAATAATTTCAAGTAATACAGATTTCATCAAAGTTTTCTTTATTGCCTAATGAAATCTTACTCTACACAATAATCACTATTATTAGCTGGGATGAATTTGTTAAAGTTTTTGTTTTTCTATTCATTTTTTGTCTAAATATTCTCAAGCTGCAAAATATTGTTATCAATATATAAGTAGAAGCCTGGCCACCGAGGGAATAGGACCTTGGTAATGCCAACTGCAGGTTTTCTTAAGTCAGTGGCATTTTCAGAATACCAAAGTGACATTTCCTTATTGTAAGCAAATGTCATAAAATAACAGTTTGTGACTGTTATGCAGGTTAGTTGTTCCTTTTATCAATATAAAATATCTCTTGCCCCTTTAATGTTTTCTGATTCTAATTTGCCTAGAAATATTGCTCAATAGCTCTCTTTTGGTAGAATTTACCTAGTATAGCTTTTATAGGTCCTTATTTTCAATCTTTTGACATTGTTATATTATAGATAAAACTATTGCTAATAACAAAGTGTTGGGCCTCTTCAATCTGAATGCTGTTTTGCTTTAGTTCTGTTATTTCTTTTTCTGTTTGTTTTGAGTCTTCTCCACTCACAATTCTCTCCTAAAATTCTTATTAGATAGATGTTGGCACTTCTGACTTTTCCCTCCAAAACCCTTAATAAACCTTAATTATTTTTCTATACCTTATATATTTTTTATCTTTTGCCCCAGATTCTGGCAGAATTTCTTACCATAGTCTTCTATGCCACTAATTTATTTTACATTAATATCTATTTTGCTGTTTAGCCTATTAGTTAGTTTTTAATTGCAACAATACATTTTAAACATTTTCCTACATCTTTCATTGAATTTTTGTGTCTACAAAATCCTCTTAGATTTGTCTGAGAATAGGGATTATAATCACTCTAAAATCTTCTTTTGCCCTGGCTAGTGTGGCTCCCTGGATTGAGTGCTGGTCCACTAACCAAAGGGTTGCTGGTTCAATTCCCAGTCTAGGGCACATACCTGGGTTTCAGGCCAGGTCCCCAGTACAGGGTGTGAGAGGCAACCACACATTGATGTTTTTCTCCCTCTTTCTACCTCCTTTCCCCTCTCTCTAAAAATAAATAAATAAAATTTTAAAAAAACTTTGGGTTTTATTTTTAAAAAATCTTCTCTTTGCCATATAACTTTGTTTCTTAATTGTTGAGTTTGGTGGCCATGGTGTTAACCCACTCAAGTGTTTGCTCTAATTTTCTATAGACCTGACTCTCAATACTATGTCTGTTGGCCATGGCCCTCCCATTAACAATTATACTGGATGAGGGGGATCTGCTTCTAGGTGGAGTGGACTGCAGTCACTCTATGTCTGAGAGTAGAAAGTAGGCACCAGATGAGTTGTTAGGCAGGGCATGCCACTTCTGGACATGAGTAACTTCCAATAATCCTTTTGGTAATGATCTTCTGAGTATTATCCTGTCTCTCCCATCTAGATGCCAGATTATTTCTTCTGTTTTGAGTAAGACAGTCCTCCTGAGTACTGTCCAGCCCTGCCAAAATGTGGAGGGGGAAGGAGAATCAGCTATTTGGCTGGTCTGTTGGCAGTATTCCAACCAGTGATTCAGAAACTGCCCCGCCCAGTTTCTCACCTCCAATTTTTGCTCCCTCTGGCCTGGGAACATTCCTGATGACCCCCACATTTTATAGAAATCCTTTTCTACATGGATTTTTACTTTTTATGGTAAAATCTCATTTTCTTCTGGTCTACCAAAAACATCTCTCCTTGTTTTCAAATCTGATTATGTATTTGTTTTTAAATATACATTTTCTATAGTTCTAAGATTGTGCAATGAGAAAGAAACGTTACAGAATATTGTTGGGAGCCTATCTCTTTCTGAATAGACTTTAAAACTCTTTTAAGTTTTTTCTCAAAGAGCACAGGAAATAGTGTTGCATTTATTTATTACAAAGAGTTATCTTTATATTCTATCAGGGATATATTTCAACTCCTTGAAAGCATATTGCATTATAGAGATGTTCTTGTTAAAAAAGAAATCTCTGAAGAATGCCAAGGGTTTATCCTGGCAGAAATTCACAGTAAACAGAGGCCTGGCTCAAAGAGATCACAGTATGCATTCTCTCAGACGCATGACCCTGTCAGAGAAGGCATGGTTCTGTGTCTGCCAGCACTAGGTGTGTGTGTGTTTAATAGAAAGGCTTCATTTGCAATTTCATGTTAATTAGTGACCGGTTATTGGTCAAGATTTGAAATTCAATTAGGAAATAAGTATAGTGAGAACTCAAATCTATCCCATGAAGAAGATTCTGTTAGGGAGAAAAGATAAAATATAACTTCAGGCATAACC
This sequence comes from Phyllostomus discolor, assembly GCF_004126475.2. Taxonomy (NCBI): domain Eukaryota; kingdom Metazoa; phylum Chordata; class Mammalia; order Chiroptera; family Phyllostomidae; genus Phyllostomus; species Phyllostomus discolor. The sequence goes on along the minus strand of NC_040911.2, from coordinate 68,952,507 downwards.
CTCATAAAATGGCAAATTCAGTATTAAGATTCTGTTATTTTATATATACAATTTAGATTTCAAAAGAAACCTATAACAATTTACTCTGACTAGCAACAGTGTAGTCTTGCCTCTTGAACTTACTTCTTCTATGTTTATTAATTCTTATACTCATTGTATTAACTAATTTTTGTTTTACAATAAGCCACCCCAACTATTAGGGGCTTAAAACAGAAGACATTTATTTAGTTCAGCTCTTGACTGGTGTTCTTTTGTCTGGTCTGGGCTTGGCTGAACTTAGCTCGGCTCATTAATGTACCTGTAGCCAATTGGCCGAGAGCTGCCTGGACTTATTGGCTTAGGTGACAGGGGCTATGTCCCTCCTCACGCTTCACTTGGAAGCTGGGTTCCAACAACAGCAAGAAAGCAAGTACCAAAGCATGTGAACCCTTGAAGTCTCAGCTAGCTTCACTGTCGTTAGTGTCCTGTTGGTTAAAGCTCGTTACAAGATAAAGAATATATTCAAGGGTGAAAGAGTGAAAGAATTTGTGACCATTTTGCAATCTTAAATGTCCCATGTTAATTAAATCTGTTAATATAGTTCACCTGTATACTTAAAGACTTCTCCACAACTTGAAAGTATTAAGAAAAAACATCATGCAGAAGCTACACTGTAAAAATTATATTGTAATTTTTTATTTTAAAGTAACATGTGATTGGGTAGGAAAACTAAATTCCATATCCAGCCCACCATTTTTTAAATCAATGTGATTTTTGGCATTTTATTTAGGTTTGGAGTTAGGTTTTTTTAACATTTAAAATGAAGGAGTTGAATTGATTACCTGAGTTCCCTCTTCTCTCTCCATTATTGAAAAGAAATAAATTTGACATAAGATGTATAAAAGTAAACAGCTTTATTTTAAAGAATTCACACAAAAAAACAAAAACTCTTCAACGTCCAGCAGAAGTACCAGAATTTTTATTCCAAGAATATGAGGTCTTAATTATTCCCAGATTTGAACTTTAGATACTTAATCCCCAAAGAAAAACTTTTATTGTGTTTTCAACTTTCTTCTATCTATCCACTCAGTCTTTGACCAGATTTTCTATGAAGAGGTCAAATCAGCAGATTTGGGCTTCACCTTCTTGCCTGGCCATGCTGCTCTCCCACCCTAGATTAACTTTGACCCCTTTGAGGCAGACTGTGTCTTATATCTTCTTTTTGGTCCAGTAACTAGTAGAGTGTCAGAGACTGATCATCAATAAATATTAGTTGAATGAATAGAATAAAACTGACTTGATTTTCCACACTGAGTAGACAAAGATATTTCTTTGAGGAGTGTAACAGCAGACATTTTGGGAAACTGAAAAGTAGTGGAAGCTGCACCTCTAGCCCATGTTAAAGGTTTTCTAATTTCAATAGGAAAGTGATTTGATTTGCTATGGCTGTGACAGGGGAGGAAGCCTGTGCTCTCCAAGACACAAATCACAGATCCCAATCTGCTTGGAATAAAGAAGGCAGTAAGGAAATGAAAGTTCAGCCACCACCTCGGCATCACTGACCTGGAACAGCAAAGTCTTTTAAGCCACAGCTCTCTGAGGTTGAGTTTAGAATTCGGGCCATCCTTGCCAGCAGCAGGGAGCCCTGTTCATCTACATATGTATACTCCAGCCCATTTCCCATCAACAGGGAAAGCACAGGAGGGAGACAGGGAAGAAAACAGCTCCATCATGTTTACTCTAGAAAACCAGCATTTGGATAATCAGCAGGTGATCAGAGAATATTTTTTAAGTCATTGATTTTAAATCCATTATTCTGTCTTGGGTTTTGGCTAAGATTATCTCTAAAGATAAAAGGTAGAAATAATCAAACTCATATTGGACTGCAGGATTTCTGCCATTTAACTTAAATAAGCAACAACTATTAAAAAAACATTAAATAGCAAAGAAAAAATCCCCATCATTTTCATCAATTACAAATACTAAATTTAATGCAAGATAATTTATTGATTAACCCAGTGAAGCAGGTACTAGAAATCAGTCTAGCAGGGGAAAAAATATCTGATTTGGGAAAAATTATATTTGAGAGATTCATGTTCATTTTAAACCTTAAAATATGACTACTAATGAAAATTTGAGACATTAAACTTCTGATTAAAATTGATTTGGGGACTTATCCAAAGCTAAGGAAATGCAGTTGAAATCCTCATTATCTTTCATGCATGGTTGTTCTCTATTTAATTAATTAACCCTTAATTGGTCTGCACAATACTCCTGTGAGTGAGGAATATAGTGAAGTACTGCCTTCTTAATGAGAAGGAACACAAGACAATGGGATATAAAATGATCTCTTAAGTCACAGAAGGGATCCATATTAGAACTCAGCACAGAATGCATGTCTTCCAAGGTTTTTCTGTGCAGAGGGGCTTTTCCTGAATAAGCAGATGGTTGCTCTTCATTCTTCACCAAAGGCAGCCTTTTTAACTTAAGGCAGGGAGGAGTTAGCCTCTGCACCAAATAACTGCAGCCTTTCAAGACAAGCAGCTATGATGCCATGTAGTATAGCACCTAGATTTACAAATCTGGAATATTTACAAAGGGTTTGAAAAGAAGAGAGAAAAAATTATTGCATAGAAACATGCAATGATCTTTATCGTCTTATGACTACATTTGGACTATTTATTTCTCTGCCTTCTGAATGGACCTAGAAATTCAAAGTTGGGGAAACATTTAAGAGCATTGGGCAGGCAATGCATTTTGATTGCTCAGTCACATTCACATTCTTTTTTATATTTTAAAATGGCTATTCCAAACCATCTTGAGGGATTGATGTAAATGAATGTTTGGGGGATATAATATACTTCTGGGTCCAAAAGCTTTTTATTTCAAGATTAAGAAGACTAAGAGAAATTGTCAGAATAAGTCTGGAAAACTGGAAGGAGTAGGTGCTCTTAATAAGTTGGCAGAAAGTCTGTGAAATCCCATCCAAACAGCAGGAACAACTTGGCTTCACAGCATTACATTCATTCAAATTCATGGCAGAATAAATCACCAGTGTTTGATGCACGAAAGAGCGAGTATGTGCATGACAGGCACAGAAGAAATTACTGAAGGCCCTGATCCAGCTTCATGTGGCAGGGTACTGAAATTCACTTTATTTACTTTTGAACCATTCAGAGGGAGAAAACAAACAAACGAACCATAGTTTAAGCAGATGGTCCTTTTCCAGTGTTTTCAGCAAACACTCTGGACCTTTGGCCATAGTTGCTTCCCTTGGTCCACACAAGCTGTTATTGTATTGCAGTTGGCAGACTGTTGGATAACAAACAATGTGGGGAGATTGCTCCAAGGGCCTTCTGGGTTTAGACCTTTTTGTGAATCCTGATGTTGTCTAGGAAAAGTGGTTTTCCAGGCCCAGTTTAAGGCAAAATGAAGTTAAGTTCCTACAGTTTTCAGCTGTTACAGGCTGAATTGTGTCTACAACCATCCTTTCCATTCATGTGTTGAAACTCTAACCTCCAGTACCTTAAATGTGTACTGTATTTGAAAGTAAGTCCTTTAAAGAGGCAATCAAGTTAAAATGAGGCCCCTAGAGTGGGTCCTAATCCTGTCTGACTGGAATCCTTATAAGAGGAGGTTAGGACACAGAGACATCAGATACACCCGTAAAGAGAAAAGACCAGGTGAGGACATATCCATCTGCAAGCCAAGGAGAGAGACCTTGGGAGAAACCACATCTTCAAGGACTTCCAGCCTCCAGAACTGTGAGAAAATAAAATCCTGCTGTTGAAGGCATCCAGTGTGTGGAACTTTGTTATGGCAGCCTGAGCAGACTAAGGCATCAGGTCTTGATCTTGTCTATTGTTCAGCGTTTACCTGCAATTGAGCAGACTACCTACATCACGGCAAGCAGTAGAAGCTCAAAAATATTTCAGTGAATGAATGAATGAAAAATTAACATTCTTCCCCTTTGATTTCATTATTTCTCCAAAATAGGAATTGTTATAGTAATTCTATAACAGGGTTGTGATTGTAAATACCTGTCAAGTGCTTAGAACCTTGTGGCTGGTAGATGGCAAACCACACAAGTGTTTGTTTGCACTTGTGACATTTACCATTAAGCTTGGTATCAATTTTCATCTTTTGGTGGCTTTACAGACAATGATACTTAAAGTAGGCAGTGAGATACATTCTTGAGCAACATGAGGAATTTTACTTCATGCATTTCCAATAGACCTCAGGTTGTTTTACTCTATTACACCCAATTGCTTTGTGGACCAGAAAATCAAAGAAATTAGAACTGGATGGGCCAGGTCCCATTACATCTGGTTCATTTGTTAATGGTTGAATTAGATTACTTTGTAGCTATTTAGTGTTTTATATCAGGGATGGGAATGGACTGTTGAAAGAACAAACTGATATAAGTCTTTCCTTTTTCCCACTCTCAGGGCCCACCAAATGCCTTGGACCCAAAACAGGAATGGCTTGGGCCTGGACTGTGCATTGCAGGGTGCAGAGAAGAAAGGTCAAGTTCATATAACAATGCTTGAAGTATAATGAGTGATAAAAATTTCATAATTTTTAAGTCTCCCACTATGGATTAGATTTGACTTCTTTGCTGAAAAATTTCCTTAGCTTCATGTGATTACCCTTAGTTATTCCCTTTCTGAGCAATAGTCTCCCACAGTAAAAGCCCCCACATAGAGATAAAAGTTGGCTAACTTTTGTGTTTTTTTCTCTGTATCATGATTATGGAGCCAGGCTGTGGCATACTCCATTAATTGCTCAAACCAGCGTCAGACTTTAGCTGCACTGAAAGTGTTTCTAATTTCAACCTGCCTACCTTCTATGAGGCCTCTGGCCTTTTTTGTCCCTGTGCCATTTCAATTTCATTGCAGCATTAGTATTAATTTATGATTTCTCATTGATGATTACCTATACATTCTCCTACATCTTATAGCCCCTTTAGGTCAGGAGCTTGTGTAGAGTAAGCTGGTGTCATTTTGTTTTCTGTAACCTGTCTCCACATGTGAGCAGAGAGTGCCTAATAACTAAGTGATGGGATGGGAGATATTGATCACACAACCATTTCTACCTTTTCATCCTTCTACCCATGGGTAACACCTCTATTCTTTATTTTCTTCCCTCGCTTATTTCTTTCTGAGCAGTAAGTGTAGTGGAGTTCATTGAAACTGACAAGTGAGGTAAGGCAGAGAGGGAGCGTGTTTTAAATTTTTTATTTTAAAATGCTGTGTGCCTCCAGAAAAAGTAAACAGAACAAGTTCAGCTATTAGGTAGGTGGGGAACACACCACTCAAAGAATGGGTGAGCTCACAGCTGCAGCCATAATGAGAACTGAGATAGATGCCAATGAGGAAGGAGAAAAAGGGGCACGTCTCCCAGCCGACTCCCAGCCCTGAAAGTGAACGGTGCCAGCTGGGAAGCAGCTGACCAAATAAGAGAGAAAACAGGATGATGGAAGAGAAGACAAGGAAGAAATTAAGAAGCACAGCTACAGTGCAGCCTCCTGGCCTCTCACCTCTTCAGAAAAGGAATCTCTGCCCCACTACATACTGACTGTCCTCCAAGACTTGGGAGACAGGGATAGTCAGCTCAGGCACAGAAGGCTGGCCGGCCCCAGGATCTCTTCCCTGGCAAATGGAATTTGCTATTGTGACCTAAAGTCAAATTTTTTTTATCTAGTGTTTTTCCAATGAACTTTTAATGGAATTGTAGAACTACAGGATATTAGAACTACAAGCCAGTGTGGAGATTTTCTTATAAATCCTTAATTTTACAGCACCCAGTAGCACACTGGGGTATTGGAATGAGTGATTACATACTATAAGGCCAACCATAGCTTAACATTGCTGTATTTGTTTTCTAGTACACTTGTTATTGACATATATGTAAATACTCACATAGAAATGCACAAAAATAAGAGTACACCTCAGTTTGTCTTTCACAGACTGAATACCTCATACGCATATAACCAACACTCAGAGGAAGAAATACAACATGGCATCTCAGAAGCCGTCATTATGTCACTTCCTGAGGATAACCCTTCTCACCTCAGGTATCCTTTACCCTGATTTATTTTTTAATTAAATTTATTGAGTTGGTTTGGTTAATAAAGTTATATAGGTTTCAAGTGTACAATTCTATAATACATTATCTGTATGTTTTCATTGTGTGTTCACGATCCAAAGTCTAATCTCCTTCCATTGCCATATATATGACTCCTGTTACCCTTTTATACCTTTTCTCCACCCCTCTTTCCCTCTGGTAACCAACCATAGCTTGTCTGTGTTTAACAGGACAATTAGTTTGCCTGTTTTTGAAATTTATATAAATGAAACCAAACAGTAAGTCCTATTTTTGCATGGCTTCTTTCCCTCAACATTACATTTGTGAGATTTATCCATGTTTTTGCATATAGCAGTAGTTTGTCAATTTTTGTTGCCATATAATGTTCCATTGTGTGAATACATACCTTATTCAATCTATTTATCCATTATACTGAAGAAGAATTTATGGGTAGTTTTTGGCTTGGGCTATTATGAATAGTTCTCTGAATACTATTATGTGCTTATTGTTTTATATATATTTCTGTTGAGTATATAACTCAGAGTGAAATTACTGGGCCACAAAATATGCTTTTTTCAGCTTTAGTAAATATAGTTAAACATATTTTCAAATTGTTGCACAAATTTATATTCCAATCAACAATGCATGAATGGTTCCATTATTCCACAATTGGTACTGTGTGTCTTTTTCATTTTGGCTATTCTGGAATGTGTGTTACAGTTTTCTTTTGAGACTTAGATTTGGAGGGTTTTTTCCCCCATAGTGGGAACATTTAACAACCTATTTAGTACATGCTCCTCTGGGTTCTGATACCTGGTGCCAGAGCAATCTATAGGACTCTATCAACCTGGAAAGATGTAGTGTTTAAAACAAAATGATGCAAAAGAGCATGAGGCACTCAAAAAGCTCACGCTAAACTTGGGAAGATAAGAAATTTACATATGGCACTGGCAGGCTACAGTGAAGTAATGAAGCATTTGAGATCCTTGTTAAATGTTCTCTTGGTGTTTCTTGGGTTTGAATTGCTAATGACAAACAGTAGAATAAGGCCCTGAGCACAGATAGGGGAACCGATGAGAGAACACTGGTGCTGGGAAAAGGAGTGAAAGGGGACTGTAGCTGGGCCTCTAGGTGTAAGATGTTTGCAGGTGAAGAAAACTGTGTGGGTGTGTGTGCACATTTTTTCATATATAACATTGAGCTAATATATTTTTTATCCACAATTACCTAAATTGCTTACACCGTGAGGAGATTCATGATCATGTTGGAAACACAAGGTGCAGGAATCCACTCATTGAATGTTTCAGAGAAATAGTGAGATCCTTTACGTTTCAAATTGTCCTCTTATATCTTACATTAGCTCTGAGTTCAGACATTTAGACCCAGAGCAAATGTACTTTGAAATTAAGGGGAGGTTTAAAACATGATTTCTAGCCCTGGCTGGTATAGCTCAGTGGATTGAACGCGGGCTGGGAACTAAAGTGTCCCAGGTTCGATTCCCAGCCAGGGTACATTCATGGGTTGCAGGCCATAACCCCCAGCAACCACACATTGATGTCTGTCTGTCTATCTCTCTCTCTCTCTCTCTCTCTCTCTCTCTCTCTTGCTCGCTTGCTCGCTTTTCCTTCCCTCTCTAAACATAAATAAATAAAAATAAAATAAAAAAAAGAAAGGCTAAATCAGTTTTAAAAAAAACATGATTTCTATGCTGCCATCAATGTTTAGACTCAGGAATGAATTCTACAAAATCTAGTTCTCACCTCAGATTGCAAAATATTGAAGTAAGTCTCTCATTTCTTATAGCCATTTGAGAAGAAAAACTGTCACCACAATTATATATCACTAGAAATGTCTTTATGATGTGTTTAACTTAGTAAGTATTTTTAATATAATAAATTGGAAATTTGACAGAGAGGGCTTCTCACCTCCAAATACTAATTTTTGCTTTTTGCCTTTAGAAAACAAAAACTTGGGCAACCATATCCAGCTAAGAAATTACATTTCTCAGCCTTGTTTGTAATTTCATGAGTCCATAAAACTAAGTTCTGGCCAAACTGATATAAATAGAAGCACTGTGTGAGACTTCTAAGAAACCTACCTAAAAAAGCAGTAGGATAAACGTCCCTTCCTGCTACCTGGAATGTGGATATAATGGCTGTAACTCCAACATCCACTTTGTCATGAGGTGATCTTTTGAATGGGAACAGAAAATAAAGAAAGAAAATAGAGCATAAAAATTGAGGGAAACTTGATTCATGAATACTTTGTGCAACTGCCCTAACCTGCTGATTTTCAGTTGTCTTTTGTGTAATAAATCTTTGTGAGTTTTGTGAGTGTCTATCTCCACATATGTTTCCAGTTCTGAGCCATGATGCAAGCAGTCCTCTACCCTGAAGTCTCCAGTCCTATAACTGTCTGAGTCTTGAGCCCAGCTCAGATATTAGGAGTGAGGAAGTCTTCAGATAATTATAACCACAGCCACTGTCTGACATAAGATACCTTGAGCAAGAGCTGCCTAGCTGAGCCTAATCAACTCCTAGACTAAAAGGAAAAATAATAAAATAGTTTTTGTAGTATTAAGCCACTAATTTAAAAAATGACTTGCTCACAACAATAGAAAATCAGAACAGCCCAGCAAACTGAATATCAGGACTCTGAGATGCCATTCATTCCTGCTGTACATTTCATGACTAGATACCTTTAGAAGTGCTCCTGGTAAGTGGTCTTTCCCATTTCACCTGAACTCCTCCCATAACAAGGACTCCCTATCCCTGTGACAGCCTGCATAGTTTTCAATCAGCTTTAAAATTTTGTCTTCCTGTAACTTCCACCTAATGATCTTACTTAATTCAGAGCACTGGGACCATTCTGAGCAAGCCAGATTACTCCTCCATAACTGACTTTTAAACTATTCAAAGAAATTTTTTTGCTTTTCCAGCCAATATGGAGCCATAGGTAGATATACTTTGCTTCCTTGTGCAACCAAAAGAAGGACAACAAATTTAAAAACAAAACATAACCAGAACTGCCAGAAAATCAAACTGTATGGAAATCTGACAACCAAGGAGTTAAAGAAGAAACATTTATACAGACAGGTAGAAGAGGTAGAAACAGGCAGTTGGGGTGGAGAAGACTCATGGCAAGGCTGTGGCTGGAGGAGCAGGTGGTCCCACATTTGCATGTGGATAAACTGGGAGAAACAACTGGAGAGTGAGACAAACCACACAACCCAGGGTTTCAGTGTGAGGAAATAAAGCCTCAAAATGTCTGACTGAGAAAACCTGCAGGGGTTGAGGTGGTGGGAGAAACTCTTAGCCTCACAGGATAGTTCATTGGAGAGACTCACAGGGTCCTAGATGGTACACAAAACCACCCACCCAGGAATCAGCACCAGAAGGGCCCAATTTGCTTTTGGGTAGTGGAGGAAGTGACTGAAAGCTGGCAGAGAGCTAAGCAAGTGAAATTGTTCCCTCCTGGACCCCTCTCCCACATACAGTGCCACAACACAGCGATGTTGTTTGGGTATTCACAAGGCCCCACCCTTGTGAACGCTCACCCCCTTACTACATAACAGGAGTGCTGAGACAAATAAATGGCCCAAATGAAAGAACAGATCAAAGCTCCAGAAAAAATATAACTAAGTGATGAAGAGATAGCCAACCTATCAGATACACTTTTCAAAACACTGGTAATGAGGATGCTCACAGAATTGGTTGAGTATGGTCACAAAATAGAGGAAAAAGTGAAGGCTATGAAAAGTGAAATAAAGGAAAGTATATGGGGAACCAACAGTGATGGGAAGGAAACCAGGACTCAAATCAATGGTTTGGACCAGAAGGAAGAAAGAAACATTCAGCCAGAACAGAATGAAGAAACAAGAATTCAAAAAAAAAAAAAAATGAGGAGAGGCTTAGGAACCTCAGGGACAACTTTAAACATTCCAACATCTGAATCATAGGGGTGCCAGAAGGAGAAGAGGAAGAGAAAGAAATTGAAAACTTATTTGAAAACATAATAAAGGAGAACTTCCCTAATCTGGCAAGGGAAATAGACTTCCAGGAAGTCCAGGAAGCTCAGAGAGTCCCAAAGAAGTTGGACCCAAAGAGGAACACAGCACATCATCATTAAGTTACCCAAGATTAAAGACAAAGAGAAAATCCTAAGAGCAGCAAGAGGAAAGAAGACAGTTACCTACAAAGTAGTTCCCATAGGACTATCAGCTGATTTCTCAAAAGAAATCTTGAAGGCATAAAGGGGCTGGAAAGAAGTATTCAAAGTCATGAAAGGCAAGGACCTACATCCAAGATTACTCTATCCAGCAAAGCTATCATTTAGAATGGAAGGGCAGATAAAGTGATTCTCAGAAGAGGTCCAGTTAAAGCAGTTCATCATCACTAAGCCTTTATTATATGAAAGGTTAAAGGAATGTATCTAAGAAAAAGATGATGAAAAATACAAACAGTAAAATCACAACAAACTCACAACTATCAACAAATGAACCTAAAAAAACATAAACAGAATGAATTAAACAAACAACTAGAACAGGAACAGATTCACAGAAATAGAGATCACATGGAGGGTTATCAGCAGGAAAGAAGAGGAGGGAGAAGCGGGGGAAAGGTCCAGGGAATAGGAATCATAAATGGTAGGTACAATACAGACAAGGGGAGGTTAAGAATAGTATGGGAAATGGAGAAGCCACAGAACTTACAAGTATGACCCATTGACATGAACTAAGGTGGGGGAATGCTGGTGGGAATAAAGGGGAGAAAATTGATGCATGGGTCACCGGCCAGCAGTAATCACAGAACGCTGCGGGTGGCTCGTCAAAACGCAAGAAAAAACATGCACAGAGACAGACCAGTTTCTGCAGAGAAGTAGGGATGGAACGGCCACCCCCTCTAGTGGGGAGCACACTGATTTACCGTCCAAACTGGCTTTTATTGGGTTCGTTTTGCATAAGAATTCAGGTAAAGCATGTTACTCATTGTGAGGAAGTAAGGATCAAAAGATAGGTAACAAGGAACTCTGAGGGTCTATTTTGAGTCAGGGTCAAAGAGCTGTGAGACTTTAAGAAACAAACTAACTTCCTCCTTGGACCCTCTCATTCAACTGAGAGCATTCTAAACAAAGAAAGTTTCACAGGAATTTACATGTTCTTTCTTAGGCCTGATCACCCAGGGAATCCACTCTTTCCAGCACAGGGCAGCACCACCCTGTCATTGTTTCAGGCTTAGGTGGAGCAAGGGAAGTAAGGCAGCCAAGAGATTAAGAGATTTTCTTGTAGAGCAGAAGGACTCAGGCTTTGTTAAAGCCAAAGGGCGAGAGTCCATCACCCCCTTTTGCCGTAGCCCCCCAAATCCTTCTTTTGGGGGCCTCCCACGTGATCGTGCCTGTCTTAGATCATTTCCCCCTTGGGGAATCTTACTGTCATTGGCTAACCAATCAAGCATTGGGGTCCAGGCAGAGTGAGGTATGAAGGAGCAGAAGCAGTGCTCCTGTCAGGGAGATAAGCTTGTCTCCTTGCTGGCTTATGGTTCCAAGGGCGTTTCCTTAGCCTTAGCCTAGGTAGGGGTTACAGCTTCTGATACCAGGCAGGGTGGTTCCCAACAGAAAATAATGGGACAAATTTAATAGCCTAATCAAGAAAATATATTATTTAAAGAAGAAATTTTTCTTGCTTCTTGTGAATGTTTGTTTCTCTAAATATAGCTTGTGTGTATTTGTGTGTATGTGTCTTTAATCCCTTATTGGGCTCCACTGAGGAACTAGGACTGATATGATATGTAGCCAGAACTCTGCTGAAAAGAAATCTTCAAAGATCTATAATGTTATGCAAGGTAATACAAAATGTTTACATACAAAATGTAAAATTATGTATTCATTGGAATTATAATTATGCAAAATAAGCATACGAGACAGGTCATAACAAACTATAGAAATGATTTCTACAAATAGTAAAGGGTGATTTTCTGCCAAATTTTCAAAATTTTATATTATCATGTAATTACTTACATGTAATGCACTTGATAACCTCTAAAGAGAATAATGGTGCTGTTTGGTATAAGGAAGGTGGAGACACCAATGAAAGAGACACAGAGGCATTCACTGCCTCTGTGAAGAAAGGACTGGCCAGATGTGTGTGCCACATTGATTTATTAATGGATGTGGTGAAAGCCCTTGAAAATTTAAGTTTTTGCCCAGTTTGTCTCCTCAAGGTCAGATGTCCCATTTGAACTTTTAGCCAGCTGCCAGAAAATCAGTTTAACCAAAATAAGTAAACCAAGATTCTCTGTTCCCAGACCATCTATTGTTTTTTTCTCCTTGTTTTCCTTTCTCTCACAAATCTTGCATTTGCCTTGGTTCATTGACAATGACCCTTACTTTCCCTGTAGGGGTCAATATACATGCAAAAACTAAAAATCTCTGAGTAATTTTTGGACTTTTTTTTAGTATTAAATAAAAGCAAATCTTCAGTTACTCATTTTTCCAGCATCAAAGATAGAAATAAGCTGATTGCCCCCATTTACACCAGTTTATTTCATATGTCTTCTCAACTCTAACATTCTGGCTGGAGTCTAATCATTGTCCCTGAATGTGACCTATTAATGCTTTATTTCTCTCTGTTCATTTTCAGAGCTTCTTTTCTGTGGTTTTCTTTGAGTATCCAAGTTCAAATTCTTCCACTTTTCTGCACTCCACAGAGCCAGGGTATGTACTGTGTTACACATGTCATAAAGGGCCTTTGGATGAGTTATACTTTTAAATTCTTTTTTAATTTTTTATTTTTTATTGTTGTTCTATCACAGTTGTCCCAATTTTTCCCTGTTGCTCTTCCCCACCCTGCTTACTCCCTGCTCCCAAAGTAAATCCCCACCCTGGTGTCCATGTCCATGGGTCATTTATACTTGTTCTTTAACTAGGCCCTTACCCTTCATTCCTCCATTATCCCCTTCCCCACCCCTCTGGTCACTGTCAGTCTTCCTTTTTTCCATGCCTCTGGTTCTATTTTGCTTGTTTGTTTGTTTTCTTAATTAGGTCTCACTTATAGGCAAGATCATATGGTTTTTGTCTTTTGTCTCCTGGCTTATTAACTTAGCATAATACTCTCCAGTTGCCTCCAGGTTGTCATGAAGAGTAGGAGCTCATTCTTTCTTTCTGATGCATAGTATTCCATTGTGTAAATGTACTACAGTTTTTTGATCCACTTGTTCACTGATGGGCACTTAAGCTATTTCCAGCACTTGGCTATTATAAATGATGCTGCTATGAATATAGGGGTACATAGGTTCTTTTTAACTGATTATTAAGGTATAATATCAGCAGTGCAATCAGTAAATCAAAAGCCAGTTCCATTTTTGTTTTTTAAGGAAATTCCATACTGTTTTCCACAGTGATTGCACCAGTCTGCATTACCACCAATAGTGCACTAGGATTCCCTTTTCTTTGCATTCTGCCAGCACTTGTATGTTGATTTGTTAATGATGGCCACTCTGACCAGTGTGAGGTAGTATCGCATTGTGGTTTTAATTTGTGTCTCTCTGATGGCTAATGATATTGAGCATCCTTTCATATGTCTCTGGGCCTTCTGTATGTCCTCATTGGAGAAGTGTCTGCTCAGGTCCTTTGTTCAAATTTTAAATTGTCTATCTTCCTGGCATTGAGTCATATAAGCTTTTTACATATTTTGGAGATTACCCTTGTCTGAGGTATCATTGGCAAATATATTTTCCCATATGGTTGGTTCCCTTTTAATTTTGATGATGTTTTCTTTAGCTGTGAATAAGATTTTTTAATTTGATGTAGTCCCATTTGTTTATTCTTTCCTTTATTTCCCTTGCCCTAGAGGATGTATCAGCAAAAATATTGCTGTCTTCTTTCTTCAGTAAACTTGTAATGCTTATGGAAGCAATGGTGACATAATTATACAAGCCTTGTGTTTCCTACAGTGATGCGGATCCCAGCTCATGGGATCCACCACATTGTGGATGAGATATGAGACAAATTCACATGGACTACTGAGTCAAGTGGAGGAAAAAGGATGACATGGCTTTTCTCTCAAGGGGAGAAAAAAACGTGGCCCTTGCTGTGACCAGCCTTTATTGGGTTTCTTGGCACATTACAAGAAGGTCCTCATTTACTATACACAAGTTTGCTTTAGGTGGTTACTTTTTACAGAAAGCAAAGGAGCCAATGCCGCTCATCACATCATAGAAGAAGGATATTTATAAAGGAAAAGGGAAAAGTAGTTGAACCAGTTACACTCATCCTTGGAAGGTTTAGCATGGATTTTAGGAAGTTACTTTGCAGTAAATGTTTGCTGCCTCAATTCAGGGTGAGGGAGTTTTAGCAAAAGCAAGTCTCAAAGTGGCCTAGGTACATTGTAGGCCAGATTCCCCATGGGAGAACCTATCCATGGGCGTGGGTCCTGTGCATCTCCGAGTGGGAGCTGGGCCCATGCCACACAGAACAGTCTTCTACACTACAGTATATAGTACTTGATTTATATATACTCCTATAGAAAGAACTCCTTTTAGACAAATTCAGCTGTGGAAAGAAATGGAGACCACCATTTTTAGCATGTACTATATGTCAAGCACATAGTAGCTTTTTTCCCACTAGTTTACTTCATATAATCCATATAATAGCCATGTATTTTGATAGAATCATCCTCAGACAACAGGGGCAAGAGTAGTTCCTCCCAGTTCATGAGGCCAAGTGGTTCCACCAAAAAACCTGCATCTCTTCCCTTCGTAGATATGTTCTGCATCCAGAATTCCTAGAAACCTCTAAGTGGTACCAAGTAATCTTTCAGGGTCTTCAAGAACTTCTTTATTCCCAAGGACAGACCTTGTCCAAGGGGTAGCCATTAAATAACTTCCTGGGGCTGAGGTGAGTTGAGGGGAGGGTGAATAGAGCTTGGACTTGCCATCTGGGTTTTTTATTTACTTTTTTGTGAAGTTCCTGGGACTTTGGAATACAGCAGAAGGGAAAAGGGCAAGATTAGTGAGGGAAGGAGCAATAGTTTCCCTTTGTGCTCTTTCCCTGGGACTGCAGATGTTAGTGGCGGCCCTCAGTTTGCTATTTATTACCACATTTCACAGAATAGGAAAATGAGTCTTAGAGGGGTTAAATATCTTGTATAAACTCTCATATCTAGTAAGTGGCAAAGACAAGAGTTAGCTATTTTCCACCCCTAGTATGGCAAAAGACAAAATAATTGATGATGACATGAAATGTATAATGCAGAAAACTTTCAGTTAAACTTGACTTTTAAAATGACCAACCTATCTTATAGCTGTTTGGCTGAAAAACAGGATGAATGCCAGCAATGTCTTTAAAAAAGAGTGAGAGGATGTCTTCATTATAGATCCCAGAGAGTGGGTCTTTTCTAGTCTTTCTCCTTCGTGTGTGTGTATATAAATATGTATACCTGAAAATGATGGCCAGTGAATAGAAATGTCACTACCCATACTTTACTTTACCTGTTGAACTGTTTAGTTGTAAAACAAAACACATATACTCTAGGCTATAGACCATTTTGTGTAGTGTTGGAAATGTAGCCCAGCTCCCACTCGGAAAGGCCAGTGGAAAGTGAGGCCTGGCACACTGGACCCATGCCCACGGATAGGTTCTCCTGCAGGGAATCAGGCCTGCATTGTACCTAGGCCACTTTGAAACTTGTGGGGTTTTTGGGGTTTTTTTTTGTTTTGTTTTGTTTTTTTGCTAAAACTCCCTCACCCTGAATTGAGGCAGCAAATGTTTACTGCATATCTCTGAAGTAACTTCCTAAAATCTATGATAAATTTCCCAAGGATGAGTGTAACCAGTTCAACCACTTTTCCCTTTACCTTTGCAAATACCCTTCTTTTTTGATGTAATTAGCAACATCCTCTCCTTTGTTATCTATAAAAGGTAACCACCTAAAGTGAACTTATGCATAGTAAATGAGGACCATCCCCAATGCGATTTGTCCAGAAAAAACAAAAAAAGCCTGTCCAGGCAAGGGACGGGGATGGCCCTCTCTTTCACTAAGAGAGCGGCCATGTCATCCCTTTTTCTCCATGGGATTTTTGTCGTCTTTGTGAATTTGTCTCATCTCATCCATAACACCATCGACACAGAGGGCCAGTGTCTGCATCACTAGGCAAAGGATCACCCCTTTTTTTGTATAAGAACAGAACCAAAGTTTTGCTGTTGCAACTTATACTAAGTGAGAGCAGAAGGGACCTTGAAGACACTGTTAAGAGCAACCATTCTTTTCATAAAGACACCAAAGCCCAGAGAGGGTAAGTTAATTGTTTGGCTGACACACCCAGGAGAATGAAACTGGGCCTGACTGCAGAGGTATGCTGTGGCCAACTTGTACCAGCTTGGAAGAATCAGCTTTTAAATTTTCAGGAATTATCGAACCTATAATCATGGTGGGAGTATTTACACCATGGAACTGACAAACTCTATAAGTCTGGGCTTTCCTCTTCTCCCCTTCCCCTGGAGAGCTAGTTGTTAAATAGCAGCACACCATTGGCCTTGATTTTTTTTCCATATGTCTTGAGAAATTGAATGGAGGTCCCCTGGGCTTTAGGCTTTTCTCTCTGCTCTCACGAGCTGGTTATCCTGCATTCTCTCGTTTGTCACTCATCAGAATACAGTCCCTACAACATAAAACTCTCACCCATATTTCTCCTCCTAAATCTCTAGATTTGTCTGTTCAACTGCCTCTTCAACATCCTTAACTGGACATCTCACAGTGAACTAAAGTTTAATCTTTTCAAAATAAACAGCCAATTTCCCAGCTGCCTCTCCCAGCCTGCTCTCACCTCTACTCCATTCACCTTTATTATCCCAAGTATTTGCCCTGGAAACCTGGAAGGCTTGCTGGATTATTCCTTTATTTTCCTGATATTGTGGGTTGAATTGTATCCCCCAAAAGATATGATGAAGCCCTAAGCTCTGGTACCTGCAAATGTGACCTTACTAGAAATAAAATCTTTGCCAATATAATCAAGATGTCAGTTAGGATGAGAACACACTAAAGTAGGGTGGGCCCTAAATCCTATATGACTGTGTCCTTCTAAGAAAAGGATAGAGACACAGAAACAGTGAGGGAAAATATGATGGGAGGACTCGGGCAGAGTGATGTATCTACCTATGAAGCAACACCAATGACTGCCAGCAACATCAGAAACCAAGAGAAAGGCTGGGGACAGATTCTTCCCAAAGTATTTAGAGACAGCATAGCCCTGCAGACACCTTAATTTCTGACATCTAGCTTCCAGACCTGTGAAAAAATAAATTTCTGTTATTTTAAACCACCTAATTTGTGTTATTTGTTACAGTAGCCCCAGAAAACTAATACCTTGCCCAACCCTTCTACACATCTAATCCACTAGCAAAATCTGTCAACTATGTCTCCAAATAGAACTCAATTCTGTCTACTTCTCTGCTGTCACATTAAGTCAGGCCACCCTCATAATCAGTTTGCACACTGAAACCATTTTCTAACTGCCCAGACCTGATTCTTCCAATTCATTAAGAAAAATTCACAGAAAGCCTCACATTACGTCATTCCTCTGCTTAAATATCTAATTTCCATTGCTTTTAGCATAGCACTACAATGTCTTAACCTGGCTTAGACAATGCTACCAGCTATAGATGTCTCTCTTTTTTCATTTTTTTAGTTTCTGAAATTTAGCAAGTCTTTCAACTCAGAGTCTTTGCATGAAGTATTTACTCTGTCTGGGGAACTTATCATTGCCTTCCTACTACTTACTACCTTTCTAACTGCCTACTTCTTCTACCTTTAGGCCTATAAAGCTTTCCCCTCTACCTCTGTTTTTTAATCTTCATTTCTCTGGCTGATTTCATTTTCAAAGAAAATCATAAAGAAGATCCAGATATCACTGAATACCCAAGCCACTGTGACTCCAAAGGCAGTCTAAATATCCCTGGAAGAGCATCCCCAGGAGAAATAAGCTTGAACACTATGCCAACATCAAGTTCCCCCTGACCACTGAGTTAGCCATGAAGAAGACAGAAGACAACAACACACTTATGCTCATTGTGGATGCTAAGGCCAGCAAGTATCAGCTCACACAAGCTGTCAAGAAGCTCTATCACATAGATGTTGCAAAGGTCAATCTCTTGATTCAGCCTAGTGGAGAGAAAATTACATATATTCAACTGGCCCCTGACTATGTATGATGCTGTGAATGTTGCCAACAAAACTGGGATCATCTAAACTGAGTGTAGCTGGCTAATTCTAAATATAAACTTTTCACCACAAAAAAGAAAAAAATGGTCATAATAGCACCTCCTTTATCTTTGCTTTCTATAGTGTGAATTTGCCATTCTCATATCAGGAAAATGGAATCCAATTTCCTTCCCTTTAAATCTAGGCTAGCCTTATGACTCACTTGTAAACAAGACATTGCTAAAAGTTTTGTTGTGTTACTTTCCAGTCTGGGTTCAAAAAGGTCATGAAACTTCCACTTAATTTTCTGGGGACACTTGGTGTGAGGGAACCTAACATCTATGTGACAAAACCAACTACTCAGAGACCATTAGGCTAAAAACACCATGCATCGATGTTCCAGCTGATAGTCCCATATGAGGTTGTTACAGAACACAGGCCAGGGTGGTACGATATACTATTAGCGAAAGGACCCCCCACTAGGTTTGTCTGTCCACTGCCTGAGAAAAGACATTTCTCAATGCCAGAGACTTGTGAAAAGGAAAGAAAATGTTTATTTAAAGCTATACAGACTTAAAGTACTGCCCTAATGTCCTCATTAAAATATCAAAGTCCTTTAGGATACCCACAAATGCACACAGTCCTTCCTTCTCTCTCTGCCCTAATTTGGGGTACCATATTTCAGGAAAAGAAGTAGAGTCAGGCTCCCAACACCATCAGCTATGTCATTGGCCAGGATCAAGACATGTGGTTCTCCTCTGCAAAGCTGTGAGGGGGTCTCCACTATGCCAAGACCACGTGATTCTCTCTGCAATGGCTGCGAGGAGGAGGGTTGCCACTCTGCCAAAGCCAAGTGGCGGTTCTCTGCTAAAGCCACATGGTGATTCTCCCTTACATGACTGTGGGAGTACCCACTCTGGCCAAAGCCATGTGGTTCTCTCTTCTATTGCCACAGCCGCATGGTTCTCTCCCTTCACAAGGCTGCCACATCTCGGTTTAAATCCCAGCGCCAATCTTCCTCTGCAGCCCCATTTCTGACTCCTCCTACAATGGGCTACACTTGCCAGAACTCCCATATCCTTCCAGCTTTACTGGATTGCCATAGTGGGTCCAGGCAGGCATGGCTTCATAGCGTGAAGCCAGTCATCTCTAAGCTCTCACGCAGGCTCTGTAACCAGGAGGACCTGCCCCCCAGTTACATCTTGGGTGGAAGTCCCTCCCTTCTCCCTGGCTCAAAGCATGGTCATAGCTGTTTAGCATATCTATGAAACTGGTTAAAGGTTATAGATCTGTTAAATGACCATGCCAGAGGTTAGCTGCAAAGCTGTTGCTGTACAAAACAGCTCTGCATGTTCCTGTTCCATGTGTCCCTTCTCCCAACTCACACCTGATGGGGAAAGGGTGAGGACATCTTATATATCTTTCTAATATTTCCTGGACACCTTGAGTTCTGGACCCCCTTCCAAATCCTTATTTGGGGACCCCTCTTGGCTGCACCCTGCTACAAGTTCAGTCTTTTAGCTACTCCTAACTACTGAACATGTGAGTACAGCTGTTTGGATCTTCTAGACCAATCCTTCCACCAGTTGAGCCCCTCTGAGTGAAGAATCACTCAGCCACACTCTGACTAAATTCCTGACCCACAAAATCCATGAGACATAATCAGTTATTATGTTAAACCATTAAGTTTTGAGGTCATTTGTTTTACAATAGAAATGGGAACACCTCCATGGTACTTATTCACAGACATTTGCTTATCAGTCTAGTACCTCCAAGAAACCAACAGCTCCATGAGAGCAGGTAGCCTGCCTGTGCTGCTCACTATTATGTCTTCAGTAGCTAGCACAAGATTCCCTACATTGTAGGTGTTCCATGAACATAAGAGTGTCCGAAAGTCTTAAGCTATTTAAAACTCAGCACTGCACAAAGACTTCTGGGATACCCTATATTGAATGAACAAGGAATGGGCTCTTCCAGTCTTAGCCACTTGTAATGGAATCTGACTTTTTCAATTTCAGCCACAAAGAAATAACTTAGAACTAATTTTT
The DNA here is from genome assembly GCF_004126475.2 of Phyllostomus discolor. NCBI lineage: Eukaryota > Metazoa > Chordata > Mammalia > Chiroptera > Phyllostomidae > Phyllostomus > Phyllostomus discolor. Next base: position 68,932,200 of record NC_040911.2, on the reverse strand, counting down.
TTCAGGCTTCTAAACTGACCAGTCTTATCCAGAATCTTCTACTGAAATGACAAAATGTATTATGTTATATTAATATCTTTCAGGAGCTGAAGTAATTTAGTAAAATTAAATGTCAGAAAGTAGCTTCATATTAAAACTGAAAAAAATACTGATTAAAGGAAGACTGTTCAATATCAATAAGAGATAAACACTATTTCTTACTTTCACCATTCTTTTTAATAAACTCATTAACCCATGTGATGATATTTTCACCAGTGGATATTAGAGAAATTTATAATAGTTGAACTGACTGACCCACATTCACCTTAAACAAAATAGTATAGGAAGTATCAGCCTCATTTACATAATTGTTTTGGATTCCTTAGACAGAAATGACTTTCAGGGTTGTCTTGTACAAGCAAATTTGCAATTCAGACTAGAATGTTTCTTTTTTTCTTTCAACTTCTTTGTGATAAGAATTCAAACTGTCTCATGATATTAAATCTTGCCTGGAATGTTTTATACATATCCTGATCTTTTGTTGTGAGATGATTCTGACCATTTTAAAATTAAAGTGTGAACAAGATATCTTTTTATTCCTTCAGGACCCTTCTCTGATGGTATGCGAAAATGCTACCAACCATCAATTCTCTCAGCTAGGTCTCAAGATAATTTCTTATATAGTCATCTTATGAAGGTTCTCAATAAATCTGGGAGTAAATTACTCAATAAGGGTCACTCAAAAGATGGATCATATTGATTTTCCTTTCAAGAGGCAAGAGTCACCTCAGATACATAACTTCTAATGGACTCAAAAAACATCTGCAATTGGGAAACTGCTCACATGAAACTCTTTTGAACTTTCTAAGAATTATTTCTCAGAGGTGGTTTCAATTAGTGTATAAAGTCAGGATGGCGTGCTGCATTAACAAATACCCCTAAATCTCCTGCTTATGTTATATGACCAGTTTGAACTGCTGTATAGGAGATGGTGTTCTCTAATTATTGTAGTCACTCAGGGACCTAAGCTTGACAGAGGTTCCATCTAGGAATATGTTTCTAAGATCATAAGACAGAAGAAAGGGCACTTGGCTAATTGTGCACTGACTCTTGATGCTTCTGCTTGAAGTGATGCCTATCTAATATCCTCACACTTCATTAGCCAAAGCACATTGCCTGACCACGTCAATTTTCAGAGAGTGTGGATAAGTGCAAGCCCTCCATGAGTCTGGCAGGAGACAAGAACCAGAATAGTTGTATACAGCTTAACGACAACCACAAATTAGAGGGCGACCCAGGGCCTCACAAATAATTAAGCAATCTCTCATCAAGAGAGAACAAACATTTCAGACTTTCTCACTCTCATTTAAGATTGATTTCCAAATGCCTAGTAGAAGGCAGTTAAAATAAACTTTTATACAACTCCTTAGATAGAAATAGTTGGTGTGTGTCTGCAATAAGAAGATAGTATTCTGTATCTGTATTCTGTAGGAACTCTGTGACTCCACAGCTAACTCTATACAATACTGATAACCTACCAGGCATCTTAAACACAAAATGTTTAGGGTCTTGCTACTCAAAATATGATGGGGGACCAGCAACATCAGCATTACCTGGGCACTTGCTAGAAATGCCAATTTTCAGGCCCTATCCAAGCTCTCCCAAATCAAAATCTAATTTTAACAAAATCCCTTGGTGACCTGCATGGACATGAACATCTGAGAAATACTGGATTAGGATATATGGTATATGCTCATGAAATCAGTGATATATAATGCTTGAAATTACATGACTGAAGGCCAACATTGTTAAAAAGTTTCCTTTATTTTAATTTGGATTTTCAAATTGTCATAGAGTTTAAGACTCCAAAAAATTTATAGCATTGAATCATAGAGGCAAAACCTATTGTACTTAAGAATTTAATCTGTATAATTTCATCTGCTGTACTTAATAATTTTTGTTGAGGTCCGCCCTGCCTGGTCTCAGGAAGCTGTAACCCCCCGTGGCTAAGGCTGGGTAAGAGGCCTCCAAACTAGGAGACACTAAGGAGACAAAACCTATTTCCCTGGCAAGAACGCTCCCTGTTCTGTGTTGGTCCCCAGTGCTTGATCAGTTAGCCAATGATGGGTAAGATTTCCCACAGCAGGGAATCATCTCAGACAGGCATGATCACGTGGAGGCCTCAGGGAAGGACTTAGGGGGCTGTGGAAATGAAGGGGTGATGGACATCAACCCCTGCCCCCTCGGCTTTGTCAAAGCCTGAGTCCTTGTTCTCAGTTGTGAGAAACCCAAGTCTCCCAGCTGCCTTTGTCTCCTTTGCCCGACTCAGGCCTGCAGAAATAATAGGGGTGGTGCAGTCCAGACCAGAGTCAGTGGACCCCCAGAGTAATCAGACCTGGGACATAGAATATGAAAGATCCTGTAAGATTTGCTTGCTGGAGGATGCTGTTTAATTAGAATATGAAGGCACAGGCAGGAAACAAAACTAAGTTATAATCTTTTAAAATGATAAAACCCCAAAATCTCAGCCCAGAATCCCAGCGGGAAATCTGCCAGCCCCTTTGAAAGCTAACTACTTGTTTTATCTTCCCGGTTAGACTGTAATTCACAAACTGTATCTGTATTCTTAATAAAAGCCTGCTTGGGCAGGAGAACAAGGTGCTCTCCTCTGGAGAGAGTGGCCATTTTGTCCCTATTTCTTCACAGGACTTCGTTGTCTGTGTGTATGTTTTTCTTGTGTTTTGATGAGCATCTGCAGCAGCAATGGATACTGCTGGTAAGTATCCGCCACAAATTTTATCTGCTGTTTACTTGGGCCTCATACCACTAGCACATTATTTTTCCTGTTTTGAAGAGAGTGTCAGTAACATGATATTACTCTAGTGGACTTTAGGAGAGGTCAGTGGGACAGTGGGCCAAGCACAACTTACTTATGCATATCATAATATTGAACAGTAAAAAGTTCAGGTTTTCCCCCACAGATTTTTAGATTAGTTATCAGGTAACTTCCAAGTAGTTGCCTTCCAAGGCAGACTACCACTTCCAAACAGTTATTCCACAGCTATGGAATACATACATTATGATACTATCTCTGACTCCATCTATTTTGGGGAGAGGATGGTGTTCTTGAATAGAGTGGAACCTTGGTTCTTGAACTTAAGTCATTCTAGAAGGTTGTTTGAGGAGTGATTTGTTCAAAAACTGAATAATTTTCCCATTAGAAATAATGTAAATTGAATTAATCTGTGCCAGACCCCCAAATGATTCCCTGTTTTAACCTTTATTATATGTAACATATGTCTAATATATTGTTTATCTATAAATACTTTAAAAAGAAAAAAGGAGGGGGGGCTAAGATGGCGTTGGAGTAGGAAGGAGCAGATTCCGCTTTCCTCTGCTCAGGGGAGAAAATCCTGACCGATCTATGGAGTAGAGAGGCAAGCAACCAACATACTTCAGCATTTTTGAAAACAGGGGACCAAGGATTGTGGCAGAACCGAAAGAACAAAGAACAGACCCTAAGAAGAGTGCGGCAACAAGGTAGGGTCCCAGGACCAGCGTGTGGTCCCGGGGCTGCAGGCCCAGGCCCGGGGCCCTGCTGGGTTTGCCATAGGGTCCTTGGGAGAGAGCCAGGTCAACTGCTCCCTCCCCAGCCAAACAAGGTCTGAGCAGCTCTGGGAGGAATCCAGGTGGTGGCAAACACACGGGGGTGGTGAGCACCTTTGGAGGCGGTGGACACTGGAGGAGCTGAGTCACACAGCGGACCCGGACCCCCACAATCATCGGTCTGGCTGGAGCGTTTGGAGGTGAGAGAAGCCAGGCCACTGTGGGGAGTGGCAGGCTTGAATGGGAGGAATTTCTTAAGAGGAAGGAGTGAATAGACACAGACACTGTTTGGGGAATTCTCCTAAAGTGATCAGTGGCTCCAGCCTGTCTGCTACCCAGCTGTGGGCGTGATGGCACGCGGTGCACCTGCAGGAAGAGCATCCCTGCACCCCAGTCCACAGCAGTAACCCTGGGGAAAGACCTGATTCCCACACCCAGGGCCCAAGGCTGAGGAGCCAGTGCGAACTCCGCTGGCCAAGGAAGAAAAGCCAAACAAATCATCCTTCAGCCTGCCTCAGCCAGCAAGAGCAGAAAAACCGGTTTGGCCACGTTGAAACCAAGAGACTTTTTAATTTGATTCTATTTTTTTAACAATTTTTAATTTTTTAATTTTTGTTGTTTTTATTCTCTTTTGATTTCTTTTTCCTCTCTTACCTGATTTCTTGTTTTATTCCTTCCTCCTTCCTGTCCTCCAATTTTATCTCTTCTTCCTTCCTTCATCTGTCTTTTCTATTTTTTACTTTTTAAAATTTTTTTCTAAATACCTACAAGTGAGACAAAATCCTGGACTGTGAAAAGACCAAAGTTGAACCCAAAGAAGGGGCATCACAAGAGCTGGGACAGTGAGATAAATGTCACTCTGCTATTACAGAGAACCTGTAAGTTATTGCATATTTGTATTGTTATTATTTTTCCAGTATTCCTACATCTTTTTTTAATAGTATTTTTATATCCCTCTTCTTTTTGTATAGTCTGCTTTGCTAGGCTGGATATATTGTATGACCTGACAGCTTTCCCCTGATATCTCTTTCTATACTGTATTACTAATCTACTGTCCTTTAACTCACCTGTGTCCCATCAGCACACGACTCGATGTTCTGTACTCCCTATTCTTGTTACCTAGATCTCATAGACTCTGTCATATGAATGTTGCCATAATATTATTGTAAATAACTGCTGTTCCATGCAATTGTAATTACTTCACAACACCCCCCCCCTCAGGTCTTAGCCCATTTCAAAGTTTCCTGAACTCTATTACTGTAGTGGTTAACTCAATTCTCTCACACACTACACCTATTTACAATCCTTTACTCTCACCTTACCCCAGAATCTGACCGCCCACAACCTCCCTGCTTTATAGATCAAACTCACAATCCTTCCTCCCCCAACAAGAGTCTTATCTTCTTTCCATCCTTTCTAAAAATCAGCTAGCTGGGTGGAAGATCACGGTTAACACTATACATAGTCAAAGGATCTCCTATCTCTTCCCTTCTTGCTACTACTGTAAATAGCATAGAATTCTCTGTTGCTGTCTTAAACCATTTTGCCTTCCCCCTCCAACTGATGACAAAAAAGAATAGGTGGAGGAGGTGAACACCAGGATACCCACTGGAAGAGGAAACCCAACAACAAAGGAACCACTAACAGATAACAACAGAAGAAGGTGAAGGAGGGAGTAGTAACCACACAAACCTCAATCCAGGACCTATCTGGAAATAAACTAAACATTAGAGACAGTACCCAAAACAAACAATTGAACAAGATTTCTTTAAACCTTATACACACAGAAGAACCAGATTCAACACAACCTGCCCTCACTAGCACAACAAAATACAGGAGGTGGTGGACAGAGTTACTCTCATTTAACCAGCTGGTGGGAAGGAACCACCAAGGAAGGACTCAACAACAATTAAAACACAAAGGCAAATACAAAGCCAACTTAAACGACAGCCCAAGACCACTGAGCTCGGGAGATGAAGGAAACAGCACCACTGAAACTCACTGCTATTCTACTAAAGAAGTTCACAACATAAACCCAGGGAGCCAGAACAGATCAATATAAGAAGCTGAGGCGAACAAGAAGAGTCTCACAAACAATGGGAAGACAAAGAAACAATCCCCAAATGAAAGGAATGGAGGAAGCCTCAGAAAGAATGCTAAATGAAATAGAGGCAATTCAACTATCAGATATTGAGTTCAAAGAAATGATTGTCAGGAAGCTCAATGAGCTCACAATGAGCTACCAGAAACTACAGGGAAGCTACAATGAACTCACTGAAAACTACATCAGCATAAAAAAGGAAAAAGAAACTCTCAACAAGGGCCAAGGGGAAATGAAGAATACAATTTCTGAACTGAAGAACACAGTAGAAGGAATGAAAAGCAGGATCAATGAAGCAGAAGATCGGATCAGCAAGCTAGAGGACAAAGTAGAAGAAAACACCCAGAAAGAGCAAGAAAAGGAAAAGAGGCTGAGAAAAAATGAAGAGGGATTAAGAGAAATGCAAGACAATATGAAATGTAGTAATATCCATATAATAGGGATACCAGAAGGAGAAGAAGAAGAACAAGGGATCAAAAACCTAATTGAAAAAGTAATGATGGAAACCTTCCCTAATTTGATGAGAGAAAAAGGTCACACAAATCCAGGAAACACAGACAGTCCCAATCAAGAGGAACCCAAAGAGGCCCACCTGAAGACACATCATAATTAAAATGGCAAAATTTCAAGACAAAGAGAGAATCTTAAAGGCAGCAAGGGAGAAACAGGAAGTAACATACAAGGGAGCCCCAATAAGGCTAACAGCTGACTTCTCAATGGAAAAACTCCAAGCCAGAAGAGAATGGCAAGAAATAATCCAAGTAATGAGAACCAGAGGCCTGCAACCACGACTATTTTACCGAGCAAGGCTCTCAATCAAGATAGAAGGCCAAATAAGAAGCTTTTCAGACAAAAGAAGTCTAAAAGAATACACCTCCACTAAACCAGCTCTGCAAGAGATGCTAAAGGGACTGCTTTAAGGAAAGAAAGGGATAGAGAGAGTGAGAGAGGAACACACGTACATAAAAGGCAATGAATAAGTACCTATCAATAATAACCTTAAACGTAAATGGATTAAATGCTCCAATCAAAAGACATAGAATAGCTGATTGGATAAGAAAACATGACCCACACATATGCTACCTACAAGAGACCCACCTCAGGATAAAAGATCTGCACAGGCTGAAAGTGAAGGTCTGGAAATAAATTTTCCAAGCAAATGGACAGGAAAAAAAAGTCGGGATAGCAATACTCATATCTAACAAAATAGACTTCCAAAGAAGGACCATAAAGAGAGACCCAGAAGGTCATTTCATAATACTCAAGGGAAGAATTTACCAAGAAGGCATAAATATTGTAAATATATATGCACCCAACATAGGAGCACCCAGATACATAAAGAAAATCTTAGAGGACTTCAAGAAAGATATTAACAGCAACACAACTATTGTGGGGGATTTTAACACCCCACTATCAAAAATGGACAGATCTTCCAAACAAAATATCAACAAAGATATTGTGGCATTGAACAATACCCTTGATGAAATGGGCTTTACTGATATATATAGAACCCTCCATCCCAAAGAAGCTAAATACACATTTTTTTCAAATGTACATGGAACATTTTCAAAGATTGACCACATGATAGGACACAAAACAAGCCTCAACAATTTCAAAAAAATTGAAATCATACCAAGCATTTCCTTGGATCACAAGGGACTGAAACTAGAAACCAACCCCAAGGAAAAAAAAGCCAAAACACTCAAATTCATGGAGATTAAATAGCATGCTATTAAACAATGAATGGGTCAAGAACGATATTAGGGAAGAAATCAAAAGGTTTCTGGAAACAAATGAAAACGAACTCACAACAACCCAAAACTTATGGGACACAGCCAAGGCAGTCCTGAGAGGGAAGTTCATAATGATACAGGCCCACCTAAAAAGTTAGAAACATTTCAAACAAACAACCTAACCCTACATCTACAAGAACTACGAGGAACAACAACAAAGGCAGCCCAGAGCAAGCAGAAGGAAGGAAATAACTAAGATCAGAGCAGAATTAAATGACACAGAGACTAAAAGCACAATTCTAAAGATCAATGGATCCAAGAGTTGGTTCTTTGAAAAGATAAACAAAATCGACAAGCCTTTAAGCAGACTCATCAAGATAAAAAGGAAGAAGACCCAAATCAACACAATCAGAAATGAAAGAGGAGAGATTACAACAGATACCACAGAAATACAAAGGATTGTAAGAAATTACTACGAAGAACTGTATGCCAAGAAATTTGAAAACCTAGATGAAATGGACAAATACCTAGAAAAGTATAATCTTCCAAAAGTCAATGAAAAAGAATCAGAAAGCTTGAACAGACCAATAACAGCAAAAGAAATTGAAGCAGTAATAAAAAAACTCCAACACACAAAAGCCCGGGACCAGATGGTTTCACAGGAGAATTCTACAAAGCATTTAAGGAAGAGCTAACACCTATCCTTCACAGACTATTTCAAAAAATCCAAAAAATGAAAGACTCCCAAACTCTTTTTATGAGGCTAACATCATCTTAATTCCAAAACCAGATAAAGACACAACAAAGAAGGAAAACTTTAGGATAATATCGCTGATGAACATTGATGCTAAAATCCTCAACAAGATACTGGCAACCCACATCCAACAGTACATTAAGAAGGTCATACACCATGACCCAGTGGGATTCATTCCAGGTATGCAAGGATGGTACAATATTCGCAAATCAGTAAATGTAATACATCACATAAACAAAAGCAAAGACAAAAACCACATGATCATATCAATAGATGCAGAAAAAGCATTTGAAAAGGTACAGCACCCATTCATGATAAAAACACTCAGCAAAGTGGGAATAGAGGGAGCATTCCTCAACATAATAAAGGCCATATATGAGAAACCTACAGCCAACATTATACTCAATGGGCAAAAATTAAAATCTTCTCCACTAAGATCAGGAACAAGACAAGGATGTGCACTTTCACCACTTCTATTCAATATAGTACTGGAAGTTTTAGCCACAGCAATCAGACAAGAAAAAGAAATAAAAGGGATCCAAATCAGAAAGGAGGAAACAAAACTGTCACTGTTTGCAGATGACATGATAGTGTACATAGAAAATTCTATAGACTCTACCCAAAAACTGCTTGACCTAAGAAATGAATTTGGCAAAACAGCAGGATACAAAGTCAATATCCAGAAATCAAAGGCATTTCTGTACACCAACAATGAAACAGCAGAAGCAGAAATCAAGAAAAAAATCCCATTTGAAATATCAAAAAGAAAAATAAAATACCTAGGAATAAACCTAACCAAAGAGGTAAAAGACCTGTATTCAGAAAACTACATAACACTGAGGAGAGAAATCAAGAAAGACACAAACAAATGGAAACATATACCGCGTTCATGGATTGGAAGAATTAATATCATCAAAATGTCCATACTACCAAAAGCAATTTACACATTCAATGCAATGCCTATTAAAGTACCAATGGCTTATTTCACAGACATAGAACAAACACTTCAAAAATTTATATGGAACCATAAACGACCCTGAATAGCTGCTGCAATTTTGAGAAAGAAGAGTAAAGTAGGAGTGATCATAATACCTGACACTAAACTATACTGCAAGGCCACTGTAATCAAAACTGCCTGGTACTGGCATAAAAACAGGCACATGGACCAATGGAACAGAACAGAGAGCTCAGAAATAAACCCAAGTCTCTATGGTCAGTTAATGTTTGACAAAGGAAGCAGCAACATAAAATGGAATAAAAATAGCCTCTTCAACAAATGGTGTTGGGAGAACTGGACAGCTACGTGCAAAATAATGAATCTCGAGCACCAACTTACACCTTATACAAAAATAGATTCAAGGTGGATAAAAGACTTAAATATAAACTGTGACACCATTAAAGTTCTAGAAGAGAACGTAGGTAGAAAGATCTCAGATATTTCACACAGAAACTTTTTTACTGACTTGTCTCCTAGAGCAAGGGACATAAAGGAAAGAATAAACAAATGGGACCTCATCAAAATAAAAAAGCTTTTGCACAGCTAAAGAAAACAGTATCAAAATAAAAAGAGAACCAACTGTATGGGAAAACATATTTGCCAATGATACCTCATACAAGGATTTAATCTCCAAAATATATAAAGAATTTACACGACTCCATTCTAAGAAGACAAGTAACCCAATTAAAAAATGGGCAAAGGACTTGAACAGACACTTCTCCAAGGAGGACATACAGAAAATCCAAAGACACATGAAACGATGCTCAATATCGCTAGCTATCAGAGAGATGCAAATTAAAACTGCAATGAGATACCACTTCACACCAATCAGAACGGCCATCATAAACAAAGCAACAAACAACAAGTGTTGGAGAGTTTGTGGGGAAAAGGGATCCCTAGTGCACTGTTGGTGGGACTGCAGACTGGTACAACCACTATGTAAAGCAGTATGGAACTTCCTCAGAAAACTAAAAATGGATCTGCCTTTTGACCCTACGATTCCACTGCTGGGACTCTATCCTAAGAACACTGAAACACCAATACAGAAGAACCTTTGCACCTCGATGTTCATAGCAGCGCAATTTACAATAGCTAGGTGCTGGAAGCAACCTAGATGCCCATCAGTAAATGAATGGATCAAAAAACTATGGTACATGTACACAATGGAATTCTATGCAGCAGAAAGAAAGAAGGAGCTCCTACCCTTTGCAACAGCATGGATGGAGCTGGAAAACATTATGCTAAGCGAAACAAGCCAGGTAGTGAAAGACAAATGCCACATGATCTCACCTTTAACAGGAACCTAAACAACAAAACAAAGAAACAAGCAAAATATAACCAAAGACACTGAAATAGGGGACAGACTGAAAGTGACCAGAGGGGAGAGAAGAGGGAATTTCAGGGGGGAATGGGTAGGGTTTACAGGAACAAATTTGGAGGACACATGGACAAAAACTAGGGGTGGGGGGTAATGGGGGGGAAGAGGGGAGGGTTGGGTGGGTGGGCTGGAATGGGAGTAAGTGGAGAAAACTGTACCTGAATAATGATTAAAATAAAATTTAAAAAAAAGAAAAAAGGAGATGAAATGTAAATGAAAATTTAACACAAAAAATGAAATGCACAGTAAAAAATGGAAATTTACATACATACTAGAACTTTCCTTTAATGTTGAGAGCTATTGATAACTGAATATGGAGAGGAAGTTTGGAGGGATGGAGGGATGTTATTGTTTGGAAGAGAAGTCCCCTTCCATAAAAATGTCAGGTAGCTGGTCTTCTGGGATTCTTTCTCTCTTTTGTCTCTTTGTTCCATGAGAACTAGCTTACTGGGCCTGCGTTTCACTAAAAACCTATTCAATGATGTTTGGTTTCACCTTCATTTTAACACTTGCCTGAAGTGAAACATTGTATTGTCATTGAACAAGTTTATCACACAGTTTTATACTTCTTCATCAGGGTGATATTTCTCAATAAAACTTTGCATTTCTCCCCCTTTCCCAAGCATTTCCTTTACTAGTGAAGTAGGAATATTCCCCTTTTCTTTTTCTCTTCTGAAGAGGGCTCCTCAGCTGTGGCCTATTGCTACTCCCTCTAAAGGTCTTGGAGTTCCTAGGTGGTCATCTTAGTGTGGTGGTCCTCTACCAACTCCTCCATATCATCATCATCCACCTCCAAGCCCATGGGCTTGCCCAGAGACACAACATCTTCCACAACAGACACAGGCTCATCCTAAAAACCTTCAAATTATCTCAGCAACACACTCAGACCACAGTTTCTTCCAGGCTGAATGTATGGTCCTAGAAGACTCTTACCCCCATGATTTGTCTATGAGCCTTAAGCAGCTGATGATATTAAAATGTTCCTTCCAGAGCTCCCCAAGGGTTAGATTAGTTTCAGAGGTCAACTCAAAACATCTTTGAAATAGTGCCTTTGTGTAAAGCTTCTTAAAATTAGAAATGACCTGCTGGACCCATGGGCTGGATGGGAGGAGTTGATGGGTAGCAAAAAATCTAACAGTGATGAACCTGTCTGTACACCTCCACCAACTTGGCCTCCAAGCCTGGAGGGTGGGCAGGAGCTTAGCCCATTATGATAAGTGCCCTGAGTAGCAATTATTTTTCCCAGAGGTATTTCTTCACACTTGGGGAAAACACTTCATGAATCTACTGAATAAAATATTGCTTCGTTACCCAAGCTTTGCTATTAGCCATCCACATCACATTCAAGTTATTTTTCATGACATTGTGCTTCTTGAAAACTTGCAGATTTTCAGAATAGTAGGAGTAGAGACTTCAATTTCAAGTCCCCACTCACATTCCCACACCAATAAATGTCAGCCTGTCCTTCACCGGCTTGTGTCCTGGCAATGACTTCTCCTCCTGTGTGATGTAAGTCATCCTTGACATTTTCTTCTAGAAGAGACCCGTCTCATCACAACTGAATACTTGTTGGAGAACAGATCTCTCGGCCTCTATGTATTCTTGAAATTCTGTCACAAAATTATCAGCAGCTACTTTGGTAGGATTGGCAACCTCCCCATGTCTCACTACATTATGAATGCCACTTCTTTTCCTAAATTTATGAAACCACCCCTACTGGCCTTAAATGAATCGCTTTCAGTACTTGTTCTAGGGGTGTCTTTTGGTAGGTCAGCATGCAGCATCTTCAGTTTTTCATGTATCATTAGATCTGAAATGCTATCACTGGCTAACTGATTTTCGTTTATCCAAATCAACAATTTTCTACTTCAATTGCCTGTGATCATTGTTTTGTGAGCACTCTCATATCCTTAGCAACATCAGCACTTTTGATGGCCTTTTATGTTTTAAAATCGTGCTAATTGTCAATTTTTCCATGCCACCCATACTCAGTTTCCAGATCAGACACACGAATGCCTCTATCATACTTTGCAACTATTTTTTTAAAGCTCTATTATTGTTCTTATGACTTTCCTTTTCACTTTTCTGCTATCACTAGCCTTCTTAGGACCCATGTTGACTTACTGTACATATTTAATAATAATAAGCAGCAACAAAAGCAAAAAATATTCACAGCACAATTTCCTGAAATGTTAACAACACAAGATTCAGTGGTAAACTGACATGCCCTGGCACATTCTCTCTTTTGTTGCCTGAGAGATGTGTGACTGATCATACAGGTATCAGCATGAAAGGGTTGTCAAGTTGAGAACTGAAGTTTTTCTCAACAACCAAGACATTTTTTCCATTAACAACTTGTGTTAGAACCGAATTGTATGAGATGGGAGATGTTTGAAAACCAAGATTTGACTGGATGTGCAAGACACCCCACTATTAACATTAACACAATAGTAAATATCAGAGGTTAATAGCTGGTTCCCCCTTAAAACAAAAATATTTCCAAAAAGAATAAAGTAGGAGGACTGGAGTAAAATGAAAACAAATAATTGAATGAAATGCTTTTCTTCCTGAGTTGTGGCTGTGGGGGTGGTTTTCAGGAAGTTTCAGCCAACATAATTGCAACCAGCTAGGAAAAGTAAACCTGATTTGGTGCTCAACAATAACACCTAGGTTTGTTTAGTGATTGTTGTGAAAATAATTTTACTCTACATACATTTTTTAATGGAGTCACCACCGGGAGAGAGAGAAAGAGAGAGAGAGAGAGAGAGAGAGAGAGAGAGAGAGAGAGAGGGAGGGAGGGAGAGAGAGAGGGAGAGGAGAGGAAAGAGAGAGAGAAATACAAATTGTTGTACATTCTGTGGCTCTAACATAAATAAGCCAAAATTTATCCACCAGTTTTATGAAGCACTTTACTTTAAACATGGCCCTGTCTCCAAAATACTGCAGCAAGGTGCTGAAAACATTTAATGAGAAACATAAAACGCGTGCAGATAAGGTAAGAAAATATATGTGTATTTGGACTCACTAAGAGCTGTCTCAGTTATCATGCTTATACAGTAATTTAGATGTCTTGACACAGTTTTACTCCCAAATGTTTGTAGTTATTTTTCTACTACCTCTACAAATAAGTGAGTTTAATCATCAGTAGCTACAGAAAGCTTGGCTAGAGTGTTACAGTGCTGCCTCTGGACTTACCAGTTCAATAAAAACTCCTGTTTCACAGGAAAGTAAATCACATTACCTAACTGAAATATAAGAGAATGGATTGAGCAAAACAAGCAAACCCATTTGTTTTTCTCTTCTTTTTAAAAACAGGTGAGTTTTGGAAACATCTGACCCTCAGGAGGTGAATTTAATTATAAAGGAATGATGGTTGTTTTACAGTCCATCTAACCAACGTTTAGATGTTATAATGCTCTTAATATAGTTATTTAACCAGGGCATTCAAGGAATCTCACAAAGCCAGAAAAGCTCCTCTCTCCCTTTCATTCCTTTCCCAGTCCTGCTTTTAATTACTGGCCTCTCAAAAGCATTCAGCAAAACATCCAGGACAAGTAATCAGACATTGGAAAGCCCAGACCAACTGCCCAAGGACAGGAATATGAACTGGTTCTATTTAGAAAACCTGGGGAATAGCATGTAGATGATTGCCACTGAGTTGGCATTCGATGAGTCCCTTCTCACAGTGCAATGTTTACTAGCCATTTCTTAGTGGTTAATATAATACAATGCGTAGTCTGTGTTTAAGTCTGTTTTTTTTTTCTTTCCAGGTAGAGTGTCTTGGCAAAGTCCCATCTTATCCTCTCTTAATAGTTATGATGTAATCTTGACCAGAATAACTTACATAACATAGTAAGGTTGTAGCTTATTTTCAGAAAAACAATTTAGCCATCTTCATATCATCAAATAGAAATAATTGGTCAGATACCCATATTAATGTGCAGGGCAGCTTGTCCATTATTATTTAGAAATTGCTTTTTATTTAGTTTATATTTCTTTCAATGTACTAAAGATTTTTTCATAATTCCTTAACTGAGACTGAAGTATTTACATTACTTCTAATTTTTATATCTACATAATAAAATGATAATTTTCTGTGATTGTTTAACATTATTTCCTAGATTTACATGCATCTTCATGTGACGCCACATTTGTTTGGTGTTGTCTAATTTTTCCCTGAGGTTTCAGCCATTCAATACATATTTATTATTAGCTACTTTTGTAGTTACTGAGGGTACCTGAGTGAACAAAGCAGACAAAAATCCCCACCCTCAAGAAGTTTACATTATTTTCAAGATGTTGCAACTTTAGGTAATTTTTTCAAAACAAAAATCTCATTTTTATCAGACCAACCTATTTGGTCCCTTCATCCATATGTCTAAGTCATAGCCAGCATTTAGAAATAACTTTTATGAGCCACTTACTTTGTGACTAATTGCTCGCTTTACTAATTGAGTGCACTTAATACGCACAATAACTCTAGAAGAAGGTACTATTATGATCCATAATTTACATGTGAGGAAATTGAGGCTCAGAGAGATTTGTTAAATAACAAGATTACAGTCCCCTTGGCTCAAAACAACCATTTCAGATGACTCTTTACCTATATTTGACCAATAGATGTGTGTACTTTTTAGAATTCCCATTCAGCTTTGCCTAAACATCATCTTGTATTACTCTAGAACGATCCAGCATTCTGTAGGGAGATGGGAAGGTGGGAAGAATGATAGACAATTAGTGGGCTTTGAGGGAGTTTAGGCCGATGATCTCACAGGTGTTTGGTTATTAGTCCGGTGTGGTTGCCTCATAAGGTGAGAGAGCAGGTCAGAGACATCAACTCCCTCCACCTGTGGCCTCAAACTGAGCTGCCTCGGGGATTCAAGTTCATCTGTAGTGTTGGAGAGCGCCCTCAGAGTTACCCGAGACTTGTGGGAGTATTGGCTACCCTGAATGTGATGTTAAACTGGGCATAACCAGAGCCCAGAGCTCTGGGCGAAACAAGATTACCTGCCCTGGTAGTGGCCTTCGGGGCCTGTGCCTGTAAATCTGTACAGAATTTGGTAAGATGGAAAGCCGCGAAAAGTCATGGTGGGGTAAAGCTTCTCTATCCTCCCACTCCACAGTCCCCAAATCTGTTTCATCCCACAGGGTTCCCACAAATCCCCTCCCTTCCCCCCATCCCCCCTCCGTACATTTTCTGCGGGCCCGCCAGGGTACGCATGCGTGGAGAGATTCCCAGGTTCAGTAGCTGGGCATCGATCGATTCTGTGCTCAGCTTCTCGACCTATCGGCGCTCGATTGAGGGGACTGATACAGTTACTTCCGGTTTCTGCTCTGTTTCCGGTTTCGGTTTCTTAAGGGACACCGCGCGGTGCTGAGGTCAGTTTGAGTGCATTCTTCCTCGCTGTTTCGGTTGTGGGAGCTGCAGGTTGACGCTTGCCTCAGCGCTACCCTGTGGGAGCGGGGAATGGTGCGTCCGGCCCGGGGTTTGCGGAAGGCTCGACTAGTGGGCGAGGGAGGAATGGTGACTGCTGCGCTGGTCTGGCTAGACACCCGAACTTGAGAGCTTTTTCTGTAGGTGTGGACCCGGTCACGTGGCTCCTTCCTTAGGCTTCAGATTGGAACCTTGGGCGAGTGTGTCTGTGTCAGGAAAGGAGGGATACGGAGTGCGCAGTGAAGGATAGTTGAAGTTCCTTTGCTCGTGTGAATTTACAGCTCGCTCTGAGCTTTCATGTGCCATCCAGAGACTCCCTTTTGGTTTGGGAGGCGACTCCAGGTGCCCCCGCACTAGTCCAAAAGTCACCATCAAACATCGAATGAGCGCCTCCCCCTCCCCCCGCCCCCCCCCCCCCCCCCCCCGATCTGTGCCTTCGGTTTGACCACTGTTTTTTCTTTTTTCCCCTCTTGTTGTATGGGCGACTCAGCCCTCCAGGTTTCAGTTTAGGGGGTGGCAAGGCTCTGAGAAACATTACTTTTCATGTATTACCCCAACGAGTACATACAGCCCCTTTTCAGTCATCCTGTGCCGTTCACATGCAGTGGAAGAAGTGGTATTATTTGTGAAGTTAAAGAATCTGTAGGATATCCTAGGATAAAAACAAAGTCAGAATTTGCAACTAAAGACAATATATACAATGAAATAGTGAGGTGAGTGTGAAAGTGCGAGAGACCGTAAGACAAGAACAGAATTCCTAGGCCTTCCGCTTACTACCTATGTGACCTTACGCAAGTTTCTTAATATTTATAACAGTTACTTTAAGCACTTACTGCCCAGGCAAGAGCTGTGCTAGAACTTCTTAGTTCTACTGGGTAAATGCTGTTCCACCATCCCCACTTGACAGATGTGAACCCGAGGAATTAAGGAACTTGACCCCAGTCAAACAAGTAGAAGCATAGACTGGGTTTGAATTCAGACCTAGCTGGTACTAGAACCTGAACTCTTAACCATCATGCAATACTGCTCTAAGCTCCATTCCTTCAAGTTGGCTAGAGATCATTTTGAAATTAGGACAGTTAGTGATGGTGTTTATAAGTTAATAGATAAGAAAGTGCTTTGTAAGTGTACACATGAGATAGTTCTTGGCAAATAGTTTTGTCTTAATGATTTTTACTAGATGTACACTTGCTAGTTTTTTCATTTTTCAAATCTCAGATTTTAAATTCTAAATAAATTGTAAATAATTCTAAATAACTTTAAATAAGTTATTAGGCAGATTGAAAAACAGTGTCACTTGTCATAGTGAAATGTATTAATTAAAATGTATTGAATAAAATAATGTTGTTAATCTGGCTAGGTTCTAGTGCTCCATAAAGTTTTGTTCTTTTGTTTTAAAAAGAGGGCTAGCAAGAGTAGGAGAGGCTGAAAGAGAATTAAAAAGTTAATAACTCTTGTGTTCTAATGTCACATTACAGAATGAGTTAAATCTTCCCTGTTTATAACAGAATATTTACTGTCTCTTTAGGGTATTTGAACAGTTTAACCCAAAAGATGGATATCAGACCAAACCATACAATTTATATCAACAATATGAATGACAAAATTAAAAAAGAAGGTAAGTGCCCTTCAAAAATGTTTGTAAACACCAAAGTGTGTTTAATTAGTACCGTCTTAAAAATTATACTGCTTCAACACTTCTTACCCAGTCATCGTTCTCAGTGCCTGAAATAATGGTTTATCCCTATTAGGGTAAGGATTTTAAGGCTTCTGAAAAATACAAATAGAAGATGTGTTGAATACGTTTTCTATTTTATCACACAGATAAAATGCTTTCAGATAACTTTATACATCAGAAAGCCAGTGAAAATAGTGTGGCATTTTTAAAACGTGAAATTTTGTATAAATGAACAAGTGAATGGTGAGGATGGCATTTAATGCAGTATCATTTAATGAAGAACTTAGTCATTGTTTTATTCACAAATAAGTCCCCCCCCCTCTAATTTTACACAGAATTGAAGAGATCCCTGTATGCCCTGTTTTCTCAGTTTGGGCATGTGGTAGATATTGTGGCTTTAAAGACCATGAAGATGAGGGGTCAAGCCTTTGTTATATTTAAAGAACTGGGCTCGTCCACAAATGCCCTAAGACAGTTACAAGGATTTCCATTTTATGGTAAACCAATGGTAAGTTGATCTTAGTATTTTGGTTTTAATCTCTATTAATGGTATAACAGACTTGTAAATATACACCTGAAACTATAGTTATGCTTTCAATTATGTGTTAGAGGGAGTTTGGTTTTATTTTACTTATTTTTATAGAAACAGTCATAAGAGTTTATAATTTACTCCTGAATTTATGACAGTTCATGTGGGCAAAAATAAAATAGATTGAGATGTAGACTATTTTTTAAAATAATTGTAGCATGGGCAGTATTCTTATCTCAAAAAATTCAAAATTAATAGTAAATTAGATTAAAAGGAAAGTTCTATTGATAAACTTGTAAAGCAACACAAGATAAAAACTGTGAGTCAAAGAGGAAATCTAGTATTTTAGATTTAGAAAGGTTCAGAAACCACCACAGTGAAATACTACATGTCAGAAGCCATGCAGTCTAGATAAAGCAATGATCTAAGGATAATTCATAGACTTATATTCATAGGTTTTATTGATAAATGAAATACTTATGTAAAGTTTGAAGCTCTGGAGTGATATAATGAGATTCATATTTGGCTACTAGATAAAGATTGGATTGTGGGAGGGCCTGAGGGAAAGCAGGGAACTCAGTAGTCCTTTGGTGTAAGTCAGAGATGGTAGAGGACTGGATCAGAGTGGAAACATAGTGTAAAGCAAGGGGTTCTGCTTGTGTGAATGAGTGTCCAGCACCTTGGGTGTGGATTCCAAAGCTTTTCTTCTGGAACTGGAATGTAATGGGAAGGTAGCTGGGGAAAGAGCCAAGGCTGAGCATTTCAAGGGCACAGGTCCTCACTCTGGTCTGTCATTAACTGGTTCTGTGCCCGTGTTCAGTTTCAACACCAGTAAAATGTAAGCAGATTGGATATTTGTTGGTCTAATTCAGAGTTCAGCAAAAACTCTGTAAAGACCAGGTAATAATTATTTTATGTTTTGTGGGTCACATACGGTTTCTGTTGCATACTTTTATGTGTGCGTAGTTTATTTTTAACAACCCTTTAAAATTGTTCTAAAAAAAGTGCTAAGTCCTTTATTCATAGGCCATACAAAAAAAAAAAAAAAAAAAAAAAAAAACAGGCTAAAGGCTGGAGTAGGCCCATAGTCTGTAGTGCAGACCACTGGTCTAATTCCTTTATTTTACAGATGAAGAGTCAGGCACAGAAAGGGTAGTCACTTATCTAGGTTATTCTTAATGTAACCAGTACAGCATCAGGACTTGACAGCTAATCTCTAAACGCTCAGTATTGGAATTGTTCTTCTCCTAAATCAGGAGTCAGCATACTGGCCAGCATACTGGAGTCTGGCCCCTGTAAAGGGCCAGATAATAAATACTTTAGGCTTTATGACCCAGCTGATCTTTTAACTGCTTTTGTAGCAGGAAAAGCAGCCCTAGATGATATGCAGATGAATGGGTGTGATTTTGTTCCCTAAAGACTTAATTTACTGAATCAGGCAGCCTGATTCAGTAAACTAGTCGTTTGCCTAGGTCCATAGCTTGTGGATCTATACCATACTGTTTAGGAATGAGCACTTTTTGTGTGTTATTAGAGCAAGTTTTCTTCTCATCCTCTATCCAGCCACTTTTCCCATCGCTTCCCACCTGGGAAGGCCCATCCCAGAAAACTGTGGGATTGTGCCCACATACCCTCATTTTCAGTAAATTGGCACTTCCTGAAACCAGCTTATTTTAGTAGTATGGAGAAATAGTATAATTGAGATCTGAATTGGCAGGAGTATAAGACTAGGTTTTAGTTTAGATCTAAAATTACATTAATATAAGGAGTAATTTCTTCCTTCAGGAATGTTTTTAGGAATTTTTTGCTGAGTTGAAATGACAGGCTTGCATGTGCCTGTTAATCAGATACAGGAAAGCTGGAAGTTATTTGCTGTGTTTGGCATCACTTCACCTTGTCAAATAATTTAGTTTAAATTAATGGGGAAAGTTCATAGACCGATCTTATATTAAAGGTATTTTAGGATGTCTCTGCCTTCAGGAAGGTAGCACATATCTGCCAGATCTTCAGCATCCTGGAAGAGGGAGAAGAACGTTCTTTGAGCCATCCTGTTTGTATTTATTTAAGTGGTTATAGTTTCTCTTCTGTTGTAACTCCAGCATACCAATCAGAAGTGAACAAAATTTGCTATAACTTAGAACTCAGCACAAAATTATTTTTTGTGATTCAAGGACATTTTAGCATTTAATGCCAAAAATACCTAAAAGTAAAGTAGAATCATTCTAAGGGCCGCTGTCATGAAACTTTTGGCTTAAATGTAAATCTTGCCCCTTCTTGGAGCTGCAGATGGGCTTTTATTTTTTTGCCCATATTAAGTCTAGACTAGGGTTTTTCAGCACTGGCACTTTGACATTTTGAACTGAATAGTTTTGTTGTTGTTGTTGTGGAGGGCTGTCATGTTCATCGTAGAGTGTTTGACAGCATCGCTGACCTCAGGCCACTACATGCCAGTTTCACGGCAACCAACAATGTCTCCAGTTAACAGTGCCAGCCGTCCCCTAGTGGGCAAAATTGCCTCTGGGTGAGCACTCCTGGTCTAGACCAGCCAGCTAAGGGTGATGGGTGGAATCAGAGATTGTCGCAGGTGATTGTCAAAAGGACAGACAAGAGAGAGATCTACCCAGAGGAAGATGATATAAGAGCCAGGGAGTGGGAGTTGGGAGGGAATCCTTGGAACGAAGTTGTCAGAGTAAGTGTGCGCTGTCAGCCTACCTTTGGTTAGATGATTGCTGAGACTAGCAGAGTTGCTTGCAGGGATAAGTGCACTCAGAGCTACTCTAGCACAGCAACCCAGGCCAACCAGAGAATGCCTTGTGTACTCAGGCTTAGTGGTGTAGGCTTGGTCCCCTCCTGTTTCTCCAGCACTTTCATCTCTAGCTGCAGTGAAAAAAAAAAGAAATGCTCTTGGTTTTGACAGATTTCTTGCTTTCAAATCCACACTACTTTAAAATGTCACGTGTTCCCTTCAGATTGAGATTGAGTTCTTGCTGTACAAGGCAGTTTTAAATAACAATTTATGCGTTTTGATTGTTGTATTTCTATATGCTCTTTTGAGACAGAGTTCAGCTCTTTTGACTCCAGGGAAGAAATGTTTCCCTTGAAGGGATGGTTGTGGTTTTGTATACCGTAGATAACTGCTTAACTCATAGCAAACATTTTAGAATGGTTGTGTCGACTTCTGCTCTGTGATAATGTTTTTGGTTAGGGCCTAAATACTCAAAGTGTAGTCCCATTCTAGTAGTATTACCGTCCCTTTTGTCCTTGTTAGAAGTGTAGAATCTCAGGCCTCACCCAGACCTACTGCATTGGAACCTGCACTTTCATAAGCTCTCCTGGTAATTGCAGTGCACATTTCTATAATAGTTTATGAAAATGCTGTTCTAGACTGGTGGTTTTCAATGCTTACCTGCTTCTTACTTGTACATACTGTTCCTGCTGACTGTGGCCTAGTAAGAATGAGCAGGTGGCCTGATTGCAGACTTGGGATGCCATGCTTTTGTTACGTTTCAAAGCATTTTAAATTTAAGCTGATGCCACTAGTAGTCATTTTATTTAAGAATAATAGATCAGATTGAAAAGAAAGTCATTCCCAATCTTGTGCTTTAACTTTGGAAGTAACAAATTCCAGATGACACATTTCACAGCTAATTGCCCATCTGCTGAGAGACCCTGTTAAGGATAGGCAACTTTCTAATGCATTTTTCTCTATTCTTTGATTAAGTGGATAGCAGTGGTACAAGTATTTCACAGTTCTATTTTTCTTATAAAAATCTATGGTTTTTCTTCTTATAAACACAGTTGATTCTAACTTTGTGTAAGTTGTGAACCAGAGGCTACGATTTATTTTCATTTGGCACTCAGTATATTTGACAGTTTCATAGTGAAGGGTATAAAATTATACCCATAGTGTATTTGGGTATTCTTGTAGTATATTTGGATAATGAAATTTGAAATATTAATGACTAGTGTAAACAACCTTCAACATAATGAAAAGTAATTTATTTTCAAATAATTAAAATAGCGAATCCAGTATGCAAAAACAGATTCTGATATAATATCTAAAATGCGTGGCACCTTTGCTGACAAAGAGAAGAAAAAAGAAAAGAAAAAAGCCAAAACTGTGGAGCAGACAGCAATTACTGCTAATAAAAAGCCTGGTCAGGTAAGACAGACAAAAATTCCTTTTTTTTTTTTTTTTTGGTGTTAAAAGTTTGATAGGGATGTCTGCCTTCCACCTGAGGGATGATCTTTGAGGTATTCATGTGCACTTGTGCGTTTATGTGTTTAAAAGGTGGATTTTTAAGAAACTAGACTGGTTGAGTTTTAAAGTTCCAATATTTAAACAAATTAAAAGATAAGCCTTGACATATGCAGATTTATATTTGACAGTTTATTTGAATTTGTATGACATTTGTTCATCATTCATAGAATATATTAATATCTTTTGGCTTGTTTCTGAGGTTCTGCTGCCTGTAAATGGTACTGTAGATATTACCTATAATCATGATTACTCCACTTAAATCTGCTTTCTTTGAACAATTTAGGAATTCAAAATTTAATTTAAAATAACAGATAAAAGTGAAATTATTATCCAAAAGAAGTTACTTTCAGAATTTCACTAAGTGTAATGTGTGACTTTTGTCTAATTCTTTTTTTTAAAAAGGAAACTTCTTTATTAAAAGGAAAAAAACTCCCTGTTTTTTTTCTTGTGCATTTCTTCATAATTTTAAGGCATTGAGGTTAAATTTTATGACATAGTCTTTCAAATTTATAGGTAGACCTTTCAGAAATACTTAACAAGCTAAATATATGAATGTTTAAGTTTCAGCTAAGATGTAAGTTCTTTTTTTAATTAAAGAGTTTATTTATTTTTAGAGAGGGTGAGAAACATCAGTGTGTGATTGCCCCTCCCATACTCCCACTGAGGGACTGGTCTGCAACCCAGGCATGTGCCCTGACTGGGAATCGAACCAGCAATATTTCAGTTCACAGGCCGGCATTCAATGCACTGAGCCACACCAGACAGAGCAGATATAAATCCTTAAAATTAAATGGAATAAGAAGTCTGTTTAATGTTACTTGTATGCAGTAATATAAACACATGCTGCCTTTTCTTAGAGGGATTGAATATTTTAACTGTTTCTCTGTTTCTTTTGTTTAGGGAGCACCAAATTCAGCTAATACTCAAGGAAATGCAACACCAAATCCTCAGGTAGTATTTTTTCCCCCTTGTGTAGTGCTTTAAAATAAAACTTTATAGAAAGCAATAGCAATAATATACAACAATCTGATGTCTCCAAAAACTGAAAATAAGTCTATTGGTAAGATAGAACATTGAATTACACTCTAATGTAAAAACTTAGAACATACTAATTTCCTTTAGGAGGGAAAAAGTCAAACCTGACTTTATTCCTTACTTACCTAATGAGTCAATGAGGAAATCAGAATGACAAGTTTGAAGCTGTGAGGGGGAAGCAAATGTTTTTGTTTTCCCCACAGTATGTAGCCCAGGGCCCTATAGACACGCGGCCTGAGGAAATTGGCCAGGTGATGGGCTGTTTCCATTCCAGTTAGCTGAAGGTACTAACTAAACCATCTTTTCTAACAGACTCACACAAAGCTGTTTCCATTTACCCTTGCTTGCTCTTCCTCAGCGCAGATGTATTTGTCTCCTTGTATAGACGTGTTATAAGCTCCTTTCCAGATCTTGCTAAAGGCCTCAGAGAGAAAACCTCAGTTATATACTCATGGTTTCCTTCTTGCTTCTTAGTTTCTAGGGTCTTCTTGCATCACTGAAGTTTTGCTGCTCTGATTTCAAGTTATTTGTATTTTCTTATATTACCTACTTTCCATCTTTGAACTTTTTAAATTATTGTAATCCAGTTCAGAAATGCCAGGACTGAATTCTATAAGTCTTAAGTTGTTCGCTTAAGTTATTCTTTACACTTCATCTTTATTTTTCCATGAAGATAAAGAAGCTTTTTCTTATGTACAAGATGATCTCACTGTTGTTCCCGTAAACTCAGGGTGGGGTATCAAATCGTTAAAGCCTAAATAACAGTGCTTGTTTTCTACCTAATTTCTGTGTAACTGGATGCTAAGTATATTTCATTTACTTGCAAAAAAATGGTAAAAGTCAACAGTTAGTGGTTCTAAATCTTCTTAAGTGCCCGGAGGCGGTAAACAATAATACAGGGAATTGAGTGTCTGTGTTACTGCTTGGTGACCAGCTGAGGGGGCAGTGGCATTGCTGCCTTCTCTAGTTTTGTTGCGATCTTCCAGTTATGTAACCCAGATGACAGACTCCTCTGGTTATGACTGATTTCCAGATACTTAAATGTTGTTAAATACGTAAAAACTGGTAAGATTGATAATTTGCCATATTTGTGTTAAGTGATTTGAATGTCCGCTTTGCTTAGTTACTTACTGTTAGGTTTATGTTTTTTCTCTGGTGTCATTGGTTTTCAGCCTCAGTGTTTGATGCAGTAAGATTTCATAAACCTTAATAAACTGCAATGTAGCTCTCCCAAGGTTAGTTTATAGTACTTTGTAAGCTTACATGCTAACTTCATCTTTATTCTTTTTAATAGGTCCCTGATTACCCTCCAAACTATATTTTATTCCTTAATAATTTACCAGAAGAAACTAATGAGATGATGTTGTCCATGCTGTTTAATCAGTAAGTTTTTTTTTTTTTTTTTTTTTTTAAGTCTGTGTTCCAAGAGCCTTCTGTTGGGAGAAATAGCACTTCCATGGATTGACTCTACTTGTGTACCATACAGCAGTAATTTCTTAGAGATTCATTAATTTGGTCTGGGATTAATCATGAATTAAAGTCAATCTGCCAGTTTTTAGTAAATAAAAAGCTAAATTGTCTCTAATTTTTAAATTATTAATTCTGATTTAAATGATTATTAATTGATGTGTAAAACAAAACAAAGCTTTGATATAGTGACAAGAATATTGTTAGCTTACATTATTCCTATAATTCTTTCATGGTGTTAATTATATTTTAATTATAAAGGTATTAATTATGTTGTATGTTTTTTTTTATCATCAGGATTCTTGGTAGGATATGATACTTCTCAGGAAGTTACTGAATAAATTTAAATACAGAATAGATATTTATGTATTTGATGTCATTTATATATTCACATACATATAAATTATTTTTCTTCAAAGGTTCCCTGGTTTCAAGGAAGTACGTTTGGTACCTGGGAGGCATGACATTGCATTTGTTGAATTTGAAAATGATGGGCAGGCTGGAGCTGCCAGGGATGCTTTACAAGGATTTAAGATCACACCGTCCCATGCCATGAAGATTACCTATGCCAAGAAATAACATTTGAGATAGTTGTCTTTAAAGGACTTGGTGTTATTTATAGTGTTTGTTTTGATAACATTTGGTCAGACCATTTTAATAGTTGGGGGTGGGAGGAAGTGAAAGTGAAATTTTTGTGTAGGTTTTTAAAAATTACCTAGTCTTTCTTTAGCCTACTAGTGAAATATGAAATGTGAAGGCCTTAATTTTGTACAATAAACTTTTGTTTGTATTCTATATATCATACTTCATTTATTGACCCACTGTGTGTCATCAAATAACTTATGCTAGTCTAGAACACATGTTATGGTAAATAAAACTAATAGGATGCTTTCCTGGTATTATTTTGGAGCAGTCAATGTAGAGAAACAGTGAACCATTTTAATAAAAGCAAAAAATTAGAACAAGACTTTGATTAGATGATCTATAATGTTATTTTTTAGGTCCATGAAATGCCATGCTGCAGTTTCCTTTTTTAAAGAAAAAATATATTAATAGTAAATAGAATCATCCTGGGTGTTAGAAGAAAATGAGACCTGGGCAGGAGCTAAATGTAACCTTCATTTTCTTCAAATAAATGAGCCTAGTATCTTACTGGTAGTAGGCATTTGACAAATCTTTCTGTTCAGTGTTTAATTGAGTAAAGACCATTTAGGAGTAACTAACTACTTACCGTGTTGTGGGAAAACAGAAGGCAAAGGAACACTGTCTTTAAACTCCACATCATATGCTCTTACCCTCTTGAGGCAGCATTGTTCCTAAGGAATACCTGGGTGGCCAATACTAAAGGTCTTTATTGAAGTACTTCCAAGGGGATGATTTTACAATCTACAATCTTTTTAAAGACAAATAAACTGAGTTTAAAGGGTTGCCAATCCTAATCTTGGTATCTTTTTGTAATTCTTCAACACCAATGTTCTAAGTTCTAATATTTTCAAAGCTTATTTTTGGCATTTGATTTATACCTAAGGCTATTGATTTAGGCCCATGCTAGTAAAAACAGTATCTTTTTAGAAGTGAGACATTTTTTGGAATGGATAGTACATATTAAAATGACATTATTGATTATTTTTTCATATCCCTGTTTCAGTGTTTCCTTGAATAAGACTTCCATACCACATAGAATTTTTATTGTATACTCATGGAAAGACTTAGGTTTATGTAGATTATCACATTACTCTTGTGCATACATATGGAATAAAAAGCAAAGTAATTCATATTCCTAAAACTTGGGCACATTTGGAGTCTGACCTAACGAATAACATTTTTAACCTAGCTGTCAAGTTTATGTACTTTTGTAGAATTTAACTGAATTACTAGTAAAAGGACATGCTCTTGAATGTTACAGCAACTCCAATTGCTGGCTGCATTTTCTAACTGCTTACTCAGTGGCTGTCCTTAGTTTGTCTCAGAAAGTGTTTCACAGACTGGCCCCACTTCGAGTGGCTGGATGAGAGGAAATAGAAAAGTGTGGTGTGACCAGTGGTGTAAGAGGAAGAGTTGGGGAGGACCAAAGAATGGGATTTCGCAGGACTTTTAAGGACTTGGCTTGCATTCTGTGTGCAATTGGGGAGCTATTAGGTGACTTTAAATTGAGTTATTTCCATATAAAATTCACTCACTGTTCAAACTGATGACTTTTGACAATAATGTATAGTTGTGTAATGATGATAAGATGTAGAGTGTTCTATCACCCTTCAAAGCTCTCTTACATAGTCTTTCTACTAGCCCCCAACTGTAGGGAACTACTAATAGGCTTTCTATTGCTGTAGCTGTGCCCTGTCTACAGTGTTTCTGAGGTTCATCTCTAGTGCACATACCAGCAGTTTGTTCTGCCAGTGGATGGGGATTTGGGTTTTTTCAAAATGAAGTGGCTATGAACATGCACATGCCTATGTGGACCTATTTTAGAAGATTTTGAATAGAAGAGTGACATCTGATTTACTTTGGTAAGCTTTTTATTTTGAATAATTTCTAATAGGTAAGAAAGATACAGAAATAGTACACAGAGCTCTCATAAATGTTTCAGAGCCACTTGGGAGCACATTGACCTGGTTCCTCATTACCCTTGAAACACTTAAGTGTGTACTTCCCACATAACTAAAATTTGACCTGTAAAGTCAGGAAATAATACAGTATTATTTAATTAAATTCAAATTTTGCTGATATCCCAGTAATAGCTCAAGAAACCAATTCAGGTGCATGTGTGGCATACAATTGTCATTTCTCTTTAGTCTCTTGTCATTTCCTAAGCCTGTCCTTATCTTTCATGATCTTTCCCCTGCCTAGTCCCAGGTTCAGCTTTATTACCTAACCAGAATCCAGTCTCTGGAACATTAAAGCCAATTGTTCCAAAGTTTAATTAAAAATACAGCTTACAGCTCTGGCTGGTGTGGCTCAGTAGATTGAATGCCAGCCTGTGAACCAAAGGATTACCAGTTCAATTCCCAGTCAGGGTGCAAGCCTGGATTGCAGGCCAGATCCTCAGTAGGGGGCGCATGAGAGGCCACCACATTGATTCTCTCCCTCTCTTCCTTCTCTCTCTATAAAATCTTAAGAAAAAATGTCTTTACAAAAAATACAGTTTACAAATATTTAACTTCTGAAAAGCATTTCTAAGTTAAGAGTGAAAAAAATATGTACATGATATATTATCAAATACAAGTTAGCTCCAAATCTCATCAGGTCATGCAAGTTCTTTAAGATTACTCAGCAAGATGCATTTGTATGGCAACAGATCATGTTGGGAGGGGATCTGGTGCTCAGTTGCTTGTTCTGGGTTCTCTGGAGCTCACTGAGCAATTTGGTGGTTTCTCCAAGTTTCCTCTGGACACTTCAGCTTCTTCAAAGTCAAAAACTTCAACTGGAGCACTAAGTTTGCAAATGCTTCCAGTGCTGTGTGCCTGTCCTGACTAACAGAGTCTGACCACCTCCCGGGCTCTATTTCTGTAATCTCTGTTTCTTTGGCCATGTCGAGTGTCCTAATTTGGCCTTCATCTTGAGATGAAGCTCTTGCAAGATTCTAGAATGCCCCCCTTTCATTAAAAACATGCAGTAAACTATCTGCCATGACATAGGGGTAATCTTGGCATTGGCCAAAACTTCACAGACACTTAAATTGCTGGGGAGGTCAGGATCTTTCTCATAGGTTGAATCGATTAAATCAGAATTTTCCTTGCTGATATTGGCAAATGTGGAGTCATTAATGTGACATGTAAGAACGCAGGGCCTGTAATTCAAGCATGGCACCAGAGTTACTTTCTTCCTTTAATCTTCTTCAAAATGTTCCAGAGTATTCACTCCAGACTGAAGCCTTCCAGTGGTCATGCCCAGTCTCACAGGACAGTAGCGAGGTTCTCCTACAATGTGGTCCACAGGGTGCAGAAGTCCCAGCATCCTTGTTCCATCTGGTTTTCTTCTTTCAAATTCACACTATTAACAAGCTGCTGGGCCAGCTTCACTCAAGATTCCTTAATGATGCAGCCATTCTCTCTTTCTAAATTATTGCTTCTACTTTAATCTTCAAGCATGCCTTTCTTTTTTTGTTTTCCTTGTTGGGACTTTAAGACATGTTTCTGACTGGTGTTGCTAGAGAGCTCCCTTTCTGGAGGCCAGCAGCTGTCATCGTCCCTGCTCAGCAAGGTATCTGTTCTGTCTTTCTGCTTTTGACTCTTCGGCAAGTCTACCGTGAAGTCTATGTGCTGAATTTTCTCCTGACAGAATTTTCATCCCTGAGCACTATAGCTTCTTTGCAGCTTTATAATAAATGGTCTCTGGTTTGTTGTAAAGCATAGCATTAGTACACAGAAATTGGAAGCTATCCTTTAGTTCTTCCACCCACTGGTAGTCATTGTTCTTGATCTTTTCTTTCATGGTACCAAAATCCATTGGGTGTTTAAAGATCACGGAGTAGCCAGGAGCAATAAAATCAGTTACAGGAAATAAAAAGAAAGCACTTCGGTCTTTTCTCTCCAACTGTCTCATTAGTTGATTCAAATCTTACTGAAGAGGTGTCTGCTCTAGTTCTTGTTTGGCTAAAGAACTCACAGAGACTTTTCAAGACAGAAGCCTAATCCTGCAGAGGCCTGGCACTGGTAGTCTTTCTGCCTCAATCTCAACAAGGTCCGTTCCCACCTCTTTTTGTCTTCCTTCACGTGTCAGCGTTTTCTCCCCTTCCTCTGGAAACTGCTTCTCACGTTTCTTTCTCTTTTCTAATTTCTGTCCTTGTGTTTGTCATGATCATTCTTGTCTTGGAAGAGGCTTGAGTCCTGGAGCTGCAGGTGGAGAGCTCGGTGACTGTTCCCTCCCACTTGGATCAGCTTCTAGGGGCTTCTCTACATACTCCTTGTAGAGGCAGGTGCTTTTCGACTTGTGCTTCTTGCCCACATCTGACCAGTCCTGGTGCTGCCCTGTGTGCCAGGCCCAGGCCTTGCAGCACAGCTTTGGGTCAGGACCAGGTGAATGGAGGGTAACAGCCGGATGTGCAAGACACGCCACCCCCACAAGATGCAGCTGGAGCCCCTCTTGATCGTAATTTTATATAGAGATATCTATCATATCTGGGCATTTCTATACAATCATATTTAAACAATGAATTTACAACTGTACCTCTAGTTGCAATCCAACAAGTTTATTCTAGTCTTCCTCATTTGCAACTTCACCAGTCCCATTAACCTTGATGCATATACTACCTACTTGCTCAAATCCCCCTGTATGTAATCCAACTTTAGAAAGCAAGTCTTTAGCCCTGGCTGGCATAACTCAGTGGATTGAGTGCAGGCTGCGAACCAAAGTGTCGCAGGTTTGATTCCCAGTCAGGGTACATGCCTGGATTGCAGGCCATGACCCCCAGCAACTGCACATTGACGTTTCTATCTCCCTCCCTTCCCTCTCTAAAAAAATAAATAAATAAAATATATAAAAAAAGAAAGCAAGTCTTTAAGAGGGAGGAAGGGGAAGGAAAAAGGAGCTAACTATACTTTCAAGAAGACTTGATCAGGCTAGACTCTTCAGACCTCCTTACTCATCTCTGGAACGGGAGCGTATGGAGGGAGTGGATGTTGGTGCCCATCTAAAACAGTGATTTTAACCTGTATGCCCTGGTACACTGGTTTGCCACAGGACTTTTTAAACATGCAACACCTGACTAGTCAGGAGCATTGACCTCTCTTTGCTTATTGTCAAATTAAAAAAAAAAAAAAGGCCCTGGCTGGTGTTGCTCAGTGGATTGAGCATCAGCCTGCAAACCAAAATGTCTCTGGTTTGATTCCCAGCCAGGGCATATGTCTGGGTTGTGGGCCAGAACCCAAGTTGGGGGCCTGCAAGAGGCAGCCAATCAATACATCTCTCACACATCAATGTTTCTCTCCCTCTGTTTCCCCCTCCTTCCCCTCTCTCTAAAAATAAATTTTAAAAAGTGAAAACAGCCAACATAGAATAGAATCAAAATTATGACCTATTTTTTGTCAGATTGGCAAAAAATATATATTTTGTTGTGCCACAGAATTTTAGTAATTAGTTTATGTGTTCCATGAGAAGAAAAGAGTTGAAAATTGCCAATAGAATGTAATGGTTCTCAACTTTGAATTTAACTTTCAACTTTAGCTTCCTATTAGAATCATCTGGGAAACACTTTCAAACATTTTCTAATCTACACTCCATATCAGTTAAATCCCACTCTAGGGGTGAAACCCAGTCATCAATATTTAATATTTTTAAGCTTCTGGGTGGTTTCAATGTGAGTCAAGGTTAAGAAAGAAACAACAAAGCAGTTTCTACCTTACAAACTATGTTATAATGATCAGATCATTATTTCAAACTGTTTTTCAAAGACAGTTTATTAATAAATAGACGATAGTGTAAAAATGGAAATTTGTGAGAGGCTCACATCTCTACTTCAAACTTTAAGGCTTAAAGTATTTACTGTTTGGGTATTTAACAAGCATTGTCTTAGAAAATGTATCTGACAAAGACCTAATAAAGAATGTGCAGCTCTGGCCAAAAATTTTTGTTTTATTTGATTTACCCTTGAGCAATACTTCTCAAACTCTAATGTTCATACAAACCCATTGCATATCTTATAACAGTGTAGATTCAGATTTAGCAGGTATGGAGTGGGATATGAGAGAATTTGTAAAGTGACTCCGAAGTTATTGATCTGAGGACCATGCTTTGGTGGCAAGACTCCTGAATCTCTACCCTAATAATTTAGTCAGTGGCATTAATTTGGAGGGAATAGGCCGCTTTATAAATATGAAAAAAAAACAGGACTTTCACCCCCCAAAAATGGATATGTGCACATATACACCTAAGCATACTATTTCAGGGAAATCATGCATTTAGTCAATGAATACCAAGTATTTATTTATTCATACCAAGTATTTTTTGGATGCTAATTACAGAGTGATGGACAAGATAGACAAGATGCCCACCTCATGGAGCATTGACTGTAGTGTTGGGGGACAAAATACCACCAAGTGAATAAACAAGGCATGTCCCGTAGTGATAAATGCCATAGGACAGCATCCACAGTCATGTGATGGATAGATTGGGATGGTAGAGTGCAGGAAGCAGTCTGGTAAAACGGTCTGTCTGTGGAGACATTTTGGCCAAGACCTGAATGCCAGTGTCTGGAGTGAAAGCATCCCAGGCAATAAACTCAGAGAGTCTGAATTGGGAATGAGCTCAGCATTTTCAAAAGACAGAGAGCAGCTGGTACAGCAGGTACAGAGCAGGTGAGGGAGACAATGACAGATGGTGACTTCAGAGGGGCAGAGCCAGATCACTCAGAGCCTTGTAGGTGACAAGGAGCGTGCTTCCACCCCACCCACTGGCCCAAACCTATTTTTAGACCCCAAGGGAGCCAAAGTCTCCATTTTAACAACTCCAGATGGAGATGCTAATTTAAAAACAAGAAAAAAATGTCTTTTGGCAATGAGAGGCTCAGAGAACATATCTGAAAACCCAGAGGAAGGAAGGTAAGCATGCTCAGAACAGAGCCATTTTCTGGACCCCCAGATAGCTGTCAGGCACAACTGCTTGCTGAATGATTGCAAGTTTAAGTTCCTGTTTGTGAGCAAAATTTTACAAACAGTCTTCTAGTTGTCATCCTGACTTTGTCCATTACAGAATGCTAGGACATCCCAGATCTGCCAAGCATGCACTCAGAAAGCTTGACATCTCTCTTCTTCACTTCTTCACCACCAAATGGCCAATAATGGCTTTGTGCTCCCATCAGCCTTACTTTGCTGAGTTGTGAGAGCTTGAGAGTGGCTTTGTTCAACATTTCACCTGCTTTAGGAAGTACCATGAGACAATCTGACTTTACACAGTCTTTTCTTAAATTGCCTCTTAAATGACAATTGTCTTTTAACTCTCCTGTGTTGGTGGCTGGCTTGAAACTATAGCAGTTTGTAAAACAGCTGTGTCATCAGGATTAAGATTTAATTAGTACTTTACTTTTTCCAGAGATCCTCTTAGATCCCTAGATTATAGGAAGGAAAATACATTAGCATTTTGAGTTCTAATTTATTCTTTTCTTGAAGTGAAGCTGAAAATAAAGGATTTAAAATCCTAATTCTAATTTAATAGCAGATGAATGGAAACAGCACTGAACTGCAATCCCATTGGGCAACCTTTAGATTAGGTGGTTGAGAAAGGTGGCTCTGGCCTTTGCTGGGCCTCGGTTTCTTCACCCACAATAAAGATGTTTAAATTAAATAAGGTTCCAAACCAGGGCCAGCAGTATAAAGATCCTCCCTTGAAAATAACACCCTCATGCCCATGCACAAACAAAGCGTAAAACTTTATTACACACACACACACACACCCCAATCAGCTTTTAAAGTTTTTCTGTAAGTATATTTTGCTTTACCAGTGTCTCCCTTGGAAACTGTTTTGTACAATACAAAATTATTTTGTAAGTTGAATACTTGGCCCTCATTTTGTGAGGTGACTGCATGCAGGGGGCAGGAGGGAAAGGCACTGCTTTGAAACCTCACTGTTCTCCAAATGGATGGGGTATCTGACAGGGTCTTCTATTCTAGAAGACTATGGGGGCACCTTATGAAAGAGATGCCAGCCTCAAACACTCTATAAAAAGTAGCATCTTATTGTATGTCATTTTTAATAGAAAGTAAATCTGTGAGACTAGGGCCTTTTTCACTGCTATGTCTCTAGTGCCTACAATAGTGCCTGACACAAAGTAGATGTTCAGTAAGTATTTGTCAAATAGATGGAGCCAAGTGAATAGATGAAACACTAATGTGCTTCGACTTTGGTGGCTCCTAGCAGTGCCACACATTCCATGAGAAAGATGCCCAGGAGCAGAGAAGGAGTAGAGTTGGTATCACAAACCTCCAGCTTTATTCCCTTCTCGAGGATTTATTATCCTTGAACATTTTGAGACTGAATTTCAGATAAAGTAGATGGAGAAAAGATTGTTCCATTTTTTCCCCAGCCCACCTATTCCTTCCTTTCCCATTAGTAGGGTCTGAATATGAGTCAAATGTTACAACCCATGTCTGCTCCAAGACAGAAGTGATTTCTAAGAATCCTATTATGAATGAGTTGTAAACTTAAGGACCCTTTGTTTATCTGTTATATAAATCCAGATATTTAAATGGATTTGCTTAAATCAAAATCATTTGTACTAAAGATACAGATCTCACATTTCAACAGATTCCTGCAGTTAGCACATTTTTGCTCATAAGTTGAAAGAACATGAGAGTTGAACTAAAACTTATTTTTTAAAGATTTAAAAATTCTTATAGTTCTTTCAACAATGCTATGCTCATGCAATAAATCACAGCTAAAGTGGCTTCAACAATGGTGGACCATTTGGAAATCATTTGTGTAAAAAAATACATAGAATTTGAGTGTCTTTGGAAAATCAGATGCTAAATAGCCCTTGGAGCCCAGTAGCTGCTATGAAAGCAGAGGCACCTTCCCATTGGCTGTGGGATTTACCCAGATGTCTGGCTTTTACATAAAAGACAGAAATCACTGAAGTCAGCTTCCACTTCCACTCAAAGGGTGATAGTATAAACAGCAGAAAAGAATATGGCAAGACTATTGTTACTTTTCCTTCCAGGTCTTGTGGTCACAGGCACCGTGCATGGAATATTTATGGACAGGCTCGCTTCCAAGAAACTCTGTGCAGATGACGAGTGTGTCTGTAAGGACTTTGAAAATGCCTTTTATTATCTTTATATTAAATAATTTAAAAACTATCCACTAACAGCATAAAATCTAATTGTTCTTTGAAGCAAAACTTCTCTAATGTGTATGTGATTGGCATTGTTTCCTCTGGTCTGTACCTTTACAGTGCTACCAAAGAAGATTCACTTGGCTAAAATTCTGTTGGATGCAGTTTTCATGCTTTGGATTTCTTACTCTGTTTGAACTGAACAGGAGCTGTGAATGGGATGGTATTAGTCACTCTAATTTCCTAGTTTTCTGATCTGCTCTGCCTTTTTACTGTTTTAAAATCCAAGCACCCTAAATAAGGTAACCAATATTAACAAATAATATTAACCAATAATTCAATGTATTTTTTCTTTCAGATACTATTTCTCTGGCCAGAGCTCAAGAAGATTATAATGCCCCAGACTGTAGATTCATTAATTTTAAAAAAGGGCAACAGATCTATGTTTACTCAAAGCTGGTAAAAGAAAATGAAGCTGGAGAATTTTGGGCTGGCAGTGTAAGATGAGACTATTAAAAATATACACACATTTTGATATATGTTGCTCATAATTTTTTCCTATTACCTATTATCTTCAGTGCATTTTAATGTTTAAAACTAGCTGTTATGAACAATGTAAAGATTGCATATTCAAGTACAAAATTCATATATATTTGCCTTTATTGCATTTTGAAGAAACGAGGAAATTTTTAGAACTCAAATATAGGTTTATGTGATGTTTTGGCAAAAATAAAACTAGTGAAGTTCATGGGAACTTTAACATCCCAAAGAGTATGAAACTTAAAACTATTTGATCGGATTTGCCAAGTAAAGGCATGTATGTTGGCAGTCAGTCAATGTTTCAATATTTTAAATGGAACTTTAGCCCTCCTCTTTAATTCCAAAGAGTCTGGGTTTTTGTCTGTTTTTGTTTTAAGCTAAAATGTGTAGGGTGGGCCTTGGAGAGGAATGAAACAAGACTCATTTACTGTCCTCCTCTGAAGGGCCACAGTTAGAATCTCAAGTAATGAAAAGATAATCTTAAATTCACTCAACTATTTATTCATTTAAATTTTTAAAAACTGAAAAATATGAGTCCTTTAAAATCAAAGAGCTGATTTACTTTTAAAGTTTACTGTCTATTTACTTCTGGTCCCAGAAAGATTTCAGGCAGCTCACAAGATTGCATAAAATAAGGGGCCGCTGGAGCAGTGAAAGCAGTAAGACAGGAGAATGGACACAGAGTTTCAGCGGGTTGGCTAAGCTGCTGTTAAGTGAACTTCAAATTTCGGTGTGAGCCTCCCAAATCCAGAGTGAAAAGCGAGACTTTGGCAGTTACGTTATTCTTATTAACAGCAAAGCGGGTGCCTGGGTGTTTCTCAAAGAGGACTCACATCAGCCTTCCCCTGACTGTTGTGCTTCTGGATACTCAGGTGTACAGCGATCGCCAGGAGGACGAGATGGGAACAGTGGGTTATTTCCCCAGAAACCTGGTTGAGGAGCAGCATGTGTACCAGGAAGCCACCAAGGAAGTCCCAACCACAGTAAGTGTCCCAGAGGTGGCCAGAGAAATATTCAGTTCTTGAGGTGATGTAGGCTGGTTTTAAAATGTGTCATGTAATTTAGTAGATAGAAGATATATGAGGCAAAGCCCCTAACTTTCAGTGGTGGCTTCTGAGACAGTGAAGTTTGGGAGAGCATTCATACCTACTATCAATGTTGAAAGAGAACTGAACTTTCTCCATTGACTCCCCCTGCTTTTAGATGAAAGTTATTTATGTCAAAGAAAGAAAGCAAAATAGTATTATCTCACACTTACTGATGGTTACACACTTGTTTGCTAAAGACTTGGGCTGGGAAAAAAATAGCAATTGCATTTAACAAAATCCAAGCCTGTGGAAAAATCTTTGAATGCCGTATTTTTGTGGTAGATAAGACTCCACTTATGTATGAAAAATATTACACTCTTTCCAATGCCCTTGGGATCATGTACACCAAGGACAGAAATAAAAGATCTCCTTTGAGCTACTGTGTAAGGTGGTCGGTCATTTTGAAGCTGTTCTCCTGGAGCTAATTTGCCCAACCTCCACAAATGGGACTCACTTATCACTTCTTAACATTGCGCTTGAATGTGTCAAATAACCATAAATTAAAAGTGTATTTGAGAGCCTTCATTTTAAATAACTTTTATTTAAAGTGATAATTATGTTATAATTGTTGGGTTTTACTTATTTTAAATCCAAATTAACCTTTGATTACATATGATTTTAAATAAAGAACCTACATCTGTTTTCTGACCCTGCCTGTTCAGTTCAATCTCTTTTTCCTTTTTTTCTCTCCCAGGATATTGACTTTTTCTGCGAGTAAGAAGTAAGACAAATCTGCAGATAGAAAATACCAAGATCAAGAACAAAGCAGAAAAAAAAACACCCAAATATGTATCCCTTATTTCTGACTTTTGTCTCCAGGGTTTATTACCTTACAGGAGGGCTGGGGTTTGGGGCCGGAGGTAACAGAGAAGGAAGGAAGGTCTTCATTTCAGTCTCCTTTTCTGCTAGCCTGGTCGTCAGTGCATCATTTGACTCAAAAGGGTGATGGAAAGCTGAGAATTCTTTTTCAGCCTTCTCTTACAGGGGGATGCATATAGAAGATGGTTTATTTGTAGCTATTTCTAAATAGTAATTCCTCCCAGCTCTTTGGCTTTCTGTATAAACTTGGTGAATCATATAGTTCTTCCTTTTGACATGATGTTTTCTACTTATTTGTCTCTCTGGAAAATTGGAGTGTCATCATGTACCTGAAGGGACTGTATCATCAAAGAGTATTCTAGGATTGTTGTTACTTTTAATATTTGATGACTTTGGGATGTGAAGCTGTTGGTGGGGCAATACTATTTGGAAACACAGATGTTTGGGCTATGCTTTTAAATTTCTCTTTTAAAAAAGTCTCAGAAATTGTTTCAGTTGAATAATTTTACCCTTTAAATGATCAATTTACCTCTCTCCAAATTTTAAATAAGTATGTGTATATATAGTGGAGATGATACAGTATATTAAATATTTTTAATGAAATAGTTTCCACTTAATATGTGCTATCACTTCAAGTGAAAAGACACAAAAAAGTCAGTGGGTTGTTTTCTCTACTTCCATTTCAACTTTGATTTTCCTCTTCCTGTGCAAATTCCCCCAGTCAAGGATGATGTATCAAGAATTTCCAGTGAGGGATGTAGGTTTGGTGGTTCCAATGGACCCTAAGTTTTTCTATATTTAACTGGAAATCTTCTTTGATTTTGTATTACTAATGTAATTCTCTTGATGTAGTACTGAGTTTTGTTTGTTTATTTACAAGTAATTAAAATGCCTGTACTAGACTAAAAAAAGTTAACAATTTCTGAGTTCATTTTTTTAAACTATTTTACCTTGGGAGGGGGTGCTTGGGATTGGGTTTGTTCCTCAATTTTTTGTGGTCTGGTCATCCCACAAGCCTGAAGAAGAGGCCATTTAAGGCAAGTTGGAGACTTGGACCCCAGGTCATTTTTATCTATGTATATTGTGACGTTGGGTGAGTATGTTTTTGCCAGATTCTTAAATTCAGTCAAGTAAATGATACAAAAAAGAAAGGCCTTAAAAAACCCCCTCAAACTCACTAGTTTATTTGTTTCTATGTCACTTTATTCCATTAAAAGTCTCAGGCAGTATGTAGGGCTTGCAATACACTTTTAAGGTAAGAGGTGTTTATTCTACCTCTGTTTCTGTCTCTCACTCCTAGCTCCCCACATTCCAGATTCCCCACCACACCTTGAGACACCCAGGAGCCCCATTGTGTTCTCAATCTGCCCAGCAGCCCCCATCTGTCTGGCTTTGTGCATCCAGCCTCACTCCTTAAGCATAGGCCTTCCAATGGTTCCTTCCTTGTCCCAGTCAGCTCCTACCCATCAGAACTGATATCTAACTAGAGAAAAGAGTGCTGAGTGGTGGAGGGTGAGGGTTTGGTGGAGGGCAATGAGTCCTCTGAGACCCATTCCTACTTGGGGAATTTTCCTTCCTTTCTTCCCACTAAGACCAAGGACATGTTAACAACTCTAAGAGACTGGGAACCACTGACATTGTTGGTTCACAACCCCAGGAGTTCCCCGGGTTAACCTGAAACTGGCTCCTGTACCTAGAGGGCAAGGAGAGCAGGAAGAAAGAGGCAGGTCACTCCACATTGGTAGATGGCAGTTTAAGAAGCAAGGGAACTTGCCTACAAGTGACTGAGTTCAGCAGCAGTTTTTGTGCAGGAAAACTTTATAAAACCCTAGCATATTTCATACGCTGAGGAGAAAGGGAAGTTGAAGGTGTCAGTGCCTTTAGCATCGCTCACCCTTGACCCAAGGTAAATGTAGCTATTTATTGCTTTGCATGTTTTTGGTTGAGAAGACACTTGTGTCCTCATGGATCT
Source organism: Phyllostomus discolor (assembly GCF_004126475.2). NCBI lineage: Eukaryota > Metazoa > Chordata > Mammalia > Chiroptera > Phyllostomidae > Phyllostomus > Phyllostomus discolor. Next base: position 68,893,066 of record NC_040911.2, on the reverse strand, counting down.
GATTCAGTACAGGAAAATATTAAGCTCATTTGTGTAATATTTAAGCAAACCTCTGGAGGGAGTGAGTATTTCAGCTCTGAGTGGAGAGAAGAAATAGTAGCTAGCTCTGGGAAGAAAATCTCATTTCTTCAACCTTCAGCTTGCATCTATCTGAAATGGTAAAAAAGGACAGAGAGAGAGAGAGAGAGAGAGAGAGAGAAATTACACAAGCTAATAGTATTTCACATTCAACCCTTGAAATGCAATTTTCGTGACATAATGTCTTCGTAGTTGTGTCCCCTACAAATACCAGGGTATATCAGTAATTCAATCAGCAAATGTCATATTGATCCACATGCTTTATATAACTACCCTCTAACCCATCATTAACAGAGACAGAGAATGCTCCCCAACCCATGATTTAAATATTTTTCTAGTGGAAATGACTTTTCTGTCACACATGAGCAATTGTTTTAATCATTTTTTCAAGCAAATGCTGTGCTAAAGCCAGTGTGTTTGGGAGGTAAAAAATGACTAACATCTTACCCTCCTTTCCCACAGCTCATCTCTTGTTGAGCTCCCTCTTCCCTTTTCCTATTTGCTTCAACATGTGAATTTATTCTGGATAAATGAACCAGTGGAGATGGGCATGTTAATTTGTTTGAGCAATCCTATGTCAAGGTGGAAAAAAAAACCCTCAAAGCTTTTCTCCCTGCTCTTTCTCCTCTCCTCTGCCCTTCTGACCCTAAAATGATTTAAGTGCCTTTTCATCTGCTTCTAGATTTTTTGAGTCTTAAGGTACTACTTTTAACTCCACCACCAATGGAGTTACAGACAAAGCTCGAGATTTGACTCCCAAGGACCACAGGCAGACACATTGGTTCCTGGGAATCAGTTACCTCAGAGGGTCGGTAGACAGAATGGGTCAGCTGTATAGACTCACAATGCTAGTCTGCCTGACAGAAAAGGCAGGAGCTCTTGGGCTATGCTAGGTAACTTGTGTGCCCAAATCCCACTAGTGTCTGAAGCAGACATGTAGATAGATGATCGTGGGGAAAAGGAACCAATGATTTCTGAGCATGAACTGTAAACCAGTATCTTAGATGAGGTTCACCAGAAGCAGATCTTGAGATGAAGATTTAGGGCACAGAGATTTATAGAATGATTCCCAGGGAAAACAGGGAGGGTGAGAAGAGCGGCAGAACAGGTCAATAAGGGTACAACCCTGCAGTGCTGGTTTCTGTCTGATCCCACCAGGGCCTCAGGGTTGCAGTAAGTTACACCTCAGAAACTGCCTGGCCAGAGTCAAAAAAGCTGAGCTTCTTCTGGCCTGTTGGGTATTGATTAAGGGTAGTCATGGGGGAACATCATCTCCAGACAATTCTGGCCTGCTCTGCATATGGGCAAAGTGGATTTGAGTTGGCTGTAAGTACTGAGGGTGCATGACAACACTGAAAGGGCATTCAAGGGCACTTGTGGGGAACATTGCACAAAGTGTTTTTCATTTCATCTCTTCCCAGAATTCTGTGATTATGCATGATCCCCTACCATAACCTTCATAGGACAAGTGGAGGCTAATCTGGTCTTAGTTTTTCTCCTATGTTGGCTTCCAGGGGCCCTGAAACTGGGATGTGAAAGTCAGCTGTAGTGAGAAACTTTGGTAGGACCAGGGTGACATCCAGTGGTGAGCTTGCAAACCGACACACAGAAAGACATTTCTAAACTTGAGTCAGTCAGCAGCCCAGGGTGTGGGCATCTTTCACAGCATTTAGAATCATCAACATCAGGGCCACCCACTCAGATGGACTCTACATACTTCACTCCTCCCCTACAGCACACACAGTCCTAACATGTGCTTGTCCCATGGCATAGAGAGGGAAGTTAATGTGCCTTCATTGCTGACTTTAAAATAAATTCAAATGATTTGAAAATTTGCACATTAGGGGAAAGCTAACATTTCACTTTCAGATCTGTTATGCATATTTGCCTTGGATATGGAGCCTGAAGAATTCGTAGATTATTTTAGATGATTTCATCCATTTAGAGAAAAGCAGCAATAGCACCTTGAGCTCAGAGAATTGAACGTTCTCTAGAGAACAATTAGTATGACCTCCAGCCCTCTCCAGGGGTGTCATGGGGTAGCTGAAAGGCACAGGACTCAGTGTCCCAGATCACTTACTTGTAAAGTGTGGGAGCAGGGATCTGCAGCTAAACAAGCTGGCTTTAAGATCACAAGCTCTTCATGACACTGTGCTGGGATGGGATTAAAGAAAAGCAAGTCTGGGTTTCTACTTCATCCATCCAACAGCCTATTGCTATATGGCAGGCGTCCCCAATCTCCAGGCCATGGACCAGTACTAGTCAGGGCCTGTTAGGAACCAGGCTGCACAGCAAGAGGTGAGCTTGAATGTAATGTGCTTGAATCATCCTCAAACCATCCCACCACCCCCAGTCTGTAGAAAAATTGTCTTCCATGAAATCTGTCCCTGGTGCCAAAAAGGTTGGGGACTGCTTGTTTATGGGGGCAATTTTGACCACATTAGCCGCCTCCTTCTGAGGACATTTGGACATGTCTGTAGACAGATTTGATTGTCACAATGGAGAGGGACAGTACTGGTAGATGCCCTATGGCACACAAGAGAACCCCTGACCAAGAATGATCCAGACCCCAATGTCAGTACTGTCCAGGTTGGGAAAGCCTATTCTCTAAAGGGTGATATTAATTAGTGGGTAAACTTTGAAAGAATGATAAATGATAGAAAGGTCAAAGCAATTACATGGCTGTGTGTTTGTTCTCAAGTCCAATCTGGAGTGTATTTTTTAAAAATGAACCATTAGGTAGAGCTGGACACCTGAAAAATATGTTTGTGCAGGTTTATCTCTTTTTTTTTTTAGATTTTTATTTGTTAATTTTTAGAGGGGAAGGGGAGGAGAAAAAAAGAGAAAGAAACATCAATGTGTGGTTGCCTCTCACATGGCCCTCACTGGGGACCTGGCCTACAACTGAGGAATGTACCCTGACTGGGAATCAAACCGGCGAACCTTTGGTTTGCAGGTCCATTCTCAGTCCGCTAAGCTATACCAGCCAGAGCAATTTCATCTTGACTCACATATACCACACCTTCTGTGCTGTGACTGAACACAGAGAGCACCTCCATTTTGCAAATGAGCACTGGCAATTCTTTTTCTTTAGGAGTGAAAACGTGGCCCTTTTGCTTACTGCTCTAGTTGTGTATGCTCTCAATCCAGAAGCAACATTTCACTGAATGCCCTTCATCAGCTCCAGGAGGGCTCAAGGCTCATGAAGGGCTGACACAGGACAGGTAGAAGGCTATTTGCATTTCTTCCCACATCCTGCTTCTGTTTTCAGTCTCCTCTAGGAGACTGCTTAATTGCTTGCCAAATACCTATCATGTCCTCCTAGCTTTACAGCTTCTTCTAGAAGATGATTATAATGTCCTATTATTTTTCAAGAAAACGTAGTGTTTCTCCCTAGTGAGTAATGTATGCACTGTCAATAGCAATAGCTCCGGCTGTCTTTATTCCACATGGATCTATGGCTCCTTTATTTCCCCTCCTGTGCTATCATCATCTCAGTTAACAGTTGTATTTATGGCCTCTGTACATTTGTGCATACAATTAAAATTTAAATACTGCACATTCAGCCCAATGTTGACATTTCTCATTCCTTAGAGGCAGAATTTACTTAAACATTAGTAACTAAGTGTGCTGGGAACCACCCTGTCTGGTGTCAGAAACAGTAACCCCTCCCGGCTAAGGCTGAGTAAGAAGACCTTGGGACCATAAGCCACTCAGGAGACAAAGCTTATCTTCGTTGCATGGACACCACCTCTGCCCCTTTTCACCTCACCCTGCTTGGCCCCAGGCAGATGACTAGTTAGCCAATGATGGGTAAGATTCTTCAAAGGAGAGATGACCTAAAACAGGCATGGTCACAAAGGGGCCCTCAGGGAAGGATTTGGGGGCTACCGAAAAAAGGGGCGATGGACCCTTGCCCCTCAGCTTTGACATGGCCTGAGTCCTCATTCTGTCTGCTAGAAATCTCCTAATCTCTTGGCTGCCTTACTTCCCCTGCCTGACTTAAGCCTGAAACAATGCTGGAGGTGGGCATGACCCTGTTCTGGAAAGGGTGGGTTCCATGGGGCAATCAGGCCTAAGAAAGAGTGCACAAAATCCTATGAAACCTACTTTGCTAATACCTTCCATTTAAATGATAATAGTTCAAGCAGGAAATGAGTTTGTTCCCCAAAGTTTTATGACCCTTCAGCTATCTTACCTTGACTCAGAGTCAGCTCTCAGAGTTCTTTGAATGTTATCTATCTATGGATCATTACCGCCTGACAATGATTGATGAACTTTACATATACGTCCTGTATTCCTATGCAAATTGAACCCAATAAAAGTCTGTCAAGTCAAGGGTCCAGGTGTTATCCTCTTGACAGAGTGGCCATGCCATCCCTTTTTCTCCACAGGACTCGGTAGTCCATGTGAATTTGTCTCATCTCATCCACAATGCTGTGGATACTACGGGCCGGTATCCGCATCATCAATGTGCAATGCACTTTTCCATGTATACTTAAGTTCTGAGACAGGGAGAACAATATCATGCAGTTCTCACCTATTAGCACTGTGGGTTTGTTTGAAAGATATATGTAATTCAAGACTGTTAGGTCGGAGTCGCTCAAGAAACCAGATGGATGCAAGCTAAAAAGCAGGGTTTGTTAGTGGGGGATAAGAAGGGAAGTGGAGCCAACCTAGGGAGGTTGGAGGTTGGGGAGCCAACCAAGGGAGGTTAAGACTTGCTCAGTTGTTCTTTTTTTTTTTTTAAGATTTTATTTATTTATTTTTAGAGAGGGAAGGGAGGAAGAGAGAGAGAGAGAGAGAGAGAGAGAGAGAGAGAGAGAGAGAGAGAGAGAGAAACGTCAATGCGTGGTTGCTGGAGGTCATGGCCTGCAACCCAGGCATGTACCCTGACTGGGAATCGAACCTGCGACACTTTGGTTCGCAGCCCGCTCTCAATCCACTGAGCTACGCCAGCCAGGGCCGGTTGTTCTTAAGGCAGGGATTTTAAGCACAAAAACCCTCAAAGGGTAACTGGTTGGGATGTCAAAGTCTGATTGGCTAGAGCTGGTTGCTCGGTGCCATTTCTGCTGACCATTGTTCTTGATACATCTTGTTAGACTCAAGTTAAAGCTGCACCCTGTTATGCCAGATAGGATGACCCCAGACTCCAATCTTAGCCGGGCATCTGTTTGTCTTGGGTAGGGTTGGCAGGCAGTTTCCCAGGCAGGCATTTTCCCAAGCTACAGTTTCCCATAGTACAGTTTTCCTACCTGGTGATTTTCCATTCCCCATAGGCCTACCTAGGTCTGTCAGAGACCTGAAGTCTAACTTGAATTTTGTTACTTTATCTTATAGTAGAAGTAAAACTGAATGTAGACTTTTGAATGATACCTAACTTAACTGTGGCTTGTTATGGTTCATAAGCTTCAATAAGTCTTACAAATTTATTTTTTGAAATTGCTACTGAATTTCAGTTTACAAAAAGGAAAATATTTCTACCCTCAAGTGACATGGTATTACATTTTTCAAAATGAACAATCGGAGCAACAGGAAGGTAAAAGATGGCTAGGATGCACACTAGAGGTTAGAATTTGGGTTTACATACTCCAAATTCTGCACTCTCATTTTCTCATTCCTTCTCCTCTCCTGAGATGCCTGAAAAGAGAGGGGAATCCACACAGCGTAAAAATCAACTGAGTTGCAATATATCAGCTTAATTAACCACCAGGCAAGCATCCAAGAATGCCCCTACCTCCTCAAATGGGGCTTTTGAGGCATAGGCTGGATTGGAGAGTGTGACTCAGACTGGGACATCTGCTTAAGCTTTCTTAGTTCCTACTTCCTTGAATCTTGGTCACCTGGGTCTGTAGCACAGGGTTCAATAGCCAGGTGGACAAAGAGCTTAGCACACTCAGCTACAGAGGAGAAATTATAACAGAGAGGAAGAAGAGGAGATGATCCTGAAATCCAGTGTATGATGCTTACATCTCTTTGTCTGATGACATTTATAGTCCCTGGAGTTTACTCTTCCAGGGCAGTCTGGGAGCAGCCAGAAATTACCCTCTCCTGAGAGAAGCCCTTAACCAATGACTGATAGAGTTGGTGTTTAATACATCAGCACCTCCACCCTGGGAGGGGATAACTCTTAGGTCCATACTGTCTCCCAGAAATCCCATGTGAAACTGTAACCAGAAAAGACACCGGCGTCCGGGCTGCCTGTCACTACCAAATCCAATAAGCAATGACAGTGATTGAATCTTTTATAGGCACTTTATTCATATGGCCGGCGATCCGAGAAGATGGCGGGTTCATACCCTAACAAACCATCTTGCTCTCTCTTTCCCAGCCAGATCTTTTATATGGGGGTTGGGGGAGGGCAAAAAGGAGTTAGTGAGAATCTTTGAAATTCCAAGGGGAGGGGTAGTAGCCTGGTAGGGATGTCTCCAGGTGGTATCTTTAGCCAGCACTCCAGAAGGTCAGTTTTTTTTTCCTCAGGCACCAGATGGGCCTTATCTGTAGTTTCTGGAACAAAAAGCTTAATTACACATTACTTTCTAGATTTATGGTTATTTACCTTAAGCTAAAATTTTCCAAGTTTTGAGTCCCCTATCAAAACTGAGCTTCAGGTGTCTTTCTGGATAACACACATTTTGTGGCTGTCTCTCCTCCCTGCCTCACTTTCCCATTCCCCCAGGATGTTCTCCAGAATCACCACCCAAAGAAATTACCTCTACTCATATGTGTCCAGGGTCCATTTCTCTGGAAACAAAAGTAAGACAAAATGTGTGACTGGGTCTGTCCTTAATAGCCAGGCCCTGTCCAGGAAAGCTGGAAGCCAAACAGGATGGTAGAAGAAGACTGGGCACACAAAGGTGCAGGAGGTGAAACAGAAAGAGTAGGCAGAGCTATTTGTCTTCTAAGCCCAGTGTCCTACCCTCTAGATCTTGGCCCAGTGAGTGTTTTGGATTTTGATCATAATGATCTTCAATTCCTTCTCTATTGGGGAAAAGGTGGTGGAAAACAGAGATGTAGAAAGGTTAGGATTTTTCTCTCAGGTCCCCTAACTTCTCCAATAAAATATTTTTAAAAGCTCAAACCAAAAGCTTCCCCTCTCAACAGTTCAGGTCTATCCCAGGCTCTTCCTATTTCAAGTGTAGCAGAAGCTCTAAACTGCCTCCAGTCAGGACTCCCGAAGAGTTCACATCCCTGCAGGAAGACTAAAGTCTCTGTTTCATATTCAAACTTCCGGTACCATTCCCCACCTCCCGTGGCTTTCAGATTCATCACGGTGGGGCTTACTATTCAAACAAGGCAGTTCTGAAATTCTTCCACTTTCAGATATGAACATGACTCAGAGCTATGAAAAACTTGTAATTCAGCCTTTGGATGTATTTTACTAAAAGGTAAGATTATGCTTGAAGCAAAGGTTAGGCAAACATTTGCTTAACGCCTTAGAACTCAACAGACAGGAAACGTTTTCTCAAGTCAGGAAGCTGAATAAAATGCTGTTGGTGAAGGTCAAACCAGCAGGTCTTCACTTAAAGGTCAAACCAAAATATAATGGGAACGATAAAAAACAGTTTGATATAGGCTTTTTTAAAAAGGGAGGCTGGTTCTAAGTGGAGATTTGTTCCTTCTCTCAAAGTTTCAAAAGTCCATATGTTAGACTTTGAATCACAACTTTTCTCAAAAATAAATGTAATTGAAGGAGTGCAGCCAAATTGGCCCTAAGCACAGCCTCAAATTTAAACAGGAGGAAAGTGACTAAGGGTTTGGAGGGGAAACCTCCCTTTCCCAGCACAACACAACCGAGTGTCCTGCCCTTTCATGGCACCTGCTCCCCAGTCACTCCCGTGTTCCAGACTGCCAGGCCCAGGGTCCAATTTCCCAAGCAGGCAGGTAAATTGGAGAATAGAACAGCCATTCTTGAGCTGGTTACGGGCCAGGAACTGAATTTCACAGGTCAAACTGGTGTGATGTCTTTCTGCCGGAGGAGGGAATTACAGGACCTGGCAGGATGCTAGGGATGATACCCAGATCTGGGAAGCTCCTCGATTTTCTGAAAACCCTGTGGGTGGGAGATCACCAATATTTGGGGTAGGCTCCCAGCATATATTCTTGTTCTATGACCAAATGAATGAAGAGGTGGGGATGCCGTTTGGTGTTTTCCCAAGCCTTTGGCCACGCTTTCCCATAGGAAGTTGCAGCACATTTTCTCACTCTGTAGTGGGCGTGGAACGAGCTTCAGGGCTGGGTGTAGGCTGAGAAGCCACAAAACCCCACAGCCATTACTTGGGGGATGGGAAAGTGGAGCAGGGCCTTTGAGAGTTATTTTGCACATCTAAAGAACTTAGCTAGTGTTTTAGTAATGCTAATAGCTGTGATTGCCTAGCTCTTGAGGGATCCTTGGAGATAGGTGTGACTAACCTTCCCCGCCCCCATATGGAATAGCCAGGAGGCGTTCCCCAGTTGCTGCCTTGCTGGAGAAGCTTGAGGGTGTTTCCCCTAAGTCACAGAGCCAAGCCTCCCCAGACTAAAAATGGCAGCTGGAGAAAGGCAGAAGAGACCAAAGTTCTGGCAGGTGTAATCCTTTATGGGAGGAGTTGGAAATGGGGTTAGAGAGGAGGAGCAGGGTAAGGATTTAAACTCAAGTGTTGGGCAGCCATGCTCTCTTTACCATGTGGCTTGGGAGGGATCTTGGCCATGTGGTTTGAAAGGATTCTGAAGTGTTACAGAACACACCCATGAAGGGGGGGCAAGATACTGTTACCGAATGGACCACTCCCTCTCCCAGGCCCTGTACCAGATTCACCTTGCCCACCACCCTTAGGAATTATGGTTCTCAATGCCAGGATTTGGTGAAAAGGAACTATTTATTCAAAAGTTATACAGACTTAGAATAATGACTTAATGTCTTGGTTAAAATTCCAAAGTTCCTTAAAAAAACCACAAACACACACAGTCCTTCCTTCCCCCTTTAGCCCAGTCTGGCCAGTCAGGTGTACCGTATCTCAGGAAAAAATAGAAGTCTGTGGCTCAGCTAGCTTCCAGTCTTAGTAATTCCTTCTTGGCTGGCAGGCCTCCCAAAGTTCCCAGCACCACCATCTGTGTCACTGTCATCTCCAGTTCTTAATCCAAACTCAACAGGGCACCTTCTCATGGCCCATCAGCAAGAGTCCTTGCACCTCTTTCCTTCCTACAATGTCTCTCCTGCATTCTTCCAAACTGCCAATAGAGACCTCTGCATGGCTGCTACATCTTGCTTTCCTTCTTCCTAAGCCACATGGTTAAGGGAGCCCCCAAACCACAGGGTTAGCTCCCAAAACTTATTGGTTCCAACCTGCCTGGTTGCTGCACCTGGGTTTAAATCCTGGTGTGAATCTTCCTCTGCATCCCCATTTCCGACTCCTCCCACAATCAGCTACACCTGCCAGCATTCCTGTATTTTTTTTTTTTTTTCCAGCTTTTCTGGGCTTCCATAGTAAGCCAAGGTGGGCGTGGCCTCATGGCATGAAACCAACTGTCTCCAAGCTCTCACACAGGCGCTATAACCAGGAGGAGTTGCCTTCCAGTTACCTCATAGCTTGAAGTCACTCCCCTCTCCCTGGCTGAAAGCATGGCCACAGCTATTTAACATATCTCTGAAGCTAGCCATCTGTTATAGATATGCTAAATAACTCTTGTGGTTATTTGCAAAACTGTTGATATGCAAAATAACTCTCAATGTCCCTGCTCCATGTATCCCATGCCACAGTTCAGACTTGTGGGGGTGAAGACATCCTATATTTTTAATATTTCCTGGACACCCCAAGTTCTGGACCCTGTTACAAATCCCTCTTTGGGGGTTCCTGGCTGCACCCTGTTACAGAAGGACCCCCCAATCATCCCACCATAAGGAGGGCCATGTAGTTTTGGATTAAGAGTGAGAGCCTATGTGGAGGATTACCGGCCAGCAGTATCCATATCAGCTGTGGATGCTCGTTGAAACATGCTAAAAACATACACAGAGACAACCAGGTTCTGTGGGAGAATTGGGACAGAATGGCCACTCCTCATGTGGGGAGCACCTAGGCCACCCTCTCTCCTGGAGGGCGCCGCTTGGCCACACCTCACTTGGGGAGCACCCCGTGTCCATGCCCAAGCAGCTTTTTATTGAGAAAACAGACTTAGTTTGTGGATTCACAGTCTGGCAGAAAAGATCAAAAGATGTAAACAACTTACAAAGGTTGGGACAGAACTCCTGCTGTGATTCTGGGCAAGGTTTGGGGTTTTTAACATATTGCTTAAAGGGCTAGTTTTGGTTTCCTGCCTGTGTTTTTAAATTCCAAGTTAATAACATCCTCCAGCAAACAGATCTCACAGGATCTTGCATATTCTATGTCCCAGGCCTGATTATCCCAGGGGTCCGCCATTTCTGGTTTGGGCTGTTTTGCCCCTGCAGGTCTCAGAAGACAAAGGCAGACAGGAGACTTGGATTTCTCACAGCCAAGAACAAAGACTCAGGCTTTGACAAAGCCAAAGGGGGCAGGGGTTGATGTCTGATCACAGCCCCATGAGTCTGTTTTCTTTTGTGAACGCTTCTGTCTTAGATTCATTCTCTATCCAAGAGAATTGTTACCCGTCATTGACTGCCATTCAAGCCAGGGAAATAAGTTTTGTCTCCTTAGTGGCTCCTGGTCTGGAGGTTTTTCACTCAGCCTAAGTCACGGGGAGTTACAGCTTCCTGAGACCAGGCAGGGCAGCCCCAACAAGCCTAGCCAAACATGGGTGATTGGGAGAAGCTGGAACACAGGCAGAAACCTGCCTAGCTGAGCTGCGGACTTCTGCTTTTCTAAGAGACGGTACCCCTGGCTGGTATACTCTAGGATGGATCTGATTTCACAAAGAGAGGCAGGACTGTATGTGTTTATGAGTCTTTAGTTTTAAGGGACTTTGGGACTTAAAAACAATTCTGCCATTATTCTGAACCTGTATAACTTTTGAATAAATAGTTTCTTTCCTTTTCATAAGACTCTGGCATTGGGAGTCATGGGTTTTTTTGGCAGTAGGCATCAGAAACCAGTGGTTCTGTTACAGTCTCGCCTAATGTAATCAAAAGCTCTCAGAAACTTCTTTGGACTTGTTACATGGTATAAAAATGGCACTGTAATATACTGGGATTTGACAGATGGTTTTGCTTGATTGAGATTTATGGCAGGTAGTTCACTTCTCCAAGATTCATTAGTCCTAGTTACATTTTGAAACACTGATTTACTAGTTGGTAAATAGTCACTGTCCTGAACCCTCTCTAGTGCCCTTTACTGCCAACCCTGCCTCACAATCTCCTTGCCTGGGATCACCAGGACCTCCAGCCATTTTAAGGTTAACACCCAGAAGAGCATCTTCCCCCAGGACTCTGCTCCATTCTAATGGGCTGGTGCTCATCACTCTCAGTTTTACTGATTGAGTGGGACTCAGCTCTCTCCACTCTCTTCTCACTGGGATCTGACTCATCCTTACTGCTTCAGTAGCTCTCTGATAGCTCCAATGTATTTCATGTATTTTTTCCAGTTTTTTGGGGGTGAGAAAGTTGGTGTGCAATAAGTTAGTCTATCACTGCTTGAAGCAGGAATCATCCATGGACCTTTCATGTGAGATAAATGGAGCTCCTGAGGGTCTGGTTACTTGCAGCCCAATGAATTTCTAACAGATAAGCTTGCTATCACTAAAATCTTGCTTTGTGTGCATGACCCATGCTCAGATGGTCTGTGTAAGAATTTGGGCATGTGGGCTAAAGAGAAGAAGTTGAGCAGGCTGCCTTGAATGGAGGAGAAAACCATACATGTAGTGGAATCTTGGAAAAAGTAAGTTCTTCAGGGTAATCAGAGAAGGATAATTTGGATTTTTTTCATTGTGAAAAGAAGCAAGAAATCTACAAAGTGTACTAACAGAATGAAAGGGTTATTAGAGAGAAAACTTAGGAAACTGCTGAGTGGTATTATTTCTAACCCAAATTAATAACTTGCTGGAGGCCCAAGAGGAAAGCATTTCGTCTTAACTTTGCCATTAAGCACAAGGCTGAAACTTTTGGTGCATGATTTATAACACCCAGAGCTCTGTAGCTTTCATTAAAAAGTACTAAATAATACTGATACAGCCCAAGATGTCCCAGAGCCAGAGATATCAGAGATAAAAGGCTTTTTCCAAGGTGAGACTCTAGGCAGCAGGAAGAAGTCCGTGGATATGAGTAGGTTAAAGGAGAAACATAATTAAAACACACATATACACAATACATGGGTAGTTGGTAGGTATAATCTATATTAATTTCATGACCCCTGTGACAGATTATACTTTCTAAAGTTATTCCCATCAACATGTCCCTTCTTTCATGGTCTTCTTACAATGGGCATAGACTCCATCAAGCGGTGGGGAGTGGTGCCTCTATTCCTTCTCTTTGCATCTGGTTGGGCCTGTGACTACGGTAGAAGTGATGCTGTGTGACTTCCAAGGATAGGTCATAAAGGGCAATACAACTTTCTCTGACTTTTTTCGGACTCTTGACTTGGGAATCCTGCCACCAACCGCATGGGAAATCCACTGTAGGTATTCTAGCCATGCACTTAACTGATAGCCATTAATGACCACCCACCATAAATATTATTATCAGTGGCCATGTGAGTGAATGAGGCTTTGGAAGATTCCAGGCCCCAGCCTTTGAGCTGCCCAAATGGAAGCTGCCAAAAATTTCCCAAAGTGCAGGTTCACAGGCAAAAGAAGTGTTGTTTTAAGCCACCAAATTTAGGAGTGGTTTGTTAAGCAGTGATAGATAAACCTCGTTCTCTACCTCTGATGTTAATGTTTATGAAGAGTTACTAAGATGTCGTTCATGACAGAGAATGTACCTGAAGAGACAGAGTCCCCCAAATGTCTTAGCTGGTCCATGTGAACACATGAAAATAATCTCTGGTTGTTAAGAGAGCCTCAACCTGGCATGAGGCCTTTCCTCATGGAGATGCTGGCAGAAATAAGGAGTACAGTTCTGGCCCCAACCTTTAGATAGTACTGGTTTTAATTTCCCTGTTGGTAGCTTTATTGAGAAAAAATTTTAAAAAGTTAAAGGCTATTTGCTAGAGATTAATTCTTCAAATCTGCTTTCTCCTCCTTCCTTTCTATTTTTCATAGAGATAATTTTTTAAAATATATTTTATTAGGAAGGAAGATGGCGGCTTTGCTCTAGGCAGCGTTTTTCTCAGTTTCTGTGAAGAGGAGGGAAACTCTTGGATCAGTGGAGAGGCAGAGCAAGTGGACTGAGTTACTGAATCACTTTTGAAAGCAGGACATCAGGGATTATTGCGATCACTGGAAAACCAGATGGTAGGGAGACTGCTTCTGGACAAAAGGGACCCAGGGACCAGCGTGGGGTCTGGGGGTGTGCAGTCCCCAGGCCCGGTGCTCCAGGGTCTGCCTCAGGGCTCCCGGGAGAGGGAGCTCCCTCCACCGAATATGAGGGTTGAGCAACTCCAGGGGAGAACGTGTTGCTTGAAGGAATAGATTGACCAGTTGGTCTGGGAAAAAATCACCCAGGGACTATGAACACCCACCCAGAGACCTGGGAGAAGTGAGGGCCCCCAGCCAACATGACCGCCCCTGGTCGGGAAAGGCGCCAACACCCCTGGCCCGGTCGGCATGAGGATCGGTGGAAAACAAAGAGCTGGGAAGGACTCCGCTCTCGCCCCATCGGGAGGCCTGACTCTCGCGTGCTGTGAACCCCAGGGGGTCGCGCACTCCATCGGGAAGCCTGTCTCACACTCATTGTGAACTCGGAAGAGTCGTGGCGTGGCGCTTAGGGTGATCCTAGGGCCCAAATCTCAAAAGTTTGGTGGAGGGGCGCACAATATTACCATTCCCAGGGAGGGCACAGTGAATCCCAAAATGTCTCGGGTGCCTTCTGAGATCATAGAGCTGGAACCCTGCAGGACCCGAAGTCCGGAAGAACGCAGCAGTGAGCTCTAGAGAGCCAGTGTGCTTGGGAGCGCCCAGGGTACCTGACAGTCTTGCTGAGGTCTGGCTGGGAAGAGAGAGAAGCATTTCAAAGGTCCCTCAGCCAGCTGAAGCCAGCAAGATCAGAAAAACTGGTCTGGCCAGCTAGAAACCAACAAGAGGTTTTTCTTGTTTTGTTTTGTTTTTTTGGCTGTTGTTGGTTGATTGATTTTATCTTGTGTTTTATGTGACATTTTATTTTTCAATCTTTATTATTTTTATACCTCGCAATCCCTTATGTTTCTCTTCCATTTATCCTAATATTATTCTTTCCACTCCAAATTTATCTCTCCTGCACTACATCTTCTGCTTTTCTTTCTTTTCTTTTTTTTCAATCTGGAAAGTTACTGTAAATTTGTATTATCTTTTTCTCACTTTTCCGACATTTTTTATTTTAATAGTATTCTGGTATTCTTTTTCTTTGTGTATAATCTTCTTTGCTTGGCTGGTTATACTGTCATTTGATAGGTTCCCCTTGGTATTTCAGTCACAATGTGTTGATAATTTACTATTCTTCATCTGTGTTCCATTAATATACCTCTCAAGGTTTTATACTCTTTATTCTTGTTATCTAGATCTCATCAATTCTGCCACAAGACTGTCATTTTACTATTACTGTTAATAAGACCTAGTTCATACAATTGTAAATACTACTCAATACCCCTACCTGATCTCAGCCCACCTTGCAATTTTCTGAACTATACTATTGTGGGGGTTGTCTCTATTCTTTTACACACTACTCCTATATACTAATCTTTAATCCAATCATACCTTAGAATCTGACCTCCCATAGCCTCACAGCTTTCTAGATCCAACTAACAATCCTCTTGTCCCCAATAAGAGTCTTACCCTCTTTCCATCCTTTCTAAAACGTGGATAGTGGGGTGGAGGATCATGGTTAACACTATAAGGAGTCAAAGGATAACCCATCTCTTCTCTACTGGCTGCTAATATAAATATCTAGTAGATTGTATTGCTGTCTTAAACCATTTCACTTTACTCCTCCAACTGATCACAAAAAAAAAGTAGGGGGAAGCTGTGAACACCAGGATACACAAAGGAGATTGCACCACAGAATCTCACAAATATTCTACCACAGAAGTTCACACCATAATTTCAGGGAATCAGAAGAGATCAATTTAAGAAACAAGGAAAAAAAAGACGGAACCCACAAACAATAAGAAAGCAAAGAAACAACCCCAATTGAAGGGAAGCAAGGAAGCCTCAGGAAAAATAGTAAATGAAATAGAGGCAACTCAACTATCTGATAGTGAGTTCAAAACAATGATTATTAGGAAGTTCAATGAACTCACAATGAGCTATCAGAAATTAGAGGGAAACTACATCAATCTCACTGCAAACTATATAAACATGAAAAAGGAAATAGAAACTCTCAACAAAGGACAAGACGAAATGAAGAATACAATTTCTGAACTGAAGAACACAGTAGAAGGAATGAAAAGCAGGATCAATGAGGCAGAAGATCGGATAAGTGAGCTGGAGGACAAAGTAGAAAACAACATCCAGAAAGAGCAAGAAAAGGAAAAGAGGCTCAGAAAGAATGAAGAGGGATTAAGAGAAATGCAAGACAATATGAAACGTAATAATATCTGTATAAAAGGGATACCAGAAGGAGAAGAAGAAAAGCAAGGGATCGAAAACCTAGTTGAACAAGTAATGAAGGAGAACTTCCCTAATTTGATGAGAGAAAAAGTCACACAAATCCAGGAAACACAGAGAGTCCCAATCAAGAGGAACCCAAAGAGGCCCACCTCAAGACACATCATAATTAAAATGGCAAAATTTCAAGACAAAGAGAGAATCTTAAAGGCAGCAAGGGAGAAAAAGGAAGTAACATATAAGGGAGCCCCAATAAGGCTAACAGCTGACTTCTCAATGGAAACACTTCAAGCCAGAAGAGAATGGCATAAATACTCCAGGTACTGAGAACCAGAGGTCTGTAACCAAGGCTACTATACCCAGCAGGGCTCTCAATTAAGATACAAGGCCAAATAAGAAGCTTTCCAGACAAAAGCAGTCTAAAAGAATCTAGACCAAACCAGCTCTGTAAGAAATCCTAAAGGGACTGCTTTAAGGAAGGGAAGAAAAAGAGAGAGAGAGAGAGAGAGAGAGGGAGAGAGGAACACACGTACATAAAAGAAAATGAATAAGTACTTATCGATAATAACCTTAAATGTAAATGGATTAAATGCTCCAATCAAAAGACATAGAAAAGCTGAATGGATAAGAAAAAATGACCCACATATCTGCTGTCTACAAGAGACCAACCTCAGCATAAAAGACCTACACAGGCTGAAAGTGAAGGTCTGGAAACAAATCTTCCAAGCAAATGGACAGGAAAAAAAAGCCAGGGTAGCAATACTCATATCAGACAAAAGAGACTTCCAAAAAAGGTCTATAAAGAGAGACCCAGAAGGTCACTTCATAATACTCAAGGGAAGAATCCATCAAGAAGACATAAATATTGTAAATATATATGCACCCAACATAGGAGCACCCAAATACATAAAGAAAATCTTAGAGGACTTCAAGAAAGATATGGACAGCAACACAATTATAGTGGGAGATTTTAACACCCCACTATCAAAAATGGACAGATCTTCTAAACAAAATATCAACAAAGATACTGTGGCATTGAACAATACCCTTGATGAAATGGACTTTACTGATATATACAGAGCCCTCCACCCAAAAGAAGCTAAATATACATTCTTTTTGAATGTACACGGAACATTCTCAGAGATAGACTACATGATAGGACACAAAACAAGGCTCAAGAATTTCAAGAAAATTGAAATCATACCAAGCATTTTCTCAAAACACAAGGGACTGAAGCTAGAAACCAACCCGAAGGAAAAAAACCAAAAACACTCAAATTCATGGAGATTAAATAGCATGCTATTAAACAATGAATGGGTCAAGAATGATATTAGGGAAGAAATCAAAAGGTTTCTGGAAACAAATGAAAACGAACTCACAACAACCCAAAACTTATGGGACACGGCCAAGGCAGTCCTGAGAGGGAAGTTCATATCAATACAGGCCCACCTAAAAAGGTTAGAAACATTCCAAACCAACAACCTAACCCTACCTCTACAAGAACAACAACAAAGAGGAACAACAACAAAGGCAGCCCAGAGCAAGCAGAAGGAAGGAAATAAGCAAGATTAGAGCAGAATTAAATGACATAGAGACTAAAAGCACAATTCTAAGGATTAATGAATCCAAGAGCTGGTTCTTTGAAAAGATAAACAAAATCGACAAGCCTTTAAGCAGACTCATCAAGAAGAAAAGAGAGAAGACCCAAATGAACACAATCAGAAATGAAAGAGGAGAGATTACAGCAGATGCCACAGAAATACAAAGGATTGTAAGAAATTACTACGAAGAACTGTATGCCAAGAAATTTGAAAACCTAGATGAAATGGACAAATACCTAGAAAAGTATAATCTTCCAAAACTCAATGAAAAAGAATCGGAAAGCCTGAACAGACCAATAACAACAAAAGAAATTGAAGCAGTAATAAAAAAACTCCAACACACAAAAGCCTGGGACCAGATGGTTTCACAGGAGAATTCTACAAAGCATTTAATGAAGAGCTAACCCCTATCCTTCACAGACTATTCCAAAAAATCCAAAAAGATGGGAGTCTCCCAAACTCTTTTTATGAGGCCAACATCATCCTAATTCCAAAACCAGATAAAGACACAACAAAGAAAGAAAACTTCGGGCCAATATCACTGATGAACATTGACACTAAAATCCTCAACAAAATACTGGCAAACCGCATCCAACAATACATTAAAAAGATCATACACCATGACCAAGTGGGATTCATTCCAGGGACTCAAGGATGGTACAATATTCACAAATCAGTAAATGTAATACATCACATAAACAAAAGCAAAGACAAAAACCACATGATTATATCAATTGATTCAGAAAAAGCATTAGATAAGGTACAGCACCCATTCATGATAAAAACACTCAGCAAATTGGGAATACAGGGAGCATTCCTCAACATAATAAAGGCCATATATGAGAAACCTACAGCCAACATTATTCTCAATGGGCAAAAATTAAAATCTTTTCCACTAAGATCAGGAACAAGGCAAGACTGTCCACTTTCACCACTTCTATTCAATATAGTACTGGAAGTTTTAGCCACAGCAATCAGACAAGAAAAAGAAATTAAAGGAATCCAAATCAGAAAGGAGGAAACAAAACTGTCACTGTTTGCAGATGACATGATAGTATACATAGAAAATCCTATAGACTCTACCAAACAACTGCTTGACCTAATAAATGAATTTGGCAAAACAGTGGGATACAAAGTCAATATCCAGAGATCAAAGGCATTTCTGTACACCAACAATGAAACAGCAGAAGCAGAGATCAAGGAAAAAATTCCATTTGAAATGTCAAAAAGAAAAATAAAATACCTAGGAATAAACCTAACCGAAGAGTTAAAAGACCTGTATTCAGAAAACTATATAACACTCAGGAAAGAAATCAAGGAAGACACAAACAAATGGAAACATATACCATGTTCATGGATTTGAAGAATTAATATCATCAAAATGTCCATACTACCCAGAGCAATTTACACATTCAATGCAATTCCCATTAAAGTACCAATGGCATATTTCACAGACATAGAACAAACACTTCAAAAATTTATATGGAATTATAAACGACCCCGAATAGCTGCTGCAATTTTGAGAAAGAAGAGTAAAGTAGGAGGGATCACAATACCTGACACTAAACTATATTACACGGCCACTGTAATCAAAACAGCCTGGTACTGGCATAAAAACAGGCACATAGACCAATGTAACAGAACAGAGAGCTCAGAAATAAACCGAAGTCTCTATGGTCAATTAATATTTGACAAAGGAGGCAGCAACATAAAATGGAGTAAAAATAGCCTCTTCAACAAATGGTGTTGGGAGAACTGGACAGCCACGTGCAAAAAAATGAAATTTGGGCACCAACTTACACCATATACAAAAATAAATTCAAGGTGGATAAAAGACTTAAATATAAAATGTGACACTATTAACGTCCTAGAGGAGAACATAGGCAGGAAAATCTCAGATATTTCACGAAGAAACTTTTTTACCAACGTGTCCCCTAGAGCAAGGGACATAAAGGAAAGAATAAACAAATGGGACCTCATCAAAATTAAAAGCTTCTGCACAGCTAAAGAAAACAGTATCAAAATTAAAAGGGAACCAACTGTATGGGAAAACATATTTGCCAATGACACCTCAGACAAGGGTTTAATCTCCAAAATATATAAAGAACTTACACGACTGCACTGTAAAAAGACAAGGAATCCAATTAAAAAGTGGGCAAAGGACTTGAACAGACACTTCTCCAAGGAGGACATACAGAAAATCCAAAGACACATGAAACGATGTTCAATATTGCTAGCCATGAGAGAGATGCAAATTAAAACCAAAATGAGATACCACTTCACACCACACAGAATGGCCATCATAAGCAAAGCAGCAAACAAGTGTTGGAGAGGTTGTGGAGAAAAGGGGACCCTAGTGCACTTCTGGTGGGACTGCAGACTGGTACAACCACTATGGAAAGCAGTATGGAACTTCCTCAGAAAACTAAAAATGGATCTGTCTTTTGACCCTGATATTCCACTGCTGGGACTCTATCCTAAGAATACCAAAACACCAATTCAAAAGAACCTATGCATCCCAATGTTCATAGCAGCACAATTTACAATAGCTAGATGCTGGAAGCAACCAAGATGCCCATCAGTGAATGAATGGATCAAAAAACTATGGTACATTTACAAAATGGAATTCTATACAGCAGAAAGAAAGAAGGAGCTCCTACCCTTTGCAACAGCTTGGATGGAGCTGGAAAACATGCTATGCAAAATAAGCCAGATGGTGAAAGACAAATACCATATGATCTCACCTTTAACAGGATCCTAAACAACAAAACAAAGAAACAAGCAAAATATAACCAAAAACACTGAAATAGAGGTCCGGCTGACAGTGCCTACAGAGGAGAGTAGAGGGAATTTCAGGGGACAGTGGGAAGGGTTCACAGGAACAAACTTAAAGGACACATGGTCATAAACTAAGGGGAGGGTGGTAATGGGAGGGAAGTGGGGAAGTGTGAGGAGGCTGGATTGGGAGTAAAAAGGAGAAAACTGTAATTGAACAATGATTATAATAAAATTAAAAATATATATATTTTATTGATTATGCTATTACAGTTGTCCCATTTCCTCCTTCACTCACCTCCCCCTTGCACACCCCCTCCTACCCACAATCCCCCCCTTTAGTTCATGTCCATGTGTCATAAGTTCTTTAGCTTCTACATTTCCCATACTATTTTTGCCCTCCCCCTGTATATCTTTTCCCTACCGTCTATGCTACTTATTCTTTGTACCTTTGCCCTCTCTCTCCTCCTCTCACTCCCCTGTTGCTATCTCTCCATGTGATCTCCAATTCTGTGGTTCTGTTCCTGTTCTATTTGTTTGCTTAGTTTGCTTTTGTTTTAGGTATGGTTGTTAATAACTGTGAGTTTGCTGTATTTTTAGTGTTCATATTTTTTTATCTTCTTTTTCTTAGATAAGTCCCTTTAATATTTCATACAATAAGGGCTTGGTGATGATGAACTCCTTTAACTTGACCTTATCTGAGAAGCACTTTATCTGCCCTTCCATTCTAAATGAAAGCTTTGATGGATAGAGCAATCTGGGATGTAGGTCCTTGGCTTTCATGACTTTGAATACTTCTTTCCAGCCCCTTCTTGCCTTCAAGGTCTCTTCTGAAAAATCAGCTGACAGTCTGACTGGAACTCCTTTGTAGGTGACTGTCCCCTTCTATCTTGCTGCTTCTAGAATTCTCTCCTTCATTTTTACCTTGGGTAATGTAATTATGATATGCTTTGGTGTGTTCCTCCTTGGATCCAACTTCTTTGCGACTCTCTGAGCTTCCTGGATGTCCTGGAAGTCTATTTCCTTTGCCACATTGGGGAAGTTCTCCTTTATTATTTGTTCAAATAAGTTTTCCACTTGTTGCCCTTCCTTTTCTCCTTCTGGTACACCTATAATTCAGATGTTGGAATGCTTAAAGATGTCCTGGAGTTTCCTAGGCCTCTCCTCATTTTTTTGAATTCTTGTTTCTTTATTCTTTTCTGATTGGATGTTTTTTTCTTCCTTCTGGTCCATGCCATGGATTTGAGACCCAGTTTTCTTTCCATCACTATTGGTCCCCTGTGCATTTCTCTTAATTTCACTTAGTGTAGCCTTCATTTTTTCATCAAATTTGTGACCAAATCCAACCAATTCTGTGAGCATCCTGACCACCAGTACTTTGAACTGTGCATCTGTTAGGTTGGCTATCTCTCAGTTGCTTAAAAGTATTGGTTCTGTGGCTTTGATTTGTTATTCCATTTGAGCCTTTTTTTTTTTTGTCTGGTTGTGCCTGTTACATATGAGGAGCGGAGCCTTAGGTGTTCACTCGGCAGGGCCACCCAGTTGCTGGGTTGTGGCGCTGTATGTGGGGGCAGAGTCAGAGAGGGAACAATGGCACTTGCTCCACACTCTGTCGGATTTCAGTTACTTCCCCTGCTTCCCACAAGCAAATTGAGCCCTTCTGGTGCTGGTTTTTGGGTGGGTGGGCTTGTGTACGTCCTAGGGCCCTGTGGGTCTCTCCAACGAATTCTCCTATGAGGCTTGGAGTCTCTCCTAGCACCTCAACCTCCACAAGTGTTTTCAATCAATGCTTTTAGGCTTTATTTCACAGCGCTGGGGCCCTGGGTTGCACAGTCTGTCTCGCTGCCCATTTTCACCTGGTTTATCTGTACGCGACAGCCAGCAGTCTTGCGTGCCTCACTGGGTCTGCTCCTTGCCTCCCCACACCTGGGCCCAGGGCCTGCCACCGGGGTCTGCTAGCTGCAGCCTTTTCCTGCCACGGCCTCTCTCCACTGGCTGCCGTCTCCACCCCTCTTACTGGTCTGGATGAATGGTTGTTGGGACTTCCATACAGTTCAATTTTCTGTCTGTTCTGGTTCTTTTTTTGTTTCTAAATTTTTGTTGTTCTTAATTTTGGTTGTGCGAGGAGGCACATTGTGTCCACCTACACCTCCATCTTGGCCAGATCGTCTCTCCTCCTTCCTTTATTAACAAGTTCCTGAATTTTAGCAGCACACAGACCATGCAGAATAGATTCCTGTTGCCAGCATTTGTGAGGCCTCATGCCACTCCTCTGTGGTCCATCTAATCTCACTGCAGCTTTACAGACCGGTCCACATTCCTTTGTCCTGCATCAGGTGTATATGCTGTTGCTCTGCTCTTTCTTCACTGAGGCTGCATAAAGACAGGTGTAGGAATGACCTGGATAACTGCTCTGAGGATGGTACTTGGTCAATGGAGGGATGGAAGCAGGAGGAAAAATGCCACTACCTCCCTATCCTCAGATGGAGTAATTCTGAGCTGTGTTCTACAATGTCCCTCAGAGAGCCTTTGTGGGACTAAACTCCAGCTGCAATAAGCAGCTCATTAATGCTCCTTTTACAGGCTTTTCTCTTTCCACTGTCCACTTTCCCTACTTATCCAAATTCTATATTTTTGGAATTGCCTCCAAAATAAACTGCTTATGCTTAAGTCCTTATCTCAGGGTCTGCTTTCTAAGGAACCCAAACTGAGACAATTACATTTCTCACATCCCACAACAAAACTGTTCTGCCTGACCTACAGATTTACTCTATAAACTTTGCTTCCATTTTTGCTTCCCTTAGTGAATAATTGTGCGATCTACTGTCTTAACTTACTTAGGATAGCAGTTAATATAGTAAACTGCGGAACCCTCATAGCCTGGGTTCTAAAGTTCAAATCCTGGCTTCACAACTTATCAGCTGTCTGACCTTGGGAAGAAGAAAGAAAAGATGATGATAATAGTACTCTTACTATGGGTATTAAATGAAGAAATATGTGCAAAGTGGTGAGAAAAATACCTGATGGATAATGTCAATCACAAAAATACAGTTTATATATTTTAATAAAATATCTACCCACATAGCAATGAATAAAGAATGGGGTTGGTTCCCACTCCTGACTGTGGGTACCCCAAAGTATGAAGGATTAGAGGGTCAAGGCAAGCACTCTGGTTCTGGAACCAAATTGGGGGAATGCCTGAACTGCAGCTGGGCTGATTGCACCAAGAAGACAACCTAACTCACCGTTGTAAAGGGCTCCTGAAGACCTAAACCTCACACAGTTCCTGCAGAAATGGGCACAGGTAGCGGTCCCAAGGTTAGGGAGGAAGGTGCAAATGCTGATGCTGCCATGTGGCACCAAGTAACTTGTGAAATTGGTCATACAATCAGAAGCCTCAGAAAAGTGGAAGGAACATTGAAAGTGTTGCACACAAGGCTGCCAGCAATGAATCAAGACTTAGTAGCAAAAACTGTTATGTATCCATGTCCCAGATTGGACCACTCAGAAATTTTTATCTCACAGAGTGGCTTCTTTATAGCAGGAGTTGGAAAAACAGTAACTATTAAAGTTAATGACTTCCTATTATTTTCATGGTGTGAAAACAATCACAGATTCATTTTTAATGCCTTTAGTAAAGCTAGTTAACACTACCTTGCCTCACTGAATCTCAAATTAACCTTATGAAATAAGCAATTTTATTATACCCACTTAGTGGATAAGAGTATTAAGAGAGGTTAAGTAACTTCATCATACAACTAAGATTTGATAATAGATAGTATGGCTACAAGGTCATGTAGAATAGCCACTATTCTACAATGAGGCAACTGTAGCTCAAAGTTTAATTTTAAAGACCTTTTCTTATATTTCCTGAGAAACATAAAATTTGGAATTTAGAAAATTTGTACTGTATTTCTAAGAGACACTGATTATCTTTTTGTTTTCTGCTCTATGCCATACTCATTTTTCTTCTCTTTTTTTAATTGAAATAAATTTCACATAACCTAACATTTACTATTTTAAAATGTACAATGTCAAGATTTTTAGTATACTCACAATGTTGTGAACCATTCTTACTATTTAATTCCAGAGCATATCACCCCCAAAGAAACCCTGTACCTGTTAAGCAGTAACTCCTCATTCAATTCTGCCCCTAGCCTTTGCCAAACACTAACCTACTTTATGTCTCTATGGATTTGGCTGTTCTGGAAATTTTCTATGAATGGTATTATACCATATGTGGTTTTTCTTTGTCTGGCTTTTTCACTAAACTTAATATTTTCATATAGAGTTCAAGATCAGCTTATCTATTTCCCCAAAAATGAAATTTAAGTTTTGAAATGGGGACAACTATAACTGAAAAACAATAAGAAATAAATTTAAAATTAAAAAAAAAATCTTTAAAAAAGAATTGAATTAAATCTGTTGATCTGTTTTAGGAATATTACCATTTTAAGAATTCTCTACCAATCCATGACCATGAGTTTTTTTCCTAGTTATGTAGGTCTTTAATTTGCTAAACAATATTTTGTTGCTTTCAATGTAGAGGTATTCCAATTCCTTGGTTAAATTTATTTCTAAGTATTTTGTTCTTTTTGATGTTATTGTAAATTGTTTTTTAACATTTATTTTTTGTTTGTTCATTTAAAGTATATAGAAATATAATTGATTGTGTGTATTCATCTTGTATCCTACAACTTTGTCAAACTCATTTTTAGCAATAATAGTTTTTTCATGGTTCGAAAAATGTGTTTTCTATATGTAAGATCATGTCTTCTGCATAAAAAAGGTTTACTTCTTCCCTTCTAATCTAGATATGTCTTTTATTTATATTTATCTAGGATAACAGAGCTATATAACAAAGCTCTGGAGTAAAGATCTACTTTTTTTTGTAAGTTATTTCCCCAAGCAGAAGAAAAAGCAGGTGAGATATGAAACAGGTATGCTGTTGTTTATCATGACTTTACCACAGATGTGAACAGTAAGTGGGAAAGATGTTGCCCCATAAGGCTGCAGACAGATGTCAAATAGTTAGTAGGTTGATTGATGACATTCCTGAAAAGGTAACAGGAAAGGACAGAGAAACAATGTATAAGAGTTTTTGATAATAAAATTTTACTTCTAAAAGGAAAAGATTAAATGTGTATTTCTTTTTAAAAAGATTTTATTTATTTATTTTTAGATAGAGGGGAAGAGAAGGAGAAAGAAAGGGAGACAAACATCAGTGTGTGGTTGCTTTTCATGTAGCCCCCACTGGGGACCTGGCCCGCAACCCAGGCATGTGCCCTGACTGGGAATCAAACCAGCGACCCTTTGATTCGCAGCCTGTGCTCAATCCACTAAGCTACACCAGCCAGGGCAAATGTATGGTTCTTTTTAAAATGCAACTTTCTTCTTTTATTATAATACTAAAAACTAGGTCTAATTTATTTGACTATTTGAGATTAGAAAAGACAACCATGCATAAAGAATGGTAGTGAATAAACTTATAGCATTTCCAAGAGTTTTTCAAATAAATATTTAGTCAACAAATATTGATCGAGTGCCTACTGTGTGTGCCAAGCACTCTTGTAGGCCCTGAGAAAATAATGATGAAAAAAAAATGAAGCACAAGCTGTTAAAGGAAAAATTATTAAAGGTAAAATTATGACTCACAAAGAAATGTAAAATAAAAATGGGTCTGAGATTTTATTCAATTTATTAATTAACAAGAAAACCAATAAGATACTACAACTATTTCAAAGGAGATTCCAAGAACCAAATGTATATAGATAATAAGAAATGCTGAAATGAATTTCCAAATGGGCACAAAATTGATTCAATCAGGCAATAACTAATTAAATTCTACAGAATGTAACTCATTTACATTTGTATGGCCAAGAATCATTTGCTCATTTTCAATTTTCTACAAAGTACAGTTATAAACTAGCTCAAAGTCAATGAAAGGAAGAGAAAAACCATAAACAGTTTCTGAAAGGACACACTAGAATATTTTTACCTCTATTTCAAAGTGTTTTTACAGTTTTCTCAAGTAACAGACAATAAATATTGGTTCAATGAATTGAAATGATCCAGCAACAAAGGAAGAACATATTTTAAGAAAAAAATGTGATCAGCTGTGTCACAGCCTACTCTGAGTGTTAATGGTGAACAGCACTGGATATTAGCTTTTGTTCTTGAGTTTGGCTAAGAAGGAATTCAGAGTGAAGACTCAAATACAGGCAACAGTTTATTTAGAAAGTCACAGAGGTAGAAAAAGTGAGCGAGCTTGGTCACTGAGCCAGCTGAGTGTGGACTCAAGAAACAAGTTATAAAGCAAAATGAAGGTCCCTTGGAGCTTAAGAAAAAGAAAGCAATGTTACACACCTTAAGGGGAAAAAAAGGAAAGCAAAAGTTCCAGCATGCTCCAGAGAGAGAGTGCACTTAAAGAAAGAAGATGGTGGAGAAAGGCATGGGCATGACAGGAAGAGAGAAAAAGAGAGAGAGAGGGAGGAAGAGAGATAGAACCCACTGGGTCCTTTGTCTTTCCTTTTGTTAAGTTTCCTTTAAAATCATTATTTTCCCAACTGGTTTAATATCAGATTCATTTAGTTCTAAATATCTTTCATACTTCCAGGAAAAGCATATGTGAGCATCACTGATTTTAAGAAAATCTCACCCTATCAGATGAATTGGGACAGATTTGATTAGGAAAAGTATATATTGCCCCATAACATCCCCTAGTTGAAAAGGAACAGGTTCTAATTTAAAAATAGACATTGGTTGATTAGCTATCCCTACTAGAAGCTTTACTCTGGTACAGAATCTTTACTCTGAGGGAGAAGGCAACTTAAAGTAGTCCCAGTATCTACAAGGGCTTTAGTAATTTCCGCTTTTATGGTTATTTCATTTTTTCCTAAACTATTAGTATTGATAAAGGGAAACACCCTTTTATAGTCCTCAGAGCAACCCTATGCTTGCTTTAGTTTCTTTTCTCTTTCTAAATCTCATTTCAGTTTTCTACAACCCCTCTTGAGGTGTCTTGGCTTTCTACAATAAAAACAGACTCTTCTACAGGAGTTTCCCAGCAGACCCTAATTAATAATTCTGTTGTTTTGTTCACAGAAACCAGTAGCCAGGATCATATGTTCTAACCGTTAAATTTCTTTGTGAACCCATCAGGGTTTTGGAGAAATTTGAGAAAATCTTTAGATAGATTCCTTAATTCTGTACTAGTTCAAGAAATGTATACAGTTGCTGCTTCCCCTTTTACCTGAGAGCAGCTTTTCTCTAAAGAAAGCTACCAGAATATTTTTCTAGTCTATTCTGGTCTGGTTGTCCATCCTGAGTGTCCCATAGGTCACTGGGGAGCTGCAGTGGAGGAGGTGAGAAGAGAAAGAGAAGAAGGAGCAAAAGAGTGTTAAGTCTGGACAGTGAAGGAAAGGGTACAGCAGAAAGGTTGGAGAAGAGGAAAAGTTAGAGTGTTGGTACTCAGCAGTTTCAGAAGCCTTCCTTAGTTGAGAGACAGGCTGTAAAAGTTCTTGTTAATTTCTTATAGAAAAAAACAATTTATCTGTCCTCACCCTAGAAGCTTTTAATTTCCAATCAAGATAAGCTTGCCATTCAGTTTAATTTTAGAGCCAGATTTTTCTAATTTTGCATTAAAAAATTAATGTAGGTGTCAAAGATCTCCATTTGACCATCTTAAATTGATATAACTTCTAGTTAAATCTTCCCACTTCTATAAGTACTTGTAAGTAAAGGCTTTCTATGTGTTGTATACCTGCAGGAGTGTTAATGGGGGAATGGCGTCTGAGAGTTTTTGGTCTTGGAGACATAATTTCCATGCTAATTTTAGTTTTATTCTGAGATCTGAATCTATTTAGTAGAATCTGAACAAAATTTCTAGGGATATTGTGTACTAGGCTGGAGTATGCTGTTTATGAGTTGAATTCCAAGGGGCTGTCACCTCCTGAAATATCTCAGACCTCTTATGTGTCTCAGTTTCTCTCTCCAGATGTCTAAAATAACTGTAAGTACTCAGAGCTCTAGGTTGCCAACCTTTATATGTTCATCCCTGGATGAGTAAATTATTTAATTACTGTTATGTTGGAATTCCTTATGGAGCTCAGGCTTGATATGAGGAATATCTTCTGACATCTCCACAGAGATTCTTAGTCTTCTAAGAATACCTGAGATTAGAGCTGGAGTGAAGAAATGTCTTTTATCTTCAGAGCCAAATGAATTCAAGCTTTCATTTGTACACTACAATGTTTGTTCATAATCTCAGAAAGCAATTGCAATTGAACAGCCAAAGTTAAAAAACCAGCCATCCATTCTTTTCTCCTATCTGAGTTATCTCAACTCTTAACCTTTAGTTCCACCTTGAGGGTTTAAAAAAACAGTTCAGGTAAAGTCAAGGCCTCTAACCTTAAAACGGGGAGTTCCGAAATTCCAAGAAAAACTCACACAAGTTTACCCAATGCAAAGTGAGAAGCTGGTGGGTCACACAGTCCCTGCTTGTGCCTAACAAGTATCATGTCTGCAAGGTGGCCCTGGGTGGGCTTCTCTGGAATCTTGCTACACTAAGCCAAGCAACTTTCAACCAAGAAGGGCAACAAGGCAACACAAGTCATGGCACCTGAATGCTAACAGTGAACTAGACCACATGTTAGATTTAGGTCTTTGAGTATGACTAAGAATTCATAGTCAAGACTCAAATGCAAATGAATGTTTATTTAGAAAGTCACAGAGATAAAAGAAGTATCATAGAAGATGTGAGTTAACTCAGCTGTATGGACTCAGAAAACAAGTTACAGAAGCAAAAGAAGGGCCCTTGGAGCTTATGAGAAAGAAAGCAATGGTACACACCTTGAGGGAAGAAAATGGGGAGGAAAGGCACAGATTGTGTGTGTGTGTGTGTGTGTGTGTGTGTGTGTGTGAGAGAGAGAGAGAGAGAGACAGAGACAGAGAAAGAGAGAAAGAGAGAAAGAAAGAGAGAGAGCGCAAGCTAGGTACTTTGTTTTAAGGGCTTTTATCTGGTTTCCAAAGTCAGGGATTTTAGGGGAGGTTTCAGGAGAGGATCTCAATAGAATGGTATGTCCTTTCAGGCTTGTGGTCTCTCCTGACTGGTCAGCACTGGGGCAGGGGGTCATTAGTCATTGCAGATAGTCTTGGTATCAGTCACAGCCCACTTTACTTGTTCTTTTTTTTTTTTTTTTTTTTGCTTTCCTGGGCCTGGAACTAAAACACAGCTGAGGTTTGTTATCTCTGGTTTGACCAAAACTCTGTTTCTGTTGTCAACAGACCTGAGGCTTTGTTCCTAAGGTTAATTCAGGCCCAAGTCTCATTGTCCTGAGGGCTTAATGCTTCAGAGTGTGGTCCTGCAGGTTTGTTTGGGAGTTGTATGAGGCTATTCTCTTTCTCTAAGGAGGTCTAAACTGTATGACCAGTGATATGCTAGGGGAGGAACATTCATCTTGGAGGCAAGGTCCCACCCTACAATACTTGTTTTCCTAGTTGCTACGCACCCAGTTGTCCTGGTGACCTATGTACTTGGCCTATTGTTCTACTTTGCTCATGTCTGTCTAACTGCCTGTTATATCACAAGGACAATGAATATTGAGAATTGACCACTGTATTCAGTATGTGGAACATTGAGTTTGGTTACATGGAAACTTGAGTGGAATTCTGGGGATAAAAGCCCAATTACAGTGGATTCAAGGGCAAATGAAAGCTGAGAAAGTGGAAAGAATTAGGCCATTCTTTGGAATAATGATTACTACAAAATAATGGAGCTTTATGTGGTGGAAAACATGAGGTCCAGAGAGGATATTTTCAAAGATAAAAGATAATCCAGCATTTAGTTTGCTAAGGTAACTCAGAGAGGAAACAAAAGATAATAATGTGAGAGGAAAGCTCATGAATAGGTGAGAAGGAGGGGGACCACTATGCACGTTAGGAATTGCCTGAGGTCAAAGAATGGACAGTTTATCTTACAGATAGCAGAATGTTGACTGGAAGTTTTATTTTTATCTCTAAATCATAAACAACAACAACCATAATCTGAGCATTATTTAACAGGAGCCGCCAACACACTCCATGGAACCATTTTCAGATGTGACTAAACCTGGTTTATGTGGTGGCTATCATCCCACCCTTACCTTGGGCCTGTGCTGTTCAGCATGGTAACTACCAGCCACATACAGCTACTTAAATGTAAATAAACTAAAATTAAACACAATAAAAAAAGTGAGCTTCTCAGCTCCACTAACTACATGTGAGAGTTCAATAGTCACAGTAATTCCATTGGCCAGTGCAGAGTAGAATTATTTACTACACTGCACAAAGTTCTTTAGGACAGCCTTGGTTTAGAAGAATAGGTGGAGAAACAATGGCTAGAGTAGGGGGTATTCAGCCCATGTGAAGAATGCTATTACATTTGTACACTCTGTTGCCTCATCAGTTTTCCCCTTAATTGTATGTTTGTGCTTCAAATTTGCTGCTTTTTCCTGGGCTGATCAGAGCAGGAAAAACAGAAGTGGAGGGAGGTGGCAGGCAGAAGACAAGAAGGTAGCACACTGTGTTGCAGAGGCCTCATCCAACCACCCTTCAATATGTATTAATGAAAAGTTAATAGACGTATTGGTGTCTGCTGATTCACCTTTGGCTTTCAAAAATTCTTGGATATGTTTTAATTATACAATTAAACACATAAACACATTTTCTTAAAAGGCACATTTTAAAGTTTTGCCTTAATCTTCATTATCATTTATCTTAGACAAAAAAAGTAATTTGGACATCATTTTGAACATTAGAGATGAAAGATATGAAGAACAGATTCTTTTGGAAAGAGATACCTTTGAAGCCACCACCTATTTTATCTCTAGCTGCTAAAGGTATGACTTAAATTCTTTTCCAAGCTGTTCTAGGGTGCTCCTAGGCACTTGCCTAATATTTTGCTAACATGTAACAGAAGATCTTTAAGTAAAGCAACAGTATTTATGTATTGTTTTAAGTTTTAGTACACATGTAGATTTTTTAAAAACCCATTACTTGTTAAGTGTTATATTAAGATCTTATTTTATGTTTTCTAGCACATTTGATATGACTTTAGCAACATTTAATATTTTCATTCTTGGATCCCCTTTATGCTATTGTAA
This sequence comes from Phyllostomus discolor, assembly GCF_004126475.2. Lineage (NCBI taxonomy): Eukaryota > Metazoa > Chordata > Mammalia > Chiroptera > Phyllostomidae > Phyllostomus > Phyllostomus discolor. The sequence continues at coordinate 68,861,847 of NC_040911.2, read as the reverse complement.
AATGGATCTCTATGGCTCCTAAATAATTTTGTTCTCTAATAATATTTCTTCTGAGACACTTGGCTATTGCAATTCATATTTTATTAGTTTATTATAATATTTTTGCTACAGTTATTGCTGTAGCCTGTGTTAACTGAGATGTTCATCTAATAGGCACTTCAGTCAGCTAAATAGTAAGGTCTTATTTGAAAAATCTTTCAAAATACAGATACTTATTAAACAAATTCAGAGCATATTAACCGAGTACCTACTACATGCTAGACACTGTTTAGGCTCCAGGGATACAGAAGCAAAGACAAGAGAGCCCCTGCCCTCTTGGAGCTTCCATCTTTAAGATTTTTTCTCAGTTGTAGTTGACACACAGTATTTTATTAGTTTTGGGTGTACAACAGAGGGATTAGAGATTTATATAACTTACAAAGTGATCACCCCGATAAGTCTAGTACCCATCTGGCCCCATACATGGTTATTATAATATTATTGACTATATTTCCCATGCAAGGATAGGAGGAGCAAAGTTGGTAGGGGTCTGGATGAAACAAGATTAGTCAGGTAATTAAATAAGAATTCATCATTTTCTCCATCTCTGTGTATCTTTACAATTTAAAAAAATTTTTTTAAAATAAAATTTTTATTACATTTACATTCAATATTATTTTATATTACTTTCAGGTGTACACACAGTAGTTAGACAATCATATATTTTACAAAGTATTTCCCCTGGTATTTCCAGTACCCACCTGGCACCATACCTAGTTATTACAATATTGTTGACTATATTCCCTGTGCTGTAATGTACATCCCCATGACTATTTTGTAACTACAAATTGTACTTCTTAATACCTTCACCTTTTTTACCCAGTCGCTAAATTTTCCTCACCTCTGGCAACCAAAAGTCTGTTCTCTGTATCTGTGAGTCTGTTTCTTTATAAACTTTCATAAAACAAAACATTTTTTTAAAGCATCAGAGAGAAAAAAGACCTCATAAATCAAGTCTCTCCTGTGCAAAACTTTTAATTGCTTTTTTCTTTTTCTTTTTTGACTTAATCTTTATTGTATTTTTCCAATTACCATTTAGTACCCTTATACCCCCTCCCCCCAGCAATCACTACACTGTTGTCCACATCCATGAATCCTTTTTCCTTTTTGCTCAATCCCTCCTCCCTAAATTCCCCCAACCAATAGCTATCATCTGCTCTCCATCTTTGAATCTGCCTCTGTTTTGCTTGTTCAGTTTGCCCATTAGATTCCACATATGAGTGAAATCATATGATACATGTTTCTCTGTGACTGTCTTATTTCATTTAGCATGTTTTCCACATCCATCCATCCTATCACAAAGGGTAAAATTTTTCTTCTTTCTTACAGCTGAGTAGTATTCCATTGTATAAATGTATTATAGACATCTGATGTACACTTGGACTGCTTACATATCTTGGTGATTGCAAAAAACACTGCAAACAACATAGGAGTGCTTATGTTCTTTTGAATTAATGTTTTGGGTTCCTTAGCCTATATTTTGAGAAGTGGGATCACTGGGTCAAAATGTTGATCCATTTTAAATTTTTTGATGTATCTCCATACTGCTTTCTACAGTGACTGCACCAATCTGCATTCCCATCAACAATGCAAAAGAGCTCCCTTTTCTTCATATGTTTGCCAGCACTTGTTAATTGAATTATTGATGAGGGACATACTGACAGGTGTGAGATGATATCTCATTGTGGTTTAATTTGCATTTCTTTGATGATTAGTGACACTGAGCATCTTTTCATATGTCTATTGGGCATCTGTTTGTTCTCTTCAGGAAAAGTGTTTATTCAGATCCTTTGCCCATTTTTTAAATGAGTTCTTTCTTTCTTTTTTTGGTGTTGAGTTTTGTAAGTACTTTGTAAATTTTGGATATTAACCCCTTATTGGAATTGGAAAATTTGTTCTGCCATTCTGTGGGTTGCCTTTTTATTTTGTTAATAATTTCCTTTGCTGTGCAATATCTTTTTAATTTGATGTAGTTCTATTTGTTTATTTTTTTGTTTGTTTTCCTTCCCTGGGGAGATATATTCAATAAAATATTGCTATGAACAATGTCTGAGGTTTTGCTGCCTGTGTTTTCTTCTAGGATTGTTATAGTTTTGGGTCTAACATTCAAGTCTTTGATCAATTTTGAATTTATTCTTATGTATGGTGTAAGAATGTGGTGTGGTTTCATTTTCTGCATGTATCTGTCCAATTTTCCCAATACCATTTACTAAATAAACTATCTTTAGTCCATTGTATATGCTCGCTTCCTTTGTCAAATATTAATTGACTATAAAGTTGTGGGTATATTTCTGGGCTGTCTATTCATTCCATTGATCTGTAAGTCTGTTTTTAAGCCAGTACCATGCTGTTTTGATCACTATGGTCTTGTAGTATAGTTTTATATCAGGTAGCATGATTCCTTCAAATTTATTTTTCTTTTTCAGGATTGCTATTGCTATGTGGGCCCTTTTGTGGCTCCACATAAATTTTTCAAATATTTTTTCTAGCTCTGTGAAATACATCATTGGGATTTTCTTTTTTTTGTTATTGTTGTGCAACTATAGTTGTCTTCATTTCCCCCCAAATACTCTCCTCCGTGACCTACACACCTCACCTCCCACATTCAGTCATCAGCCCCATGCCCAGTTGGCATATATTTGTTCATAGTAATTTCTTACAATCTTTTGTATTTCTGTGGTGTCAGTTGTAATCCCTTTTCCTTTCTGATTTTATTTATTTGGGTTCTCTCTCTCTCTCTCTCTCTCTCTCTCTCTCTCTCTCAATGAGTCTGGTTAAAGGCTTGTTGATTTTGTTTACCTATTCAAAGAACCAAATCCTGGATTTATTGATTCTCTAAATTGTTCTTTTAGTCTCTATGTCTTTTAATTGTGCTCTGATCTTGGTCATTTCCTTGGTCAAAGCTCCAGGCTTTGTTTGTTGTTGTTCCTTGAGTTCTTGTAGATGTAGTGTTAGGTTGTTTATTTGAAATGTTTCTATCTTTTTAAGATAGGGCTGTATTACTGTAAACTTTTCTCTCAGGACTGCCTTCACTGTGTCCCATAGGTTTTGGACTGTTGTGTGTTCATTCTCTTTTGTTTCCAGAAACTTTTGATTTATTCCTTGATCTCATTCTTCACCCATTCTTTGTTTACTAGCATGCTATTCAGTCTCCATGAGTTTGAATGTTTTTGAGTTTTTTCCTGGAGATTGGTTTCTAGTTTCAGGTCCTTGTAGTCTGAGAAAATGCTTGATATGATTTCAATTTTCTTGAATTTGTTGAGGCTTGTTTTGTGTCCTATAATGTGGCTTAGTTTTGAAAATGTTGCATGTGCATTTGAAACGAATGTGTATTTTCCTTGGCTGATGTGGCTCAGTGGATTGAGTGCTGGCCTGCAAACCCGAGTGTCACCAGTTCCATTTCCAGTCATAGCACATGCCTGGATTGTTCACCAGGTCCCCAGTATAGGGTGCATGAGAGGCAATTACACATTGATGTTTCTCTCCCTCTCTTTCTCCCTTTGCCTCTCTAATATATATATTGTATTATATATATATTTTTATATATAAATATAATAATATATATATTTATATATATAAAATCTTTAAAAAAGGAATGTGTATTTTGATTTTTGGGGATAAAAGGTTCTATATACATCAGTTTAGTCCATTTGATCTAGGACATTGTTCAATGCCACAATATCCTTTTTGATATTTTGTTTGGAATATCTATCCATTTTTGACAGTGGTGTGTTGAAATTTCCTACTATGAATATGTTGCTGTCTATCTCTTTCTTGAAGTCGTCCAAGATTTTGCTTATATATTTGGGTACTCCTATGTTTGCTGGGTATATGTTTACCGTATTTATATCTTCTTGATGGATTCTTTGATTGAGTATTGTGAAGTTGTCTTTCTGTATCTCTTTATATGGCTTTTTTTGGAGTCTATTTTGTCTATATAAGTATTGATACCCCAGCTTTTTTTCCTGTCCATTTGCTTGGAATTCTTTTTTCCTCCCCTTCACTTTCACTCTGTGTAGTTCTTTTGTTCTGAGGTGGGTCTCTTGTAGGTAGCATATGTGTGAATTATGTTTTTTATCCATTCAGCTACTCTATATCATTTGATTAGAGCATTTAATCCATTTACATTTAAGGTTATTATTGATAGATACTTATTCATTGCCATTTTCCCCCTTTGTACCTGTGTTCCTTTCTGTCTCTTTTTCCTTCATCTTCTTAAAACAGTCCCTTTAGCATGTTTTGGCAATGCTGGTTTGGTGGAGTTGTTTTCTTTTAGCACTCTTTTGTCTGAAAAACTCCTTATTTCACCTTCCATTTCAATTGAGAGCCTTTTTGGGTAAAGTAGTCTTGGTTACAGGCCTTTGCTTTTCATTACTTGGAATATCTTGTGCCATTCCCTTCTGACTTGTAGTGTTTCTGTTGATAAATCAGCTGCTAGCCTTATCATAGCTCCATTGTATGTTAGTTCCTATATCTCCCTTGCTGCCTTTAAGATTCTCTCTTTGTCTCTAAAATTTGGCATTTTAATTATGATGTGTCTTGGAAATGTGTCTTGATGTCTGTTTGGGTTCATCTTGGTTGGGACCCTCTGTGTTTCCTGAACTTGCGTGGTGTTTTCTCTCTCCAGGTTCAGAAAGTTTTGTCATTATTTTTTTAAACAGAGGTTCTATCCTGTGTTCCTTTTCTTCTCCTTCTAGTATTCCTATGATTTGAATGTTTTGTGTTTCATGTTAACCTGCAGTTCCCTTAAGTTATCTTCCCATGCTACCCAAAGACAAATTGGGCCCTTCTGGTACCAATTCCTGGGTGGGTGGGCCTGTATATGATCTAGGACCCTGTGGGTCTCTCCAACAAACTCTCCTGTGAGACTGGGAGTTTCTCCTGCTGCTGCCTCAACCCACACAGGTGTTTTCAGTCAGAGGTTTTGAGGATTTAGTTTCCCACACTGGAACTCTGGGTTGTGCCATGTATCTTGCTCCTGGGGACACCCTGTCTGCAAGCCACCACTTTGCTGCGAGTCCTGTTGACCTGGCTGCCCTTCTCCACTCCTCCTACTGGTCTGGATGAATGTTTCTTCTTTAACTCCTTGGTTGTTGGACTTCCATGTAGTTCAGTTTTCTGTTGGTTCTAGTTGTTTTTTGTTTTTAAATTTGTTGTTGTCCATCTTTTGGTTGTATGAGGAGGCATAGCGTGTCTACCTATGCCTCCATCTTGGCCAGAAGTCCATCATTGGAATTTCAATAGGAATTGTGTTGAATCTATAGATTTCTTTGGGTAGTAAAGACATTTTAATGATGTTAATTCTTCCTGCCCATGAACACTATATGTGTGTCCCTTTTATTTCTTCTTGTCTGATTACTGTGGCTAGGACTTCCAGTACTATGTTGAATAAGAGTGGTGAAAGAGGACATCCCTGTCTAGTTCCTGATCTTAAGGGGAACACTTACAGTTTGTGACCATTGAGTATGATGCAGATAGTTGGTTTGTCATATATGTCCTCTTTTATGTTTAGGTATGTTCCCTCTATTCCTATTTTGCTAAGAGTTTTTATCATAAGTGGGTGCTAGATTTTATCAAGTGCATTTTTTTTGCATCTATTGATACTATCATGTGGTTTTTATCCTTCATTTTATGTGATGTATCACAATTATTGACTTGTGAATGTTCTATCAGCCTTGAATTCCCAGTATAAATCCCATTTGATCATGGTGTATGATCTTTTTGATGCCTTACTGTATTTGATTTGCTAATATATATTTTTGAGTATCTTAACATCTATGTTTATCAGGGTATTGGCCTATAATTTTATTTCTTTGTAGTGTCTTATCTGATTTGGAATTAGGATAATGCTGGCCTCATAAAATGGGTTTGGGAGATTTCCTTTCTCTTGAATGTTATGAAATATATTGAGAAGAAGAGGTGTTCTTCTTGGAATGTTTGGTAAAATTCACCTGTGAAGCCATCTGATCCAGGGATTTTGTTTGTTGGGAGTTTTTGATTACTGCTTCAGTTTCACTAGGTTTAATCTGTGTGTTCAGAGTCTCTGATTCTTCCTGATTTAATTTTAGAAGATTATATGTTTCTAGGAATATACCTACTTCACCCAGGTTGTTCAGTTTGTTGGCATATAATTGTTAATAACATTTTCTTATAATCCTATGTATTTCTTTTAAAAAAGGTTTTACTTATTTATTTTTAGAGAAAGGGGAAGGAAAGGAGAAAGAGAGAGAGAGAAACATCAATGTGTGGTTGCCTCTGGCATGCCCCCAATGGGGGGCCTGGCCCACAACCCAGGCATATATCCTGCCAGGGAATTGAAGCAGAAACTCTTTGGTTTTGCAGGTGGGTGCTCAATCTACTGAGCCATGCCAGCCAGGGCAATCCTATGTATTTTTCTGATTTCAGTTGTTATTTCTCCTCTTTCATTTATGATTTTATTTTTTGGGTTTCTTCTCTTTTTTTCTTGATTGGTCTGGTTGAAGAATTGCCAATCTGGTTTATCTTTTCAAAGAACCAGCTCTTGAATTCATTGATTATTGTATCATTTCTTAGACTCATGTCACTTATTTCTGCTCTGTTCTTTATTATTTCCTTCCTTCTACCCACTTTCAGCTTTGTTTGTTGTTTTTTTTTTTCCAGGTTCTAGTTAGTGTAAAGTTAGATTGTTTATTTGAGCTTTTCCTTGTTTTTTTTTTTTTTGAGATAGGCCCATAATGCTATGAATTTCTATTTTAGAATTGCTTTCCCAGTGTCCCAGAGATTTTAGGTCATTGTATCCTCATTTTCATTTTTTTTTCAAAGTATCTTCTGATTTCTTCTTTGATCTTATTATTGGCCCATTCATTGTTTAATAACATGTTATTTAGCTTCCATGTCTTTCTGTGTTTTTTTTAAGATTTTATTTATTTATTTTTAGAGAGCGAAGGGAGGGAGAAAGAGAGAGAGAGAGAGAGAAACATCAATGTGCACTTGCTGGGGGCCGTGGCCTGCAACCCAGACATGTGCCCTGACTGGAAATTGAACCTCCGACACTTTGGTTCGCAGCCCGCGCTCAATCCACTGAGCTACGCCAGCCAGGTCTTTCTGTGTTTTTCGTTGTTCTTCTTGTGATTGATTTCTAGTTTCATATCACTGTGGTCAGAAAATATGCTTGATATGATTTCAATCTTCTTAAGTTTATTGAGACTTGTTTTGTGTTCTAACATGTGGTCTATCCTAGAAAACATTACACGTACATTTGGAAAGTATGTGTATTCTGCTGCTTTGGAGTGAAATGCTCTGAAGATATCAATTAAATCCATTTGATCTAGTTTGTCATTTGAGGCTGCTGTCTCCTTGTTGATTTTCTGCCTAGAAAATCTATTTCATTGAGTCACTGGGGTGTTAAAATCCCTGACTATGACTATATTTTTGTCTTTTTCTCCCTTTATGTCCATCAAGATTTGCTTTGCATATTTAGGTTAGTGCATAAATGTTTACTAGGGTTATATCCTCTCATTGGGTTGTTCCCTTTATCATTATGTAGTGTCCTTCTTTGTCTCTTACTATAGCCTTGGTTTTAAAGTCTATTTTGTTAAATATAAGTAATGTTACCCCAGCTGTTTTTTCTTTTCCTTTCACATGAAGTATCTTTACTTTTACCATCCCTTTACTTTTATTCTGTGTGTATCTTTGGAACTAAGATGTGTCTCTTGGAGGCAGCATGTATTGGGGTCTTGTTTTCTTACCCATTCAGCTACTCCATGTCTTTTGGTTAGAATTTTTAAGCCATTTACATTTAAGGTGGTTGTTGGTAGATATGTATATAGTGCTATTTTATTATTCGACTGTTTTCCTCTCTTTTTTCTTTCTCTTTTTAATTTTTTTCTTCTTCTTCCTCTTCCTCCTCCTCCTTCTTCTTCTCCTCCCCCCCTCCTCCTCCCCCTCCTCTTCCTCCTCCTCCTCCTTCTTCTTCCTCCTCTTCTTCTTCTTCTTCTCCTCCTTCTCCTTCTTCTTCTTCTTCTTCTTCTTCTTCTTCTTCTTCTTCTTCTTCTTCTTCTTCTTCTTCTTCTTCTTCTTCCAAGCTCTTTAACATATGCTGCAGTAATGATTTGGTGTTAACAAATTCCTTTAGCTTTTTCTTATCTGGGAAGCTCCTTATTTCTCCTTTGATTTTAAATGATAGCCATGCTGGGTAAAGTAGCCTTTTTTGTAGGTCCTTACTTTTCATTACCTTGGGTATTTCACACTATTCCTTTCAGCCTGAAATGTTTATGTTGGGTAATCAGATGCCAGTCTAAATTGTGGTCCCTTGAAGGTAACTACCTGCTTTTCTCTTGTGGCTTTTAGAAATCTCTCTTTGTATTTAAGCCTTGCCATTTTAATTATGATGTGTCTTGGTGTAGGCCTCTTTGTTTGGGACTCTCTGAGCTTCCTGGACTTGTGTGACTTTTTCCTTTACCAGATTAGGGAAGTTTTTGGTCATTATTTCTTTTTTTTTTAATGACTTTATTTTATTTTATTTATTTATTTTTAGAGAGGGAAGGGAGGGAGATAGAGAGAGAGAGAGAGAGAGAGAGAGAGAGAGAGAGAGAGAGAGAGAGGGAGAAACATCAATATGCAGTTGCTGGGGGTTATGGCCTGCAACCCAGGCATGTACCCTGGCTGGGAATCGAACCTGCGACACTTTGGTTCGCAGCCCGCACTCAATCCACTGAGCTATGCCAGCCAGGGCTAGTCATTATTTCCTCAAATAATTTCTCAATCCCTTTCTGGCTCTCTTCTCCTTCTGGTGTTCCCATGATGAGGATGTCATTATGCTTCATGTTGTCCAAAATTTTTCTTAAACTGTCCTTATGTTTTTAAAAAATCAGTTTTCTTTTTGCTGTTCTACCTGAGCATGTTTTTCTGTCTTGTCTTCCAAGTCACTTATTTGGTCCTTTGCTTCATTTAACCTACTATTTGCTCCTTCCAGTGTATTATTTATTTCAGATAGTACATTTTTTATTTCAGATTGGTCCTTTTTTATGGTTTCTACATCTTTTTTCATGCTGTTGAATATCCTTTTAATTATCACTCTAAACTCTCTATCTGATAGATTGTTTGCCTTCATTTGATCTAGTATTTCATCTGCAGAATTCTCTTGTTCTTTCATTTGGGGTTTGTTTCTTTTTCTTCCCATTTTGGCTGCTGCTTTGTATTTTCCATTTTAGTTGTTAAACTGATCAGCTGTTAAACTAATGAAGCTGTAATCAGCAGCCTGGCTTAAGCATCATAGGGTGGGGCAGAGCAATTCCTGTGGTTAGGACTATTCCTTCCTCTCAGGCTGATGCCACTTGGAGAGGAGTCCTCTGCCTGTGAAAGATGGCTTCTGCAGTATGGGGAATGACTCAGCACAGGGATCCTGGTGGTTGTTCCTTCAGTTCTCTCTCCAGAGACACCACCTCTAGACTCTCCTCAAACATCTCTAATCCACTCTATCCTCCCTCTGCCAGAGACCAAGTTAAGTGACTACAAATGACTTTTGTTTGTGTTGGCCCTTTAAGAGGTTATCTGCATCTCCAGCCATCTCACCCTGACAGACAGAAACTCTGCTTCTTTTCATAGCTGGATGTTATCTGGGTTCCTTTCCAGCTCTGGTGCTGTAGGCTGAGGAGCCCAGTTTTGGGTTCCTCACCCAAGACCCTACACTTTGTAGTAGGAACCCTCTGGCCACTGGAACATACCTCTGGGACTTCAGTTGGTACCCATGGGAGCCCAGCCAACCCTCTTGTGCCTCTTCTACACTCCCTACCAGTCTTGTTATGGCAATGTGGCTCCTTCTATCTGTCTTTGGTTATAAGGCTTCTCTCCATCTACTGTTCAGTAGGTTATTCAGGATGATTTCTCTACAATTTATTTGTAATTCCAGACTGGTCCTGGGAGGAAGTTAGTGCAGCTTCCACTTACTATTCCACCACCTTGGATCTCTCAGTTGCTTTTTATGTGTTTAATTAATTTTATAAATTATATAACTGTTAATGTTTTCCATCTGTTTCTTCAGTTTACCTCCCTAGCTCTTTGTATTGGGTAATTAGTTAATTTATTTTACTTTTTTCATTTTTATTGAATGCATTTAATAAAGTTATTTTTTCCTGATAATTGTAGAGAGGGGAAAGGAGACTGAGAGAAACATTGATGAAGGAGAGAAACATTGATTGGCTACCTTCGATATGCACCCAGACTGGGGAAAGAACCTGCAACCCAGGCATGTGCCTTGACCAGGAATTGAACTGGTGACCTTTTGGTTTGTGGGAGGAAATCCAACCAATGGAGCCATACCAGCATGTGGAAGATGGAGGAATGGTGATGTGGCCAGTTTCTATTCACCTTTCCTACATAGTAATAGAAGTTTTAGTTGGACAAATTAGGTACATGGCCACCTACTGAATTACACTTCCCAGCTTCCCTTGCAGTTTGGTATGGCCACATGACTAAGAGCTACACAATGGGATGAGTGATTTTAATGTGTGTAATTTCTTTAGTCTTCCTCTTAAATTTCAAGGACGGGGCCCCCAACCTCCACCCCTTTCCCATTTTCTCCTTTCCTTTTGACTAAAAACATGGGTGATACCATAATCCAGAACTTGCATCTTGGACCACAATCTAAAAGCTAAACTTGAGGATATCCTGGATTTCTGACACTGTTGAGGTGCCATACCAGGCCCGAATCACTTATTTGGATGTTCTATGTAAAAGAAATAAACTCCTATGTTGTCAAGCCAACCTATTTTGTGGATGCTGGTTAGAGCAGCCTAATATAGACAGGTGCTCTAACTAGATGTACACTGACAGGTGAATATCTCCAGTACTATGGAGGGCAATGTGGAGGCTGGAGGAAGAGCAGCTTCCTGGGATCAGGATCCTTTCAATTCACTAGAAAAGAGTTTCCATCTGAGCATGGAAGACAGAACCCTCTCACTGATGCCCATTGTAGTAATATTAAAAGAATATAAAAGAGAATGAGAGGGGCCAGAAGTAGTTAAATGATTTAAAGTTCTGTATGTTGGATACAGGATGGAGGAGAAAACTGAGTGTATGAAGTCATAGCCAAGATACGTGAAAAGAGGTTGCCCAGAAGAACCTTAGAGAGGCTCTATATTCAGAAATGGTGGGTACCATAGAATGTGAAGGTGAAAAGTGGAAATGAAAACATACTAATTACTAGTAACAATTGTGTAACAAATAGTCCACCTCCACTTGTCTATATCTCTCCCACCTATTCAGAGTTCAGACATACCAGTGTTTGCTCTCCCTTACCCCAGGCATAAAATCAAGGTTTTTCTCTAAAGGAATCGAACAATAAGTCTAAAAACAACTAGGAGAGCTGGGACATGTGTTGATATTTTGGAATAAATATATTCCTATTACGATATTTGGGGAACCACAAGCATAGTTATATATTATTGTCACTCCACAGTTTGGTGGATAAAAAGTTTCATGTATATTTGCTAAGTTATTATCCATCTTTTCTTGGTTTTAAGTATAATTCGACAATGGAAGAAAAGCTGTGACATTAAAAGAAAGGACTGAGTCTAACAGAGGAGCTATTAACAGGAGAAAACAGGCAATTGTAAAAATTGAGAAGATCATAAAACAAACTGTATTATTGTCAGAGAAATTAGTGGTGACATTTCATCCAGAGAACAAGAACAAAGTGCTATGACAATGAAACATAAAATAATAAATTGCAGTTGGAAATTAAATGTAAGGTTGTTGATATTAAAAACTATTTAGAATTTTAGAAGAATAAATTCAGGGCATTACTCAGAATGCAGAGAAGGAGATATAAGAAGAAAGGTTGAGGACCAATCCTGGAGATACAGAATGGAAGAAAATTTCCCAGAGCTAACCAGAAACACATTCTTCAGAAGGGTTCCACTGCATACTGAAAAGAATAAATAGTTAATGTCCCAATCCTATTCACATTTACTTTGCAATGTCAGAGCACACAGGATAAAGATAAAATCTTGACGAGGGATGGGGAGGGTCACAATAAAGGACTAAGACCTAGACTACTAGCAGATGTCTTATCTGCAACGATGGACTCCAGAAGAGCATAATGCAAAAGTTTTAAAGTCTGAGAGGTCTAGACATCTATTTGTAGCTAAATTAATTGTTGAATGTGAGTCAAATTAAACTTATTTTTGGACATGTGTAGTCTTAGAAAGTTTTAAAAAATATTTTATTTATTTATTTTTAGAGAGAGGGGGATGGAGGGAGAAAGAGAAAAAAACATCAATGTGTGGTTACCTGTTCCACACCTCCAACTGGGGACCTGGCCTGAAACCCAGGCATGTGCCCTGACTACAAATTGAACTGGTGACCCTTTGGTTCACAGGCTGGCACTCAATCCACTGAGCCATGCCAACCAGGGCAGAAAGTTTTATGTATCTTTTCTGAAGAAGTTGCCTGAGTATTTTTACTTCAAGGAGAGGATAAACTTCAAGAGAGAGGAGAATATGGTGTATGTAAATCAGAAGGTCATTCCCCAAATCAAAAGAAAATATATCTCAGGATACATGTCTACATTAAGGAAAAAAGGTCTTAAACAGTCTAACTTAACATCTCAAGGTACTAGAAAAAGAGGAACAAATCAAGCCTCAAGTTAGCACAAGGGTAAATACAACAAAGAGAGAAGAAATAAATGAATTTAGATCCTAGAAAAACAATAGAAAAGATCAATAAAACTACTAGAAACTCCCTGGAAGCCAGCAAATAAGGTATTCTAGCAATTGTGATTGGAAGAATCTATAATATTTAGCAAAGCACAGATGTGTGGGGGTATGAGCTGAAAACAGGCAAGTGCATGGTGCTCACAAAAATAATCTCAAAGTTTTCCAGTGAAGGAGATATGCAGGAGTGAAGCCTCCAAAATAGTTACATGATTATAGTTATGTAAAAATGTTGGAAAGAGGGAGGACCCGAGGTAGAGACACAAGTGAGCTGAATTGTTTATATCTTAGCTGAAGTTAATTATTGATGTCAGAGATAATGAATCAAGAAAGTGGCATGATCAATTCACTTAAAGATGTGGAAGTAATCACTGCCAGACTAAGAAGATAAGCAATTAAAATGTATTGATTCTTACAGTGGGATAAGGAGTGGGAAGTGCTGGGACAGGAGACTTGGTTTTCAGTTTGACCATGTTCTGCAACTTCAGTTTTTAGCTATGCTTATGGATTATTTTGGAAACAAAACAAAAAAAACAAAAAACCAAAAAAAACTAAACAAAAACTTCAAATATGAAGATATAAGTATTTATGGTATGATTACAAGTATAGGCAAATTTTGCTAGTTTTTGATGACTCTTGAAATAATTGGTTTGTTGGGAATATCTTCATATTTTGAGTTCAGTGATTCTCATTACACAGTGTCCAGCAGAAGTAAGGCCTGCTTGAGTATGTTGGTAGGGTGATAACATGGGTGTAATCATTTACAGTTTTAACTTGAACATTTCACCTAAAATGTCATATGGTGTGCTTGTGTGTGGTATTGTTATGTTATAGAATTACATGCTTATGATTTTGTAATAAAGAGGCATTATTTGTCTTTGACCCTGTATTTTATGCCAAAGCTATTTTATTAAAAAATGCCTGAGCCTACTTTTTGGTGTTCATCAGTAGAGTTTGATAGATAAACACACATGAATTTGAGAGTTTGAATTACTTTAGGAAATTATTCTAACTAGTGAGTTTTTTGCATTATTCAAGTTTACTTAGGTGAACAAAAGAAGGATAAGTGAAAAGTGTAATCTAATGCATGTTCTTCAGGAAGTGTAAACATGTGTAAGAGGTCCAGAACTGGAAGCACACAAGGAACAAGCCAACTAATTTGCACTTTCTCTACTTCTTCCTCCCACCCTCTCATCTCTATTTTCAGCTAGTCTGCTTCATTGTTATTTCTCTGCAGACTTTTTTTTCTCTGATTCTCAGTGTTTATGGCTAATGGTAAAATGTCAGAGCTTCAGAATATACATACCCTGTGATTATATCAACAGGTGCCATTTATGGCATCTCTGAATTCCAGTTCCAAACTCTTGGAAGTGAGACTATCCCAATGGCTCAGTTTTGTTTCATTGGTAAACTCGAACCCAGATATCTATGGCTATCCAGGGTAGGGGTGGTGGTGGTGGTGGTGGTAGTGGTTATGGCTTTGCATACTATAAACAGAGCACAAGTTTAGAATAGAATAAATATGTATATATATTTGTATATAATATAAATATAATTATAAATATATAAATAATATATAGAATAAATATATTACAAAGGGCATCCACCAACTCTGTGTATTACTTAAGTGTATGCATGGACAATGCTGATGGCCCAGCTCAGTCTGGGCACTTTTCAATTTGTCTTCTTGCAATTTGCTTCATTTATGGGTGATTTATACACACAAGGTAATGGGAAAAGTCTGGTGGTTTGTGGTTACAACATACAAAACTGTTTGAATATTTAAGCAGTGTCAATATGAAGCAGAACAAGGCATGATTTCAATGGTACTATGAAAATAATTTTATTATCTATTGTACTAAGACACAACAGATCATTTTTATTTTTAGAGGAAAAGGAAGAGATAAGTACAGTTTTCAAAGACTGACTTTTTAAAACTCTGAGGATTGGGGCTTATTTTTAATTTTTTTTTAATTTAAATTATTTTATTGTTGTTTCATTACAGTTGTCTGTATTTTCTCCCCACCCCTCCCCCACAATCCCTCCAAATCCACCTCCCTCCCTTGCTATCAACCTCCTCCTTGGTTTTGTCCATGTGTCCTTTATGGTAGTTCCTGAAAACCCTTCTCCCCACTGTCCCCTCCCTCCTTCCCTCTGGCTATTGCTAAGTGAAATAAGCCAGGCGGTGAGGGACAAATACCATATGATCTCACCTTTAACTAGAACATAATCAACAAAAGAAAAAAGCAAACAAAATATAACCAGAGTCATTGAAATTAAGAACAACCTAACAATATTGCTCTTATTTCAATGTCAAGAACATGGAAAAATTTAGAGGGGATGAGAGGAATGAGAAAAGTCATTTTTTTTGAGGAAATGTGACTATTGAAGACAGTCTTAAAGACAAAAGAAGTCAATTTCTTATATGTTATGAGTAGTTTATTCTAGGACTAGTAGAAGGAAAGAACCATTGTTGAAAGGTAAGAAGAATAAGCTAAAAGTCTGAGAAGTCTGTTTGGCCCAATTTGAAAGAATAATAGGAATATAGACTTATTCCTCAAGTTCACCTGGAAGAAGAAAAATAAATTTGTGAAAATTGCCATAAAGTTTTTAAAGAGAAACAACAAGGAAATGTGTTCCTTCTAATACATAAGTAAACTGAATAGCTATAACACTTAAAAGTAATGTTTCACTGGTCATAAACCTAACAAACAAATCAATAACACAGAATAATGAGTCCTGAGAGCCACCCAATTTTTTTTTAAAGTTAGTAAAGGGAATATCACAAATCAGTGATGAAATAGTTAGATTCTTGCTCCATATTATATACTCAATAAAATCCAGCCAAAAAGAATTAATAGAAACAAACCAAAGGGAAGAAGTAATACTAAGTAAACTAGGTTAACTAGGAAAATAGTAGGTGAATTTTAGTTAGATTTAGATGGGAAATGACTTCTTAGCTTAAAAGTCAGGATAAAGATAACAATTGCTCAGCCTTGAGGTGTCCCTCTACCCAGGGGACAGCTAACAGGTCACGAAGTGGAAGCCAACTTTCACCTGAAGAAATTTTCTCCTATGCAGGGCTGACCTGTCAGGATCAGTCCTGATGGCTTCAAACAATGTTTTTCATATTGTGATTAGGAGATCAGCTGCATCAGAATCTCCTGAGGTAAATTGTGAATGAATGAGTGAATGAATGAATGAAGAAAGACAAAAATTGTTTAAAGAGATTGAAGAAAATCTGGATTCTATCTTAGACAGTAAATTAAAATCTCTGGCAATGTAGCTCAAGACTATATATTTTAATTAACATTTTAAACATAATATCAAGTTTTGAGAATTTTTTGCTTAAAAGAAGCATCATTAAATAGGCCAGAAGTAGGGTTTTACGATATTAGAACATTCTATGGTATTTCCATTGTGACACCCCAGGGAGGCCCACAGAAAGGCAGGTTCTCTGTGTATGACCCTTCCACCAAACCCTCATATCCCGATATTCTGTTTGAGTTTGCAGCATGCAGTTGGCATGTTTTGCTCAAAATCAGTTTTGCAAAGTGAAAGTAGAAATCTCGCTATATAGCATTTAGGAAGTTTTCCCATTGTTTAGAGAAAAAGCAGTAAATTATCTGCCATTTGTTATTACTAGCTTTTGTGAACATATTTCTACTGGTTATGTCTGGAATAACAAATTGACTCATTCAATTGTGATTTCACCTTCCTTCTCAGTTTGAGAGGTTAGAAAGCCAAACACTATATTTTTCACGTTTCTTTATGGTTGGGGTTAATACATGAAAATTAGGTACTGCCAATTAGATTGACTCACTGATATTTGGATCACAGGAGTGCGGTGAAGTCTGTTTTCCTGCACTCTATTGAGAGCCAGCAGAGTGTGCAGCCTCTCTCCAGTACACTTTCTGCAGTTTCTCAGCAGTGTAGACACCAGTAGCTCTTTGATCTGGGGAGAACTCCAGGTCTCTGAAGAGGTAGTTCCCCTGGTGGGTCAGTTCTACATTGTTCCAACCACCAATGATCCTGAAAGTGCAGCCTAGAACTTGCTCCATCATACTCCACAGTGACTTTGTAAGCATTTAGTACCTTGCATTAAACCTCTTCCTGTTTAAAATATGCAGAGTGGGTTCTTTATTACACTAAACCCTAGTAGATACAATAGTAATAAAGAAAGTGAAGAGTTCATCATTAAAATGTCTTGATCGGGTTTTAAAAATGCCAATTTCACTGAAGAATGTCCTTGAAGAAGCAGTAAAAGTTAATTTTATCAATTATTTACTCTCTAACACAAGCCTTTTAAATTTCCTGCACAGTGAAATAGAAACAGGCATAAAGTGCTTCTGCTGCATTAGGAACTGTATTTGTCTAGAGGGAAAGGACTCTAGAGTTGTTTGAGCTGTGAGCCGAACTGGTCACTTTTCATAAAACATCATTTTTAAATAACAATTGAGATAAAGCAAGGTTATTCAGATGTGGGTGCTGGGTAGACACTTTCTACACAACACACAAAATGAATTTGTCATGTCAAAGAAAACTTCTTAGCACTTGCTGTCAATGATAAAATTTGAGCTTTCAAGCAAAAATTAAAATTTTGGGAACCTTGCATCTACCACAGCTTGGAATTTTTTTCAATTTAAAGACTTTTATGATGAAATTGGTGGTGATATTACTAAATATATTTTTTCTGCTGTGTAACGCAATACAATATATTAAAACTTGAGGTCTCCTCCTCAGCAGACAGTATTTTTCAAATGGACAAGTGATAATGTTGCAAAATCATGAATGGATATTCATTCAAGGTTCAAGAGAGACCAACAGATTTTAATGTAACAGAGAAGGAAAAGTTTACTGATATGATTACAGGTGTCACAGACCAACTAAACTTTAAGAAAATATCACTGTTCAAGTTTTGATGTAGTATCAAAAAGAATATGCACAATTATTTGAAAAGGCTCTATATCTGTGAGGCTGAATTTTCTTCAACCAAACCAATGGATTTAAATAGGTCGAATGTAGAAATGAATACGAGAATCCAGGTACATTTTATTAAGCTTCATATTAGATATTCAAAAATTTAAAACAATGCAATTATTCTCATTACTTTTTTGTTTGGAAAGCAATTTGACTTTTCATAAAATACATTATTTAGGCTAGTATGTACTGGCTTTATTACTGGTATTTTTACATAAATAGATATTAATTTTTTGTTTCAATCTATAATACTATATACATTGATTTATATGGCCCACTTGCACAGTAGTTCTTTGGTGCTGCTCAATCATTTTTAATAAAGAGTGTAAAGGGGTCCTCTGAACAAAAAGCTTTAGAACTCTTTTCGAGCTTGCAGTTTAATACCAAATTTGACCAGCAGATGCCGCTACTAATACATATTGCACATTCCCCTGCCCTGGCTGAAATAATGTGGCCTCAGTTTCTGCAGCAAAATGACTTGTACCATCAATTTAATGAGTCCAGATTTTGGTACAGGAGTTGATGGTAGGAAAGGAGATGATAGAGAGAGAAACACCACCTCCAAGTCTTAGTAAAGCTCTAGAAGAATTTGTGATCATACTTAGGAAGGGAAAGAAGGAAAGCCAAGAGGAGGATGTTCCCAAACTGCCCAGATGAAACAAGCATGGTTTAGTGGCACTGAGTGCACCTGTGAATGTTGGCTCCTCTGTACCCAACACTGAGGCTGGAGTGCACCCTTGGATTCCCAGCTGCTAAATGAGATCAGGTTTTCCTGGGAGGAAACCCTTTCCACTGTTGTGGTTGTTCTTAACATGAAGAGAACAAGTCCTTTCAGTGACCCTCAAGTTACTGTGAGACTTGGCTTTCACTCCTTGCCCACCACACATCCTCCATTGTCCACTCAGTTTCTCTCACCATATTCTCACAGGTTGTCCTCTGTGTAATGCTCCACAATCATGTAGCTGATAGTACATATAGAAATGCCAATTCTCCTGTATCATAAAAATAATATACAATATATTATATAGTCATGTAGTTTGTCCTTTTGGAAATCTGTTCTGAGGAACCACATCATTCCAAAAGCATCATGGCCATCTCCTGGAATATTATTATGATTACTGTGGGCTAAATTTTGCAAGATTTCCTTTTCTGGTCATCCAGTCCCATGAGCAATGCTTTCAAGCATTGACATTTCTACTATGTATATTGATGTCAGTGCTCTTGGAGATCATCCATCCCCTCCAACTTACAATGGCTGAGATTATGAAATGGGAAGATGCTGAGATGCTGAGCTTTGGTTCTGGAGCAGAGCCACTTCCTCTTCTGCCTTTTCTTCTTTGTTCCCTCTTCTGCATCTGAATTCCTCTTGTTGTGCTGACTCTGGCTCACTGTTACTTTCCTCCTAATTTTTATTTCCCCACCTTTCTCAAGGGAACCCCAGTGCCTTGTGCTGATTTGCTACCCCCAGCCTTACTCTGGATGACTCATACTTATTCTCTTTCCATGCATTGCCAGATGAGGAGAGGTGGCAGCTATTTCTCCATTTATCAAAGAGGAACCTTATACAGCCCTCACATGCTCAGGGGGAAAAATGCTTAATTTCCTAGGGTAACTCATTTATCACAGTTCCTTTGTGAACAAAAAGGGACTCTGTAGTAAACCCAATAAGCTTAGGGGGGCCATATGGCAGGACTGACAAGCTTGGGGACCAAAAATAACCACATAGTATGGTTATTTTAAATTGATCATAAATTTCTAACTGGGCAGGCCATGGTGGGTAGTCATGTCAAAGGCCTATAGCTTCCCAAGCAAACTTTACTGTCAGTGGGCCCTGTCCATTGTTTTTATGCATCTAGGATAACATACCTTCAAAGTGTCAGATCAATCTTCTTTTTCAGACCCCCCAGGGTATACTCTTCCACTAGAGCACGAGACCACAGAACCCCTCATTGCTATCTTTTCCCTGCAGACCATCTCTGTGTGCTGTAAATGTTGATTATTAACTATCCTATATGCACTGATGTAGAAGAAGTATGTGTTTCTCCATTTTGCTTTTTATCCAACCCCAGAGATTTACCCACTTTTCTGTCTCCTTCCTTCTTCTGTTTTTAAAAGAGATTTTATTTATTTATTTTTAGAGAGAGGGAAAGGAAGGAAGAAAGAGAGGGGGAGAAACATCAATGTGTGTTTGCCTCGCATGCACCCTCTACTGGGGACCTGGCCCACAACCGAAGCATGTTCCCTGACTGGGAATTGAACCAGCATCCCTTTGATTCACAGGCTGGTGCTCAATCCACTGAGCCACACTAGCTAGGGCTCCTTTCTTCTTAATGAATTTCATGTACCCCCCTTTTTTAAAACATTTTCTCCTTTGATTCTAAATGCATAAATGACACAGCAAAACTGCTATTCCCTGGAGCATTTTCTCAATTTGTTGAGAGTTTTCTCACAGGCATGGCCTCAAAATTTGGGCTCAAATGAATTCTTCTAAAACTTTTCTATGGGCTGGACATTCTTTCATGCACACCTTCTACCCTGCCTTCCAGAGACCCAGGTAAACTGGCTTGACCATCAATGCCACAGCTGGTCGGTGTCCAAGGCTCATTGTAAAAGGCTGACTAAGAGTTTCTGGAGACTGCCATTCATGGCTTCCATTCCTGTCTCCAAGCTCTGGTTTCCCTACATTCTATACCTCTAGTTTCTGTTCTGTCCCATGATATAAACTTGAAACCTTCTTTGCATTTTACCAGAAGCACACCCTCGCAGTGCTGGTGAGCATTGTGCATTTACAAAACATTTTAGGGGAGTTCCGAGGAAGACATAGGAACAACTTGGCAATAGAACCACAAGCATTATCTTTTTCCTCTCCTCACCTGATCCAGCTACCTTGCACCTTGCTGGCTCTTTTCTCCCCATCCTCCCTTTGTTCTTGTTTCTTCTATCAGCTCTCCCTTTTCTTCTGGAATCCACAAGTGCTTCTCCTTCTTTAGGAAGAAATACTACTTTTGCTTTTTCTTCTGCAGCTTGGCACAAGCAAACATCTCAACATTTAAGGTCTCACTATCTATCCCAATACGGATTCAGTTATATTGAAAAAACAAGAGAACTTCTTTTTGGATAATAAATGATGACAACTTTTTTTGTACCTCATTATTATTTTAACCAGTGTTTCTATTAAATGGGAATCCCTCACAAGCAGTCCTCAAATCAAGAGTTTTCACAAGAGTGGCTTATTTGGGAGGTGACAGTGAGGGGAAGAAAAGCAGTAAAGGTGCAACTGAGCAACCGAAGCACCTACAAATAAAAGTGCTAGAACATCCATGAACAAGTTTTTGTGTGGACATATATTTAACTTTTCAGGAAACTGCCAAGCTTTTCCAAAGTGTTTGTAACCTTTTTCACCTGCACCAGCTGTGTGTGAGAGAGATACAATTCTTCCAAGATCTGTATACTGAAAATTATGAAGCTTTGCTTTATAGGGAAATTAAAGAAGGTCTAAATAAAAGGTGAGACATACTGTGTTCATGCGCCAGAAGGCTAGAAACGGTTAAAATGTTAACTCCTCTTAAATTGATATACATCTTCAATGCATGAGTCAAATCCTAATAGGCATTTTTTTGGACTAAAAAAAAGCTGATAAGCTGATTCCAAAATTCATATGAAAATAAATACAAAAGATGTAAGGCAGGAAAAATGAATTTGATGAATAACAAATTTGAAGGGCTAAAGTTACCTGATTTCAAGTATTACAAATCTGGGCAATGGTTTAAAATCTCTGATGCCCAGGCCATGCTGCAGATGGATTAAATCTCAATCTTTAAGGGTGGGGCCCAGTGGCCAAGTTCTGGAAGCTTCCCCAGGGATTCCTCTGTGCAGCCAACATTGTTTTGGGAATGTATTTCATTCAACCTCCAGAGGGCATCCTAGCTTTAGGGCTGCCACAGGAATTGCATTGCATCTAAATAAATAAGACACCTGGGCATTCACCAGATAACCGATAATGAAGGGGGAGGGGAAGGGAAGAAGGAAAAAGAAAAGAAGAAAGTAAGACTGAGAGTCACTACAGTTGGTAACACTTTTTAAAAAGTGCATTAATTATTTATCAAGCATGGGGATTAAAAATGCCTTTATAGGGTTTTGATTCCTTGTTGATAACAGCCTGATATGAAAAGAAGCACTCATTACTCATGGATCTAAAATGATCTTGGTGGCTAATAAAATTTTAGACTTGCCTGGTATTTAGAACCTTATAAAATTTGGCTCTAAATTAACCTTCTAAACTCTCCCATGCACACACACATATCCTCTGTTTTAGCCACACTGTATTAATCTAGTCGCCGTTTTCCAAACCTTATGTCCTACTCCCTCTGAGTTCTCCAGACAGGGAATGCTTAAATTGCCCCTCCCCTCAGAATCCTGTAACACCTCTAGTCTGCACACCCTTTAGGAACTAATTGTAAATTGCCCTGAATTGTCATACACCCCTCGTAATTTTGAATGGTTTCATAGCCAATTTGATTGACTTTATTATATAGTCCTGGGATCCCACCTTTAGTTTAATAACCATTGGTAGTGTTTATATATAGATAATTGATTGATATTTGCTTAATGGCAAATGCTGTTGTGATTAGATGAACTTCATGTGAGTTTCTGAAGAACAGGGCTATATTTTACCTTTTTCTCCTTAATTTTGCTAGAACGTAGCAGGTGCCTGATGCATGATTGTTGACTTGAAATATATGTGTCCATGTTCAACATTTCCTTTCTTTAAACTGTGAGTATTTTTTCACCTCTTCCTTCTCCTCCTCATTTTCCTCCTTCTCTGACTCGTGTGAGAGACAACTTGGTGCAGTCTGCCACTGTCATTTCTCTCCTCTTCTCCCTTCCTCTCTCCTCTCTCTTTCTTATACATGTGCTTCTGTGGCATAATAAGAAATAGGTAGTTGGTCTCTGGCTCCAGTTGTTGACATAGAGCTTCTAAAACCCTTGCAATTTTCTGTCCTGGGGTGTTGCTCAGTGGGTTGGGCATCATCTCTGGTTGGGAGTGTGCTGTTGGGTATGCAATTCCCGTATTGATGTTTCTCTTCCTCTTTCTACCTGCCCCCAAATCTTTAAAACTCTTGTAATTTCCTGAGTGATAGTGGTCCTAGGAGCATTTTTGGTTCTAATATTTGTTTTTTGACCCAAGTTCCTGACCTAGGGCTCCTGAACCCCTTGACATTTCCTGGGTGATAGGAGTATTTTGTGTTTCAATGAGACAACTCTTGGTGGGCTTGTGGATGGTTTCAGGATGGAGGATGGTCATCAGAAAGACCAAACTATGTCTAGAAGCCTACAACTTTCAGCCCCATTCCCCATCCTCCAGCAGGAGAGTCTGGTGATTGAGTTAATGATCAGTCACTCTGTCTGTGGGCATATGTTTCTTCATACATTTGCTGCAGGCAGCTACATCTGGAGGACTGAAGTAGAGCAAGACAGAGATAGCATAGCAAAAATGAAGAAAGCATAAAATGCAAGATAAACTAAATACATACACATTTAGAGTGGCAAATAAATTTTTGAAATTAAAAATAATTTAAAAATTTAGCTTTTATGAATTCAAATTCAAAGATGAGCATCCCTCTCCTAAAAAAATGTATACGTAATTTGAGTCTTAGAACTGTGGGCATTGAACTAGGCTTTATCTGGCATTCCATCTCCCAACTCTGACTCAGCCTAAAGAACCAGCACAAACCAGAGCTGTTCATCTTCCTGACTCCTAGCAGAGCAAGGGAATATGACAGTGGGTCATGAGGATCAGTGCCTGTTTTAAAGAAATAAATAGTATTTGAGATGTTGATGATTAAAAGCTAAGAAGCCAAAGTAAGTCAATTTCTCCTCTGGCTGTGGCAGCCTGTTCCCTCAACCACAGTGACTCCAAGCTGCTTGTATTAGGATTCATATCTGGTACATCATGATTTTTTTGCACAGTACTCCTAGGACCTTGAAGAGATCTCTTCTTATGTAAATAATCTTAACCTTCAGACTTCATTGCATGATGTCTTGGTCATGTACAGTGTATGCACAAGTGAGATGTCAAATGTCAAATATATACATGTATCATGTACACATGCACCCAGTAAGAGAAAGACAGAGGTTCTTAATCATGGAGCTCAGAAATTTTCACTGAATTCAGTTGGCCAAAGAAGGCACTAAAAGTTTGTGAACAGTGTATTGGTAAAAGTAACATTTTATTTCAAGAAATATACTGTGGTAACAGGTGGATTAATTATGTAAGTATTGGTAGTGTAAGGTTGGTAATTAGAAGAACAAAGAACAGTTTGGAAGCTCTTGAAAATCATCTAGATAAGAAATAAGGGGAGCTTGTCCAGCATGCCCAGAAGCAGCTCACTTGAGAGATGTCAAAGAAGCAAAATGATTATGATGTGGCAATTCTCTGTGGAGGCAAAAGGAAGGGGCCACAGATATGTCAAAGATGGGATCCCTGCCTATCTATTTCTGAGTCAGGACCTCATTAAAAGATTACCACACACTGTTATTTCTAGTTTTTGAAATGACTTCAGGTGACATTTTGTGTGGTGTCCTCCAGCCCCTGCTATCCTAATGTTCCTCCTCCTAACTCGTATATTTTCACATACAACAGGACTTTATTCTTACAGGTCATTGGTGTGAAGGATCTCATTTTATACAAAAGTATTTCATACTATAAAGGCAGCAGCCTAGGGTTTACAGGAACAAATATAAAGGACACATGGACAAAAACTAGGGGGGGTAGAAATGGGAGGGAGGTGGGGAGGACTGGCGGGGTAGGCTGGGATGGGAGTAAAAGACAGAAAGCTGTACTTGAACAACAATTAAAATAAAAAAAAAAGAATTTTGTTTTGCTTTATAAGATCAGCTGAATTATCTCAGACAGAGAATATGGCTTTCTTATCTTTAGGGTGGTAAGAAGGTACTTTGGCACACACAAAACACCTTAACTCCAGCCCACAAGCTCTCTGGGGATGGCAGGACCTAAGGAGAAAAGACAATGTGAGTGTGGGTGTCTTTAAAGCTTGGGCATTATCACTGTGGCCTTGGAGAGCAGAAGTAAGGGTCCCAAGTGGTCTTCCTATGGTCAGTGGGGTGACACTTGGGAGGGACAACCCTGTTGTTTTCCTGAACCAGACTCCTTTTTATTTTCTTGATGTCATATTTAAAAAGCTCTGTGTTCTTTATGATCTGATAAGGACTGCTACTGGACTTGGTGAATGGAAGCTGGGAGCCAGGCTTAACTTGTTTTAAAGAAATAAATAGGTTGCTTCATCTATCCAAATATTGTGAACCACGAATACCTATTATAATGATTAAAATGCAGGACTCTGAACTTCTTGAGGGATTACTTTTCTAAAGGTGTTTTCTATAGTTGATTTAATTGGATTGACCTTGCTGTGAAACTCTCTTGAACTTGCTGATGCTAGAGTGGAAATTCACTGTCAGTGCTGTCAGTGGTGTGGGAAATATGTTGTTGATATGTTGTCAATAAGTTTTGACCCTTGCTAAATGTGTATGTGCCTCAAGGATAAGTTCTTTCTGAGCCTTGACCACTGAGATTCCATGCTATTCTGAAGATTAACATTGGGTATCCCTACTTATTGTGAATTCCCATATTAGGAAAGTTCAAAGCAACACGGGATGGGACTGGGAAACATTGGAGATGGAATAAACCCAAGCATGAGTCTAAAGCCCTTTTAGAGCTATTTCAGATCATTGAACAGAATGACCACACATTATCCATTGAAATCTGAATGGCCAAGCCCAGAATGCCAGGACATTCAAAATGTAGGGACGGCTCCAGACCGTTTTTACACTGTGGGCACTGGCCACATTTCCTTAATCTTGCATGTGAAATACCTTTCATTTACTCTCCCTGAGAACATCTGGGTTGCAAGAATCAAATCTGAGTGTGCCCTTCTATAAAAAATTATGCTCTTTTGAGAATTTTCTTTTTGCACATCCTCCATATCTTTAAACCAGCACTCAATTTCATTTAATCAGGAAGTGCAGCTTACACTTTATTGCTGTGGAGTTTCTGGCAAGCTTAGGATGTTTCTGTTGAGTTGATGGAAACGCAGAGGTTGTAAATGTTTGAGAGGCTGTCCTCCCATAATCAACCCATAACTCTGTTATATGAAAGACTTTTATTCAAAGAGCTCATTTGAGGCTTATCTTGTCCAGTGAGGTTAGTATCATCACCTCTGCTGAAGAGGAAAGCTATTTTTAGATCATGAATAGATTAATAGGTAAGTTTTATTGAAGGAAAAAATGTTTGACAATTTCTGTACCCTTTAATTAAGATGTAGTAGTATGTGGTGTTGTCCTGTGCAATGCACGGTTAATTCTTAAAAAAAAAAAACCCACACTCACACACATATGCACACTCAACCAAAGCTACAATCATCTAACTGGTTATACAATTTACTATTTATACCAGGATTTCTAAATAAAACTCATAAGATTTTGCACCAAGACTTGGAATTAATTTTTTAGAGGAAGAGTAGGTTATTTTGTATTGGTCCAGAAAATATCTTAGACTAATGACTAGAAGTTATTTTAGGGGGTAGACTGAAACAAATGTGAAAGAACTTTCTAAAAAAGATAACATAACTACATAATCATAATCTACTCTATATTTAAACAAACTCCCAGTTCCCAAAACAGTCTTTTTTCCTTTTAAATATATTTTATTGATTATGCTATTACAGTTGTCCCATCCCCCCCTTATTCCCTTCTGCCCTTAGCACCCACACCCACATTCCCCACCTGCTTAGTTCATGTCCATGGGTTGTACATGTAAGTTCTTTGGCTTCTCCAGTTCCCATACTATTCTTAACTTCCCCCGCCTGTTCTCTACCTACCATTTATGCTTCTTATTTCCTGCACCTTTTCCTCCATTCTCTCCCCTCCCCATCCCTGCTGATAACCTTTCATGTGCTCTCCATTTCTGTGAATCTATTCCTGTTTTAGTTGTTTCATTAGTTTGTTTTGGTTTTGGTTGTAGGTTCAGTTCTTGATAGTTGTGAGTTTGTTATTATTTTACTGTTCTTATTTTTGATCATCTTCTTTTTCTTAGATAAGCCCCTTTAATATTTCATATAATAAGGGTGTGGTGATGATAAACTCCTTTAATTGAACCTAATCTGGGGAGCACTTTATCTGCCCTTCCATTCTGAATGATAGCTTTGCTGGATTGAGTAATCTTGGAGGTAGGGCCTTGCCTTTCATGACTTCAAATACTTTTTCCAGCCCCATCTTGCCTGCAAAATTTCTTTTAAGAAATTAGCTGATAGTCTTATGGGAAGCCCTTTGTAGGTTAACTGTCTCCTTTTCTCTTGCTGCTTCTAAGATTCTCTCTTTATCTTTAATCTTGGGTAATGTAATTATGATGTGCCTCGGTGTGTGCTTCCTTGGGTCCAACTTCTGTGGGATTCTCTGAGCTTCCTGGGCTTCCTGGAAGTCTATTTCCTTTGCCAGATTAGGGAAGTTCTCCATTATGTTTTCAATTTCTTGCTCTTCCTCTTCTCCTTCTGGCACCCCTATGATTTGGATTTTGGAACATTTAAAGTTGTGCTGGAGGTTCCTAACCCTCTCCTCATCTTTTGAATTCTTGTTTCTTCATGCTGTTCTGGTTGAATGTGCATTTCTTCTGCTCCAAATTGTTAAGTCCTCATTTCCTTCTCATCACTGCTGGTTCCCTGTGCATTTTCCTTTATTTCACTTTTCATAGCCTTTATTTTTTCCTCTGTTTTGCAACCATACTAAACCATTTCTGTAAGCATTCTGTGTTTTGAACTCTGCATCTGATAAGTTGGCTATCTGTTCAAGGATTAGTTGTGCCTTTTCTGGAGCTTTGATCTGTTCTTTTATTTGGGCCATATTTTTTGTCTTGGTGTGTCTGTTATGTAATAAGGGGCAGAGCCCTAGGTATTTTCCTGGCAGGGCAATCCATGTAGTTGCATGGTGGCACTGTATGTAGGGAAGGGGTTGGAGAGGGAACAATGCCATTTGCTTGGCTCTCTGTTGGCTTTCAGTCACTTCCTCCACTATCCACAAGCAAATTGGTCCCTTCTGGTGCTAATTCCCCAATGAGTGATTTTGTGTATGTTCTAAGACTCTGTGGGTCTCTCCAATGAACTCTCCTGTGAGGCTGGGAGTTTCTCCCTCTGCTGCAACACCAATAGGTTTTTCCAGCCATAGGTTTTGAGGCTTTATTTCCCCACACTGGAACCCTGGGTTGCACAGTCTGTCTTGTTCCCCAGTTGTTCTTCCCCATTTAACCACAAACAAATGTGGGACCACTCTCTCTGCCAGCCACTGCCTTGCTGAGAGTACTTTGTGCCCTGGTTGCCCATCTCTGTCCCTCATACTTGTCTGGATGAATGTTTCTTCTTTAACTTCTTGGTTGTCAGACTTCTATAAAGTTTGATTTTCTGTCAGTTCTGGCTGTTTTTTGTTTTTAAATTTGTTGTTGTTCTTATGGTTGTGTGAGGAGGCAAAGTGTACCTACCTACACCTCCATCTTGGCAGGAAGATCCAAAGTAATCTTTATGTTATGATACTATTTTAATAAAAAAGAAAATATACATATCTACACAATAAAATATGTGATAAAACTGAGTAGAAAATGATAATAATGTTTTTTTAATTTATCTGTTTTCTAATATTTATCTACAAGTCTGCATTTCTTGTGTCATAAAACTAATGTGGGAAAAGGGAAAGGACTTAATAGTCAGAGCAAAGGTAGGCAAGTTATAAAGCAATAAACCACCTATCACCAAAGGTAATGAACAGAAGTAAGAAGGTTAATTGATAGAAATTCCACAAGAGGAAAGCCTTCCATTTAGTGGTCAATGGGGGAAGATGGCCTCTGATCCCCAGCTAAGTCCTAAGGTACTGTAACTTTGAATTCTTCACATGTGGGCTATACTTTTCAAATCCAATTTATAAGAACTCTAACAATCATGGTTCTCGGTCACTTAAAGTGAAGAGAGTACTAGGATACTTTTAACAAGTATTAAATCCAAAATATCCTCAATCTGTATTGCATCCTATGTGTGCAAAGTGGAAAAGGCATCGTTTTGTGTAGGAGCTGGGCTGGTTGTATAGTAACTCTCAGCTGCTCTAGACAAACCAGCCTCCTTCTGGCAGCCCTGCTTCATCATTTCTGAAGTCAAGCAAGTTAACAGCCCTTTAATGGCAGATTGCAAACTTCTCTTTCTATAAAGCAAATAAAATAATTGACAAATAAAGGATAACACAGGTTTTCCTAACAAGATCCAGTCTATATTTTAACCTAAAAATATTTTAAGTGGCAGTGATCTTCCTATCCAGACAGGCCTGAAGAGGAAAGTAAAGACCCACAACAGGGCCTGCCCATGGAGAGCCATTAGAACAAAGCTTGAACTTCACCCACTCTGCCTAGAGCAAACACCTTTGTATAGAAATGAGAAAAGCTATTTCTAGGGTATCAAAGCTATGCTTCCTAGTGGGACAGACATGAGCTAGGGATCTGTACAAGAGATTTTAATCGTTTTGAGGATCACTCAAGTCTCACATTATAAAATGAAAGGAACTCTGTAAAAAGAAACACCAGTTCATAAAAGTCCTGTAAGTGAAAGAAAAGACAAAACATCGAGTACATTTTCTTCACATTCTTCCTATTATTTTCTTTTAGGACTATTTGTTAAGCTGAAGAGACCTAAAAGGCTGACTCCATACCTGCAGTTCCCTTAGCTATTAGGAAATTCTCTGCTTGCTCTGAGTAATCCATCAAAAATAATAAGGAGGTTGGCAGTGGCTGCTGTACAGGATGCAGCCCCACTGACAGAAAGGACATCTCTCCTTAAGTAACCCCATGCTTATTTTGGGAAAATTTCGTGAGAAAAATATGGAAGTTCAATAAACAACAGATATATTTTGCATTATAGTTTTCTTTGCCATTTTTGTTATTTTTAGGGGAGAAAGGGAGTATGACACAGTTTTTGTTAATTACTGGATATTTTGTTGGCATCATGTCTAGTTTTAACATTGGGTTTTCCAATGCATGAGGCAGTGAGACTTCAAAGCTTACACATTTTAACTATATTCATTTATTGCCCCAAACCATAGTTCTAAACTCAAGTTGCATTCTTTTAGTGTATCTACTCTTTGCAGGTGGTTCATTTTCCATTTCATCCCTCCTATACAATGTATTGCAAAGACTGCATTACAATGCCAAAGAAGACAACTTTTTTAAACAAAGAAATATAACAGCACCCTACAGTATCAATTATTTTTATATTGTTGCTCTCCCTTCTTGTCCTTATGTATATTATGTATGGTACATATGAATTTTACAAAGGTATTTATAGAATAATTAAACTGTTTATAGTTTTTTTAATGTTATTTATTTTTAGAGAGGAAAGGGAGGGAGAAAGAGAGAGAGAGAGAAACATCAATGTGCAGTTGCTGGGGGCCATGGCCTGCAACCCAGGCATGTGCCCTGACTGGGAATCGAACCTGAGATGCTTTGGTTCACAGCCCGTGCTCAATCCACTGAGTTATGCCAGCCAGGGCTAAACTGTTTATAGTTTTTTTTTATTATTGTTCAAGTACAGTTTTCTGCCTTCCCCCCTGCCCAACCCCACCACACCAGCCTGCTCTGCCTCCTTTCCACATTTCCATCCTCTCTTTGTTATTGTCCATATAATTGTTCCTGTAAACCCTTCACCCTTTTCCCCCATTAACCTCTCCCCTATCCCTTCTGATCACTGTGAGCCTGTTCTTAATTTCAATGTCTTTGGTTAAACTTTGCTTACTCGCTTGTTTTGTTGATTAGGTTCCTGTTAAAGGTGAGATCATATGGTATTTGTCTTTCACCGCCTGACTTATTTCTCTTAGCATAATGCTTTCCAGTTCCATCCATGCTGTCCTCAAGAGTATAAGCTCCTTCTTTCTTTCTGTTGCGTAGAATTCCTTTGTGTAAATGTGCCATAGTTTTTTGATTCATTCATTTACTGATGGGCACTTGGGTTGCTTCCAGCACTTGGCTATTGTAAATTGTGCTGCTATGAACATTGGGGTGCATAGGTTCCTTTGGATTGGTGTTTCAGGGTTCTTAGGATATAATTGTAACAGTGGAATTGCCAGGTCAAAAGGCACTTTCATTTTTAGTTTTTTGAGGAAATTTCATACTGTTTTCCATACTGGTTGCACCAATCTGAAATCCCACCAACAGTGCACTAGGGTTCCCTTTTCTCCACAACCTCTCCAACGTTTGTTGTTTGTTGCTAATTTTATGATGGCCATTCTGTCTAAGGCACCAGACTTAAGCTTTGTTTCCTTGTTTATAGTTTTGTACTCTATTTTCTGCTGATTTTATGCATAAACACCTTCTTCCTATTTATAATGGTTATTTGTAATTATTCTGTAACATAATGTCATAAATGCCATAATTTATTAAGCCTTCTCAAATTATTGTACTTTTGTATAATTTTATACTGACACTGTTATAGGTAGATATAAAATAGGCCCTGTTTCCATTTAAATAAAGACACAAACTATCATTTGACTCCCCAATTAGTTACTAAAGATATTACTCTGTGTCCATTACAGTGTCCATTATGTTTAAGGTATATACTTTCTACTGATTGGCTACCTAGAAAACTAGAATTGACACATTGCACCATGAGTGTCTCTCATGTCTGCAAATTAAGTTCATTATAAAAACAATCCATTTAAGAAAATCCCAAAAGACCTTGATTAACTAGAACATTTGAGTGGAGAGTGTTCAAATTAATTAAATATCTTAGTATTTTCTACTGCTGTTGTTATTAGCTTTATTTATAGAGAGATCAAAATAATTTTTATGCTATAATATTTCAAATCAGCAATTTTCAACCTTTTTCATCCTATAGTACATATAAACTAATTACTAGAATTCTGCAGTGACCAAAAAATATATTTTTGCCTATCTGACAAAATAATAGGTATAGTTTTGATTCATTCATACCAGATGGCTATTGTGTGGGCTGTTGTCATTTATTTAATTTGACAACATAAGGAAAAGAGGTCATGTCCCCTGAGTAAATAGTCAAGTACTTCAGGTTTTAAAAATTCTTACAGCACACTAGTAGAAAATTGCTGACTTAACTCATGTAACTTGGGGCTGATAAAAAACTTGTTTCTTCTTTATCCTGGTTCCCAATGTCATGTGTAAAATGTTTATGTCTCTTTGTGTCATGGCAGTGCTGCAAACTGCCTCTCACATGGTGACTATAATTCCATCCCTTTGAAAGAGCCACTTGCAGACTGGTCTGGTATCATTCTGAATACTGTGTGGGTATAATGTTGTCCATGAAATTGGAGTTTAATGGCCCCAGTATGGTGAAAGTCAAGAATTATCTACAGGACCCAAGGCACCCCTTTGTGTGTATGACTATCTCAACAAAATTCAGAC
Source organism: Phyllostomus discolor (assembly GCF_004126475.2). Classification (NCBI taxonomy): domain Eukaryota; kingdom Metazoa; phylum Chordata; class Mammalia; order Chiroptera; family Phyllostomidae; genus Phyllostomus; species Phyllostomus discolor. The sequence goes on along the minus strand of NC_040911.2, from coordinate 68,829,660 downwards.
AGGAATATTTGGGCCTTTCTCATCACAGTGGAGTGCCACAAAAATTCCAGATAATTGAAGACATCATCATTTAAGATCTACAGGATTCCAGACCTTGTAGAGACTGTGATAATCACCTAGGTGAGGAATTTGAAGCTCAGAGGAGTCATAAGTTTCCTTCAAGGACCAGAACATGACTTAAAACCCTAGAGTTGTGAATTATTATCCAGTGTTCTTCTTTCTACTTTGTGGTTATATTTAAAGTTTTAATGCATATACTCTTGTATCTTTTTTTAAAAAAATAGCCAGAGCAGCTGATGGAGTACCACTTGCATCATTCACAGATTTTATTTATGATTTTGCTGTCAAGTTGTTTAGCAGGACTGCATTGAGTAATACATTAAGGACATTTGATTTGCTGTCATTCTTTTTATTGTGTACCTACATCGTGCTAGGATATTTTCTAGGTGCTCTTGACACAGAAACAGAAAAACACAGTAGTGAAACAATTTGGTGTGGTAGTCAGACAGTCCAGGGCTCATATTCCAACTCTGCCACTAGCCATAAACTTGGGGAAATTATTTGACCTCTTAGTCTATATAGAGAGTAATAGAAAAAAAATGTCCAGAAGTTCAGTTAATTCCCCTCCAGTGCCCTATATGTCTTGCCTTATGTATTGAGAAATTCTTGAGTCCATAAATCTCTATGGAGATGCCCATAAATCTCTATGGGCATTCACTGGAGAGGGTGAATTCCAGTATGTTCTATCTCACTTCAAGAACATGGTGATGCTTGGGTATATTCTCGGATGAGGAGAATGAGTAGTGTGATGACAGAGGACCATCCCAGAGTTTGGAGGATTCAGCAACAAACTGGAGTTTGTCTGTTTCATTGGCTCCAAGGAGAGTAATTGCTTCTGGTGTCAGTGAAGCTATCCCTAGAGATCATTTCCTGTCCACCAAGAACTTTACAGGCCTATTGGGCTTGATGTCTTCTTGAGTGAGTATTACCCAGAGACATTGCTACCTACAGAGGCCCTGAGATTTAAAAAGAATCTGCCCCACCACCCATTCTTGTAGTAGCTAGAAATGGGGATATATTTTCGACTTTCTTCAGTTGCTCTCTACGTAGGTAGACAGGTCAAGTAATTTTGAGGTTTTTTAAAAGTATAGGGTGGGTAAAAGAACATCATAATCTTTGACTATTATAAATTTTCCTTCTACAAATTTTGAAAACAAACAAACAAACAAACAAACAAACAACCTCACCTGTTGGAATGCAACTCTGGCTAGTAGGGGAAGGTCAGAGCTCACAAAAGAATGCAGAGCCTCCTGTTTTCCTCAACTTTTAAATTGGAAGACCAGTCACAGTGGGCCAGAATGACAGACCAAATCCAACAGAAGTAAAGGCCAAAGCAAGGCAGGGCTGATCTGAAAGGAGTGTGGGTGGTGGTTCTTGAAAGAAGGATTTGAAATTTAGAAAATTATGTAATGATATAATTTGAAAACTATGCATATATGAGAGAGTAACTGAGAACCTATGTTTCAAGGTTTTCTGCCACAGCATATATTAAGATATAACCAGCAACATTCCTCATGAAGGAACAAGAAAAAATAACCAAGAGCATGAAATGTAATCTCTGGTAAGGATAGTTCTTTTGAAGCACACCTTGCTCTCCATATCTTGAGCCATGGTTTCATCATGTATCTAGTGACCAAAATGCAAAACTTAGAAACCATCTTACACCCTTATTTTTCTCTCCAAGAAACATTTCTTTGTTGAATTCTCTTATGTTATTTTACTTTGCCATAGTCTTCCTTCTCTCTCACCAGAACCACTCTCTTTACTCAAAGGTACCCTTCTTTTTGCTCCACCCTTCCTCCTGGCATATGTTATAACTTTCTAAAGTCCAGATATAATACTAATGCTTTTTTGTTAAAAAAATTTGTGATGGATCTTGACTACAGAAGAAACTCTAAACTCCTTTGTCTAACATTTTGTCTCCATTCATCTGTCTGGCCTTACACTGCACTGCTTCCCAATACTTCCTTTACTATACTCACATATTCCCTGAACTTCTACAATGCGAGGTCTGTCCAGAAAAATTTTAGCCATTGTTAATATAAGGAGAATGGTTTGCATGACATCGATGTAACCTGGCAGCCAAGGAGAATGGACTGGAATGCACATATGTGAACAATGATGACTTCACAGTGGGGACAGTAGATGCTGTTGAGTGAGCATGTGTACTGTGTGGCTGCTGCATTCAAAATGAGTGAGTAGAGAAAGGAATCTACATCAAATTTGGCATTAAGCTTGAACATTCCTCTGCAGAAACTCCATATGATTCAGAAGGCCACAGCTTTGGAGAGCTGATCCAAGCTACCAGTGTAGCTTCATCACAGGACAATGTGCCCTCTTGTGCAATGCATCTTGTGCAGAGTTTTTTGGCAACACATCAAATCACCTGGGTGACTCAGCCTCACTAAAGCCCACATCTAGAGCCCTGTGACTTCTGGCTTTTCCCAAAATTAAAATCACCTTTGAAAGGGAAGAGATTTCAGACCCTCAGTGAGATTCAGGAAAATAAAACAGGGCAGTTAATGGCAATTGGAAGAACTGTTTGAGGTCCCAAGGTACCTAGTTTGGAGGGGACTGAGGCATCATTGTCCTATGTACAATGTTTCTTGTACCATATATTCTTCAATAAATGTCTCTATTTTTTTATATTACATGGCTGGATGCCTTTTAGACCTTGTATTTGCCTAATTTGCCCTGTGGTTTTCTGTTTCTAGCTCACTATCTTCTCTCTTTCCCTGATTTTTGAAATTCTATGTTCAATACCATGTTTTCTGCTATTAAACTATTTTTTCACCTGGGTCTCTTTTCCCATTTGAAGATAATCTACCCCTCCTTCATATTCCCATTGCAAGTCATTTGACATTCTTTTGAGTAACCTCTTTAATGCAAGAATCAAGAAGCCAGAAAAGAGGCCTGTTCTAGGAATATGAATACATACATATTTTTTCAGCATATGAGTATTGTTTTAAGTCATAGGATTGAATGGAGTAACTTAGGGGAGAGTATAACTAGATAAGAGAAGTGGGCCATTAAGAACAACAGGATTCTGGCTATATCATCTTCATGTGACCATGTAAGTCTAGTGCAGAGCAAACATTAATAAATGAACATTGAATTGAATTAAGAATTGAGTCAGTATTTAATGAACCTGAAGTTTGATATTTTTGAGGTCTCACTGTACTAGGAGACATGTTGACTATACTATGAGCCATGCATTTCCACCAACCACCACTTTAAGGGAAAATGTGTTATTGATAGATTCTTGCATTTGTTCACAAGCAAAGACCACCTCCTCTGTAACATTCACTGGTGGAAAAATAATTAATACAACAATGAACTGATGGGATTTTAGGGGAGTGTGATATTTGTGGAAACAGGCCAAAGTTTACAATGTAGTGCAATAAATGCTACCAATGGGGCAATAACATCAGCAAGAGGAGTAGAAAATGAACTCAAAGATTGAAGACTGAAGAACCTTTCCCCTTGTATTTAAGCATACTAACTACTGACCAAGAGAAAGTTTTATTATATTTGTATGTGAAGTTAAATGAATCATGAGTCAAGAAGCAGTGGGTAAATGAATGATTTTGAGACAGGCGAAATATTTCTGTGTACTCCTTCTTAGTTTTTTATTAAATGAGTCACAAAAAGGAAATGTGAAACTAACTCCGTAGAGGCCAGTCTGTTAAATAAAAATCCGAACCAAAGTTTAACAACAGAAAAAGAGTGTTATATATTACCCTCCCAAATGGGATTCTGATGACACAGTTGGGGCTAACATTCACTGTTTTCAAAAGCAAGTCTCCTTATTCCCAAATAATAAAGAATAAAAGTGGGGTTGTAAAAGAAGCTTTCTGCAGTTGATTAACTCTAAATGAATGCAATAGTGCTGTGTAGTCCCACTTGCTAGATACCCTCTTCCCAACAGATTTGTGGTTTAGATGATTTTAATGATTTGTTTCCATGAAAGTAACATTCCCATTATTAATGGCTTAAAACAATTAACTATTATATCTTATGATTTCTTAGGTCAGTACTTCAGGGAAGGTTTGTCTTCTGTTTCATGTGGCATTGACTAAAGTCATTTGCTTGTATTCATCTAGCAGAATGGTTAGTCTGGAGGGACCAAGATGTTTCACTCATGCATTTGGCTTCTTGGCTAGGGTGGGTGGAAGGCTGAGCTCCATTGAGGCTCTGAATTGAAACACTGAAATACCTACATATACCATATCCTCAAATGGTCTCAGGGAAGTCATATTTCTTCCAGGGTGGTTCAGAACTTCTGGAGTGAGGACTCCAATAGCATGAGTAGTAGCTGAAAACATTTATACATGGAAGTTTAGCTCATAAGTCCCAGAACATCAGTTTAACTATATTCTATTATTGGTTAAGCAATTTAATAAGGTCAGCTCAGATTCAAAGAGAGTGGGATGAAACTTGACCTATAAATAAGAGAAATGGCTTGGAATGTGTGGCTACTTTTATTTGATTATACAGATTTACACCTGGCTTATAAATGCTAGGGACACTTCAAACTTAAGTTCCTTGTTATATGTACTATTGTTTTGCTCTGGATAAACACCTTTCTGTGCACTCTAATGGCCTCTTACTGCAATTATCTGAACTCTGCCTAAGAATTTGCACTGACCACTAGTGTTTTCTCAACCCAGTCAAGGGTCAGGGTGGAAGACCTAGGTATTTAATGTTTGCCAATGATGAAAAGGAGATGGAATATAAATATTACTAAGATACAGAAAATCATTATGCTGAACTCATTTATCACTGAGGCTGTTTATTATATCTGACATGCTCTGCTGAATACAGATAGTGTTAATGAACATGCCTGTTTAACTAGCTCCCAAATCAAGAAACAAAACATAACATTCACCCTAGAAAACACCACACCCCCTCTCCTACCTGCTGTCCCTCTCGAAAGGGCCATGACTCTCCTGACTTCTAACTCCATAGTTTGATTTGGCCTACTTTTGAATTTTATCCATGTGGAATCATATAGCATGTACTCTTCCATGTCTAACTTTTTCTACTCGACATTATGTTTGTTTGTTTAAATTATTGGTACATGTAGCAGCTTATTCATTGTGTTGGTATGTACCATTCCATTGTTTAATATATGACCATCTATTTTTTTCAATTCTATTTTACAAATGTTGACTGGAATTTTGGTGGATCTTGAATCTTTTGAACGTATCTTTTGGTGGAAACATAGGCATTTCTGTTGGATATATGCTGAGGAGTGAAATCTCCCAAATCTTTGCATTTTCCTTTCCTTTCCATACATAAGACCTCTGTTTATCTCTGCACCTTTAATTACATATTCCTTGAGTCACTGCAAAACTTTCTGGCTCAAGTAGATCCCTTCTCCAATCCATCTGTTTACATTTTTATCTACTGTCTTCACAGTAGAGAGCAGTGGTAAAAGTCTTTCAACATCTAGTTCTGACCAATCCTCTTAGCTTTCACCAACCTCTACATCTTTCTGCAAATTCTGTTTATCAGTCATGTTATTTATTGTTTACAAGTCTTAAGTGTCCCATTCCTTAGGTGTATTACCTAAAATACTTGCTCTCCATTTTCCAGTTCTCAGTTTTAGATAAAAGTAACTAGCACAAGATAGTATTTGTTGTAGAATTATCAGAATGGATACTTGGATATATAAGGGGCATTGCCAGCTCTTGATTGAGGCCATTCTTTACCTACTTTTCCTCCAACTCCCTTATTCTAATCAAAGACACCTTCCATTTGCTTAGCTCAACAACACATGAGCTACCTTTGTGTCCTCTTAAACTCCTGAGCAAGTTCTGATTGTCTACTCTCTCTGCAAAACATATATCCCGGATCCCACTCTCATGTCTCCTACCTTTATCAGTCTTGTACCAACTTCAATATCTCCAGCCTGGACTATACTGACACCTTCCTATCTGATCCTCTTGTTTCCTTTCTTGCCTCCATATAGTCAATTCTTCACAGTAGCTTGAGTGATTTTTTTGTTTAAACAAATCCATTTATGTCATCCATGGTTCTTAAAAACCCTTTGATATTTTCTATTTTACTTAGAATAAAACTCAACCTTCTTACTGACATGTAGAAATTTTCACAACCTGTTTCTTTCCAAATGCTACTTTTCCTGAGATGCCATCTGAGCCCCCATAATTCACTCTTTGCCCTGCTTTACTTTCTAGAGAGCTCTGGTCATTGTCTGAAACCACAGGCAGTGCTTTACCTTTGTTATCACTGCACCTTCCAGTGAATATAATAGTGCCTGGTCCATGGTAGACACTGAATAATTATTTGTTAAATGAGTGAATATGTGAATGAATGAATGAATATATAAATGGATACACAGTGCTCTGATTTCTGATAGCCAGAGGCAAAGACAGGTGAGGGGTAGGTGGAGGTGAACAAAGAGGGGGTAAATGGGGATAGAAAGAGACTTTGGGCACACGATTCAGTGTGCAGATAATGTTTTATTGAGTTATACACTTGAAACCTGTATGATTTAGTGAACCAGTGTCACCCAATAAATTCAATTTAAAAAAGACTTAGGGTAAAGGCTGTTGTTCTCTTAACATCTTCTACAATACTCCTACGAGATCAACTTGCTTCTTCCTTTGAAATAATTTACATAATTTTTAATATACTACTTATTTTATTCTGCCTTATAAACATACTTGCTTACTTGTCAGCATCCTCTATAAGCTATAGGCTCCTGATAGCAGGGCCTCTCCAACTTAGTCATCTCTGAATCTTGAACAGGCCTGTGGATGGGCTTCCAAGCTACATGCTCAATAAAGTGTCTAACTGATATTAAAGGGTTTTATTCATTTAAAGAGAGAGTTAGTGTGTTTGTGAAAGAACCTTATGGAGATTCGTATTAAGTGTGTTAGCATTGCACAAAGACAATTTTGTGACCTTTAAGTCTCTTCCAATACTCCATCCTGTTGAACTTTGACTAAAAAAGTTTTACACATCACGAAAGGTGACTCTGTGCCAACTGTTTCATTCCCAGCTAAGGAAATATTGGAATCTTATTTTTAAAATTGGATTAGAAATACAAATTTAAATGTATAATACCAATTAAACCATATTTTAGTCTTTATTGAAAGTCTAAGAAAGCAAAAGCCCTGTACTAATTGACTATCTCTGCCCCTGTAGATAGACTCCCAACTACAGTAGTCCCCTCTTATTCTCAGTTTCTTTTTCTGTGGTTTCAGTTACCTGTGGTCAACTGTGGTCTGAACATATTAAAAAAAATCTCAGACATAAATAATTTATAGGTTTTAAGTTGCATGCCATTTTAAGTAGCATGAAAAAATTTTGTGCTGTCTCACTCTGTCTCACCTGGGATATGAATCATCCCTTTGTCTGGCCTAGCCACACTGTACATGCTGCTCAGCCATTTGTCACCATAGTAGCTGCCTTGGTTATCAGATTAATGGTCATGGTGTCATGGTGTTTGTGTTCAAGTAACTCCTATCATCAGAAGGTCAATATTAGCCTAATGCTATGTCAAAATGCCTATCATTCACCCCACTTCATCGCATCATGTAGGCATTTATATCACCTCATATCATCACAAGAAGGGTGAATACAGTACAATAAGATATTTTGAGAGAGGGAGAGAAGCCACATTCACATGACTTTTATTATAGTATGTAATTATAATTATCTTATTTTTATTATTAGTTATTATTAATAAATTGTTACTGTGCCTAATTTATAAATTAAACTTTATCATAGGTATGCATACATACTAAATATAAGGTTTAATGTTATCTGTGGTTTCAGGCATCAACAGGGAATCTTGGAATGTACCCCCATGGGTAAGGGGAACTAATGTATAACAAAATCAGTTTCCCAGAGTAATATTTTATCCACAAAATAAGGATGTGGTTACCAGATTTTTTAAGGTTTTTCATTTATTTTTTATTTTATTGTTCAAATATAATTGTCTGAATTTTCACTCCTCCACTCCCTCCACCCCAGCCATCCCCACCTCCCTCCCCTGATCCCAACTCCCCTTGGTTTTGTCCACATGTCCTTTATAGTTGTTCCTGAAAACCCTTCCCCCTTTCAATCCCATTATCTCTTCTCAGATTTGATCTTTTCTTTCTTTCCTCCTCCATCCCTCCCTCCCCCTTTCTTTCTTTCCTTCTTTTCTCTTTCCTTTCCTTTCCTTTCCTTTCCTTTCCTTTCCTTTCCTTTCCTTTCCTTCCTTCCTTCCTTTCTTTATTTCTCTCCTTTTCCCCTCCCTTCCTTTCTTTCTTCCTTCCTTCCACAAAGCCAAAGGTCCACTTATTATCCTAGGATCTCTAACATTGGAACTAAACATAAATGCCTTCCTCTTTGGAAGCAGGAGCAAGCAACCACAATGGAAAGTGTAGAGCCCTGGCTGGTGTAGCTCAGTGGATTGAGCGTGGGCTGCGAACCAAAGTGTCGCAGGTTCAATTCCCAGTCAGGGCACATGCCTGGGTTGCAGGCCACAGCCCCCAGCAACCACACATTGATGTTTCTCTCTCTCTCTTTCTTCCTCCCTTCCCTCTCTAAAAATAAATAAATAAAATCTTAAAAAAAAAAAGAAAATGTAGAGAAGCAGCAAAACATACTTGTCTCAAAGAATATTCTATCCAGCCTAAGAAGATGAAGGTTGTTGTATCATTTAGAGCCACTGTGTGTTATGGATGAACTATTTCTTTTGTTTTTGATTCTAAAACAAGGTGCCTGAGATGTCCCTAGTTCTTGCATGTAGATTTGGAGGAAAAGTGTGTAAAGGAAATGTCATGGTACATATGGAAATTTATTTATTTTTAATAGCATTTTTTAATGGCCAAAAGGAATAATAGAGGTACAAGGACTTCTTTTTCTCTTTTGAGGTTTTCTAATAGGACATTTCATAAGAACTGAAGATGCTTCATGAGTAAATGAAGAAAGATAGCTCACTTTTCAAGCCACATTTCAATTATTTAAACAATCAACTAAGATTTCTTTCATTTTCCTCTTTATTATTTTGATGCCTTGTAAATAGGGTAGATAACTAGGTCATCAGAATAATAAAAAGAAGTCTGAGATAAAACTCTATTAAATTACTGTAAATATAAAAAGCAAAAAAGTATATATTTTATGTGAATTTAAGTCCCATGCTACTTTAGAGATAGTAGCCCTGTGTATAAAATCATTTGAGATATACAGGTATGCATAGAACTTTAAACATATTATATTTCAATATTTTTATCATGTCTCAAAAATGAAATTAGTGCATTTATGCTGAAGTTTAAAAAGAGTGACATTAGCCTGTTGCAAGAATAGTATTACAACAGTAAACATTTATTTGGGAAATTTTAGGGTAAACTTTAGCCTTTATAATCAAGGGGATCTGTGCTTGACGTGATCAGTATACATCTCATGGTTCAAAGCAAGTCTTTCCCTTTGATGATGGACACAATTTGTTCCATTCTGGCTTCACCACTTACTAACCACATAAACTTGGATTAATTACTTGGCTTTGGTTATAAGTAGAAACTAAGAGTCTGTCTTAGGCACAGAAGGAATCAATTGGAGGGATAAAAGATGGGACATCTGGGAAACCAGTGAGAAGAAAACAGACGAGAGCAGGGAAACTAGGTGGCCAGACCACAGCCTATGTTCTGCTCCAGGATATTTGTTGCAGGACTGCAATCATAATTTCTGGTCACTGATTGCTACAACTGCACCAGACAATATCATAGTCATACTGGACATGGGTGCCATGAGCAATGGTAAGGAGGCCTGTTAGTGCTAGAGAGCTCTAGGTACAGTCCTTAGTCCTTTTCTCATCACCATTTACCCTCACTCCCTCTGTATTCTCACTTGGTCTCATGGATTTCAATATTATCTCTATGATGCTAGCTCCCAAATTTGCATCTCCATTCCACCTCTTCCTTGAACCCCAGACTCATATCCAATTGCTTACTCAATATCTCTATTGGGATGTCCAAAGGAAACCTCAACACAACATGTCCAAAACTGAATTTCTGTTCTTCCTCTCCACCAGCTTGCACTTGGCCATCTTCATTTCAGTTAAGGGTCACTGCATCCTTCCACTTCCTCACTCTTTTTTCCCCCTCATATCTTTTCATTCTATTAGCAAATTCTCTTGGTTCCATATTTAATATATATCCAAAATCTTATCTTTATTTTTCTATTACTGCTCCCATTCTGACCTGAGGCACCATCATCTCTAATCTGAATTACCACACTGGCCCCCTATGCTGTCTTCCTTGACCCCCACCCACCTCCATCATACCCTATTAGAAAAGAAGTCATAGTGATCATGTTAAAATGTAAGTCAGGGTTTTGTGTGAACATAATTTCCATTTAACTTGACTAAATAGCTAGGAAAGAGATTTTGGAGTTGTATGGTATATATTTAATATTATAACAAACTGCTGAAAGAAAGAAGAAAGAAAGAAAGAAAGAAAGAAAGAAAGAAAGAAAGAAAGAAAGAAAGAAAATAAAAAGATAATATACAAGGACTTAGCACAGTACTTACATATAGTAAGAGCCCAATAAAAGTCAGTTATAGTAAAAATCATAATAATAATAAAAAACTCCAACCAAACTGTTTCTCATTTCCACTAGCAATGTGTATGAGTTCTAATTGCCAATATTTTCTCTCTAGCATTATTTTTAGTTTTTTTTTCTTATTTTGTTTTGTTTTTCATTCAGATAATTGCATGGTGGTATCCTATTGTGGTTTGAAGTTATATTTCCCTAATGACTAACGATGTCAAGTGTTTTTCCATATGCTTATTTGCCATTGTGTACTTCTTTGATCAAGTAAGTATTTAAATATTTTGCCCATTTAAAAATTGGATTTTCAAATTAGTTTTTACCTTTGAGATTTGTTAACATATTTAAGATATAAATCCTTTACCAGACATGTGATTTACAAATATTATCTCCCAACCTGTGGTTTGTTTTTCATCCTCTTAAGACATTATTAAGGGAGAGGGAAGATGGCGGCTTTACTCTAGGCAGCGTTTTTCTCGGCTTCTGTGAAGAGGAGGGAAACCCATGTATCAGTGGAGAAACAGAGCAAGTGGGCTAGGTTACCGAATCACTTTTGAAAGCAGGACATCAAAAATTATTGCAATCACTGAAAACCAGACGGTAAGGAGTCTGCTACAGGACAAAAGGGGCCCAGGGATCAGCACGGGGTCTAGGGGTGTGCAGACCCCAGGCCCGCCCGGGGTGCTCCGGGATCTGCCCCAGGGTGCCTGGGAGAGGGAAGTCGCTGCTCCCTCCCCAGAATACTGGGGGTGAGCAACTCCAGGGGAGAACGTGTTGCTGAAAGGAACAGATTGGACAGTTGGACTGGGGAAAAATTGCCCAGGGACTATGAACACCCGCCCAGAGGCCTGGGAGGAGTGAGGGACACTAGCCGACAGGACCAGGGGCAGCCTGGAAGTGCCCCCACACCCCTAGCCCGGTGGAAGTGAAGATCGGTGGAGAGCACAGAGCCTGGCCGCCCTCCACTACCGCCCCACAGGGAGGCCTGAATCGCACTGCGATCCCAGGAGGAACGTGGCACTTGGTGCGTTCCTACAGTGGTGGCTCAGAGATTTCCAGCCAGCCTGACCGGGGGAACAGGGAAAGGTGCCCACATCAGGTCAGAGTGTGTTTCGGCGGGGAACACGGAGCTGGAAATGGCTGCGCGCACACCATCAGGATGACTGACTCTCACGCGCTTTGATCCCAGAAGGGTCCCAGTGAGGCGCTTAGGGCGATCCTAGAGCCCGAATCTCAAAAGTTTGGGGGAGGGGCATGCCCTCTTACGATCCCCAGGGAGGGCGCAGTGAATCCCAAAACGTCGCGGTGCCTCCTGAGATCATAGAGCTGGAACCCTGCAGGACCCCAGAGTCTGGAAGAACATGGAAGTGAGATCCAGAGACCCAGTGTGCTCGGGAGCACCCAGGCTATCTGACAGACCAGCTGAGGTCTGGCTGGGAGAGAGAGAAGCATTTCAAAGGTCCCTCAGCCAGCTGAAGCCAGCAAGATCAGAAAAACTGGTCTGGCCAGATAGAAACCAACAAGAGGTTTTTTTGTTTGTTTTTGTTTGTTTCTTTGTTTTTTGGCTTTGTTTGGTTTCTCTGGCTGTTGTTGGTTGATTGATTTTATCTTGTGTTTTATGTGACATTTTATTTTTCAATTCTTATTATTTTTATCTGGCAATCCCTTATGTTTCTCTTCCATTCATCCTAATATTATTCTTTCCACTCCAAATTTATCTCTCCTGCACTACATCTTCTGCTTTTCTTTCCTTTTTTTTAAATCTTGCAAGTTACTGTAAATTTGTATTATCTTTTTCTCACTTTTCTGACATTTTTTAGTTTAATAATATTTTGGTATCCTTTTTCTTTCTGTATAATATTCGTTGCTTGGCTGGTTATACCGTCATTTGATAGGTTCCCCCTGGTATCTCAGTCACAAGGTGTTGATAAGTTACTATCCTTCATCTGTGTTCCATTAACACACCTCTCAAGGTTCTATACTCTTTATTCTTGTTACCTAGACCTCATCAATTCTGCCACAAGACTGTCACTTTACTATTACTGCTAGTAAGACCTAGTCTATACAATTGTTAATGCTTCTCAATACCCCTACCTGATCTCAGCCCACTTTGCAATTTTCTGAACTATACCATTGTGGGGGTTGTCTCTATTCTTTTACTCACTACTTCTATATACTAACCTTTAGTCCAACCCTACCTTAAAATCTGACCTCCCACAACCTCACAGCTTTCTAGATCCAACTAACAATCCTCTCGTCCCCAATAAGAGTCTTACCTTCTTTCCATCCTTTCTAAAACGTGGATAGTGGGGTGGAGGATCACGGTTAACACTATAAGGAGCCAAAGGATAACCCTTCTCCTCTCTACTGGCTGCTAAAGTAAACATCACAGTATACTGTCTTGCTGTTTTAGACCATTTTGCCTTACTCCTCCAACTGATCACAAAAAAGAATAGGGGGAAGCTGTGAACACCAGGATACATGAAGGAGATTGCACCACTGAATCTCACAAATATTCTACGACAGAAGTTCACACCATAATTAAAGGGAATTAGAACAGATCAAATTAACAAACAAGAAGAAAAAAGAAGAAACCCATGAACAATGAGAAAACAAAGAAACAACCCCCAATTGAAGGGAAACGAGGAAGCCTCAGGAAAAATGCTAAATGAAAGAGAGGCAACTCAACTATCATATAGTGAGTTCAAAACAATGATTATCAGGAAGTTCAATGAACTCACAATGAGCTTTCAGAAATTAGAGGGAAACTAAATCAATCTCACTGCAAACTATATAAACATGAAAAAGGAAATAGAAACTCTCAACAAAGGCCAAGAGGAAATGAAGAATACAATTTCTAAACTGAAGAACACAGTAGAAAGAATGAAAAGCAGGATTGATGAAACAGAAGATTGGATTAGCGAGCTGGAGGACAAAGTAGAAAACAGCATCCAGAAAGAGCAAGAAAAGGAAAAGAGGCTCAGAGAGAATGAAGAGGGATTAAGAGAAATGCAAGACAATATGAAACGTAATAATATGTGTATAATAGGGATACCAGAAGGAGAAGAAGAAAAGCAAGGGGTCAAAAACCTAGTTGAACAAGTAATGAAGGAGAACTTCCCTAATTTGATGAGAGAAAAAGTCACACAAATCCAGGAAACACAGACAGTCCCAATCAAGAGGAACCCAAAGAGGCCCACCCCAAGGCACATCATAATTAAAATGGCAAAATTTCAAGACAAAGAGAGAATCTTAAAGGCAGCCAGGGAGAAACAGGAAGTGACATACAAGGGAGCCCCAATAAGGCTAACGGCTGACTTCTCAATGGAAACACTCCAAGCCAGAAGAGAATGGCAAGAAATATTCCAAGTAATGAGAACCAGAGGTCTGCAACCAAGACTACTATATCCAGCAAGGCTCTTGATCAAGATAGAAGGCCAAGTAAGAAGCTTCCCAGACAAAAGAAGTCTAAAAGAATACACCTCCACCAAACCAGCTCTGCAAGAGATTCTAAAAGGACTGCTTTAAGGAAGGGAGGGAAAAGAGAGAGAGAGAGAGAGAGGAACACACCTACATAAAAGACAATTAATAAGTACCTATCAATAATAACCTTAAATGTAAATGGATTAAATGCTCCAATCAAAAGACATAGAATAGCTGATTGGATAAGAAAAAATGACCCACATATCTGCTGTCTGCAAGAGACCCACCTCAGGATAAAAGACCTACACAGGCTGAAAGTGAAGGGCTGGAAACAAATCTTCCAAGCACATGGACAGGAAAAAAAAGCCAGGGTAGCAATACTCATATCAGGCAAAATAGATTTCCAAAAAAGGTCCATAAAGAGAGACCCAGAAGGTCACTTCATAATACTCAAGGGAAGAATCCATCAAGAAGACATAAATATTGTAAATATATATGCACCCAACATAGGAGCACCCAAATACATAAAGAAAATCTTAGAGGACTTCAAGAAAGATATGGACAGCAACACAATTATAGTGGGAGATTTTAACACCCCACTATCAAAAATGGACAGATCTTCTAAACAAAATATCAACAAAGATACTGTGGCATTGAACAATACCCTTGATGAAATGGACTTTACTGATATATACAGAGCCCTCCACCCAAAAGAAGCTAAATACACATTCTTTTCAAATGTACCTGGAATATTCTGAAAGATAGACAACATGATAGGACATAAAACAAGCCTCAAGAATTTCAAGAAAATTGAAATCATACCAAGCATTTTCTCAGACCACAAGGGACTGAAGCTAGAAACCAACCCCAAGGAAAAAAACCCAAAACACTCAAAATCATGGAGATTAAATAGCATGCTATTAAACAATGAATGGGTCAAGAATGATATTAGGGAAGAAATCAAAAGGTTTCTGGAAACAAATGAAAACGAACTCACAACAACCCAAAACTTATGGAACACAGCCAAGGCAGTCCTGAAAGGGAAGTTCATAGCGATACAGGCCCACCTAAAAAGGTTAGAAGCATTCCAAACAAACAACCTAACCCTACGTCTACAAGAACTCGAGGAACAACAACAAAGGCAGCCCAGAGCAAGCAGAAGGAAGGAAATAACCAAGATCAGAGCAGAATTAAATGACATAGAGACTAAAAGCACAATTCTAAGGATTAATGAATCCAAGAGCTGGTTCTTTGAAAAGATAAACAAAATCGACAAGCCTTTAAGCAGACTCATCAAGAAAAAAAGAGAGAAGACCCAAATAAACACAATCAGAAATGAAAGAGGAGAGATTACAACAGATACCACAGAAATACACAGGATTGTAAGAAATTACTACAAAGACCTGTATGCCAAGAAATTTGAAAACCTAGGTGAAATGGACAAATATCTAGAAAAATATAATCTTCCAAAACTCAATAAAATGGAAGCAGAAAGCCTGAACAAACCAATATCAGCAAAAGAAATTGAAGCAGTAATCAAAAAACTCCCAACACACAAAAGCCCAGGACCAGATGGTTTCACAGGAGAATTCTACAAAGCATTTAAGGAAGAGCCAACCCCTATCTTTCACAGACTATTCCAAAAAATCCAAAAAGATGGGAGTCTCCCAAACTCTTTTTATGAGGCCAACATCGTCCTAATTCCAAAAACAAATAAAGACACAACAAAGAAAGAAAACTTCAGGCCAATATCACTGATGAACATTGACACTAAAATCCTCAACAAAATACTGGCAAACCGCATCCAACAATACATTAAAAAGATTATACACCATGGCCAAGTGGGATTCATTCCAGGGATGCAAGGATGGTTCAATATTCGCAAGTCAGTAAATGTAATACATCACATAAACAAAAGCAAAGACAAAAACCACATGATCATATCAATTGATGCAGAAAAGCATTTGATAAGGTACAGCACCCATTCATGATAAAAACACTCGGCAAAGTGGGAATAGAGGGAGCATTCCTCAACATAATAAAGGCCATATATGAGAGACCTTCAGCCAACATCATACCCAATGGACAAAAATTAAAATCTTTTCCATTAAGATCAGGAACAAGACAAAGCTGTCCACTTTCACCACTTCTATTCAATATAGTTCTGGAAGTTTTAGCCACAGCAATCAGACAAGAAAAAGAAATAAATGGCATTCAAATCGGAAAGGAGGAAACAAAACTGTCACTGTTTGCAGATGACATGATAGTATACATAGAAAATCCTATAGACTCTACCAAACAACTGCTTGACCTAATAAATGAATTTGGCAAAATGGTGGGATACAAAGTCAATATCCAGAAATCAAAGGCATTTCTGTACACCAACAATGAAACAGCAGAAACAGAGATCAAGGAAAAAATCCCCTTCAAAATAGGAAAAAGAAAAATAAAATATCTAGGAATAAACCAAACCAAAGAGGTAAAAGACCTGTATTCAGAAAACTACACAACACTGAAGAAAGGAATCAAGGAAGACACAAACAAATGGAAACATATACCATGTTCATGGATTTGAAGAATTAATATCATCAAAATGTCCATACTACCCAAAGCAATTTACTCATTCAATGCAATACCTATTCAAGTACCAATGCCTTATTTCAGAGACATAGAACAAACACTTCAACAATTTATATGGAATTATAAACGACCCTGAATAGCTGCTGCAATTTTGAGAAAGAAGAGTAAAGTAGGAGGGATCACAATACCCGACACTAAACTATACTACAAGGCCACTGTAATCAAAACAGCCTGGTACTGGCATAAAAACAGGCACATAGACCAATGGAACAGAACAGAGAGCCCAGGAATAACCCCAAGTCTCTATGGTCAATTAATATTTGACAAAGGTGGCAGCAACATTAAATGGAATAAAAATAGCCTGTTCAACAAATGGTGTTGGGAGAACTGGACAGCCACTTGCAAAAAAATGAAACTTGAGCACCAATTTACACCACATACAAAAATAAATTCAAGGTGGCTAAGAGACTTAAATATAAAACGTGACACCATTAAAGTCCTAGAGGAGAACGTAGGTAGGAAAATTTCAGATATTTCATGAAGAAACTTTTTTACCGACGTGTCCCCTAGAGCAAGGGACATAAAGGAAAGAATAAAGAAATGGGACCTCATCAAAATAAAAAAGCTTTTGCACAGCTAAAGAAAACAGTATCAAAATAAAAAGAGAACCAACTGTATGGGAAAACATATTTGCCAATGATACCTCATACAAGGGTTTAATCTCCAAAATATATAAAGAATTTACACGACTCCATTCTAAGAAGACAAGTAACCCAATTAAAAAATGGGCAAAGGGCTTGAACAGACACTTCTCCAAGGAGGACATATAGAAAATCCAAAGACACATGAAACAATGTTGAATATCGCTAGCTATCAGAGAGATGCAAATTAAAACCACAATGAGATACCACTTCACACCAGACAGAATGGGCATCATAAACAAAACAACAAACAACAAGTGTTGGAGAGGTTGTGGAGAAAAGGGGACCCTAGTGCACTGCTGGTGGGACTGCAGACTGGTACAACCACTATGGAAAGCAGTATGGAACTTCCTCAGAAAACTAAAAATGGATATCTGCCTTTTGACCCAGCAATTCCACCGCTGGGACTCTATCCTAAGAACACTAAAACACCTATTCAAAAGAACTTATGCATCCCAATGTTCATAGCAGCACAATTTACAATAGCTAGATGCTGGAAGCAACCAAGATGCCCATCAGTGAATGAATGGATCAAAAAACTATGGTACATTTACACAATGGAATTCTATGCAGCAGAAAGAAAGAAGGAGCTCCTGCCCTTTGCAACAGCTTGGATGGAGCTGGAAAACATCATGCTATGCAAAATAAGCCAGATGGTGAAAGACAAATACCATATGATCTCACCTTTAACAGGAACCTAAATAACAAAACAAAGAAACAAGCAAAATATAACCAAAGACACTGAAATAGGGGACAGGCTGACGGTGACCGGAGGGGAGAGAAGAGGGAATTTCAGGGGACAGTGGGAAGGGTTCACAGGAACAAACTTAAAGGACACATGGTCATAAACTAAGGGGAGGGTGGTAATGGGAGGGAAGTGGGGAGGCTGGGAGGGGGGACTGGATTGGGAGTAAAAAGGAGAAAAATGTAATTGAACAATGATTAAAATAAAATTAAAAAAAAGAAAACTTAGAAAAATTAACTTATAACAGAAAAAAGACATTACTAAGAGTATCTTTCACAAAATAGAAGTTTTGAATTTTGATGAAGTTCAATGTATAAATATGTGCATAAATATTTTATATATATTGTCTTTTTGTGTTATGTTTAAGAAATCTTTGACAATCAAAATTTCAAAAATTTTTCTAAAAGTTTGATAGTTTTTCATTTTACATTTAGGTCCATGATCCATTTTGAGTTATACAAATTTTATAGCAGCATTATTAATAATTGATATAACTGAATATAACCCAATATCCTTTAATTGGGGAATAAAAAAATTGCAGTAATACCTACAATGGAGATATATACATATATATTTATATATGTAAATATATATAAATAAAGTAAACTATTTATATGTGGAATGGCATGAGGGGATCTCAAATGCAAAAGTGAAGGATGTAAGGCTAACAAGGCTAAAAAATATATGATTACATTTATCTTATATTCTGGGAAAGGCAAAAGTGTAAAAGCAAAAAACAGACCAGTGATTGCTAGGGACTAGAAACAGGGGAGAAAAGTTTACTACAAAGAGACATGGGGGATTTTGGGGAGTGATTAAGCTGTTTTATGATGGTGGTTACACTGACAACATATAGTTGTCAAAACTCTTCTTCCCCCCAAAACAATAAACTTTACATTATGTATATTATACCTTATATCTTAATAAAAATAACTAAAATAAATACTTACTAGTAGTAATAATTGTGATAAAAATAAAATAAAATTATTTATTCCTTATCTTTAAATTCTCCCACTTGGAATGAAAACTCAAACCATTACATGAATGTGTCCTTAATAGTACATCTTCACTTACTCCTATTCTAGCCACATTGGCTTCCTCAGGGCATTTTCACTGACTGCTGCCTCTGTCTGGTTGTTCTTCCCAGAGATCCATGGTTCCGAGGATGTTCACTGAGGTATCCTGGGGCACTAGATCCAATTAACAGAGGTCTGAGGGATATTTTAAAAAGCCAAAAGAACAAATTTATGGTTGCAAGAGAAATGGTGGGTTGGGCATGTGTAAAAAGTAAAGGAGAATAAGTATAAACTCTTAGTTTTAATATAAATACCATAAGTCATGAGGATATAGTGTGCAGCACGGAGAAAACTAATACTGTAATAACTTTGCATGGTGACAGATATGGTTACTAGACTTATTGTGGTGATCACAGCATAAGGTACATAAATATTAAATCACTATGTTGTACACATGAAACTATTATAATATTGTATGTCAACTACACTTAATACAAAAAATAAATTTTAAAAAATCAAGGAAAATACAGCTGCATCTGCTGGACACCCCACAAACCACTAATTTAAGGTACTTTGGATTCAGTATTAGATTGTGCTACCTTACTTTTGATGTCATCTGAGATGTGAAAAAATTATATGATCAAGAACATTAGCAAGCAATTGCTGAATGAAAATCATCATAAAACAGGAGATGAGAGTGTCCATATGAAATCCAATTTTAAGAATAGAGTTGTTTCATGCCCACAGGACACCTTAAAGTAAGCTTATAAGAAAGTACTTATGGCTACCTAATAATGCAATAAAACTTTAATTTTTTTTCTCTTTGGGATAGCTAAGTAACCACAAGCTCTTTCCATGGAACTGATCCCACTATCACTTCTTCCTCATTCTTTAGTGAGGGGTGGTTGTGTCAATCCCCACTTGAATTCATATAGCAGAGACTTTTCTAAACTTAGGCAGAGGACAGAGAAACTGAATAGCCAAAATAAAAGGACAATGGTTTATACTAGGGCATAAACTCTCCATGCTTCAGTTTACTTGTAGATTAAGTGGAACTATCAATAGCACCTAACTTTTCAAGGTCATTTTGACCTACTACCTAAAAAGCAGTTAGCAGAGTGCCATGTACTCAAGGTACTTGTGGTCATACAAATGGGTGTTTTGTCTTTAGGATCAAAATAGCCCTCTGAAATGTGTAAGAGCTATAGACTAAAGAATTCATCAAGACAGATTTGGAAAACATGAAAGGTCTCATATCTCATACCCTTTTCAGCCACCTTCAGAGTTTCACTTTTCATGAAGTCCTCAGTAAATGGTGGTATTTGTTTTTGGTCTTGAAAATTTCAAAGAAAAAGTAAAATGTAATACTTTTTAGTGGTTTGCTAGTTGATTTTAAGTGTCTATTGAGTATTCAATTCCAGTGAACATTGTATAACTCAACATGAATGCTAATACTGAAAATAGAACCTGTCTGAATGCTCATGCATGACCACAAGTAGACAAAAGAAGGAGAAATCAGCTTGGGTCCAAGAGTAAAACAAAGGTTTTTATGACAAGTTCATTCTTAAAATGGTTCCTGGATACAATGATGTGGGCATTTGGGCTGTGGTACTTTTTAAAAATTTTATTTACTTTTTACTTTTTATTTTAGAGAGGGGGGAAGGGAGGGAGAAAGAGAGAGAGTGAAACATCAATATGTGGTTGCCTCTTGCACACCCCCTACTGGGGACCTGGCCAGCAATATAGGCATATGCTCTGATTGGGAATCAAACCAGTGGCCCTTTGGTTCGAAGGCCAGTGCTCAATCCACTGAGCCACACCAGACAGGGCTAGGCTGCTGGTTTATATGGTGAAAGGTAACTTATGGCATAGAGATGTATGTATTGTATTTGGAAAGGGAGGATGAGAATGTCAGCAGCTCACCTGTTTCTCTTCCGTGTGCATTCTGAATAAGCCTGACTTCTCATATTTTTAAACGGCACAGTTACTTTCCTGGTGCCCTGGGTACAAATCATCATGGCACCTTGGATCCAGGGATTAATTTAATTGGTATAGCTTCAGGATTCTTATTTGCCTCAGCTTTTCTTTCTTGCTCTGAAAAGTTTTCTGTTTGTAATATTTTAAATTGTGATGTAATTTTCTTTTGCTCTCTATATTGTAATTTTATTTATTTGTTTTTGTCTTGCTATAAATTATTTTAAGGCAACTCTCATATACATCATTGAACACCTTGAAATCTGTGGCACATGTCTCATCCATTCTGATGTTCAGTTAAGAATTTGTTGGTTACAGGGGAAGAATTTATTACAGCCTCTTTTGTTAGCTGATTTCTCTACTTTGTGCTATTTCCAGAATTTGAGCCTCTATTTACACTGCTGTTTTATTCTATTGCTTCCTAATCCAGAGCCTTGCTAACAAGATTCTCAGCTGCTTTAAAAAATGTTTTGAGTAAGTGCCAGAAGGTACAAGTGGCATTTACTCAGGAAATATTTTTAGAGCAGCTGATGGTGTTTACAGTTACAGCAATAATTGAAGGCATCATTTTCAATTCAGAATCAAGTAAACAAAAGGGTCTTCTCAGCTTGAGATGTTTTGTCTTTATAAAACATTTGTCTAGTCCAGAGAACAGCAGTATTAACTTATTTTTGCACTCTACCCTCTTCTAGACCCCAGCAGCCACATTCCTGCTTAGAAAAAAAACACCTAGTTAAGCAGTTTTAATTTAATTTGTTTTTTGTTTATTTTATTTTTAATTAAAAATATTCTGAGAAAATGACACGGAACAAAATATATAAAATGCAAATGTTATATAGAGGAAGGTAAAAGTATTTTCCACCCCTGTCTAGCTTCTTTCCCAGAGACAAACACTATTAATGGCTTCCTGTGTATTCTCCCATATAAATTATACATATACATTTTTTTACTTAATACATATATATGTATTTTATTTAAATGGCATGTACCATCATGTATCTTGCTGTTGTCAACTGATGACTATATCTTGGAGGTCTTATTACAGCATTATACACAGACCTGATGTATTCTTTTCATTGCTGGCCTAACCTTTCACCATGCAGCTCAACCATCATTTACTGACATTGCCTCCACTGATAAACATTTATGTAGTTTTACTATGACAAGCAATACTGCAATTAATATTCTTGTGCATGTCATACTGCACATCTGCAAAATATCTAAACATGAATTTTTAGCATCCATTTTCTGTGTCAGTGGGCAAGTGCTATTTTAGTTTTAGTGGACAGAGCCAATGTGCTCTCTGGAGAATTACACTCATTTGCATGCCCACCAATAGACCTGCTCTTCCAGTTGTTCCCCAAACCGGTTATTAAAGTTGTTGATTTTACCAATTTGATAAATGAGAAAATAAAATTTCATTGCAGGTTAATTTGTATTTCTTCCATTGTGGATGATGTTGAACATCATTCCATGTGATTAAGGGGCTTTGAGACTTCCAAGCTTGTTCATGCCCCTTCTCTATTTTTTCTATGATTTTTTGCTCTCTTATCAACTTTCTTTTTAGGACACCTTTATGTATTAAGGAAAATGATATGGGCTGCACATTTTTTCATAAATAGTCATTTGCATTTCAACTTTTTAAAGAATGTTTTGTGATGCTGAATTTAGGATTTTTTTTTTAAAAGATTATTTATTTATTTTTAGAGAGGGAAGGGGGAGAGAGAGAGAGAGAGAGAGAGAGAGAGAGAGAGAGAGAGAGAGAGAGAGAGAGAGAGAGAGAGACATCAATGTGCGGTTGCTGGGGGTTCTGGCCTGCAACCCAGGAATGTACCCTGGCTGGGAATCGAACCTGGGACACTTTGGTTCCCAGCCCGCGCTCAATCCACTGAGCTACGCCAGCCAGGGCAAATTTAGGATTTTTATGTAAGCTTTCCTCTTCCTCCCTTCACTTCTCTCTCCTTCCCCTAAAACTTCTTCCTCTCGTCATTCATTCTTTTCTTTCTTTCTTTGTGCTTAAAAGGACTTTCTCCACTTCCACATTATGTAAAACTCACATTTTAGTTTAGTGCTGTTGGGACTTTCTTTCTATATTTATATTTTATCTATCTAAAATTATTTAGCACATGCCCTGATCAGTGTGGCTCAGTTGGTTGGACATTGTCCCACAATGTGGAAGGTCACCAATAGGATTCCTGGTCAGGGCACATGCCTCCATTGTGCATTTGGTTCCCAGTAGGGTACTTGTGAGAGGTAACCAATCGATGTTTCTCTCTCTCTCTTTATCCCTCCCTTCCCCTCTTTCTAAAAATAAATAAATTAATTAAAAAAACACTAAAATTATTTAGCACATGCAGAGACACAAACACATATCTTTACCTGGAAGCTGCTTAGCTGTTTCCCACCATTCATGGATGATTCATCTTCCTCTACTGATAATGCAGTATCATGTTGATCATAGGCCATCCCTCAGTAAAATCTGGGTTTACTTTGTAACTCCTTTTTTCTATTTCATATCATCTTGTGTATGAGGGCTGCATTGAACCTGTAAATATGTTCTAATATCTGGTTGGGATAGTTCCCTTCATGAACATTCTCATTATTTTTCATGTAAACTTTATAATAAGCTTTAAGTAATTTAGAATTTATTCCTAAACATTTTTGGTATATTTGTTAATAAATTATGTTATTGATCCTTTCTATCACAAAATAAAAAATGATTTTATGTTCTCATGCATTTTAATATTTTTTCATATAAATTATGTATATTTTATTAAGTTCATATCTGCACACTATGTATTTCTTTCATACTCTACATATATTAGTTTTTTTAATTGGGTTTTTTTTCTTTCTTCTAACTCCCATTTCTTTTCTTCTTTGTTAAATTTGTTGGGGTGACATTAGTTCATAAAATCATATAGGTTTTAGGTGTACAGTTTTATAACACATCATCTGTACATCATATCGTGTGTTGACTTCCATCTGATTGTTGTTTGTGTAGGTCAGATTATTGGTTTTTATATGTTAATGTATCCAGGCAGCTTACTAAATTCTGGTTTTAATAATTTTCCAGTTTATTCTTTTTCTTTTCTAGATATACAAATTATGTTATATATAATTCATAATTCACCACCTCCTCTGTAATTTTAAAATATTTCTTATTCTTTCTCTTGCCTACATTCAGTGGTTAGGATCACCAGAACAATGTAAAATAATAGTAGTAACTGCTGACATCTTTTTCCTGTCATATTGATTATTTATTCATTAAACCATTTGTTTCCATGTTTGTATAAAATAAATAAATTAAGGATATAGTCAAAAGTTGTATGTAATTACAGTCTGTTTCCTTGTTGATGAGAATAGATAATGAATGTTATTAAATGCTTTTCAGTATCAGAGATAGTCACATTTATCTTTTGATCTATTATGTTGAAATATAATAATAAATCTCCTAATATTGAGACATTCTTTTTAAAATATATTTTATTGATTACCCTATTACAGTTGTGCCATTTTTTTCTCCCCTTTACTCCCCTTTACCCTGTATCACCCTCTCACCAGCATTCTCCCACCTTAATTCATGTCCATGGGTCATACATATAAGTTCTTTGGCTTCTCCATTTCCTATACCATTCTTAACTTCCCTTGTCTGTATTGTACCTACCATTTATGCTTCTTATGCCCTGCACTTTTTACTCCATTCTCTCTCATCTGATCCCTCCCTGCTGATAACCCTCCAGGTGATCTCCATTTCTATGGTTCTGTTCCTGTTCTAGTTGCTTTCTTAGTTTATTTTTGTTCTTTTACATTCGGTTGTTGATTGTTATGAGTTTGTTGTCATTTTACTGTTCATAGTTTTGATCTTCTTCTTTTTCTTAGATAAGTCCCTTTAACATTTCATATAATAAGGGTGTGGTGATGATGAACTCCTTTAACTTGACCTTATCTGGGAAGCACTTTATCTGCCCTTCCATTCTAAATGATAGCTTTGCTGGATTGAGTAATCTTGGAGGTAGGGCCTTGCCTTTCATGACTTCAAATACTTCTTTCCAGCCCCATCTTGCCTGCAAAATTTCTTTTGAGAAATTAGCTGATGGTCTTATGGGAGGCCCTTTGTAGGTTAACTGTCTCCTTTTCTCTTGCTGATTTTAAGATTCTCTCTTTATCTTTAATCTTGGGTAATGTAATTATGATGTGCCTTGGTGTGTGCTTCCTCGGGTGCAACTTCTTTGGGACTCTCTGAGCTTCCTGGGCTTCCTGGAAGTCTATTTACTTAGCCAGATTAGCAAAGTTCTCTTTCATTATTTTTTCATATAAGTTTTCAATTTTTTGCTTTTTCTCTTCTCCTTCTGGTACTCCTATGATTTGGATTTTGGAACATTTAAAGTTGTGCTGGAGGTTCTTAAGCCTCTCTTCGTTTCTTTTGAATTCTTGTTTCTTCATTCTGTTCTGGTTGAATGTATATTTCTTCCTTCTGCTCCAAACTGTTGATTTGAGTCCTGGTTTCCTTCCCATCACTGTTGGTTCCCTGTATATTTTACTTTATTTCACTTTATATAGCCTTCACTTCTTTCTCTATTTTTTGACCATACTCAACCATTTCTGTGAGCATCTTGACTACCAGTGTTTTGAATTCTGATAGGTGGCCTACCTCTTCATTGCTTAGCTCTGTTTTTTGAGCTTTGACCTGCTCTTTTATTTGGGCCATATTTTTTGTCTAAGCATGCCTATTATATAGTAAGGGGCAGAGCCTTAGGTATTAGTCAGGGAGGGGCAACCTATGTTGCTGCATTGTGGTGCTGCATGTGGTAGAGGGGTTCAAGAGGGAATAATGCCACTTGCTCAGCTCTCAGCTGGCTTTCAGTCATATCCCCCACTACCCACAAGCAAATTGGTTCCTTCTGGTGCTAATTCCCTGGTGGGTGGTTTTGTGTATATTCTAGGACCCTGTTAGTCTCTCCAACAAGCTCTCCTGTGAGTTTCATTGGGATTTTCTAATGCTGAGGCAACTCCCACAGGTTTTTACAGTCAGAGGTTTTAAAGCTTTATTTCCCCATGCTGGAACCCTGGATTGTGTGGTCTCTCTTGCTCCCCAGTTCTTCCTCCCATTTTATCCACATGCAAATGTGGGACTGCCTGGTCCACCAGCTGCCACCTTATCAGGTCATGCCACCTTGCCATGAGTTCTCTCCACCTCAGCCACCTGATGCTGTCCTTCCTACCAGTCTGGAAGAATGTTTCTTCTTTAACTCCTTGGTTGTTGGACTTTCATGCAGTTCGATTTTCTAGCAGTTCTGGTTACTTTTTGTTTTTAAATTTGTTTTTGTTGGGTTTTTTTGCACAAAGAGGAAAGTGTATTTGCCTATGCCTCCATCTTTGCTTGAAGTCCTTGAGACATTCTTGAATTCCTGCAGTAAACATCACTTATCCATATGTTATGCTTCTTTAACTGGGGTTCCATCTTTTATTTGGTAATACTTTCTTAGGATTTATGTATTGGGTTTTGGCATCACTGTTATATGTAAGTGGCATGTAGAATTTTTCTGTTTTTCAATGATTTGAAGCACTAAATACATGCTCAGGTATTTTTTTTTTAGTGGTTTGATGGAATTCCTCTGTGAAAAGCCCAGAAACTTGACTTTTTTTTTGAGAAGAGATAGTTTTTTTAAGTTCTTTCTTAACTGTTTTCATGTTATCTAGTCTACTAAGGTTTTCTAACTCTTTTGGGGTCACTTTTGACTATTTATATTTTCTAGAAGGACATCAACTTCATCTACATTTTCAAATTTAAGAGTTGAGTAAAGCAATATCTTATGGGTCTTTAGATTTCTTTTCATTTGTATAATTTACCTGACATTTCTTATTTTGACTATTTTGTGCATTCTCACTTTTTTTCTGAAAAAAGTTAGCTAGTAGTTTATTTTACTCTGTTACCCTCTAAAAACCAGCTTTTAAATTTATACACTTATTTTTAATGTTTTCTACCATTAATTTATTTTCACTTTATTAATTCTTTCATTCTGATTTCATTATATTCTTTTCTAACTTCCTAAAGTTCTTTATTTTCTTGGCTTAAGTATCTGACCACAAATTTTCCTCTGAACACTACTATAGGTATATCCCATCATTTTAGATATTATTTATATAAAAATCATGTCTATGTATTTATATTCACATTTATTTATGTAATAAATTCTTTTACTACCACTCTTCTAGATATTTAGTGATTTAAAATTTAATTTTCTTTTTGATGTAAGAATTTTAAGCAGAGTAATTTTAATTTCTAGGTAGAAGAGTTTTTTTTTACCTTTAAAAAATTAAGTACTAGATGTACTGCATTGTAATCTGAGAATATTATCTCTATTTTTAGACTTGGCTGAGATTTTAATAGTTTCATAAACACAAAAAGGAAGGTGTATTCTGTTTTCTAGTATCTATACACTTCCCTAATCCCATTTTCCTCTTCTTCCCCAGATATAGCCTTATTCTAAATCTTGTGTTTATATTTCAATGCATGTGCATGTGTATACATAAGAGGTACATATTATTCTCATAAAACATTTCCGCATTTCTATAAATGATATATTCTACAAGCATTTTAACTTTTTTAAGATTCCATTTTGAAAGATTTTGTCTTGATATAAATATCTCATCTGTGTTTATATTCACTGATGTAGTATTGCATCACTTGAATGTATACTGAATTATTTGTACTTTCCTCCCTATAAATGGACACTGACTTGATTCCAATAGTTTACAAATATAAAACAATGTTGATAAATTTTATTTCTAATATTTTAGCGGTTACTCTTAACTTAAAGACATACCTATGCCTAAGTGTGATCCTTACCTGTTTTGCTCTCTCAAACACTACCAGTACATTCAGAGACTTTAACTCTGGCTTCCACATCATGTCACACATGACACTGGGTTTCATGATTAGGTCCCATTCTCTTTCCAAATCCCCAGTTTAGCCATTTCCTCATTTTATACAGCCTGTGTTCTCAGATTTACCCTCAGGTTCAGCAACTTTTTTCTCCCCTTTTACTCTTGCATCTCTTCCCTTTCTTCTAATTTCAATTCTTTTCTTCCTAGAGTTCACCCTTTAGTAGTTCTCTCAGTGGCTGTCCACAGGAGCAGTTTTGAAACAGATGTGAACCTAGAGAACCTCCTGAGTCACTTTTCAGAGCTATTACTGTGTTATCTTTCTGAACTTTTTTCCTTGTCACTAGGAGTCCATGATATAAAATGAGGTGGACTGAGTTGATGGCTATTCCTTGAAGCTAGTGTCCTGACTACAAAAAATACGCATATATATCGACATTTTTTCATTAATGTAACAGTAAAACTCAAGCCAAACAGGCTTGGGCCAAATAGGAATGTTTGTCAACAGGTGCCTAACTTGATCCAAGAGTCAAGAAATGCCATCAAAACTTGGTTCTTCTGTATTCATTTATTGTGTCAGATTCCTAGTTGCTGGGTTTATTTAGGGTAACTCTCAAACATGTGACTTTCAGATGACCTCCTGGTAATGCTAGGGGAAAAAAGGAGACTGTTTCCTAGCACTTAGTAGAAGTCTCTTTGTGTCTCATTAGGTGAGATTGTATCTCTTGCCCATGTCTAAACTGATGGCTATGGCCAGAGAAATAAAACACTCTGATTGGCCAGATCTGATTTAACTGCTCACCTCTGGAGACAATGCCAGTGAATCCACATTGAATTTAATTCCACTGAAAATTCATGAGCTGAGAGCAGGAAAAGAAGTGACTTCTCAGAGGAAAAATGGGATACTATTTCCAGAATAAGGGTGAATGGATTGGGGGAAGAATCACAAACAAAGATAAAACAAACACAACAGATGTCAGGCACCCAGAGCTCTGCTGAGCACTGTGAAGACAGGTAGACGTTATGTTATGTAATCCCTACTGTGAAACATTTGAAAGCTTGAAAAATCAGTGTAGCAAAAAGCCAGGTTGCTGGTTCCATATCTTCTTCTAAGAGAGTTAACAGCAGCTACAGCCCACACAAAGCTCCCAGCAAGCTGAAAGCTTCTCTACTAAAGTGTCCTTTTTCTTTTTTTCTGCTTGTGGGTTTTTTTTTTAGCTCTGTTGTTCAGGGAAGCTCTGAAAAGTGAGGGAGTGAATACTCTCAGGGGTAGCTTTCAGGCTATAGTGTATAGAATTTGGTGGAAAATTCCCCGTTCTCCCCATCCTCCCTGGAGTTGCTTTTGAGGTATGTCCCACAATGTTTCAGAAAGCTTCCAGCAAAATGGAGTGCTGGTTTCCCATAGAAGTAACTCACTGATCAACACACCATTTCCTGGCTCTTCTCCCTTCTCTGATTCAGTTTTCCATCTCCTTCATTTGTATTTCTTCATTTCCTGTATAAACTAACTGTAACCAGTCTTGTCTGATGCTGGGGGAAATCAAGGTAAGACACAAAGTGTCCTATGAGATACCACCAAAGAGTGATATCATGTCTTTTTTTTTGTCACAGAAGAATGGAGGTAAACACTGGCTGAAAAGAGAAAAAGAAAAGAATTACTTGGAATTGACTAGAAGTAGTAGAAGGAGGGTGAAAGAAGGGGTGGATTAAGCTCTATCTTAATTTCTGAGTAGAAATATTCCACAAACATGAAAAAGTAAAAGCTAGATGTGTTATGCACAGATTAACACATGCTCATGTTTGTTAAGGCAATACTGAATGTCAGGCCCTATTCTAATCTCCTCCCATTGAAGTCTATATTCTCATATGTGCAGAAGAGCTAGACAATAGGCAGGCATACAGGTAAAGGCACAAGGTAACTTGAGATGATAATAAATATTATGATGGAAATACACAAGGTGTGGTAGAAGTAACTGAAGTGGAGGTGTATCTTGGGGGTCATCAGAGAAGGCCTCTTTGAGGAGGTGACTTTTGAGCCTTGACACTTGAAGACTGAGGTAGAACCAGCCATGGGAAATCTAGAGAAAGAGGAGAATGTGATTGAGAACGTGACTCAGGGAACAGCACAGTCTTTAAGTCCCAAAGCATGAAAGAATTTCTCACATTTTAGGACCATGAAAGGAAATGAGAGTGGATGGAATATATTGAGGTGGCACAGGCAGCTACTGAGTTGTGAGAGTTGGGTACAGGTCAGGAAGTGTTCCCTGCTGATGGCTCACAGTCAAGTCCCTCCCCAGCATGGCCTTCTGCTGAAGGGAGCTGTTTTGCTCAAGGTTGTTACCTCTTCTCATAAGCAATGTGTAGTCAGTGACTGGTAAAGAGAGAAAGACCCAGCTCTTTGCCTCAATTTGGGACATATCCAAAGGGCCATCCCTGCTTCCAACTCCTCCTGGGATCAGCTGAGGCTTCTGTCACAATCAAATCAAAATTCGATGCTTGCCTCAGCCCAATCCTTCTTTTCTTTTACCTGGGTGTGTCCTGTGCCCTCCTCAATTAAACACATACAGGCAGGTCTGCATCTGAGTATATTTTCTGGGGAAATGACCTAGAAAGTTGGTACTGGA
Organism: Phyllostomus discolor; assembly: GCF_004126475.2. Classification (NCBI taxonomy): domain Eukaryota; kingdom Metazoa; phylum Chordata; class Mammalia; order Chiroptera; family Phyllostomidae; genus Phyllostomus; species Phyllostomus discolor. The sequence goes on along the minus strand of NC_040911.2, from coordinate 68,799,086 downwards.
AGTGTTCCAAGGAAACAGAATCCAAAATGGGATGTTAGAACTGGGTCACCCATCACCGGCCTGACAATGAGGATCCCATTGCAGGAGGTGGGTGGAACACTGATATTCCCTAGCATGTCATGGTATAGTAGTGCACTTGTTAACATCTTACCAGTGGTCACCTGTAGTGTGATTCCTGTAGAACAGAATGCATTGGCAGTTGTACCATGTCAGGAATTTGAGAGGCACAGGTGAAATAGTAATTATAATGACTATGCAATTGGATTCCTCTTACTAAGTACAAATGATGCATTGAAAAACTTCAATAGAAGGTCAAGAGTGATTAATCATCAATTAAGGGCAAAATGTAAAAGTCAGAAGATTTTTTTTGTCATTGTGTAAAGAAACTGTCATATCCTGCAGCTGAAGGGCTATAAAAATCTAAGGGCCAGACCTAGGACTTAATTAAAAGAGTGGCAGGGCTGCAGAGAAGGTTATCAAATGATCACACCTGAACTATCCTGCAGATAATGGTCCATCTTATTGATGTTATGATGATTGGGCTAAAAAAACAGGTGTGGCAAGAGTACTAGAAGTCTTGATAAGAGGCACATTCCAGGGGGACAGAGTAAATTCTATAAAAATTCAGGATATCTTACTAGTGAAAATTTTAGGGGTACAGTGGTCTGGGAACACAAAGGATATTCATGTAAAGTATAGGCTCTTCCCAATATTTTGACCAGTAAGAAGGAAGCACAATTTCTGGAAGGACTTTTTTGATTCTATAACGGTATGTCCATCTTCACATACTGCTCTGACCCACATTCTGGGTGACATGGAAGGCTGCTAGTTTTGAGTGGGTTCCAGAACAGGCAAGGATGCTGTAGCAGGTCTAGACTGTGGTATAAATAGCCCTGCTGCTTGGTGCATATGCTCCATCAGATCCCAAGACAAAGGTGTCAAACTCATTTTCACCAGGGGCCACATCAGCCTAGTTGTTGCATTCAAAGAGCCAAACTAATTTTAGGACTGTATAAATGTAACTACTCCTTAACTAGAGGCAAGGAGCTCAGCACTGCTGCTGGGTAGAAACAAGGTGCTGGTCCAGATAAAACAAGGTGAAGGGCCAAATCCCATGGGCCGTGTTTGCCACCTGTGTCCTAAGGCATTTGGGGAATCAGTGGGACCAAATACACTATGCAGACTTTAGCATATCCTATTTAAAAAAATCAATTTAGACCCCTAGGGTTTTGGGTTAAAACCTTGTCATTTTTAGCAAGGATTTCATATATATATGAAGAACAGCTCCTTGCATTTCTGGGCTTGGTAAGGATAGAGCACCCGACTATGGAACATCATCTAGCCATGGGCCGTATCTGTTCATCATGACATGGGTTCTGTGAAATCTCCCAAGTTACAAATTTAGCCCTGGCTGGCATGGCTCAGTGGATTGAGTGCCAGCCTGTGAAGCAAAGTGTCACGGGTTTGATTCCCAGTCAGGGCACATGGTTGGGTTGTGGGCCAGGTCCCCAATAGGGGGTGCACAAGAGGCAACTATATATTAGGGGAAAAAAAGGAGAATAAATTTAGGTGGGCCCAGCAGCAATCTGCCATAAAAATGAAAGCCATACAACCAGAATGGAACACAAGTATAAACAAAAACCTGAGTGAGCAAGTGAGCAGATCACCATGTCATTCAGCACTGTTGCACTGGATTCTGTACTTCATCTCACAGCTATGGCTAGAGGCTGTGTATTTGTACCTCCCATATGATTTTCTACAACACAGAAGAATGATGGAAACACGGAAAGCTGTGAGGGTAACAATCCTCTCAATCGGCACAAATTTGAGGAGTGTTCCTGATCATGTACTTTCTGTGGAATGAGAAGCACTCCAACATGAGAATCTATAGAATTCATGAGCAATGGGAATAGTTTTGCTAATTGGTCAAGTGTTTGGGACAGAAAAGATTCAAGATCAAGGACAACAGGGTCTGAATAAAGATGTTAATAGACTAATGGAATAGACTAACCATAACCCTATCCCAATCCACCCCCTGCCAGCCCTACCCATCTCCCTGCCATTTCCACCTCACCTTCTTTTTGTCCATGTGTCCTTTATACTTGTTCCTGCAAAGCCTTCCCCTTTTCCTCTGAAATTCCCTCCCCTCTCCCTCTGGTCACTGTCAGCCTGTTCTCAATTTCAGTGTCTTCGGTTATATTTTGCTTGATTGTTTGTTTTGTTGAATAGGATCCTGTTAAAGGTGAGATCATATGGTATTTGTCTTTTACTGCCTGGCTTATTTCTCTTAGCATAATGCTTTCCAGTTCCATCCATGCTGTCCCAAAGGGTAGGAGTTCCTTCTTTCTTTCTGCTGCATAGAATTCCACTGTTCAAATGTACCATACATTTTGACCCACTCATTTACTGATGGGCACTTAGGTTGCTTTCAGCACTTGGCTATTGTAAATTGTGCTGCTATGAACACTGGGGTGCATAGGTACTTTTCAATTAATATTTCTGGATCCTTAGGGTATAATCCAAGTAGTGGAATTTCTGGGTCAAAAGGCAGTTTCATTTTTTGTTTTCTGGGGAGATTTCATACTGTTTTTCCATAGTGGCTGCACCATTCTGCATTTCTATCAAGAGTGCATTAGGATTCCTTTTTCTCCACAGCCTTGCCAGCCTTTGTTGTTTGTTTATGATGGCCATCTGACCAGTGTCAAGTGGTGTCTCATTGTAGTTTTAATTTGTATCTCTCTGATGGCTAGTGATGTGTGGCATCCTTTCATATGTCTTGGAGCCTTCAGTATGTCCTCCTTGGAAGAGTGTCTGTTCAGGTCCTTTGCCCATTTTTTAATTGGGTTGTTTGTCTTCCTGGAGTGGAGTCATGTGAGTTCTTTATATATTTTGGAGATCAAACCCTGGTCTGAGGTATCATTGGCAAATATATGTTCCCATACAGTTGATCCCTTTTCATTTTAATCATGTTTTCTTTAGCCATGCAGAAGCTTTTTATTTTGATGACATCCCATTTGTTTATTCTTTCCATTATGTCTTTTGCAATAAGGGACAAATTTGTGAAAATATTGCTGCATAGAATATTTGAGATTTTTCCTGCCTATGTTCTCCTCTAGGACTTTTATGGTATCACAATTTATATTTAAGTCTTTTATCCACCTGGAATTTATTTTTGTGTATGGTGTATGTTGGTGCTTCAGTTTCATTTTTTTTTTGTTTTTGCATGTAGTTGTCCAGCTCTTCCAATACCATTTGTTGAAGAGGGTATATTTACTCTATTTTATGCTTCTGTCCCCTTTGTCCAATACTAATTCACCATAGAGACTTGGGTTTATTTCTGGGCTCTCTATTGTGTTCCATTGATCTATGTGTTTGTTCTTGTATCAGGACCAGGCTGTTTTGATTGCCGTGACCTTGTAATACACTTTGAAATCAGGTATTGTGATCCCTCTTACTTTGTCCTTCTTTCTCAAAATTGCTGCAGCTATTGAGCTCATTTATGGTTCTACATAAATTTTTGAAATGTATGTTCTATACCTGTTAAATAGGTCACTGGTACTTTAATAGGGATTGCATTGAATCTATAAATTGCTTTGGGTAGTATGGACATTTCGATGATGTTAATTCTTCCAATCCATGAACATGGTACATGCTTCCATTTATTTGTGTCTTTCTTAATTTCTTCCTTCAGTGTTGTGTAGTTTTATGAGTACAGGTCTTTTACCTCCTTGGTTAGGTTTATTTCTATGTACTTTATTTTTCTTGTTGCATTATCAAATGAGATTTTTTCCTGATTTCTGTTTCTGATATTTCATTGTTGGTATACAAAAATACTTTCAATTTCTGAATGTTGACTTTGTATCCCACTGTTTTACCTAATTCACTTATTAAGTCCAGTAGTTTTTTGGTGGAGTCTATAAGATTTTCTATGTACACTATAATGTCATCTGCAAACAATGACTGTTTTGTTTCCTCCTTTCAAATTTGAATGCCTTTTATTTCTTTTCCTTGTCAGATGGCTGTGTCTAGGACTTCCAATACTATGTTGCATAGAAGTGATGAAAGCCGGCATCCTTGTCCTGTTCATGATCTTAGTGGGAAAACTTTTAGTTTTTGCCCATTGAGTATGATGCTGGCTGTAGGTTTCTCATATATGGTCTTTATTATATTGAGGTATGCTCCCTCTACTCCCACTTTGATCAGTGTTTTTATCATAAATAAAGATGCTGAACCCTATCAAATGCTTTTTCTGCATCTATTCACATGATCATGTGATTTTTGTCTTTGCTTTTGTTTATGTGATGTATTACATTTATTGATTTGTGAATATTGTACCAGCCTTGCATCCCTGGGATGAACCCCACTTGATCATGGTATATGATCTTTTAAATGCATTGCTGGATGCAGTTTGCCAATATTTTGTTGAGGGTTTTAGTATCTATGTTTATCAGAGATATTGGCCTATAGTTTTCTTTATTTGTTGTGTGTTATATGGTTTTGGGATTAGGATGATGCTGGCTTCATAAAAAGAGTTTGGTAGTCTTCTGTCTTTTTGGATCATTTTGGAATAGTTTGTGAAGGATAGGGGATTAGCTCTTCCTAAAGTATTTTGTAAAATTCTGTGAATCCATCAGGTTTAGGGCTTTTCTGTGACAAGAGGTTTTTGATTACTGCTTCAATTTTGTCAGATATTATTGGTCTGTTCAGGCTTTCTATTTCTTCTTCATTCAGTTTTGGGAGATTATATTTTTCTAGAAATTTTTCCATTTCACCCTGGCTTTCAAATATCTTGGCATATAGTTGCTGGTAGTAATTTCTTACAATCCTTTGTATTTCTGTGGTATCAGTTGTAATCATTTCTAATTTTACTTATTTGGGTCCTATCTCTTTTTTTCTTAATGAGGCTGCTGAACGGCTTGCTGATTTTGTTTATCTTTTCAAAGAGCCAGCTCCTGGATTTGTTGGTCCTTAGAATTGTTCTTTTACACTCTATGTTGTTTAATTCTGCTCTGATCTTGGTTATTTCCTTCTACTCACTCTGGGCTTTGTTTGTTGTTGTTCCTCCAGTTCTTGTAGATGTAGGGTTAGGTTGTTTATTTGAAATGTTTCTATCTTTTTTTAGGTAGGCTTGTATCACAGTGAACTTCTCTGTCAAGTCTGCCTTTGCTTTGCTCCATAAGTTTTGGACTGTTGTGAGTTTTTTCACTTGTTTCCAGAAACTTTTTGATTTCTTCCTTGTTCTTGTTCTTAACCTGTTCATTGTTTAAGAGCATGCTATTCAGTCTTTATAAATTTGGGTGTATTTGAGTTTTTTCCTTGAGGTTGGTGTTTAGTTTCAAGCTCTTGTGTTCCAAGAAAATGCCTGATATGATTTCAATTTTCTTGAATTTGTTGAGGCTTGTTTTGTGTCCTATCATGTGGTCTATCTTTGAAAATGTTCCATGTGCATTTGAAAAGAATATGTATTTTGCATCTTTAGGATGAAAGGTTTGTTATGTATCTGTTAAGTCCATTTGATCTAGGGCAATTTTTTCAATGCTGCAATATCCTTGTTGATATTTTACCTGGAAGATCTATCCTTTTTTGAAATTCAGGTGTTAAAATCCACTAGTATAAGTGTGTTGCTGTCTATGTATTTCTTGAAGTCCTCCAAGATTTTCCTTATTTTGGGGGGGTGCTCCTATGTTGGGTGTATATATATTTATACTGTTTCTTTTGTCTCAATGGAGTTTTCCCTTGAGTATTATGAAGTGTCTTTCTGGGTCTCTTTTTATGGCCTTTGCATTAATGTCTATTTTGTCTGATATAAGTATTGCTACTCAGCTTTTTTTCCTGTCCATTTACTTGGAATATTTTTTTCCCAACCCTTCACTCTCAGTCTATGTAGGACTTTTGTTCTGAGGTTGGTCTCCTATAGGCAGCATATGTGCAGGTCATGTTTTCTTATCATTTAGCTACCCTATGTCTTTGATTGGAACATTTAATCCATTTACCTTTAAGGTTATTATTAATAGGTAATCATTCACTGCCATTTTACTTCCTTCATACCTGTGTTTCTCTTTCTCACACTATTTTTCTTCTTTTTCTTATAGCAGTCCCTTTAGCATATCTTGCAGTGCTGATTTGGTGGATGTGTATTTTTGTAGGGAACCAATTTGTGTGGAATGGCAAACTTAGCTCAGCCCTGTTGAAGAACCCAATAAGTGCATTGTGGTACACAGGAGCTAAACCCGTGGATAAGTCCCCCCATGGGAAATCAGGCCTGCATTATAACTAGGGTGCTTTATGACTTGCTCTTGCTAAAACTCCCTTACCCTGAGTTGAGGCAGAAAATCCTTACTGCATATCTTCAAAATAACTTCCTGAAGTCTGTGCTAATTCTCCCAAGGACTGAGGTGTAACCAGACCTATTACCCTTATCATTCCCTTGCATTTGCAACATTTCTCCTTGTTAATCTGTAAGAAGTAATCAGTAACATCCCTTCCATTGCTATCTGTAAAAAGTAATTTCCTAAAGCAATCCTGAGCATAATGAATGAAAACTTCCTTTGATGTATGCTGTTAGAAAGCCAACAAAAGCTTGTCAAGGCAAGGGTCAGTGTGTTCTCCCCTTGAGAGAGTAGTCGTGTCATCCCTTTTCCCCCAGAGGACTCAGTAGTCTGTGTGAATTTATCTTGTATCTCATGCATAATGCCACGGACATTGCTGGCTGGTGCCTGCATCATATTCTTTCAGCCTTATTTTGCCTGGGAAACTCCTTATTTTGCCTTCTATTTTAATTGAGAGTGTTGCTGGGTAGTTTAGTCTTGGTTGCAGGCTTTTGCTTTTCATTACTTGGAATATTTCTTACCATTCCCTTCTGGCTTATAGTGTTTTTGTTGAGAAGTCAGCTGCTGGCTTTATCGGTGCTCTCTTGTATGTTACTTCCTATTTGTTCCTTGCTGCCTTTAAGATTCTCTCTTTGTCTTTGAATTTTGCCATTTTAATTATGATACATCTTGGACTAGGCCTCTTGAGGTTCTACTTGATTGGGACCCTCTGTGCTTCCTGGATTTGTGTGACTTTTACTTTTATCCAAATACAGAAGTTTTGCATCATTACTTTTTCAAACTGGTTTTCTATTTCTTGCTCTTCTCCTTCTCCTTCTGGTATTCCTATTATATGGATATTATTATGTTTCATGTTGTCCTGCAGTTCCCTTAACATCTCTTCATTCTTTTTTAGTCTTTTTTCATTGTCTTGCTTTTTCTGGCAGTTTTTTTCCTACCTTATCCTCCAGCCCACTTTCAATCCCCTGCTTCATCTAGCCTGCTTTTGATGTGTTCTTCAGTTCAGAAATTGTATTCTTCATTTCCTCTTGGCTCTTGTTGATAGTTTCTATGTCTTTTTTCATGTTGATATATTTTGCAGTAAGTTACCCACAGTTTTCCTGTAGGTTTTGGTAATTCTCAGTGAGCTCATTGAGCTTCCTTATAACCATTGTTTTGAACTCAGTATCTGATAATTGACTTCCTGTATTTCATGTAGCATTCTTTTGAGGATTCTTCCTTTCCTTTCTTTTGGGAATTGTTTCTTTTTATTCCCATATTTTGTGTGTGTGTGTGTGTGTGTGTGTGAGAGAGAGAGAGAGAGAGAGAGAGAGAGAGAGAGAGAGAGACTCTTCTTGTTTTCCTCTGCTTCTTAAATTAATCTACTTTGTCTCCCTGAGTCTGTGCAATGAACTTCAATGGAGAAGTGAGATCTCTATAGGAGACCTGTGAGATTCAGTGGTGTAGTATTCTTGATCTCCTGAACTTGATGCTCTTGGGATGCCATTTGTGCTGTTTATGTTGGCTTTCTGGATATAATTGGGTTTTGATTGTAGCTGAGTCATTTTTTGGTAGGTTCTTCCCTCCAGCTGGTTGATTGAGGGTTACTCCACCCAGCACATCTTGTATGTTTGTGTAGGTACAGTCAGTTGGTGATGAAGCTGATTCTTCTGTCTGCCAAGGTTATAAAGCTTCTGTCTCACCTTGTTCAGTTGTTTGTTCCAGGTGATTTCTCCACAATTTAGTTGCAATTCCAGATTGGTGCCGGGAGGAGATTAGTGTGGCTTCCGTTCACTCCTCTGCCATCTTGCCTCTCCCACTTTGATGTCTTTGCTAGATAGAAAATAAGATCTTGTTGCCTGTTTCTTATGTGAATATTTTCACTTTAAACATTTAAAAATATATTTACTGGCCATTAGAATTTCTTCTTTTATGGATTATCCATTCATATTCTTTGTTCATTTTTCCTAGTGAATGTCCTGGAAGGCTTTTTTATATTTATTTGGAGGAATTCTACATATAACATGGGTTTTTGCTCTTCAAAAAATAAATATGTATATATTTTACCAGCTTGTTGCTTATTTTAAAATTTGTTTTTAAATTCATGTCTGAAATTTTTAAAATTTATGATGTAAAATCTACCAGGTTAAAATATTTTATTCCTTTTAACTAGAATATGTAGCTATTAACCTCATATTCAATATATTTTCTTTTTCTTATAAATAGCTGTCAGAGTATTATTTTTTGAGCCCCTGTTCCTTTCTCCACTAATCTGAAATGTTATCTTCATTATACATACACTTAAGTCTGTAAAATAATGACAAAATGAGGGGTATAGACATATAGAAATATTTATAGAAAAACATGTCTAACTCCTTGCTGATACATGTGAAACTATTGTTGAAATGGAAAATGTTATATAAGAACATAAATTTCAAAGTTAACTCAAATAGAAAATCTGAATAGATCAGTAATCATTTAAGAATTTTTGAAGTTTTTGAATAATTAAGGATTTGATAATATAATGCACCATAAACTATAACATTTTGATATTAGCACAAGAATTATAGGAAAGAATACAAAGGCTAAAAAGAATATTTAAGATAAATTATAGAAAAACCATTAAACTCCAAAAGAACACAAAACTATTACAAGAATCCCATTCAAATCCAGTGTCCCAACCTTACAGCAAGAGCCCTTGGTTCATGCAGAGGGCACAACAGGAGCAAACATATATTTTCCTGAAGAAGAGGAATTCTGCATTTTTTACTTGCTTGTACCTGCTGAGCTTTCTGAAAGGCTGCGCTAGTAGCTAGTAACCATGGTCACCTCTGGGAAGGTACCTAGGTAGCTAAACAAAAAGGTGTGAGAGAAAAAATTTTCATCATATATACCCTGTATTTTTGGAATTCTGAACAATGTACCTCTATTACCCATTGAAAAAATGAATAAAAGAAAATACACCCCCAATGAAATGAAATTAAATGAAAAAAACAGTCAGTAAGAACCAACACACATGATATATTGTATGTATTGAAAATATATGTATTAAAATATATACTATGTATATAATAACATAGTTTATAATGGTCCAAAACAGTAACAATTAAAAAGTCTATTTATAGGCAAATAGTTAAGTAAACATTGCTGTATAGACATAATAAACTATTATGCAGTGGTGAAAAATAAGTGAGATAGACATACTTGTACATAAAAATATCACCAGACTTACTGTTAAGTGAAATATACAAGTTGTGGAAAAATACATTATATTTCATTCACACAAAGCAAAGCTATATATCTCTATGGATAGTTCCAGATGTTCTGGAAAGATTCATGACAAAAAGATAATAGCAGTTGCATTTACAGAGAGCACTAGGGTTAAAATGAGCTTTGATTTTGCATTCTGAGAATGTGAGGCCTGTCCAGAAAGTATCCATCCATGTACTACGAAACATAGAGACATTTATTGAAGAAGATACAATGCAAGAAACATTGTACAGAGGACAATGATGCCTCAGTCTCCTTCAAAGCAGGCACCTTGGAACCTCACACAATTCTCCCAATTGCCATTAGCTGCCCCATTGTATTTTCCTAAACCTCATTGACAGTCTGAAATTTCTTCAAAGGTGATTTTAGTGTTGTGAAAAGCCAGAAGTCACACAGCTCCAGATCTGGGCTGTAGTGGGGCTGAGTCACACAGGTGATTTGATGTTTTGCCAAAAAACTTTGCATGAAATGTGATGCATGAGCAGGCGTGTTGTCCTGTGATAAAGCTGCCAATTACCAGTTGCCCAAAACTGTTGCCTTCTGAATAATCCCAATAGTTCCTGTGGAGGAATGTTCAAGCTTAATACAAAATTGGATGTAGATTCATTGCTGTACTCACTCAGTTATTTTGAATGCGATGGCCACGTATTACACATACTCACTCAATACCATCTATCACCCCCACTGATTTGTACAATGTAGTCATCATTATTTATGCATGTGCATTCCAGTCCACTCTTCTTGGCTGCCAGGTTACATTGGTGCACTGTTCTTGTTATATTAAATGGCTGGATTTTTTCTAGGGAGAACTTATATATTCCTGCTTTATTTGTATAATGGAAATGAATAAAACACAAAAGAAGAAAGTAAGGCTTGCTATTTATATTCAAAATGCTTATTACTTTGTTTTTTATAAAAGCATAAATATTGGAAATAAACTTTCATTAATAGGAAACTGGCTAAATAGATTATAATGTATCCTTGTTGTTTAATAACATGTCACTATTACAAAGAATGAGGTGGTTCTCTCCATAATCACATGAATGCTTAAATGCATTGAAAGTAGATTGATTGCATACAAATTTACTGACAATTTTACTTTCAGGGAGGGAAATGGAAATGGAGAAAGAGTGAATTGAGCCTAAACTGTTTGTTTTTAATATATAAGCTTTTCAAATATTTCAATAATAATGGGTTATGTATTACTGTGTAATTAAAATCTATACACAGAATACATGATCTATAGTTAAGGGTGACAATATGTTTATGTATAAAAAATATAAATAGTTCTAGGCCCTGATTCATGTGGCTGTCCTGCCCCCATTGTTTTTTTTTAGGTATTTGACTGATGGAATTAAATTTTTACTCCCCTTTTCATAAGCTAAAAAGAAAATATTTCCCAATCTATCCATCTTTCTTTTATGGGGAATTTCAAGTGGGTTAAAAATAAGAACTGCTTGCTAAGGACTGAATTCAGCAAAAGCAAAAAAGGGGTCAATTTGTTTCCAAGAAAGTCCCTACCTATTGGTTTTCCCAGGAAAATTGTTGTGTGGGTGCTCCTATGTGAAACAGGAGACTTTCTGTTACATCTCCCAGTGTTAGGTGCATACCCCTCACATACTGCCTATGGTAGGTCAAAGGGGCATCTGGTCCTATTTGATTTTCAAACCCTGAAGAACCGAAAGAGTTAGGCAGGTCTTCCAAACTGCTTTTCCAAGGGAGTTCTAATTTGTGCTTTGGCAACTTCACACATTGAAAGGAAAGGAAATTTCCCAGAGATTCCCCGTCACTTTAGAAAGCCGTGAACTCACTGTTACCTGGAGAGCTGAGTTCATCACTGACATAGAATTTGGCCTATTCTAGTCAAAGATGCAGTGTACCACTGCAAATAGACCCTAAGTCAGCCACCTCAGCTTGGAAATGTTCACTTCAAAAAGACCCTGTTTTTCCTATTGAATTTCCCTTGAAGCCTAAAACCCATTTTCTATAGTGCAGAATTTCCATTAAAGTTGCTAGTTCTGAGACGGCTTTTTTTCTTGAGCACCCAAATGCTTTGGACATTGCTAAGGGCATGTGGACACATTTAAAATTTTAGGATACCATTTAAAGAGATACTTGTTCATAGGATATGTACAGCAAGACTTCATGTTATTAAGATGCTGGTGAAGTGGCCTAATGAGGAAGTACAATAGTTTAATTTGTGTTTCTTGGGACTTTGCCTGAAGTTTCCTGCCCATATTTTTTAGTAGAACTAAATTGGTAAATAGAAGCACAATAAACTCCAATTTTAACACCTATATTAAATGCCCACCTGTCACAAGTTTAAGAATCAGCTACAACATTGGGTTGAAGGTGTGCATACAAACATGTGCATGCACATTTCTACTCTACATTTAAAGATACATAAATTCAGTCCTACATCATTTTTCCTTACAAAATCTTGCAGGCAATTATCATCTATATTTAGCATTTTTTTCTGATTATAAAAGAGATCCATGTTTAGCACAGAAAATTTAGAAAAATCAGAAAAATACAGAAGAGTAAATTCAAAGTCACTGATTAGCCCATTACCCACAAAAAACCATAGTTTAATAAATGCGCAGATTAAAAGCAGGATTTAAAACTCATATAAATTATAATCTCAGTGAAGTAATTTACATTTTGCTTTTCTTAACTTGAAGGTTGTAGCATCAGTGTTTCCCCATGTCACTTAAAAATGTAAAATACCAACATATCAGTTTTTTTAATTTTTATTTTTCAGTTCTAGTCTGCACATTCAATATTATTTTGCTTTAATTTCAGGAGGACAGCATAGAGATTGGGTAATCATATACTGTGGAAAGTGATCCCCTGATATTAAAAGTACCCTTCTGGCACCATACATACCGTATTTTTTTGGATTATAAGATGCACTTTATTACCACATTTTTTGCTTCCAATTTTTTCCCTCCTATTTTCTTCCTCTAAAACCTAGGTGCATCTCGGGTCCACATCATAATACACACCTAGGTTTTAGAGGAGGAAAATAAGAAAAAGTTTTTGAAGCAAAAAATGTGGTTAAAATGTGTGTCTTATAGTCTGAAAAATGTGATAGTTATTGAAATATTATTATTATTATTATTATTAATGTGAACTATATTTTTAATTTTAATCATTGTTCAAGTACAATTTTCTATCTTTTACTCCCATTCCAGCCCACCCACTCAGCTCTCTCCATGTCCCTCCTATTTCCACCCACCCCTAGTTTTTGTCCATGTGTCCTTTATACTTGTTCCTGTAAACCATTCCCCTTTTTCCCTGAAATTCCCTCCCCTGTCACCTCTGAACACTGTCAGCCTGTTCTCTGTTTCAGTGTTTTTGGTTATATTTGTTTCCTTGTTTTTTTGATTAGGCTCCTGTTAAAGGTGAGATCATATGGTATTTGTCTTTCACCATCTGGCTTATTTTGCATAGCATAATGCTTTCCAATTCTATCCATGCTGTCCCAAAGGGTAGGAGCTCCTTCTTTCTTTCTGCTGCATAGAATTCCATTGTGGAAATGTACCATAGTTTTTTGATTCATTCATTTACTGATGGGCATTTAGGTTGCTTCCAACACTTAGCTATTGTAAATTGTGCTGCTAAGAACATAGGTGTGCAAAGGTTCTTTTGTATTGGTGCTTTAGTGTTCTTAGGATATAGTCCCAGCAGTGGAATTGGACAAAGCCGCCATCTTCCTTCCCAAAATATTATTGACTATAGACCCTATGCTGTACTTTATATCCCCATGATTATTTTGTAACTACTAATTTGTAACACATCAGGTAATGGCTGCAGGTTTCACTGCAGTATTGTAGCTTTATTAAACTATTTTCTTATTTTTTAAAAAGTTTATTGAATTTATTGGGGTGATATTGGTTGATAAAGTTATATAGGCTTCATACTTACAATTTCATAATACATCATCTATATATTGTATTGTGTATTCACCCAAAGTCAATTCTTCTTCCATCATCATTTATTACCCGTTTACCATCCTCTACCAACCCCCACCCTTTTTACCTCTGATAATCACCAAACTGTTGACTGTGTCTATGATTTTATTTTTTACTTAACCCCTTCATCTTTTTTACCCAGACTCCCAATATCTCTCCCCTCTGACAGCTGTCAGTCTCTTCTCTGTGTCTATGAGTCTGTTTCTCTTTTGTTTATTTATTTATTTTGTTCATTAGATTCCACATGTGAGTGAAACCATATGGCATTTGTGTTTCTCTGGCTGGCTTATTTTACTTAGCATAATACTCTCCAGATCCACCCATACTGTTGCAAAAGATAAGATTTCCTTCTTTTTTACAACCCACTAGTATTCCATTGTGTAAATATACCACAGCTTTTTTATGCACTCATCTACTGATAGGCACTTGGGCTGCTTCCAAATTTTGGCTATTGTAAATAATGCTGCAATGAACACAGGGGTGCATATATTCTTTTGAATGAGTGTTTCAGATTTTGGGGGGTATATTCCTAGATGTGGAATTGCTGAGTCATAAGGCAGTTTCATTTCTAAACTTTTGAGGAAATTCTCTAACGTTTTCCACAGTGACTGAAGCAATCTGCATTCCCACCAACAGTGCACAAGAGTTCCATTTCTCCACATCCTCACCAGCACTTAGCTTCTTATGTTTGGATATTTAAGTTGTAGCTAATTTTGTGATATTGTACATAATGCTATGATTAACATCCTTTTTGGCAATCTTTTCTGCACCTCTAATTATTTTATTAGACTAGAAAAAAGATTATTGGGTCAGAGAATATGCCATAATTTTGTATTCAAGAAAACCTTGCTTTTTCATGAGTCCTTGAAAATTGGCACATAATAGGCATTCAGTAACTATTTGTTAAGTGGGTATGCATATCTTAAAGTGCTAGTTCATAGTGCCAAGTTGTTTTCCAGATGGATTGTGTTCATATACACCTTCACCAATACAAAAAATGAATTTTATGCTGCATTCATCAACATTCAATATTATGATTTACTTCTTATCTTTGACTATCAACAGGTGGACAGTAATAACCTTCTGTTAATTTTTATTTTCCTGAATTACAATGACATCCTCTATCATTTTAAAGATCTTCCAAACTCTATTTTCCCAATCCCATTGCTTCCAAGCTGCTGATTTTCATAGCTATTATGATTGTGAGACTGCCAGTTTTCAAGGGTAGCATTGAACTAGTGAGAGGCCAGCAGGCTATAGAGAAATTTAATGCAGCCCCTCTTTCTTTCTTTTGATTAATGTATACCTGCATAATATGACTTTTTTCATCTATTTGCTTCCCACTTGCCTATATCATTATAATTAAGAGAACTTCTTGTAGACAACATGTAGTTGAGCCATGTTTTGAAATTCGATATGCCAATTTCTGTCTTTTAATTACTGTATTTAGGTCATTTACATTTAATGTGATTGTGGCTATGTTAGGGTTAAAGCTACCATTAAGATTTTTTAAATTCATTTTATCCATTTTGTTTCATCCATTTTCCCTCTACCTTCTCATCGATTACTTTAATATCTATTAGAATTCCATTTTGTTTTATCTACAGTGTTTCTGAATATAACTTTTCCACCTAAGTATTTAAGTGTTTTCTGTAGGTAGTGCATTATATATACTTATTTTTTACATTCTACTGGGGCTATCATTATGCCAATTCTCTTGAACTATATAAACCTTACCTCTATTTATATATTTTACCTCCTGTCAGTATGTAATGTAATTGTTTAAATATCTTCTTTGCATATATTTAGAACTATATCATACACTGTTATAATTTTTGCTCCAAACAAAATACATAATCTAGAAAATTCAAGAGGAGAAGAAAAGTCAATTATTTACTCATGACTTTACCTACTGTGCTCTTTCTTCCTTCTTATGCTCCAAGACTTCTTTTATTATCACTTCTTTTCCATTGAGAGAATCTTCTTTAGCTATTATTTCAGAATAGGTATGTTTGTGACAAATCATGTTAGTTTTCTTATTTTTTAATATTTTATTTTTATTGCATCTTTCCATGACCATTTATTCCCCTTATACCCTTTTCCACCTCAACGTACCCTCCTTCCCACACAATCACCACACTGTGTCCATGTCCATGAATCATTTTTCCTTTTTTCTTGATCCCTTCTTTATATTACAATGTTTTGATTCCCCTTTGTTCCTCAGGGATATTTTCATTTGATATATGACTCTGGGTTTCCAATACTTTTCTTTAGGCACTTGAAAAATGTTTATTCCACTTTCTTTTAGCTTATGTTGTTTCAGGTGATAAATCTTCTGCCATTCAGCTTACTTTTTTATATATAAATTACCGTTTTTCACTGCTGTTAGAAATTTCACTATGATGTTTCTTAGTGTGGATTCCTTTGGATTTATACTACTTAGGTTTCATTCAGCTTCTTGAACCTGTAGGTTTATGCCTTTTGACAATTATGGGAAGCTTTCAACTAGTATGTCTTTAAGTACTTTTTTGCCCCCACTCTTTTTCTTTTATTCTTCTGGAATTCTGATGATATGAATGTTGGATATTTTTTGTAGTCTCACAATTCCTAAGGGTGTGTGTGTGTGTGTATTTTTCTCTGTTGGTTACATTCAATAATTTCTAGTGTCCTAACTTTTAGTTCACTTTCTCTGTTCCCTCCTTTCTGCTATTAAGCCCATGCTTTGAGTTCTTTTAAATGTTAATAGTTATATTTTTCAGTCCTAATATTTCCATTTGGTTCTTTATATCTCCTGTGTCTTTGCTGAGACTTACTACTTTTTTATTTGTTTTAAGTCTGTTCCTAATTGTTTATTGAAGTGTTTTTATGACAACTGCTTTAAAGCATTTGTCAAATAATTCCAATGTGTCTGTCAAATTGATATTGGGCTTATGATAGTGTTTTGTTTAGCAGGAAGTTACAGAAAGAGAATGCCCAAGGAGTGAACCTTAGGCAATGAGGACAGGAGCTGGTAGATAAATACCTCTGTTTTCTCCTCTAAGCTGTGCTCTACATAAACCCTCAGAATGTCTCCAATAAGACTGATCCACTACCCCTAATGGTAACCTGGTAATTGTGCTCTTTATTAACTTTTCTCCCTTCCATGTCCAACATTTTCAGTTACTTACCATGGTCAAATAAGTAATATGTACCAAAATTTATATCTTGAAATCTTCTGGTATTGACCTATAAAGCATAGCCACTATATAGATTTTTAAAAAACTTATGTACCTTGATTTATATTGAACTCATGTTATCTGTGACATAACTTACTTAACTTTGAGAGTAACTTTGTTTTCTATATCTAACTAAACAAAATTAGAATGTCATGCATTTCAGAGTCTCAGGTGAAATGAATATGATGCATTGGCAACATGATTTTATAAATTTTACTCTCAAATATTATCAGGTTGAATCACTAGAAACTCACTCTAAACTCTATCTTGATCTGTTATTTAAGAGTCATCTTGTCTCTTCTGTCCTTGAGCTCTGGTACTTGTAAGACTTTAACCAAACTCATAGAAATTCTGATCTGACCACAGAGAAATCATCAGGCTCCAGAAGTGGGAGCTTGACAGTGCCATAGGAGCCTCGTGAAATGAGAATAAGTGCTTCTTTAAGTTGGTTCTGATTGTCTCACTGCTATTCAGAGTTCCAAGAAGAAAAATTTTTATTGATTAAAGGGGAGAAAAAACACACTTTTTTTTTACCAGTGCTTCTTCAACATAGGTTATTTTGACAAGGACATAACTGAGTAATTCTGAGTTATGAAGTAAAAATAACAAGTTTTATTTATTAGCCTCAATTGGCAGTAAGAAATACCATGGTAAATACAACTCAGCATTCAGGCAGGGCACTACAGAAAGAGACTGCACATTTTGAGCACATTCTCAGTGTTCTAGTTATGTCATGAAACCAAACAAGTGATATATGTAGAATTAGGAAAAGAAACATAAGAGATATATGTCTCAATTTCCAAACTCAGCTGTGTAATAAATATATTTGATTTATTTTACCATGACTTGAATAAATATTTCAAGCCTGTTTATGCCAGAGTGATAGAAAATTGGGAAAGAGCACTTTTGTTTTCCAGGGGCATTTTTCTTTTCAAGCGGTGTGAAGAAAGAAATGGGAAAAAACAATGAGGAAGGAGGGGCAAGAAACTGGTCTACTAGGCTCTGAGACTCCAGCCCCAGCATAAATGAGACAGAAAATGATAAAAGGGGCAGCTCAAAGACTTGTCCCAAGGCAGTGTGGACACTGTGGGACCTGCAAATGGTCCAGCCCTGGACAGCAGGAACAGCACCAGCAAGGACTCCCAGCTCTGAAAACGTGCAGAATGGGCTATCTGTGAATTAGCTTCTTTTGCACCTTGGCCTCTGTCAGGTTTTATTTAGCTGGCACTGGTGTCCCAGAGAATCTGCCTGAAGAATCTAAAATTGGATATCAAAGGTTCTCATTTATCATTTAACTACACTCTGATTATACCACCATTCTGGTGTGACTTAAAGCATTTTCTCTTAAATATTTCACTGAATCATAGAATGTAAGAGTTGGAGAGTGGCAGTTGCAATTCACTGATTCCCCCGCCCCCCACCGCCACCCTTTCTCTCTCTTTCTCTTTCATTGCAGAGTTCTTTACTATTAACTGAAATCCTACTCTCAACTTCAATCTATAAAAGAGATGGAAGTAGAGCTTCTCTGTGTGGTGTGAGGAGAGGATAATGGTGCTCAGGACATCCTGACAAGCTAGAAGCCAGAACTTCCAGGTTCTTGTTTTGGTCCAGCCTCTATCAAACCTTCTACTGATTCCACACACTTCCACAAAGTGTTTTGCCAATCCTCTAGGTAGGCAGTGACCATGTCAAATTTTACCTGAAGATTAAGAAATCCTCTCACCCTTTTGTGTTCTGGAAAATGGCTCACTGAAAGAACCAGCCTTCCTCATATGACTTATCTAAAGATGCAGGTCTGTCTTTACTGATGATAAGGCCAGATGCAGATACAAGTTCCCTTTCTTTGCCTCATAAATGATTAAGTAGACTGCTTGTCCCCATTGATTCACTGGAACAAAATGATTGTTAGCTACTCTTTGATTACTTCTCTCCTCTTTCCCCAGGCCCTTGAACTTTGGTCCACTCTAAGCTGGAGTTTGCATGCAGCTTCTCTTCGAGGGTCCCTCTTGGAAAATAGGCTGATCTCAAGGTAAAATATTCTCTGGTCTAGTACCCTTTTATGCCACCCTTTCCTCCCACTTCCTCACAATTGGTTCTTTCTAGCTTTGCTCACTCCTCTTCCTATAAAAGAAAAACTCTTTTTTCCTAACTCTTAAGAAACTTGGAGATCTTATGGGTTACAGTGTTCTCTCTATTGCATCAGTCCCCTTCACATCCACAATAATCCTTATTAAATTTGATTTCTATGTGACAAGCAGGTGTTTTGATGTCCATTCCATTGAAGGGGGAGTTGAGGCTGGCAGAGTTGACACATGTCCTGGGTCCAGTGGTTAGGTTAATGGGGAGTGGCACAGGTTGCGTTCATACCCAGGTCCACTCCAGACTTCAGTCCTGCAGCTCTTTATACTTCAGTGTGTATTTCTTCTCAATGGGCAAGTGACTTCACTTCCATAAACTGAGAAGGTTGGAATATAGCTTCTCTTCAGTTATACCAACTCCAACCTGCAATAGGGAGGCTATTAAGAGGGCCTGAAGCCCCAGGGTACCACCCAAAATAGCTATGTCAATTAAGAAGGTTAGTCAAGTCCTCAAGAGGTGAGCTGTCTTGTCAGAAAGCATGCTGTAGGAAGGTAGACATAGAAAGGAGATTATAGGTTCAATAAAAGTAATGGAGGTAAATTTGTTCATCCAGCCTAAATTCTAAAAATAAAAATCAATTTGCTGAGTTTTTATATTAAAAAATATATCAAATGAAATCTTAGGATGTATTTTGGCTTGTTCATTTGTTGAGGTCTCTATCTGACTCATTCTGGATGCCTGAAATAATCTTATGTCTCTCCTGTCAGAGTGAATTATTTCTAAGGACAATCCAGAGAAAGCTTAGAGTCACTGAATTATATGAAGGAGATTTAGGCAATGCAATGTGATCTAAGCCAGTAGCATCAGCATCTTCCCAGCACTTGGGAAGTTGTGAGAAACACAAATTTTCAGGACTCACCCAGACTTTCTGAATCAGAAGCTCCTATTTTAACAAGTCCTGCAAGAGTGTCTTGCTATAAGTAATGACTTTCAGGTGAGACCTCCCCTAGGTTGATGATCCTGAGGATGACAACTTTGCTATTCTAGGTTCCTGTTTTCTCTAACAGCTGTTCTCTGGAAGATAACTCATCCCTACCCCCTCTCAATCCTCTCCCTTTCCAGGTGTTGTTAATAAGTAGGTTTTTTAAAAACAGTATTCAAAGAAAGGAAAGAAATCAAAATGTATTGAACATCCATGAATGTGTGAAGCACTTGGGCTTGGCACTTTTGATGAGTTATTTATGTGATCTTTATAAAAACCTAGAGAAGAAAAACATGTTCTGTATTTCATACAGAAGGATAGTTGAATTTTGTTAGAGGAACCCTCAAAGGTCTAAAAGACTTTACAACCTGAGAGGATTTCTGTTGGTGGAATTTCATGCATTTTATGGGGGTGGAAGAGATATTTTTCTCCAGGAGGAAGGCCAGGCTGACATACATACTAGAAGGATGGCTTTTCTGAAGGGCAATCTGCCAGATTCAGGAAAACAGAAGTACATTGTATATATGACACAACTATTCTATTCTGGGTAATAGTTCCCAAAGAAACTAAACCTCAGGTCCATGGGAAACAGGAAGGATGATGCTTCAGCATTGTCTGTGGTGGTGGTGGGAAGGGATGGTTACAAACATCTGAATTCCCGTCACTGGGAGGTGCATAGGAAACAAAATAGATGCTCATTTCTGGGGGCCAGGGTCTAGAGACATGCACAGCAACAAAG
This sequence comes from Phyllostomus discolor, assembly GCF_004126475.2. Classification (NCBI taxonomy): domain Eukaryota; kingdom Metazoa; phylum Chordata; class Mammalia; order Chiroptera; family Phyllostomidae; genus Phyllostomus; species Phyllostomus discolor. The sequence goes on along the minus strand of NC_040911.2, from coordinate 68,778,519 downwards.
GCGGGGCTTCCAGATATAATACCATGTAAAGGATGATTTTTTTAAAGGACAACTCTATTTATGTAAGTACAGTAAAAATACACATTTTATAAGAACATGTAAAAACAAAATGATGGACATCAAATCACTGGGATGTTTGTCTATGGGGAAATGAAACTGGGGAAATGGAACAAAAGAGAATGTAATAAAATAGAAGGGCTTTGTACTGTTAGAGTATGCTATGAATTGAGTCATGTTAACCAAGTGCTCTGCACTTGATGTAAGAAAGATAAGAGGAAAGTAGAAGGGAAGGAGGGAAAGATGGAAAGTAGAGTGGAAGGAAGGAGGAAAGAGAAAAGCAAAAGAGACAAAGAAAGGAAACCACAAAACAAATGACAGCTCCTAGATAGCTTCCTGGTGTACCTTCTGGGGCAGGGACTAGCTCAAAGAGGTTGTAGCATTTGTGGGCTCAGGCCCATCTGAGCATCCTGTAGTTTTCTGGTCCACAAAAGTCACTTTTATGAGACTTTTATGAGACTGTTATGAGAACAGATTGGTGGTTGCCAGAGGCAGGAAGTGGGAAAAGTGAGCAAATGGGTGAAATGGTACAAACTTCCAGCTATGAGATAAATAAGCCCCGGGGATGTAATGTATAGCATAATGACTATAATTGATAATATTATATTGTGTATTTGAAAGTTGCTAAGACAATAAATGTTAAAAGTCCTCATAAGAAGAAAGACATGATGATGGATGTTTACTAAACTTACTGTGGTAATCATTTTGATATATATGTTGTCCACCCAAAACTAATACAGCTATATGTCAATTATATGTCAATAAAAAAGTGGTCTATAGCTCCTGAAGACTTTATAGTTGAATCTCTCTTTTGATTGCACTTAATTTGGTTCCCTTTTCTCTGTGTTTCATGGTATAATTTGGGATCTTTTAGCAAGAGCAGAAGAATTCTCCTGCGTTCCCTTCTGGAAGATCTGTACCTGGGTCAGGTGATTCACTGGCACCAGAGGGACCTTTAAGTTGGCTCATCCAACCCTTTATTTTCTGAGAGAAGTATTGAGGCTCCAAGAGGAGTGACAATGCTGAACTAAAACACTGCATTTTGATGCCCAGTCAAGGGCCACTTCTGAACACCCATTGTGTAATTAAGTCACCCAGGAGCTATTGAGAAGCATGGATCCCAGGTTTGAGGTTTGTAGTGAATTGGTTTGGGGGAAAGTTCAAGAAGTTGTTGTAATTACCCAAAGTTCCCCAGTAATGATGCAATGAAGCTGGGTTTGAAAATCACATTCTCCTGCCCTCAAATCTGTCTTCAAAGGGGTAATAAATGGAAAGGTATAAAACTTTGACCAGTCTGTTGAGAATATTTTCTATTTCCAGGGGCTGGAGGGAGGGGGAATGGGGTTGTTGTTTAATGGATATGAATTTTCAGTTTTGCAAGATGAAAAGAGTTCTGGAGGTGGATGGTGGTGATGGTTGCTTAATAATGTGAATGGACTTCATGCCACAGAGCTGTACACTTAAAAAATTGTTAAGATGGTAAATGTCATGTTATGTGTATTTTACTAAAATTAAAAATAATTTTAAAAATGCAAAAAACAAAAACACCCCTAAGGAGGTCAGGGGATTTCTCTTGTGAGAAAAATCTACAGAGTGCCCCACATAGGTAAGAGGTTGTTGGAGGGTTCTCTTATCTCAAGAATAGTGAAAGTCAACTACCAAAGAACTCTGCTCCTCCTCCTTCATAGTCTTTATGGTGGGACAATGCACAGGTGATAACCTATGTCCATCCTTTTCTTTTTTTAATCCTTAGCTAGTTATTAATTGAGTAATTTCTGTGAAGTACACTACTATGATACTGTGGAAGATGTATAGAAAAATGAGATGTGAAACTATCCCTGAAAGACATTCCAAAAGAGCGGGTGAGATGAGTAATATGCTTCAACAAAGACAAGATGCTGGGGAACTCCAGGGGACTGATGAGCTAAAGTTTCCTGCCGAGAGCCTGATTTGCAAAATAACTTTGAGTCTGTCTCAGGTGGTATTTTTATTGCACTTTAGTGAATTATAATTAGATTCAATTCAATCATTTTATGAACACATTGGTATTATCCCCATTTTTAGTGCTTGAAAATTTGTTCACATTTATTCCTCAATATTCCTTTTTGTCTGCCAAAGCCATATAACACAATTTTACAAGTGGCATAAAGGATATCTCAACCTTGAGATCATAAAGTTATTCTGAGACTCCTGATCACCTTAAAATAGCTACTGTAGATAAATGACCAAATTTGGTGTTTGGAGAGGGTCCTCATGAACTCTAGTGGATGTCTATGGGATCATCTGGTTTAGCTATCTCTCTTCTCTCACCACAGCTGATAAAAGGCAGCATTTTGCATAACATACCTCTGTCCTTCTGCCTTCAGTTGACTGGTCTAAAGATGAGCACCTGACCAGGTTAGGCCAACCAGTATTCTTCTCTAATTTTTGGATTTGAGACTCTAATATCTGAAGCAGAGTATCTACAATAGGCTATGCACTCTCTTAGGTTCTGAGACTATAGTACTAAATAAAAGAGAGTGCCTTCTTTCCTGGTAAGCAGCTATAGACTAGTGGGATGGGGTGGCATAAATAAACACACAGACAAATAATATACAAGTATAGCTAATAATTAGTCAACAATCATGATAACTAGTTATTATTATAACAACAATAGTGAATATGTACTGAGCAATTACTCTGTATGCAACACTATGCTAAGTGCTTCACATGTATTAATATATTTAATCATGTGTATTACATATATTTAACTCGCCCCAGAGAGAAAGTCCTATAATTAATTCTACTTAGGAGAAAGCTCTCATTTCAGTCAGAAGCAATGGTAAAAACTAGAAAAGTACAGATTTTTGTTGCTGTTCCACATTTTCCTAAGGCCCAACTGTGTTTTGGCCCAAGCATCTACTTAAGTTTTTCAATTTTTCTTTGATTTCACTAGTTAATACTTTCCCTTTGGCCTTGAACTTTTCCAAACTGAATTTCTATGACCTGTAACCAAAGATGGCTAAGACACTGCAGAAACTCGTCAGTGTTTGTTGAGTGGCCTCTGCATGTATGGCAAGGATGGGTGGTGCTGATATGACAAAGGTGTACTGACATAGTTAAAGCCTCAAGGAGTGGCTCACAGTCCAGTAAAGACACTGAGACAGCAGAGATGGACATCAGAGATGGAAAGCCAACTCTGTGACTCTACTTCTCCCATCTCCACATGCCTTCCTCTGAGGCAGGTACCTCAAAGCACATTACATTGTCTTCCTTCTCCTCTTTTATATTTATTCATTTATTATTGGTAAAAATACATAACATTAAATTTACCATTTTAACCATTTTTAAGTGTAAAGTTCAGAACTATTAAGTATATATCCATTATTGTGCAACTGATCTCTAGAACTTTTTCATCTCACAAATCTGAAACTCTGTACCATTCAACATAATTCCTCCTTGCCTTTCTGCCTTACCCATAGTGTACCCACTCTTGCTACAACTCTTAACATTCATAATCTCCATTATTAGAGTACATATAGGTCCCTAGAAAGCAGGGCTCCCTTTGTCCTAATACCTGTTGGGTCTCCTGATTCCAGCATCTCTTTTGCACATGAATCCAAAATAAAATTTTAAAAATTCCACCAAGACACTTCTAAGGGCTGGGCATAGCTGTCTCCTTTCAACCTTTGTTTTGCAGCTTCAGTTGCCTACTTCTTCCCGTTTAAAAGTAACACTGTCTGTCAGGTGTGCACAGAGTGGGGCAGCTGAGAATAGAACTCGAGCTGCCAATAAGTGTATTCTCCATCCTCTGAAAATCTACTAAATATCCATGTACCTTTGTATTAAGGAAGAAGGGAGTGAATAGTCTATGGAATGGCCAGGATGGCCTGCAGGTTAGGATCTTGGGCTCTGGAGTCAGATGTTGGTGAGCCAAGAATTAGTGCTATGACCTTCAGGAAGCCACTTAATCATCCACCCTCAGCTTCTTCACCTGGAAATGTAGTACTGATGCTTTCCTCATGTTGCCATTGTAAGGATTACATGAAAAGATACAAAATGTTTACATATAGCCTGGCATGCAGAAAGCACTTAAAAATGGTGATTTCACTATTACTCTACAAGTATCAAATGAAGATAAATTTCAAAAACATAATGTCTGAAAAAACTAAAAGTTGCAAAGCCCGCACAACTACAGTGTTATACAATACATATAAAATTTAAAACATGAAGTAATATGAAATACTACTTATATACACACATATATAAATTGACTTGTGTGTGTATGTATATGAAAGCACAAAAACATGCCCAAGAAATATACAGACTATTTTCCAGATAGTGGTTATATCTGGTGGTGGTGGTATGTCTGGTGTGAAATGGTGTGTATGTGCATGTGTGCTCATATGTGTATGCAGAGCAGAGGAGGTCTGCATGCTTGAAATGTTTCATAATTAAATATTTTGGAAAATGGATTACAAAAACTTCCATCTGATAACTAGAAGGTTGCCTTGTTCATTTGTATTCCATTTGGCTATTCGACTTTTTGATATGCAAGAGAGGTTGCTGCATGATACCCATCTAAAATGTGAATTATTAATGAGGCTTTTTGGCCTGGGCTAGTTCCAAACTGGGGTTCTGTGCTTGGAGTATCAGGGCAGGGTCAGAGAAAGGCCAGGAGCCTGAAGAGACTGGTTTTATGAATTTACATTGTATATTCTCAAATGATCTAGAGAAAGAGAGATTTAAAGTGAAACATTGCAGACAGGTGGCTTAATCTCTCAGTACATTTCCCATTTCCCTAGCTGTGAAATAGGAATAATAAATCGTATTTTATGAGGTTTCTGTGAGAAGTAAGTAAACACAGAACATGGCACTCAGTAAGCATAACAAATACCCAGTGTTATGACACCCAATTTATTTTTGAAGATTATATAGGACAGGCTTCAGAGCAGAAAAAAATAATCAATCACTTGCTAGACTGAAAGATAATTTCTGCAGGAGTCAAAGAAGCCAACAAATTCTCACTTCCCCACCACCCCAAACAATAAGCACATTAAAATAACCCCCCCCCCAAAATCAAATAAAATCTTTCTGGTCATGTTATGAAACAACCCTGCCTATCTTTCCTTACTTTGTGATTTGTCAGAGCTTTATACAAACAGTGAGGAGATGGGGGATGGGAGCTAGTCCCTTCCAGTGGGATGAAGAATAAGAACAAACAAGACAGGGCCACATTCAGGTATGGAGCAGTGGTAAATATCTCAGCAAAGCTCAGGGAAGGAGAGGCTTAGGGCAGAAGGGGTTGCAGGTAAAGGAGAGAGGAGCTTCGGGAAGCACAGAGAATATGTGAGTCACATGAAGGGGACAAGTAGAAAAAATAAAGGCCAAGAGAGCACATCTAAGGTTAAGGGTGATAAGGATTAATAACAGAACATACTGAAGAGAAATAATACCTTGAGTGACACACTAAATCCTGGAGGTCCTCTGAGCCTCCTAATCTAGCTCATGACTTCAGTCTGGACCACATAAAAGATGTTCTTCCTGTAGAAAGGTGTGATTAATCTATCCACTGGGGAACTACTGTAGAAACAGTAGCTGAATCTCATAAATAATCTTTAGTAAGGGGATAATGTGTCCCCTACAACTGGAAAAATCAAAGCTCATCAGTATTGCCAATTCTGCTAAAAATTCAATTCCTGTAGTGTGACCTTGTCTTCTGTGGACATGAACTTAAAAAAAAAAGTAAATCTATGTGGTGCCCTTTTGATCCATACTTAATTGTTCTAAAAACATTTTTGTTACTAAACACAATGGATAACAAAGAGTAAGTTTGTAGACTAAGTCAGGAGGCAACTTGACATGGGAAAAGCATGGATTTGATGTCAGACATACCCAGGCTTGTTCATTTATTCGTTCATTCAACAAATATTTATGGGACAAATATTTGTTGGGCTTCTGGTATATACTTTCTAGTGGAGTAAAGAGAAATTAAGAAATGAATGACAAGATGATTTAAGGTGTAGTGAGTGCCTTGAAGAAAGCAAAGCAGTTGATAAGATCCAGAGTGGCTGGGAAGAGTGGGGACTTTGGGAATGGGTGGAGAGGAAAGGGGTTTATGAGAAGCTGACTTTGGGCTGAGTCTGAATGCAAAGCCAGACCAGATGAGAATTTCATGCAAATGGCGTAATAAGAGCTCTTCATTTAAGTGACTCTAGAGGAAGGCATTTAATTTTAGTATACCAATCATATTTATAAACATCTTACTGAATTTTCTTAAAATTTCTAAAAGTTAGAGTGAACTATATCGAGTTTTCTGGGTAGATAAGCATATAATTGAAAGTAATTACAAGTTGAGACCCCTCCCCCCTTTTAAATAATTGATTAGCTTGAATCTTCAGAACAACTTTGAATGGTAGTAGTGACAGCTGGCATCTTTTGCTTGTGTCCATTTTAATGGAATTGTTTATGCTATTTCAACATCAGTGTGGTGTTTGTTGAAATAGTCTGGTCAATATCCTGTTTAGGCTTATGAAGAAATATTATTTTCTAATATTTTTCTATCATATATGGCAATTGGTATATTTTTCTTCTTTAATGTGTTCATGTAGTAGTTTATATTATTGTTTTTCTAATGTTTTCTTGGATAAATTCTTCTTAGTCGTAATCATTTTATTCTAATATGTATTCAGAATACTGATATTTTATATAGTTTTTCCATCTAGATTCATAAGTGAGACTTGTCTATGAGTTTTTGCTCCCTCTGCAACCATTTTATGATTTATGCATTAAAAGTTGTATTTGTCTTATAAAATGAGTTAGGTAGATGATCTAAAATAATGTGATTAAGATGGAAATTATTCTTAAAAGTTTAGTGGAATAACTCTGGGTCTATTACCTTTTGGGTACATAGGTCTTTGACTGTTGTAACATTTTCTTCCATAATTACCACTCTATTTGGACTTTCTAATTTTTTCTGCTAATTTTGATAATTTTTTTTCTATTTTATATTGTAGTGATTATTGGCATAAATTTGTATATAGAATTATCTAATTTTTAAGTCTTCTATCTCTGTTAATTATACTTCCCCCCACACCATGGGGAGGTATGTTCTCTCTCTCTCTTTCTCTTTCAGATCATACTTGCCAAAGAGTCATCTTTTTTATTAATCTTAAAGTAAACATTTTTAATTATCTTAATCAACTATATTGCATTTTTGTTTTGTTTTGTATTTTTATTAGTCAGGGTTCTCTAGAGGGGGAAAACATATACACATATATTATAGAATTGGTTTATTGGATTATGAAGCCTCAGAAGGCCAATGATCTGCTACCTGCAAGCTGAAGAATAAGGAAACTTGGTGCTATAATTCAGTTCAAGTCCAAAAGGGAGCCAATGGTGTAAGTACCAGTCTGAGTTGGAAGACACAAGAACCAGGAATGCCAATGTCCAATCCCGGGATAAGATGGATGTCCCAGCTCAAGCAGAAGGCAAATTCACCCATCCTCTGCTGTTTTGTTTTATTTAGGCCCTCAGTGGATTTGGTGATGCCCGCTTATATTGTTGAGGGCAGATCTCTTTACACAGTCTACTGATTCTAATGCTAATCTCTCCTAGAAACATGTTCACAGACACATTAGGAAATAATGTTTTACCAGCTAGCTGGGCATCCCTTAACTCGTACACATTGACACATAAGGTTAACTATCACAGTATCTTATTATTTTCTGCTTTTATCTTTATTATTTTCTACCTCTACTCTCTTTGCTGCTGTTCTTTTTCTTAAAATTCTAGTGTTGATGAAACAATCATATTCCACACCAAGTCCATCTCTCTTAACAAAAAGTAAATAAACCAAGTGATCTTAATATATTACTGAATAAATCACATGACCAATTTCAAATGTCTTAGATTGGATCCATTTATAAAAGAAAACTGTGATTAGATGTTAGTTTATCTATGTATACAATTCTAAGTTTTAATTATTTTCTATCAATACTTAGAAGATAGTAATCTATTGTCATCTTGAATATAAGATGTTAGTCTGTCAGAATACGGACCAGCTGTAGTGACTTGCTTATAATGACTAGAAAGTGATGCTCCTAATTTCTTAGATTAGGTCATACAAAGCAGTAGAGCCTACATCTGACCTCTCCTGAGATGCTTTGGAACCCTGGAACCCTGCCACCATACTATGAGTAAGCCCAGACCATATGATAAGACTGCATGTGGGTATTCTTGTTATTTATTTATTTATTTATTAAGTTATTTTATTGTTGTTCAAGTACAATTGTCTGTATTTACCCCCATCACTTCCTCCCCACCCCAGCCATTCCCACCTCACTCCCCTGCTTCTACCCCCTCAGTTTTGTCCATGTATCCCTTATAGTTGTTCCTGAAAACCCCTTACCCCCTTTAATCCCCTCCCACCTCCCCTCTGGTTATTGTCAGATTGTTCTTAATTTCTGAATCAAGCAGAACATGTAGGTATTCTGACTAGTAGTGCCAAACTGAGGTCCCAGCCAACAGCCAGAAACAGCCTCTATGAGAGTAAGAAAGCCTTTGACATGCCTCCACCCCAGCCACTGTCTGCCTGAAACCCCATGAGGAACCCTATGTGAAAACTACTGGGCTGAGCCCAGTTACTCCCCAGAAATCATGAGTAGGGGCTCCTAGCTCTGCCACTGACAAGCTATGTAATTTTGGGCAAATTATATAACTTATCTATAAAATGGCGCTAATAACACTTATCCCAGAGAGTCATTCTGAGAATTAACCAAGATTATAATTCTCAAACATAGGTATTATTAAGGTTATTTTACCCATGAGAACATATAACAGAAACAAACAGTCAAGTAAATTGCTCAAAGTCAGTCAAATATATGAGATAAAATTTTAGTTTAAACTTATAACTCTGAAATCTAATCTCTTTACCATCTTTCAATTTCATTGCTAAAAATAATCACCATAGCAACTCATTAACCTCCTTAGTCTTATACAAGTTTCTAAAGAAATATGTCATTTGCATATTTAGGTTTAATTTAAGTCAGATTTGGCAACAAGCTAAAGCTGTGATGCCATTTAAAGCAAAAGAGGAAAAAGGTACTATGGGTTTTAAATACCTGAACCCACAGCAGGGTAAGCAAATATCACACTGTGCCAGTGTGAGAGAGAACAGCAAGTTCTTTTTGGCCTCACTTTCTCATTATGCTGTTTTTGGAAAATGATTTTTACCAAAATTGCACGCCATGCGTGAATCTTGTTTAAATGTCAGAGTTGCTCTTGGAAACAGAATGTTGTTATATTGCATGTTTTCAAAGAAGTATCCAGCACATGGTAACGAGAAGAAATGAGCTGAGTAACAGAGAAAAGAGTGTGGTGAGGGTGAGTAGAGTCTTAATGCACTAAGAATTTTTATACTCTTAAAAATCCCCTTTAAATCTTGTTTGCATTGATGGATCATATACATCAGCATGGGTTAAAATGATGTCACAAAATAAAGATAATGAACAACAGCAAAAGTCATGTTTTCTCTGCAGATCTGTCCCTGGCAGCAATCATATCATGAATCCAAAAATAATGCCAAGGTTCTACCTTTGACATATAAGGGAATGGTGAAGATTTGTTTTAAAAATGAAACTGTACTTCAAAGTCCCTTCTGTAAAAATGGTTTTCTGCTGAGAAATTGATTCACCTCCTCCTCCTCATTATCATCATTGTCATCATCATTAATATTTGTTGAGTACTTAATATACTTAATATATAATTACTTTGTAAATACTGTGTACCAAGCAGTGTTCTAAATACTTTCCATGTATTATTTCCTTTAATCCTCAGAACAAAGTATGATATAAATATTTTAAAATGCACATTTTTCAGATGAAGAAATTGAGGTACAAAGAAGTTAATTCATTTTCCTGATCAGAAATGAATGATATGCAGGGAGAAAAAATTCAAATCTAGAGCATATGCTCCTAACTGCTTAGCTATTTATTAAGATTATTAATATTAGCATTATCAATATTAATTATAGATAACATTTAATGATATATGTGCCAGGCTTGATGCAAAGCACTTCACCTTTACCAAGGCAGAGGGAAATAAGAGAGTGAAAGGGGAATGAGGTTTTCAATGTGTGAGTCAATGTTATTTCATTCCTTACCTTCTTCCCTTATTATTCCTTAGTAAATTATTTGGGTTCCTTGCTACAACATGTAAACTCATAGGTTCATAGAGAAATAGAACTAGGAGGAGTTCTGGGCATTTTCTATCAGCTCCTTAATTTAACAGATGAGATCCATAGGCTATGAGAGCCTGTGGTGGCAGGAGTGAAATTATTTAAATTAATTTTTGTACAGCAGAGGCTTTGCCCTGGCTCACTATAAGAACTGGGCCAACATATTTAATGTGATTAAGCCTCAGTTTTCTTTTTCTTTCTTTCTTTTTTAGGAACAGCAAGAAAAGAAAAAACCTTACATTATAATCAAATATCCAAAAACTTATATAAATAGAAAAATCTTAAAAACAGAGGAAAAAGGCATTATATACACAGATTCAAAGTTCTTATCAGAAACAATGCAAGCCAGAGACAATTAAATAACATTTTTAAAATACTGCAAAGAAAACTATCAACCTAAAATTCTTTTATTTCTCCTTCTATCACTGTTTACGCCCCCTTTACCCTTTTCAACCTCCCCCACACTTTAGTAATCACTGTAGTGTTGTCTGTGTATATGAGGTTTTTCTTTCTTTCTTTTTTTTTTTGCTTAACCTATTTACCTTTTCCACCCAGCCCCCCAACCCCCTCCCCTCTGATGGCCATCTGTCTGTTCTCTGTATCTATAAGTCTGTTTCTATTTTGTTCATTTGCTTATTTTGTTCATTAGATTCCACATATAAATGAAGTCATATGGTATTTGTCTTTCTATGACTGGCTTATTTCACTTAGCATAATACTCTCCAGGTCCATCTGTGCTATTGCAAAGGGTAAGATTTCCTTCTTTTTTATAACCCACTAGTATTCCATTGCATAAATGTACCACAGCTTTTTTATCCACTCATCTACTGATAGGCACTTGGCCTGCTTCCAAATTTTGCCTATTGTTAATAGCCAAAATTTATAGGAGTGTATATGTTTTTTTTTAATTAGTGTTTCAGACTTCTTGGGATATATTCCCAGATGTGGAATTGCTGGGTCGTAAGGCAGTTTGGTTTTTAATTTTTTGAGAAAACTCCATAGTGTTCTACACAGTGGCTGCCCCAGGCTGCATTCCCACCAACGGTGCAGAAGGGTTCCCCTTTCTCCACATCCTCACCATCAATTGCCATTTGTTGACTTAATGATGATAGCCACTCTGCAGGTGTGAGGTATATCACATTGTAGTTCTAATTTGTATCTCTTTGATGGTTAGTAACATTGAACTTCTTTTCATATATCTATTGGCTATATATATCCTCTTTGGAAAAGTGTCTATTCAGGTCCTTTGCCTCTTTTTTAATTGGATTAAGAAGTTTTTCACAGCAAAAAAAACCATCAACAAAATGAAAAGACAATCTAGTGAATGGGAGAACATATTGCCAATGATACATTTGATATGGGATTAATATCTAAAATTTATAGAAGGCCTCAGTTTTCTTATATATGTGAAGAACTGATTGGCCTAGTATAGCCCAGACTCCTCACAGCTATGGTCTGGGTGAATGTCTGCAGTGGGGCCTAGTATCCTCATGTTTGTGCCATTTCATTCCAATATTAGGATATAAAACATTTATACAATGATTCTGTTTTTCTGTAAATTCAATTAGACTGTATTCTATGGTCAGTGCTTCCCCAAATACAGGCTAAGACCACCCTCTGGGAGTACTGATTATGAAAGGAAAAGGGGAAGGGACTTAGATAAAATGGAATCACACTTCTCCTTTAGTCCTCTGCCTTCAGCAGGCAGAGGACTAAACTTTCATGGCTGTGTGACTTGATCACTTTTCTAGCACTTTTCTTTTTAATAAAGGACCTTCCCAGATGAACCATCAAGCTATAATTTAATAGCACTGCTTAGTGTTTTTCTTGTATTTGTTTTTGGTTTGCTTCTGTTTGTGTCAAGTGAAAATAATTTCCCCCCATTTTAAGAGTACTATAAAGACTGCTTAAAAAGGAATGTATTTAAGTTGAAAAAGTTGCTTTAGGAAAAATGTTGCATAAATAATAGTAGGGATATGAATTGGTTATTTATTGTCATGGAACAAACCACTCCAAAAGTTAGTGTCTCTAGCTACGACTGTTTTATTTGGATAACAATTTCATGGGTGGCCAATTCTGGCTAGGCTCATTTCAGTGGTTCTTCTGCAACTGGCTGGATTTTTCATGTATTTGCAGTTAGTTGAAGCCTATGGATGTCTTCTCAGAAGTGTTTCTAGAAGCATAAAATAAAATACATAAATTACAAAGGAAACCAATTATATTGAAATATAAATATCAAAATGTAAAATTTATAATATTATAATATTTGTTCCTTTATTAACACATTAAATTATGAGATCCAATGGCAGGTCTTTTAACTACTATAATTTTGAACACTGGTGAATATAAATAGTATTTTGAGATCTCTTCAACAACTTCAATATAATATAAAATGTCCATTATTTCTATTGGTACCAAAGTCATGGATTTTAATAATATGACTGTCATTTGTTGGTTAAATTTATAATAGAAGTAAATATTCAATTTTATTTATAAGACTGAAAAATAATATTGCAAATGTCTTTTATCCACTTAAGTTCATAGTTCCCCTCTATATGAAGGGGGAAATCTGCTCATGGTTTATGGCTTCATTTCTTGAATTTTTTTTCTCCTTAGAAAAGCAAAGGTGCCTTGCTGGGTAGCTGAGTTTGCTCAAGTGTCATCTTGATATACCAAGGTTGTAAGTTCAGTCCCTGGTCAGGGCACATACAAGAATCAACCAATGAATGCATAAATAAGTGGGACAACAAATTGATATTTCTCTGCCCCTCCCCTCCCAAAAATAGTGTGTGTCAAAAATCTAGGGAAATAGTGGTTCCATCTTAATAAATGTTCTTTTAAATTCTTGTTGGCTTTTATTGCTTTGGGTTTCTTATGGACTATGTGTTATTTGCTAAAGTTTAGTATAACAAAATGTTCCTCCTAACCCAGATCTGAGATTCCTTGGCATTCTGCTAAAGCTTCAGAGAGCTATTTTTTATTGTTATTTTCACAGGACTCACATGATCCTTTTTTGACATTATCTATTCCTAAATATTTCCAAAGGATTCTCTGATGGCTGGGTAAGTGTCTGCCATTCTAAGACATTTACTTATTATATGTAATTGATGGACTGAGAATAAAAGTTGTATGGTGGGAAGGAGTTAGAACAAAAAAGGAAATAAATAAAAAAGGATGAAGAATAATGGGATGAGATCCCAGTTCTTCTGGGATGACAAAGATGTGTTTTTGCATGTGTTTTAAAAATGTTGGAGAGGCTGAGTGTTGGGTGCTGATGCAAACTGGAAAGCAGCTATGTTTCATCCCATTCCTCTGACCTTCCTGGGAAAAGTTGCACCCTGACCTTCCTGGGTAATTCTCTATATCCCATGGGAATATCATTTTTAAAAAATCAAGAAATGAACACAGCCCAAAATAACTAACTGATTCCTAATTTCCAAGAACTTTAAATATGTACTTATGCTTTTCTATATGGGATTCAACAGGGTGTAGAGACCATTATGCCTAAACATATGATTCCTATATTATTGTTGAAGTGTTTGTAGTGCACAAAAATATTTCAACTAGATAATGAAAATCTCAAAATTACAAAAAGCAAAAATGCTGTACTGATTATGTATAGTTGGTGACCTATATTACCTACGAAGTTTTTATCTGCCCATTAAAATTGTAAACAGAACTCTCTGCAGAAGAAAGAATGATCCTGCAAATACAATGATATATAGCCAAGCAAGTCAGCCAGGACACTGTTATTTTGGGGGAATTAAGAATGCAGAGGTTTCAGTGACTCTCATAGGAATTAAAATAGATGGGACCAGCATTTTCTCCATACAAGATTAAATAAAAGATGGTACCTGACTAATTTAGTGTCAAAACTAAGTAATCATTTGTACCCACTTTCTTATTTTTTTCTACTGTGCCATCAAATACCTATGAATCATTCAAAGCATTGCTTGTTTTACTTGTCCATTTTTAAATCATATGAGTAATAAATGTTTATTGCAAAGAACACAAACAAGTAAAGTAAAAAATTATTCTTCCCCTACCAATCTCATCCCTTGATAAAATAGCCTTTAACCATTTAGTATGTATACTCACCTTCTAGACTTCTAAATGTACACATCCACATAATGTGTACATGCACATATAATCAAAATTTCATTATTTATACATATAGTTCTGTAATTTGCTTATTTCACTTAAAATAACTGTCTTCCATATCCTCATGTTCATATTATTTTTATGACTGTCCTGTATGAAATTCCATTGTATGACTGCCCTACCATTTATTTAACATTCTCCTAATATCTGGTATTTAGGCTGTTCCCCACTCAACATATACTAAGAATCTGTTATACTCTAGAGGTGCTGTGGAGGAGTGAAAGATATATAAAAAGCTGCCCTTTCTCTCAAGAAGTTTAAAGCCAAATATCAAATATCTTGAAGCAAAATATATTATGTAACAAACAGCCTTCACATTACAGGAGAAGATATTAAGAATTTCCAATGCCACAAAATATAATAGCAAATTGAATGAACATAACACCAGAAAGACATTGTGCAAGAGCATTTTATCAGTAGAAAATCCAACATATCAAGACATAATGACTAGAGGGAAATTATTCATAATATAATGACTTTTTCTTACAAAATCTTTGATTTGGTAAGTACACCTCTAGTACTTAACTCTTGATTTTTATACCAACAGCTATTTGATACAGTTTAGGACACCTGTCAAATAAAATGAAGCTTGAATATCAGAAATCCCCAAACATTGGAACTATATCTCCATCTCCCAGAATATAAGTGAAAAAATACATTCAATATAAAACCTAGGTATGCTAGGAATTTTCCATCCCACTTCAGATCATCCCAGGTTCATCTGTTTCCAGGACTCTTGGCCATGTGTTCCTCCCCAACTTTCACTTTGGAGACCAACTTTGTATAGGTTCTAATAACTGCCGTGGTCACAAATGGCACTGTATAAGAATTACCTGACAGTGCCATGTCTGAAGCCCACACCTTGAGCCTTTTGTGTTCACCAGTGCTTCCCTGGTAACACTGAAGCTAAAGATGCATGAAAAGCTGCATGACACTCACATGGACACACTCCGAAGGGCAAGGGAATTAATCTTTAATAAGATGAATCTTTGATCGGTGGAAGTTGAGAGTTGGTAAATAAATTCTCCCCCCTTTTGCTTCAACCTTTCTCCCCAGACTATCTTAAAATGCAGTAGCCCCATGGCCTCTCCAAAGACCCATGAGGTGGTAC
The DNA here is from genome assembly GCF_004126475.2 of Phyllostomus discolor. Classification (NCBI taxonomy): domain Eukaryota; kingdom Metazoa; phylum Chordata; class Mammalia; order Chiroptera; family Phyllostomidae; genus Phyllostomus; species Phyllostomus discolor. The sequence continues at coordinate 68,762,974 of NC_040911.2, read as the reverse complement.
AATTATTTGGTTTTAGTATGAAGTAGTGGCCATATCTCTAGCACATCCCTCTTATATTTGCCCTGTTGTCTTCCCTACAACATTCCTTTGTCTGCACTTCTGCTTCTCTAATGAAAGAATTGCAGATAAGCTGTTGTCCCTGATTCAGTTTTCTGAAGAATTGAGGCTAAGACAATACAGACTTAAGAAAAAGGGGTAAAGCCAGATATATTCATTTTGTCTGTTCTTGCCTAATTTTAAGCTACCATTTATTGAGTACCTATTTTGCTATGTGCTTTATATGTCATTGAACAACCATTTTATAAAGAGTTTATTGCTGTTAGATTCATTTTTTATTCTAAAGGAAAGAAAACCAAGGCTTAAAGAGTGCCTTGCTCCAGGTTGTACTAGATCACCTTCTAGTATCTTTGTATGGGTAAGTATGCTATTATAATTAATGGAGGAGAGGGAAGGTAGAGGGTGTTCACCTCCATATGATCATTCAAGTTCTCTTTAATCTTAAGGCCCTTCATTCTTCAAGCTCACAAATATATGTATCAAGTATGTAAAAATGTAGTCACCAAGCAAGAAGGATGAATTTTTTCACTTAGTGCTGTGTGCATGGGGCAATGCAACAGAAGTGCCAGCTCAGAAAGCCACTGGTACACATCCAATCAGAAAGGTTTGGCTCAGCCAAAATGGGATGCTGTTGTTCATGCATGACTCAGCTGTGGCTTCAGTTTTCACACTTCAAAGATGAGAAAAGGCAGAATATGTTCTCTGCTAAAACCATCCACAACCTCTCAAAATACCATACAGAAGAGAGGATTGGTTGCTCTGCAGCTAGGATTTCTAACTCTCACCATTCTTGCTTCATCATTGTACTCTCAGCTCCTATCCTGCATCCTTTAACCTGGGCTCAGTCCACCCAAGTTTTCTGAAAGTCTTTCCTACTCAACTGATCAGCAGCCTTCTAAACATATGACTTCCAATCTCAGCAATCATTTTACTTACTCTCAGTGTCCATCATTTCCCATTCTCTGTCATTTATTCCACTATAACACAGCAGCTGTTCCAAGCATTTAGTCCTCTTCTTCCTTTGCTCAAGTGGTTGTCCCCTAACTTGAGAGAAGGAAGGTGACAGCTTTTTACCTTATTTCTTCCCCACAACATTAAACTCTCCTAGCCCTTTACCAGTTCTTTTCATTTCTTCTAACTCCGACATCCATGATGCTCCTCTGTGGAACCACCAAGCATCCTGGTGGGATTCAGAAAGAAACCCCAGGTCTCCATGCTGGCTCCCAGGTCTGAGGCTGGACATGATGCAATGGCCTTCCCTCCCTTCTTTGCACATGATGCAAAATATACAAGCAAAAAATACCACAGGACTTTTGTTGTAATCCTTTAAAAATTTGTAGTCATCTTTTTGTGTGTGTGTGTGTATCTTATTTATAAAAGCCATTATTGATTCTAGTCACTTATGCTGACTAGAAGTCAGGTCACTTCAACCTTGGTCACAACTGGAAAGGTGGTGACTTTGAAGCGAGAGAGATAAGTATCTGGTTCTATTTTAACTGACCATACAAATTTTATGAAGTTTTATAAATGTTATACTCTCTTCAAACATAGTAGGGTACAAAACACGGCACACAACATGCTCTTCAGCCTATGTATTCCTGAGCCTATCTACTGGGAGTACCAATAGAGCATACCTGCAGTTCTGATGGTAGCATGCATCCTATATTTTGGATTGATGGAAAGAAATTTAACTTTTTTGAGAGTGTGTCCATGGCACTGCCCCTGGATTATTAAATTAAAATTCCGCCCAGAGAAAGCATGGCTCTTTTGACAGAGCTAAATTACTTTTGCTCTGTCTATAACAAGTTCAAGTAAAGAAACAAATTTATCTTCTTGGCAAAGTTTTCTCACTTTTTCCTACCTTTCAGGTCTACTTCCATTAATCCTTCCCTTATACAATTAAACACAAGAAAACATAAACAGTAAAAATTCACTAACTTGGTTTAAAAGGAAGAAATTGGTTAAGCAAGTCTGTATTCATCTTGAAATAGAATAATTTCAAATAGGCTGACAGAGCATGTTTCACTGAGTGTCAGTGTCAAAAAATACTCTCTAAGCCCCCCTATTAATTTCTAGTAATTGTACTGAATTATTTAATTCATAAATGCTTATAACAGCCTTATGAGCCTGGGGTTACCATTCACATTTTACAGAGAAAAGCACAGAACTTTCTTAATATCTGGCATTTTGTAAATGGCAGAGGTGGAATTAGTTCTGTAATGGACTGGATTGTGTCACTCCAAAATTTGTATGTTGAAGTCCTAACCCCAACTACCCAGAATGTAGCTATAATTAGCAATAGGTTCTTTAAAGAGGTAATTAAGTTAAAATGAGTCCATATAGGTGAGTCCCACTTCAGTATGACCGGTGTCCTTATAAGAAGAGATTTGAACGTGGACACATGCAAAGGGAAGACAACTGATTTTGTGCTTGCCATAGTTTTGATTTTCCTGGGCTTCCTTTTACTTATTTGCTATATGGAAAGGCCTTGTGTACAAGTTGGTGACTTTTCCTTCCTGAGTTGTAGTTTGAGGATTTTTTTCTCCAGTTTTCTTGGGTTGAGTGTTCACAGATAAAGGAAGAGATGCATTCTCTTGCATTTGTGGGAGATACAGATTTTACTCTCTTTTCTGAGACTCCATTATTTATCTAGCACCGTAAGAAACCCCTGTGCATGTCATATCCTTCTCCCAGGTCAGCATAGTTCCCTAAAAGATGGCAAACCTTTTTACCTCTTTTTCGTCTTTTTACCTTTACTGAGGTGCTGCATAGAATATAGCAGCTTCTGTTTAGGAAGGCTTTTTTTAATTGTTTGTTTGTTTGTTTAAGATTTTATTTATTTATTTTTAGAGACAGAAGGGAGGGAGAAAGAGAGAGAGAGAAACATCAATGTGTGGTTGCTGGGGGCCATGGCCTGCAACCCAGGCATGTGCCCTGACTGGCAATCAAACCTGTGACACTTTGGTTCACAGCCCGCACTCAATCCACTGAGCTACACCAGCCAGGGGGCTGTTTTTGTTTTTTCTATTGGGTTGACCAAAAAGCTTGTTTAGTTTTTTCTGTAAAACAAAAGACACATTTTTCATTTTTACTGATAACTTTATTGATTTGAATATTTTGAGCATGCAGGCTATCTCCTGCTATTGGCTTCCCTTTGCATGTGTCCATATTCAAATCTCTTCTTATAAGGACACCAGCCATAACTGAAGTAGGACTCACCTGTATGGACTCATTTTAACTTAATTACCTCTTTGAAGAACTTATTGCTAAATATAGCCACATTCTGGGTAGTTGGGGTTAGGACTTCAACATACAAATTTTGGAGTGACACAACCCAGTCCATTACAGAACTAATTCCACCTCTGCCACTTACAAAATGCCAGGGGTGCTGCTACATATCTTCCAATGCCTAAGACAGCCCCACAGCAAAAAATTATTTGGCCAAAATGTCAATAGTACCAAGAAACTTCAAAAATGACTTTTGACACATTCAACCAATTACAGCACCTTCTCCATACACTGCACAAATCTTCTGAAAGTTGTTTTTACTTTTCTTGAAATAATAAAGCATAATATGTTGAAAATATTGCTTAGTTTCTTTCATCTTCAATATTAAAGTGGCTACACAAAAATTCACCAATTTTGATAAGTTTTTTAAATGCATTCTGATATGAGAACTGTTAAAATATAATCTAACAAAATTGTTTTCAATGAAGTTAAAGACAACTACGCACTGCTAGAGCCATGGTATGGAAAAAACTAAAGGAACTTTTTGTTTACCCATAGTTTTTCCACCTTATTAACTCATCAGTCTATTTTACTTATATTGAATAATATTAATGAGAATTTCCAGTATTTTGTCACCTCATAACAGGTCATCAATACTTCAAAGGTCATTGATGGGATTGGAAGTTTGTAATATACAACATTGGCTGTTTCTCCTTTTCTTCCTCCCTTCCTCTTTCTCCTTTTTTTGCCTCCTTTTATTATAAATGTGTTTCACTTATTTTTATGTAAAGGCTTTAATAATATTAGTTTAAAACTCCAGGAAAGCCATTAAAATATTGCTATATAATTAAAATATAATTTTATGACTTTGAAAAGCTATTTCATTCACAAAGAACCTGCAAGTAACCCAGTATAGATTATTTCTTTATATTCTGAAACTTGTTTAAAAGCTTAAATATTATCAGATGCTATCAAAAAATATAAGCAAGTGAAGTACAAATCTTATTGTGATGATTTTGGCAAGTCACAATGAGGGGAACCAAAATATGAATCTTCAGAAGCATATTTCTACAATTATGAACACATTATTTTTCTTCAGAAATGATAACATGTGAGTGTCTTGATGCTTCAGGATTAAGTATGGCTGCTGATTTTAGATAAACACTGAAGATGTTGTAGGAAATTCTTTAGAAAGTAGTTTTTCCATTTATGATAGACTGATTTTAAAGAATAATAATTTCAGGGTTCATATAAAAGTAGACAGAGCCAGAAGATTAGAAGAGAATGCAGAAGAGAATCAGTATGAGGCATGCATAATGGTACCAAGGGCAGAAAGCTGACAACAGAGGCTGGCTGTAGCCAGACATAACACAGTGAACTGAGTTATCAATCAAGAGAGCAAAGCAAGAATGACAGGGTTCCAGGCAGACAGATACTATAAGTTAGCAATAGAAACAAAGGTACTTCATTGATTAGTTAGAGATAATCTAGCACCTTCCTTGGAGATAAAAAATGTCTAAAAGAGTGCTCCTCTCTAGTTTGCCATTTTTTTACCACCACAAGAGCCTCGTCTTCATCTCCCACCTTGTTGAGCTCGTTCACTAATGCATAATAAACCTGTTAATAGAGGTTAGATCTGGATTACCACCTCAATCCAGGTAAAACCTCTATAGCACCTTAATGTTATGAAAGAGCTATACATTCTGTCCAGGGTGGTCCTGTGTAGTCAAGAGTTCTGGAGCCTAGACAGCTTTAGTGGGTCTCCCACAAAAGAATACTTGCACAGATAAAAGTTAATTCAAATATTTTATGTAGAAGATCATCCCAGGGAACATTGGTAAGAAAGTGGGGAAATGAGACAGGGGAGATAAGCCAATAAAGAGTAAGTACTGAGCATATTTTTACTATTGCCAACTAGGGCTCAGTCCTGCAGGAAATGTATGGGAGGCAGTGTAGAGCATGCCTTAAGGGTTGTACAAACAAGGGACAAGGTGTCTGTAAGTTATTGGTTGAAAATTGTTCCCCAGAATTCTCTGTGTGCTCACTTTAGCTAAATGGACTCCCATGGCTACAGAAAGCCCTCATGCAGATAGACTCAGGGGGTATGCTCAGGAGAGGTGATTGAAAAGAGGATATGGATGAGATACCAATAGTATTTGCTACACTGGATTATGAGGTTTGTTCTCCTTTTGTCTGCAGGACCTCAATAGCTTTTTCCAGACTCAGATTCAGACACGTTATAGATTTTTACCACATTTACTTACTTAACAAATAATTAATGTACAATAAAAAAACAGGGGGAGAAACTGTGGTCATTAGGCAGGAAGCACAAAAGGCTAAAAATAAGAAGAGGTCACCAAAGCTAAATGAGTGATGGCTATGACTGGTTTCACCCATTGGCACTTCCATTTCCCTAATTCTGAGAGATTGCTTTCTCTCTCTTTCTAAAGATTTATTTATTTATTTATTTATTTATTTATTAAAAAGAGGGAAGGGAGGGGGAAAAAGAGGGAGAGAAACATCAATATGAGAAAGAAATATTGATTGGTTGCCTCTTGAATGCACCTTCACTGGGACGGAACCCACAACCCAGGCATGTGCCTTTACCTTTAGCTTTGCAAGATGATGCCCAACAAACTGAGCCACACCTGTCAGGGCTGAGAAATTGTTTTCTTTCCAAACATTGGATCATGTCTTACATTGGTTATCTGGAAATACTGGAATTAATTCTTTGTTTGGAGCTGGAGATTTTATAGTCTTTTTCTATATTATAAAGCTGCTACAATTCAGAGTAGAAATATTTGTGTGTTTGGAATGAATTGTGTCTCTCTACAAATTGTTAGAGTGTAGTCATAATAAATATTCTCAGAGTTTCCCTGGTCATTCAAATTTGCATTTCTTATTTATAAGGCCAGGTGACAATTGTTTTCCTTTTGAGGAATTTTTTTTCTTTTGTAATTAGCTATTAGAAAACAAAGCATAGACTTTAATATTAAATGACCTTTATTCAATCCTGTGATACTTATAATAGATATTTTATAATCTTATTATTTAATTTCAAATGAAAATTAAACAGAAAATTTAAATATAGAAATATTTTCTCCTTAGGGCATATCATCAAATATAATTATTTTCTTAACTTTTCCTTATGAAAACCTTCAAATATTTAGAAAAGTCAAAATACAAAGAACACATAAACTCACCACCTGTGTTCAAGAATTATTAACCAATTTCTATATTTGTTTCATTTTCCTTTACATGTTTATATTTTTCAGTCACTGACATCATAATACTGTATTTCTAAACATTTGTCATTTATCTCCTGAAATAAGGATATTCTTCCACAAAATTGCAATGTAATTTTTCTACCTCAGAAAATTCACAATCATATTCTAATATTATCTAATAACTAGGCTATAGTCAAATTTCTCTATTGTCAATCAAAATATCTTTCATAAAAATTTCTTTCAAACAAGCAATGTGTTTTGAAAAACTTTTATGTGTTGCATTAGTCTCTTTTAATTTAGAACAGTATTCTTCACACATATATTCCATAACATTTACTTATTTAAGAGATCAGGCCAGGTGTCTTGCAGCATGTTACTTACTGTAGATTTTTCTGATTGTTTCCTTTTTAATGTCTATAAAAGAAATACTTTATTTTTTACATTATATTTTATTGATTATGCGATTACAGTCGTCAAAATTTTTCCCAGTTTGCCCCCCCTACACCCAGTTCCCTCAGGCAATTCTCACACTACTGTTCCTATCCATGGGTCCACACATATAAGTTCTTCAGCTTCCCCTTTTCCTATACTGTATTTTACATCCCCATGGCTATTCTGTAACTACCAATTTATACTTCTTAATCCCCTCAACTCTTCCCCTATTCACCTACAGGCCCCTCCCATCTAGCATCCATCAAACCACTCTCTGTATCCATGATTCCATTTCTGTTCTTCTTGTTTGCTTAGTTTGTTTTTTTTATATTTAATTATTGATATATATGTATTTTTATCATTTTATTGTTCATAGTTTTTATCTTCTTTTTCTTCAATAAGTCTCTAACATTTCATATAATAATGGTTCAGTGATGATGAACTCCTTTAGTGTTTTCTTATGTGGGAAGCTCTTTATTTGTTCTTCAATTATAAATGGTAGCTTTGCTGGATAGAGCAACCTTGGCTGTAGGTCCCTGATTTTCATGGCTTTGACTATGTCTTGCCAGTCCTTTCTATACTGGAAAGTTTCTTTTTTTGAGAAATCAGATGACAGTCTTATGGGAAATCCCTTGCAGGTAACTAACTGTTTTTCCTTTACTGCTTTTAAGATTCTCTCTTTATCTTTAACCTTTGGCATTTTAATTATGATGTGTTTTGAGTGGACCTTTTTGCCTTCATCTTGTTTGGGACTCCATGTGCTTCCTGGTCTTGAATGTCTATTCACTTCACCAAATTAGGGAACTTCCCTTTCATTATTTTTCCAAATAGATTTCCATTTTTTTGCTCTTTTTCTTCTCCTTTTGGCACTCCTATGATGCAATTGTTGGACATCTTGAAATTGTCCCAGAGGCTGCTTACACCATCCTCATTTAGGGGGGATTCTTTTCTCTTCTTGTTGCTCTGATTGGTTGTTTTTTGCTTCCTTACATTCCAAATCATCGATCTGATTCTTGTCTTTATTTACTCTCCTGTTGTTTCCCCGTAAATTGTTCTTTATTTCAATTAGTATATCTTTTGTTTCTGATTGGATATTTTTATGCTGTTGAGATCCTCACTAAGTTCCTTGAGCATCCAACCAGTGTTTTGAACTCTGTATCTGACTGATTGCTTATCTACATTTTGTTTCTTTCTTTTTCTGGAGTTTTGCTCTGTTCTTTCATTTGGGCCATATTTCTTTGTATCCTCATTTTATCAGCCTCTCTGTGTCTGTTTCTATGTATTAGGTAGAGCTGCTATGACTCCCTGTCTTGGTAGTGTGGCCTAATGTAGTAGATATCATATAGGGTCCAGTGGCAGCCTCCACTATCACCTAAACTGGTTACTCAAGCTACACCCTCCATGTGGACTGAGTATACCCTCCTCTTGTAGTTGAGCCTTGATTGTTGATGGCAGACCAATGGGAAGGATTTACCCAGGCCAGTAGGCTGCAAGGACTGGCTGTGACCACTGACCACCAACCTCTGCCCTCTGTGGAGGATCAGTGGTGCAGGGGCAGAGTGGTGATTCTCTGACATGGTCTGTAGCTCTTTACTGGGTGTGCAGGCTCTGTGGTTTCCTAGGTGGTGCAGGCCAAGGTCAGCTCCTACCTGTTTTCTTCCCTGGGACACCCTACCAGACATATAAAGCAATCTGAGATGGCTGCTACTTGTGCTGGCCTTGGAGATTCCCAGGCAAAGCCAAGCTGTGAACCTAGGTTGGCTATTGGTAGTGCCAGGCCTGTGGCCAATTAGCAAGAAGTACTCAGAGGATTACTGAGGCCAGCTGTTGCTTGTTTAATAGGATTTAGGAAGTTGTGAACCTTGAGCCAAGATCAGCCATTCATACAGAAAATTCAAGGTTAACAGTTTGGGTGGTCTCATAAGTTGGGTGGGATGGAGTCTCAGGGGATCTCCAGAGGGTGGCAAACAGTGTTAGCTAGGTTGATGGAGTCTCAGGTACTGTATCCCCCATCCCCACCTGCTATATCTGTGTCTCTGTGTAGGTTTGGCTCAGAAAAGGGACAATGGCCTCTGCTTACTTTTCTGTCTGAGAGAAAACTGTCCCCTGGCTCTTGATTTGATGCCAAACACTTTAGTTACTCTCTGTATGCGACTGGTAACTTTTAAGATGCTACCCTGTTGCTGGAGCTCAGAGGGAATGAATCTGATGAAGTCCATGTATGGATTCTTTAAGGGGAATTGTTTGGGACTCCAGAAGTTTCTTCCACTGACTCAATTTGTGCTCTTTTTTGCAGCCAAAAGTTATGGGGACTTACTTTCCTGGCACTGGAACCCTGAATTGGGGGACAGGTGTGGGGCTGGTACTCCTTGCTCCTGAAATATCCCTCCAAAATTTTTATCCCACCACATGTGGATGTGGTACCAGCCTGTTCCACATCTCCACCTTTCTTATCAGTCTGGATGAATGTGCTTATTTTAATTCCATAGTTGTCAGACTTCCATTCAACTTGTTTTCAGGTGGTTCTGATGGTTGTTCTATATTTTAGTTGTAATTTTGATGTGGTTGTGTGAGAAGGCAAGCTGTGTTTACCTATGTCACTGTTTTGACTAGAAGTTGGGCTGGTTGTTTCCTCAAAGTGTTTAACTCGTTCCTTTCTTTCTTGTATGTCTTATATCCTGGGAATGATGTCTACATCCTTGATTTGGTTATAGTCATGTCAAACATTGTAAGCAATGATGCTTCATAGATGTTGTTGCCTAATTCATGTTGCATTACATCAGGACAGATTTTCCCATTATTTATTATGTGTTTACATGGTGAGTTGTGGATTTCCCTATCATATAGGTACACTTCCCATTGCCATTGGCAATCTGTGAAGTGAGATTTCATCATTGAGTTCTATATATTTTAACTTCTATTTCCATATCTAAAGGTTAATAAAAATAATTTCTAATATTTACAAGCCAACACTAACTGTCTATATAGCATTCACCTTTTAGTTTCTGTATGATAAATGTGTTAAATAGATCATAGGTCAGCAGGTCAAGCCCAACTCCCGTTTTTATAAATAGTTTATTGGGAAACAGCAACTTACCTTCATTTATGTATAATGTATGGCTATTTTCACATTATATTGGCATCCCAAGAACTGGGCTTTTACCATAGACAGGATCTGTTGATACCTTGATCTTGGGTTTCCAACCTCCAGAACTGTTAATGAAATAAGTATTTGTTGTTTCAGCCACTCAGTCCACGGTAATTTGCTATAGCAGCTTGAACTAAGACAGCATTCAAGGCAAGAATATCACAGAAGTAGCATTGTGCCATTTTAATGCATCATATTCTAGAAACATGGTGTCACCCTGTCTTATTTCTGGTTAATCTTATCAGTTCAAGAAGTTGTTGTCTACAGAGTTTCTTTGAGACTACACAAATATCCTATTTCTCATCACATGTTCACTCATTAATTTTAGCACTCATCAAAGATTCTTACCTTCAACAATAGTCACTGCAGTGTCTACCTGAAAGTGATTTTTCTCATTTTTTATTCAATTTATTCAAACTCAAAAACAAACAAACAGAAAAACAGTTCACCTGCTTCTCTCACCCCTCAAACCCTGTCTGTCTCTGGCAACCACCAATCGGTTCCCTATCTATGAGACATTATCTATATCTATATCTATCTGTATGCATATATTTGACTTTGTGTATCTGACTTATATTACTTAGCATAATGTCGGTGAGGTTCATCCATGTTGCTGCAATTGGCAAGATTTGATTCTTTTACATGGCTGAATAACATTTCATTGCATATACATTTTTAAAATCCATTAATTCATCAGTAACATGTAGGTTGTTTCATAATTGATTTTGTTATTCTTCAGCTAAATACTCAGAAGTAGAATTGTTGGGTCACATGATAGTTCCATTTTTTAATTATTTTTAAGAACCCCCATGCAGTTTTCCATAGTGACTGCAATAATTTACATTCTTATCAAAGTACACAGGGTTCCCCTTTCTCCACATCCTTGTTAATACTTGTTATTTCGAGTCTTTTTGATAATAGCCATTTTAATATCTAAAGTAATATCTAATTGTGATTTTGATTTGCACTTCCCTGATGATCAAGGATGTAAAACATCTTTTCATGTACTTGTTAGCCCACTGTATGTCTTTTGGAAAAATGTTCATTCAGACCTTCTACCCATTTTTATTTATTACATATATATTAAAATAATTTTTATTTTTTAATTACAATTGACATACAATATTATATTAGTTTCAGGTATACAACCTAGTGATTAAATATTACATAAGTTATTTAGTGGCCATACCAATAAATCTCATAGTTTTCTGACATCATACATAGTACTGAATAATTAGAATATTATTGACTATATTCCATATGCTGTAATTTACATCACCATGACTATTCTGTACCTACTAATTTGTACTTCTTAATCCTTTCACCATTTACACCCATCACCCAACACTCCTCGCATCTGGCAACCACCAAAATTCTCTGTATCTATGAGTTTGTTTCTGTTCTGCTTATTTATTTTGTTTTTAAGATTCAGTTATTGATAAATAAGTATTTGTTATTATTTTATTGTTCATATTTTTGGTGTTTTTTCTTCATTTTTTATTTTATTTTATTTTACTTTATTTTATTATTTTCTTTTATGTTATTTTAAATTGTTGTTCAAATACAGTTTTCTGCCTTTAACCCCTATCCCAATCCACCCCCTGCCAGCCCTACCCATCTCCCTGCCATTTCCACCTCACCTTCTTTTTGTCCATGTGTCCTTTATACTTGTTCCTGCAAATCCTTCCCCTTTTCCCCTGAAATTCCCTCCCCTCTCCCTCTGGTCACTGTCAGCCTGTTCTCAATTTCAGTGTCTTCGGTTATATTTTGCTTGATTGTTTGTTTTGTTGAATAGGATCCTGTTAAAGGTGAGATCATATGGTATTTGTCTTTTACTGCCTGGCTTATTTCTCTTAGCATAATGCTTTCCAGTTCCATCCATGCTGTCCCAAAGGGTAGGAGTTCCTTCTTTCTTTCTGCTGCATAGAATTCCATTGTGTAAGTGTACCACGGCTTTTTGATCTATTCATTTACTGATGGGCACCTAGGTTGCTTTCAGCATTTGGCTATTGTAAATTGTGCTGCTATGAACATTGGGGTGCATAGATTCTTTTGGGTTGGTGTTTCAGGGTTCTTACAATATAATCCTAGCAATGCAATTGCTGGGTCAAAAGGCACTTCCATTTTTAGTTTTTTGAGGAAATTCCATACTGCTTTCCATAGTGGTTGTACCAGTCTGTAATACCATCAACAGTATACTAGGGTTCCCTTTTCTCTACAACTTCTCCAACACTTGTTTATTGCTTTGTTTATGATGACCATTCTCCACAGTGTGAAGTGGTATCTCATTGTGGAATTTGCATCTCTCTGATAACTAGTGATACTGAGCATCTTTTCATGTGTCTCCGGATCCTCTGTATTTCCTCCTTGGAGAAGTGTCTGTTCAAGTCCTTTGCCCATTTTTTAATTGGGTTGCTTGTCTTCTTAGAGTGGAATCCTGTGAGCTCTTTATATATTTTGGAGATTAAACCCTTGTCTGAGGTATCATTGGCAAATATGTTTTCCCATACAGTTGGTTCTCTTTTTATTTTAATACTGTTTACTTTAGCTGTGCAGAAGCTTTTTATTTTGATGAGATTCCATTTGTTTATTCTTTCCTTTATGTCCCTTGCTCTAGGGGACATATCAGTGAAAATATTTCTTCATGGAATTGTTGCGCATGGGTCACCGGCCAGCAGTGACCACGGAACACTGTGGATGGCTCGATGATAACACGTGAGAAAAAAACATGCACAGAGACAAACTAGTTTCTGTGGGGAAGTAGGGACGAAATGGCCACCCGCCCTAGTGGGGAGCGCACCGATTTACAGTCCATACCTGCTTTTATTGGGCTCGTTTTGCATAATAATTCAGGTAAAGTACAGTACTTATCAGTGGGAAGTAAGGAACTATAGAAAACAAGGAACTCTGCTGGTCTATTGAGTTGGGGTCAAAGAGCTGTAAGACTCTGAGGAACAAACTTCCTCCTTGGACCCCTCTCATTCAACTGAGAGTGTTCTAAACAAAGAAGATTTCACAGTAATTTACATGTTCTTTCTTAGGCCTGATCACCCGGGGAATCCACCCTTTTCAGCACAGAGCTACACCACCCTGTCATTGTTTCAGGCTTAGCTGGAGCAAGGGAACTAAGGCAATAAGGAGATTTTCTCCCAGATGATAACTCAGGCTATGTCAAAGCCGAGAAGTGAGGGTCCATCACCCCCTTTTGCTGCAGCCCCCCAAGTCCTTCTTTTCGGGGGCCTCCCAAAGTGATCATGCCTGTCTTAGGTCGTTCCCCCCTTGGGGAATCTTACCCGTCTTTGGCTAACCGACCAAGCTTTTGGGGGTTCAGTTATGAATAAAGCAGCAGAAGTAGCACTCCTGCCAGGGAGATAAGCTTTTGTCTCCTTGCTGGCTTACGGTTCCAAGGGCGTTCCCTTAGCCTTAGCCTAGGCGGCGGTTTCAGCTTCTGATACCAGTCAGGGCGGTTCCCAACATGGAATACCTGAGGTTTTCCTGCATATGTTCTCCTCTAGGACTTTAATAGTGTCATGGCTTATATTTCAATCTTTTGTCCACCTTGAATTTGTTTTCGTGTATGGTATAAGTTGGTCCTTGAGTTTCATTTTATTGCATATAGTTGTCCAGCTCTCCCAACACCATTTGTTGAAGGGGGTATTTTTGCTCCATTTTATGCTGCTGCCCCCTTTGTCAAATGCTAATTGACCATAGAGACTTGGGTTTATTTCTGAGCTCTCTGTTCTGTTCCATTGGTTTGTCTGTTTTTATGCCAGTACTAGGCTGTTTTGATTACAGTGGCCTTTTAGTACAGTTTAGTATCAGGTATTGTGATCCCTTCTACTTTGCTCTTCTTTCTCAAAATTGCAGCAGCTATTTGGGGTCATTTATGGTTCCATATAAATTTATGAAGTGTTTGTTCTATGTCTGTGAAATATGTCATTGGTACTTTAATAGGTATTGCATTGAATGTATAATTGCTTTGGGTAGTATGGATCGTTTGATGATGTTAATTCTTCCAATCCATGAACACAGTATATGTTTCCATTTCTTTGTGTCTTCCTTGATTTCTTCAGTGTTGTGTAGTTTTCTGAGTCCAGGTCTTTTACCTCCTTGGTTAGGTTTATTCCTAGGTATTTTATTTTTCTTGTTGCTATATCAAATGGGATTATTTTCTTGATTTCTGTTTCTGATATTTCATTGTTGGTATATAAAAATGCCTTTATCTTCTGGATATTGACTTTGTATCCTGCTGTTTGGTCACATTCATTTATTAGGTGGAGCAGTTTTTTGGTGGAGTCTACAGGATTTTCTATGTACACTATCATGTCATCTGAAAACAATGACAGTTTTGTTTCTTCCTTTCTGATTTTCACGCTTTTTATTTTCTTTTGCTGTCTGATCACTGTGGCTAAATCTTCCAAAACTATGATGAACAGAAGTGGTGAAAGTAGGCAACCTTGTCTTGTTCCTGATCTTAGTGGAAAAAATTTTAGTTTTTCCCATTGAATATGATGTTGGCTGTAGTTCTCTCATATATGGCCTTTATTATGTTGAGGAATGCTCCCTCTATTCCCACTTTGCTGAGTGTTTTTATCATAAATGAGTTCTGTGCCTTATCAAATGCTTTTTCTGCATCTATTGATATGATCATGTGATTTTTGTCTTTGCTTTTGTTTATGTGATGTATTATGTTTATTGATTTGTGAATATTGTACCACCATTGCCTCCCTGGGATGAATCCCACTTGGTCATGGTGTATGATCTTTTTAATGTATTGTTGGATGCGGTTCACTAATATTAGGTTGAGAATTTTAGCATATATGTTCATCAGCGATATTGGCCTGAAGTTTTCTTTCTTTGTTGTGCCTTTATCTGGTTTTGGATTAGGATGATGCTGGCTTCATAAAAAGAATTTGGAAGTCTTCCATCATTTTGGATTTTTTTGGAATAGTCTGTGAAGGATAGGGGTTAGCTCTTCCTTAAATGCTTTGTAGAATGCTCCTGTGAAACTGTCCAGTCCAGGGCTTTTGTATGTCAGGAGTTTTTTTATTTCTGCTTCAATTTCACTGATTGTTATTGGTTCAGGCTTTCTGCTTCTTTTTCGTTGAGTTTTGGAAGATTATATTTTTCTAGAAATTTGTTCATTTTTCCTAGGTTTTCAAATTTCTTGGCATACAGTTCTTCACAGTAATTTCTTACAATCCTTTGTAGTTCTGTGGTATCAGTTGTAATCTCTCCTCTTTCATTTCTGATTGTGTTTATTTGGGTCTTCTCCCTTTTTTTCTTGGTAAGCCTGCTTAAAGGCTTGTTGATTTTGTTTATCTTTTCAAAGAACCAGTTCTTGGATTCATTAATCCTTAGAATTGTGCTTTTAGTCTCTATGTCATTTAATTCTGCTCTGATCTTGGTTATTTCCTTCCTTCTACTTGATCTGGGCTTTGTTGTTGTTCCTCCAGTTCTTGTAGGTGTAGGGTTAGGTTGTTTGTTTGAAATGTTTCTGTCTTAGGTAGGCCTGTATTGCTATGAACTTCCCTCTCAGGACTGCCTTCGCCATGTCCCTTAAGTTTTGGGTTGTTGTGAGTTCATTTTCATTTGTTTCCAGAAACTTTTTGATTTCTTCCCTAATTTCATTCTTGGCCCATTCATTGTTTAATAGCATGCTGTTCAATCTCTGTGATTTTGAGTGTTTCGGGTATTTTCCCTTGGGGTTGGTTTCTAGTTTCAGTCCCTTGTTGTTGGAGAAAATGCTTGATATAATTTCAATTGTCTTGAATCTGTTGAGTCTTGTTTTGTGTCCTATCATGTGGTCTATCTTTGAAAATGTTCCACGTGCATTTGAAAAGAATGTGTATTTAGCTTTATGGGGATGAAAAGCTCTATATATATCAGTTAAGTCCATTTCATCTAGGGCATTGTTCAATGCCTCAAAATCTTTGTTGAGATTTTGTTTGGAAAATCTGTCCATTTTTGACAGTGGGGTGTTGAAATCCCCTACTATAATTGTGTTGCTGTCAATATCTTTCTGGAAGTGTTCCAAGATTTTCTTTATGTATTTGGGTGCTCCTATGTTGGGTACATATATATTTACAATATTTATGTCTTCTTGGTGGATTCTTCCCTTGAGTATTATGAAGTGACCTTCTGGGTCTCTTTTTATGGCCCTTTGTTTGAAGTCCATTTTGTCTGATGAGTATTGCCATCCCGGATTTTTTTTCCTGTCCATTTGCTTGGAATATTTGTTTCCAGTCCTTCACTTTCAGTCTGTGTAGGTCTTTTGTTCTGAAGTTGGTCTCTTGTAAGCAGCATATGTGTGAGTCATTCTTTCTTATCCATTCAGCTATTCTATGTCTTTTGATTGGAGCATTTAATCCATTTACATTTATGTTTATTATTGATAGGTACTTATTCATTGCCATTTTCATACCTGTGTTCCTTTCTCTCTCTCTCTTTTCCTTCCTTTCCTTAAAGCATTCCCCCTTTTTTTTTTTATCATCTCTTGCAGAGCTGGTTTTGTGGAAGTGTATTCTTTTAGACTTCTTTTGAGTAATCTAAAACTTCTTATTTGGGGAGCTTCTTATTTGGCCTTTTGTCTTGATTGAGAGCCTTGCTGGGTAAAGTAGCCTTGGTTGCAGGCCTCTGGTTTCATTACTTAGAATATTTCTTGCCATTCTATTCTGGTTTGGAGCATTTCCATTGAGAAGTCAGCTGCTAGCCTTATTGGGGCTCCCTTGTATGTTACTTTCTATTTCTCCCTTGCTGTCTTTAAGATTCTCTGGGAATTTTTCCATTTTAATTATGATGTGTCTTGAAGTGGGCCTCTTTGAGTTCCTCTTGATTGGGACTCTCTTTGTTTCCTGGATTTTTGTGACTTTTCTTCTCATCAAATTAGGGAAGTTTTCCATCATTACTTTTTCAAAGAGGTTTTCTATCTCTTGCTCTTCCTTTTCTCCTTCTGGTATCACAGTTATATGGCTATTATTACATTTCATGTTGTCCTGCATTTCCTTTAATCCCTCTTCATTTTTTCTGAGCCTCTTTTCCTTTTCTTGCTCTTTCTGGGTGTTTTTTTTTTTTTTTTGTACTTTGTCTTCTAGATCACTGATCTGACCTTCTACTTCATCAAGACTCTTTTTGATTCCTTCTATGTGTTCTTTAATTCAGAAATTGTATTCTTCATTTCCTTTTGGTCCTTGTTGATAGTCTCTATTTCCTTTTTCATGTTGATATAGTTTGCAGTGAGTTCATTGTAGTTTCCCTGTAGTTTCTGGCAATTCTCTGTGAGCTTATTGAGCTTCCTTGTAACCATTGCTTTGAACTCAATATCTGATAGTTGAGTTGCCTCTACTTCATTTAGTATTCTTTCTGAGGGTTCCTCCTTTCCTTTCATTTGGGGATTGTTTCTTTGTCTTCCCATTGTTTGTGCGACTCTTCTTGTTAGCCTCAGCTTAAATTGATGTGTTCTGGCTCCCTGGGTTTATGGTGTGATCTTCTATGGTAGTGTACCTGTGAGATTCAGTAGTGCTGTTCTTCTTGATCTCCTGAGCTCACTGCTCTTAGGCTGTCATTTATGTTGGGCCTGTGTTTTTCTTTGGGTTTGATTATCATTGGGTCTTTCTTTAGTGGTTCCTTCCCACCAGCTGGTTAAATGAGGGTCACTCTGTCCACCGTCTCCTGTATTTTGTTGTGCTGGTGAAGTCAGGTTGTGTTGAAGCTGGTTCTTCCATGTGTATAAGGTTTAAAGAATTCTCTCTTGCTCTTTTGTTCAGTTGTTTGTTCTGGGTAATTTCTCCACTATTTAGTTGTATTTCCAGATAGGTCTTGGATTGAGGTTTGTCTGGTTTCCACTCCGTCCTTCACTTTCTTCTGTTGTTATCTGTTAGTGGTTCCTTTGTTGTTGGGTTTCTTCTTCCAGCATGCATCCTGGTGTTCACAGATTCCACCTACACTTTTTTTGTGATCAGTTGGAGGGTGAAGGAAAATGGCTTAAGACAGCAAGAGTATATTCTATGATATTTACAGTATCAACCCATAGAGAAGAGATAGGAGATCCTTTGGCTATGTATAGTGTTAGCCATGATATTCCACTCAACTAGCCAGTTTTTAGAAAGGGTGGAAAGAAGATAACACTCTTGTTGGGAAAGAAAGGAGTGTGAGTTGGATCTAGAAAGCAGTGGGGTTGTGGGTGGTCAGATTCTGACATAAGGTGAGAGTAAAGGATAGAAAATAGGTGTAGTGTGTGAGAGAATAGAGTTAACCACTATAGTAATAGAGTTCAGGAAACCATGAAGTGGGTCAATATCTGGGAGAGGTGCTGTGTAGTATTTACAGTTGTATGGAACAGGTATTATTTATAATAATAATGGAGCAACAATGATATGGCAGAATCAATGTGATCTGGATAAGAAGAATAGGAAGTATTGGACCTAGAGTAGTATGCTAATGGAACATAAGTGAAGTGAAAGACAGTAAATTTACAATACACTATGAAAGAACAAGGGAAACATGCCAAAAAATGCAATTTAACCAGTCAAGCAAAGAAGACTAAACAGAAAGAAGAGGAATACAAAAATACTAATAAAATAAAAGATATACGAATAATGAAAAAATACAAATATGCAATAACTTGCAGATTCTCTGTAGTAGCAAAGTGAAATTTGTCTCACTGTCTCAGCTGTTGGGATGCCCCTCTTTGGGTCCAACTCCGCCTTTTCACAGCTCCAGGTTTTTTTGTCTCACATCTGTTTTTTCAATGTCCGCTACAATTTTTGGTCTCCTAACCTCATATATGCTGGGGTACTGTTGGCTGTTTTTACACTGTCCAGTTTTTTTTTCCTGTTCTGATGGGATGGTTTTGTTTACTTATATTTCAAATCACTGACTTGATTCTTGGCTTCATTTACTCCACTGTTGATTTCCTGTAAATTATTCTTCATTTTAGTTACTGTATCCTTCATTTCTAACTGGTTATTTTTTATGGTTTCCATGTCCTTTTTATGCTGTTGAAGTTCTCACCAAGTTCATCTATTCTTCCCTTAAGTTCATTGAGCATCCTTATAACCAGTGTTTTGAACTTTGTATCTAGTAGGTCGCTTGTTTCTATTTTGTTTAGTTCTATTTTGTGGAGTTTTGTTCTGTTCTTTCATTTGGGATATGTTTCTTTGTTTCCACCTTTTGGCAACCTCCGTGTGTTTGATTCTATGTATTAGGTAGAGCTGCTATGTGTCCTGTTCTTCATAGAGGAGCCTAATATAGTAAGCGTCCTGTAGGATCCAGTGGCACAACCTATCCTTTCATTAGAACTTGGCACTCCAGGTGTGTCTCCTGTGTGGGCTGTGTACACCCTCCTGTTTAATTGAGGCTCCATTGTTGTTAGCACATTAATAAAAGGGATTTACCCTAAGTCTGACTGGCTGCAAGGGCTTGCTGCAACCACTGTGGATGACCAACTATCCAGGGCCCCACCTCACAAAGCAAGACTTACTTCAGCAGGGTTCTGGTGCTCATTGAGTCCACCCCTTGAATCTGTGCAGGTGGTTGGGCAGTGCTTTGACAAATTTTCAACCAAGTGCACTGATTCTGGGGCCTCCTGGCAGGGTGCAGGCCAAGATCAGCTGCCATCTGTGTTCAGGCCAGGGTCACTTGGTATAAGCTACAAAGAGATCTGCAGATTGCTGCTACTTGTGCTGGGATTAGGAGTGCCCAAAAGAGGCCAAGGAGAGAACCAAGGGTGGTTGCCACCAATGCTGGGCCTGGGGTTACTTATAAAGTGGTACAGGGTATGCTGAGGCCAGATGGTACGTGTTTGAGTGATTTTAGGAAAATCTGAAGCATGGGCCAAGAATGGCCTTTTGAGGGAATGTCGGAGTGTCTATGAGGGAAGTGTGTCCTGTGCCTTTTGTATGGAAAAGCCACAGGAAAGAGCTCAACTAGGCCTGTAGGTTGGGTGGGGTCTCAGGGAATTACCAGAGCAGGGCAAACAGTTGATAGTCAGGTTGATGAATACTCAGATGTGGTGCCTACTTGCCAGTTGTGTTGAGGGGAGGACCAAGAAAAGAAAAAACTGGCCTCTGATAGCATTGCTATTTGAGAGAAAGCTGTCCCTCCAGCTCTTTCTCTGATGCCAAACAATTCAGTTCCTCCCCATATGTACCTGGTGCTTTTTGAGCTGCTGCCCAGGACTGGAGCTCAGAACAAATTAGTCTGAATAATTATGTGCACTGGAACTTAAAGAGGACTGCCTGGGACTCCAGAAGACCTGTTTCACTCAGCCACCATCTCCATTGTTTTTTTTACAGCCAGAATTTAAGGGAACATCTATTCCTGGCACTGGAACCCTGGCCTGGAGCACCTAGTATGGGGCTGGGTTCTCTTGATCCTCAGGGGTGGACCTCTGTAGCTGTGATATCCCTCCTGACTTTTATATGCCATATGTGGATGTGGGACCAGCCTGTTGTGCATCTCTGTCCCTCCTACCAGTCTCCATGTGGCTTCTTTTATATATCTTTAGTCATACAACTTCTGTTCAATTAGAATTTAGGTGGTTCTAAATGATGGCTCTGTAGTTCAGTTGTAATTTTGATGTGATTGTGGGAAGGTGAGAGTACCATGTTTATGCAGTCATGTTGACCATATTAGCTCCTTCTCAAATAAATAATTTGCAAATATTTTCTCCTATTGTGTAGGTTGCATTTTGATTTTGTTGATGGTGTCCTTTGTGGTGCAGAAAGTTTTTAGTTTGATGTAATACCATTGTTTATTTTTGCTTTTGTTTCTTTTGCTTTTGGTGTTGGATTTAAAAAATCATCACTAAGACTGATGACAAGAAGCTCACTGCCTACATTTTCTCTAGGAGTTTTATGGTTTCAGATTCATATTGGTCTTTAATTTATTTTAAGTTAATTTTGTGTACACTGTAAGATAGTGGTCCAATTTCATTCTTTTTCATATGGTTGCCCAGTTTTCCCTATACCATTTATTGAAGATACTGCATTTTCACTGCTAATGGTGATCTTCGGTTTTTATTATATCTTCTACATTTTCTAGGTTCCTCAGTTGGAATTTGACTGTGAGGCAGAGTTAATGAGTATTTTCTAAATATCTGTGTTATGAGGGAAGTATGTCAGGGAACCAGCCTTCCTTCTGTCTTCTGTTCTTCTAGGGGTCAGGGTTGGTTAGTGAAACCCCCATTGGCTGTTTGATCCCCACAGGGCAGCTGCAGAAGGAGGAGGAGAGTATCCAGTCCCCTGGGCTCTTCACTGCTCTTGCCATTTTTGTTCTTGCTATTCTTTATACCCAAATACGCTCCCCCTTCACCTTCTAATTGTTCTACCAGCCTCAGTTCTGGCCAATGCCAAGCAAGGAGCTTTCTTATCCTTCATATTCCATCACTTTAACACTTCTCCGTGCTCTCTAGTAAAAAAAAACCATACTATTAGGAAACAGCCAAATTTCCCTTCAGATCCCCCACTGCACTGTGGGAAAAGACTCCAATATTTATCTGTGTATTTCTGAGCTATTGGACAATATCTACCATAGAGGACCTCTCTGGGAAGAGTTTGATGGAGAAGGAATGAAAGTAAAATAGAGTTTTGTCACAAAATCATTCCCTCCATTTAGCATTTAAAACTATTCAAAGGTGTAATTTATAGCAAAGTTCAATATTTTGATGTAAAGTTCTATGAATTTTTACAAATTTACAAGGTCTGTCTGGAAAAAGACCAACCATTGTTAGAGAAGAGTTTGCATGAAGTAACGTGGCAGCCAGGGAGAGTGGACTGGAATGTGCACACATGAACAATGAAAACTTCAGTACTAGTCAGTGGGTGGGTTGCTAGGAGCCATTGTGTGAGCATGTGTACTGTGTGGTCCTTACCTTCAAAATGACTGAGCATGTACAACAACAAATCTGCATAAACTTTTGCATTAAGATTGAACATTCCTCCATGGAAATATTTGGACAATTAAGAAGGCCACAGCTGTGGGCAACTGGTGATTGGCAGCTTCCTCACAACAACACACCTTTTCATGCATAATGTCTTGTGCAGATTTTGGTGAAACATGAAGTCACCCAGGTGACTTACCTGTCCTACAGCCAAGATTCGGCACCCTGTAACTTCTGACATTTCCCAAAACTAAAATCACCATTGAAAGGGAAGAGATTTCATACACAATAGAATACTACTCAGCAGAAACAAAGAACTTCTACCCTTCACAATAGCATGAATGGAACTGGAGAATATTATGCTAAGTGAAAAAAGACAGGTGGTGAAAGACAAATACCATATGATCTCACCTATAAGTGTTACCTAATCAATAAAACAAACAAGTGAGAAAAATAGAACCAGAAACACAGAAATGAAGAACAAACTGACAGTAACCAGAAGGGAGGGGAAAGGGGGACAATGGGGGAAAGATGGGGAAAGGATGTCAAGGAACATGTATAAAAGACACATGGACAAAGACAATGGGGTAGGGAGGATTGAATGTGAGAGGTGGGAGTATGGGTAGGTAGGGCAAGAAAGAGTAATGGGGGGGAATGGAGACAATGGCAATTGAATAACAATAAAAAAAGAAAAAAAGGAAAAAAGAAAAGGAAGGGATTTCATTTCATACATTCTTTGAGATTCAGGAAAATATAGCAGAGCAGCTGATGGCAGTTGGGAGAACTGTGTGAGGTCCCAAGGTGCCTACTTTGAAGGGGACTGAGGTGTTATTGTCCTATGTTTCTTGTTTCTTGTATCTTCTTTAACAAATGTCTATTTTTCATATTACATGACTGGATACCTTCTGGAAAGACCTTGTATATTCTCAGGTAATGATTATCACACCAAGATATAGAAATTTTGCATCATCCTTCACAGGTCCTTTTGTAGTCATTAACCCTTACTCCCACTCCTTGGCAAACACTGAGCTACTCTCTATTTTCCATGTTTTGGAATGTCACATTATTGGAATCATAAAATATATAACCCTTAGAATTTGATTTCTTTCTCTTTCCATAATGCTTTTGAAATTCATCCATATTTTGTTGCTATCAGTGCTTCAGTTCTTTTTATTGTTGAAAAGTATTTTATTTTATGAATTTGCCACAGATGACCCATTCACCAGCCACTGGACATTGAGTTGTTTTTAGTTTGGGGAGTTGTGAACAAAGCTATTACAAACTAGTTTATTTGTGGGCTTAAGTCTTTATTTCTCTTGGGTACACATTTAGGAGTGAAATTGATGGGTCATATGATAAGTGTATAGTGAACATATAAGAAGCTGCCAAACTACCTTCCAGAGTGGCTGTACTTTTTTGCATTCTGACCAGCAAGGTGTAAGAGTTGCTCCTCATCCTCACAAGAACACTACAACAGCTAGTGTAGTTTTAGACTAATAGCATTAGGCATCTTTCCAGATACTATTGTTCATCTGTATATCTTCTGTAGTGAAGAAACTACTCAAATGTTTTGTGAGTTTATTATTGATTTATTTTTATTTTGCTATTATTAAATTTTGAGAATTCTTTTAATCTAGATATAAGCATTTTTATCAGATATATAATTTGTAAATATCACTCAGACCATGGCATCTTTTTTCATTATCTTAATGGTGTCTTTTGAAAAGCAGAACTTTAAAATTTTGATCAAATTCAGTTTATCATCTGTTCTGTTTATGGTTCATGTTAGCATTTATTTCTATATTTTTGATTGTTTGTTGGTTAAACCACTTTGTCTAAATTATTTACCCTGGTAGAATTTCTGGAAAAATATGTATCTCAATTTCTAAAGCCATACGTAGGACATCATGTATCCTTTCTGTGATTTAGTTTTCTCAACTGTTGAATGGAAACAATATTTCTATCTTAGAAAACTTCTGTTGCCTCCTGGATATGTTAAGTTCTTTGCCTGCAGTAGGAAGTTGATCTTGGAGAGTTTTAGGTTAGCAACAGAAGGTTGAAGAGGCAGAAGAGAAATGAGGATTTACAGCAAAATTGAGAGAATTTTTGTTGTTATAGGTCCCTTGCCTGCAGAAGACAAAGACAAACAATAGCAGAGAGAATGGCTTCCACTTGACAAGGCTGGATTACAGAGACAGAAGAGAAAAGCCTTGGAAAAAGATATAAAACATAACTAATATTCAATAAATTTAAGAGAAAGTCCAAAAATTGAAAAGTGGAAAAAGCCATGCATTTTCATTTTTTGATGATGTCATGACCACTTCCTATGGAAATGTGCTTTTCTGTTAAATGTACTTTTCTGTTAATGAGGCGAGTATTAGCTCACCTCAGTTTCCTTTAGAAGGTTAATTTAAAAAGTAAGAAATAAGATTCTATACACTAAATCCAAGGATCTTCATTTGGTGCTCACATCTACCTGCTGAGGGCTCAATGTCCCAGGAGGCTTTGTCCCAATAACTGCAGCATATAGTCGATGATGAGTGACCTCTTCAGGCAGTATAACTAAAAATTTGTGGACCTTTTCAGTAAATTATAGCTCATTTTTCTTAATCACACTTTGGTGTGCTAAGCTTCTTTCTCTTTCTAAGACAAATGGGTTCAGAGAAAAGCACAGGGCTCTTGATGCAGCAACAGAGTATCTCTACTTTGAATGGCTTCTCTGATTCTTGTCCTATTACATTCCATGTCATGATATCAGTTCCTCTTAGAACAAAGATGTCCTTCTGAGGCATTTTTGAGTTAGGGAAATTTTAGATACTAAGGTGGTCCTCCCACAGCCCACTGTAGCCAATTGCTGACTGAGTAATTTTTCACTGCCCACCTCACAAGTGAATTGTGAATCTCTGTTCAAGTAGGGTGAGATAGGATCTTATCAAACAGGACTTCACAAGCTGGAACAAGAAAACAAATCTGCCCATCTGGCCTGGGCAATGTGCCCACATGGAAAATTACTGAGTATTGCCAAACTCCATAAAAATACATTTCTTAAAATGCCAGCAGAATGAATAGACTTGTGGGGAAATGAAGAAATTATGCAGCCCATACAAATCTCAATTCCTCACCAGGCTTGGGTAATAGGAATAAAATGCCCTTCCAGACTTTGAGCCAGGGACATTAATAATTAGTTCATGAGAAGTGTCACACAGAAATGTCCTGGCTGTGATTCAAATTCTGGGTATGAAAGAATGTGATGTAAACACTGTGAGACTGTAAAGTAATGAGACATTTTGTCCTGCATGGGTTGTGAATCAGAAGCAACCGCCTTGCTATATAGGAAGGCAGCAAGAAGTGATGGCTCTGGGATGTCTCTGAGGGTTAAGGAAAATTTGCTAAGTTAATTCTGGCTGCCTTTCCTTTTCTCTTACTGTGCTTTTTATAGAATTTTGTTGTTGTATTTTTCATCCAGCACTAAGAGGAAACCCATCAGACAAAGGCCCATCGATGACTTCCTGGCCACTCTTCTGCTGCTACTGCCTGCTCCCATGTGCCATAATACCTCTTCACTGGCCTTTCCACTTTCGCCCTCTCATGAGCCATCTTTCTCTGTGTTATGGAATGACTTGTGTCCCCCAAAAGTTCATATGTCAAAGCCCTAACCCCAGTACCTCAGAATATAACTGTATTTAGAGATAGGTGATTACGGTAAAATGATGTCATTAGGGTGGACCCTAATTCAATATGACTGGTGTCCTTATGGGAGGATAATAAGACATATGCAGGTACAGAGAGAAGACCATGGGAAAACACAGGGAGAAGACAGATGGCCATCTACAAGTGAAGGAGAGAGGCCTCAAAGAAACAACTTTACTGACACCTTGATCTCAGACTTCCTGCCTCCAGAACTGTGAGAAAATAACTTTCTATTATTTAAGCCCCTAGCCTGTGGTACTTTGAGATGGCAGTCCTAGCAAACTAATACTCTGCCACTCTAAAGAATCATTCTACCCCTTCATCAGGACCTGAAAGTATCTTTCTCCTGCCTAATGAATAAAGTACAAAAGTCTGACTCTGGCAGTGAATTTGTTTTCATAGTATAATCCTATCCCATCTCACCTCATTGTGTGCTGCATGCTTTTGCATTCAGCTCCCTTAATCACCAGCTTTTAACCCATACCTTCTCATTCCTTTGCCTGTGCCTATTCATTCCCAAGTTAACATTATTCTTCCACAATCATAGCCCCTCAGGCAGGTTTTGGTCTCTTTCTCCATCAACTCCTCATTGCTATCCCAGCCCAAAAGACAATCCCCTTTTACATTTCTTTTTATGGCATCTATAATTTCAATCTCATACCCTAATTATTTATATATGTGTTCTCCCCTGATGCTGGGGACAATGCCCAATTTAGCTTTGTATTACTTCTTATCCCCTCCACACTGCTTCAGCATTGTAAATACTCTACCAATGTTTGTTGAATGAATAACAGAAATAACTTGTGCCTGATAATGGCTGTATGACCTCCTGCCCATGAGATTTGTGTATGGGCTAGAAAAAGTAACCAGGTCTTTGTGATCAAATAAATTTGGTTAACAAATGTTGGCTAGACCCCACACTGTCTTTTAGTGTACCTCTTCTTTCACTGTCTCTTTGTCTGCTCATCTCTACAGGTGATATTTCTACTTTTAAGGGTTGTTGCATAGATCAGAGGAGGTAATACATGCTAAGTACCTACATGAGACACTTAAAGATATAAGTTACCTTCTCCTATATGGTTATCTGAATAGAAATGCTCAACCTAAAGAAATAAGATTCTAACAAGATAATTGTAAACATCAGAGGCAGCTGTCAGAGACAACTACCTCTGCAGGAAGCACTGTTGTTGGAGCCCACATGCCACCTTGCACTACACATGCAAACAACCAGACTTACTACCTCTCCTTAAGTCATGAGAAACAAGGTGGCCACAGAGGTGCTCAGGAGATGCAGTAATCACATCTGATGTGAGGGCTCCAGATGCCAGGTAAGAACCTCTGTGTGTGTGCCCAATGGTGCACCACTGTTATGCCACTCTGGCTTGATTGATTCCTGGCAGCCACACCATGGAGTTATAATACATAAGAAGTTAGATTAAGTTCAATAGACATTTAATGAATACCTGCTCTCTGTAGATCTACAGAGTCTGTCCATGATCTCAAAGGTTTTTACCTGACTGTGGGCACAGTCACAAAGGCAGGGCACTGGAAGCCAAAGAGCAGAGAATTGCAAGTATAGTGAGCCTCATAATTCATGGATTGCATATTTGCAAGTTTACCTACTTGCTAAAATTTATTTGTAAACCCAAAAATCAGTTCTCATGGCACTTTTGTGGTCATTCATGGACAAGTGCAGACAGAGTGGCAAAAAGTTGGAGTCGCTTGCCGTGCACATTCTCAGGAAAGAATGAACAAGGCAACATTCTGCTTATTGTTCTATCTCTTAGACAGTAAACAAATGTTCTCTTCATGATCTATGTACTACACCATATTTTTGTGCTTCCTGTTGGTGATTTTGTTGTTCAAATGGCCCCATAATCATAGCACTGAAATGCTGTCTAGTGTTCTTAATTGTTGAGGAGGTTGTGATGTGCTTTATGGAGAAAATGTGTGTTAGATAAGCTTCATTAAGGAATGAGTTATAGAGTTACTGGCTGTGAGTTCAATGTTAATAACTCAACAATACATGTTAAATAAGGGGTCTTTAGAAAGTTCCAGCCAAGATAGAGGCATAGGTAGAATACATTATGCCTCTTAGCACAACCAGAAGAAGGACAACAACAAATTTAAAAACAAAAAATAGCCTTAGCTGGCATAGCTCAGTGGATTGAGCGCGGGCTGTGAACCAAAGCATCACAGGTTTGATTCCCAGCCAGGGTACATGCCTGGGTTGCAGGCCACGGCCCCCAGCAACCGCACATTAATGTTTCTCTCTCTCTCTTTCTCCCTCCCTTCCCTCTCTAAAAACAAATAAATAAATAAATCTAAAAAATAAAAAAAAAAAAACAGAACTGCTAGAAAATTGAACTCTATGGAAGTCCAACAACAAAGCAGTTAAAAAAGAAATATTTATACAGACTTGTAGGAGGGGTGAAGACAGGCAGCTGGGGTGGAGAAGACTCATAGCAAGGTGGCAGCTGGCAGACCTGGAGGTCCCACATTTGCATGCAGATAAACTGGGAGGAAAACCTGGGGAGTGAGACAAGCCACACAACCCAGGGTTCCAGTGTGGGGAAATGAAGCCTTGAAACCCCTGAAAAAAAAAACTGGGGGGGTTGAGGCAGCTGGAGAAACTCCCAGCTTCACAGGAGAGTTCACTGTAGAGACAGACCCACAGGATCATACAATGTACACAAAATCACCAACCTGAAATCACCACCAAAAGGGTACAATTTGCTTGTGGGTAGCAGAGGAAGTGACTAAAATCCAGCCAAAAGCTGAGTAAGAGGCATTGTTCCCTCTCGGACCTTTCCCTCATATACAGTGTCACAACACAGCAGCAATGTGGGTTGCCTGGCCCTGGGGAATACCTAATGTCCTCCTCTTACTAACTAATAGGTGCACCAAGACAAACAAACGTGGCCCAAATGAAGAACAGATCAAAGCTCCAGAAAAAATACAAGTAGGCAATGAAGAAATAGCCAACCTATCACATTCACAGTTTAAAATACTGGTAATCAGGATGCTCACAGAAATGGTTGAGTATGTTCACTAAATAGTGAAATGGTTGGGTAAGTTTGCTAAATAGGAAAAAGTGAAGGCTATGCAAAGTGAAATAAAGGAAAGTATATGGGGAACCAACAGTGAAGGGAAGGAAACTGGGACTCAAATCAATGGTTTGGAGCAAAAGGAAGAAATAAACATTTAATTGGCACGGAACAAAGAAACAAGAATTCAAAAAAGTGAAGAGAGGCTTAGGAACCTCAGAGACAACTTTAAACGTTCTAACATCTGAATAATAGGGGTGCCAGAAGAAGAGGAAGAGCAATAAATTAAGGACTTATCTGAAAACATAATGAAGGAGAACTTCCCTAATACAGCAAAGGAAATAGACTTCCAGGAAGTCCAGAAAGCTCAGAGAGTCCCAAAGAAGTTGGACCCAAGAAAGCACACACCAAGGTAAATCATAATTACAGTAGCCAAGATTAAAGTTAAAGAGAGACTCTTAAAAGCAGCAAGAGAAAAGGAGACAGTTACCTATAAAGAGTTCCCACAAAACCATCAGCTGATTTCTCAAAAGAAAACTTGCAGGCCAGATGGGGCTGGAAAAAGTATTTGAAGTCATGAAAGGCAAGGACATACATCCAAGATTGCTCTGTCCAGCAAAGCTTTCATTTAGAATGAAAGGGCAGATATAGTGCTTCCTGGATAAGGCCAAGATAAAGGAGTTCATAATCACCAAGCCCCTATTATATGAAATGTTAAAGGGGTTATCTAAGAAAAAGAAGAGGACCAAAAATATGAACAGTAAAGTGACAACGAACTCACAACTATCAACAACCAAATCTAAAAAACCAAAAACAAAAACAAACTAAGCAAACAACTAGAACAGGAATAAATTCTCAGAAATGGAGATCACATGGAGGGTTATCAGTAGGGAGGGGAGAATGGAGGAAAAGGTGCAGGGCATAAGTAGCATAAATGGTAGGTACAAAATAGACAGGGGGACTTTAAGAATAGTATGGGAAATGGAGAAGCCAAAGAACTTATATGTATGGCCCATGGACATGAACTAAGATGGGAGAATGATATTGGTAGGAGGTATATAGGGTGGAGGGGAATAAATGGGAGAATACAATGGGACAACTGTTATAGCATGGTCAATAAAATATATTTTAAAAAATAAATAAATAATGTGTCTTTAAACAAAAAGTCACTTAAAACCAGTTTATATATTGATCGGTGATGAAAGTGTGACCAGAGGCTCACAGGCACTAAACCCTGCTTTCTTCTAGGAGCAATGGCTCAATGTTCTGCAACTAATAAGAATTGACTATATTTTGAAATGAAGTGTAGTTTAAGGTTGGAAGTGATCCATGAAGCTGGAGAGACACTAATGAGGGAGTTTCTCAAATAGCAGAACTGGGCCTTGTCTTGTTCCTGTAGATAGTCAATGGCTCTCAATTATATTTTTATACTTGGATGCCTGTGAGACAGATGTGAAGAACTTCAGCTAATGGAGACTGGATTAAAACTACTCTCCAGGATTTTTTTACCTTCATCATCTAGCTGCACACACCCTATAGGTACATATGTACTTCTAAAACCATGATTGTGTATATGTTATGGACTGAATTTTGTCCTCTCAAAATTTATATGTTGATACCCTATCCCCCAATGTGATAATATTAGGAGGTGGGGTCTTTGGGAAGTAATTAGGTTTAGATGAGGCCATGAGGGTAGAGCACCGGTGATACGATTAGTGCCCTTATAAGTAGAGACACTAGAAGCCTTCCCCCTCTCTCTCCCTGCCATGTGATGACACAGTGAAAAAGCAGCTGACTACAATCTAGAAAAGACTCTCATGGGAGGCTGGCCATGCTGGCACCTTGATTTTAGACTTCCAGCCTACAGAATGGTGAGATATAAATGCTTATCATTTATGTCACTTAATCTATGATATTTAGTCTGACAATCTGTGCAGATTAAAGCAGTATGCAGACTATAAAATTTCCAAAGATGATTTCAGAGACAAAGCAGGCAAGCACATTTTTTTGTTGTTGTAATAAAAAAAAAAAGTCAATTTGGGGATGAATATATGGTTATCTTTCTACTGGAAAACCCATGAGTTAAAAAAATTGAATAGTTTCTCTTTTTTCCTTTATTTTTATTATTGACACTATTACAAATATCCCCATTCCCCACTCTTTGCCAGCCTGTACCCAGTCCCCACCACCCTTCCCTCTGTCCATCACCACACTATTGTCTGTGTCTGTGTATTATGCCTATGTTCTTTGGCTGCTCTCTTCACCTTCTTTGATTCAGTCTCCCCCCCAAATATTTGCTATATCAGATTCCTTCCTTTATCTGATTAATTAAGTATATCACATACATATTTGCATTTATGCACTTCTACCTATTTTGGAACACATTAAAAAAGGCAATGATTGGGAGGCAGGAGATTTGAATTCAAACCTTAATTTTTTCACTAACTAGATGGCAACTCTGTGCCTCAGTTTCTCAGTGCTTAAGTGGGGAAAATAATGTTTCAGCTCAACTCAGGTCACAGGGTAATTTGTAGGAGACTCTAACTGTAAAACAATGAGAGAGAGAAAGAGAGAAGAACTATAAAGATGCAAAGCATGAACATGGCAGATATAGAAATTGCTTCTAAATTGCTGGGAACCCAAGCCTAAAATAATTCTTGGAAGCAAGAAAGTCATTTAGAACTTTGTAAGTATCACATTGCTCTTCATGGTTTAAGAACACCAGAGTAGCTAAGAGATGTTTCTAAGGAAATTCATTCCCACCACCTGATAATATTTGACTTTATGAAACTCTCATAAAGTCATAAAGACTCATTTTTACTCTCATCTGTATGAGAAATACACCCATATGCAAACTAGATTCTGCTTCAACTAAAATTCTGGAGTTTTTTTTTTAAATTTTGGTGAAAAAAAGAAAGAAAACTTGTACTGGAAACTAAAAACATTAGTTAATTTATTTATTTTGTCCACAAATATCTGTGTACTCATTATTTAATAAGTATTGTTTTAAATGTTCAGGGAAATACACAGCAGCATAAGGTCTAATCTGTACCTTCAAGAAGATAACAATGCATTTGGGGATAAAAGAATGACACTAAGAGCTGCTAAATAGAGCAGGGAAGTAGTACAAGAGATGTCACAAGCAGATTTGTTACAAGTGCTGACAGTATATCAAGATTTCAAAGAATGAACAGAAGAGTGAAAGCTAAACTAATCATTGAATTTCCTGTTGAAAAGAAGGGACTTGATTTGGGCTATGATGACTGACTGACTGAGGGAAAGAAGTTGCAGATGGCTTTGCAAGTGGAACAAACATGGGTTTGGGAAGTCCTGTACAAATCAACTAACTGGGACCTTTTCTCCTCCCACCAGGACAGAGTCTCTACATACAGTGTAACCCACAGTACATTTGGGCTCAGCCTGGGATCATGAATATACTGATCACACAGCTCTGGCCAGTTACCAGCCCAGCTTCCTCTGCATCACCAGGCCTTCAAAGTACATGAACCCTAGAAATTGTAATTTAAAACAGTGATGCCCACTGAGTTCCATGGAAGCTGGATGACTTTTGAAGTGTATCAATTATAAGTCTTGCCCTAAAAATAAAAACATGTGGTCAGTAAAGCTTAGGAAAGACTACATAGCATATCCCCATTGGAGACTTTCAATGCACATTAGTGGATTCCCCAGATGGATTTTGGTGACAGTCCTATTCCTGTCCTCATTTTTAAGATTTAAAGATTCTCTGATGGCAGGACATAATACAGGGCAGAAACTTGGCTAGAGAAAGGCAAAATTCTTTGTTACAGCTTAGAAGAGAAGGCAACCACACAGGGCCATGCAGGGTTTGCAGCAGGGGATAGGGTAACAGCAAACTAGACATGTGGGGGGCGGTTTATATATGGCAAGAAGGATAGGGTTAACTAGGTTTCATAGGCTGTCTGTGAACTTGCCAATTTGTTTAATTTTGTGGGCTCAAAAGCATAGGAGCTATCATTAATTGTCTTGTGCCTGGCCCACGCAATTTGGGTGAATGCAGAGTGGCTAGGAGTGAATGTGAGAACCTAATAAGTAAAATGGTTGAGTGTGGACTTAATTAAAGAAACTGACCAGCCTTTAGCCAGGGCCTCAAAACTGGGTCAAGTCACCATTTACAAAACAACAATAAAATATATCACTGCCTTATGTGATCTCTGCAATATTATGGGACCAAGAAGCCTGAAAACTATATTACTAAGATTCCATAGGGGGCAGGGCTCTAATTACATGCTGACATAGAACAGCCCTTATCTAATAAATAAAAGGCAGAAAGGAAAGAAGATCTGTTGTTTCTCCAGCAATTGGCAGGAGTGCCCATGAGCCTGGTGGATATGAGGTTTTTGTCACTCATTCTAGATATTCCCCTGAATGTTGTCCTCAGGGCTGAAGGCCCCAGTGAAAGGTCCTGCCACTTCCCAACTCTGGTGATCCTTAAGTCTAACAGTGCTTTCACCTGATCTTTGCAGCTCCAGCCTTTTCAATGGGGTCATAAATCCCAATGCCCCCATTGTCAATCCTTTTCTGTAGAATTGCAGTGTAGTTGTGGCTTCCTGACTGGACCCCAACAGTATAGCATAGGTGGTCTTCTGAGAAGACTTCCTGAAAAACAAAACAAAATAGTTTAAACTAATAATCCCAAACATATTTGACCTATGTATTAATCCTACTTCAACCCCTACTCCCCAAAGAACACCTGATATCTGGGGGAAACTGTGTTCCATGGTGTGCACCCTTTAGAAAACATCTAAAGGTTTATAGGTTGAGAGCTAGGAATCCAGAGATGTGAGCCTAATCTTAGCTGTGTGACTTTGGGTAAGTCACATCACTTCTCTGGCCTTTAGTTTCTTCATTGGATCAATAGAAGAGTTGGATAAAATTCACCAGTAGGAGGTTTCTAGCTCTAACATTTTTTTTTTTTTTGTGAGAAATGGCATCCTTAAAAACTATCACTATTCAGGTATTAGAAGCAAAAAAAAAAAAAAAAAAAAAAATAGCGCCCTGGCTGGCGTAGCTCAGTGGATTGAGCACAGGCTTGCGAACCAAAGTGCCGCAGGTTTGATTCCCAGCCAGGGTACATTCCTGGGTTGCAGGCCATAACCCCCAGCAACTGCATGTTGATGTTTCTCTCTCTCTCTCTATCTCCCTCCCTTCCCTCTCCAAACATAAATAAATAAAATCTTTAAAAAAATAGCCACTGTATTTTGCTTTGCCTCTTTTCCTTTTTTTGTTTGTTTGTTTGTTTGTTTAATTTGCATGGCTATTTTGAGGTTTGAGCTAGCAACATTCCAAAAGAATTGGCAGCAAGTAAATGCTGGGTAACTCTTACCAAAGTGATGTGGCACTTTTAGAACTCCAGAGTATGAGAACTGACCCTAGAAGTGTAACTCCTTCAGACCACGTTTACTTTTACATTCCCAGAGTACAAAACTAGAGGTACAAGGAAGAAAGTTCCAGCACTCAAACAGAGAGCCATTTTAATAGATAGCAAGTTTCCTGACATTAGGAACATTCAAGTGAAGATGAGGTGTTACTTTAGCAAGGATGACAGAGAAGAAGTTTCATCATTTCAGAGCACTGTGAATGAAAGAGATGGTACAGACCACCTATAGATCCCCACATCTTACAGATGGGAAAACAACAAACTGGGAGTGGTTTATGGAGTTTCTGAGGTCACTCAGGTAGTCAATGGCAGAACTGGGAGAAAGACCATAGACATCTTCTTGTTCACCACTGTATTATTCTGCATATCTAGAATTCATTTTAGTATCCTTGAGAAGTAAAAATCTTTTTTTAAACCTTTAATTTATATCCCACTAAAGAAGCCAAGTCATTTCGTTTCAGCAGAAAATACTTGAGGTTGCCAATTTTGTGGAAGCTGGAAAGTTCGATGTCAACATTTTGCCATCAAACTTCTGTTTTGGGATATTCTTGGTGTGAAGTCCTCTGCTCCAGGCCTGTGGTGCCCTCTGATGCCAGAGCAGCCATCAGGCTTCTGAACATCCTGCATGGTACCCTCTATCCTTAGAAAGACAATACCTCCTGCCCCAGTCTCCATAGGTAGCACTGAAAACAAACCTGAATACCAACAAGCCCCTTTTGTGTGATCTGATCACTCTCTCCAGAGAGGCCACAAAATGCAGCCTGAAGGTGGTGCTATTTGTGGTGCTGATGGCTTGGAGCTGGGATGGGAGCTTCTTTCCTAACTGCTTGATGGAATCCACATGCACTTTCTCAATGTACCTGGTAGTGGGTATATGTGGAGGGTAATGGTCTTTTTTTATTATCCAACTGCTTTTATAATCCAAATATTCTTTTTCTTTTTAAACAAACCATTATTTTTATATTTTTAATCTTTACCCAAGGATAGGTTTATTGATCTTAGAGAGAGAAGAAGGTGAAGAGAGAGAAACATCAATGTGAGAGAGAAACATGAATTGGTTGCCTCCTGTATGTGCCTCCTTCAGGGATTGAACCCACAACCTAGGTATACACCCTGACCAGAAATCAAACCCACAACCTTTTGGTGTATGAGATGATGCTCAAGATGCTGCAGCCAACTTAGCCACCTGGCCAGGGCCCATCCAAATGCTCTTTGCGGGGGAGTCCAAAAACTTCTGCCAAAGGAGAGTGCAGTGTCTGTGACCTTGCAGAGGGACAGGTACCTAACACACATCTGATTTTATCCTGAGCATTTTCCCAAAGAAAACCCAAAAGTGGTCAAGGAAGAAGAAATAAACCTATGAGGTTTTCTCTTTTCCTAAGAATGATAGAAACAAAGTAGCCTCTAGGAAAAAAAAAACATATTGAGTTTTAAGTAAGCTATTTGTTCCTTTTGTGTTATAGTGTGTGGGACCTGGTTAGACCTCATGAAAACTTCTAACAGTGAGGAATCTGGTGACAGTAACAAAAAGGCAGCTCTGACTTTCTGACCTACTGTGCTTGGGGGTCAAGAGGACAGGTTAGATCAGAAGAGTTAGGGCCCAATACCTGTTTTTCAGACTTAACACTAAAGTACCACCTTTAACTACTCTGGTATCTTGGCCCCCACACTGTTTTATTGATTTCTCTTTGATTACATGGCCATGCTCACTCCCCAGTTCAATTCACCACCATCACTTGCCTTTTACTCTTATGTTGGTTTCTCCCTGGCATATTGCCTTCATTCTTGACATGCTGCAATTGGCTTCTGGAGATAACCTTCTTAAACAAGATTTAATTCTGACATGACCACTGGCCTGCAGTGACCACAGAATGCTGGTGGTCAGATGGCTCATAGAAACACGAGAAAAACATACACAGAGACAACCAGGTCCTGTGGGGAAATAGGGACGGAACAGCCCCTCTCTCTAGTGGGGAGCACCTCGGCCTCCCTCCCTAAGGGAAAGTGCCTTGTTCTCCCACCCAAGTAGGCTTTTTATTGGGTTCGTTTACACATGAATTCAGGTAAAGCTCATTAATCATTGCCAGGCAGTAAGGATCAAACAATAGATAACAAAGAACTCTGAGGGCCTATTTTGAGTCAAGGTCAGATAGCTAAAGAGCTGTAAAACTTTGAGGAACAAACTTACTTCTTGTTTGGACCCTTATCATTTAATTGAGAGCATTCTAAACAAAGCAGGTTTCACAGGATTTTACATATTCTTTCTTAGGCCTGATTGCCAGGGGAACCCACCCTTCCTAGCACAGGGCTGCACCACTCTCTGTCATTGTTTCAGGCTTACGTGGAGCAAGGGAAGTAAGGCAGCCAAGAGATCAGGAAATTTCTTGCAAACAATGAGGACTCAGGCTATGTCAAAGCTGAGGGGTGAGGGTCCATCACCCCCTTTTGCTGTAGCCCCCAAAGTCCTTCCTTGGGGGCCTCCCATGTGATCATGCCTGTCTCAGGTTGTTCCCCTTTTGGGGAATCTTACCCATCATTGGCTAACTAACCAAGCATTGGGGGCCAGGCAGGGTGAAGTAAAAGGAACAGAAGTGAAGCTACTGCCAGAGAGATAAGCTTTTGTCTCCTTGCTGGCTTATGGTCCAAGGTCATTCCCTCAGCCTTAGCCTTGGCGGGGGTTATAGCTTCTGATACCAGGCAGGGTGGTTCCCAACATAATTCTGTGAGTTTACGATTCACAATTCTCTGATATCTTCACCTGTAAGACCTTTCAGGATCTGGCCAGCTCTCTTCCTTCCTGGTGTAAGCTTGAAGCAGATCCCATTTCCAATCTTGTTTCTGTTCTTTTTCTGAGACCTGTGAAACTTCAGAGGAAAGTTGTGGCTTAATCTACACCCTTCCTACTTGAGGATTATCAACCACATTACCAGGGTTTAAGCAGAGTGTCCTCACCTCTTGTTGCCATCATTTTTATGGAGTAAAGAGGACATTCATGATTTCTCCTCTGAGCAGGACAAGTGGCTTAAAAAAGGTGTATTTATTCATCTGCTAGATACTTGTTTAGAAAGAAGGCTGTCTGCTAGGTTTTCATGTTACATTAGTAAGCAGACAATATTCTTGCTTGTAGGGATCTTAAATTTTAATTGGAGATGAATATAATGAACAACTAACTAAATAGAAGTGATAATTATAGATGGAAATTACCCAGGCCGTATGTTGTATTAGAGGAGGAAAGGAAGGTTTTTAGAGTTGTCAGATAATGGCTCTATGGCAACATCTTTAAGCTGAAGTATAAAGTATGAGAAAGGGTTCTTATAGGGGCTGTATTTTGAAGAAGGAATGGGCTTGGGGGTTTAGGAAATGGTGACAGGGCAGATCATACACAACAGGAAGGGGCACTGTGCCAGCTGGTCCCCCTCTCCTTGGAGAGACAACAGAAGAAAGCCCATGAAACAATTTGCCATCTCCCTTTCTTCTATTCAACAATGTAGTTGAAATCCCAGCCAATACAGTAAGACAAGAAAATAAAAGGTCTACATTATTAGAAATAAAACTATATTTGCAGACCACATATCATATATAGACGGAATCTAAAGGAATTAATTAACTCCTAGAAAAAAAAAGTTAATTTATCAATATCATAAGGTATAAGTTTAATATTAAAATGTCAAATACATGTCTATGCCAGGAACAATTATTGGAAAAATGACAGTAAATAAAATAATAATATCTACATTAGCATCTAAAACATTAATTATACTACAATAAATCTAATGAAAGATGTGCAAGATCTCTATACTGAAAATTATAAATATTGCTGAGAAAAATTAAAGAAATCCTTAATAAATAAAGTAAAATCCCATGTTCATGAATTGGAAGAGTCAGTATTGTTAAAATGATAATTCTTCCTAAACTGGTCTATAACTTTGATGTGATATTAACAAAAATTCAAACAAGAATTTTACAGGAATTGACAAACACAAATTTTATGAAAATAAAAATTTTACAAGTTTTGAAAAGAGAATAATATTGGAACTTGACTAGATTTCAAGACTTATAAAGCTACAGCAATCAAAACATGTAGATAAATGGAACAGAAAAGAGAGCCTAGAAATAGGATGGTGAAATACATTATGAAATTATTCTAAAGAAAGGATTCAATGAGAATTAATAAAGAAAAAAACTCTTTTTAACAAATAGTGATGGAACAACTGAATATCCATGAAATTGTGATTTGAAGAAATAAATATATTTAAGTCACTCAAATGACCAAAATATATTTCTCACATATACTTGGTCTTCATCCAAGATGCCAGGCTCACAGCTTCCAAAACCATTTCCTGAGTGATAAGAGCAATGGAAGCATCTTTTGTTATACTATTTGGTCTCTTGTCTTTTTCCTAAAATTGCTTCAGGGGCATAAAGATAAAATGGTTGTTTTGTTATTCATTACAAGCCTTTCTCTACAACTGGGTTTATGTTAGTGACAGGACTTATGGAAAGACCCTAAGGACGGAAGCTGGTTGCTAGGGGAACCAAGTGAACTGAGGCTGGAACTTTTTGTCCTATCCTTTCTAGGGACAGGAGAGGGGCTGGAAGTTGAATCAGCCACCGATGACCAATAATTTAATCAACCATACCTATGTAATAATGAAGCCTCTATAAAAACCACAAAGAAGAGGAGTTCAGAGAGCTTTGGAATTGGTAATCACGTGGAGATTTGAGGACAGTGACATGCTGTGAAAGAGTATGGAAGCTCTGCTCTATGCATCTAGATACCTTGACTCTTTCATCTGGCTGTTCCTGAGTTTTATCCTTCCATATTAAACTGATAATATAGTAAGTAAAATATTTCTCTGAGATTTGTGAGCCACTGTAGCAAGTTAATCAAACCCATGGAGTGGGATGAAGGTAGTCATTGGAGCCTTCAATCTATGTATAGCTGGTCTATTAGAAGTACAGATGACAACTGGACTTGCCATTTGCATCTGAAATGGAAGGCATTTTGTGAATTGAATAAGTCCTTTACCTGTGGAATCTGATGTCATATCCAGGTATAGTGTCAGAATTAAGTTGAATATTCAGACACCAAGTAGTGTCAGCAAATTTTTTATTGGTTG
Organism: Phyllostomus discolor; assembly: GCF_004126475.2. Taxonomy (NCBI): domain Eukaryota; kingdom Metazoa; phylum Chordata; class Mammalia; order Chiroptera; family Phyllostomidae; genus Phyllostomus; species Phyllostomus discolor. The sequence continues at coordinate 68,723,725 of NC_040911.2, read as the reverse complement.
GTAAGGGAAACCACCTTTCCCAAACACACATTGTAATTGTGTTCAGAGCCCTTTACTATCCACATAAAATCTTTTGATCCTTACCTCATACCATACCCTCAGATTAATTTGAGATTAATGCCAAAACTAAAATTATAAATTTTCTAAAAGGAAAAATAGGAGAATATTTTTTATTGTGGGGTGACCAATTTTATTTTTGTTAAACACACTAAGTATAAAAAATTGAATTTAAAAACTACACACATCTCAACAAAGACATCATTAACAGGCTGCCCTGATTGGTATGACTCAGTAGGTTGGGTGTCATCCCACAAACCAAAACATCACCAGTTTGATTTCCAGTCAGGGCACATGCTTGGGTTGCAGGGTAGGTCCCCATTTGGGGGTATGAGAGAGGCAACCTATGGATGTTCCTCTTGTACATCTATGTTTCTCTCCCTCTCTTTCCCTCTCCCTTCTCTTCACTCTAAAAATAAATAAATAAAATCTTTAAAAAATGAGAAAGTGAACAGGCAAGCCAAATCATGGAAAAAGATAAAGGACCTGTTACAGGACACCTATAATTCAATAATAAAAAGAAAACAACCTAATAAAAGTGACCAAAGGTGAAAGAAAATGGCTACATGGCTACTAAGGATGAAAATTAAAAGCTTGTTAAAATCTCACTACATCCATTGTAATGATTAAACATCAATTCAAAAGAACCTATGCATTCCAATGTTCATAGCAACACAATTTACAATAGCCAAGTGCTGGAAGCAATTTAAGTACCCATCAGTAAATCAGTGGATCAAAAAACTGTGCTACATTTACACAATGGAATACTATGCAACAGAAAGAAAGGAGTTACCACCCTTAGTGACAACATGGATGGAACTAGAGAGCATTATGCTAAGTGAAATAAGCCAGGCAGTGAAAGAGAAATACCATATAATCTCACCCAGAAGTGGAACCCCATCAACAAAACAAACAAGCAAGCAAAATATAACCAGAGACAATGAAATAAAGAGCAAATGGACAGTAACCACAGAGGAGGGGGAGAGGGATCATAGGAGATAATAGAGGAAAGGCCATCAAGGAACATGTATAAAGGATACATGGACAAAGCCAAAGTGAAAGGTCTGAGGGTGGGAGGCAGGGGTGGGTGGGGCAGGGGGCATGGTGGGGTGAAAATGGAGACAACTGTACTTGAACAATAAATTTTTTTAATAAGACTGTTAATATCAAGTTTTGACAAGGATAGGGAACAATTGGAACTCTCATTCAGTTCTATGGAAAGACTGTAAAATACTATAGCCATTGTGGAAAACTAGTTGGCAGTTTCTAATAAGTAAATACACAGTTATATGAAACAAAGATTACATTACTAAGTATTTACACAAGAGAAATTAAAACACAGGCACACACATAAACACATACACACATGTGCACATACACATAAAATACAAGATGCAGAATATTCATAACAGCTTTGCTCATAGTAGCACCAAATTGAAAACAACCCACATGCACATCAATACATAAATGTGTAAGCAAAGTGTTGTATATTCACAAATGAAAAATAACTCATTGATAAAAATGAATAAAGTACTGATATAAACAACAACATGGACATATTTCCAAAATAAGTTGCATGGAAGCAGTTAGATCTAAGTGTACAATATAGTATATTCGTATGATTTTAATTACATGAAGGGCAAGAACAAACAACACTAATTTATAATGATGTAAATTAGATAAATAGTTGACTATGTATCACTGACTGGAAATAGTCATGAGAAAATTTCCAGAGATGATGGAAATTCTCTATATCTTGTTTTGGGTAATGGTTCTAGAAGTGTTCATACTTTTTAAAACTTATTGAACTATACACTTAAAATCTGAATGTTTAGTGTAAATAAAATATATCTCCACTAAACTGAAGTTCTGGTATCCTCCTCCTACTACTCCAAAGAAATGAAAAGCATTTTTTAAAAGATTCAGGAAGTTTGTAGAGTGGGTAAAATTCTGGGTTGGGATGCTTATGCCTTTTTGTTGTCTTTATCACACCTTTATTTATTCAAATTCTCTAGCTGCTTCAGATGGAGGTTGTAAATGCTAATAATACAGCTACTATTATGTGAAAGGTTCACTTCTCTATAGATAAAAGAAGTGTGTGTTTTTTTCCCCTAAGCAACACAGAACCGGATATGGAACCCACATATAGGAGTCAGTGGCTTGGATTCCGCATCTTTGGTGAAAGCAGAAGCAGAAAAAGAGTGGATCAGAGGCTTCACACTTCCTTCCTCTCCCACTCCCTTCTGAGAGTGGGCCCTGAAGCACCTTTACTCAATAGGAAATAGTTAGGAAACCACAGATGAAAGGGGTTCTTTTGTTTCCAATTTATTATGTTAGCTTCTACTAGGAAATCTTAGAAAATACTCTTAAAAACTCAGCTTTGCTGAAAACACAATCATTTCTCAGCTTGTGAATAGCTTCAGAATAATAGAGCCAGAGTTCTCCAACTGGACCTGTCTTTGCCTAGTCACACACTAAAGGGGATCCAAATTCCACTTCAAATCCTCCATCCCCCAGACCCATGTAATCTGCTCCTGGCCCTTCTACACCAGGGTCCTTCTTATATACATAGGAGTGAATAAACACTGCTGAGTTTTGCACAAATTTCTTTTCCATCATTAGCTTCATTTTTTCTTTATTTTCTAGATTTTTTATGCTTTTGTTTCACACCCTCCTCCTTTTTTATGATCTCTACCTGCTTCCCTAGAGCTTTTTATCTACTTTCTCTTGAACTCAGAGAAGGAAGGGATATATTCATGATTACAAAATTCCATTTCTGGGAATTTATTGCTCTGCAATTCTCCACTAAATCCCTGAAAATGGGCAGAGATAGTTATGGGGGAAAGGCAATAGTTGAGCACAGACATGATTGAATAAATACACAGCAAATGCTGAATTAATTTGAAAGATATGCCCCAGCAGGGTGCTGACTGAAGTGTATATTCCACCAACCACATTAAGATTATTCATAGAACACCTTGCTTGCTCCATCTTAAAAAGTGTTTTAAGTATTAATTAATGAGAGATTATTTCAGCCTCATTAGTTATTGCTCTAATAAAATGGGTGTTGAAAAACCACAACTAGTTTGAGTGTGTTATTGCTATCCTAACAGACTTTTCTAATTCAATAATTATGAAGCATGAAATGTAGTTTAATAGAGATAATTTGATGTCATAAAATTTTTCATCTACTGTGAGCCATTCATTAAACTAATACATCTCAGGTCACATGGAAAATGATTCTTTTCATTAGTACCTACAGGCACAGTTTTTTTTCTTCCTCTAAAGTGCCTGTGCTAGAAACCAGTGGGGAGGTTTTTCTGATGCAATCACTGTCATCATCTCTATTATCTTGGGCAAGCCACACCATCTCTTCAGGTGGAACTGTTATCAGCAAAAATGGTACCAGTTGTTAGACCAGTGGAGTTAGACTGGATGTCAGTTCAACTACCTCAGTACCTGAGTTCTGGCTAAGAAAGAATTCAGAGCCAAGACTCAAACTACAAGAGAAAGTTTATTTAGAAAATCTCAGTGGTAGAGTGAACTGTAGAAGAAATGGACTCAGAAAACAAGTTACAAAGGCAAAAGAAGGGTCCTTGGACCTTAGAAGAAAGAAAGCAAGGATATACACCTGGGGGGAAGAAAAGTGGGAAAGGCTTGGCATGCTCCATAGAGAGAACTGCATGAAAAGAGGGTGGAAGAAAGGTTCAGGTGTGCTTGAGAGAGAGAGAGAGAGACAGAAAGAGAGAAAGAGAGAGAACACACTGAGCCCTTTATCTTGAGGGTATTTATATGGAGGTCTCAGGGAGGATCCCAATAGAATACTCATCAGCTTTCCTGGTGTGTCCCTTCAAGGTCATGGTCTCTACTGATTGGTCAGCACCAAGACAGGTGGTCATTTGTCAATGAAGCTGGTCCTGATGTCAACCACGACAATGTTTGTCTAGTTTAGCTGCTTTTCTGGGTCTGGTGCTGAAACACAACACAGTCCTAGATGTTATCCTTAGGGGTTAATATTTAAGGGAGTGATTGTACAAAAGTCTGCCTGCGTGGGAATTGAAAGAGATTATTCTCCAGTCCTTTTTTTCCTCCTCTAGGGAGTCTACTTCATGAGCCATGACATGCCAGAGGGTGAAAGGTCAAAGAGTCCAAACTGCATGACCAGAGATATGCTGGGGGTGGAAAGTTGAGGGGAGAAAAGGTGAGGGTGAGGTCCTTGTTTTCCCATCACTAGGCACCCAGGGCTTTCTGCCCTGGTGACCTTCTGAACCTGGCTCTTCGTCCTTGCTCTGCTCATGTCTGTCTAACCACCTACCACAGAAAAATTTGTCTAATGTCTTGACTGTGTAATATGTGGAACATCTTGACTGTATAGTAAAATCAACCTCTGGGGGTAGATACCCAGTCTTAAATCTCTCATGTATATTCCATAATGCCTAGAAGTTATGAATAACAAGTATTTTGAACTAAATTAAAAATTGAATTTAATTGCCAAATTGATTTAAAAATAAAAAGTGAAGAACTTGATGTGGAATTCAGTGAGTTAACATAAACTGTAGGTATGTTACAGTACAAAAGGGGGGTGGGCAAGGGCAGCCGAGGCAATATACTATTACCCAAAAGGAACCCCCCAGATTTGTTATGTCTGCTGCCAAAGGAAAGACATCTCTCAATGCCAGAGATTCATGAAAAGGAAAGGAATTTATTATTCATTTGAAATAACAGAAACTCAAGTTCCCCACAAATGCACACAGTCCTCCCAGCACCCTCCTCGTGGCAAAAGGGAGCATTTCCAAAGCCTCATGGTCCTGATTCTCACCCAAGCCTCATGGTCCTAAACAGATGCGTGGTCCCAAAAAGAGAGACGCTCAATGGCTGCCATGCCTCCATTTAAATCCCAGTGCTAATCTTCCTCTGCACCCCCATTTCAGGCTCCTCTCACAATTGGCCACAGCTGCCCGAATTCTGGGCAGGTGTGGCCCTGTGGTGTGGAGCCAATTATCTTCAAGCTCTTCTGGACCCTATTACAAATCCCTATTTGGGGCTCCCCTCTTGGCTGCACCCTGTTACAGGTAATTTATTAAATCATGTTTGTTTCTCTATGCAGTGATTCTCATTTCATTTATACCAAGAGATCTAACAGTTTTATAACTTTATAGCTTCTTTCACATTCTCCACTTGACTCCCCAACAGTACCAGCATCCAGCCCTGAATCTCTCCTGCCACATTCACCCACCTTTGAGTCTCCACCATCATCTTTGTCCTACAAAAAGTCCCTGGTCAAACTTCTTTTTATTTTAGTTCCTGGTTTTATCATTCATGACCTTGCTGAAATTACTTCTCAGAGAAACTTTAATAATTTACTGGGACTTGTATTTTCTTATTTAAAGTACATTAATTTGGTGGTAACAGTCTTGTTTGTTCTTCAAGAATTTAATGTTAGCCATTCTTTTTCACTGCTTATTGGCCAATTCAGCAAAAATTTACATTATTCTGAATTTGAACATTAAAGGGATAGCATAACGATGGTGGAAACAAAAATTAATACGAAGAAAATATCTTAGGTTCCTTTTGTTGCTCTGTTGTTAAGTTAGCTCTTTATGTAACTATGGACAAGTTTCTAAACCTTTCAAACCTCACTTTACTTATCTATATATTGAATATATATCTACATATTTACTTATCTATATCTATATATGTTTACTTATCTATATATTACTTATATAGTTAGGCCTCCCAGGCTGTGGTTCTACTTTGTTCCTTGGTATGGCTAATCATGTTACCATCATAGTCACCCAGTCCTGAAACATTGAAGCCATCTTTGACTTGAGTGGTCATATCCCAGTTTGTAGACCATCATTCTGGTTAATGCCTATTGAGCCCATGCATCAGTTTCTGAATACTACAAACTAAGTGGGTTCACACAAGAAACATTTATTTTCTTACTGTTCTAGAGGCTAAAATCCATAATAATCTTGTTGTCCAAAGGTTGTCTCCTTTGGAAGTCTTAAAGGAAAATCAGTTTCATTCCTGTCTCTCAGCTTGACTCCCTGTTCTCCTCCCCATCATCTTATCTACTTGCAGAACCAGGATGGCATGTTTCATTGGATTTTGTCTATACAAACTGTACCCACATCACGGATCTTCATTTCTTACATCTCTCATTCTATTTTATCTCTCCACATTTGACACCCCTACTGACCTAACATGCTATTGTCCTAGACCTCCAGGTTCAGCTTTTGGGCTACACTTACACTCCAACTCCTCATTACCAGGGACTACCAGCCATATGAATGCCACATCAGCCTCTTAAATGATATATTTGTCTAGGGTTAAACCCATTTAGTTTTTGAGTAATATATAATTTATAACTTATGCATTTTAATATTTTTCTTCTCCTATGGGGATAAAGTCTAGGACAGTGAAATATTTTGCTGTTTTTTCTTTTAGAGTAAGTTAGTGTACACCATGTTTGTTGATATTCATTCTGATGTCCTTCGGACTTCTTGTTAAGTCTTTTAACTAACAGTGGATGAGGATAGAGCTGGAAAAAAGAGGAGGGACAACCAGCTGAAGCTCAGACATTTGCAAATTGTTTCATAAATACAGTAGGATGTACTTCTTTGGGTAAATATCAGAATTTGAGTAAAGGGCATACATAATGTTCGTGATTCTACTCTTAGTTTTGTAATAACTTGGTGTAGTTTGCTTTGTGTTCATACAAATCTGAGTTTATATGGGAAATTATTTCAGAACCTGAGTGGGTTTTGAGTCATAGACTGTGGGAGGCTCACATGCCATCTGTCTGCTTTTTCCTCCTCATGACTAAAATTGTAGTATTTTTTGACAGACTTCAACTCCCAGAGATGGAAGAAAATTTGAGTGGTTTCTAAACAGCCACGTCTGCCTTGCATTCTGTAACACAAATGTGTAACAGATTACCATTAGGCAAGAGTGTAATGGTTGACTTTTAAAAATCTGCAATAGTGAGGTTATGTATTTCTCCTATTTAGTAGTCAAACGAATGCTTATGAGAGCCAGCAAGCTCTGTGTGAAACCTATTTTGTTTAAATATAATAAAAGTGGAAAAATAAAAGGAGAATATCTTTTAGAAACAGGTTTATGATAGGCTAGAGGAGTCTGACATGGTTAAGGGTTAATCTTTGGTATTTGGAGCTAATTTAAGCCATTTAAATTTCAAAGACAGGAAGCTCTGTCTGCAAGTATTCCAGGGTGATTTTCTTTAGACTCTGGCCAAATCACTTGAAGCAATGAGGTTCTCTTAAAGAAAAAAAAGTAAGAAAGAAAAGGGAAATAGAAACAGTTCTGGCATAGTCAGAAGAAATGCTAATAGAGTGGTATTGAGAAATGACACTTTTTGAATAAAGAAAATCAGCAGGTGAAGGGAAAGTCAGATCTACAGCTCCAGCCATAGAGAGACTGAGTTGTCTTTCTAGGTCCTAGTTTTTCTATAATAGTACATTACAAAGATGGTAGAAAAATTCTTATCATGTTGGGCCCCAGTGTGACTAGAAATAAGGTATCTAATCTGAGAAAGATAACAAATTGTAGCATTGGTCTTGACTGTATTTTAATCTGTATGTTTGTGTGTTTGTTTTTTTTACATGGCAATTAGACAGTGAAAATATGATACTTCTTATGCTAATTAATAATTACATACTTAAAGGAAATACATAATTCACAGATGGCAGGCCCTCTTCCTTCCAGCTCTCTTTCTTCTTGTATCACCCAAGAAATACTCTTCTCCTACAGAAGCAGACCCCATCCTTACCTTGTTGGAGGACCGTCCACGTGGTCTGGGAGGAAAAAACTTCTAAGGTTGATATTGTAAACCTGGGTCTCAAAGTGTTTGAGTGCAAATCTCAGACTGTTAGATTCCATCATAGGATTACTAAAATCAATACTAAAAAGAAATGCCATATTTTTTCTTTAGAAAAAACTTCTACTTTGCAGGTATTTAAAAATAGGGGCTTTCCCAAAAACAGCAAATCAGAAAAAAGTACAGCATTAATGATGAACACTTTCCTGGAAAATACCCTCTTTACAAAAATTTTTATTTTCCATTAGTTTTTTCTTATTGGAGGGATGCTTTGAGAAAATATCCTTGCTTTCTGGAGAGCTGTGAAGCAAACAGAAGCTCTGATTTAAAAGTACATCTTCCCATATGGAGGATAATGTTTGTTCAACACAGCCTAGAATTCTCTCAATTGGTTGGTAATGATTTTCCAGGGAAATTGACAGCTAAGGAGCCCAAAGAGCTGTAGCTGAAATAACTGCCTCTTTTGCCTCTTTCCACAGTCTTCATCCTTCCCCTCTCTGTCTTCATCCCTTTCCCCCTTATGAGCAGAAGACATTTAGATGCAGTGAGTACATAACCCTCAGATGAAAGACAGATGAGACAGAAGGCAGTGATTATGTTAATTTTTGTACTGATAGGAAAACAAGAGATTCTAGATCCACTTGTGAATGTAAACAAAGCAGTAATCATGTCAGCTTATTGATGAAACACTGAAAAAGATTTTTTTGCCTGACTATACTTTAGCCAGGCTCCTGTGAATCCCCTACCCAGCAAAACTCATTGATGTACTTCTTTGTAGAATCTAGTTTTAGCAAGAATCCTGCTGTCAGTTTATTGAGAATTGCACACCTTTGATATGTGATCAAACATTTCATCTCAACCTTCAACCACAGGTGATAGCTGATTACCCTGGCCTGCCTTCAGCAAAAATCTTATTAGGTCAGTTCATCCAGAATCGCATACACCCCCAACCTGAGGTCTCCTCTTAGTAGTTTTGTATTCATCAGTGCCACCCCTCACCCCTCTTACTTGCTCCTTGGATATTGTTGGGGAGGAAAAATAATTTTTCTTCTCCCCTACTAAGTTCTTCTGAGTGAACTAATAATCAAATTGACATGAGACAGATTAACAGGAGAAAATGATCACATTCATTACATGTGTACATGCAGGCATTTCATAAGAACATGGAACCCAAGGACACAGGGCAGTTAAGGCTTATATGCCATTTTTTTTTTTTTAGAGAGGGAAGGGAGGGAGAAAGAGAGAGAAACATCAATGTGAGGTTGCTGGGGGCCGTGGCCTGCAACCCAGGTATGTGGCCTGATGGGGAATCGAACCTGCGACACTCCATTCTTTTTTTTAACATTTTTTTTATTGTTGTTCAAGTACAGTTTTCTGCCTTTTCCCCCCACCCTGATGGGACTGCAGACTGCAACCACTATGGAAAACACTATGGAATTTCCTCAGAAAACTAAAAATGGAACTGTCTTTTGACCTAGCAATTCCACTGCTAGGATTATATTCTAAGAACTCTGAAATACCAATCCAAAATAATTTATGCACCCCAATTTTTATATGCCATTCTTGAGCTAGGGATAAAGAGGGGTTTTGGTTTGGGACTTCAATGGGCAGAAAGGTAATTCACATAAAAATGGAAAAGCAAATGTTTGGCAAATAAATGTTTGCTAGGCCACTTTAACAAAGGGACACTGGGGGACTTTGGCCAAAGGTACCCCCTGTGTAGCACACTAGTTCATATTAAATTACAGTTTCCTATGGTGATAGCCTTCTTCCTGGAGAAGGTTCTATTTAAATCTGTTTAGGCAGTTTGAGGGAGGGTCAAATATTTTTCCTAAGTCTTTTGTTTCTTGGAAAAAAGTAGCTTAAAATAATCAATATCCAATTTAGTTTTGGAAGATTGGATGTTTCTAGGAATTTATCCATTTTGTCCGGTTTGTTGGCATACAGTTGTTCATAATATTTTCTTACAATCCTTTGTATTTCTCTGGTGTCAGTTGTTATTTCTCATCTTCCATTTCTGATTTTATTTATTTGGGTCTCCTCTTTTTTTTTCTTGATGAATCTAGTTAAAGATTTGTCAATCTTTTTTATCTTTTCAAAGAACCAGCTCTTGGATTCATTGATCTTTTGTATAATTTTTTTAAGACTCTATTTAATTTATTTCTGCTTTAATCTTTATATTTCCTTCCTTCTACTTGCTTTGTGTTTGTTTGTTGTTCTTTTTTCAAATTCCTTTAAGTGTAAAGTTAGATTGTTTATTTAATCTTTTTCTTGTTTTTTTTTTTTTTTTTAAATGAGATAGGCCTGTAATGATATGAATTTCCCTCTTAGGATTGCTTTCCTGTGTCCCACAGATATTGAATTGTTGTATCCTCATTTGCATTTGTTTCAAGGTATCTTTTGATTTATTCCTTGATCCCATTGTTTTCCCATTCATTGTTTACATGTTATTTAGCTTCCATGCCTTCTTTAGTGTGCTTGTGATTGATTTCTAGTTTCAAAGCATTGTGGTCAGAGAAGATGCTTGATATGATTTCAATAATCTTAAATTTATTAAGATGTGTTTTGTGTCTTAATATGTGGTCTATCTTACAAAATGTTTTATGTGTACTTGAAAAGTATGTATATTCTGCTGCTTTGGGGTGAAATGCTCTGAAGATATCAGTTAAATACATTTGATCTAGTGTGTCATTTAAAGCTGTTGTCTCCTTACTGATTTACTGTCTAAAGATCTATTCATTGAAGTCAATGGGGTGTTACAATTCTTGACTATACCTGTATTTCTATTGATCTCTCCCTTTATATCCATCAAGACTTTTCTTACATATTTAGATATTTATGCTAAGTGAACTAAGCCAGTCAGAGAAAGACAAATACCATATTATTTCACTCATATGTGGAATCTAATGAACAAACTGAACTATCAAACAAAAAGCAAAATACAGACAGAATCATAGGTAGAGAGCAGAATGTTGGCTGGTGGGGAGGAGGGTAGTTAGGGATAGAGGGATTGAGCCAAAAGGAAAAAGGACTCAAGGACATGGACAACAGTGTGGTGATTGCAGGAGGGTGGAAAGGAGTATAAGGGGACTAAATAGTAATGAAAAAAATGTGATAAAAATTAAGTGTGTGGAATAAATAATACATACATACATACATATATAAAATAGTCAGTATCCCAAAAGGCATATATTTGGATGGCGAACTCTGTTCTTTCTCACTATAAATCCCCACTTGCTCTGGTTGTGTTTGAAATTGAGCCCAGTTCTATCCTGGAGTCCTCCTTTACCTATTGCAATAGTTTATTGATAAATTGTCTTCACCACTTTCATTTCTGTCTGACTCTGGTTTTATTTCAACAACATTAAGGTCTTCCAGGTAGTATTTTCATCAGGTTAGACACTTGTGGCAGTTTCAAGCATGCCACTGTTTGCTCTGTGGCTGTTCAGAGAGACAAGATCCTTTTCAGATAAATTCCTGCTCTTCCATGTTAAGCCACCATGGTCTAAGCAAGGAGAGTCACTAGTCCAATGGTCAGCCCAAGGGCTCCCTTCATTCAGCCCTGAAAATCTAGACCCCTGGTGTGCTCCATCTGGAAAGGTAGTATAAGTGTGTTCGATAACTGCAGCCAGAAAGACTAAATGGAATGGCTTAAATGTGAGGATAGGGTCTCATTATTTCTTGGCAACAATCAGCCACCCCAAAATATTCCAAATGTCCTGAAATAGTGTTAACTGTATTCATTCTATTTCCACTGTTTTCCTTATGTCAAACTAGATTTGACATCACTTACTGCCTGTATCAGGGTATGATTGGTCACTCAGCCTAGAGATAGCAGCTTGTTTTTATTCTCATACTGCGGGACTTCTTAGTGTTCTCTTTTACCCCTTCAACTAATTAATACATTTTTATTTTTTAATATGTTTTATTGATTATGCTATTACAGTTGCCCCAGTTTTTTCTTTCCTTTACTCCCCTCTGCACTATACACCCCTCCTACCATCATTCCCCCACCTTAGTTCATGTCCATGGGTCATACATATAAGTTCTTTGGATTCTCTATTTCCCATACTATTCTTAACCTCCCCCTATATATTTTCTACCTACCATTTATGCTTCTTATTCCCTGCACCTTTTCCCCTATTCTCTCTCCTCCCTCTCCCCACTAATAACCCTCTATGTGATCTCTATTTCTGTGAATCTGTTCCTCTTCTAGTTGTTTTCTTAGTTCATTTTTGTTTTTGGTTTTTTACATTTGGTTGTTGATGTGAGTTTGTTGTCATTTTGCTGTTCATAGTTTTGATCTTTTTGTTAGATAAGTCCCTTTAACACTTCATAAAATAAGGGCTTGGTGATTATGAATTCCCTTAACTTGACCTTATCTGGGAAGCACTTTATCTGCCCTTCCATTCTAAATGATAACTTTCCTGGATTGAGTAATCGTGGATGTATGTCCTTGCCTTTCATGACTTCAAATACTTCTTTCCAGCCTCATCATACCTGCAACGTTTCTTTTGATAAATCAGCTGATGGTCTTATGGGAACTCCTTAGTAGGTAGCAGTCTCCTTTCCTCTTGCTGCTTATAAACTTCTCTCCTTATCTTAAACCTTGAGTAACATAATTATGATGGGCCTTGGTGTGTGCTTCCTTCTGTCCAACTTCTCTGGGACTCACTAGCTTCCCAAGCTTCCTGGAAGTCTATTTCCTTTGCCAGATTAGGGAAGTTCTCCTTCATTATGTTTTCAAATAAGTTTTCAATTTCTTGCTCTTCCTCTTCTCCTTCTGGCACCCCTATGATTTGAATGTTGGAATATTTGAAGTTGTCCCAAAGGTTCCTAAGCCTCTTCTCACATTTTTGAATTCTTGTTTCTTCATTCTGTGCTGCTTGAATGTTTATTTCTTTCTTCTGCTCCAAATTTTGATTTGAATCCTGGTTTCCTTCCCACCACTCCCGGTTCCCTGTACATTTTCCTTTCATTCACTTTACATAGCTTTAACTTGTTCATCTATTTAGCAACCATACTCAACCAATTCTGTAAGCATCCTGATTACTGGTGCTTTGAACTCTGCATATGACAGGTTGGCTGTTTCTTCATCACTTAGTGGTATTTTTTCTGGAGCTTTCATCTGTTCTCATTTGGGCCTTATTTTTATTTGTCTTGGTGTGCCTATTAGTAAGGGGAGGAGCCTTAAGCATTTGCCAGGTGAGGCAACCCATGTCTCTGTGTTGTGGCACTGTATGTAGGGGAGGGGTCCAAGAGGGAACAGTGCTGTTTACTCAGCTCTTGGTTGGCTTTCAGTCACTTTCTCCTCTACCCATAAGCAAGTTGGGCCCTTCTGGTGCTTATTCCTGGGTGGGTGGTTTTGTATACATTCTAGGACCCTGTGGGTCTCTCCAATGAACCCTCCTGTAAGACTGGGAGTTTCTTCTGCTGCCTCAATCCCCACAGGTTTTTTCAATTCAAGGTTTTGAGGCTTTATTTCCTAACACTGGAATCCTGGGTTGTGCAGTCTGTCTAACTTCCCAATTTTGCCTCCTGGTTTATCCAGAAGCAAATGTGGGACTGCCTACAGCTCCAACTACCAACTCACCTGGTTGGCCAGCCACTGCCTTGCCCATTCCAGTCTTCCAGCTACCACCTGCTATGAGTCCTTTCCACCCTGGCTGCCCATCTCTGCCCCTCCTATCAGTCTGGATAAATGTTTCTTTAACTCCTTGGTTGTTGGACTTCTATACAGTTCAATTTTCTGGCAGTTCTGGTTATTTTTTGTATTTAAATTTGGTTTTGCCCCTCTTTTGGTTGTGCAAGGAGGCAAAGTATATCTACCTATGCCTCCATCTTGGTGGGAAGTCATTAATACATTTTTAGATTAAGTTTTTCTTCTTCAGATAATCTAGGTGGCTTTTGTCTCTTTTGGGGACAGTGACTGGTATATTCTATTTCTTTCTTTTTTTTGTAAAATTACTTTTGTTCTCCTTGTGGTTTTTATGACTTAAGAAAGGGTGCTTGGGCAAACCATGCCTCTGTTCTACATTTAAGCAGATTTGTCCTGGAATCATTTTGTACAGCAAACTCTGCCACACTCTACTCACATCCCTTGGGGCCTGGCACTTCAGCACACCTATGCACTTTCAACTGCAACATATAAATCTTAGATTGGCACTTTCTATGAAGATGCAGAAAGTTGCTTGGCTATTGTGAAAATTTCCTGAGGCCAAGAAACCAAAGACAGAAGCTGACAATTCCAGAATTAAGCAAAGAGTTTATAAAAGAGCTTGCAGACAGAAGCAGAGTCTTGGGTGGCAGCAAGACAGTGGCTCACTGTACCAATAAGTGGATAAGGCTTGTTGTGTATATAACTAAGTGGGACTTGCTAATACTGTGGTTTGTAGCCACAGGCACATGCTTTATAATCCAAAGCAGAACAGCTTAATGGGCCCAGTTATCCATCCAAGAACTTTTTTTCCAAGTGATATGATCCACCCCTTCCAGGTGAACATCCTGTTGGTCAGCTTCCTTCTAAGACTGCATTAGTCAAGTTACCTGTATTTTTCAGAGTATAAGATAGTCCAAAAAATAGACACACCTAAGTTTAAGAGAAGGAAAATAGGAAAAAAAATTGAAGCAAAAAATATGGTAAAAAAGTGTGTCTTATACTCCAAAAAATATGCTAAGTACAAGGAATTATTTCACCTAATATCTGCCCAAGAACATGGCATATCAGAGGTGTCAAGAAATTGATATACCCCAGGAACAGGAGTCAGCAAGTGACAAACAAGATTCAGGTGACAAATGTCCCAGTTCCCTTGCCCAGCAGGCAGGGTAATTTTGAGGTGTATGTCCTACAAAGACCCAGAGCTCTCCATGGGGTGGAGCTACAGTCACTCACAATGGTAGCTGGCTTACCAAGAGACACTTTTTTGGTAATGCCCCTTCCCTATCTCACTTCCAGTGTTTCCTAGAATCATCTCTTGAATAAAATACTTTCCCAGGAATTTTTGCTCAAAATCTGCTTCTGAAAGAAACCAGTTTACAATAGTATGATACCCCGAGTTCATTGGGGCTGTATATGTCAGGTCACTTGGTGATTAATTACAATAAAACTTATAGGTCATTAGCTATAATACCAAGTCATCTATTGCAATCTGAAGTAAATTGATTAGTCTTTTGAAAATCTTTAATATGCTTTGAAGCTGTGAAAGCATGTTGCTAAACATCTGTCTGGTTTATTTACTTCAGTCCTATCATCAGTCAGTTCAGTCAGAAGTACCCTTGCTTGTATCAACTGAATCCCCAGGGGACCATTGATGCCTTCCATGTTTCAGTTACTTAGTTTGGTGTTGCTGGGACACATCTGCCATCTCAATCATCTCCCTAGTAAACAGAAATAAGCACAGAACAACTCCCTCTAGTGAGGCTATTTTGTAAATATTGTTGTGAGGCACATGGCACATAGAGAAGTGTTTTGCAAATGTTAAATAATAAACATGGGATACTCTGTTTAAAGGGATCTGTGAAAAAAAGATTGAAGTATATTAATGCTTAGAACTGGTGTTATTTTTCACCTCTGTACCACTGATTACAAAGATCTTTTATGTAATAGGCTTCCTGGGCACTCAGCTATATTCTAACTATGAATAGTTTCTGGTCTCTGTCACACCACCATTTTCCTTATGAAGTCTGATAACACAGAACTGACAGATCAACATAAGTGTAGACTGCAAAAATGTCCCAATTTTCCCTCCTTGCTTCCCCTCCTTCTCCATGAGACTTTACAGTATGATACTTTCCCACCATGGAAAACCTCCCCCACTCCTTGACCCTGGGCTCATCTTTGTGACTTGCTTTGCACAATAGGATGTTAGCAGACACAATGCAAGTAAAAATTTAAAATGGGTCTTGCATATTTTATCTTGTTCTTTCTTGCATCTCTGTCTTTGCCATGAACACTTGGATAGGGCTGAAGGCTAATAGGTATGTACGCCAGGGCCAAGTCACCTCATTAACCCCTAGTGAAGGCAGTTGCAATCAGCCAATAGCAAGCCATCCCTCACAAATGGGAGAGAACCCAGCCAAGAGCAGAGGACCCACTCAGCTGAGCTCAGCACAAATTATAAGCCTACAAACTCATGGCCTAAATCTAGGCTTATTGTTGTGAGTGGTTAAGCTTGGGGTGTTGTGTTATGCAGTGTCATGGACAAATCTACCATCCCTTTCTGCTGAGGCATTGATTGATCCAATTTCTACTTCATTTCATCAGTACTGATGACAATCCCAGACTTTCTACATGGTCTTATTGCCAAGATTTCCCCTTTCTGACTCAAGAATTCCAAGGCTTTTCAACATTTTTCTTCCCTTGACATTATTCTTATCCTGCTCTTAGCCAAATATGGAGGAAAATGGTTCAATCTTAAAACTTCTCAGTAAGTTTTATGCCCCCTTTCACCTTTTGTAACTGGAGTTCATTATGACACAGTCAGCAGCCACAAAATATTCATTACTCTGACAGACAGCTTAAAATAAATTTTCTTTGACATTCTCCAACCATTATGGGAGCTGGAGAAACATACAGTGGGTGGGAAGAAGCTGACTGACAAAGACACTTTTAATATATTTTTACACAAAGGGATGCATCTCTAGTTTTCACAGCACTTGACACTTGGGTTGGAGCTGCAATAGCTAATTTTCCTCAAACCATATATTTAGAAGAAAAATACATTCTGAATATATTTTATAATATATTCAGAAGAAGACTCCCTTCTTTCCATGTACTCATGAAGTGGGTTTTCTTTGTGGAGCCTATTCATGCCTTTACTTTATTGTTGTGTCCCCTTTCTCTTCCTTCCTTCCCTCAATCAAAGGTCTAAAATAACCCCAAAAGTACTGGGAAATAGTGAAGGTTTTACTATAAAAGCAAGGAATGAAGTCATGTTGCCCACCATTTTGCAAAAATTCTGTGAAGAACTCTTTCATCTTTTATCCTGGGGAGCAGGAGCTTTATAAGGAAACACTAATATAAATACTAAAGCCTCAATATGTAATATTACTTGGGTGACAGCATGTAGTATAAAATTTGGAGAAATATTATCTCCTTATTTCTGCTCAAGCACAACATAGCTCCAGAAATTTAAGGGCTCCAGAATTTCTGGCACTACTTCACTGCCTCCTGAGCTCAGTTTTGGAGAAATTTCCTGAACATCAGTCAAGAAGCAGCTGTATTTAACAGTAATGGACTTCAAGGGACAGCTCTACTGCCAGTTTTAGGGATGAGAGAGATACCTTTTGGGGGCTTCCCCAACATTTGAAGCCTTAGTGGGCACCACTGATGAGGTTTGGAGTAGGAAAGGAAGAAAATGAAGACAGCCACTTGTCTTTTGACAATGGTTGTGAACAAGTGTGCCACACTGCTATGGGTGCCCAGAAATATGTATCGGGTTTGCTTTACATGGCACTAGAGGATCTGCTGTATTAGATAGGGCAAGAGCCAGCAATGTGAATGTTTTTCCTGGCTTTAAGGGAAAACATGAATTATATATGAATAAACACTCCATATACTAGAAAGTCTACGTTTTTCTAAGCTTTTTTAGTTTTGAATATTATTACTTTTTGAAATTCTTCATTTCCCTTTATTTAATTGCAAGTACTAGATATTATGCATAAGAGAACCAAGAGACAGTGTGGACCATAAAATATTCACTTTAGCTTCTAATTTTGTTTCTGGAGCCAAATAATAAAATGGAAATAAGAAAAGAATATTCTAAAATGACTCATGAGATCCACAAATATCTGGAAAAAATGATTTTTAACTCACAGGTCATATTAAAATATACATAAGCTAATGAATCATATATCAATTCTACTTCTCAGGGTGCTAACAGATGGCATTTCCTCTGAAGGAAAGTGAAAGTTACTCATTTCTGTAGAAATCCACTTGTATTAAAAGCAAGTGAAACAGAGTCCAGTGTCACTCAGGCAACTAATTTCACATTTCTGTGTCCAGTGTTGTAAACTGGCCTCTTCACAAAAGTCCATTTCCATTTCTATACAATGCAGACATATACTTAGTTAGAAATAAAATGTAGAAGTGGATTATTGTAAAGTAACTATCATATTCAGAGGAGGAGCTATAAAACCAAGGGCAATTAAAAGAATTTTCTTCTTAAAGAAGAAGAGATACCATTGACTATACTGAATTCACTTGCAAAGGAAAGAAATGGATATTATTGAAAGTGAAAGAAGGAGGACAATTGAGCTAGGCCCGCCTGGTCTGGATGCCATGGTTATTTATTTTTTAAGTATTTTTATTGATTATGCTATTACAATTTTCCCAGTTTTTTCCCCTATATCCCCCCTCCACCCTGTCCTCCAGCCCTCCAGCATCCCCTCCTTAGTTCATGCCCATGGGTTATACATGTAAGTTCTTTGAGTCCTCTGTTTCCTATACCATTTTTTATCTTTCCTTATCTATTTTATGCCTACTAATTATGATTCTTCTTCCCTGTGCCTTTTCCCTGCTATTCCTCCCTTCCCCCTCCCCACTGAACTCCCTCTGTGTTATGTCCATTTCTCCAATTCTTTTCCCATTCTGGTTATTTGTTTAGTTTTTGTTTTCATTGTTTTTCTTTTCTTTTAGGTTAATTTCTTAATAGTTGCAAGTTTGTTGTAATTTTATTGTTCATATTTTTGATGTTCTTTTTCTTAGATAAATCCCTTTAACGTTTCATGTAATAAGGGCTTGGTGATGATGAACTCCCAACCTGGTCAAGGAAATAGACTTCTACAAAGTTCAGGAAGCCCAGAGAGTCCCAGAGAAGTTGGACCCAAAGAGGAACACACAAAGGCACATCATCAGTGGTTATTGACCCAACTGGGCCACACAGATTGCTACAGAACTTTCCCACCTACAGATGCAGTAGGTGCGGTACCCATATCTTCTTGATCTCTTTTACCATTTTATCACCTCTTCCTTGGTTCCTGTTTGTTTTTGCTTTTAATGGTCTTTACCTTGACTCTCTTTGAAGGCCAATCATTGGGTAACTGGATCCACTTTGCCCACATGTGAAGAGTTGGAGATATCCTTGAGTTTAAGACCTCTTGACATGGACATTAGCAAAGACTGGTGATTATGGGAAGATGAAAGCCCAGCTTCTAATGCTCCATAGCTCCTCTTAGACTGGTTCTGGCCAGAAATCACACCCTTGCTTGGTTTCTCCCCTTTCTGACTTGCTTCTCCACCACTTCACTGGTTTCTCCTGGTAGAACTTCTTTAATATGTTCCTGAAAAATGTTTGTTTCATACCCCCATTACAAGCCCCTGGATAATGGAGTAGAGGTTAAAAATTTTGAATGAAATTAAAGCTCATTCATATTCAATTAATACAGTTAATGTCATAGTTCCAAAATTTACCAAGTATTGACACAAAAGAAAATTTTACAATACCTTTGGCAAATAGTCTTAAAATGTAAGGTAATATGTAATTTGCTCTTCACTTTCCCTAAAACAGTTCTCCCAGAGAGCTCTTATTACCACTATATATTTATATAGTATTGTCTCTTCTCTCTAGAATGTAGATCAGACCAAAGGTTTCACTTTTCTTATTGCTGTATCCCCAGTACAAGGACAGGAGGAAGGAATAGTACTTTTGTCCAGGATAAGGCTGCTTTTTACACTCATATTTAAAATATAATTAAATAAATGTTATTCTATACCCTTAGATGGTGGTACAAATGGCCTTCTGGAACTTGAGTGACTTAGAGGTTAAAATATTTTTTATGAAAAATGGAGTTATTTATTGAAGAAGATACAAGATACCAGAAATATGATACATAAGACAATGATCTGGTCCCCTTCAAAGTAGATACCTTGGAACCTCACACAGTTCTCCTAATTGTCATCAGCTTCCCCGTCATATTTTCCTAAATCTTATTGACAGTCTGAAATCTCTTCCCTTTCAAAGGTAATTTTAGTTTTGGGGAAAGCCAGAAGTTGCAGGGTACCAGATCTGGACTATAGAAGGGCTAAGTCACCTGGGTGATTTGATGTTTCACCAAAAACTCTGCATGAGATATGGTGCATGAGGGGGAACATTGTCGTGATGAGGCTGCCTATCAACAGTTGCCCATAGCTTTGGCCTTCTGAATCATCTGAATAAATTCCACAGAGGAATGTTCTGGCTTAACGCAAAACTTGATGCAGATTCATTGCTTTACTCACTATGTCATTTGTGTTTTTTTATTTTAATATATTTTGTTGATTATGCTATTACAGTAGTCCCATTTTTCTTCCTTTTATTCCCCTCCATCCTGTATCCCCCTTCCCACCATCATTTCCCCACCTTAGTTCATGTCCATGGGTCATACATATAAATTCTTTGGTTTCTCCATTTCCCATACTATTCTTAACCCCCCTGTTTATTTTGTGCCTATCATTTATGCTTCCTGTTTCCTATACCTTCTCCCCTATTCTCTTTCCTCCCACTCCCTGCTGATAACCCTCCTTGTGATCTCTATTTCTGTGGATCTTTTCCTGTTCTAGTTGTTTGCTTAGTTTATTTTTCTTTTCTTTCCTTTTCTTTTCTTTTTAGGTTTGATTGTTGACAGTTGTGAGTTTGTTGTCATTTAACTGTTGATATTTTTGATCCTCTTCTTTTTCTTAGATAGGTCCCTTTAACATTTCATATAATAAGGGCTTCGTGATTATGAACTCCTTTAACTTGACTTTAACTGGGAAGCACTCTACCTGCCCTTCCATTCTAAATGAAAGCTTTGCTAGATAGAGCAATCTTGGATATATATCCTTGCCTTTCATGACTTCAAATACTTCTTTCCAGCCCCATCTTGCCTGCAAGATTTCTTTTAATAAATCAGCTGATAGTCTTATGATAACTCCTTTGTAGGTAGCTGTCTCCTTTTCTCTTGCTGCTTTTAAGATTCTCTCCTTATCTTTAATCTTGGGTAATGTAATTATGATGTACCTTGGTGTGTACTTCCTTGTGTCCAACTTCTTTGGGACTCTCTGAGCTTCCTGGGTTTTCTGGAAGTCTATTTCTTTCGCCAGATTAGGGAAGTTCTCCTTCATTATGTTTTCAAATAAGTTTTCAATTTCTTGCTCTTCCTGTTCTCCTTCTGGCACTCCTATAATTCAGATGTTGGAATGCTTAAAGTTGTCCCCAAAGTTTTTAAGCCTCTCCTCATTGTTTTGAATTTTTGTTTCTTCATTGTTTTCTGGTTGAAAGTTTTTCTACCTTCTGCTTCAACCATTGATTTGAGTACTGATTTTTTTCTGTCACTGTTGGTTCCCTGTACATATTCTTTTAATTCAATTTGCATGACCTTCACTTATTTTTCTATTTGTGATCATACTAAACCATTTCTGTTAGCATCATGATTACCAGTGTTTTGAACTCTGCATATGACAGTTTGCCTATTTCTTCATCACTTAGCTGTAATTTTTTCTGGAGCTTTGATCTGTTCTTTCATTTGGAGAATATATATATATATCTATATCTATATCTATATCGATATAGATATAGATATAGATATTTTCTCTCAGTGCACCTATTACACAGTTAGTAAGGGGCATTTGCCAGGTTTAGGCATATTACAAAACTTTAGGCATTTGCCAGGTTGGGGCAACCCACATCACTGCATTATTGTGCTGTATGTGGGGGAAGGGTCTGAGAGGGAAAATGCCACTTGCTCAGCTCTCAGCCGGTTTCAGTCACTCCTCTGCTACCCACAAGCAAATTGGGCCCTTTTGGTACTGATTCCCAGGTGGGTGGTTTTGTGTACAGTCTATGTCGGTCTTCCAATGAACTCTCCTGTGAGGCTGGGAGTTTCTCCTGCCGCCTCAAGGCCCACCAGTTTTTTTCAGTCAGAAGTTTTGTGCTTTTATCCCAGCATTGGACCCCTGGGTTGCATGGTCTGTCTTGCTCCCCAATTGTTCCTCCTGGCTTATCCACATGTAAATGAGGGACTGTCCACTGCCAACTGCCAGCTGTCTCCTCACCCAGCTGGCCAGCCACCACCTTGCTGTGATTCCTCTCCACCCTGCCTGCCCTCCTACTGGTCTGGATGCATGCTTCTTATTTAACTTCTTTCATACAGTTCAACTTTCATACAGTTCAAAATCTGGAAGTTATGGTTATTTTTTGTTTTTGAATTCATTGTTGTCCTTCTTTTGGTTATGTGAGCAGGCAAAGTCTATCTACCTATGCTTCCATCTTGGCCGAAGGTCTCCTAGGGGTTAAAATATTTATATTGGCAGAATAGTTAAAGCATTAACTGAATTGAAAGCTACAATGGATCTCTTGTTTTACCCAGCTCACTTGAAACATATGTATTTCAAGGGAGTTTAATTGATTCTAAATCTATTAAACACAGAAGCAACCAGGCCAGGAAGAAATGAGTTAAGTTTTCATGTGAGGAATCTGAGGACTGGGACACAGGTGGTGGGTAGAGTGGTGGCAGTAGAAGGGAGATGCCATAT
The DNA here is from genome assembly GCF_004126475.2 of Phyllostomus discolor. NCBI lineage: Eukaryota > Metazoa > Chordata > Mammalia > Chiroptera > Phyllostomidae > Phyllostomus > Phyllostomus discolor. The sequence goes on along the minus strand of NC_040911.2, from coordinate 68,701,337 downwards.
CAGGAAAGTCTGCAAGATGTTCCTGGCATTTGCAACACTGCTATTTCCCAAAAACAAAACAAAAAAAATGACAAAAAAATACCTCCCCTGTGAAAGGCAGAAAATGAGGTCAATTGGGAAATTCTGTCCCTTCCTTCCTTTGTATAGGAATTTATTTCTTAATTTTCAATGAACATCAGTGGGGATGGAATAACTGACTGTAAAGTTAACTACCTCTAAAATGTAAAACTTTCTTATGATTCTTGATGCTACATCACCAGACTTTTTCCCCAATGAAAGACCAATATAACAACTTGGCTCCTATGTCACAGCTGGTTCCAACATTAAAAGAGCTTTTTACAATAATTTCCTTTTTTAGTGATACCATTGATCTTACACTCTTCCAAATTAGCAATCTTGCAATCCCCCATGATCCCTGTTTCCCTTTATTATAGTACTCAGTCTACCATCAAGTCATATTATCATTTCTTCCTTCAGTGTACCTTTTCTTTCAATTCAAGTGGCAGCCCTTTATCCAGGGCAGGTCCCCATCTATTGCCATTTGGTTGTTTCACCAATCTGATAGCTGACTCCAAGCTCACTAAATGCAGATTGTTATGGGGGATTTTAGGTGATGGAGAGAGAAGCACAGGGCTTAACTTACAATTAGCAGGAAAGAATTGTTCTGAATATAGGTCAATCAGAATAAGAAATTTTGTTCAAGAAAAACTGTGGGTTTTTAAAAATTATTATTAGTTATTGTACATGGTGCCCAGGCCCAGTGAGGATGAATTCAATGTAGAAATTATGTCAGTTGATTTTTTATATAGACAGAAACATGGGATCACTACAGAATAAATATTTTTGTGTGCAATAAAGTAGACATCTTATTTATGGAAATCTCAGCCCTTTTTACTGGGGAAAGCTTTTATGATAGATTACATTATTTGTTTGTAATTCTTTTGTTTCCCCCTGGCCTTGGCATAGCTTCATTGTGGAAGGACTTTACTTTCAAAACTTTTCATTTTGGGTTTGACTATTTGACTGACTGTGACTATTGGAATGTAGGTGAAAAGGAGCGTGCAACAGCTCTGAACAGAGGCTTCAAGAGGCAGGACATGTTTCAGCTTGCTTTCTGGAGTTTCCCATGAGAAGGGGATGCCCTCAGTAGCCATGTCTCATTCAACCAAGGTCCCAAGGTGAAAACATGTGGACCAAACCTGGAGCTGACATAAAGCCCAGAACCCAGCCCAGCCAAGCCAGTTGATTAATGAACCATAAACAAGAAATAAATATTTATTTCAAGTCAGTTGGTTTGAGACATGTTTGCTATGTACAATTGCTGCAGTATGACTTAACACAGATTGTAATGGGGCTCATGTTACTTTGTGAATGGGGCTCAGTCAAAGCTGTTTTATCTTCAAGATGAAGAAATTTTTCAGGCAATCATTTTGGTTTTGATCCCAGTGTTCTGATTTCTGCTATTTGCTCTATTGCCATTGGGCAATATTCAAAATCACCAGAAATACACCAAAGAGGTAGATTGGTAATAAAATAGATAAGTCCTGGACAAAAGAGAAATTCTGTGTTCTAGAGATTGTTGGTGGCATTTTAAAAAATGGATTAGCTAAGGATTAGCTAATGGATTCTTTAATTATTTGGTTCAAACCAATTAATTGACAATGGATATGACTGGGAGAAATTATTAACACAAAATGAAATTGGTATTGTTGGCAACTTCACATGATAAAATGTGTTGTAGAAGAAAAACAAAAAAAAATAAAGTCATGCAGGAAGTGTTAAAAAATGCAATAGTTGAGAAAAATTAGACTTGATAGAAGTGATCACCAGAAAATAAAACTAACAATAACTCATTGATTAAAAATTGACCAAGGAATCAAATCTCAAAAAAAGGTTGATGTGAAAAAATAGCACTGGGAAAATTGGCTTGGTATAAATAAGGGTCACAGAAAAATACTCTCAATAGCAGAAGTTGTAATTTTAGTGATCTAGACTAATGTGGTATATTTTTTGTTGTGTTTTTCCCACGAGTTTCACATCCTCCAAGGCATTGTGTATATACTGTGGGCATGACTAGCTTGGTGTGTAATGGGAGTAAGAAATTTCCTGAATTAGAACAAGTAAGGGGGTAGAGTAAGATTCTTGTATCTTCCAGGAGTACCAGCCACCAAAGGGCCCTGGCTGCCAAGGTTCTGTCTTGAGTGTATGTGGGTCTCATGTCCAGGAGTAAGTCAATGGAACCAGATCAAAGGATCAGTCTCCTGCTTCCAGGCAATCCTCATTTCATGAGGCCACACAACAGAGTGTGTGAAAGCCAAGCTCCTATAGACTTACTCAGTCCACCTTCATCTGTGGTGATTTTCTCAGGTTTTGGCGTCTTATTGACAGCATCTTTTTAGTGGTAACCTCCTAAAAGTGGGTCGCTGTTTTAAACCAGAGCTTCCCAAAACAATTGAGTTAATCTTTGTAAGGAACAGTTGTATTGCCTGGTATATGTGTGTTTGGTTATGCAGTGCAGTGGTCCCCAACTATTTTGACCCTAGGGACCATTTTCGTGGAAGATAAATTTTTCATAGACCTGGGGTGGGAGGAATGGTTTTGGGATGATTCAAGCGTATTAAATTCAAGCTTATCTCCTGCTATGCAGGCCAATTCCTAACAGGCCTGGACCAGTATCAGTCCTCAGTCAGAGTTTGGGGACCCCTAATGTAGTAGATAGTTCTAAACTGTGCTTAAGGTTTACCTGAAACTTACAAATTCTTTGTTCCTAAAGATATTAAATAGCCCTGGCTGGTGTAGTTCAGTGGATTGAGCATGGACTGTGAACCAAAGGGTTGCCAATTTGATTCCCAGTCAGGGCACATGCCTGGGTTGCAGGCCAAGTCCCTGGGGGAGGCACATGAGAGGCAACCACACATTGATGTTTCTCTCCCTCTCTTGTTCCTTCCTTTCCCCTCTCTCTAAAAATAAATAAAATCTTTTAAAAACAAAGATATTAAAAAACTGCAGAAATGTAGCAAGACATCATTTAAGACCAACTCATTCTAGCACTGGCATATAAGGGGTGAATTTGCCTTGTCATTTTGTATATTATTATCCATGCTTCTTAGAGTGTGTTCCATGGACAAGCAATGTCAGCATAGCCTTGGAGCCTATTTCAAATGTAGAATTTCAGGCCCCACATGGACTTACTGAATTGAAATCTGAATTTTAACAAGATTGCCAGGTGACCCAGGCTGGCGTAGCTCAGTGGATTGAGTGCGGGCTGTGAACCAAAGTGTCGCAGGTTAGATTCCCAGTCAGGGCACATGCCTGGGTTGCAGGCCATGACTCCCAGAAACCACACATTGATGTTTCTCTCTCTCTCTCTCTCCCTCCCTTCCCTCTCTGAAAATAAATAAATAAAATCTTTTAAAAAAAGATTGCCAGGTGATACATATCAATATTAAAATTTGAGACTAAATTAAAGTCTTCAGCAGTTGTCAAATCTGAGTGTGCATTAGAGACAGCTTGATATATTTCCAAAATGTGGAACAGCTATAAGACATGGATTTGTTTGGGTTGTTCCTGCCAGCTGAAGAGGATTTCACCATGACCAGGGAGAAAGTTCATGTACAGTGCAGTCTGTGGGTGTCTAAATGCCCAATACAGCTTAGTCTAGGTAATGACTATTAAGAGTAAGTCCAGGCAGAGAAAGACAAATATCATATGATTTCACTCGTAAGTGGAATGTGATGAACGAACTAAACTAACAAAAAAATTGGGACAGACTCATGGATGGAGAGCAGGAAAACAGATAATAGGGGCAGTTAGGGGGTTGAGGGATTGAGCAAAAAAGGAAAAAGGGCTCATGGACATGGACAAGAGTGTGGTGATTGATGGGGGTGGTATAAAGGAACAAAATGATAATAGAAAAAATACAATAAAGCTTTTTTTTAAAAAAAAAGTCCAAATGTACAATGATGATCCTAACCTGGAGTCCAGGCACAAATCAGGAGAAGGCATATGACCTGAGAGGAGAGGTTGTGGGGAGGGGGAATGCCTCTGAATATCCAGCCACACTCTGGACATTGGGCAGCAATAAATGCTGTTGAGGTTATATTTCTCTTTGGGTGTGGCACAATGAAGCAGCCTGCACAAGGTGTAATAGTAGATCTTTGCTGTCTAGAACTCTGAGTTTTCCTTTCCAACTTGCATCTTTCACTCACTTGCAAATTCCTGCTACATTAGAAGGTAAATTCCTACTGTGCTAAAAGATGAAAGGAATTTTGGGTGGTATAGTAATTCTTCTACAGATGAGAAACAATAACGCCAACATTTTGTTAGATTATGTATGATCACATTGATCTAGTTTCTAGATTTATTAATCTAATTTCCAGATGCACTTTATTGGGGTGACCTAAGTGTCCTTCAATGGATGACTGGATAAAGAAGATGTGGTACACATATATAATGGAATACTACTCAGCTAAAAGATAAAATACTGCTATATGTGACAACATGGATGGATCCAGGTACTTTTGATGAGTCTACCTTGCTCATTTCTTTTGAAATTGAGCTTCAGAATTTATAAAAACTAAGTATTCATACAGTTTTTTTATTACTAAATAACATTTTTAAGGATTGCTGAGAAAAAATATTGCTAGACTGTTTTTGGTGCATTGATCTGGTAGCATAATATTGCATTATGCAAATATTATGATTGAATTAAAATGGTAAGCTGTGAGTATGAATTATGTTTGCTACATATCACAGCCTTTTGTAATCATAAACGTAACTATCTATGCACTGATACATTATGAGTTTAAAGTAATGACTCTTGTATGGAGTAAAATGGGAGAATGCTGCTACATTCAGCCTCTTTCCTTTTTAAACTGGAAAGTTGAACTAGAGTTAAATAACAGAAAGAGAGGTGACCATCAGAAGTTAAATGAGAAGACAACACTCCATGCTCTAATATTTGAAAAATGTCAATGATAGAAGTGAGAGATGGAAGATTTTATTTTTACTATTATATAGATATTGTATTTGATATACCAGGATTTTGATATATCATAAAAATCACAAGTACAGGGGTCTGGCACAAATAATGTCCCCATGTTTTTATTGTTGTTCAAGTACAGTTGTCTCCATTTTCCTCCCACAATTACCCCCCTGCCCTACCCATCCCCACCTCCCACCCTCGATCCTACCCTCCTTTGGCTTTGTCCATGGATCCTTTATACATTTTCCTAGATGACTCTTCCCCCACCCCCAGTTACTGACAATTTGTTCTTTATATCACTGAGAGATGGAAGATTTTCTCATGACTCAGTGCCCCTACCTCACCCAAAGCAGTACAGAAAACAAAATCTGTAGAAACCTGCTCAAATTTTGAACACAATGAATTAAAATGATGAGTAGGCAGTCCAGAAATAAATGAAACATCTGTGAAAATAAATGCTTCAACTACCTTGAGGGCTCTACAGAGATAAAAATTCTACCAGGCTTTGCCATTTTGTTTTCCTGCTGGTTAAAAGGTGAAATAGAAGACAAAATAATCATAATGACTCTGAACTAATTATCTCCAAAGATGAATAGGAATATAGCAGAATAGAAGACAAAAGAGAAAATTCTTTGAGGGAGAAAGAAAAGAGTAATGAGAATTCCAGAAAGGTTTCTTTCTCCTACAAACTCACAGGTCTCACCTGTATTTTCCCTTCCATTTGTTAGAAGGATATGAAATTGACTTGAGGAAAAGCAAGAAATACTGGAGAAGGCAACAAATTAAGGTCTTTGATGAAAGTAATGCCCACTTTTGAATTGGGGAAAATATGAAATGTGCATATATCCACATGTATCTCCTAGAGACCAAATGGAGTGAACCTGGATTAATGGCAATTACATTTCATAGGAGAAAGAAGTATTTTCAATCCTTAATCCACTAAAGCTGCAGAAACATCCTAAATAGCCCTCAAACTGAAAGCCTGAAAGCAAGAGCAAGCTTCTAGAATTCAAGGATAATTTACCGGCATCATTTATAAGTCAATTGGAACTTTTCATAAAGATTGAATTCAGTCTTGAATTCATTGTTTAATAGCATGCTATTCAATCTCCATGAGGTTGAGTGAATGGGTCAAGAATAAGATCAAGGAAGAAATAAAAAAGTTTCTGGAAACAAATGAAAATAAACTCACAACAGTGCAAAACTTATGGGACAGAGTGAAGGCAGTCCTGAGAGGGAAGTTCATAGCAATACAAGCCTACCTAAAAAAGGTGAAAACATTTCAAATAAACAACCTAACCCTACACCTACAAGAACTGGAGGAACACCAACAAAGACAGCAAAGAGCAAGTAGAAGGAAGGAAATAACCAAGATCAGAGCAGAATTAAATGACATAGAGACTAAAAGCACAATTGGAAAGATCAATAAATCTAGGAGCTGATTCTTTGAAAAGATAAACAAAATAGACAAGCTTTTAAGCATACACATCAAGAAAAAAGAGAGAAAGAACCACAATTAACACAATCAGAAATGAAAGAGGAGAGATTACAACTGATACCACAGAAATACAAAGGATTGTAAGAAATTACTATGAAGAACTATATGCTCAGAAATTTGAAAACCTAGGTGAAATGGACAAATTTCTAAAAACAAGAAATCTTCCAAACTGAATGAAGAAGCAGAAAGCCTGAACAGACCAATAACAGCTGACAAAATCTAAGCAATAATCAAAAAACTCCCAACAGACAAAAACTCTGGACTGGACAATTTCACAGGAGAATTCTACAAAACATTTGAGGAAGAGATAACCTGTATCCTTCACAGACTATTTCAAAAAATCCAAAATGATGGAAAACTCTTAAACTCTTTTTATGAAGCCAGCATCATTCTAATCCCAAAACCAGATAAAGACACAACAAAGAAAGAAAACTTCAGACCAATACTGTTGATGAACATAGACACTAAAATCCTCAACAAAATATTGGCAAACCGCTTCCAGCAATACATTAAAAACATCATACCCCATGACCAAGTGGGATTCATTCCAGGGATTCAAGGATGGTACAATATTCACACATCAATACACATAATACCTCAAATAAACAAAGGATTGTTTATGTGACACAAACACAAAAATCAAATGCTCATATTGATAGATTCATAAAAATCATTTGATAAGGTACAGCATGCATTTATGATTAAACACTCAGTAAAGTGGGAATAGAAGAAGAATTCCTCAACAAAATAAAGGCTATATAATAGAGACCTACAGCCAACATCATACTCAATGGGCAAAAACTAAAAACTTTCCCACTAAGATCAGGAACAAGACAACATTATGCACTTTCACCACTTCTATTCAACATAGTATTGGAAGTCCTAGCCACAGAGATCAGACAAGAAAAAGAAATAAAAGGCATCCAAATTGGAAAGGAGGAAGCAAAATTGTCACTATTTGCAGATCACATGATAGTGTACTTAGAAAATCTCATAGACTCCACCAAAAAACTACTCAACCTAATAAACAAATGTGACAAAACAGTGGGATACCAAGTCAATATTCAGACATCAAAGGCATTTTGTGCACCAACAATGAAATACCAAAAACAGAAATCAGGAAAAAATCCCATTTGATAGAGCAAGAAAAATGAAGTACCTAGGAATAAACCTAGCCAAGGAAGTAAAAGACCTGTACTCAGAAAACTATACACCACTGAAGAAAGAAATTAAGGAAGACACAAACAAATAGAAACACGTACCATGTTCATGAATTGGAGGAATTAACATCATCAAAATGTCCATACTACCCAAAGCAATTATAGATTCAATGCAATGCTTATTAAAGTACCAATGGCATATTCCACAGATATAGAACAAACACTTCAAAAATTTATATGTAACCATAAACAACCCCAAATAGCTGCAGCACATTTGAGAAAGAAGAGCAAAGTAGGAGGGATCACAATACCTGATATCAAACTGTATTTTAAGGCCACTGTAATCAAAACAGTCAGATATTGGCATGAGAACAGACACATGGACCATTGGAACAGAATAGAGAGCCCAGAAAGAAACCCATGTCTCTATGTTCAATGAATATTCGACAAAGAGGGCAGCAGCATAAAATGAGTAAAAATAGCCTCTTCAACAAATGGTGTTGGGAGAGCTGCACAGCTACATGCAAAAAAAGTGAAACTCGACCAACAACTTTATTTTGTGGCTTAAATACACAAAAATAAAGTCAAGATGGATATAAGACTTAAATGTAAGTTACAATACCATAAAAGTCCTAGAGGAGAGCATAAGCAGGAATGTTTCAGATATTCCACACAGCCATATTTTCATTGATATGTCCCCTAGAGCAAGGGACTTAAAGGGAAGATTAACCAAATGGGACTACATCAAATTAGAAACCTCCTGCCCAGCTAAAGAAATATCAGGAAAATGAAAAGAGAATCAACTGTATGGGAAAATATGTTTCTCAATATTACCTCAGACAAAGTTTTTATCTCAAAAACATATAAAGAATTCACAGAACTCCATACCACAAAGACAAACAGTCTAATTAAAAAATGGACAAAACACCTGAACAGGCACTTCTCCAAGGAGGACAAAGAAAGGGCCCAGAGGCATATGAAAAGATGCTCAGCATCACTAGCCTTCAGAGAGATGTAAATTCAAACCACAATGAGATACCACTTCACACTGGTCAGAATGGCTATCACAAACAAATCAACAAACAAATGTCAGTAAGGCTGTGGAGAAAAGAGAACACTAGTGCACTGTTGGTGGGATTGCAGACTGGTGCAGCCACTATGGAAAATAGTATGGAATTTCCTCAAAAAACTAAAAACGGAACTGTCTTTTGACTCAACAATTCTACTGCTGGGATTAAACTCTAAGATTCTTAAAACACCAATTCAAAGGAACCTATGTACCCCTATGTTCATAGCATGGCGATTTACAATAGCCAAGTGCTGGAAAGAACCTAAATGCCCATCAGTAAATGAGTGGATCAAAACACTATGGTACATTTATATGATGGAATACTATGCAGCATTAAGGAAGAAGGAACTCCTACCTTTCATGACAGCATGGATGGAACTGGAAAGCATTATGCTAAGAGAAATAAGCCAGGCAGTGAAAACAAATACCATATAATTTCACCTATAAGCGGAACCTGATCAACAGAGCAAACAAGCGAGCAAAATATACCCAGAGACATTGAAATAAAGAACAAACTGACAGTAACCAGAGGGGAGACTGGAGGGGTATGGTGGGGCAAAGAGGGGAAGGGTCATCAAGAAACATATATAAAAGACCATGGACAAAGATGATGGGGCAGGAGGAGGATTGAATGTGGGATGTGGGGTGGGTGTGTGGGGGAGAGATTTGGGGGAATTGGAACAACTCTAATTGCACAACAATAAAGAAATTTTAAAAGTATTTAAAAAAAAACTCTGTACAAGATATGATGCCTGAGCAGGAGTGTTTGTCTTGATGATGCTGCCAGTCATCAGTTGCCCATAGCTGCAACCTTCTGAATCATCTAAATAGTTTCTGCAGAGGAATGTCTAAGCTTACTGCAAAATTTGATGCAGATCCGTTGCTTGACTCTCTCAGTCATTTTGAATGCAAAGGTCACACAGTACACATGCTCACTCAATGGCATCTACTACCCCCACTGACTAGTAGAGTGAAGTCATCATTGTTCACACATGCACATTCTAGTCCACTGTCCTTGGCTGCCAGCTTACATCAGTGTCTCACAAACCATTCTCACTGTATTAACAATCGCTGGACTTTTTCCAGACAGACTGTATATTACTTCCACTGAACTATATACATAAAAATTGTTAAGATGATAAAATTTTATGTGTATTTTACTACAGTTAAAAAATTTTTAAGCTGCATAGGCTCCTCATATATTTGTAAATTTTAATAATTTTCAAATTAATCAAATGCACAGGAAGAAATTATAATAAATTCTTTAAAATCTTGGAACTGAATAAAAATACTCTTTTTTATATCAGATGAGATTAGATAATGTCAATGTTCTAAGTCCTTAAATCTATAGGAGAAAAAAAGTGAATAGTCTTTCAACTTCAAAACAGGAAATGTTTTTTTTTTTTTTCAGAACAAAGAGTGCAAACCTTAAAAGGAAGCATGGATTTATACCAGAACCTATAATTTCTGTTCTTTGATAACCCCATTAAAAAGTGAAAGGGCAAACCTTGGTCAGGAAGAATATATCTACAACTCACATAACAAAAAAAGAACTGCTATCCAGAAAATGTAAGTAATTTCCACAAATCAGTAAGACAAACCACTCTAAAGAAAAATGGACAAAACATATGGAAGAAAAGTTATAGATGACAGAGCACAGAACAACAAATATATGAAAAGGCACTCAATATCACTACTAATCAGAGAGATGGAAATTCAAACAATCCAAATGTTGGAAAACCTGCAGAGCAAAGAAACTCTCACTGCTGCTTGGAGAGTGAACTGATACTGACATTTAATAAAGCTGAAGATATATATGTTCAATGACCTAGAAATTCCATTCGTAGGCGTATATCTAGAAAAGCTCTTCCACATGTGGTCAAGAAGATATATACAATATGATATAAGAGAATGTTATAATAGCAAACATTTGGCAATAATGTATCAATGGAAACATCTGTAAATCAACTGTGGCACATTTATACCATAAAATATAATCCAGAAATGAAAATATACAAATCAAAGCTGTGTATAACAATATGGATAAATCTTACAACTATAATGTTGAAGAAAAAAAAGCCAAGTTGCAGCAGAACATATAATGTTGCTATTTTATTTTTAGAATAGACATTTTTTAAACATGTAAAATTGTATGTGCCTAAGAATGAAATTGCTGAGTCCTAGGTTGTGTTAATCGTTAGTTTTATGAGAAAACGCCAAATATTTCTTAGGGATTACTTTGCATTATTTCATCTGATGGTCAGTCAGGTGTGGCCACAAGGAAAGGACACAAAAGAAGGGCACAGAAACAAAGTGTATTATACTCAGGCCCTAGAGAGACTGAGTCACCCCACATCATGAAAGAATACCTGGGAGGAGTATCAAGCGGTGGGTTCAACCAAGCAAGTAGGGAGAGAGGAAGGGGAGGAAAAGGGAGAGAGAAAGAAAGAACTGGTGGGCAAGTGCCTTTATAGGGGATTAGGGTGGCATGCATTTGGCTATCACTAGGCCAGAACAAATTAATTCTTTGGGCATTTTAAATCTGCCTTCTCTCCAATCCTTTATTTTAGTAAAGCCTGCCCCACTTATGCAGAAATTATGTGTGACATAAGCTCCTGCCAAATGTAGAGAAATATTTAAAGAGATCATTGGATCCCAAAGCCCAAAACCAGGTGTAGTGAGACCAAATCAATTTTATCCACATAGCAAAATCTAAGGCTCTAGACCTCAAGCAACATTTGTGGAAGCCTGGATAGTTAGTTATAGGGACCATGAAACTCAGTGTCAGAGGGAAGCTGGTTATAGCTCTCACGGTGCTTCTAGGGAGATCGGAAATCTGTGGAGCATTAGTTTCCCAAGCGAACTTCATTGTCGTTTAGGGTTTATGTTCACAGCACAACTGTGAATTAAGGAAATGGCCCTAGAGCTGTAATTTACTTAACCGTTAAAGAACTGGATTTTCCCTGCAGGCTGCAAAATGCTGGGTATCAACTCTTGCCTTTAACACAGCACACACTTGCTCACACAGCCATCTTAACATGGATCAACAAGCATTTCAAACTTCAGGCTGCCCCTTCCTACCACCAGCCCAGAGTGAGACCCTCTCTCTCTTTCCAAGTAAGAGGCAACAGTAAGCCCCCTCATTTAGTGATGTACAGAGAACAACAAGGGCTGCCTTGACTACATGCAGTATACTAAAAATCTCCAGCACTACCAACTTTTGAGAATCAAGGCTCATTTTCACAATGGCAGCAAATAGTAATTTTTGTCTTGTCTTGTTGTACAGTAAATTTTGCAGTAAATTTTGTCTTGTTGGCTGTTCAGTTATAGGAACACAAGTTGTGACTTAATTACCTGTAGGCTAATGTTTTCTGGTTTCATTTTTAAAGGTTTACATCATCTATAATGTATCTGGAATAAGGAAGGAAATAAAGATCCACATTTGCATTTTTACAAAGAGATTTGAGATCATTTGATCTCGAACAACCTATTACATAATTCTTCCTTCCCCCACTTACGTTCAATGCCATCTTTAAATATAAGGAATTCCCACGTGTATTTGGGTCCATTTTTGAATTCCCTATATTATTTTGTTAAATGGACTATTTCCTTCTTAATATGCTATTTTTAAATAGCTTAGATTCATATAATGGTTTGATATCTCATAAAGGTATCAGAATTCCCTTGGCTATTGTCACAGGCTTGTTTCTGCAGCTACCTCTAGTATCATTATGTCAGGTTCCAAAATAGTGCTGGTAATACTCTTATTGGGATGACATTGAAAGTGTAGATAATGACAGTAGACTTAATATTTTCATATTATTGGCTCCTTTCTATGTGTCTTTCTAACCCAAGTGCTCCCTTAAGTATGTCATTACCTGTCCAAACCATTTTTGTGGAAAATTTTGAAGATATAGAAAAGTTAAAACAACAGTAAAATTATAATCCATATATTCATCACTTAGATTCAAATATTACTGATATTTGTCATATTTTTATGCCTGAGTGTTTATTTTATTTATATTTTGTTGAGTTATTTGCAAATTATAGGCATCATTATACTTTATTCCTAAATATATTAACAAAAAAATTCCCCTACTAACCACAATATCATTATCATACCTACATAATTTCCTTAATATCATCTAATATCCAAGCTATATTCAAATATTCTCAATTGTTTTGAAAATGCCATTTATATCTTTAGATTTTTGCTGCTCTTTGCAGCTTTGCTACATTTATTTATTTTTTTCTTTGTTTTAACATATTATAAAAGCCACTCATTTAAAGTATATAATTTAGTGGGGTTTAGTAACTCCAAAACACACTTTGTACCATTAGCAATCACTCCTCATATATAACTCTCCATTTCTCCATCCCCAGCCCATGGAAACCACTAATCTACTTTCTGTCTCTGAGGATTTGCCTACTCTAAATATTTCATATAAAGGGAATCATACAATATGTAGCTTTTGGTGGCTGGCTTTTTAAAATTGTGTACAATTTTCAAGGTTCTTCCATGTTATACTATGAATAAGTCCTTCATATCTTTTTAATATTAAATAATATTTCACTGTATGAATAAATGCCATGTTTTATTTATCCATTCATCAATTGATAAACATTTGAATTATTTTTTAAAATTAGAAGCCATCAATTTTTGCCCATTTTATTCTGCTATGTCACTTCAGTCTTTTTAATACAGAACAGTCCTCTCACTATCTTTCTGTTTTTTTTCCTTGTCTCTGTTGACTTTTTGAAGAGACTAGATTAATTGTTCTGTAGAATATTCCACATTCTGTAATTATATGATTGTTTCCTAAAGAGTTTGTTACATTTGCTCTTCAATATTTCTATATTTCCTGTAAACTTGAAGTAAAGTCAAAGGCTTGACTAGCTAGTGAGAGTGCTTCACAGAAGGTGCTATCTTCACACTGCATCACACCAGGACTTTGACAGTGTCCAGCTGTTGTAATGCTAGTGATACTGTTTCATCACTTGGTCCAGATGATCTTGCCACTGTAAAGGATTATGTCTCCCTTCCATGCCAGTAAGTGCTCCACAGGGTGGTACTTTACACCATGACAATATCTTGTTTCCTAACAACTTTTCATGATCTTTTCTGCAATTTTTATAGAAATAATTTGACCCATTCTATTCTATAAGAATTCTATACAGAATAGAAAAATATTGTATGCCTTATTAACATTATTTTTCATTTTAAAAACTTATCTGGGTTCCTCCTTTATATTTTTGTTTTTGTTTTTTATTTTTTATTGTTTATGCTATTACAGGGTGCCTCTTTTAAGTAATATCTTTATTTCAATTATATTTTCAAGCTGGTAGTGGCAAATTGTCCCCCAATATGTTGTCTTCTCTCATTCTTCAGTAATAGTCATTTCTCTGATAGGAAGGAGCATAACAGTGCCTAGATTGCCTACTTCTGGACTTGGTGAGAGAGAAAAATACATTTTTATATTTGGGCCACTGCCATGTTTGTTTTGTTGTCCTAAAGACTGACTATTAGTTGTAATCTCAAAAGCTATTGATTTTTGCATTTTAGTTTTATAACCATTTTTAAATTCCCTTATTATTTGTAATAGTTTTTTCTTTCTTTCTTTTTCCTAGATTTTTTATGGGTAGAAAATAAAATACTCTACAAATAAAGATTCATTTTATATCTTCTTTCCAACATGTAAACCAAATGTCTTTTTTCATTTCCAATTTCATTGGTTGTTGCTTCTACAACAATGTTTAAAAAAGTAATAATGCCATAGAACCTTCTGTTTATCTTAACTAATATGGGAATGTTTCTGTTTTTTCCATGATTATGCAATGAACATGTCATAGTTCCAGCCAAGAACCTAGGTGCAAACAGCAAAATCAGACTGCTTACCTTAAGCAGAAAGGGGTTTTTGGAAGATTATCAAGTAGTTTCAACAGTCAGTAGAAGGCTAGAAAACCAGACACGGAGGATGCAAAACTAAGAAATGTCTGATTTATATCCCAATTCTGAGTCTCCCCAACACTGGACAGTGCTGCCTTTGTCACTACCAAAATATTTCATCCATAATCAATTATTGTGCATTCTTTTCTTTCTCTCTTGCTCATGGTTTAAATTCCTAAACAAAGACTGAAAAATGCTATGCTTAGACTATGTGCTTGTTATCTCTACCTGGTGGCAAGAGGAGAGGACATCTCATCCCTTAAATTTCTGACTATATTTTCCACTAACTGAACAGGAAACTTCTCCCAAATAGAGGGAAAGTTTGGACACTGAGAAGCTCCCCCATGAAATTAACAATATTGGCTTATGAGGTCCTGTATTTGATTTGATACATTAAAAAATTATTTTGGATAATGGACAAGTATGTTGCAATGGAATTTGGTTTGATTTTCATAGAACTGAATATTGAATTTTCCTAAATTAAAAAAATTGATTTATATTGTTTTATGATACTATTTATTATTGATTTATATCATTTTTATTTATAGGATATTATGGATATGATACATAATATCTATCACAGTATTTTATATCATATTAATATTTATTAATTTCAAATTATTGTTATATTTTAGGGATCAACATCTTATTTTCAAGGTGCTAATAGACTTCCACTTGCTTATATTTTTATTTATAATTTTTTTCATGGTTTGATACAAGTGAGATTGAATTCAATCTTTTTTTATTGAATACTTCTGAATTTTAATGTTGTTCAAGTACAGTTTTCTGCCTTTTCCCTCCAATCCTCCCCAACAGCCTAGCCTTCTCCACCTCCTTCCCCTGTTTCCACCCCCATTTTTTTATCCATGTGCCCGTTATAGTTGTTCCTGTAAACCCTTCACACTTTTCATTTCGTTATACCCTTCCATCTCCCCTCTGGTTTCTGTCTATTTATTCTTAATTTCAATGTCTTTGGTTATATTTTGCTTGTTTGTTTGTTTTGTTGATTAGGTTCCACTTAAAGGTGAGACCACATGGCATTTGTCTTTCACCGCCTGGCTTATTTCACTTAGCATAATGCTTTCCAGTTCCATCCATGCTGTCCCAAAGGGTAGGAGTTCCTCCTTTCTTTCTACTGCATAGAATTCCACTGTGTAAATGTACCAGAGTTTTTTGATCCATTCATTTACTGATGGGCACCTAGGTTGCTTCCAACACTTGGCTATTGTAAATTGTGCTGCAAAGAACATTGGGGTGCATACATTCTTTTGGATTGGTGTCTCAGGGTTCTTAGGATATAATCCTAGCAGTCGAATTGCTGGGTCAAAAGGCACTTCCATTTTTAGTTTTGTGAGGAAATTCCATACTGTTTTCCACAGTGGTTGCACCAGTCTACAATCCCACCAACAGTGCACTAGGGTTCCCTTTTCTCCACAACCTCTCCAACACTTATTGTTTGTCACTTTGTGTATGATGGCCATTCTCAATGGTGTGAAGTGGTATCTCACTGTGGTTTTAATTTGCATCTCCCTGATGGCTAGTGATGCTGAGTATCTTTTCATATGTCTCTGGACCCTCTGTATTTCCTCCTTGGAGAAGTGTCTGTTCAAGTCCTTTGCCCATTTTTAATTGGGCTGCTTGTCTTTTTAGAGTGGAGTCATGTGAGTTCTTTATATGCTTTGGAGCTCAAACCCTTCTTTGACGTATCATTGGCAAATGCATCTTCCCATACAGTTGGTTCTCTTTTCATTTTAATGCTGTATTCTTTAGCCATGCAGAAGCTTTTTATTTTGATGACATCCCATTTGTTTATTCTTTCCATTATGCCTCTTGCTCTAGGGGACATATCAATGAAAATATGGCTGTGTGGAATATCTGAAACATTCCTGCTTATGCTCTCCTCTAGGACTTTTATGGTATTGTAACTTACATTTAAGTCTTATATCCATCTTGACTTTATTTTTGTGTATTTAAGCCACAAAATAAAGTTGTTGGTCGAGTTTCACTTTTTTTGCATGTAGCTGTGCAGCTCTCCCAACACCATTTGTTGAAGAGGCTATTTTTACTCATTTTATGCTGCTGCCCTCTTTGTCGAATATTCATTGAACATAGAGACATGGGTTTCTTTCTGGGCTCTCTATTCTGTTCCAATGGTCCATGTGTCTGTTCTCATGCCAATATCTGACTGTTTTGATTACAGTGGCCTTAAAATACAGTTTGATATCAGGTATTGTGATCCCTCCTACTTTGCTCTTCTTTCTCAAATGTGCTGCAGCTATTTGGGGTTGTTTATGGTTACATATAAATTTTTGAAGTGTTTGTTCTATATCTGTGGAATATGCCATTGGTACTTTAATAAGCATTGCATTGAATCTATAATTGCTTTGGGTAGTATGGACATTTTGATGATGTTAATTCCTCCAATTCATGAACATGGTACGTGTTTCTATTTGTTTGTGTCTTCCTTAATTTCTTTCTTCAGTGGTGTATAGTTTTCTGAGTACAGGTCTTTTACTTCCTTGGCTAGGTTTATTCCTAGGTACTTCATTTTTCTTGCTCTATCAAATGGGATTTTTTTCCTGATTTCTGTTTTTGGTATTTCATTGTTGGTGCACAAAATGCCTTTGATGTCTGAATATTGACTTGGTATCCCACTGTTTTGTCACATTTGTTTATTAGGTTGAGTAGTTTTTTGGTGGAGTCTATGAGATTTTCTAAGTACACTATCATGTGATCTGCAAATAGTGACAATTTTGCTTCCTCCTTTCCAATTTGGATGCCTTTTATTTCTTTTTCTTGTCTGATCTCTGTGGCTAGGACTTCCAATACTATGTTGAATAGAAGTGGTGAAAGTGCATAATGTTGTCTTGTTCCTGATCTTAGTGGGAAAGTTTTTAGTTTTTGCCCATTGAGTATGATGTTGGCTATAGGTCTCTTGTATATGGCCTTTATTATGTTGAGGAATGCTTCTTCTATTCCCACTTTGCTGAGTGTTTTTATCATAAATGGGTGCTGTACCTTATCAAAAACTTTTTCCTCATCTATTGTATCATAGGACATTTGTCTTTTCCTTTGTTTATGTGATGTATTACATTTATTGATTTGTGAATATTGTACCAAATTTGCACCCCTGGGATGAATCCCACTGGACAATGGATTATGATCTCTTAAATATATTTCTTGATGCAGTTTGCCAATATTTTGAGGAGGATTTTAGCAGCTATGTTCATAAGTGATATTGGTCTGTAGTTTTCTTTCTTTGTTGTGTCCTTATCTGGTTTGGGAATTAGAATGATGCTGGTCTCATAAAAAGAGTTTGGGAGTCTTCCTTCTTCTTAGATTTTTTTGGAACAGTCTGAGAAGGATAGTGGTTAGCTCTTCCTTAAATGCTTTGTAAAATTTTCCTGTGACACTGTCCAGTCCTGGGCTTTTGTATGTCAGGAGTTTTCTGGTTTTTGCTTTAATTTCACTGATTGTTATTGGTCTGTTCAGAGTTTCTGTTTCTTCTTCATTGAGTTTTGAGAGATTATATTTTTCTAGAAATTTGTCCATTTCAACCAGAGTTTCAAATTCCTTGGCATATATTTGTTCATAGTAACCTCTTACAATCTTCTGTATTCTGTGGTGTCAGTTGTAATTTCTCCTCTTTCATTTCTGATTGTGTTTATTTGGATCCTATCCTTTTTTCCTGATGAATCTGGGTAAAGACTTGTTGATTTTGTTTATCTTTTCAATGAACCAGCTCCTGGATTTATTGATCCTTAGAATTGTGCTTTTAGTCTCTATGTCATTTAATTCTGCTCTGATCTTGGTTATTTCCTTCCATCTGGTTACTCTGGGCTTTGCTTGCTTTTGTTCCTCTAGTTCTTATAGATGTAGGATTAGGTTGTTTATTTGAAATGTTTTGATATTTTTTAGGTAGGCTTGTATTTCTATAAACTTCCCTCTTAAGACTACTTTCACTGTGTACCATAGGTTTTGCACTGCTGTCTGTTCATTCTCATTTGTTTCTGGAAACTTTTGGATTTCTTCCTTGATCTCATTATAAACTCATTCATTGTTTTTGTTTAATAGCATGCTATTCAGTGTCCATGAATTTGAATATTTTTGTGTTTTTTCCTTGAAGTTGTTTTCTAGTTTCAGGATCTTGTGGTCCAAGAAAATGCTTGATATGATTTCAATTTTCTTGAATATATTGAGGCTAGTTTTACATCTTATCTTCTGGTCTATCTTTTAAAATGTTCCATGTGCATTTCAAAAGAATGTGTATTTTGCTTTTTTGGGATGAAAAGTTCTATTTATATCATTAAGTCAATTTGATCTAAGGTGTTGTTCAGTGCTACAATATCCTTATTGATATTTTGTTTTGAAGATTTATCCATTTTTGATAGTGGGGGGTGTTAAAATCTCCTACTATAATTGTGTTGCTGTCTCTCTTTCTTGAAGTCCTCCAAGATTTTTCTTATTTGTTTGGGTGTTCCTATGTTGGGTGCATATATATTTACAATGTTTGTGTCTTCTCGATGGATTCTTCCTTTCAGTATTCTGAAGTGTCTTTCTGGGTCTCTTTTCATGGCCTTTGTTTTGAAATCTATTTTGTCTGATGTAACATTTACTACCCCAGCTTTTTTTGCATTTGCTTGGAATATTTTTTCAACTTTTCATTGTCAGTCTGTGTGGGTCTTCTGTTTTGAGGTAGGTCTGTTATAGGCAGCATATGTTCAGGTCATATCTCCTTATCCATTCAGCTACTGTATGTCTTTTTATTAGAGCATTTAATCCATTTATATTTAAGGTTATTACTGATAGATACTTATTCATTGCCATTTTCCCCCTTTGTACCTGTCTGTAGTAGACTGTTTTCTGTGGTGTGGGCCCAGCTCCCTCTTGGAGATGCATAGGACCCACACCCATGGATAGGTTCTCCTGTGGGGAATCAGGCCTGCCTTATACCTAGGCTGCTATGAGTCTTGCTTTTTGCTAAAACTCCCTCACCCTGAATTGAGGACATTTACTGCAAAGCAACTTCCTCAAATCCATGCTAAACCTTCCAAAGATGAGTGTAAACTGGTCCAACTACTTTTGCCTTTTCATTTGCAAATATCCCTTCTCTGTGATGTGATTAGTAGCTTTGGGTCCTTTGTTTTCTGTAAAAGGTAACCACCTAAAGTGAGCCTGTGTATAGTTAATGAGGACCTTCTTGTAATGTGCCCAGTAAGACAATAAAAGCTGATTGGATCAAGGGCTGAGGCTTTTGCTCCCCTTGAGAGAAAAGCCATGCTGTCTGTCCCTTTTCCTTCACGAGACTCAGTAGTCCTTGCGAATGTCTCATTTTCACCCATGATGACATGGACCCCATGAGCCGGAGTCTGCATCACCTGTCTTCCTCTCTTTCTCCTTTTACTTAAAAGTAGTCCCTCTAGCAGATGTTGCAATTGTCACAGGTGTGCACAGGTAACCAGCTTCTTAGTGATTGAGGACAAAGAATTGAACTGAACACGCAAAGTTTATAGCATAAAGAAAGGGGGAAGATTTATTAAGTGATAGTACACTCCACAGGACACGGGAGTGGGCCAACTCTGAGCAGAGAAGGGGCATGTGGGCTGAGGGATTCTATTCTTATAGGGCAGAAGCCCCCTTGCTAGTCTTTGGCGGGCTTTTCCTGTGCAGGTACAAGGAGTTGGATTCAAAGCTACTGCGCATGTGTGGTTTCCCATGATTTTCTTGATTGGCTACTGGAGAAGGGAGTCCCACAATGTTATTTCATTATAATGATATTATAATGAATCAGGGGTAGCGCACAGGCACATTCTATGGTTCAGAGTTATCCCAGAAAACAGGAACAACCCATCTTAGGGGGTCTTTGTTATGTATAGATGTTTTCTACCTCAGCCCTGTGGGGCCTCTGGAGCTTCCTTCCTGACTATCTCCTGCCTCAACTTCCCCCTGAGAGACATGGTTCTCAAAAATCTTTTTGGGGTTGTTGAAGGATGAAGATCCATCTTCCATAGCTGCTTCAGGCTTGGATTGGACAGTAGACCCTGCCTATTGAGAACCACGGAACTCTTGCCCTATTCTATCTAGAGGTTGAAGAGGAATTCCTGAGGCCACCGCAGATGCTGTATGTTGGTCAGCTTCGACATCGTTCTCAGGGATTGGTTGGAAACCTTGGAGCGTCATCAGTTTGACGTGGAACTGCTTAAGTCTAGAAGAAAGAAATTTAACAAGTAAATTAAATAAGCAAGGTCCTAAAAGTAGTAAAACCAGCAGTGTTATTAAGGGCCCTAAGAAGGGTAATAACCATGTTAAGCCAGGGAACCAGGAGGTTAGGGCTTCCTTAATCCCTTGGCCCTGTTGATTATACTTATGTAGCCATTCTGCCTGTTCATAAATTTTCCTTATGTTAATTTCAATCATTCCAGAGTTATTTACATAGGCGCAGCAGGTTTTATTGATAACAGCACATACCCCTCCTTGTTCTGCTAGAAAATAGTCAAGGGCAAGGCGGTTATCCATGACTACATTTGCCAATGAGTCTACTGATCTTGAGAGTCCAGCTAGAGTACCAGCAGTATCTTTGGAGATTTCTTCTATAATCTTAGTGAGTTCCCTTAAAGTGGCCTCATGATAGGCGAAGCCTCCCCAGGGGGCTGCAGCGGCTATAGTGGCAGCAGCTCCAGCCACTACTAGACCAAAAGCTTGTTTTTTTCTGCTGAGAGATGGACTTCCAGGACCCATGGTTATATTTATAATGGTAAGGTCTTGGGGTGCACTCAAGTCCCTAAGGTACAGTCACCCCCATGTTTAGAGTTGCTGAGATGTGTATAAGCAATAGCTTCTTGAAGTTCTGAATGATCTGTTAGCCAGTTATTGGGAGTCCCACATAGCCAGACAAGCCCCGGGGGTGCTGCAATAACTGTGGCATTAGTGGAGTTATATTTGTTAAGGAGGGCCTATGGCAAGGGGGAAAGGCAGTCCTTAAAAGGGCCTAAGTTATTTTCCTGATCTTTCCCCCCTGCAGGAGGTGGTAGGAATTTGGCTAATACTCCTTGAAGAGATTGGTTTAATTTCCAAGTAACACATTTAGAAGTATTGTTTGTATCTGCATTGTGAATTTTGTCAAAGCAACAATGGGTACTATTAGGAATACAGTTAGAATCATAATTTGGGTAGCATACTATATGTGACCAATTTAAAGGTTTGAAAATTTCTTCCTCAGAAAGAGTCTCTAGAAAGCTGGAACTTGAAAGAGAAGCCAGGGCTTGAAATGGGTCAATGGCCCTTGTATGAGTATTATTATAACATGGGGTACATCCCATTGTACTGTCGCACTTAAGAGAGGTGCTGGAGTAATTAAATGGCTTTAATTCTAGTGGGGTCATACGGAAACACATAGGAGGATTTCGCTCCCATCTGACTCTTAAAGAAAAAGAGGAACGCATGTAATTGGCAGAGGAATTCAAAGCACTGATTAAGGATTCATTAGCTATTGGGTAGGCTTTTATATGAGTATTATATCTGGAAGGAGTTCCCGGGTTAGGATGACATATCCAACATTGGGCCAGGTTTTCTCCTGCTGCTAAGTTTCGAGAAGCATTCACTAGAAAATTTTCATCCCATTCCGTTATACAGGGTACAGGCAAATAGAGAATGGTTAATAGAAACAACAAAGACATTTTCCTTTTAGACAATCCACCCAGATATGATTCCACCCAGAAGGACATAAGCAAGCCTTTATATGAAGCAGAGGACCAGTACGAATAGGAAGTTTTCAAGAAGTGCAACTATCCAGAACAATGGTGATTTTAGTGCACTGTTATTGGTTATTACTTATTTTTTTAGGGCTTCCTCCTTTTGAACAGGAACCTGAGGTCCTCCAGTGGCTCGCAGGTATAGTCTGGGCTTTGGGTCTCCAGCTGGTCCTGAGTCAGATTGGGATCCATGGGGGCTAGTTTTACCCTGGAAATATGAACCCAACTATCGACCCCTAAGAGTTTCACAGCCATAGGGGTACTCAGGGCTACCTGGTAAGGCCCTTTCCATTTAGGGTTGAGTTGGTCTGCTGGTGATCCCTCCTTCCAGGTTTTAAGGAGTACCCAGTCTCCCAGAGATATGGCAGCTTGAAAATTCCCTTTTGGGGCTGGTAAAACTTTATTTCCATATTCCTGTAAAGCTTTCTGCACTTGCCCTAAGTTTATTATATACTTAATTGCTTGATGGGTTCCTGTGTCAAATATTAGATCTAGAGTCAAAAAGGGCCAGGCATACAACATTTCAAATGGACTGAGTTTAGTATTGGCCTTAGGGGAGCCCCTAATTCTCATGAGGACTATAGGTAGTAACTTAGCCCAGTTTTCAGAAGTCTCTTGACAAAGTTTTGCTAATGTCCTTTTCAAAGTTTGATTTGCTCGTTCTACCTTTCCAGAGGACTGTGGTCTCCAAGCAGAGTGAAGATAATATTTTATTGCCTAGAGCTTCAGAAACTGCTTGAGTGATCTTAGAAGTGAAGGATGGCCCATTATCACTTTGTAGGGATCTTGGAAGACCAGACCTGGGTATTACTTCCTTTAAGAGAGCCTTTACTACTTCTGTGGCCTTCTCTGTCCTTGTTGGAAAGGCCTCAATCCATCCAGTAAAGGTATCTACCAGGACTAGTAAGTATTTGTATCCTTTACAAGGAGGCATTTTGGTAACATCAATCTGCCAGTCCTCTCCAGGATAGGTCCCTCTTTGCTGGATAGGTTCTATCAGCGGGGGCAGGGATGGCTTTTGCCCAGGGTTGTTATAGGCACAAAGAGTACAAGCCTGGCAAATATTCTTTATGGTAGTAGCTATTCCCCTACCTATGAATAATTTTTTAACCATTGTCATTGTAGCATCCCTCCCATTGTGGAAGGAGTCATGCAAAGCCTTTAAGAACTTCCACTGGGAGGCTTGAGGAAGGAAGAGCCTCTGGCCAATATATACCCAGGGTCCTTCATGGACACCTCCTTGCTCCAAAGCCCAAGATATTTCCTCAGATGTATAGTTGGGCTTGATATCTGAGACATTTACAGGGGGGAATAAAGCCATTTGTCTATCAGTCCCTAGCACTGCTTTCTTTGCTTCTTGGTCTGCTCTCCTATTTCCCTGAGAGATATGGAACATATCCTTTTGGTGGCCTTTGCAATGCATAACTGCCACTTGCTTAGGAAGCCTAACTGCTTCCAATAAATTTAAGATTTCTGGTCCATGTTTAATAGGGGAATTCTTAGCGGTGAGGAGCTCTCTTTCTTTCCTTATGGCAGCATGAGCATGCAGAACAAGGAAGGCATATTTGGAGTCTATATAGATATTGACCCTTCTTCCTTGTCCTAGGATGAGAGCTCAGGTAAGGGCTATAATCTCAGCCTTTTGGGCCGAGGTTGAGGGTGGAAGGGGCTGTGCCTCAATAGTGTTATATAAACTAACTACTGCATATCCTGCTTTTCGCTGCCCATTCTGTACAAAGCTGCTCCCATCAGTGAACCACTCATCATCAGGGTTTTCTAAGGGCTGGTCTAATAAGTCAGTCCTGCTCGATTGAGTAAGACTAATAACGTCTGAGCAGGAATGGATCAAATCTGGGGATGATTCTGTAGGCATTAAGGAGGCTGGATTTAGGGTGTTACAGGTCTTTACAGTTACTTCAGGATTGTCTAGAAGAAGGGCCTGATATTTGGTCAGTCTATTTCCTGTTAGCCAGAGGTGCCCTTTCATTTCTAACACCCCTTGTACCTGATGTGGAGTTAAGACTTCTAACTTCTGCCCGAGAGTTAGTTTACTAGCTTCCTTGGTTAGCATGGCTGTGGCTGCAACTGCTCTTAGACATGGAGGCCACCCAGCTGCTACAGTGTCCAGTTTTTTTTAGAAATATGCAACTGGTTGAGGTTCATTCCCTAGTCGTTGGACTAAGACCCCTAATGCTATTCCTTGCTTCTCTGCTATGTATAGAGAGAAAGGCTTGTTTAAGTTGGGGATGCCTAAGGCTGGGGCTTCGACTAGAGCCTGCTTGATTTTATTAAAAGCCTGATCACATTCTTTTTCCCATATAAGGGGTTCAGGGTCTGGCCCCTTAGTAGCTTCATACAGAGGTTTGGCGATTAGCCCAAAGTTGGGGATCCAAATCCTACAGAATCCTGCCATTCCTAAAAAGGAGCGAAGCTGCTGTTTGGTAGCAGGTGGAGTTAATTCAGTAATCGCTTTAATTCTCTCCTGTGATAATTGCCTACACCCAGGAGTCAAAATATACCCTAAGTAATTTACTTTTTGTTTGGTAATCTGAGCCTTTTTCTTTGATACCCGAAATCCTCTTTCAGCTAGGAAATTCAGAGTCTGGATGGTATTTTGATCAGAAGCCTCCTTGGAGGAGCTGCAGATTAGTATGTCATCTACATATTGTAAAATGGCCCCTGCTTGTAGCTGTAAATCTCTAAGATCCTTTTCTAATACCCTAGCAAAGAGATGGGGACTGTCCCTAAACCCTTGTGGCAATACAGTCCAAGTATATTGCTGATGTATCATCATCTTTGGATCAGTCCACTCAAAAGCAAATAAATACTGAGAGTCAGGATGCAAAGGGATGCAGAAGAAGGCATCTTTCAAATCTAATACTGAATACCACTGAGCATCATCTGCTATCTGCGAGAGCAAGGTGTAAGGGTTAGCTACTATTGGATGTAAAGGGACTACTGCTTCATTAACTAACCTTAGGTCCTGGACTAGCCTGTATTCTCCTGTGGGTTTCATCGCTGGTAAGATGGGAGTGTTGCAAGGAGACTGACAAGGGACTATGAGCCCATGTTGTATAAATTTAGTTATGATGGGCTGTAACCCCTCCAAAGCTTCTTGTTTAATAGGATACTGCTTCCTATGAGGGTAATCTGACCTGGGTTTTAACTGGATTTTAACCGGTAATACAGTCTTTGCTCTTCTAGGAATCCCTGACTCCCAAACTAGTGGGTTTACTGCATCTAGAACTGAACTTGGGATTTCTTCCTGATTTTGAACACTACTGATTATCATCACCTTACTTAACTCAAATGGCACTTCAGGGAACAACAAGATGGTTCCCATCCAAGCTAAAAGGTCCGGGCCTAACAGAGGAAAAGGGCACTGAGGAACAATTAAAAAGGAGTGTTTGAATATTCGACTCTCAAATTGGCAAGTGATAGAGAATGTATAGAAATATGCCTTAAGATTTCCTTCAACCCCCATTACTTTAGTTGATTTGGAGGAAAGAGGTCCAGAGTAAGAGTTAAGGACAGAGTAAGTGGCCCCTGTATCAACAAGAAAGTATTTGTTGCCCTGAGACTGTTGTCTTTTCCTACAACTAAAATAACCTTTGAAAAGGAAGAGATTTCAGATCATCAGTGAGATTCAGGAAAATAAGACAGGGCAGCTGATGGCAATTGGGTGAACTGTGTGAGGTCCCAAGGTGCCTCCTTTGAAGGGGACTAAAGCATCAATGTCCTATGTAAAATGATTCTTGTATCTTGTATCTTCTTTAATACATGTCTCTATTTTTCATATTACATGGCTGGGTAACTTCCAGACAGACCTTTGTACATTCACATTACATTCTTTTTTACTTACAAAACTGTAGCTATATATCAATTAAATAATAATTCCTCATTCCCTTATTTCTGCACATTTTCACCACCACTCTACTTTCTGTCTCTTTGATTTTGACTACTCTACATATCTCATATAAGTGGAATCACATGGTATTTGTTCTTTTGTGAATGGCTTATTTTATTTAGCACTAATGGGGCCATCTTGTTGTATTGTTGTTGAGTTGTAGAAGTGTCTTAAAAATTCTGGATATTAACCTCTTATCGGATATATGATTTATAAATATTTTCTCTCAGTCTGTGATTTGCCTTTTGACCCTATTGATTGTGTCCTTTGATGCAGAGAAGTTTTTAATTTTTATGAAGTACAATATTTTTCTTTTGTTTCCTCTGCTTTTTGGAATCATATTCAAAATATTATTGCCAAATAATTTTCAGTAATTGTCACAAAGTTTTTCTCTCTTTAAAAAGGGGATAATAACAATATCTGTTTATATTAGTCTGCTAGGGCTGCCATACCATAGACCAAATGGCTTAAACAAAAGTAATGTACTTTGTCAGAGTTTTGGAGGCTGGAAATCCAAGATCAAGGTGTCAGCAGGATTGAGTTCTGCAACCTCTGTCCTTGGCTTACAGATGACACCTCACTGTGTCCTCACATGGCTTTTTTTGCTAATGTGGATGCCATCTTATTCAATAGGACACCAGTTCTATCAGATTAGGGTCAAGACATTAAGGCCTCATTTAACTATAATCACCTCCTGAAGTCCATAGCTCCAAATGCAGTCACATTAGGGGTTAGATGTTCAACCTATAAATTTTGGTAGGCACAATTCAGTTTATATCTGTTGCAAAATTCTACAAGATAATAAATGCAACTCATTTATCACAGTGCTCATATACAGTATATAGTCAATTAACACTAAAATAGCTATTAGATCATCACTGTTATTATTTGAAAGTATAATTAAAGGTGTGTGTAAAGTTAGCTGAGAAGTTAAGTATGATTCTAGAAGTTTTTGTCACTTTTAAATGTTTGAAACTCAACTCCTCTACTTATAGCTATGTAAACTTGTGAAAGTCACCTAGTCTCTCTGAATCTTAATGTCTTACCTATAAAACATAAGAGCAATAGCTTCATTCTAGGCTTCTTCAGGAGAGTAGGTTAAGAAAAATCATGTATAGCCCTGGCTGGTGTGGCTCAGTGCCAGCCTGTGAACCAAAGGGTTGCTGGTTTGATTCCTAGTCAGGGCACATACCTGGATTGTGGGTTAGGTCCATATTGGGATCCATTTGAGAGGCAACCACACGATGTTTCTCTCCCACACTTTTTCTTTCCCTTCCCCTCTCTCTAAAAATAAATAAATAAAATCTTAAAAAAAGAAGAAGAAAAATCATGTATATAGCCCTTGCCTAGGTGATTCAGTTGGTTGGAGCATTGTCCCATACACCAAAAGTTTGCAGGTTTGATCCTCATTCAGGGCACATACCTATCTATGTTGTGGATTTTATCCCTGGTTGAGGTATGTATGGGAGGCAACCATTTGGTATTTCTCTCTGACATCGATTTTTCTCTTTCTCTCTTTACATTCTCTCTCAAATCAACAAACATATGATCAAGTGAGGATTTAAAAAGCAACAAAAAATGAAATTGATGTATTTGATGTATATATGGTGCTCAGCACAGAGCCTGGCACATAGGAACCACTAAATAAGTAGTAGTTACTATACAACCTGAGATAAAACACATTATGATAAATAATTGAAGTGAAGTAAGTGGTAGTTTAAAATAATGAGATCGGGTTAGTACACAATATTTATGCCATATTGTTTATCCATTTGTCAGAGATGGGCTGCTTAGATGGTCTAGACTTCCTAGTAATCATCACAATGAAAAAAACTGTAAGTTAAAAGTTACATTATCCAAAAGGTAAAAAATGACCAACTGTTCAGAAGAAAAACAATTATGTATAATTTTAAAATTTAACAACATTTTATTTCACGGATCCTCAAAACAGACCTTGCAAAAGGTTCTCTATTTCTTTCTGCTGTCTGGACTCTTAACAGCTCCCTGGGGTTGCTGTTCCTCCCCTGACTCTTACATCCTATGAACTTCCTTCCATTGAATTCCCTTTCCTGCTTAATTTAAGCAAAGTAGATTTTTCTTGCTTGGAATAAAAAATCCCTATTTGATGCAAATGTCCTTATAGGGTACACATTTTTCCCTGTTCTTGTACCAGGCACTGTCCTGAGTACTTGGCATGTTAACTGCTTTAATTACCAGAATAATCACATGAAGTACATATAACCAACATGCCCATTTTACAGATGAGGAAACTAAGGCAAAGAGAGGTTTAAAAACTGCCCAAGTTTACCCAGATACAGGTGACAGACACAACATAACATTTTGTCCATGATCTTAACCATTGCCTTTCCACAGTAAAAAGCAAAAACAGTGCCATTGGATTCCTTCTGACAGCATCCTTCAGCACAGGGTCAAGGTATCATGACATAGCACAGTAAAAACAAGCAGTCTGAGGGTGGAAGAAAAGGATGTTGCTAAGGCTGTTTACAAGTCCAGTTTAATCCAGGGATATCCTCAAGTGTCTAGGGAAAGGATTTTCTATCTCTCACGCATTTCTAATTAGACCCTTTTCTTTCTGCCACACATTTTGAAGATACTGAGCTGCTAAATGTTCCAAATTATATATCCCAAGAAGTATCAACCAAGGAGTCAATAATAGAGTGAATGTAAGCACAGCGCCAGCCAAGGTAAAATCCTAGCTCTACCATTTCCTAAATGGGAGATGGGGAAAATTACTTAAGATATCTGTTTTCTTACCTGTAAATGGAGAAAATAATATATACTTTATGGGGATGTTGTGATAGATAAATGAGAATGTTTTTTTGAAAAAAGCAGGCTTAGTTGCTTATAGGTAGCAAATGCCTAATGTACAAGTTGTCTGTGTGCTGTTACCGGAGGCTCCATTATTCTGTGGTGTCAATGAAAT
This sequence comes from Phyllostomus discolor, assembly GCF_004126475.2. Classification (NCBI taxonomy): domain Eukaryota; kingdom Metazoa; phylum Chordata; class Mammalia; order Chiroptera; family Phyllostomidae; genus Phyllostomus; species Phyllostomus discolor. The sequence continues at coordinate 68,672,077 of NC_040911.2, read as the reverse complement.
ATGAAACCGTTGTTCAAATGACTCAAGAGCCTGGGGGTAGAACTTGCATTGTTTAAAAGCTGGGGGGGGGGGGGGGAACACGTTTTTTAATGGATGTCTTCTGCATCTCCCCTTAAAAGTAATCAGAAGAAGCATTTATTAGTAGTCTACAACTTTCTCCAGACAATAATCTTTTGTTGGTTTAACCACTATTCTTTCCAATGCATGGTTTCAGGGAAATGCTATAGTTTGTGTAATCAAATGTCCAACTTTGGACATATAAACAATAAAAGAAAGCTCAACAAATGCATGAATAGAAGGTCTAATTTTGAAAGGTCAGCTTCTTCTGGAAGTCACTAACTGCACATTATATATTTAAAAAGCAACTTTTTTTTTCACAGGGATCTTAAATATAGACAGCTTAAATGACAGTTGGTAAAGATGAAGTAGTTTCCCAAACCAGAGTTTGGTTTTAAATAATTGGTAGTTCTTCAAAAAGTTAAATACAGAGTTACTATATGACCATCAAATCCACTTTTAGGGGTATACCCAAGAGAAGGGGAAACACACACACATATACAAATGTATATCAATTTTCATAATAACATTATAATAGCCAAAAAATAAAAATGACCCAAGTGTCCATGAATTGAAAACTTGATAAATAAAATATGGCATGTCCACATAGTGGACTGTTAGTCAATAATAAAAAATAACTAATTACTGATACATGCCACAGAATAGATTAGCCTTGAAAGCATTATGAAAATCATAAAAGACTTGTATGATTCTATATATATGAAAATCCATAGAGAGATAAAGTAGATTAGTGAATGGATACCTAGAGCTGGAGGGAGGGTGAAGTGGAGAGACTGCTAGTGGATAGAGAGTTTATTTTTGAGGTGATGAAAATGTTCTCAAATTGTGATTATGACTGCCTAACTCTGTGTATGTACTAAAACCATTGAACTGTGCCCTTTAAGTGGGTGAATTTTGTGTATGTGAATAATATTTCAGTAAAGATGTTAAAAATGAAAAGAACTAAGTGGGTAGTTTATTTGAAGCTATGGAGGGAAATGTTGTTTTAAAAGTAGCTGTGAAAAAGAATCACAGATGGGATATTCCAGGTCAATAAGCTCTAGAGCAGTGGTTCTGAACCAAGGGTGATTTTGCTTCCCAGCAGATATCTGGTGATGACGGAGAAATTTTTGGTTGTTTCAACAAAGAACAATGCTACTGGTACCTAGTGAATAGATGCAATGGATGTAAGAGCCCCCACAACAAAAATTATCCCACCCAAAAAGGCAGTAGTGCTAAAGTTGAAAAACTCTGCTTTAGCTGAAAGGAGTTAGGCAAATAGTAGTATACTTCATAGAGTTGTTCTTCGTATCCCCACCTCACTAAAAGAGTCTGGGTTAAGTAGAGGTATGAAGTTGTTACCCAAAGGAATCATTTATCCTGAAAATTTCACAGTCTAACAGTCTACACTTTGGTTCTTAGATTGCTTACCACTTAGGGTCTGGCTTGGTGAAAATTCACTGAAATTTGATCAATTTCTAGGAGCTGGTAGTTCAAAAATAAGTACAAAATAACCTATCATTAACTTGTCCCTATAAGCAGGTCCTGTGTTCAGTGTATCTTTCATGAACTCTGAGGAATAAAAAAAAGTTGTTTGTCATTTATTTCTAAAGATTAGAAAATAAATTTTTCTTAATTTAGAAATAATCAGAACCCATTGTCTGCTTGTTTTTTCTGAATCCACCTTCAAAGGGTTATAAAATATTCACAAAGTGGAGGAGGGAATTTTTAGCCATTATCTAGCCCAGAAATAAAATTTGTAGATTTACATATTTGATAGAAAATTTATACAGAAGCTAACATTAACACATGTGAGCTAGAAGACTTCTCCTAGGATTTCCAGATATTCTTTATAATCAGCTACCCTTAGAGATAAAGCAGCTAATCAATCAAGCAAATTAGAGGTAAGTAATTTGGGAAAAGCATATGTTGCCATAAGACAAGGCACATAGCAAGCATATGCAGATAATTCTCTTGGAACTTGAAGACATTAAATTGAACTCAGTTTGCCTGTCAATATAAATAAGTTGCAAGGGTGTCAGAAAGTTTCATTCATTCACTTCTTGGGGCTTTAGGACCTTATTTTGTTTATGCATAAAATAAAAAAAATTAGAGTAAACCACTGGTTCTTCAAATTTGTGGAGCTTATTAAATAAGTCTGAATTCCTATGCCAAATTCCTAGAAAGCCTGATTCCATAGGTCTAGAGCCCAGGCACCTGGGCTTCAAGTTATGGATGATTCTCATGTGCATCCTGACTTGGAAATAATATAGTTATCATGTTGATCCTTGGTGTTTTATCTACCTGAAGATCCAGGGCTTAGCACAGTGCAGCATTACTTGCCCTTCTGTAAAAGCAATCTTCCAGGAAAGATGAGGTCCTAGAAAGGAGGGTGCTAAGGGAAGGATTAGGTAGTGCTGGATGGTGTTGCTATGGCAACCCCATCCTTCCCCAGCATGTGCTCTGAAAGCACATGTGCACAGCATGTGCTGTGAGGTGGGTTCCACTTCTGATGGAGTACAGATCACTCATGTCACCAATTTTGAGATGAGGACTTGTGGGTAGAGCAGGATAATTAAATAAAAGCACATCTGAATGTTAACAAGCAACAGCATTTCTCAGTAACCTTAAGTGTGTGGGTATTTGGTTCAGGTTCATTGAAAGTAACCCAAATGGAGCACTGGTTTCTGCTTTTTGTTTTAGAGAGACTTCTCTGAGTTTTCTATTTTTATGTTTCTCTTCAGTCTAAGCCTCCATATCAAGGAGGTTCACTCTATCTTTATTTGAAGGAATAGCAAATATGTCATGAAAAATTTTGGTCCATTTGATGAACTGCAGTCAACCTTGGGAGGATGAACTTCTCTTTCACTCTGAGTCACTTCTTCTGCATCATTTTCTTTCTCTCTGAGCTACTTGTGAGAAGGTATGAATGATAGGGAGGGAGGAGTTCAGCTGTGGAATACTAAGAATGGGCAATGAATGTCTACAGGAAAGCCTGACTGATACAGAGGATGTTTTCTTGCTGATGGGTTATGGGACATCTGAAATGTGAACTGTAGTCACAACTTTCCTACCCACCCATAAGTATAGTATTTATTGGAGGCTGTATGCTGCCCTTAGCATTTATATGAACTGTTTATTCCTCAGAGCAACCTTAAGATTTAGGTTCTATTATCCCATTTTTACAGAGGGGAAAACTGAGGTTTAGAAAATTGCTTTGATTTGTCCAAGAGCTTCTTGATAGGTATACCTGTTCTGTCAAAGCTTGTGCTCTTAACTAATACTGTCTCTTAAATAACCACACAATTTTCTTATGTCCACATGAGAGGAAGCATTCAGATAGGACATTTTTAATAGGTTTCGCTTGAAATAAGTTTGGGAAATGCCAGGTGAAATAAAGTAAACAAATTTTGTTTATGGGACTTCTTAAGGCCTATTTATTATGCTAACATGCACTGATAGAACATTTATTCATTTCCAACATTTATTTGACCTTGGAGCACAAGTTCCTCTCCTCTTGCAAGACTATTGTTAAATAAAGCCTACTTTAGGAAACACAGCATTGGATGATTTTTAACAGCCCTACTAGGAATAAAGCCAAGATTCTTTCCTTTTCTGGTCCTCAGCTGCTAATTCTTGCTGTATTAATTTGCCCTGCCCTCTCACTTTTGTTGACAACTCTATTCTTGTACAATTTATCTATAATCAATTGCATATACCTCATGGTTATAATGGATGAGTCTTGACAGAAATATATGAGGGGCAACCCCCAAAACTGGAACTTATTTATAAAATATTGTGCATTTATTCCCACATGTTTAAACCAGTCTCCTTCAAAATACTCTCCCTTTAATGCAATTCACCTATTGAGACATTTTTCCATTGCTCAAAACAGTTTTGGGTTTTTTTGTTGCTTTGTTTTTATATATTTTTTAAATTTATTTTTAGACAGAGGGAAAAAGAGGTAGAAAGAGAGAGAAGCATCAATGTGAGGTTGCCTCTCACATGTCCCCTACTGGGGACCTGGCCCACAGCCCAGGTATGTGCCCTGACTGGGAATCGAACTGGCAACCCTTCGGTTCACAGGCTGGCACTCAACCACTGAGCCATACCAGCCAGGGCTCAAAACAGTTTTTGAACTCGTCAATTTTGATGCCTTTTAGTGCTTTTGGTATTTTTTGTTTCACCTCTTCCATATCAGCAAAATATTTCTCTTTGAGGACTTTTTTCATTTGGGGAAACAGAACAAAGTTGCCCAGGGCAAGATAAGGAGGGTGGAGCCTGAGGTCATGCCATTTTTTGGCCCAAAACTGCCGAAAACTCAGGTTGGTATGGGCAGGTGCACTCCTAAATCACCCAGCATGAAAGGGAGAAACACATTGAAAGAGCCTTAAAAAAAATTCACTTGATCTGAACACAGTGTCTCACAACACTGCCAGCTGGTACACTAATACAGATGGGTTCCTAGAACGCTCACCTAGCAGGGGAAGACCATCCTCCAGAAGATACTTCCTGATGTGGGAGGTTCCCTTCACATATTCATAAAACTACCAATACAATTAAGATATCAAACATTGCAATTGTTTCCTCGAGTCCCTTTGTAATCATCTCTCCCAATGTCCCATATACAGGCAACCACTTATCCTACTAATTTTAAAGTATTTTGACTTCTTACCAAGTTGAAGATTATTCCTGAGGATGGTAAAATGTCACACAGTTTCTCAGTCATTTCGTCAGCCACATAAGAAGCTTTTTCTATCAAATTAGTTTCCAAATTGTATTTTTCTTCTTCCTTTCATTTTTACTAGCACAAAATTGTATGCAACCCAGATATTCAATGCAGCAGTTGTGCACATAAAGTTGGCACTAGAGCCTTCATTATTTCCATCATTATGATAGGAAATCCACCAACGCTCTGACCATCAGAAGAGAAATCAAAGGTTTTCATGTGTATTTGAGGGAATTGGGGAATGCTCACTATTAGAAATAGGAAGGCAACAGGAGATAATTCACTGGGTTCTGTAAAATAATGCTTGGCATTTCACAAACATTTATGTGAAAAAAAATTGATCGTGCATTCTCATTCTTCACAGAGAAACAAAAGGTAGAGGATCTGTACTATTTCGATGAGCTGTGTGGCCTCCAGAATGTTTCTTAATTCAAGATTATCAATAAATTTTCTATTATGGGATTAACATTTTGCTAGATCTTACAAAGACAGAGATGAATAAAACATAGTACTAGTTATCAAGGAGTTAAATATCAAATGTCTTCATGTCATTAATTTTCATCTCAGCATTTAGTTTTTAACTTTGTAGTTAAACATGAACAAATAGGAGGTTTGATTTATTAAGTTCTCATTTGCAACAGAATTAAATTTTTAGAGATTATGCACAACACTATCACCTCCAGGAAGCTTGAAAAAATTGATTTCATAGAAAGTGGTAGTATTTAAAAAAGTCTTATTTTTTAATGTCTTATTTTGATATTGTAATTTCGACTTTTTCAACAACTTTTGATATGAATTAGCTTATTTCAACACACATATAACCTGGTGAAATAGATGATGTGGACATTACAATTTTAATTCAGTAGACATTTTAGGGAGATCTTTGAATTTAGAGTTTGAAGGATGGCACTTTATAGTTCTATAGTACTTTCAGATGGCTGTGATTGTCTCCACAAGATAAATATAAATGATATGATCTGACTACAATCGCACAGCAGGTTATTGCTAGAGTAAGGTAAAGAATCACCATTGAAAATGAAGCTAAATATTCACCTGAATTTGCTGCTCTGGGTTGGGCTGGAATCAGACATCCAAATGACACTGTGTAAGGCTTCAAGGTCCTGATCCATTGTGAGAGGACAGTTCCACACCTGCAGTGGAATGAATTTGACATGAGGCTGACCTAGATGGTTGGCTATGCTCCCACCACATTCTACTTGAAACCTTTAGAGAGTACTTGGAGAGAGAATTGAACATCCTTCCTGCCCCATCTGACTCTCAGGCTGAATAGAAGTCATGATCAGCCACCACTTACCATTTGACTTATAAACAGAATGTTGTCAACCAGAGCTCTTGATGAGGACCAAAAGAAATTCAAAGGGGGTGATTGTGCCATGAATTATCTAAGGTGTGGGGAAAAGTTCATCACTAAAGTTCTATCTAGTCCTAGATATCTCATTTTAGCCATCTTCACTAAATGATGCTTTAATTTATAGATGCACTTATTGTTTTACACTTTTGTTCAGTCTTTTTTGAGCATTGTCATTTCTTAATTCCCAGATAGACATCACAAGAATGACTGCAGTCCTTCTACAGTGTATCAAGTTGCCTAATATTACTTCATATTGTCAACCAACTAAAATTTTTTTGCAATAAATATTTTGGTTTCCATACAGTATACTTGAAAAGATGAAATACATATTCCACATGCAAACTGTAGAAATTTAACAGTATACATTTTATCTGGGATTTTCTCAGGTTTGAACTATATATTTTTCCATACTGTCTTTTTACATCAACATTTAGATATCTTGAAATTGGATTCCATCCTCTTTATTCTTTGTTCTATTTCTACATTTAAAAAAACTTAAGATATTAGCTATCATATGGTTAGTGTTCCAAATCCAATATAGTTATTAGGAACAATGTTGGTCTAAAATCAGATACCATGGCAGCAAATGACTTCAAAGGAAGCCAACCCATTCATGTTCCTAATCAAATTACATTATGCTTGTCAAGTTGTTTCTTTCACAAACTGTTCCTTGTATTTTTCCACAAATGCTACTTAGCTGACTAGCACGTAATTTGTTATTTTAGTTTATATTCTAGCTTTAAATGTTTTTTTAAATTTTCCAAACCTTTGGTATTTAACCTACCATAAAATACTTTTGGTTATTTGAGATTAAGGCCTCAAAGACCATACCTTATTTACCATCCTTGGCTCCCTAAAGTCCATCAGAGTGCTTGAGACATAGTAGATGTGCAATTAGTCTTTATTTTTCCTTGTCATTTCCTTGTTTTCATTGTTACAGAGATCTATTTTATGTATGTTAGGTTGGCCCTTGGATTTGAAAATATCTCTTATATTTTCTCAGTGAACTCATGTGGGGGGGCTCTGCCCCCAGGGACCCTCCTGCTGCCAGGGATGAGAATAAGTCTCCCAAGACATGATCTGCTTGGGGAGGAAAAGGGGCCAATCTCTCAAAGGAGAAGGGCCAAGAGCCTTTTCCTCAATGGGCTTTTATTGGGTTCATTTGCACAGGAATACAGGTAAAACTCATTAATCATTGCCAGGCAGTAAGGATCAAACAATAGATAACATACAAAGAACTCTGAGGGCCTATTTTGAGTCAGGATCAGATAGCTAAAGAGCCATAAAACTTTGAGAAACAAACTCACTTCTTGCTTGGACCCTCATCATTTAATTGAGAGCATTCTAAACAAAGCAGATTTCACAGGATTTTACATATTCTTTCTTAGGCCTGATTACCCAGGGAACCCGCCCTTTCCAGCACAGGGCTGCATCACCCTCTGTCATTGTTTCAGGCTTAAGTCAGGCAGGGGAAGTAAAGCAGCCAAGAGATTAGGAAACTTCTTGCAGACAGAATGAGGACTCTGGTTTTTTCAAAGCCAAGGGGTGAGGGTCCATCACCCACTTTTGCTATAGCCCCCCAAGTCCTTCCCTGGAGTCTCCATGTGATTGTACCTGTCTTAGGTTGTTCCCCACTTGGGTAATCTTGCCCATCAGTAGCTAACCAATCAAGCATTGGGGACCAGGCAGGGTGAAGAAAAAGGAGCAGAAGCGGCACACCTGCCAGGGAGATAAGTTTTGTCTCCTTAGTGGCTTCTGGTCTGAAGGTCCCTCACTCAGCTTTAGCCATGGGGGTGGGGGTGGGTACAGCTTCTGAAACCAGGCAGGGTGGTTCCCAACAAACTCACTTTCAATCCTGTAATTCCAATATTCACTTCACAGTTCCCCTAGAAAAAAGGAATATGTACTAACAGCTGCAGGGTGTTAGACATCTTGATGGGCATTTTATGTACATTACCTCATTTTATCCTTCCAGCGGTGCTTTCAGGTAAGGCCTCTTATGTCTTCTACAAAGGAAAATACCTCAGTGAGCTGGGAACTGGATTCATCTGACTCAAATAGGAAGTGGTGAAAACAGAGTCCTAGTGTAGCATCAGACTCCTAAGCCTATTCTTTCTTTTACTTCATTCTGCCTCATTTTCCAAGTTCATCTTTATCTTCTTCAGCTTTGAGTCAATAGCTACTTTTTATCTGTAACTTTGCTTCCAAACTTCTAGTACTATTATCTATCCCCAAACCTTTTTTCTTTTTCTTATACATTTTGCCAATTTCTTTATGTAGATCTGCCAGACTTCTCCCATGAGATCTACACCTTGTAAGTTGTTGATAGTGCTTCCCATCCACCCCAGCATCTTCAGTCTATCTCCCCTTCCCCCTACCTTCCACTGCTGTCCAATAGTGCCCTTGCCTTTTCTCCCAGACTTAACAGCTCTACTCTCCACCTAATCACACTGAACACAAAACTTGCCTTCAGGACTTGGATACAGACAAGACTGCTATACAATAAAAGTTAAAATATGATTCAAGATTTAAATTGTCATTAAAAACAATTATTTGAGCATGACCACAAGACTCTGTTCAATAACTGTCTGTTAAATGGACCATTCATGACATGTGGGGTGGTCAGGGAAGGAGACCTGGGGAAGCAAAACTGAGCTGGACATGGAGAATGGCTGGACCTAGAAAGGCAAAGAACAGTGTCCAAAGCATGCTGGTCATAGGAAATTACAGGAGGAAACACATGGACCCATGTGGATATGGCAGGTTCAAAGAACAAAAGTGGAACTTGTTTCCAAACAGCTTCTGTGTCTTACAGCGAGAAATGATGAAGTCTTTTGAAGAATAACCTTAAAGGGCCATCCAGGTTGCAAAGACACTGTTTTGTTTCATTATTTTCATTATTCAGTTCCATCATTCCTCTGCAGGTTGTTTAGAACATTGCTTTAGCTTTGCAGAGAACAGATAAATTTAGAAACTATTATTTAAGCTCTGATTTAGGTATTTATCTGGTTTTGTGGTAATGTACCTCACATCTCCATAATAATAATTATTGTTCCTCCAATTATTTATATTTTCAGCTTTGCCTCTGCCAATTCTCTTTTAGCAATTACTGAGTTGTATTTACCCAAAATCAAATTCTTTTCTGCCCTTTTGTAATAAATTCAGCTGCAGCCTGAATATTTTGACTGAATATTCTGATTATAACTTTGACCTGCCTTTATTTTTGAGATTGTTAAAAGTAACTAGGGACAGAAAGATTTTCCCACTCCACATATGTAAATGCAAAGATACTAGGAGGAGTCTCAAGTATCATTAATATCATCTTTCCGCCTGCTTTTTATATCACCCTGTAAAATGGTCTACTTTATAGCCAGCAAGGTCTATTATGGAAGCTGTCCTTTTCCTGCTAGTGTGTCAGGTTTTCACTTCTACTAAGAAGCAAGAATATATTCCCATTTTTAGAAGACAGTATGAGTTTTGTGATCCCATTGGGCTGTCATTGGTGACTGTGTGACATTGAGCAATTTATTTAATCCTTCCTGCCTACATTTCTTCATTGGAGATTACCTCTGAAGATTTTGCAAGAATTCTATGGAATAACATGTGTATAGGATCTTGTAAAGTAATCATCATATTATAGTACTCAATGCTATTAACTGTTAGGATTTGTAGGTATAGCAGTGGAGAACTTTGAATTCATTATGTCTTATACATTTGTCTTCTAATGAAATAAACAGAAATTACATACCAGAAAGGCTTTGTTTTTTCTTTCCCTGAAACATGACCAAGAATAGCAATAGTTTTGGAGGAACAGAGGTGAGATGAAGAAAGTTTAAAAAGTAAAGAGAGGTCTGTGTTACAGTCAGGACCTATCTTCCATCTAATAATAACCTAAGCCATAGTACACTTAACTTTTTTACTTTCTAATGATTTAAATCTTAGAGAAAAGTTGCAAGCACACACCCATATACCCAATTACATAAGGGTAAAAGATGAAGGAGGAGGCCAGGAATAAAGACAATTATTCATGAATTCACAGCTTCATTAAGGGCTTCCTTTCTTACCATCCTCTCCTTCAATTAGTGGACAGATAGCCATACACTTACAGGACAATTTTGGCTGGTAGAATCCAGCAATGCATGCTCAGTAAAGCATTGCCTCTAGGCTACAAGATAATCCAATTTCTTATGATTTAAGGTGAGATTTGTTTGAGCTTTATTTTTTGTTGTTGATGTTACGAAGCCCTTAATAACAAAGTTCTTCATTGTAAAACCTAACTAGCTGGTAAATCTCAGGCTGACTCAATAACTGCTATATTTGTGTCATTCAATTTTTAGACAAAAGAACCAACTGGCAAGAAAAAAAGCTTAAATTATTTTTAAAGGTATTGGGTTACAGGGAATCTTCATCTGAGAGACATGCTGTCTGGTGGACCTGTATAATTAAACACAAAATATTCGTAACCCTATATCAAATAATCAGTTACAATGGAGCCATACTGTATATAAAAGGGGTTTTTGGTTTTAGGAGAAAGCAGCACTAAGATGAGACACAGAGCAGCCAGTGGGAAAAATGGTTGTTTTTGAGAGATTGGCCAAGACTAGCAAATACCAGTCCTCAGGGTGAGTTGATGGTCACCAAGGTTATAAAGAGAACTCAAGATGAGGAATTACCAGGATCTTAGAAGGACTTTGGGAGAACAGTTGTCCTTATGAAGGTAGATATACACAGAAACTGATTTGTAGGCCCTTGTATTCTCCGTGTCCCATAAATTTACTTTATTCCTACACCAATGAATACTTGAAGGTTAAAGATACAGTACCAGCTTGGTGACCTAACCATCATAGGTCTGGGGTGGTTTTTTTTCTTTTGCCTAGAAAGCTTTGAAAACATTATTCAACATAGGAATCTTGTCTTCTGGGATGATCTAAAGCCAGTTAGGTAGGGGTTCTATGTTTCTGGATTGGATTAAATGCTAGCCTTCAGATAAGGGGGTGGGAGTAATCTGGTGTACTATCATCTTCCGTGATCTCCAGTTCTTCCCAATCTGCCAAGAGACCTGGAAACAGCCTCAGCCATGATGAGAAAACTGAAAAAGAAGTCCACATATATAGGAGATATGTAGGGGTACTGTGTGTGGGGCACACATGCAGTAGCTCAACACACACAGTTCAATCTTTTAATTTTAAATTCTCTATATTTGCATTTAGAAACTAAAATTCTCACCACAGACTATTAAATCAGAAGCTCCAGAGTGGGGCCCAGCAATCTATGTTTTATTTTATTTATTTTTTCTCTTTTTTTATCGTTGTTCAAGTACAGTTGTTTCCATTTTCCCCCTACCCTATCCATCCCCACCTCACACCCTTGACCCTACCTACTTTGGCTTTGTCCATGTGTCCTTTATATATGTTCCTTGATGACCCTTCCCTCTTTACCTCTCATTAACCCCTCCCACCTCCCCTCTGGTTACTGTCAGATTGTTCTTTATTTCAGTGTCCCTGGTTATATTTTGCTTCCTTGTTTGTTTTGTTGATTAGGTTCCACATATAGGTGAGATCATATGGTATTTGTCTTTCACCATTTGGCTTATTTCACTTAGCATAATGCTGTCCAGATCCATCCTCCTTCCTTCTTTCTTTCTGCTGCATAGTATTCCATTGTGTAAATGTACCATAGTTGTGCTTTAATGAGGACTCTAGAGCATTCTTCTGTAAACTAATGTTGGATAAGCATTATGTTAAAGAAAGTTTGAATGATAGGACCAGGACCAAGTCCCCAAAATGGTTCTCTGCCTTTGTTTTAGTTATCCAGGAAACTAATGTTAGCATAATAGGGAAAGGTTGTACCTTAAAGAATAAAGGCTCAGATGCTTATGATATTAAATTGTAAACTTCTGTGTTACTGCATTGGAAATGCTTCTTCTCTTCCCTTATCCTACTTGTAATATTTTCTGTGGACATGATATTTTGTGTGTGGAGAACAGTCAAGGGGCTGGCTGAGTAGCTAGGTCAGTTGATATGATAAGGAAGCAGGAGTCAGGAGACAAAGCTCTCCATGAGAACTAAGGTGCCATGAATATGTCCAGAAATCATGGGCAAGACTTAAAACTTTCATGAAGTGTCTTTTTCTCACCACTTAAAGGGCCTTTCCTGATTAACCTCCTGAAGTTTGTTCAACTCTGTCTCTGTAACAGCCTCTTTTTGTTCTCTCCTTACTACTTATTATATCTCATGTATTTTTAACTTTTCTCTTATTTTCTTCCCCACTTTCCTCTAGGGTATATACTTCACAAGGGCAGGGGCTTTGTACTTCTTGTTTACCCTTTATTCCCAGCACCGACACAGTACATGGTTGCTATGGACTGAACTGTATGCCTCCAAAATCTATATTTTGAAACTCGAATCCACAATGTGATTGCATTTGGAAATGGGGCTTTTGGGGGTCATTAGGTTTTGATGAAGTCATGAGGGTTGGCCCTCATAATGGGATTACTGCTCTCTTAAGAAGAGAAGACAACAGAGATCTCTCTCCATGGGGGTACAGAGAAAAGGCATGTGAGGAAGCAGTGAGAAGGTGGTCCTCTGCAACCCACTGAGAGAGCCCTCATCACACACTGACTCTGATGGCACCTTGACATTGAACTCTCAGTCTTCAGAACTATGAAAAAAAATAAATTTAGATTGTTTGTTTAAAAAAAAACTTCCATGGAATATTGAAGGAGAGTTTGAGCTGAACATTTTTAGGATTCTAAGACAAAGAGACAGAGAACTCAGTGGGCAAAAAATTTACATTTATTCGGGGTAGTGCTTGTTCATATTCATTATCTTAAGAAACAATTCCACATTGCCAAGTACAAGGACACTCTGTGGATATTGCCTTTTTCAAATGCATGGAACATGGTGCAAAAGCTGATGAAAATGATGGTCTTCTCTCTAAGCCAACAGAACTTTCTATAATGATGGAAATGCTCTTTTTTTTTAAATAACAGTTTTTTAAATCCTCACCCAAATATATGTTTATTGATGTCTTTAGAGACAGAAGAAGGGAGGCAGGGAGAGAGGGAGAAACATCAATGAGTTCATCCCATACATGCTGATTGGGCATCAAACCTCCAGGCTAAGTATGTGCCCTGACTGGGAATCAAAGTGGCAACACTTTGGTGTATGGGATGATGCTCCAGTCAACTCAGCACACTGACCAGGGAAGAAATATTCCTAAGCTTCACTGTCCAGTTCAGTAACCAGTAGCTACTTGTGGCTATTGCAAACTTGGAATGTGGTCAGTGAGACAAAAAAAACAGAACTTTTCATTTAATTTAAAATTATTTAAATTTAGCCCTGACTGATGTGACTCAGTAGATTGAGTGCTGGCCTGTGAACCAAAGGGTCACCAGTTCAATTCCCAGTCAGGGCACATGCCTGGGTTTCAGGCCATGTCCTCAGTAAAGGGTGCATGAGAAGCAATCACACATTGATATTTCTCTCCTTCTCTTTTTCCTTCCCTTCCACTCCCTCTAAAAATAAATAAAGTTTTTTAAAAAATAAACTAAAAATATTTAAATTTAAAAAGTGGTTATAATGTTGGACAGCACAGGTAAAGAAAGATTGATACTTCAGCCTCATATCTGCTCCCTCCTGGTCCTCACCCAAAAGGAGACATACTTATTGTTCCCAAATGCTTCAAACTAAAACCGTTGACTCATGAGAACAACAGTTTTCTCAGTCACCTTAGTCACCTTTTCTTCTCTGGATCAGCATTTCTGCTATCTTGTCCCTAATAACTTTGCCAAATCTACTGTGGCCCTAGTTCAATTCATGAGCAGAGAGTGCATATAAAAAAGATCTGGGGTCAATGTAATCAGAACTTGCCTTCAAAATCTATATCCTGCTACAATGACCTTGAACCTTTGACACAGTTCAAAAATCTCTCCATCCCAAGGATCCATAAAAATAAGATGGGTATCCAATGACAATAGTCTTGGACCTTGTGCAATTTATCTCCAGTGGCTGCCATTTTGTCTAGCTCTTGGACCCTGAATTCTTCTCATATTTATTTGCTCTGCTCACTTTGATTTTCTAATCCAGAAGCTCACAAACTTGCTCTCCCATTGGTGTCATATAAGTTTACAAATGAGTGAGAGGAGTTGGGTGTAAACATTAAGGTGACACATGGATGAAAGCTCATGTGTCATCTAATAGGTCGTGACTACCAATGCCAGTAATTTGTTGCTATGGAAGAATGTGGACCCAGGTTGACAGATATTTCAATTACTCAAGAGAAACTAGTATTGTGAATTTTATGTAATATTTCCCAATTTTTACATGTTGACAGCTCATTTCAAATTATTACAAATTAGTGCTCAATCCAAATAAGACACAGAAAGTGCAGCATAGAGCTTAGAATTCCAGTCTTTAAGACGCTCAGGTTTTGATTCCAGAGTCCTCCATTTCTCCACCGAGTGACCATGGCCAAGTGATTTAACCTCTGAGATTCATTCCCTCATTTGTAAAATGGGAAGAGTAATAATCTCCACCCTCAAAGTTGTGATGAATATGATATTCATTAATATGTAATAATATATAAATCACTTAGAGGCATGTTCATCACACAGTAGGTATTATACAAGTGTTGGCAACTGTTATTAAGCATGTAGGTTGGTTTTGATCCATGAGGCATTTTGTAACCTCTGATATAAGAACTTTGGATTTTTCTTTTGTAATGCTCCTAGAAATATATTCCACCTGCCTGGTGTCCTGGCTAGGGGTAAAGAGGTAGGACATCTGGTATGAATTGTTTCATGGCCAGATCTGAACCCCATTGTTTAGGCCTCCTGTATCTTGACCCTGTTGACCATTTAATGAGTGCCATAGTACAGGCTCCACCCATGACCATCCAGTCCCTCAGGACCCAAGTTTTAGCCCCCAGGTCCTTAATGAGATGTCCTCAACTCTGTGGCAGTTCTCAAGTTTCCTCTACTCATGCATGCTTCTTTCCCAGACTTGGAACTTGACTCCTGCATAGGTTTTTTCATCCTTATGTCTCTGTCCCTTCTGCCCTTAGTTTTCCACATCGACCTATCCCAGCCCACCTTTATCTAAGCTATGACTAGAGCAAGAGTTAAGTCATTAGGGGATTTGCTCACTTTCTGGGTTTCTTTAATCCCATAGTTTAGAATCTCTGATCCCAGTTAAGTAAACTTCTCCAACTTTCCATTTTCAACATAATACCCCTTTGCTAGCTACATACATACACAGTATTGTACAAACATCAAGGAAAATGGGTAGCCACAAAAATGAGTTTCATAAAGGCACGGAAACCATATATAAGAAAGACAAAAATATTAAGAAAGAAGATCAGAATAGAAAGAGCAGGGAGAGAGAGAGATGTTAGCTTTCATGTTTAAAGAATTAATAACTACATAATTACACTGATGTACAGTACCGAGGCTATGACTTCTAAGAAAGAAACTCAGCAAGTGTGTATTGCGTCAAATATTAAATGCCAAAGATTATGAACAACATTGGTGAAGATAAAAACAATAAGTATGAAATTTAGAAACTAGACATGAAACCATTCATTATAACATTTATATTTTGTTTTGTGGGCTACAAGGCAGTGCCCCCCCTCATTAAAATTATAGTCATCTATATTTACATAGATCTTCTCAATCAAACCATTTGATCTTTGGGGACAAGAACCCTGTTTGCCAGTTTTGATCCCCATGCCAAGCTCATAGTAGGACCTCTGCTTAACTGGTTCCTACAATCCTCACAATAGCCCCATGAGGTAGAAAATTTGGTGTTATAAATGGTATTGACTGTGGTAGCACTAACAAACCCTGGTGCATGGAGCTTGTGTAGAAATAAACATGGGTTTTGATCCCATAGAGTATGAGTTAGGTTTGAGCAGTGTTAAGAAATAGAAGCAAGATGTAGTCATCTGGAATGGCCCTTAAATGAACTATTTATCCATCTATTTTGGTTGGCTTAGAGGATGTTAGACAAAAGTTAAACAACGTGAAGAAAACATGGTGTTAGAACAAGGTAAGTAAAACCAGTGTTCTCTCCTGTACTTTTGTAATGCTCTGGCTGCCTTTGAAAATACATCTACCTAGTGTCATGGCCAGTGATCCCTCTTGCCACCTGCCTTGAGAAATGGAGAGACTGGACACCTTTATAAAAAATTCTGTGACCCCAAATTGTAACTCTAGGTCACCCAAAATAAACCAGCAGTAAAATCATTAGAAATGGGCAGCACAGCTATGATCACACTCAGCTTTCCCTCATCTTTTGAATTTCTTCAGGCCTTCATTGTTTTTCCATCCATGTTTCTCTTGCTGAGGTCTCCACCATGGTTGTTACGAGGCAGAGGAGCTGTTAGGAGGCAGAAGAGTGAGAAGGCATTGGGACTGAGGGCTTTCTTAAGCAGAGCTACCCAAAGTCTGGTGCAAAGGAAAGTTGAAAAACTCAAAATGAGGTTTCTGTACCATTTATTTATTCTATCATTGAATTTAAGTTAGTGCTTCTGCCACCCGACGGGTAATTTAAATTTGGCTATAGAAAGAAAAAATTATACAAGAGAGGTGATCATCTATAGTGGTAAATGAAAACAAATATTGAAAAGCAGAAAGTAGGGTTATTTTAAGAGGATAGAGGGAATCAATCTTAACCATATATATGTTGTCCAATGGTTGAATTCCTTGAGTATTATGTTTGCTTTTTATAATTTATAACTTACAGTTTTAATATCTAAGCATGAAATTTAAATGCTCCAAAAATAAAGTAGCAGATTTTCAAGCCAAATAAATCCACTTCCATTAGCACACAGCAGGTTGTATGCTGTGAATTGCTAATTATTCATGTGCCTAACATAACCCAAGCAGAAAGAAGGAGGGGCTAAAAGAGCTAGAGAGGGCTGGATAAGTAAGCCTTGAGTGAGGTATAGCTACTTTACACAATGGAATACTACGCAGCAAAAAGAAAGGAGCCCCTACCCTTCCTGACAGCATGGCTAGAACTGGAGAGCATTATGCTAAGTGAAATAAGCCATTGCCATGAAAGACAAATACCATATGATCTCACCTATAAATGGAACATAATCAATAAAACAAACCAGCAAGCAAAATATAACCAGAGACACTGAAATAAAGAACAAACTGACACTGACCAGAGGGGTGTGGGGGAGGAGATAACGGGGGAAAGAATGGGAAGCATCATCAAGGAACATGTACAAAGGACCCAGATCCAAGCCAAAGGGGAGTAGGATTGAGGGTGGGAGATGGGAGTGGTGAGGGAAAGTGGTGGAGGGAAAATGAAGACAACCGTCCTTGAACAGCAAAAATAAATAAATAAATAAATAAATAAATATCACAAAACTTTTTAAAAACCTGGAAATAAATGAGAAGATCTGCCTTGTACATTCCAAATTTCTCTTGAGGTGCTAAACTTGTTCCACAACCTGAAGACAAGTAACAGATTGGAGAGAAGTGGCAGAAACTCCCTTTTGCCTTTCTAGGCTTAGTTACAAAAGCATGCTAATTTCTGCACCCCCTGTGAACACTGGGATGGAATCTTATCCAGGTTGGCATTAGGAAGTATTTTTTTCTCCTCTTGGTGTTTTGATGCCCATCTTTGGTAAATGAAACAACTCCACATATTTCACTGATTGTTTTTAGAAAAAATTTCTATTCAAGGAAGAGTCCAGCCCAAATTGTTAGGCTGGTGTCACTTCTACCACTCTTCTCAGATGCCCTTGAACATTGGCCCTCAGAGAGTGTCCCTGTTTTCCCATTGAACAGGATAGACTTTTAGAGCTGCACAGCACCTGAGAGAGCATTTGCTTCAACTTTCACAAGTAAACTGTGGACCAGAGAAGGGTAATAGTTAATCTTGGGCCACACAGCTAGTAGTGAGCAGAACAGAGAGTTCAAGTCAGATTTGCTGACACTTGGACCAAAGCTCCAAGAAACTCCTCTGCTTTCCCTGTTCCTCAACTGAAACATGTTTCTGCTACATGCTGTGAGGTTTTAGACAGGTTTTCAGTGTTCTAATGGGTAATAATAAGTTTATAAGAAAAATAATCTATGCCAGTATGTGAATAAGGATGCATGCATTTTTCTCTTTTGAATAATATGTATTATTTGTTTGTGTAAATACTGAAAAGTGTAAATATTATGGTCTCAGAGCTCTGTACCTAGATAACCCCTGTGGATTTAAAAATACATGTATATTTAAAATACTAATAAACATAATACTTATGCCCTGGCCAGGTGGTTTGGTTGGGGCATCATTCTGAGCACCAAAAGGTTGTAGGTTTGATCCTCAGTCAGGGCACATACCTAGGTTTTGGGTTTGATTCCCAGTCAGGGTGGGTACAGGAGGCAACTGATTGATGTTTCTCTCACACATCAATGTTTTTCTCTCTATCCACTTCCTCTCTCTCTAAAATCAATAAACATAACCTCAGTGAGGATTAAAAAATAATAAGGAAGAAAGGAAGGAAGGAAAGAAGAGAGGGAGGAAGGATGGGAGGGAGGAAGGAAGAAAACAATAAATTCTTATTATGTGTCAGGCACTATTCTGGGCACTTTACATATATTAACTCATTTCATTTTCAAAACAATGTTATGAAATATAAATTACTCTTGTTTTATGGATAAGAAATCTGAGACCCATGAACTTTACTGGCTTTAAGGCTTGTGCTATGATCTACTGACTGATTGGATATAA
The DNA here is from genome assembly GCF_004126475.2 of Phyllostomus discolor. Taxonomy (NCBI): domain Eukaryota; kingdom Metazoa; phylum Chordata; class Mammalia; order Chiroptera; family Phyllostomidae; genus Phyllostomus; species Phyllostomus discolor. Next base: position 68,653,188 of record NC_040911.2, on the reverse strand, counting down.
AGAAATTATTAAAATGAAGAGCGAAGGCTTCTACCATGCCCTGCTGCCATCTCCCCAAAGGTTAGCATTATTTTGAGTCTCTTACCAGAAAAAATAATACACCTATACTAACATACTATGAAACTTGTATATAGTACACACACACACACACACACACACACACACACACTCTGCAGCACTGGAAGACCCACCCTCACTTAGCAGTTGCTAGGCCTTTGCCTCCCCCTGACTCAAATGCCTGGAGCTGGAGACAGGAGCTTCTCCAGCCCTGGGTCCTTTTGTAGGAGTGGGTATTAAGTAGGTGCATAGGGTTAGGATTTCACATCACCATGCAAATTTATACAACCTAAGATAGGAAAATGGTGAGTCATTAAACTTAAAACTAGTCAATATAGTGTCTGTGAATTGCCTATAAATTACCCTTTCAGTTATCCCTTGACCTTTTCTAACAGGCAAGAAAAAGTCTTCAGCTACACCATGTAGGTGAAGAAATGGAACAATTAATACTTTGAAATACCCTACCCTTCAAAGTAATAGGCTAAATACACTCTCCACCATTTTTAGGTTTTTATTACTCCTAATCAACATCTCCCAGACTTGTGTTAGGGTTAGACTGTATTGTGTCAGAGTTGTGGATGCTACAGATTCAGCACAGAGATTGGGATCAAGTTCAAGAGGGATTAGAATTAGCCACTAGAAAGCATATGATATAGAGTCATGTGTTTGCCACATTTGCCAGTCTCAGGAATGGCCTTCAAGTGACATGTCTGTCATTCCTTAAGTATTCACTAGAATCTTAAATGGTCTACATCTTTTCTAAAATTACAACAGGCATCTTCCTTTCATTTCAGCTAATAAATTCAGCTGCTAATTATTTTTCCAGCTTTATTAAGATATGTCATTGACATATGGCACTGTGTAAGTTTAAGCTGTATAACATGATGATCTGATATACATATATATTGCAAAATGACCACCACAGTAAGATTCATTAGCATGCTCGTTATCTCACAATTAGCATAGTGTGTAGTTATAATTTTTAATAACTATTCTTTAGCAACTTTCAAATATATAACATAGTTTTGTTAACTATAACATTAGATTCCCAGGCTTTACTCATCATAGAGCTGGAAAGTTGTACCTCTTGACCACCTTCATCCATTTCCCCATCCCTGAACCCCTGGCAACCACCATTCTACTCTCTATATCTGAGTTTAGTTTTTTTTTAATCCCATGTAAAGGTAAAATCAGGGAGTATTTGTCTTTCTCCAGCTTATTTCACTTAATATAATGCCCTCAAGGATCGTTCATGTTGTTGGAAATGGCAAGATTTCCTTTTCTATGGCTGAATAATATTCCATTATACAAGGTCTATCCAGAGAAAGTTCAGCCATTGTTAATATGACCAGATCAATTTGTGTGGCATCAGTGTAACCTGGCAATCAAGGAGAGTGGACTGGAATGTGCATGCATGAACAATGATGACTTCACTAGTCAGTGGGGGCAGTAGATGCTGTTGACTGAGCATGTGTACTGTGTGACTGTCACATTCAAAATGACTGAGTGAGCAGAGCCACAAATCTGCACCAAATTTTGTTTTAACCTAGAACATTCCTCTGCAGAAACTATTTGGATGATTCCTAAGGCTGCAGCTATGGGCAACTGGTGATTTTCAGCTTCATCACGATAACACCCTGACTCAGGTACTGACGTCTTGTGCAGAGTGTTTTGGCAAAACATCTATTTATGAAACTGGGGAAGGTGGTGCTGATCCTGGCTGGATGCTACTCCAGACGCAAAGCAGCCATCGTGAAGAACATTGATGATGGCACTTCAGACCACTCCTACAACCATGCTCTGGGGGCTGGAATTAACCACCATCCCCACAAAGTGACAGTTGCCATAAGCAAGAAGAAAATCATCAGGAGGTCTAAGATCAAGTCTTTTGTGAAAGTTTATAGCTACAATCACCTCATGCCCACAAGATACTTTGTGGATATGCTCTTTGGACAAAAGTGTCATCAACAAGGACATCTTCAGAGACCCTGGTATGAAACGCAAGGCCTGACAGGAGGCCAAGGTCAAGTTCAAAGAGAGGTACAAGAACAGCAAGAACAAATGGTTCTTCCAGAAGCTGTGGTTTTGGTCTTTTTTGTTTCAGTTGTTAAAAAAAAATGTTCAGGTGACTCATCCCCCCAACAGCCCAGATTTGGTGCCCTGTAACTTCTGGCTTTTCCCAAAACTAAAATTACCTTTGAAAGAGAATAGATTTCAGACTGTGGATGAGATTCAGGAAAATATGACAAGGCAGCTGATGGCCATTCCAACACAGGATTTTGCAGAGTGTTTTAAACAGTGGAAGAGACATGGAAAAAACTGTGTGAGGTTCCAAGGTGACTACTTTGAAGGGGGCTGAGGCATCATTGTCCTATGTACAATTTTTCTTGTATCTTTTTCAATGAATGTTTCTACCATATTTCATGGCTGGACAATTTCTAGACATATCTCATATATGTGCGTGTATGCATTTGTATGTGTATATATGTATATTTTATATATTTTTACATTTTTTTGCTTATTCACCTAACAATGAACAGTTAGGTTTTCCACTTCTTTGCTATTCTGAATAATGCTGCAATGAATAGAGGGGTGCATATATATATATTAAAGATAGTGATTTCATTTCCTTTGGATAAATACATAGAAGTAAAATTGCTGGATCATATAGTAATTCCATTTTTAATTTCTGAGTAATCTCCATACCATTTTCTACAGTGGCTATATCAATTTACATTCCTACTAAGAGTGCACAAGCATTCTCTTTTCTCTTCATCCTCACCAGCACTTATTATTTTTGTCTTTTTGGTAGTAGCCATCCTATTGGGTATGAGGTGATATCTCATTGTGATTTTGATTTGCACTTCTCTGATGTCAAAATCCTTTGCACATACCTATTAGCCATTTGTGTATCTTTGGGGAAAAAACGTCTATTCAGATCTATTGTCCATTTTCTAATTGGATTATTTAGGGTTATTTTGCTATTGAGTTGTATATGTTTTTATATATTTTTATATTAACTCCTAATCAGATATATTATTTGTAAATAACTTCTTCCATCCCATAGATTGATATTTTCATTTTGTTGATCATTGCCTTTGCTGTGCAGAAGCTTTTAAATTTGATGTAGTTCCATTAGCTGATTTTTGTTTTTGTTGCTAGTAATTTGGTGTCATACCCCTGCCCAGGTAAGGCTGCAGGCTGTGTTTAGCAAACTGGCAGGGTTATTTGCTAGGCAACACTGCTAAGTGGGGTTGTTTAAGTTGAGCTCTGCAGCTGGGCAGTACCATAGGCTGGACTCTGAGTCTGATCAGAACCACTCTTCAGGTGCCTGGGTATGTGGGGCCAGGAGCTATATGCTCAACGGTTAGGCAGGACTGAGAATTTGCTCCCTTATCTGAGAAAACCTTAGGATGTGCTTCATAGCTGCCAGGCATCTGTGGATAGGCTTCCCAAATGGGCAGGACTGGAGGCTATGCTCAGCAGTTGGATAGAACTATAAATTTGCTCCCTTGCCCAGGCAGACATAGAATGGGCTCCATGCCATGGGGACCCAAATCAGGTACCACTACCATCCAAACACCCTGCCTGATTGAGGCCACTGGCTCATCTCTGTAGATGGGCAGATCCACTGGCTGCTTAGGTATCACTGCAAGCAGAAATGTGGTCCACCAAGGTCTGAGTCCTAGTGGCTCTAATCCCCCTCCCCCCGTTTCCATCTCTATCTGATCCTCACTGGTCTAGTCCAGTATTTCCCCTAGTGGTTCCTGTGAGGTGAGACATGAGTGAGACTCCTGGGAAGTGCCCCACAATGCTGGGGAAGTGGGTGTCCACCAGGGGCTCTTTTTTCCTAGGAACCATAGTCCCAGGGTGTGTTGTCTGTGCATCACTGTGTTGGCCTGCAGGATGAGCAATGCAGTTAGAGGGTAGCTGCTCCTCTTACTCTTCTAGTGTAGTCCTTCTCAGTCTCTGTAGTCCAGGGGGTCAAAGCTTCAACCTCAAGTCCTGGGATTCTCTCAGTTGTATCTTGTCTATGGAGACTTGCTAGCTGGTCTTCTTATGGGGAAGACTAAGTCTGGAACAACCTGTGTTGCTGTCATAATGATGTTACTTCTGGCTGCCTAATATTGGTAGAATGTACTTCATTTTTCACTTAAAATTTTCAGAGTGTGCATCATATTCTTTTTAGAGGCTTCCTGGCTATACCAACCTCATTTGGCCTGGTGTCTTTAAACTATGAGGGTGTTGGGGGAGTTAGCTCACAGTATGAGCTCTTATTCTCAGCTTCATAGTAGATCTTTATTTTTTAATCCTAAAATCTCTCAAACATATAAATCATTTAAGCAATGCAGAAATGAATATGATAAAGGTCTGAACTTGGGTTTAGAATTAAAATTAGAGTAAGAGACTGGGATGTAGTAACATTAAGGTTCATCAGTGATATGCTTTACTTGTAATAAGCAGTGATTTTGCATTTTGATTGGGCTGACTTAATGCAGCATGAAAATGCAATAAACTAATCTGACCATCAAATAGGAATGCTCCTCCTGGAAAGTTGGCCATGAAAGTAAGAAGAAAGGGAAATAGTCAGATGAGTCTGCACAGTTGAGGGTTTATAACATTTTTGTCATTGCTCTCAGTTAAAGGTGACTCATGTGATATGTAAAAGCTGGGAAAAGGAGAGACTACTGACACAACCGGGATTAAATTTAGATGGAAAGCAAAGCAGAGCCAATCCCTTTCTTTCTCTTCTGTTGTGCAGGGTGGATGTTCCTGGCTTTCTTTAAGGTACCAGATGGAAATCACTCTTAAGCAACACTCCTTGGTGTCTCACTGGCTCATTATCTCATGGCCAGCTCATGTCTTTATATACTATGTCACTTGATCTATGAACTATCCAGCATATTTAGACTTCATTGTCCAGTTTATTGGCTCCATCATTGATCATCATGTGTGGTATTTAGTTGTTGAGATATTTTCAACACTTTATGAATACTTTTTCTATACAAAGAAAAGCATTTATTCAAGGCAGCTAGTCATAGAAAAAGAGAATATGCTCTCTAGAGTTCCTGCAATATGCATTCCCTTAATGAAACCAGACGTGTCCACTTGCATTCATCTCATGCATAATCAATCAAAGCAACTTAGACCTGTATTTTAATACACCAATTATTTTCTAAAGAAAAACATCTTGCTTTGTATGCAAGAAAATAATTTGTGCCTATTTAAAACAATATGCATTTTTTACATGGGTTTGCAATTTTATTATCTAAGAAAGCCATTGTACTTACAAGGCAACAGCTTTGGTATTGCTGCAGAAGTTTGGGGCCAAATAAAATTTGTAAATTATTTCTTATAAGTCATTTTCGCTTTGTAGATTTGTCCATTGCATTAACATTGGATTATGTGAACTGCATATTATTGGATAGTTTTATGACCCATAAGCAAGAACTCATACAGATTAGTAGTAGAAAACTTCATAAAAAAAGAGACAAACCTGCTTCAGGCTGTAAAATATATTACTTACTTATTGGCTCTTTTTATTACCACTTATGAGCTCATTGTTATATAAATAAAAGGTAATCTCCAATTTTAAACTAAATGATTATTTATATTATTTAAAATGCTATTCACTAGGTTTTAAAAAATTTTTTTGAGTAAAAATTACTCATGGACCCACCGGAGATAAAAGTGCTAAGATTTTATTTTCCACAGAATTTGGAAGTAATGATTAGGTATAAAATCTATTGTGTAAGAGAAGGATATTTGGCTAAGAACATAAATATAAAGTATAATTGGTAGATTGAATTGGGTTTAGAAGTGTTTGGAAATGTTATATGTATAATGGTACCAGAAATGGTATGAGTTAATAAAGGGACAAATTGGCAGAAACAGATGAGGGGGCAAAGGCTGCACAACACTTACATTTTGAGATAAGAAAGGAGTGATCCAAGAACTCATTTTTGAGTTGAGCTAAATGAAACAAGGGTCTAGGTAAGATAAAACCAAGCAGGTACGACTCCTTTTGCCCCAATTATATATTTCTCTAGACAATGATAATACAATGAAAATGCCACATACATTTCAAGTAAGCAGGAATTATAGGCAAAGCCATGTGTGTTCTAGAAAGTCTCACCTGGGGGAAGCCAGGGGAGAAATTTGAGAGGGGTTGCTCAGTAGAAAAACAAAGATAACAAGGGTAATGGATTTGGGTTCTAAGTAAGACAAAATTTTTTGACCCCCACAGATGCAAGAGGCAGATTAGTACAAAAAGTGTGCACTAGTGATGTTTCAAAGTGTGGCTTCCCAATTTTGACTGTCTGGGTTCAACTCCTGGTTGTATAAGAAACCCAGGCTTTTAGTTTTCTTGGTAATAAAATGGGAATAGTTACAGTTGTAGTGATGATTGTAAGAATTAAAGGATGTAAAACATTTAAAACAGCACTTGCTTCAGTAATTCAATAGTACAGTATTGATCAAACTGGTGGTTCATGTGGGTTTTATGAAATGGCTTGGGTTACTATGAAGGGAGGCGTCTTCACTTGATTACTTTTGCTGCTTAAAAAAACTTTTTTGGGGGGGCTTTTTTCCCCCTGACCAAGGGATTGGAATAAGGAAATGAGAGCCAGCATTTTTTTATTTTAACATTAGTAGTGCCCTAACATACATGTGATTTGACTTTTGATTTTTTACTTAATATTACAATAAAAATTTTCCTATTCCAGACTTTTTCATAATATTGGCAATGTTAAAGCTTAATATTATGCTTAATATTGATATATGCATAATAGTCCATTGTTTGATTGTATCATCATGTACTTAACTTTTGTTGACTAGTGGAGATTTTACGGAATCTGATATTATAGTACTATAAATAACATGGAGATGCGCATCTCCTATTTATTCATTACTTCAGCATCTGTTTATTGAGTTCCTACTATGCTTCAGGCACTATCCAAGGCACTGGAGATAGTAATAAATTTAGAATAAACTTTGGTCTACATCTCTGATTTTTAGTAGGATCTCATTATTCAACTTCAACAATTACCAAAACTTTGTCCATTGCTTTTTAAGAAAATATCAGTCTCCCTGACTGATGTGGCTCAGTTGGTTGCATGTCATCTGGCAAAACAAAAAGTCACCAGTTCAATTCTCAGTCAGGACATTTTCCTGGGTTGTGGGTTTGGTCCCTATTTAGAGCATGTGTGAGAGGCAACTGATTGATATTTCTCCCTCGCATTGATGTTTCTTACACTCTCTTTCTCCCTCCCTTCCCCTATATCTAAAAACAAGTAAATAAAATGTTTTTGAAAAAAGAAAATGCAAGTCATTTTCTGCTGAGTAGGAGGAGATGAGCACAATCAAAACTTCTGAATATCATTTTCACTTTATTCAAAGGTAGAAACTTCACTTGATTTTTAAGGTAATTTCTCTTTTATTATATCTGGTTACTGTATAAAAAAAGTGTTTTCGGAACACACATACATACATATATAGAAAGGAGCAAAATCCTTACTCGAAGATAAATTCAGCAAATCAAGTACTAAAGATGAGTTTTTTAAAAGGTATTAATATATTAACATAATATTATGGTCAGGGATATTCAGTATGGGAAGAATGATTTCCAGCACCCTCAGACAGATACACCAGCATCAGTAGAAGCATAGTACAAACTCACATTGGGTACACTGGTTATATTTCTACATGTAGATAGATTTGATAGAATCAAACAACAAATAGTTGTAATCTGGAGCCATTATGGATCCTCTGATAAAGTAAAATGACTTCCTGTAAATGGTTGTTAGATAAAACATTTTAAACAGTCTTATTTTCTAATGCAAGTATTCCTGTTTTAGTGAATAAAGAGAATACTTGGGGAGAATACAATGCTGGCCTTCAAAGAGTTGAGTCTGCCTAGAGAAGGTATTACACTTACCTACTCTTATTGCTGAGGTCAGAGATAGGACAAATGGTGTATAATGCCAGGAAGTGGACTTCACATCAACTTAATAATACATACATACATACATGCAAAACTTAACTTTTTTTTTAAGTAGAGAGGGGTTCCATGTAAGATAGTGAGCTTCTAATCTGTGGACAAAGTTAAGCACAGGCTGGATAAATACTTTCTTGGGAGGCTGAAAAGGGATTTTCATAGTACAATGCTTATTAAGATCTGTGTGTGCCTCTCTATGTATATGTGTGCATGTGTAATTGTGTGTTTGTATTAAACTTTGACAACTAGAATTTTTGGTGTCCCCCCACCAAAAGACATGAAAAGACTAGGAACAACTTTAAACACATCAGTAATATTGAAGTATAATCACCACTGTGGCATAATAATATCCCCTAAAGTTCTAAAAACTGTAGGCATTTTATATATTATTTTCTTACTCTCCCTCAAGCCTTTTTTGTGTCAGACTTTATGTTCATGAAAGACCCTCCTCCATACTCACAAGCAAAATTCCAACATGTTGCACCGTTTTCGTAAAAACATTATTTATCTCTGAAGCTACTCTACACTTTTTACCATTTGTCAAAAAACCAATTTATTCAGGTTAGTATGCATCAATGGCATTGCCATATAATTATGATTTAAAATTTAACATTATTTGTGATAGTTTCTAGTATACTAGTTTGAGTCAGCCTAATAGTGTTTATGGAAGGTACATTAGACTGGATCATTTCTAAGGGTTTAAAGCCACTTTCCTGACTTTTTATGAAAGGAGGGATATTTTTCTCCTGTGAAGATTAATTTATTTTAAAATTAACAAGGGAAAGACCTAAAAATATTTTCCCAGAGACCTAGAGTGTTAACTAAAGATAAAATCTCAAACACATGTTTTTGAAAAAATAACAGCTACACATAAATTACTGATGCTTACATTAAAGAGTATGATCTACTCTGTCCTGAAGGGCACATGGTATGGAAAATAGAGTGGCAAAAGAATCCCATTTGCTTTGTCCATGCCCCACCTTGAGTTGAATGTACATATCCTGAAGAAACTGGAGAATCAGCACCTTATGTTTGATGCTTTTTATGTGACTGACAACTAAAATTTTTTTCTAATTACAAATGCAATAAATCCTCATCATATAAAAATTGAAAAACATGCAGACAAATACAAGAAATCACCACTAACTCATTACTCAAAGATACTCTCTGTTGACTTGTTGGTAGATTTTCTTAGGTAGTGAATCTAAATTTCCCTGGCTTTGCAGGAATAGATGGTGTTAAGAACAAAGCATTATTATAAGTCAAAAACCAAACTTTTCTGTACATATTATCACTAATTCTATGGAAACCAATGTCTAACCTGGAAGTTAACAAGAAGGCATGCTTGATCAGGAGGAAGAAAATGTGATCTGGTAGCAGCATGGAGGGCTGCTGGGTAGAGGGGTACCATTTGGAAGGTGACTGTGCCCTAAACAAGGATTCCAAGAGGAACATGTAGTACACACTGATGTCAAAGTCAGAACAAAGAATCCTCAAGGCCTGGATCTGACAAGAGGCAGACCCCCCTGACACACTCATAATACCCAGGGTTCCAACCAAATCACATGTGACTATTTACCGCTGTGTTATGGCAGAGAAGGTTCTCTTTAAGTATCTGCTGGAATTCTGAGCAAAAGAGATAGCATAATTAGGGGCAAAATGGCCTTTCCCAATACCCTTTCTTTTCCATTCATAAATGGGCCTTAATCAGTCTGTGATTGTTAGTATGACTATAAATACAAAAGGCGAGAAGTAATAATTTGTTCCTCCCCCTCCAAAAAAAATTTCCCTGGTTTCAGTAAAGCCCACAGAATCAGGAACTTTTAACACAGTAGAACTTTGCACTGAGGTGCCAGTTAGGAAATGATTAGGCATGGATAACCTTTATGCTGGAGAAGCAGTTTACTAAGAGTGTGCTCTGGCTTGGAGCTCTTTACTATAATTCAATTTTTTTTAAAAAAAGCATTTTCAAAATTAAGTGACAATATTCCAAATCATTCTGGAGGCTTCTTTCTATACACATCTATAAGGTAAAATGACTAACTAAAAGTTGTATAAGCCCCACCAGGAGATCTTTTTCACTAACATTTGCAAAATTTCTCTTCTCTTTATGAATTTGTACACATGTCCCTAATTAAAGAAATACAGTGTCTCTAGAAACATAGTCAAATTTTCTTTCCATTTTCACTCCAGTTGAAGGTGATGTGTTGAACTTCATCATGAAATTCAACATATCACTGAGTGAGGGCTGGGAACCAAAGTGTCCCAGGTTCGATTCCCAGCAAGGGTACATTCCTGGGTTGCAGGCCATAACCCCCAGCAACCACACATTGATGTTTCTCTCTCCCTCTCTCTCTCTCTCTATCTCCCTCCCTTCCCTCCCTAAAAATAAATAAATAAATAATTTTAAAAAAAAATAATGGCCATGAATTATCCAACATATTTAAAAAAAAAGAAACTCAACATATCACCTTTTGAGCCTTATGAGAAATAATAAGGCTCTTAAGTTTACTATGATGTTCCAAAGCAAGTGAAGCAACTTTTGATAGTTAGTTACTAATTATTTTGTAAACTGGGACAACTTGTCTCCTACAGATTAAGAATTTACAATATGTGGGAAAATCTGAAGTACTGATAAAAAGAGTAACCTGAATAAAATATATTAGAGTCAGATCTAAAAGTGTTGTAGCCAGTTATTAGGAAGCCACTACTTTGATGGTCAACAATGTTGAAAGAGGTACTGAATATCCAAAAATGTCTCATCTCATCTATAACACAGGAGTTGTGGGTATTCTTTTAGTTTCACCAGAAGGATTATTTCATTGTCTTAACAAATTCCTCTCAGTTGTATATAAAACTTACAAGTAGGATGCTCCTTACACATTTACCAAAGCTGCAAATAAAATTCTACCTCCATCTTCCCCTTCTCCATGATTATGTCAATCTGAAACAAGAAAAGAAAAAAAAGTAACGCTCATTATTGTCTTCATCTGTGTACATTTGAACACTCCCTTGTTAGGGAGTGACAAATTTCATGTTTTATGCTATTCCCTGTAGCAGATAACACATAGTCAGGTGACAAGTCTGTGCTCTACATGTTATTGTATTTAAATATACCTCTTGAAACTCAGCAACTCCCTTTATTAGGAAGTTTAAAATTTTGCATTCTTTTCTTGTTTAAGTTTTTGTCCTTCTGTTGAAAGAAGCAGAATTGTAAGATGGTTTCCAAGATTCCTGTCCCTGGTTTAAATGCCCTATGTAATGCCCTCCCCTTGAGTGTGGGCAGAGCATGTAAATATGATGAAATATCACCCCTGTGAATAAGTTGCATTATATTGTAAAGGTATGAGATTTTAAAGACATAATTAAGGTCACTAATCAATTCACTTTGTGTTAATGACAGGGTATTATCAAGGGTGAATGTGATCTAATCAAGTGATGTTTTAAAAGTGAGGTTAGAGGTCAGAGACAAATGTAGTCAGAGAAGCCTGCTCTGCCTAGCTTCAAAGTAGAGGAAATTTGCCATGAATTCTGCAGCTGCAAGGAGCTGAATTTGGTCAACAATCTGAGTGATCTTGGAGGGGGACTCCAAACATCAGATGAAACCACAGTCCTAGCTGATACCTCAGTTATAATCTTTAAGACCTAAGCAAAAAAATCAGCTAAGCTGTGCCAAAACTCTTGACCCACAGCAACTTTGAGGTAATAACTTGACTTTGTTTTAAGCCACTAAGTTTTTGCTAATTTGTTTTACAGCAATAGAAAACCCATACGCCTTTTTCTTATGCATGCATTCACATATGGTCTAAACCAGTCCTGTTTCTTTTAGCTTCATTGAAGTATACTTTACAAATAAAAGTACAAGATATTTAAATTGTACATCATGATTTAATATATGTATACAATGTGAAGCAATTCTTTCCATTCAGTTAACTAACATATCTATCACCTTACAAATCTATCACCATATTTGTGTGTGTGATAGCATTTAACTTCTGCTCTTTAACTTTTACCAGAGAAATCCTGGTTCTGTTTGCTGATGTAGTAAAGAATTACAGATGAGCAAGCCTATTTGTATGCACACAAAGTTTATTAGTGCCAAATTCTAGCTAGAGAGCAAAAGCATGGGTGGCAACAGCAGGGGTGGCAAAAGCAGAGTGGCTGGGAGCTGGGTGGCCAAGGTCCCCCTCACCTCGGCTGCCATGTGCAGAAAGAGCCAAGAGAAGAGAACAAGTCTTTTGTTCTGAGGACTTATATAGTTGGTGGGGTGGGGGGTGAAAAAGTTACATTTTGATTGACAGGTAAGGGTTGTGTCAGCTTTCCTGGGGGAGGGGACTATCCAAATATAGATATGAATGGGGATGTGTTTGCCTGAATTCTTATCTTGCTCCAGACTCTATTTGTTCATTTTGAGTACATGACAGGGGGCAAGCAACTAAGCAAAGTTGTTTCATGGGCTTTTTCTCTGGGCACTGTAGACTCCTCCCCTTCCCTCTTCCAGGCCTTGAAATAAATACACAGTCTCAAGGTTTTCCTTTTCCCAGCTAGTAGAAATGATACATATAGACTTTCAAAGGCTCCCCCCAGCCCTTAGTTTACCTGTGTTGTTTGGAATGCCTGGCAGCCTTATCTAACCAGGCTCAGGACTATTGGGTCAATGTGTGAGACTTTGCTTTTAGCCTCCTGCATTAAGTTCTTTGTTAGATTGTAATAGTGAGGGCCCTGCCTTTATTTCCCTCTGGCTGCCCATTCATAGCTGCTACTTAAGTGTTAAAAGATGTTGCCTGGCAACCAGTATACTATCCACTGGCCAGCAACAGCAGTGTAGTCTCAGAGCTCTTCCTATGCTATTCCTGCAATATTAGCAAATTTCATTTATAAAACACAGTGTTATCAACTACAGTCAACAAGTTGACTTGATAGGGAGCTCTCATTTAGAAATTCTCCATGTTTCCCATGGTCCCCCTCCCCTAGTGTGGGCACTTCTGCCTCAATCTCAATGACAAGCAAGTTGCACCTTCAGCTCTTTGAAATATCTTTGAGCCCTAGACACATACCTGGGAGCCAGTACAAGTCAATGAGATCCCTGAACAGCAGGAAACACACAAAATGATAAGGAATTAAATTGTGCACTGAAATTTAGTCTTTTTTTGGTGTGTGTTGCTCTTCATAATCCAAGATGTGCTCATGACTTCCAGACACTATTTCTTGTTTAGACCTTGCATATAGGTCTGACTCTTTTGCCTAAGCCAGATAGCTGGAATATTTGGCTATTAGAATGCCTGACCCTGGTGTCCTTGTTTATTCTTCTGTCATCACTCCATGACCCTTCCCTTTAACCAAGTTCATGATTATATTTCATAAAAACATGAAATGTTGCTTAATGAGGTCATGCTACCAGTTAGGTTGTCAGAATTGAAGGCCCAGATAGGGCTAGAAAAAGCCTACCCATCAGAGAATAGTGTAGCAGTGACAAATGAGAGCTTTGCAGTCAGACTTAAAATTTAATTTTGCCTAAGACATTTTCTGTAAAATTGAGTACAATACTCTGTTCTTTGTGCTACAGTCTCTTCTGTAAAATGAGGTGCTTACCTTCTCTGGTTGTGGGGGTGATGATGCATATGCCACTTTTTCTCAGTGATGATAGAGCCATTCAAGAAGACTTCACTAACTATGGTGGTATCCACTTCAGCCCAGACTTATAATGAAGGTCTTGCTGCTGCAACCACAGCCTTCTAGAACATAGTAACTGCAGGAATTGGTGCCTACACCTGTCTGACACTGGACATTGGCTGTCTCAAAACCTGGTTCAAGAAACCATTGTATTGATAGCTTCCTGTCCAATAGATAACAAAGTCAAAAGAATGGAAATATGTAGAAGCTATATTTGTATATGTGAGTTGTAATATGAAGAAAAAATATACAGAGACAAAAGAATCATTTCATAAAAGTAGTAAAATGTCAAGTCACTTACTAATTTCATTCCCACATGAGTCCCCTTTTATTTTTACCAAGAGTTGACTTACATTCCCAGGACCAGAAAGTTTTGTATATTAGAGCCACTGAGGCATCTTGTAGTCACCCTGTTCAGTTGTAGATTTATACATGAAGAATTTGGAAGCATCCATTGAAAGGTCACCTGTCCAGCCATGGTCATTTCCCAAAGTCTCTAGAGAAAAATGAAGAGATCAATTGTGATAACAATTTGTAGCATGTGGTTGATTCATCTCAATCATTTTTAGTTTTCAGTATCTCTACAGTGGGGTCCTTCACTAGAGGTCCCCAGATCTGTATATCATTCTAAGACAGAAATCAGGGAGGTCTCTAAAGTTGAATTGAAAAAAACCTTTATTTTCCTGATGATATTTAGCATTTCCTTCCAATCTAAAGCTTGGAAACAATCTACAGCACTATTAGCAGTACTTGTGATTTTGTCACCAACGAAGTCACACATATTTTCATACCACATTTCAGTTGCTGCAGTTCATAAAATATCATTTATACCCATCACCACTTTAAAATTAAGATAGTTATATATTAACATAGTTCTTTATTAAATGCATTAAATAATTATTTATTGAATTTATTAGGGTAACCAGTTATTAAGTGCATTCATAAGAAAACACATATTCTTGCAAGAAATACATAACCACAATCTAATCACAAGAAATGTGAGGTGAACCCAAATTAAGGGACATTCTAAAAATAACTGACCTGACCGTGGACTTCCAGCCAAGATGGAGGTGTAGATAGATACACTTTGCCTCCTTACACAGCCAAAAGAAGGACAACAACAAATTAAAATAAAAAACAAAAAAAAAAAAACCAGAACTGCCAGAATTTAAAACTGTATGGAAGTCCAACAACCAAGGAGTTAAAGAAGAAATATTCATCCAGACTGGTAGGAGGGATGGAGACTGGAAGCCTGGTTGGAGAGGACTCACTCCTGTCAAAGCAGCGGCTGGAGGACCAGAGTGGGCAAGGCAGCCGCTGGCAGACCAGGTGATCCCATATTTGAGAGCAGATAAACTGGGAGGAACAACTACCAAGTGAGTCAGACCAAGCAACCCAGTGTTCCATCATAGGGAAATAAAGCCTCAAAACCTCTGACTGAAAAGACCTCTAGGGCTGCAGTGGCAGGAAAAACTCCTAGCCTCACAGGAGGGTTCACCTGGTGACGTACAGGGTTCTAGAATGTACACAAACCCACCCACCTGGCAATCAGCACCAGAAAGGCCCAATATGCTTGTGGGTAGTAGGGGAAGTGACTGAAAGCCAGCTGAGAGCAGAGCAAGCAACACTGCTCCCTCTCAGACCCCTCCCCCACATACAGTGCCACAACACAGCAACATGGGTTGCATGGCCCTGGCAAATACCTAAGGCTCTGACCCTTATTATGTAACAGGCATGCCAAGACAAAAAATATCAAAGAACAGATCATAGTTGCAAAAATAGAACTAAGTGATGAAGGGATAGCTAACCTATCAGATGCACAGTTCAAAACACTGGCAATCAGGATGCTCACAGAAATAGTTGAGTATGGTCACAAAATAGAGAAAAAAAGTGAAGACTATGAAAAGTGAAATAAGAGAAAAGGTACAGGGAACCAACAGTGAAGGGAAGGAAACTGAGACTCAGATCAATGCTTTGGAGCAGAAGAAAGAAATAAACATTCAACTAGCACAGAATGAAGAAACGAGAATTAAAAAAATATGAGGAGAGGCTTAGGAACCTTAGGACAACTTTAAATATTACAACATCCGATTCATAAGGGTGCTAGAAGGAGAAGATTAAGAGCAAGAGATTGAAAACTTATTTGAACAAATAATGAAGGAGAACTTCCCTAATCTGGCAAAGGAAATAGACCTCCAGAAAGTCCAGGAAACCCAGAGAGTCCCAAAGAATTTGGAACCAAGGAAGCACACATCAAGGCACATCATAATTACATTAGCCAAGATTAACGATAAGGAGAGGATCTTAACAGCAGCAAGAGGAAAGGAGACAGTTACCTACAAAGGAGCTCCCATAAGACTATCAGCTGATTTCTCAAAAGGAACTTTACAGGTAAGAAGGGGCTTTTCTGAAAAGAAGTATTAAAAGTCATGAAAGGCAAGCGCATATATCCAAGATTACTCTACCCAACAAAACTGTCATTTAGAATGGAAGGACAGATAAATTGCTTCCCAGATGAGGCCAAGTTAAAGGAGTTCATTGTCACCAAGCCCTTATTATATGAAATATTAAAGGGATTTAATCTAAGAAAAAGAAGATAAATAATATGACCAGTAAAATGACAAGAAACTCACAACTATCAACAACTGAACCTAAAAAAATAAGACAAAAATGAACTAGCAAACAAGTAGAACAGGAACAGAATCACAGAAGTGGAGATCACATGGAGTGTTACCAGTGGGGAGAGAGAGGGAGAGAAAGGCGGAAAGGTGTAGGGAATAAGAAGCATAAATGGTAGGTACAAAATAGACAGGGGGATGTTAATAATAGTATAGGAAATGGAGAATCCAAAGAACGTATATGTATGACCCATGAACATGAACTAAATTACTGGTGGGAGGTGGATGCAGGAGAAAAAATGGGACAACTGTAATAGCACAATCAATAAAATATACACATAAAAAACCGACCAGTATTATTCTGAAGTGTCATGGTCATGAAAGACTAAGGACACACAACAGCTACATACAAGGTGGGACCCTGAATTGTATCCTGGAAGAGTAAAAGGGTATTGACAGAAAAAATGGTGAAGTCTACGTAAGTGTCCAATTTAGTTTAGAAGACTGTACCAATGTTAATTTCTTAGTTCTGATAAATGTGCCATTGTTATCTAAGATGTGAACATTGTAGGAATTCAGGTGAAGTGTGTCCCAGGCGTCTGTATGCTGTTTTTGCAACATTTCTGTAAATCTAAAGTTATTTCAAAAAAGTTAAAAATGATTGCACTTGGGAACTGAAGCAAAAATAAAGAACCACATTTATTACTCTCACAATTTGTTTTTGTAATATTTTGATAAAGGTATCCCAAAATATAAATATTCCTTTGAAATGCTGTGTATTTTTTTAAAATATTATTCTGAGAAAGAGCTCATTGACTTTCTCAGACTGCCAAAGGGATCACGTCACAAAAAATAAAAAGAATCACTGATAAAAGAAAATTGAAATTGAAATTGAAAATTGAAATAATTAGGTGCCAAATTACAAAGTGACTGGGTGGAAATCTATGAAAGACAAACAGCCAGAGGAGCCTCTTTATTTTGGCTGTAGGTCTTAATGATTTAGTCTAAATCCAAGGTCTTGTCCTCAGCATCCTTGAATTCCCCTCTTCAGATGTGTTGTGGAGGAACCTGACTTAGAGTGACAGGCTAGACCACACTGAGAGCTTCTGGCCATGAGCCACATAGCCCATTCGCTGGACACTCACATCCTGCCACTCTCCCAGCACAATACTATGCGAGGCTCATCTTTCTCTATCATCACACATTTGTTTTTAGCTTAGGTCAGTGTTTAAATTATTAATCACTTCCCAGGGTATTTTTTCTCAGATCAGTTTCCAAACAACTTTGCCATGCACACACAGGCTTAACCTTCTGCCATGCTATGCAAAATCAACCTTGTAGATGGTACTAGCCACCTCTGCAGGTATTGGTGATAGGGTCAAATGAACAGAGGAGAAACTAATTGGAAGCAGAATGTTAAGATGTTTTAAGGAATGAATATTTATCCAAATGGATGCATAACACAAGAGGTAAAAAGAGAAGTGCCAAGAAAGAAGGGTGAGATGAGGCCTCTGCCTGCATTACCACATCTACTCTAAAGATGTTTCCAAGTTGTGCTCCCCAGGAAAAGGTGGGTATCTGGGTACCAAACCTACCTTTCTTTTCTCTCCTTCTCTGACATAAATGGAACACGGAGCCTTTACTGAAATGAACTCCAGTGACTCTAAATGGAAACAGGGTTTTTTTCTATGCAGTATTAATACTGGTTTAGAAAGAATCTGATATAATTAAATGAAAAAGTACAGGCTGTTTGACTCTGCAGTAGTGTGATGATTCATCATTTGGTCAACCTGTACAGATGTAGAGCGACAATAAATCGCTGCTGTCAGGTGACATGAAGGTGATTACAACCCCTCCCCACTTAGAGAAAACCCCTGCATTCAGGCTTCTAGAGCAGGCAAATTTTGCCTGCATTTGGCCAATTAACAATTTTGATGCTGCAGCTGTAAAGGTGATTACATCTGTAAGAACTGGCAATGTTGGTATAGATTCGGAACTGAGAAGAATGACAGGAGAGAAGTCTTAAAATCAGAACTAAATATAAACATTTAATGGCAGTTTGGAAATACTTCATTTGGAATCTTGAGAGAGGTATTTGGAGGAGTGCCTGGTGATTTTATTTGGGATTTTTTTAAAAAAGGCTTACAGCTTTTCTAGGTCCTTAGCTGTTACACATGGTATAGGACCTTATAATCTAGCTATGTGCTCTCTCTGTTGAATAGAATTACAAACAATTAGTTTTTTAAAGATTTTTTATTGTTATTTTATTACAGTTGTCCAAATTTTCCCCTTTTGCCCTCCTTTGTCCATCTCACCCCCCACTCCCATTCAATTCACACACTTGTCCATGACCATGGGTCATTCATACATGATCTTTAACTAGTCCCTTTCCCTTCTTTCCACCATTATCCCCCCTTCTTCTCTCCTCTGAGTACTGCCAGTCTATTACATGTTTCCATGCCTGTGGTTCTATTTTGCTTGTTACTTTATTTTGTTCATTAGATACCTCTTATAGTTGTACCTTGCATTCCTTTGAAGAAATTCCTGAACTACTGAATGGAAGGTAAGGTATATCACCTACAATGTTCTAGAGATTGTATTAAATAAATGTTTTACAGGTACCATCTCCTTTAATCCTTACTATATTCTTAGAAGTTGGGTACTACTGCCTGCATTTTATAGAAATGTATGTGTTGTTTGTGGAATAGGGTTTGATATTTAACAACAAACACAGCTCCCTGAGCTCCTGTCTTCAAGAACTTGATATTCCAAATCCTGATCTGGCTGGAAATTGTGAATTTCCTTTAAAAGTAATCCATGTTATTTTCTCTTAAAAATAATCACATCATTATCTTCACAGAGGAGGTGCTATAAAACATTATGTCTAAAAGCTATGAATTTTTTAATTGTGCAAATTTGTTGTGAATAATCTTTTAGATGAAGTGTTACAGAAAAGAGTTAAAGAAGCTGCCAGTTTATTACAGTGAGGATAAAAATAATTCCAGGCTAGACAGGAAGATTTTAATTTAGAGAGAGGACATCTCCGAATTAATTAACAAAGGGCCTTGAACTTTAAAAATGGTGCCATTTCTGAAAAGCTGGTGCTGATCAAGTGTCACTGAAATGGAATGAAAGATGAAGCACCTCATTAAGAATTCCCACCAACTCTAAAACCACTAGAAGGTGATGAATGGATAGGAAGTCCAGCTAAAGGTAGCAGCTATTGGCACTATTCTAGGAATCTCACTTCAGGGACCAGATCAGAGCAACAGGTCAAGGGCTGAAAAGGATGATCTTGTAACTTAATGTCAGGTTTCAAGTGTGAAGGCATCAAGGGTCTTAGAAGGATGACCATTAAATTTAGCTCTTCTGTTCTCTTCTACTTAGGGCAACTCTATAAGGTATTAGTTAACAGTATGAGGTTTGGAGTTTAAAAACTGTTCAAATCTGTGCTGTGCCACTTAATAGATATGTGATGTTTGGCAAGTCACTTCACCTTCCTGATTCTTAATTTCCTCATTATAAATTAGGATTATAATACTACACACTACAGAGAGTTTCATGATGATTAATTAGTTAATATATGTAAGGAGCTTGGCAGAGTTTCTGGAACATAGTAAGTGCTCAATAAATGGTAAAAACTATTGGTGTTATGTCTCCCAGCCTAGGTTTACCACTCTTAGTCAGAATTGAGGTAACTAAAGGAACAGAACACCTTCCTGAGTGCCAGGTACAGCCCCTCTACACAGATCAAACCCTTGGTTTTGAGGTGTTATAATCAGTGCATCAGACTATAAAATCAATGCTTAAATAGAAGGGAGTTTGCAGAATTGTCTAGCTTTGTCCCAATCTCTTGAGTTCCTTAACTTTCTTTTGCTCCCAATACAACCATGGAAAATAGTGACTTCTACAGGGATTCAGCGATTCTCAGATGAACAAATTGTTGGCAAGCACACAAACCCTGGTGGAAAGGAAAGGCAGAGGCTCTTGGATATTGGAGCGAGGAGGGAATTCAAAGAGGTCTACTTCCTGAAGCTAATTCTGAATCTGGCCAACCCAATTTACCAATTACAGGTCCAAACAGGTGCAGTAACTTCTTCAATTTTCTTCTTGGTAGCAGAACTGAAAAGGAAGCCCTCACCTCCTCACCCTCAGTTCACTGTTCTGTTTTTTCTTTTGCCAGAACATACTCCCTACCCTCCTGGAACTTGCCTGCTGGTTTCATTCAAGTACAAAAATGAGACTAGATAGAGCAGGAGTCTGGGTGTTGGAGTGAGGGAGGGTGGTAGAGTGGGGCTGCCCTGGTGAAGGCAGTGTGAGTGACCTGAGGAGGTGGACCATTACTTAAGGGCAAAAGCAGCATGAACCATCTCAGCATGGCAGATTTCTAGGCCTAGATTTTTGTTTTCTCTCAGAAGATGAACTCAGAGGCTATTACTCCAACATCAATGGCGTATGGTGTCCATTGTTATTTAACACACATTAATCTGGCTTTCCACATGCCAGGTACCATTGTTTTATACATATGCTCATTTAATTGTCAGAACAACTTCTCAAGGTATATTCTATTATTGTCCTCATTTATGGACAAGGATACCTATGCACAAAAAGTTAAGCAGTCTGTTTCCATAGTGTGCTTTGATCCAAAGATGTTGTAGCTCCTCTCTTTGCCTCTTTTTTTTAAAAAAAAATTTTTAGAGAGGGAAAGGAGGGGAGAAGGAGAGAGAGAGAAACATCAATGTGTGGTTGCCTCTTGTGCGCCTCCTACTGGAGACCTGGCCCACAACCCAGATATGTGCTCTGACTAGGAATCAATCCACTGAGCCACACCAGTCAGGGTTTTTGCCTCTTATCACAGTAAATTATCATTCATTTATCCAAAAAGAATGTATTGAATGCTGACTATATGCCTAGTACTAAGAATAAAGAGACAAAAATCAGATTGGTGGTATTAGGATTTGAGGGAAGGGCAAAAAGCAAATATCTGCCTAATGGGTTTTCTATGGGGTAATGAAATGTTCTGGAACTAGATGATTGCACAACTTTGTGAATGCACTTTGCTCACTTTAAAATGACTAAGTTTAATGTTATATAAGTTTTATCTCAATTTAAAAAAGATAAGACATGGAGAAGAGAGGCTGTGGAGGGGCAAGAGAAGTGTGTCTTCATTCTAATGCAGTGGGAGCTGGATTCTACTGGAATCTTGCACATATCTTATGTATTGTTATCAGAACCAGAAGAGGCAGGGATTTATTCAGCCTCAGTGGTCAGGGAAGCTTTCACTAACAGTTTTTAATTGAGCTAAGCCTGAACAAAGATCACAAACCCAGTAGACTTCACAAGCCAGGAACTTAAATGTATTGCCAGCAGAAAGGCAAGGGGACATGGTACAGACTTTGCCAAGCTGAAGTGTTCATGCCCTTCCTAGGATTATTCAAAATTAAAAATGTTAAACATTGTGGTGGCCAAAGAAATGAACCTGTTAGCTTGGTGTGACACTTTGGTGGTGATTTTTATGCCTGACCTTAAAGAATGAGAATTTTAATGGGGGAAGACACTGTCTGGGCGAACATCTTAGTTTGAGTCATTTGAGAAACAGACACTGAGAACAGTGCTCTGACAAGTCATCTCCGTGAGTAACTGGGACCCTACCCCTCTTATAAAACATATATCTCAAAGCCATGTCAATTGAAGGGTGAGGGAGCTGGGGTATCTGTACACATATTGTCATCAGCCATTGTTTCCCACTTTCATCCTGCTTCACCGCCAGAGTATCAGAGGCTGGTAGTACTATCTGCTGGGTTCACAGAAATGGTAAGGACACCAATAGCATTTGCTACAGTGGGTGTCCTTGCTGGAGAAGGAAATAGAAAGAGCCAAGCAAAAGCAGACAGTGCATGGCTTATTGTCAGAATGCTAGGACCTGGGCCACCTGAAGTAGATTTAGCCAATTGGATGCTCCCCACATTTTGAATCTTGTCTAGAACTAATGTGTGGCTACCAAGTTTGGAAGAAGTTCAGCTCCAGTGGTGATGGGTGGCACCTTAACCAGCCTGCTCCTAGGCTCCCCATCATCCAGCCTTTCCTGAACTCTTCTGCTACTTGACCCTGGTTCTCCAGTCTTTCCTCTGATTCTGGGGAGTTCCTGTTATTCTTTTGCTAAAATTGCTTCTTTGTTTAACTTGGCCAAAGTACCTCTCTATACCTTGTAACTGAAGACCCCATTGCTATAGGTATGGGATAGAGTAATATGCAAATGCTTAATTTGGGATGTCCAGGCATAAATACAAGAAGTGGTCATGGCATAATAGTGGTAGTATAATACCAGGCAATACTGTTGAATGAGGTCTAAAGATAAAGTATGAAAATTCAACAGATGAAGGAAATAGGTGCTCAGTACTAAAAACTAGGATGTTGTCTAAGGAGAGTTCTTAGGTGAAAAGAGACTTGAACTCTGAAGAAAACCACAAGAAATATCAGGGGTAAGACTTTCCTTTAATCAAGATTCCTCATGCCAAATGTCATAAGAAATGATGTCAACAGTTCCCCTGAGTCAACAGTGAGGCAGTGTGGGCCCCTCCTCCCCAGCTTCCCCAGAGGCCTCACTTTGGCCTTGCTGACATCTTTATCTTCCTTGTTAGTGCTTTATAACTAATGGGTAAATTGGTTTGTTCACTATTTCCTCATTCAGGTGCTGTGTATTTATCATTTTATTTTCTTTTGTTTCAGTGAGTGCTGAGAAACTGACTAGAGAGTAGCAAAGTAACTGAAATCTAGCAATTACCTCTTAAACAATGCAAGAAATGCTACCTTTGTTGTCTTAGTGTTCACTGTCAAAAAAGTACAAATAGTTACACAGAGAGGTAGTACAGATACTTTTATCATTATCATTTTTACATTAGTCGAGTAATATTTAGGTACTGAATAGAAGTAGATGCTGATTACAGTTTGCAAGTGGGTACTTTTATTAGAGGTTACAGAGGATGGTAATTCAAGAGTTAGATTGATTTACAAATGGATACAGTGTCAAAAACGCATTAATTCCACAGGAGTAAGGTTAATAGAAAATATGTAAAATTTCATTAGTATATCTTCTTACTAAGTATTTTATTTACCAGTTCATTATAGTGAGGGGGACATATCCAAATAAAGGAACTTTCATAGGTTCACAAACAGACTCTTCCCCCCACAAGGTATAACGTTTCTCAACATACATTTAGGAGAACATACTCCTTGAGGTTAGAGAGAAATCACCACCCACTGCCCTCAAGGAAATTGCAATTTAGGGTTAAACCCATGCTCAGTGAGGACAGAAATTGCTTTCTTCAAAACATTTGCATACCATTTTTCTTCTCCAGAGTATTTCTGCTTTGTTTAGAATCACTTGATAAATTTTATGTATGTTTGTGGAATGAAATATTTATTCATTTATTATTCCTGAACAATACATTTCTCAGAAAACAGTAGAGTGGCAAAACTTTCATGCATACCTAAAAATCTGGTAGTGACCCCCTTTGATCTAAATCAGTGATGCAGGTTCCTAGTCAACAGACATTTATTGTGCAAGTACCATGTTCTAGGCACTTGGCAGATCCCCAAATTTATATTAAATAAACTTGTATGTTTTTCTCCTATTTATCAGTCTTTGTTACTTTAATTACAGACCCAGAAAGACACACTAAGAGGGTCCAGGACAACTTTTTCCCTCACTTCACAAGTAACAAGGTTCAGCAGCCCCAAATGGTGCTTGGTCTGTGCTTATGTTTCATGTCTGTTTCTTTGTGGTGGTTTCATTTTCTCTCACATAAGGAGGAAAGCATGGATGGTGGCAGCTCCCAAGTTTTATATTTTTCAGCTTCACAGAGAGGTTCAGAATGCCCCCTTTTTCTCCCTTGTTGAGGATGTACTGGGCCAAAGATCCACATTTGCCATTGGGAGGGATCATGGGATTGCTAAGAGAAGGGTGCTGGCAGGGCAGATGGCACCCTAAATATCTATAGTGCTTATTTTTGTCATCTTCATCAACATCTCAATACAGCATCTAAGGCAAACACATTATTTAATTTACTGAGTGTTAAATTATTTCTAAACTTCTAAACAGTTGCTGATTGTCTTCTCTTTTAGTGTTAAGTTCTTTGGCCAAGAAAGCTCCAACTTCTGGTGCCTCCACCTGACTTACCTACCCTACTTCCTATGTTGATTTCTTTCCCATGTCTCACCTGCCACAGAACTCCCTATTGCACTAATTCAAGCTGCCCAACCTTTCCTTCTCTGAAGGTACATATCAGCTCACACCTTTACTTCTTTCTTACTTCTTGTTTATATCTCCTAATTAGTACCTTTTCTATAATTTACAGTAAGCTGCCTCATTAACTGGATATTTTATTATGCATCTTTTTTTCCCCACTGGATTGTAGGTCTCTATTGAAAGGGACCTTGTTTTATACTTTCTTCTGCTATGCCTTATAATGTCAGGGATACCAGGTAGGTTTGCATAAAATACCATTCCAGGTCTTAGTAACTTCAAATAACAGCTGTTTATTTAGCTCACGCTTTTGTGAATTGACAATATGGGCTAGGTGATGCTGTCCTGCTGGCCCTGTCTGGGCTTACTCATGGTCTGTGGTAAATTTGTTGTCCTCTAGGCAGCTCTGACTGGTTTTTGAATGGGGTGAAGGTGTGATTGGGCTGCATGTTAGTCACCAGCCAACACACTATCCAGGCCTCATTTACACAGTGGTGGCAGATTTCCAAGAACTTTGAGAGAGAAGAGGCCTAATATGCACTTTACTTTTCAAGCCTCTGCTTATGTTTTTAGTATGGCTAAATCCTAGTAAAATCCTGGTTCCATTTATAATGTGAGATTAAAATATTTAAAATTTTCCTCTAGTCAATTAAACGTCCTCATTACTATTAGATCCTACTTCATGCCAAAGAGTAAGTTTACAACATTTATCTTCTTGATTTTGGTCGGTGGATCAGCTGTTTCTCAGCTAGACATGTGTCAAGGTACCATTTGGGATGATGTCTACTCTGTACCTCCTCCTTGACCAGAAACCACTGAAGTTATACACTTCTCATGGAGGTTCACAAGAGTGTGAGAGGCAAGCCAATTTGCTTAAGCATGTTTAGGGTCTCTGTTCAAATTAATGGTGTTCATCAATATCCCATTGGTCCAAACAAGTTAGGTCCAAAACTAGGGGTAAAAAAGTGCCCTCAGCCCACCATGAAGCCACTGTGATGCCAGAAATATTTAATTCTATAACTAGAGGGAGTAAAGAATTGAGAGCAATTATCCTACCCACCACACACACCATTCTCATACTCCAAGTCAGCTTCCTTATGAGCTTCTTAAATCATACCTCCTCTTTTGTCTTCTTCTGAAACCCTGTGGCATTGTCTGGCTGAGTCTATCTACTGAAACTTATCTCACTTATTGTGGCATTTCCTGAAGGAAAAATGTCTGCAGTGGATGCCTTTCGTGCCCCATCATGCAACCATTCTCCAGCTGCTATGAATGGTGGCTGCTAATGGTTCAGAGCTGCCCCCTTCTCCGGAGAATTGCCCTCTGCTGATGGGACATTCCACCCCAGGAGGGGAAACTCAGAGACATAACTGATTTCTGCAGAGTAAAAAGCCCAGCCCCTTTCCGTCAAGTCCAGCCACATTGAGGACAATGTTGCAATATAATTTATGCTCCAGAAGGCCCTGTGAATCACACCAAGGCAGAATTTTCTTGGAGACCACAGCCTTGCTTATTTCATTCTCTATGCTGCTTCTCTTACTCCCTTGCAGTATTTTCCTAAGAGAATGTTCTTTAAAAATTAAATACACCCAAGTCCTTCCCTCATGCTTCACTTCAGGGAATCTGACCTAAGATAACACATACTTTTTGACATTTGTTTTTATACCTTTGCAGTTCTGTGAACATTTCCCAAACTGTAACTATGCATGGCTTGAACAAAAACTTAAATTTTCCTTGCTCAGGACACATGCCAGAAGTCTCCCCAAAGCCCCAGTCATTGGCATCAGTATCTACTTCATATTTTTTTGACCACACGGTCATTGCATTCCCTTATTCAATATCTTATATTATCCTCATATGTACACAGTGTCTCCCTCATCCATCATTTACTAGAAAGAATTGTGTTTAACCTGATAGGTTTTGACTTGGTGAGCCCCTGATGATTTCTAGTGACCACTCTCCCTTTTCTTCCCACACAGATGTTAGCCTGGAGGTCCAGGAGAGTAAAGTATGCATGGAGTTTGGCAATGACACATCTGTGTTTAAATCATGATTTTGCCATTTACATGTTGTTATTTTGGCCAAGTTAGTTAACATGTTAAAGTCTCAGTTAATCTTCTATAAATTAAAGACAGTGGTGGGGGGAGGTAGAGGAGGATATAGAGGGGATAAATGGTGATGGACGAAGGCTTGCCCTAGGTGGTAGACACACAATGCATTGTACAGATGATGTATTGCAGAATTCAATTCTGCACCTGAAATGTGCATAATTTTGTTAACCAGTGTCACCTCAATAAATTCAATTAAAAAGAAGAAAATAAGGATGATGGTATTTGAAGGACATTGATATTCTCCTTTGTACCCAGAAAAATGTGTGATTCCAGCTGCAGTTTTCTACAATGCTATGAGCTTCTTTTTAGCAATATCCTGAACATTAAATTTACTTCATGTAGAGCAAATGGGACAATGCATGGCTATCTGGCAGCCCCGAGCCAGGAACATCACAGTGGTGGTTTTCATTCATTAACTGTTTATTACGTGTCAGCCACTATGCTCAGTCTTTCACATATGTTGTCAACAACCCTGTATTATTCCATCTCCTGCCTCCTTGTGCCTATTGGCAGTTGATCAACTAAGCGACCTTGAAAACGTTTGAAGCTATTGATGTCCATCTCAGGAAATCAAGATTTGGGAGAAAGTTTGGGAGGAATCAGACTAAAAATGTAGAAGTGTGTGCCTGGAAGGACTGGAAAGTATAAAGAACATTTGCCCTCTGCACTCAGTGAGTGCTGAGTTAGACATCTGAGCTAAGAGGCTCATGTGTTTTGGGCCCTGATCAGGTATCCTGTGGTCCATTTTTGCATTCTTTCTGAGAAAGTAGGCCTTCATCATCTTTTCAGGAAGCATACATACTGTTGGTTCTTCTACAAACACATAGCATTCTCATTTCTTTTTTTCTTCAGTACATCCAATTCCTTCCTTTACCTTGCCCACAAAAAGTGCCTGAACTTTGGGGGGCTCTAACCCTGATTTGGAGGAAGAGAGGCCAAAAGATGAAAATATCCTCCTCTTCTTTATACCCAGAAAAATGTGTGGTTACAACTGCAATTTCCTTCAAGGCTGAGAACTGCCCGTTGCATGGCACTTATTAACTAGCAGTGTTCTGGATCTGAAATGATAGCTCTGCAGGTTTTTTCCATATCCATGACTTCTATTTGCACTGAATGCAGCAGTGTAAATCTTCAGCTGCTAAATTCTGTTTTGCAATTCCCAAGGCTGTTCATTTATTATTAATTGCAACCATTATTTATATAGAACTGGAGAGTTTTATGTCAATGCTCAAGTCCAGCTAGAACATAAAGCTGTGTGGGGACCAGCTCAGAGGTAAAGGAGCAGCAGTCTCCTTGTCTCCCCATTGCCTCCCTTCTCCACCAAAGGCAGCAGTAGAGAAAGGAAGTGTGAACAGGTACAGACAAGAAGCAGAGGGGGGCAAAGGCCTTGTATGAGCTTTTTTGCTCTGACAAGTTTCCCTTTGAAGCAGTGGGAGAAGCTGAGGAAGCAGAGAGGGTAATGCATTCTGAAGTTTTATGCTTGGAAGGAGATAATCTTACACACAAATTCATTTATTTATTCAACAGACAATCATTGAGTGTCAGTTGCATGCTGCTGTGTTTAGGGAGCACAGGGATGTACACCACAGTGCTCAGAGTGGTCCATCTATTAAATGTCTATGCTGATCACACCATCAGAGGTTTGTACAAGAGGACAACTGACCACTTGTAACAACATGTCTTCAAGTCAGGAGTAGAGGGGAACAGATCATCAATGTTAGGAATTCAAGAACCCAGGTATATCCCACTTGATGGTGGTAGGGGCTATATGCAAATAATCAAGTGGACCCAGCAGGTGAGCTTGGGCAGTAGAAATCCAGGCATAGACCCTAGCTTGGGGCAACCAAGAGGTAGGGTTTTTTAATGAAGTTATAGGTATGGAATTGAGGGTATTCAGTTTCATGAAAAAGCTAACAGCCTAGTTAATGATTCCCTGAGTATGACAAGATAGACCATTTGACTTTGAAGGAATAAAGAGCATATACAAATAGCTCAATCCACTACTTTGGGCCCAAAGTACCCCATTCCTCAATACACACACACACGCACACACACTTCCAGCATCCATAATTTTACCAACACATAGTAACTTCTTTGGACTGAGATATTATTTCTGATAAAACCCTTGTCGAAATGCAAATATCTTAGCTGGACATTAACAAATGAAACCTTTAATCATTACAAATAAAAGGAAACAATATTTTATTGATCCTAGTTTGCACTATATAAAACTCAATTAGGGAGCTCTTGTTATCCCCATGGATTTTATGAAGAAACTGTAGTTCAGCAAGATAATTAAATATTACTAAAGACACCCTGGCTTGGTGGCTCAGTTGA
Organism: Phyllostomus discolor; assembly: GCF_004126475.2. Lineage (NCBI taxonomy): Eukaryota > Metazoa > Chordata > Mammalia > Chiroptera > Phyllostomidae > Phyllostomus > Phyllostomus discolor. The sequence goes on along the minus strand of NC_040911.2, from coordinate 68,624,151 downwards.
CTGGAGCATCATTCCATACACCAAAAGGTTGCAGGTTCTCACATCAATCTCTCTCTCTCTCTCCCCCGACCCCTGCCTCTCTGTTCCTTCTTATCTTTCTAAAATCAATAAACATATCTTTGGGTGAGGATAAAAAATACATACATTGCTAATGGTCCTATAGTTGTCAGCTGGAATTTAAATCCAGGTTCCTGGGACAGCAAATCCCTTGCACTTTTCCCCATAGTATGTATGCTGCCTCTGTTATCAGAGTAATCGAGAACAGGAGAGTCTCAGAAACTAGTGCTCTGGAGAGTGACTTTGATGAGGAGTGAGGAAAAAACCAAACCAGGGATCTCCTCACTATGGATGGTGGGATCTACAGTAGATCTAGGCTCCAGTGGAGGAGCAGAGTGCCAGGGACAAAATAAGCCCACCTCACAATGTGATCTATGGCTGTTCCTACATTCAAGTTTCTTCATTTTACAGAATTGCCAGACATTGTTGTTTTGGTTTTTTTCCCAAGACATTGCAGAGCAGCTGTGTAAAGTCCCATGGACCCTCATTGCCATTCTGGTGATTTGTACATTCCAGAACCCAGGATTCTTGTTTCTCAGACTACTAGGAGGCAGAAATGGTGTCCCTCATTAGTCTTTGTACATACCATTGGCAGTTCCCTGGGCCTACAGTCTGAATGTACAGAAGCAGCAGATAGCATCTAAGAGTGGAAATTTAAAGTTATTTGTTGGTTCTGGTTCTAAGATTAGCATCAAAGGCTAAATAAATAATGTAATATTTCTAATCACAGAGTCATGCAGGTAGCAATTAGGCCTGCATTATAGGGATTACTCACGTCGATCTCTGTACCTGAGATCAAACTCGACTCTAATTTGCTACTCTTATTTTAATTCTATCAATTAGAGAAATGAATTGCCAACAAAAGCTCATCTTTTAAAAAGGTTGAGTTTAACCTTTTAGAAAGCAGTTGGGCAAAAACATAGAGGAGTTTCCTGATTGACTAATTTGTCAAGGCTGGGAGACAGGTGCTATGAAAAGCACTGTTCCAAGTGACAATTGAACACTGTAAGCCATGGGCAGGGCTTGAGGGGGCCGGGGTGGAAACAATGGGAAAGGTGTTTTTGAAACAAAGGATTCCAGTTTAGAATGGAAATAATGGTTTGGTCAAAAAGTCCATTTAGTTTTTTCCATAAAATAAAATACACATTTTTCATTTCTATCAATAACTTGGATATTTTGAGTATGCCAGCTATCTTCCACATGGTATAATGTTGACTGTTCTCCATTAATGTCTTGATTTGATCACTGTCAACTGCAACTGACAACTGGCCTACCCAGCCATGGAGCATCACCCAGCAAGAAATCTCCAGAATGAAACTTCACAACCACTTTTGACATATTCCATCAGTCACAGCACCTTCTCCATACCCTGCACAAATCTTTTTTTTAATTCTACCCAGAATTTTATTTTTAAAGTAAAAACCAGAGTCCATCTGGGAATTGATATAGATTCAGTTCATGCATCAATAGTTTTAGATGCTACAGTAATGGACAACTGGAATTTTCATCTCCAAATCCAAGGGGAGTAGATCATAAAGATGTTGCACAAATCTTTTTTTTGAGTTTCAGTTGCATTTTTACCTTTCTTGAAATAATAAAGTATAATATGTCAAAAATGTTACATATTTTCTTCCACCTTCAATATTAAAATGGCCACACAAAAATAAACCAATTTTGATTACTTTTTTTAATGCACACTTGTAGGACAGCTGTTACAAACAATCTAACAAAATTGTTTCAAGTGAAGTTGAAGAAAACTCTGTGTTATTAGAGTCATCTTACAGAAAAAAACCAAGTCAACTTTTTGGCCAACCCAATATATGTGACTACATTGAATTTATACTGTTAGGTTTAGAAGATGAAAAATGAGCTAACATGAAAATATTGATCCTTTTAGCTCAAGTATCTATTCTATTGCCAAGTATTTATTGAGCAGTGGCTATGTACTGAGTTCTAGAAAGACATGTTTGGCTCCATGGCCATGGTCCCTGCCTTCATGGAGCTTTCAGCTTCATTGGAGAGTCTGTCATTAGACGCATACATACATAGATAAGTATAAAGTTTCTGTATTAAAAGAAGAGGCAGTGGATGTGAGGCCAGCCATGATGGCATGCAATAGTATGACATAAGTTAGATCAAAAAGGTCAGCAGAATAATCTTTAAGAGGAGACATGAATAATAAGAGAGCCAGGTTGAGGATATCATCCAGGCAGAAGGAATGACCTGTGAAAAGGTCAGGTATAGGAAACCATTCTGCATGGTGTGAGCCCAGTTCCCACTCGGAGATGCACATGACCCACACCCATGGATAGTTTCTCCTGTGGGGAATCAGGCCTGCATTATACCTAGACTGCTATGAGACTTGCTAAAACTCCCTCACCCTGAATTGAGGCAGCAAACATTTACTGCATATCTTTAAATTAACTTCCTAAAATCTATACTAAACCTTCCAAGGATAAGTGTAACCAGTTTGACCACTTTTTCCCTTTGCATTTGCAAATATCCTCCTTCTGTGATGTGATTAGCGGTATCCTCTCCTTTGTTTTCTGTAAAAGGTAACCACCTAAAGGGAACCTGTGCATAGTAAATGAGGACTATCATGTAATGTGCCCAGAAAAGTAATAAAAGCTTGTCAATGCAAGGGCTGGGGTGCTCTCCCCTTGAGAGAGTGGCCAAGGTGCTTCAAGGCTTTATCTCCTCTTGAAAGAGAAGCCATGCTGTCCCTTTTCCTCCACAGGACTCAGTAGTCCCTGTGAATTTGTTGTGTCTCATCCATAACACCACAGACCCCACAAGCTGGGGTCCACATCAGTCAAGAAGTAGGAAAAGACATGGAAGGATCTGAAATAATATCAGACCACCCAAATAGAGTGGCTGATATTTACTGAATACTGACTTCAAATTAGTTTCCATATAAAGCACTTCTAAACATTATCTCTTTTAATTGAATTATCCTCATTTTATTGATTTGGCCTCATGAGGTTGAAACATTTGTCTAAAGTCACAAAGTCAATGAGGCTTTTATTTTAGTACCCCAGAATGACATAAGACTCTGGGGAAATCACCCAAGTTTTCTTTTTGAGGAGAAGGGTATGTGGTGGAGGAATATTGATGGCACAGCTGAACTCTCTGGGGCCTCTTCCAAACCCCTAATGGACACTTTCTGGCCCAGCACTGTGGAAGATATGCAGGCAATCTTTTATTCAGAGATTCCTTTAGTAATGCACTAGTTCGTAGTTACCACAATCCAAAAGGAATGCTACATGCATCAAAAATGACGGATTGAAAAGGGAGAAAACTGGAGCATGAGAGGGTAGGCTGTTGCAATATGCAGGACTGGGAGAAGTAAGATTCTAAGAAAAGTGATGAAAAGAGGGATTGTGAAGAAAGTCTGGCTGGAACTTGGCAACTGGCTATAGGAGATGGAGGATCAAAGGAAAGTGATAGGTCTGGGATATCTCCAAGGAGCTGTCTGGGTGACCAAGAGAGATGAAATATAGTGAAAAGAAAGAAGTTAAAAGGAGAAACCAGTACATGTACTTGATGGGGGTGGGGCAGGGGGTCATGGATGTGGGTGGGATGTTAGTCAACCTAAACCCAGGGGTTTCCAGCCCAGTGTTAATGGTGCCACTTGGAGAGCAGACCAGGCATCAATCCTGGATATTCTCATCCTATAGTGTGGATCTGGTCATTCTGCTACTCTTGTGGTGTCAAAATAAAGGTGCGACTTAGTGGATGCCCCAGCTCCAGGTGGTCTCCTGGTTGAGGTATGGGAGCCCAGAGGGAGAGCTGACATGCCTCTTCTGCACTCCATGGACCTTGAACATTTCTCCATCATGACATTTTGTGCCACTTTATACTGAAGTGTCCTTTCTATGTGTCTCTGTCTTCCCAGTTAGCCTGAGGCTTGATAAGGATGAAGACTATGTCTCCTATCTTAGCCATGGTTTGTTTTTTGGTATGGTCCCTTTGGTATGGTTCCTGGCACTTGTCACTGGTGGTCACAATGATGCTTCAAAAGGCTTGTTCAAAGTCTGTCTGCTGTTACATTTGCTTGGAGGGTAGAGGCAGGGATAAAATGTAAAAACACAAACATTATGATTTGGAACACAGAATCTGGGCTCTGGAAGGGACCTCACTAATTACCTATCCAGACTTCCTAATTATACAGAAGACCAAATTCAAGTCCCCAAGGTAGTGACTGAATTATCCAAGATGTCAGAGGTAGGATGAAAAACCTGGCATTTGGGACTCAGTGTCTCTCTAACCCTATAGATATTAATATCAAATTGTTTTTTTCTCTAAGCGTGTTCCTGCCTAACTTTCATTGTGATTTTCACCATTATGTCCTAGAAGATCAAAGTGTCTAAGGCTTAAATTGGAAGCCCTAGAGAGAAGGAATGGCCAAGGGCACATTCTCCCTTGGTGTACCATCCTAAAAGCAAGGACCAGGTCTGTGTTCTTAGTTCTATGTCTATGGCTATGGCAGTATGCCTGCCACATTTAGCTTATGGTAGACAACCAATAAATATAATTTGTCTGATCAAATAAGTAAATAAATAACCTCCTTGTTCAATATTCAATTCAGGAACTCTGTCCTGTCCCAGTGAGTAACAAGCTACTTAGCCTCTTTTGTATCCACTGATGTCAATGATCCAAATTTCCAGGTAAAGAACAACTGGTTAAACCCAGTGCTGGGAAAACTGGTGGGGATTGAATTAATTTATGACTTATCATTTATCCCATTAGAACTCAGCAGTTCCTTTCAATCTCAGGCTTTGTGAAGAAACAGCATGCATTATTTAAAGAGCAACAACAAAATGAAACCCTTGTAAATATCACACATTCATTTTCAATAAGAAGATTAATACAATAATAACATCTTGGATATGAAAAGCAGTCAGTAAAATGCAAACCTTACTAAGAGAAATTGCCTTCCTGCTCAGAGAAGAGTCACAGGAGACTGAAGAGCAAATTATTTTTTTCAGCTCTGGGTCCTTTAGGGCATCAAGGCTTCCTTAAAAGGATTATGCATCATGGAAGTGTTAATGTACCTTATTATTCCATTTCTCTCTGAAGAATTCTTTGGAATCAATAAAGGTACTTAACAGTTAAGAATTACATTAGGCCACATTGCAATATCAGAAATCTCTTAGATTTATGTAACACCTACCTTCATCAAGTTCTTTTGAAAAAACTATAAAGAATAAATATATTTTCCTGCTGTATGAACCCCATGAATGATGTCAATTTAGGGTGTTTTTCTCCTTGTAGGCTCATTGAGCTGTGGGTAGGATCAAGCTTAAACAGTGTGGAAAGTTTTCTGCATGCATAACTTTCTGTTGGTGTGTTTTTTAAATATATAAATTAACTAAGCATGTGTGTCAAAAAATGGCTAAAAGATGGGGGAAGATAACTACTCCTCTTTGGTAGAGAACTTGACCTAGTTTTTAGCTGGGAAGATGAGATAAGGAGATAAGGAAGGTTAAATAGTTCTGCAAGACAAAATTGCAAAAAGCCACAAGCCCACCCTTTGAACAATCAGTTCCTGGAGGGTAATCTGCAGGCCCTCAGAGCTCAGGGAGTTTCTTTTTTTTAATTTTTAAATATTTTATTTATTTATTTTTAGAGAGAGTGGAAGGGAGGGAGAAAGAGTGGGAGAGAAACAATAATGTGTGGTTGCCTCTTGCATGCACCCCACTGGGGACCTAGCCCAAAACCCAGTCATGTGCCCTAACCAGGAATACAACCAGTATTGTATTGCAAATTGGTTCTCAGGCCTGCATTCAATCTACTGAGCCATACCAGCTGGGACTTTCTTGTTGGGCCTAATGTGTTCTTGAGAAGAGAGGAGTTAACCCTTGAGGAGAAAAACACTAATTGGCAGAAATGAGCACTGAAATTATTCCAAGAGACACCTAAGGATGGCAGAGTATTTGTGTTGATTGTGCATTTCTTGCAAAATGTGTCTATTTCAAATTCACTTATAAGAACTAATGATCAATAATGAAATGTAAACATCTACATGAGATAAAGAAAATTGAAAATCAACGTTCTACCAATGCTGTGGTTCTATTCAGAGCTTTGGAAGCATCTGCTATGCAATATTTTTCTATTTTAACTATTTTGTAAAACTTGTATCTGTTAGGTCAGAGTCGCTCAAGAAACAGGATAGATGCAGCAAGCTAAGGAGAGCAGGGTTTATTAGTGGGGAATAAGAGGGAAAGTGGAGCCAACTGACGGAGGTTAAGAGGAAAGTGGGACCAACCAAGGGAGGTTGGGACTCACTTGTTTGTTCTTAGATGCAGATTTTTAAATGCAAAAACCTGCGGTTGGGGTGTTACAGTCTGATTGGCTAGAGCTGGTTGCTGGGTGAAAGCTACATCGTATTATGCTGGATAAGCTGACCCCAGACCCTAATCTTCCTGGGTAGTGTCTGCAGGCAGCTTCCCAGGGTGCCATTTTCTCGCCTGGTGATTTTCATTCCTCCTAGGCCTGCCTAGATCTAACAATATCCATAGAAGATCCTGTAACTAGAGTACTCTTTTGTTTTGTGATTTAGCCATCCTTTGATCTCTTAATTATAGTAGGGTGTTTGGATAAAAAAAATTTGCTCCAATATGAAATAGCATAAAGCCAGTATTCCTTGAACTCTGCTGGTGTGATAATATGCAGTTAGCAAAAGGTACAGAATCCTGCCTTATAAATTGAACCAACTATAACAATTTGAACCCATTCATAGATTTGTGTTCACTTGGCAGAACTTACAGTAAGAACTCACTTCTCTAAGGCTCTGTGTGGTGCCATGCATTGTAAAAGATGTCACAAGCCTGAGTCAAACTTATTCCTTGGAACCATGGATATAATCTATACAGTAACATGTAGAGGGGAAAAGGCATTTATCTTAACTGGTATTATCCAAGAAAGCTGGCAAGGGATGGGGGTGGAGGCAAAACAAAATAGTTTGGTTAAATCCACTGCATAGTGTTCAACATTTTGCATTCCCTTTACTCACATACATACAGCTCCCTGAGAATATACACATTTAGAGAGACAGTACATGTGATTCCTTTTAGAGAGATCTTTTTCTCAAGTACAGTGAAAACACAGTTACTATTCTAACAACATTTTTGATTTCTGTTCCTCATGTCTGAGGCAGACTTCTTTGAACCAGTCTTACCCTAGTGCATTCTAACTTTAGTCTTTGTATCTTATTTGTCAGTTCAGTGTTGCCTGCATATTCATCATTTTCCTAAAGCTAATAGATTATAGTGAAACCTATTGGGAAATTTCTATGGCTAGATAAACACCCCCTCTTCCACCTCCATACTAATTATTTCAATTCTAATCACTTTATTCCTTGTGTGAAACAAAACATCTAAATTTGTTCCTCACAATCTTTGTCTACCTTGAGATTCCCAAAAATATCTTAAAACATACATAAACATAAGGCTCTGAGAAGCAAGCTTTATCTCTTAACCCTTTGCATTTTTCAACTTGAAAACTTTATTGGTAGAGGAATCAGATGCAAAAAAAGTGTGTCTTTAGCCAAATAACTTCTATATCTTGTGATGTTGTTTATCCAAGATTTTCTTATTTTGGTTTCAGATCACATTAATTGTACTATTTTTCCCCTTTGAGATTCTTTTTTATTTCTCATCTCCTGAATGTATTTCCTACCATCAGGAAGCTATAAATGATGAATATAATATTAACCTTTACAATTTTATCACACTTTCAAAGTTAGGCACTGGTGTCTAACTTTTGTGTTTCTAATAGCAGCAGGATTTTTAGTAGGGGAAAAAGTTGTAAGCATTAAATTAGGGGGGAAAAGGTTTATTGCTATCTATCTCGGCTTAGAGTTTATCAGTGAGCCACCTAAGTGCTTAGACTGCATTGTCAGAAGAAAGTAACCAAAAGCATTATGGCTACCACTTGAACCTGCCTAAAAATAGTAAAACAGTTTTCAACTAATCTTCCTGCTTCTTAAATAAAACAATGTTTTGTTTTTTTTAAATGTTATACAATAAAGATACAGAGAGCACCGTGCCATAGTAAAAAGAACTCTGGATTCTAGTTCCTGACTTACCACTAACCTAGACATTTGACCTTTACTCATCTTATCATCTTTTTGTGGTGTAGCTTCTTCATTTGTGGACTTGGAGATTAAAGAAAAATGATTTTAAGTCATTTTCTAGCTTTTTAAAAACAATGATGCTATATATAATTCTTAAGCTGTTCACCAGTAGAATGGAAGAACTAAATTCTGAGTCTGAGTTTTTTTCTGCTTGCATAATGCAAATCTAGAAACCTTTAGCATATAGGCAGGGGATGGTCCTATTCTATGGTATAATTAGCTGCCCTACTTTTAGGGTGGAGGAAGAGTACAGGGATCTGGAGTATGTAAAGGTGTGGGACTGCTTCTGTGCAATCAAGGGTAGAGAGGCTTGGGTGAACACGAACATTGTAGAGATCTGCTGAGATTCTAAATCACTGTCTTTCAAAATTGAAAGGATCTTCTGAGGTATCCAAATGGATTTCATTACTGGTTGAATAAAGTTTGTTTTGTTGTGTCTTTAATAGTTACCAAAGTCATAATAATTTCTATGAATATAACTTGTAGCTATGAAATTTATATGCATGTGCATGCGCGCGCATGCGCGCGCGCACACACACACACACACACACACACACACACACACACACAGTCTGTCCAGAAAGTATCCAGCCATGTAATATGAAAAATAGAGACATTTATTGAAGAAGATATAAGATACAAGAACCATTGTACATAGGACAATGATGCCTCAGTCCCTTAAAAGGAGGCACCTTGGGACCTCACACAGTTCTCCCAGTCGCCATCAGCTACCCTGTCTTATTTTCCTGAATCTCACTGATGGTCTGAAATCTCTTTCAGAGATGATTTTAGTTTTGGAAAAAGCCAGAAGTTGCAGGACACCATATGTGAGTTGTAGGGAGGATGAGTCACCTGGATGATTTGATGTTTCTCCCCAAAATTCTGCACAAGACATGATGCATGATTGGGCACATTGTTGTGAAGAAGTTGTCAATCACCAATTGCCCACAGTTGTGGCCTTCTGAATTATCCAAATAGTTTCCGTGGAGCAATGTTCAAGCTTAATGCAAAATTTGCTGCAGATTTGTTGCTCTATTTACTTGGTCATTTTGAAAGCACTGGCCACATAGTACACATGCTTACTCAATCGCATCCATGACCACCACTGACTAGTATAGTGAAGTCGTCATTATTCATACATGTGCATTCCATTCCACTCTCCTTGGCTGCCAAGTTACATCAATGTTGCGCAAACTGTTCTCATTATATTAACAATGGCTGGACTTTTTCCTGTGTATATATATACCCTCCCCCACATGTACACATACACATATGTATAAATACATGTATGCATATATGCACACACATGTTGCTGTGTATAGACACTCATACGCATGTGATATGTCTACACATACACATGTATTTGTGTGCACACATATATGTATACACATATATACAGATATATGTATGTACTTATGGTTCCTGGTAGAATCATAGAGTTCCTAAAAAATCCTTGTTATTTCCTAAGTGTTAAAAATACTACAAGGCTTTTTTGTTCTAGTGTTTTCTCTTTGATTCTGGCTCCAGACATAGAGTTCCTAAATCCCTTGGAATTTCCTCAGTGATAGGAACAACACTTGGTGGTCTCTGGGTGGGGGTTGATCACTAGAAAAATCAAGCTATGATTAGAAACTTGGAAACATGTGGAAGTCATGTTGGGTGGTTTTTGAGCTTTTCTTGCCAGTTTGTGAAGCAAAAAATTTTTGACTTTTTTATATTCTCCACAAATGCAGATTCTGAGCTTATAGTATGGACTAGAAAGTCATAATATTGGAATTGTCTCATATTTAAGTTTTGATGATCAATGATCAATTTGTAGAGATCATTTACACATGTAATTTGATATAATTCTTTCAACTACATTTTGCCAATGAGTTTGTAGGCTAGTTTGAAGCTGAAAATATATATGTAGATGTCATTAAAGTCTATTTAGTTTTGGAAAGTCATAGACTATGCAATTTTCCAGAATCTAACAAAGGAATGACATAGTAAGCTGTCCTAGGAACTATTTGAAGGAAAGAAGTATTCTTTGAGCTTATTTGTCATAAGAACTAGTCTTAGCTGAATCTAAGTTACTTTTTGAAATGTACTTATTTTACTAAAATGATTAGTAAGCTGACCTCATGTATTTAAATTTCCACACAAGCTCCTGGCCACAGGCTCCTTAGGATACCTTTAGCCCATAGACTGAATGTGTATATGGGGACAGTAATCGTCACTTTGGATTTGCACACTGCTGAAGTAGTTGAGTTGTTTTTGCTATAAAATCTCTGGCTTGCTGTACACCTGGTTAACTTAATGAAACATTTTGCATGCAGGTGGAATAATGCTGTCATGATTCATTGCTACTAACTCCTGGACTTGAAAGAAGATAGAGAAGCTATCTCAAACAACACGAGTTGAGGTTGTAAGTTGTTCCTATTTGATTCCTTTAAAGTCACTTTCTTTTCTTTCTCTGGTGTTGCCCTTTGTTTTCCTAGTGAAAGGTCACTTGTCCCAGAAATCTTTAAGAAATATGTGAGAACATACATGTATGTGTAAAACTAGTTTTGCTTTCCTCAAAGGAAATATGAATAAACCATGTTGGATATGCCCTTTTGAAAAACATTCAAAGATAAAAAATTTAAAGAAATACTTTCCAAGAGGAATCCCAAAATTTGTCATTTGAATGGCTCAATTCTGGGACTTCTAGAATGCTTCCCTCTCAGACAGAATCTTCCTTTCTTACTCCTCCCTCCAATTTCTTTCGTTATAAAAGCACCTGGAGAAAGGTGTGGATTCACATTGGACCAGTCATGCATGCCACTTCCATGGCCACAGGAAGGTCAACTATGCCATGTGTTTCATTCTTAAGGTTTTCCAATTAGTGGCTTATCTAAGCATTAAGACTTAGTTTTTATGGCATTATGCATCTGCTACCTCTCTCACCCATTTTCTACATTCCTGTTACAGGGTGCAGCCAAGAGGGGGGCCCCAAATAGGCATTTGAAATGGGGTCCAGAACTTAAGGTGTCCAGGAGATTTTAAGATGTCTCCATCCCCCACCCCAGGGTGTGGGTTGGGGGAAGGGACAAATGGAGCAGGGCCATTGAGAGCTGTTTAGCATAGCAACAGCCTTGCAGCTAAGCTTTGGCATGGTCCTTTGGCATATCTATAACCTTTGACTGGTTGCATAGATATGTTAAGTAGCTGTGATCAGCTCTAAGCCAGGGGAATGGAAGTAACTTCCCCACCCAGAAGTAACTTCCCCACCCAGAAGTAACTGGGGGGGGGGGGGGAGAGGGTCCCCTGTGTTACAGCACCTGAGTGGGAGCTCAGAGAGGATTGGCTCCAGGACATGGGGCCACGCCTGCCCAGACTCATGATGGCAGCCCAGTAAAGCTGGAAGAATACGAGTTCTGCCATGGGCAGCCCTGAGGAGGGAGAACCATGCTGCTTAGGGGGAGAACCACGCAGCAGCCCTGGAGGGGAGAGCCATGCACAGCCCTGAGAGAGGGAGAACCACGCGGCAGCCCTGAGGGAGAGAACCACGCGTCTTTAGCAGATTGGAGACTCCCGCATCCCAGAGAGAGGGAACCACGCGGCCTGACAGAGTGGGGACCCCCCCGCAGCTTTAGAAGGGGGAACCACCACCTGGTTTTAGCAGAGATCCCAGCGACTCAGCCGAGGGTGCCGGGAACCCAGGGAGGTCTCCCAGTCGAGAGGGAGTACTAACTGAGAAGAACCAGAAGACTACCTAAGCCATGGACTTCTATTTCCTTTCCTGAGATATGGTACTCTGGACTGGGCAAAGGGGGAAGGAAGGAAGGACTGTGTCTGTTTGTGGGTGTTTTTAGGGACTTTGGGATTTTTGGTGAAGACATTAGGTCACTACTTTAAGTTTGTATAGCATTAAATAAACATTTCCTTTCCTTTTCACAAATCTCTGGTATTGAGAGACGTCTTTCCTCTGGCGGCGGACATAACGGACCCGGGGCCTTCTTTCAATAATAGTATATTGTCCCAGGTCCCCCTTGTTGTGTTCTGTAACATTCCCAGCATCACCATTTCTGTTTTTCAGGCATACACAATGGAATACCACGTCGCTGTTAAAAAAAAAAAAAGGAGATCTTACCTTTTGTGACAGCATGGATGGAACTGTAGTTATTATGCTAAGTGAAATAAGCCAGTCAGAAAAAGACAAATATGATATGATCACACTTATATGTGGAATCTAATAAACAGAATAAACTGATGAACACAATAGAAACAGAAATATTGATGCAGGGAATATACTGACAGCTGTCAGAGGGGAGAGGAGGGAAGGCCAGGTGAAAGAAGGTGAAGGGATTAGCCAAAGAACATAATATGCATGACTCATAAATATAGACAACAGTGTGGTAATGACCAGAAGGAAGTGGGGAAGGGGCTATATGGTGGTAGGTAAAGGGGAAGGAAATGGCAACATCTGTAATAGTGTCAACAACACATTTTTAATGGGAAATACATTAAAATTGTATTAGATATTCAAGAGTCACTTGGTTGATAACTCATCCCAATCTTTCTCAGAACACAAATGTGATTGCCAAGTATGCTGGCAGCAAGACTCAATTCATTTCATACTTGTGTACCTGTTTTGTTTGAGATTTAATAGGAATTTAGAAATTCAGAGTTAATATTTTTATACATAAAGATGACATAGGATGTGAATGCAACTGGCCAGAGCCAAGATTATGGTACTTGATAAAGCAGAGAATATTCAGTTTTGAGATTATGCTAAGCAGGTTCCCAAATATCCTGCAAAACAAAGGAGCTACCATCATCATGTATCCTAGAAGTGCAGTACTTTGAAACGAGAGACCCTGGGACATGAAAAAGCCTTTTATCATTTTGAAAACCTTTATTACTATCGAGAATTGGACCTTTTACACCTCCTAATGATTTTATTAAGTACTGAGCTAACTAAACAGGCCCTTTTTAGTGTCTGAAATAAATCATCCTACATTAAAACCTTTCTAAAGAGGGTTATATAGGTATGAAATTATATATAATATTAATAAAAATAAGGATAATAAAATGCTCTTTTATTTTACAAAAGGTGATGATGCTCATTTGCAGTTCCCACAGAGGATGCAAATGCAACTCATGAATTGAATTTCTAGATAACCAGACCCAAATTAGTTCTTATAAAAATATAACAGCTTTTATCCAGTGATCTTGGCAAATGAATGCAATGCAGGACTGTGCTTCCAAAGGAAGCTGTGCACTCTTTGTTTAGCATCTCAGAGTTAATCAAGTTAATCAACCCCCTGTAGATGACTAAATAACAGAAAAAGGGGGATTGAGACCTTTTGACCTTGAGAACTTTGGAACCATCTTCAGATCTCTATATAAAGAAGGAGCACATTGCCAACTCATAGGCAGAAGAGTATGTTGTTGAGGATTTTTTTGCCAGCAGTGAAGACCAGTTTCCACTGAAATACTTGAATTTTCCTACTCATCCTGAGTGTGACCAGAAACACACACATTTATAAATGTGTTTATGGCCATAGGCCTTGATTCCACGACTTTGGGCTACCTCAATCATAGCTATTTCTGTGGTACATGGTTGGGCTGATTAATTTATCTTTCCATCCATCACCAATCTGTCTACCTCCCACATTGTTCTATAAATCATTATTGGCAGTGGCAGATTATATTTTTCAAAGATGGCTGCAATGACACCTCCTATCCCATACAGTCTTCTTACAATGTGACTTGGACACTCCTCCCATTGAATGTTGGAATCTATGTCCCCTTTTCTTGAACATGGATAGAGCTTTATCATTGCCATGACCAATAAAGTTTGGCAAGAATAATACTATATGACTTCCCAGGACAGAGTGCTATGCACTCCTGCCTTGTTCTTTTGGGGCACTGGATCTTGGAACACAGCTCTGTGCAGGCAAACCAAATTGGCTTCCACAGAGAAACCATGTGGAGAGTCCATATGTGGGTGTTCCATACAATATCCCAGCTAACTTTCAGCAAAAACTACCAGACATGTGAGTGATGATGCCTTTAGATGATCCCAGCTCCAACCACCTAGTCACTCTCTTTGAATCTCCTCAGCTAGGTACTATGCCATTCCTACAATTCTCCAATGAAATTCCTAACCCACAGAATCTTTGGGTATAACAAAAAGATTATTTTATGTCATTAAGTTTTAGGATAGTTTGTTAGGATAGTTTGCAGCAATAATAACTGAAACACTGACAAAACTTACAAGCTTTGAAGCAGAAAATCGTATTCCATCCTCAGAGTTTTTCCATAGCCCAGAAAAATCCTCGGATTTCCACAAGTTGCAAGCTTCAGTGGGAACCAAATGGATAAAAGTATGAACTCAAAGTACCTCAAGAAAAAGACTTGGACCTCTTCTAAACCACAGGTTTTTTAAAAAATAAAAACATGTCTATATCATCTTTATTTAAAGCAATTTCTTAATCCTGGCACCTCAAAGAATTGTATTTCCTTGAAAGAAACCTTCAGAAGAGAGATGAAGACTCCATTCCCTGCACAAATTTGCAGGATTTTCTCTACCTTAAGATGACCTGTCCTACCGCTGCTCCCTGGGCCATTTCCCCCATTGTCAGAAAAATTAAGCTCTCCTTCAGACCCACACAAAATGATTTACTTTGATTTTAGCCTAGCTGAATGCTTCAAATGCCATGGAGTCCAATCATAACACTCAGTTTTATTGCTTAAGTTATCACAAGGAAGAGATTTACCCTTTTCCTAGGGCATTGATACTCTCCTCTTGAGTAAGCTGACATGAACCTTTGTCTCTACAAATATATAAAAGGAAAAAAAGTCACTAGTCTCCTTCTTCCTCTATTTTCACATGAGTAAAGTACTGATGTATGCCCCAAGACAATTCTTTGGCTTTTTTTTTTTCTGAGTCTGATGGTTCCTAAGTGGCTCTCAAAGGGATTCACATTCAGGTGATCAAAGCAACCTCTCCGCATACAGCTTGCCCCATAGCCTACATCTGTGGAGTTTGGTTATAAACAATGCCTACATGCCTAAGTGCCCTTTATCAACCCAAACAAGGCAAAGGCTTTTTCAATTTCCTTTACTCATCAATTGAAGGAGAGGACAATATGTAATTTCCTCCAATATCAAGCCATCAGGAAAATGCATCTTGTTCAGAACTAGATACTTGCTCCCAGGGATGACAGTTTGATTTGAATCCCCAGAAGACAGGGAAAGCAATCAAATCAGAAAGCAGATACAAGCCCTTAAACTCCCATGTCACCGAACATGGTTGCTCTCAGGATTAACTTGCCCTGGGGACAGAAAGAAAACATTTGATGTAATGTAGAATTCCAGTGGCAGCCGAAGAAGCACCTGCATTGTGGATTAAAGTTTCCCCTGAGAAAAATTTTAAAAAATCTTCAAAAGCCAAGGAGTGATTTAGGAACAACGAGAGAAGAAACTATAAGCAGCAGTAAAACCCCAAAGTACTAGCTGCAGTGCTAGTCATTGACTAGTATTCCATTTGAATTCAGCCAAGTTCTTTTTTTATGAGATGTTTTTAAACATTTTTACTGTTGTTCAAGTACAGTTTTCTGCCTTTTCCCCCTTCCCCACCACCCCAGCCCTCCCCATCTCCTTCCCCTGTTTCCAACCCCGCCTTGTTAAGAGGTTGTGTCCATGTATCCTTTATAATTTTTCCAGTAAACCCTTCACCCTTTCAGCCAAGTTCTTGATCAAAGAGTATGCAGACATTATGCATATCCCAGTGTGGGACAGCAGCAAAGACAATTTTTTCCAAAGGTTTCATTTATTTTTTAATGAAAAAATATTTGGCCATATTTGGCATTTTCAGCCATGTTTAATTTACAGAAGGAACCACTAGACTGTCAAAATCCTGGTACTAAACTAACTCAAAGACTAATATAATGGAATCTTGATATGCACTGGAATTTCTGACTCATTGAAACCTCAACACAATTACCTCACTTTCCTTTTGCCACATGATATAGAATGCCAGGCTCCCAAGATTCACATAAATTTCTGGGATGGGACAAATGTCTCTATAGTACCTCTGACCAGGGTTCATCTTAGAAAATGTGTTGTCTCTTCTAAATCCTTTCAAACCAGAGTTAAAACCCAGTCTCCTTGTCAACATTGACATTGCATGCCTATTCTCATTGAGCATTTGGGAGAGAAAGAACACCATGCACTACATAGCAAACAGTGTAGAAACTCATGTCAGACATTCCTACTTTGAAAAGTCTTTCTGATAACACTACCACCCAAGTCTTCCTTGCCCTCCATTATTACCTTCAGTTATGGGGCTGGACCCTCTCTCTACTCATCACTCCCTCTCTTCTGAAGAGCCGCAGCTGAAGAGTAATAATTGAAAACTCCCTCCAAATTTTATCCCAAAAAGAATTTTAATAACTCGTTTTGTTGTCAAACTCCAACAAGCAAAAGGTCCTAAAGAAAGTTAGTTCTGTATCTAACTAAAATGATGATGGCAACTGGTAAGATAATGTAGCCTTTGCCTCCTCACAGCAGCATTAAGAAAGACAACAAAAAAGAAAAACAACCAAAAACTCATAGATACAGACAACAGTATGGTGGTTACCAGAGGAAAGGTGTTTGGGAAGTTGTAAAGGATAAAGGGGGTCAAATACATGGTGATGAAAGAATATCTGACTTTGGGTGGTGGACACACAATGCAATATATGAATGATGTATCATAGAATTGTACACTGGAAACATATAATTTTATTAAGTAATATCACTACAGTAAATTTAATTTAAAAAAAAGAAAGACACTTTTCATCTCAGTTCTTGAGTTTCTCATATTTTAAGACATGAAAGTTGGACTGTGACCCCCCATTCTGGCATTCTTCTCGAGCCCATCAGGGAGCCAATATTGTGCATGTGGAAAAGAAATGTCAGCATATTGGAATCTGGGCTAATAAACAGATCTACTAATTGTGTTTTATGTGAAATGTGAAATTCAAGTAAAACACTAAGGGACACTAGTGTTGTTAAGCACAGTACTGTACCACTTAAAAAAAATATGTTCATTCCTGTTCTGCCACTAATCATCTTTAAAAGGTTAGACAGTCAGTTAACATATCTGCGCTTCATTCTTTTTTCAATTTGCATTTGTAGTATGCTGCAATTAGTTTTGATACTAAGGTACACATGACCACATTAAACTACTGTTTGTTGGGATATACTAAGACTCAACCAAAGTCCTATGGTTTACACTTCTAATCCAAGGTATAAAGCCAATACAGACACATACACGTACCAACCAAAAGATATGTGTGAGAACATTCACTACATTATTTATAATAGCCCTAGAGTGGGTTGAATTTTGGCCCCATGTAAAATAGGTCTATGTCATAATTCCTAGAATGTGTGAATGTGACCTTATTTGGGAAGAGTCTTTGCAGATATAGTTAAGGATCTTGAGAGAAGATTATCCTGGATTTGCTGATGGGCTCTAAATACAATGACAAGTGTCCTTCCAAAAGATAAAAGAGGAGGACAGAGTTGAGAGGAAGAATACAAGGCCACGTGAAGACAGAGGGCAGAAATTGGAGTGATGTGACCACAAACCAAGGAACACCTGGAACTACCAGCTTGATGGGACAGGGAGGGGTTCTCCCTAGAGCCTTCAGAGGGAGCATGGTCCTGCAGAAACCTTGATTTCAGACTTCTGGCCTCAAGAACTGAGAGTGAAAAAAATTAATATGTTTTTAAAATTATGTCATTTTTAAATGACAAAATTTGTGGTAATTTGTTACAGAAGCCTCAGAAAACAGGTCCAAAACTGGAAACTACCCACTAAACTACATTCACTAATAGTAGCAACAACACATAAATAGTAACATGACTATTACTATATTTGTTGCTGTATTCTGTCACACAATAGAATACAGCAATAAAAAAGAATGAACAACATTGATAAAGCTCATCAACATAATGTTAAAGAAGCCAGACTCAAAGTGCAAAAAGCATGCTTCTATTAATATAAAGTTCAAAAAGAGAAAAAAACATTATCATTGATAGATGTCAGCACAGGAATTACCTTTGGCAAGGGGCATTGACTGGAAGGAAGCACAAGAGGGATAACAGGGGCTGGGAGTGTGGTGGGGTGGTGGAAGTGTTCTATTTTATGAGCTGGATAATGATTATAGGGTGTGGGAGGAACTCAGACCTGCAGAATCCTCTCGTCTGCCACAGATGGTAAGTAAGTCATCCCAGACACAATCTTGCTGTTCCAGCGGGAAAGGAGGTAGTGATTCCTTCCCATGGGGAACCCCCTGAGCCCTTCTCTCAAATAGCTTTTATTGGGAATGGTATGTGTAGGTATATTCAGCATACATGCATAGCTCATCAATCAATATCAAAAAGGCTATGGTCATATAAAACCAGGTATTATCTATAGATAACAATTGAAGGAACACAGAGATCTGTTATAGGTAAGGGTCTGTTAGTCATACTGATGCCAGAGGGTCTTTAGGACATATTTCATGAGATAAGGAATCTACTCCTTATGCCTAGAACTTAAACATCCAGTCAATGTCACCAGGACTGTACAAAACAAAGCAGAGCAAGCCTCAAAGGATACAATATATTTATCAGGCCTGATTCCCATAGGAACCATCATTGTTAGAGTCAGGTCCCTGGACTGCAATCTCTGAAGCCACACAGAGCAGTCCCCAACAATAGGGTGTGTTTGTTTTGTAAAACTATGTTGAATCATATACTTAAAATTTAAGTATATACTTTATGTGTGTGCTCACCTTCAAAAAGTTTTTTTCAAGATTTATGTAAGAGTTTTTAATTTTAGACTAGTATACAGGCTGATTGGCTATAGTGTTTAATGAGAAGCACTTTGCAAATATTTTTAACTTCTTTTTATTGTTCAATTACAGTTGTTTCCATTTCCTCCCCACAACTCCCCCCCACCCCAGCCATCCCCACCTCCCATCCCTGATCCCACCTCTCCTTGGTTTTGTTCCATGTGCCCTTTATAGTTGTTCCTGAAAACCCTTTCCTCTTTCTCCCTCATTATCCCCTCCCACCTCCCCTCTGGTTACTGTCAGTTTGTTCTTAATTTCAATGTCTCTGGTTATATTTTGCTTGCTTATTTGTTTTGTTGATTAGGTTCCACTTAAAGGTGAGACCACATGGTATCTGTCTTTCAGGGCCTGACTTATTTCACTTTGCATAATGCTCTCCTGTTCCATCCATGCTGTTTCAAAAGGTAGGAGCTCCTTCTTTATTTTTGTTACATAGTATTCCATTGTGTAAATGTAGCACAGCTTTTTTTTTATCAAATCATTTACTCATGGACACTTAGGTTGCTCCCAGCATTTGGCTATTGTAAATTGTGCTGCTATGAACATTGGGGTGCATAGGTCCTTTTGGATTAGTGTTTCAGGGTTATTTGGGTCTAATCCCCAGCAGAGGAATTGTTGGGTCAAAAGGCAATTCCATTTTTAGTTTACTGAGGAAATTCCATACTGTTTCCCACAGTGGCTGCACCAGTCTGCATTCCCACCAACAGTGCACTAGGGTTCCCTTTTCCCCACATCCTCTCCAACATTTGTTTGTTGATTTGTTTATGATGGCCATTCTGACTGGTGGTCATTGTGGTTTTAATTTGCATCTCTCTGATGGCTAGTGATGCTGAGCATCTTTTCATATGTTTCTGGCCCTCTGTGTGTACTCTTTGGAGAAGTGTCTGTTCAGGTCCTTTGCCCATTTTTTTAATTGGGTTGTCTTCCTGGAGTGGAGTCATGAGTTCTTTATATATTTTGGAGATTAAACCCTTGTCTGAGGTATCATTGGCAAATATGTTTTCCCATATGGTTGGTTCTCTTTTCAGAAAACTGCACAACACTGAAGAAAGAAATTAAGGAAGACACAAACAAATGGAAGCATGTACCGTGTTCATGGATTAGAAGAATTAACATCATCAAAATGTTCATACTACCCAAAGCAATGTACAGATTCAATGCAATCCCTATTAAAGTACCAATGACATATTTCACAGATATAGAACAAACATTTTAAAAATTTATATGGAACCATAAATGACCCCAAATAGCCAAAGCAATTTTGAGAAAGAAGAACAAAGTAGGGACAATCATATTACCTGATGTCAAATTGTATTAAATGCCACTGTAATCAAAACAGCCTGGTATTGGCATAAGAACAGACACATAGATCAATGGAACAGAATAGAGAGCACTTTGCAAGTTTAAAGCAAAATTGTTACATACAAAATTCACATATTTGGAGACTGTCACAATACAATTATTTACATTTCAAATGTTCACATCTAAATATTACAAAAAATCTTCCAAGTGTGAACTCTACTTTGAAGGCATTCAAACTTGACCCCACTAAAGCAAGTTGACATGAACTATTTTATATCCCCTGATCTGTTTATGACATTTACTTTATCAGTCCATAAGTTCACTTCCTCTTGGAAGCCCCCCATGCTTACAGCTACAGTGATACAAGTGACTAAATCTTCCTGGTGTCAATGTATTCATATTTGGCTTGTATTTGATTCATCACAAGTATTTGATTTATCACAAGTATTTGTTTCTGTGCTATTTTGTAAGAGTTCCATATGGGTATGATATATATATATAGCTTTTGCAGATTTTAAGCATTTTTCCTCACCCTTTTCTTTTTTTCTTTAAAAAAAAAATACTGCCTTATTGAGTAATGCTTAACATGGGAAAAGCTGTAGATACTTTATACAGATTGATGTGTTTGGAAATAAGTACACAGGCATGAAACCGTCACCACCATCCATGTCATAAACATATATATCACCTCAAAAAGTTTTCTTCCACCAACTTTGTTTTTTTTCCCTTTTGTAGTAGGAGCACTTAAAATAAGATATACTCCCTCAGCACATTTTTTAAGTATATAACACAGTATTTGCTAATTTAAGTATATAACACAGTATGGGCCCTATGTTGCATAGGCCCCCATGGCCCCTATGGGCCCTATATCCCTTTCCTTAAGTGTCAAGCCCTTCTCGGATTAAGTTACTTAGAAAAAGACACTGAAATGAAGATTTCTTGCAAGTGATTTATTAAGGCAAAGTTCCTGGGAGAAACTGGTAAGGGAAGGTGGGGAAGCAGGACAGAGAAAAGAAAGAAACTCCATAGAAGGCCCTGATTCTATAGCAAGCTCTGGTGTGTAAATTACACCATAGAGTCCAGGGAAGCTGGACTTTCCTATTTCCACACTGTCAGTCATTGGCCACCACCCCTCTGGGGAACATAAACTTTCAGGCATTCTGAGTTTTTGTGTAGGCAAAGCAACTCTACCAGTGCCAGGGCAGATCTCTGAAAAACCCCAGCAGACTCAAAAGCACACTGAAGCTTCAGGAAGGTGCACCCCAATAGAGTAAAAGGGACCCAATAGGGAATGGGTGGAGCAGTGTCCACTGCAAGGCCTACCTCCAACTCTCTGTGAGGTCCCCTCCTCTCAGCCTAGAACAGTAACCTCTCAACCTGAACAAGGTAGCCCAGAGTCATTCCTTCTCTCTCCTCTACATTGTACTAAGCATGGGGAGAGTTCTAAGCTTGCCATTCCCTGAGTTTTACCCACAATGTAGAACTTAGTTCTCTTCTACCCTCCAGTCACTCTAAGCCTCTCAAAACCAGGGAGGGAAGAATGTTGACAAGAATCCTGCACACAGTCCTTTCTCAGAGACCCATCTATCTGCTCCCAGTGATTCTGTTCTCTCCCTGTTTGAGAAGTATAATTGCGTGGTGGCTGAGAGTTTGTGTATGTAGGCAGTATGCCTGGATTTGAATCCCAGTCTGTCACTACTGTATTATCAGTGAAACTTTTGGCACAGTCCTTAACCTCTCTGTAGCTTACCTTCCTCATGTCTAAATTAAGGGTAATAGTCATACCTACCCTCTGAAATTATTTTGAGGAATTATTCAAATAAATTAATACATGGAATTAAATGAATAAAACATGGAAAGCACTTAAAACAGGAGTTGGCCTATAATGAACAGTCACTAAACCTCTTCAGTTGTTTATTATTAAAGTCAGAACAGGCACTTTATTCAGTAACAAAGACATGAAAGAGATAAGGCATATTTACCACAAAACTAATGAAGCTTAAGCTCCAGGGCCCCTCACTTAATTTTTTAGTGAGTATGTTATTTTTCCTGTAGAGAACTTCCCAAACTTATGAGCTTTTGGCTCTACAAAACCTGGCTCCTCTCCTGGACATAGCCATATATATTTTTTTTATGTTTCATCTCTTAGAAATTTAAGCCCAATGGAGGGAGTAGAGGGAAGTGATTGGAATCCATCATAAATCCTTTTCAACTAGGAATACTGCAAGATCACCATCTACATCCATACCATTATCCTTATCAACTTGTCATCACCAACTCCACCAACACCATCATTATCATTATAATTTTCACATGCACCACCAATCATCAGTCAACAGCATTCTCCTCTTCTAGTTCATTATTATCCATTTCATGGCTGTTCTGCTCCATTCTCATTTATTTACCAAATTTTCTGAAAATACAAAATAGGAGCAGGTGCTAAGGTCTTCATTCTTGAGTCAGATAAAGAGGGCCACAGACGGGTTGATTTTTCTATGGCTTATTGTTTGCATCACTGTACTTTCAACCTGGCACAAACAATGCTGTGTGGGTCAAAGGAACTGGCATTCAGATCCCCCTGACCAGAGGTTATATCAAGGCTCTGTCACTAAGTGTAACTTGTAGGAAATATTTTCAGCTGTGAAAGGGAAGAAATATAGAACCAACATCAGAATGAGAAAATGGAGATCAAGAGCTACAAAGAAACCACAAAGAAGCCATTGCAACAAAGAAGACAATGACTAAAATAAAACTATCAATATAAGCTCCCTGTCCACACTTGACCCTTTCCAAAGGACAGAGTTCAACATACTTTAACATAAAAGATGTATACATGACAAAATAATAAAACAAATAATAAGGCTAATGAAAGGGAAGAGGAAGCAAGTATGTTAATCAGGAGAGCTAATTTAGTTCTAATAGCTAATATTTGTCCCTGGGTTCTCTGGAAGCCAGAAAAACAATTAAAACATATAATGTTTTCCAAAAAGGAAATATATAATACTTTATTTTTACCTTCTTAATAGAAATATACATATTTCATTTTGTATTTTTTACTTTATTTTTTATATTATTACAGATGTTCCCATTTTACCCCCCTTGCTCACTTTATCCCCACCATCAAGCATTCCTGATAACAGTTTAATAGAAACAAGTTTTCCTTGGAATTACATTCTAAAATATATATATTTTTGTGAAATTTTATGTAAGATTTCCTGAGATCGGTTCCCCTAAAATACAGAAGAGGTTCCATGTGATTCTTACTTATATAGACCTTGGATTTGCTAGGAGTCTAAAATTAAAGTCCAACACAGTTCAGATGATTCTGCAGGGAATTAAGCAGAGGTAGTTCAAGAACTGTACCTGACAGTTATCCAATTTAATATACAGACAGAACTTAGCCTCAATGGTGTTGGGACTTTGTCCCTTAAATTTTCTTCTATAAATGTCACTTCTCTGAAAAAGAGATGACTAGTGGAGGGGAGGGGGATTCAAGGCTTTATTCTTCAACAGGAAGCTTATATATTGATGTTTAGATTCAAGGTAAGCCCATATGTTATAACAGTAAATTACAGTAATAAGGTAGCTTAGCTCACAATATCATGAATGGTTGAATTTTGGCTGATTGGGCATGAAGGAGTTGTTGCCAAGAACCATCATGTGGGAAAATAATTAACACCAACTCTTATTTTTGGTAAAAAAAAATTATTGTGCTAGTCAAGATGTATAGCTTTCTAGATTCAGTTATCTGTTGAACACAGAATATACTAAGAAGTTGGAAATACTTTTTTCAGAACTTCTTCTGCTTCCTAAAAAACAAATAATTATACAAACAGTTCAGAAAATTGAGGTGTTTGAGAATATATGTTTCCTTCTCATGTACCTAAATTTCTTTCCTCCTCTCTTCTGGCTTTTTTTCTCTATCAGATGGTTCTAAAAGAACACCATAAATTAAGTTTTCCAAAACTTCATAAGAGTGGGCACTTTCTCTGTATATATTTCAGCTGCAATATTCACTCTTGATGTGTAAAAATACCATAGTGAGAAGGTAGCTGCCAGCATAATTTTTTTATTTTAATTTTTTTATTATTGTTCAAGTATAGTTGTCTTCATTCCCCCCCCCCCCCACTCCTTGCCAGCACCCCAGCCATCCCCACTTTCCACCCTCGACCCTACCCCTCTTTGGCTTTGTCCATGTGTTCTTTATACATGTTCCTTGACAACATTTCCTCCTTTCCCTCCCATTATCCCCTTCCACCTTCCCTCTGGTTACTGTCAGTTTGTTCTTAATTTCACTGTTCTTGGTTATATTTTGCTTGCTTGTTTTGTTGATTAGTTTCTTCTTATAGCTGAGATCATGTGGTATTTGTCTTTCACTGCCTGGCTTATTTCACGTCACATAATGCTCTGCAGATCCATCTATGCTGTTGCAAAAGGTAGGAGCTCCTTCTTTCTTTCTGCTGCATAGTATTCCATTGTGTACATGTACCACAGGTTTTTTTTTGTTTTTTTGTTTTTTTTTTATCAAATCATTTACTCATGGCCACTGAGGTTGCTTCTACCACTTAATTATTGTAAATTGTGCCGCTATGATTATTGGAGTGTATAAGTTCTTTTGAATTGGTGTTTCAGGATTCTTAAGGTATAGTTCCAGCAATGGAATTGCCAGTTCCATTTTGGGTCTTCTGAGGAAATTACATACTGTTTCCCACGGTGACTGCACCAGTCTGCAATCCCAACAGTGTACTAGGGTTCCCTTTTCTCAACATCGCCAGCACTTGTTGATTTTGTTATGAGTGCTATTCTGACCAGTGTGAGGTGGTATCTCATTGTAGTTTTAAGTTGCATCTCTCTGATGCTGCTAAGCATCTTTTCATATGTCTCTGAGCCCTCCATATGTCCTCCTTAGAGAAGTGTCTGATCAAGTCCTTTGACCATTTTTTAATTGGGTTGCTTGTCTTCTTAGAGTGGAGTCATGTGAGTTCTTTATATATTTTGGAGATCAAACCCTTGTCTGAGGTATAATTGGCAAATAGTTTTCCCACATGATTGGCTCTCTTTTCATGTTGGGGATGTTTTCTTTAGCTGTTCAGAAGCTTTTATTTCCATAAGGTCCCATTTGTTTATGCTTTCCTTTATGTCTCTTGCTCTAGCAGACATATCAATAAAAATATTGCTGTGTGGAATATCTGAGATTTTCCTGCTTATGTTCTCCTCTAGGACTTTTATGGTGTCATTCATGACTTATATTTAAGCCTTTTATCCGTATTGAGTTTATTTTTGTGTAATGTGTATATTGCTGATTAAGTTTCACATTTTTGCATGTAGCTGTCCAGCTCCCCCAACATCATTTGTTGAAGAGGCTATTTTTACTTTGTTTTATGCTTCTGCTCCCTTGTCAAATATTAATTGACCATAGAGACTTACTTGGGTTTCTTTCTGGGTTCTCTATTCTGTTCCATTGATCTATGTGTCTGAGACTTCTTATGCCAATACCAGACTATTTTGATTACTGTGGCCTTGTAATATAGTTTGATATCAGGTATTGTGATCCCTCTTACTTTTCTCTTCTTTCTCAAAATTGCTGCAGCTGTTCAGGGTTATGTATGGTTCCATATAAATTTTTGAAGTGTTTGTTCTATATCTGTGAAATATGTCATTAGCACTTTAATAAGGATTGCATTGAATCTATAAATTGCTTTGGGTAGTATGGACATTTTGATGATGTTTTTTCTTCCAATTCATGAACACAGTATATGCTTCACTTTGTTTGTGTCTTCCTTAATTTCTTTCTTCAGTGTTGTATAGTTTTCTGAGTACAAGTGTTTTACCTCCTTGGTTAGGTTTATTCGTAGGAATTTTATTTTTCTTGTTGCTATATCAAATGGGATTTTTCCTAATTTCTATTTCTGATATTTCATTGTTAGTGTGTAAAAATACCTTCAATTTCTGAATAATTGACTTTGTATCCTGTTGTTTTGCCAGTTTCACTTATTAGGTTGAGTAGTTTTTTGGTCGAGTTTATAGGATTTTCTATGTACACTATCATGTCATCTGTAAGCAATGACAGTTTTGTTCCCTCCTGTCCAATTTGATGCCTTTTATTTTTTTTTTCTTGTCTGATCACTGTGGCTAGGACTTCCAATACTATGTTGAATAGGAGTGGTGAAAGTGTCTTGCCTTGTCTTGTTCCTGATCTTAGTGGGGAAGTTTTTAGTTTTTGCCCATTGAGTATGATGCTGATTGTAGGTCTCTTGTATATGGCCTTTATCATGTTGAGGTATGCTCCCTCTACTCCTACTTTGCTGAGTATTTTTTATTATAAATGGGTACTGTACCTTATCAAATGCTTTTTCTGCATCTATTGAAGTGACCATGTGATTTTTGTCTTTCTTTTTGTTTATGTGATGTATTACATTAATTGATTTGCAAATATTGTATCATCCTTGCATCCTCGGATAAATGCCACTTGATCAGGGTGTATGATCTTTTTGCCAGATGTGGTTTGCCAATATTTTGTTGAGGATTTTGCATCTATCTTCATCAGCAATATTGGTCTGAAGTTTTCTTTCTTTGTTGAGTCTTTATCTGGTTTTGGGATTAGGATGACACTGGCCTCATAAAAAGGATTTGGGAGTCTTCCTTTTTCTTGGATTTTTTTTTGATACTCTGGGAAAGATACGGGCTAGCTCTTCCTTAAATGTTTTGTAAAATTCTCCTATAAAACCACATCTGTCCAGGGCTTTTATGTGCCAGGAGTTTTTTGATTACTGCTTCTATTTTATCAGCTATTATCGGTCTGTTCAGGATTTCTGCTTCTTCTTCATGGAGTTTTAGAAGATTATATTTTTCTAGAAAATTTTCCATGTCACCTAGGTTTTCAAAACTCTTGGTATATAGTTCTTCATAATAATTCTTACAATACTTTTTATTTCTTTGGTTATCTGTTGTAATCTTTCTTCTTTCTTTTTTTCCCCAGTAATAACTTATGTGCCAGTATTTTATTGAGCATTTTTAGGTACATTGTCTTCCTTGACCCCCATAAAACCCCCATGACATATTATTCACTCAGTTTTACAGAAGAGGATGCAAGTTCAGGTTAGTTAAGTGGTGACATAACTAGTAACAAGAAGAGCTGAAGTTGCAAGTGATCTGTCTTTTTACAAAGTTGGATGAAACTACATGGTAAAATCCCACTATTACTCCAGGATGTGTTAAGTTTTTTCCCTGGTAATTTGTTCTTTTAGGTGCTGCTACAAATGAGAGTTTCTTCCCAGTTCATTGTTTTTCTTTTTTCTCATGGTTGTTCAGGTACAGGTGTCTCCATTTCTAATTTTCTATATCTGGGCTTTCTGTTTTTTTCCTTTATGAGTATGCTTAAAGGCTTGTTGATTTTATTTATCTTTTCAAAGAACCAGCTCCTGCATTTATTGATCCTCAGAATTGTCTTTTTAGTCTCTACATGGTTTAATTCTTCTCTGATCTTGGTTATTTCCTTCCTTATACTCTCTGGGCTTTCTTTGCTGTTGTTCCTCAAGCTCTTATAGATGCAGGGTTAGGTTGTTTATCTGAAATATTTCTGTCTTTTTTAGATAGGTCTGTATTGCTATGAACTTCTCTCTCAGGACTACTTTTGTTGAGTCCTGTAAGTTTTGGACTGTTCAGTTCACTTTCACATGTTTTCAGAAATTTTTTGATTTCTTATTTAATCTCATTCTTAATCCATTCATTCTTTAATAGCATGCTGTTCAATCTCCATGATTTTGAGTGTTTTTGAGTCTTTTCCTTGAGGTTGGTTTCTAGTTTCAGACCCTTGTGTTCTGAGAAGATGCTTGATATCATTTCAATTTTCTTGAATTTGTTGAGGCTTGTTTTGTGTCCTATTATGTGGTCTGTCTCTGAAAATGTTCCATGTGCATTTAAAAAGAATGTGTATTTTGCTTCTTTGGGATGAAATGTTATACACACACACACACACACACACACACACACACACAAAACATTATATATTTAACTGATATATACTGATGTATACATTACATTAACTTTGTTTGGAAGACCTATCCATTTTTGACAGTGGGGTGTTGAAATCTCCTACTATTAGTGTGTTGCTGTATATCTCTTTCTTGAAGTCCACCAAGATTTTTCTTATGTTTACAATGTTTATATCTTCTTGATGGATTATCCAATGGAATATTATGAAGTTGTCCTTTTGCATCTCTTTGTATGTCATTCTTTGTAGTCTATTTTGTGTGATATAAGTATTGCTACCTTGGATTTTTTACTGTCCATTTGCTTGGAATACTTTTTCCCATCCTTCACTTTCAGATTGTGTAGGTCTTTTCTTCTGAGGTTGGTCTCCTGTAGGCAGCATATATGCAGGTCGTGTTTTCTTATCCATTCAGCAACCCTATGTCTTTTGATTGGAGCATTTAATCCATGTATATTGAAGGTTTTTATTGATAGGTACTTATTCATTCCCCCCTCTTTGTACCTGTGTTCCTCTCTCTCTCACTGTTTTTCTTCCATTTCTTAACTCAGTCCTGTTAGCATATCTGGAAGTGCTGGTTTGGTGGAGGTGTATTCTTTCAGCCTTCTTTTGTCTGGGAAACCCCTTATTTTGCCATACACTTTAATTGAGAGTCTTGCTGGGTAGAGTAGTCTTGGTTGCAG
This sequence comes from Phyllostomus discolor, assembly GCF_004126475.2. Lineage (NCBI taxonomy): Eukaryota > Metazoa > Chordata > Mammalia > Chiroptera > Phyllostomidae > Phyllostomus > Phyllostomus discolor. The sequence goes on along the minus strand of NC_040911.2, from coordinate 68,595,129 downwards.
GACTTTGTTTTTCATTACTTAGAATATTTCTTGCTATTCCCTTCTGACTCATAGTGTTCCTGTTGAGAAGTCAGCTGCTAGCCTTATCAGGGATCCTTTGTATGTTACTTCCTGTTTCTCTCTTGCCTTTAAAATTCTCTCTTTGACTTGTGATTTTGCCATTTTAATTATAATGTGCCTTGACGTGGGCCTCTCGGTTCTTCTTGATGGGGACCCTTTGTGCTTCCTGGATTTGTGTGATGTTTTCTCTCATCAAATTAGGGAACTTTTCCATCATTACTTTTTCAAACACATTTTCTATCCCTTGCTCTTCTTCTTCTCCTTCTGGCGTCCCTATTATATGGATATTATTACATTTCACATTTTCCTGAAGTTTCCTTAACACCTCTTCATGCTTTTTGAGATTTTTTTCTTTTATTGCACTTTCTGGTAGTTTTTTCCTACTTTGTCCTCCAGCTCGCTCATTCAATCCTCTGTTTCATCTAGTCTGCCTCTGATTCCTTCTATTGTGTTCATCAATTCATAAATTGTATTTTTCATTTCCTCTTAGCTCTTGTTGATAGTTTCTATTTCCTTTTTCACGTTGATATAGTTTGCAGTAAATTCCTTGTAATTTCCCTATAGTTTTTGATAATTCTTAGTGAGCCCATTGAGCTTCCTTAAACCATTGTTTTGAACTCAATATCTGATAGTTGACTTGCCTCTGTTTTGTTTAGCATTCTTTCTGAGGCTTCCTCCTTTCCTTTCATTTGGGGTTGTTTCTTTGTCTTCCCATTGTTTATGAGATAGTTCTTGTTTGCCTCTGTTTCTTAAATTGATCAGTTCTGCCTCCCTGAGTTTGTGGTGTGAACTTCTATGATAGGAGACCTGTAAGATTCAGTGGTTCAGTCTCCTTGAGCTCCTGAACTTGGTGTTCTTGGGATGACCTTTATGACATTTATATTGCCTTTCTGGGTGTAATTGGATTTTGATTGTTGTTGCATTATTCTTTGGTGAGTCCTTTCCTCCAGCTGGTTGACTGAGCAGCACTCTGCCCAACACATTTTGTATGCTGTTGTGCAGGTGCTGCCAGAACAAAACCACAAAGCCCAGGAACAAACCCACATCTACAAAAATATCTCACACACATCCCTACACAATCCCACTAGCAATTGCAAATGGACCAGTATTAATAAGGGTGTAAAGAGATCAAGACTATTATAAGAAAAGAGAGAAATAAACTATAGGATAAATTCTAGTGACTTAACATGCACAAACTTGCAGGACAATAAATGAATGTTAGAAATCTATGCAGGATAGAAAATATTGCTAATCATAGAGAAGACCACAGTGGATTTCATCTAGGTATCCTCTAATATTTACCACTGTTTTTTCTTTTTGGATCTGCCTCTGGTGATGTCAGATGTTGATGCCTTCTGACCTTAGGCAACCTGCTCTGAGACTGACAGGTATCTACTGTCTGTCTGTCTGCTTCAGTTGTTGATCTAGTCACTCTGCACTCAGCAGTGAGGCTTAAGCCCCATAGGAAGGGGAAGAATCCTCCCTGGGGTTGGAGCTATTGTTTCCCATCAGGCTTCTGCTGCTCCAGGGCAAGTGGTCTTCCTGAACAGGATGGCTGCTGCCGTAGGGGTGATGACTCAGCACCAGGATCTTAGCATCTACTCTCTCAGTTCTCTCCCCAAGGCCTCCATCCCTAGTCTCTTCTCAGGTGTCTCTATTGCACTCTGCCCCACCTTTTCCCAGGATCTACTGTCTGTGGCTATCTCTTCCAGTTGTTAATCTAGTCACCCTACACTCAGCGGTGAGGCTTAAGCACCACAGAGCTGGGGCAGAGTCTCTTCTTGTGGCAGGGCTGTTGTTTCCCCTGAGGTTACTGCTGCTCAGAAGGGAGTGATGTGCCTGAACAGGATGGCTGATGCCATACTGAGGATGACTCAGCACTGAGATCCTAACAGCTACTCCCTGAGCTCTCTCCCAAAGCTTCTGTCCCCAGTTTCTCCTCAAGCATCTCTAGCCCACTCTGCCTCTGCCTTTGCCAGAGCTGTGGGTAAGTGGCTGCAAATGAAAATTTGTGCATTGACCCTTTAAATGGCTCTTCACATCTTCAGCAGTCCATCTCTGGTGGAGAGCAACCCTGCCACTTTTCAACATCAATTATTATCTGTGTACTTTTGGGGGCTCTTGTGTTCTAGGCTGGGGGTCCCAGCTTAGGGTTTAGATGCCATTCTTCTCAGGGGGTCCCAACAGGCTGCTTAATTACCCCTTTGGCACTGCCACCTTTGGGCGCCAGCCCTCTAGAGTCTCCACCACATTTCTAATCAAACAGGTTGTGCTGACTCTGCTTCTTCTGTCTGTCCAAGGTTATAAGGCTCCTCTCTCACTATTGTTCAGTTGTTCGTTCCTGGTGATTTCTCCACAATTTTAGTTGTAATTGGTCCTGGGAGTAGGTTAGTGTGTCTTCCATTCACTCCTCTGCCATGTTGCCTTTCCCACCAGCATAACTTTTAAAGGTGCAACTATATTTGGCATGATTGATTATGATGTGTCTGGTGTACTAGAATCACTTGAATTATTCCAAATGGGTGATCGAGGCATGCCAGTATTTGTGTAAAGGTGGTTCTTAAAGAACTAAAGTGTCATGTAACAGAGGTATCTGGGAATGAATGGACCCCAAAGTAAACTAATCCCTTGAGTCTTTTAAAATCAGTCCATGCTCTCTATGATTGTGTTAAAACTATTTTTTTATCACCTGCAGGCCCCAAGCACCATTCTCATAACTTTACCTATGCTTTCTCATCTAATTTTCGCAGCTAGTGATCTGATGCTCTGCATCCATCATCCCTTGATACCATCAGCTTTCTACCACAATCATCTGCATATCTCTATCTGTGTTTCTTTTTTCTTTTTTCTATTTTTTTCATTTTAATTTGGGGTGGTTTGAGCATGATAAGTTTGTGCACTGGACAGGCCACATGTGCAAAGAAATTTTAACTCATGAGATCAGCCCTCAGATAACGACAAGCAGGACTTAGTGAACAAATACCCCAGCTTCCTTGCCCTTCAGGTGAGATAATTCTGAAGCATGCTCCCTGCTGTCTCCTGGAAGTCCCAGCAGGATTTAGGTCCCAATTGCTCCCAATATATCCTGCTCATTAATGCCTTCTGTATTCACTGCCTTCCCTTCCAATCTCACTCCCTATTCTTCTAAAAATTTCCTGGGACCACCCTCCAGGTAATTCTTATCTCATAATGGGCTTCTGAAGGAACAAAAGAGAGAGAGAGAAAATTCTCATATACTTTTGATAAACTATTTTTATTCCCAGTTTAAAGACAAGGAAATTAAGACTTAGAGTGATTAAATAACTAGCCCAAACTTGTACCTCTAATAAATGGAAAACTTAATTCTATCACATACATACCTGACCCCACGCTGCCTTATAAAATCAGAAAAGCTAATTCCTATGTAGTTAGTACGCAAACATGGCTTTGTAAACATAGGCATACAAAGCTTTCAAGCTCTTTCTTACTAATTTTCAACTTTTTATGTTTCTTCTGGTTCTGCCTATTGGAAACAAAGCATTTTTAATTGCTGCTTTGTAAATTACATGTAAACAATTGCCCAATTAAGGTAACTTCAGTTTCAAGTTAGCATCATAATATTCTTTATGTATGTGCTCTGCATCTTCCCTTTGCCTCTAAAGATTCACTGCCTACCCCTCTCTATCTTGGGAAGCTTCCCAACACAACTGACAAAAAATTCAACAGGAGCCAGAAGCTATGGAATCCAAAAGCAATAGGTTAAGTTTTTTCTTAACTATGCTGTGGTTATAACTGAAACCAGTTTTTAAAGAGAGTCAAAATTAGTAGAATATGATGAGCAAATACATCTTGGATTGTTGTTAAAAAAATAGAATTTCTTTGTTTCATATTAAAAAAATGCATTTAAAATATTACAGGAAAATATAATCAAAGAGAGAGAAGTCTACCATTTTAAATGTCCCAGAACAGAAACAAGTGTTAAAATATAATATTTTTAAAAGTCTTAAGATAAAATAAGGCTACATATTTAAAAGTGCAAAATGGGTATTTCTAGGTGTGGAAATGTCTAATGGAAAAAGTATGTAGGAGGTAATTGATTACAAGCAGAAAAAAGAGCAAATATTCAAGCAAATAAGGACATTTGCATAAGCCAAGCCTGTGAGATGGAAGAAAAATTGGAAGGTCATGTAAGAATAAACTCATTTTTACAGGCTCCATAGATTTTCCAAAAGGGAAAAGGAGATGTGCTTTGGGGCAGATCACCCCTAGAATGTCCTTCCTCATATACTACAATTTTATTCACATTGATGTCTCAGGTCCATAGCCTTTTCCTCAATTGGCTGATATTGCCTTCATGAACTAGCCTCTCTGGGATTCACTTTTCTCTGTCTTTCACACCAAAGTCCAACTTCTTAGCAGTGGTCCATACTTTTCAGCATGCTTACCTTTCTGGCTTGCCCTCCAGCCCCATTCAGAGACAGAATCCTCTAAAACAGCCCTGTCCCCTTACTGGCAATTTCATATATGTGCCATGTGATGTATGAGTTGGTGCATCCCCTCTGCCAGAAATATCTTTGACACCCCTTAATCCCATCCACCTGTCTCACTCACACTTATTCTTTAAAACCAGCCAATAACACCTCTGCAGAAAGTCTCTTTGATTAGCAACACTAAACAAGCTCCATCCCTCATAAGTGCATTTTAGTATAACGATTATCATAAAAACTCTGAATCATTAGGAGTTTACTTGTCTCTCTCTTTTAATAAATTGGAAATGTCTTTAGGGCATTGGGCTGTATTTTATTTATCTTTGTATATGTAGAGCTTGACTGGTACATTGAAGATCTACATTAAACTGAATCAAATTGAGTATGTTAAACATAGCATTTGGATCAATATATTTCTAGTCTTCCTTAGTTCCATAGTTTTCAAATTCTTTGACCCAGGAGGTTTCTGGACATGATGTTGCCCAGATGTCCTCAGATATGTGTCCCCAGATGTCTTCATGAGGCAGTAAAGCAGGCAAGTAGGGTCATCTAAATGGTACACACAACCAAGTCACCAAGAGGCAAGTAATGCACAACCTCCACAGCGCCTTGGCAAAGCTCAGTCTTGAACTCCTGTTAATGAGGCTGAGCGGATGCTTCATTAAATAAAGTTTTCCTTTGGAGGATACTCATTTATTTTGTGGCTGTGTGAGCTGAATCAACTGACTTTTTTAGCTGTGCCTTCCACGTGACCCAGGCCAGCACTCTGCTCCCAGGAGACGGGGTCGCCTATGATACAATGTCACATCTTTAAGATTCATGAGTTTAGCTAGGAGCAGGCTAAGCGTGACCATCACAGGGGATTGCTGGTAGATGGTGATTTTCTGCATTCTGTATTCTGTGGGGTATAATGTCTTTGATTGCCAGCACTGTTTCAGGTTTGATATCTTTCTATGGGGAACATCTGTGGCATGCAGCTTTTCTGTACAGACAAAAAGACAGGACACTGCTAAGTTTTTAAATAACATTATACAGTCTGACATATACAATAACAGTTATGCTGCATATAGGCCTGAATTATTTTTAAATTTTATTTGACAGCTAACCATTTCTCAAATTGTTTCTTTCTCTTGGTTTTTCTTAACTCATACCTTTGTGTCCATCAGCACTTCCAGGACTCTGGGCTGAAAGCAAAATGATAGGTACTTCCTTCTCATTCCCTCAAGGGATGTGTTTTTAAATATGGCCCTCAGCCACATGGAAAAGCTAAAAAAAGTCATCCTCTTCCCAGTCTTTCCTGTTCTGTAAATGTCCTCCTTTGACATTACCTGACCTCTTAACATCTCTCACATTCTTATACTGTTCTAGGCTCTTCTACATAAGAAGGAAGGATTGACTAAGAAACAGGTCTACACCACACCTTAGTAATTTCATGTTTCAGTTTCTCCCTATTCCCCTCATACAATGGCATTCACTCAATGTAACTTCTCTTTACCAGGAGTAATTTCAAGGGGGTCCCAGTGGGAAGAATTTCAGGCATCAATGGTAATTTTTTTTGAGAAATGAAGGATTAGCAGCTCTCCACATGCCTATAGTTAAATCTGATCCTGTCTTTTCTCACCATGCCTGAGACAACAACAGAACTCTAAACCAACTGTCTGATATTGGTTCTGGGCAATGCATTAACTCACTGTGGAATCCCAGACAGGATGGCTTAGTGCTCTGGCCAGTTTTCCCAAAGGTAGAGGAAGGGAATGGTATACACATTGCTCACATTCCTAAAATTTCTACATAGCAGTTAATGAAAGTTTCTAGAACATTTTGAAAAGTTTCTTCACACTTTGTCATAGGTATGGCAATAAAACTGACAAAGCAGCTTACTCTGCAGATTTATTATCATGAAGGCATCCTAACCTCCTGCCACTCAGTGAGGTATAGATATAACAAAACACAAAACAAAAATAGGGCATGGGTCTCATATGGGGCAGCAACAATTTTTCCCATCATCCTTTTAGTTAGTTTTCATTATTACACATTTTTGTCCACACTTTCTTGATTACTTGACAGGATATTCCTGAAAGAAAAACTTATCTCCTTAGAACTCTGGTTTTTAATATTTATTTTGATTTATAGGATATACGCCAGCTTAGACCAGCCATGGCCATTTTTATAGCTATTTAGGTAACAGGTGTTATGTTGCAGATTAATAACTCTCTCTCTGACATTTCTCCCATGAAGAGATGGGGTTTATGTCCCCTCCTCCTGACAGGTTCTGAGACTGCTTTGGCTGATAGAATGTGACAGAAGTGACTCAAGATGTCTCCAACCTTAGTCCATAAGAGACTGGCAGCTTCCACTTTCTATCATATGGAACACTCACTCGAAAGCTACTCATCTCAAAGAAAGCCAGATCCAAGGAAGAAGTAGAAATGCCACTCCCTTGAGATCATTATGCTGTGAGAAGCCCTAGCCACATGAAGAGATCCTAGAAGATGAGACACCACATGAAAGAGAAGGAGGCCAAGAACCCCAAGACACCTGACATGTGTGTGAAGAAAGCATCTTAGGCATAGATCTTCCAGCTCCTGCTGTCCCAGATGATGCCACAAGGATCAGGGAATAACTACCTGATCCATTGTTCCTGAATTAATTACACTCAATAATCTGAAAAAAAATATTTGCTTTAATCACTAAGTACAAGGTAGCTTGATATGCAGAAATACCTGACACTAATCATTAGGGAAATGCAAGCAATAACAAATGTTGGAGAGGATGTGAAGAAAGGGGAATGCTTGTGCACTGTTAATGAGATTAAAATTGGTACAACAACTATGGAAGACAGTATGGAAGTTCCCTAGAAAATTAAAAATAGAACTACCATATGATCCAGTGATTCCACTCCTGGGTATCTATCCAAAGTAAACAAAAACACTAACTCAAAAAGATATATGCACCACCATGTTCATTGCAGCAGCATTATTTATAATAGCCAAGATATAGAAACAACCTAAGTATTAACTCATGGGTGAATGGAAAAAGAAAGGTGGTTATCTATCACCTTTCATATTATCTATAATGGAATATCATTTATCCATAAAAAGGAGTAAAATCTTGCCATTTACAATAACATGAATGAACTTTGAAGGCATTACTACTAAGTGAAATAGAAAGACAAATATTATACGATATCATTTATATGTACAACCTAAAAAACAACAAACAAAAAAACAAATTCACAGACACATAACAGTTGTCAGAGGTGGTGGTGTGGGCTGTTACAGGGAAGTGGGTGAAATGGGTGAAGGTGGTCAAAGGGTACAAACTTCCAATTATAAAATAAATACATCCTCGGGATATAATATACAGCATGATGACTATAGTTAGTAATACTATATTGTGTATTTGAAACTTGCTAAGAGAATAGATCTTAAAAGTTCTCATTAAAAGAAAAAAATTGTAACTATATATGGTGACAGATGTTAATTAGACTTATTTTGATGTTCATTTAACAATATATACAAAAGTTGATCATTATGTTGTACATCTAAAACTATTATAATATTGTATGTCAATTATATTTCAATTAAATACAAGAAGAAAAAATAAATAGGTACCTGGAATGAATGACTAGGATCTCTAATGAGGAGAAAATAAAGACAGCTGTCATTTTCACCCAAAAGTATTAGAGTGGTGTTAGTGTCAGACCCTGACCTTCTTTGGAGCATCACCAGCTGGCCCTGTGACTCAAGGTCTCTTTTAGTTGAAATCAACAGGACATTGCTCCTTTATGAAGTCAAATATTTGCCTCTGCTAATTAAGCTATGGAGGCTCTCTGTTACCAGTTATTTGGAAGAGCTTAATAGATCTAAAATCCCAGGTGGTATGTGTCTTTTATGGAAATGTGGGTAACCTCCTTAGTGTGGTGTCTCAAAAGCATGAATCAGCAGGACACCATTTCACTTGAGAACAAGATTTGGTGGTAGAAATAACCTGTACACCATCCCAGATGGCCATAGGTAAGCTACTTCTATCCTGAGATGACCTCTGATGTGTTCACTTTTGCCACATAGAACCTCATTGTTGAGCTTAGTTTGAGGGCTAGAGAAATTTCAAACAGCTTGAAACTTTTCTCTATTTTTTAAGTCCCTTCTAAATCCTCCTACCTGCAAGTTTGGTTGATTTTTGTTTGTTTGTTTTACATTTTATAAGTTTTTGGGGGGAGGGTTGTGTGTTTTTTAAAATTATTAGACTTTTTGGAGTATAGTTTTAGGTTTACAGAGAAAAAAATAAGTGAAAATGGAGTTCTCATGAACCCCTTACCCCCCACCAATTTCCCCTATTATTAACATTTTGCTTTGGTATACTATATTTGTTACAATTAATGAACTAATACTGGTACATTTTTATTAACTAATCCCAGAGTTTACATTAGGGTTCACTCCTTGTGTTGTACATTTTGTGGATTTTGACAAGTGCATAATGATAAGTAACTACCATTACATTATCACAGAGTTTCAGATTTACAGAATTATTGCAAAGATAGTACCAAGTTCATGCATACTTCACATTCAGTTTTCCTTAAAAACATCTAACATTATCATGGTATATTTGTCATGATTAATGAGCCAACATTGATATTTATTAACTGAAGTCTATACTTTTATTCAGATTTTTTTTAGATTAGATTCATCTAGTTTCCTTTTTTTGTTCTAAGATTCCATCTAGGATACCACAATACTTAAAATTACCCTTCTTTTTCTACTTTTCCAAACTCTACTCCTTGGACAAAAGTCACTATGCACAATCCACAGTTAAAGGGATGCAGAATTATGCTCTATCTTTATTATCATTCCAGCTTTATTGACACATAACTGACAAATAAAATTGTATATATTTCAAGTGCACCATGTGATTATTTAATATACATATACCTTATGAAGTGATTACCACAATCAGGTTAGTTAACATTTGCGTCACCTCACATAGTTACATATGTATGTGGTAAGAAAGCTTAAGATCTTTTGTCTTAGCAAATTTCAAGTGTATAACACAGTACTATTAACTATAGCACCATGCTGTACATGATACCTCCAGGATTTATTCACCTTATAACTACAGGCTTGTACCCTTTGATTAACAATTCCCCATCTCCATCCCCCAGATTCTGGTAACTACCATCCTACTGCTCTGTTTCTGAGCTTGACTTTTTCTTTTTCTTTTTCTTAATTGTTGTTCATAGATTCCACATATAAGTAAAATCATACTGTATTTGTTTTTCACTATCTGGCTTACTCCACGCTGCATTAAATGGCTCCTGAGCATCTTCTTTATGCATTCATCTGTTGACAGACCTTAGGTTGTTTCCATATCTTGGCTGTTGTGAATAATGTTATGCCTTATCTTCCTAAAGGAAAATTATCTACATAAATTTTTCTTCACAGGAAATATACTTATTCTTATGTATTTATTTATAATAGTATGACTCACACATATTTATTTTATAGTTTGGATTATAATCCAGTGATACTACCTTGTTAATTTTGTTGCTGAAACTCTTTCAGTTTTAAGTATTGGGAGATCTTTCAGTTGGCCACAATGTAATATCAGTATACCCCCATCACTGTATGGTTTGAGGTTGTTTTTTATTATTTTAGCACTTGCTTTTTTTGTACTACAAAATGTTCCAGGCTCATTTTGTATATTTCCTGCCCAGTTCTAGGATCAGCTATTTAACTATGAAGGCCTCATTATTTCTGTTGGAAAATGGTATTAGAAACCAAAATCTGGGTACTGAATTGCTCATTGCTACTGGGATATCATTGCTTCTAGGTACACTCAGCTGACAGAGATATACTTGTATTTGCTAACCCATGTATGTACACATATCTATAAATATTTCTCTATGTAGCCATCTGTATCTATATAAATATAAACATAATTACATACTGATATCTGACACTAACCCATGATTTTCCCTCTTGCTTATCTATAATCTCCTACACCAATAGTGAAAAACATTAATCCCACCACATGCCACCTATTTACTTGTTCAATTTAGTATACATGTACAGTGGTTTCAGAGTTATCAACCCAATTCTTAATTTTTAAGGCATTTTATTGCTTAGATGTGGTTTATGTTGGGGAATTTTCCACATGAGTTTAAAGACATGTATTCTGCTATTGTTGGATGTCATATTCTATAAATGTCAATTAGATCAAATTAATTAAGTGATATTCAAGTAAGCTATGTATTTATTGATTTCCTGGCTACTTAATCCATCAATTATTGACAGGAACGTTAATGTATCCAAATACAATAGTAGATTTGCATATTTATCTTTCACTTGTATCAGTTTTTTGATTCATGTATTTTGATATCCTGTTGTTAGGTACATTCACATTTTGAATTGTTATGTGTCTTCTTGAAGAATTTACACATTTACCATTATATAGCGACACTCTCCTTTTTTAAAATTTTTTTTAATCATTGTTCAAGTACAGTTTTCTCCCTTTTACTCCCATTCCAGCCCGCCCACCCATTCCTCCCCACATCCCTCCCACTACCACCCTCCCCTAGCTTTTGTCCATGTGTCCTTTAAATTTGTTCCTGTACCCCTTCCCATTCTCCCCTGAAATTCCCTATTCTCTTCCCTCTGGTCACTGTCAGCCTGTCCTCTATTTCAGCATCTTTGACTATATTTTGCTTGTTTCTTTGTTTTGTTGTTTAGATTCCACTTAAAGGTAAGATCATGTGGTATTTGTCTTTCACTGCCTGGCTTATTTTGCTTAGCATAATACTTTCCAGCTCCATCCATGGTGTTGCAAAGGGTAGGAGCTCCTTCTTTCTTTCTGCTGCATAGAATTCCATTGTGTAAATGTACCATAGTTTTTTGATCCATTCATTTACTGATGGGCATCTAGGTTGCTTCCAGCACTTAGGTATTGTAAATTGTGCTGCTATGAACATTGGAGTACAAAGGTTCTTTTGTATTGGTGTTTTAGGGTTCTTGGGATATAATCCCAGCAGTAGAATTGCTGGGTCAAAAGGCAGATCCATTTTCAGTTTTCTGAGGAAGTTCCATACTGTGTTCCATAGTGGTTGTACCAGTCTGCAGTCCCACCAACAGTGCACTAGTGTCCCCTTTTCTCCACACCTCTCTAACAGTTGTGGTTTGTTGCTTTTTTATGACGGCCATTCTGACCAGTGTGAAGTGGTATCTCATTGTGGTTTTAATTTGCATCTCTCTGGTAGATCGCAATATTTAACATCATTTCGTGTGTCTTTGGATCCTCTGTATGTCCTCCTTAGAAAAGTATCCGTTCAAGTCCTTTGCCCATTTTTTAATTGGGGTGCTTGTTTTCTTAGAGTGGAATCATGTAAGTTCTTTATATATTTTGGAGATTAAACCGTTGTCTGAGGTATCATTGGCAAATATGTTTTCCCATACAGTTGGTTCTCTTTTTGTTTTGATACTGTTTTCTTTAGCTGTGCAGAAGATTTTTATTTTGATGAGATCCCATTTGTTTATTCCTTCCTTAATGTTACTTGCTCTAGGGGACATGTTAGTAAAAAAGTTTCTGCGTGAAATATCTGAGATTTTCCTACCTATGTTCTCCTTAGGACTTTAATGATGTCACAGTTTATATATGTCTTTTATCCACCTTGAATTTATTTTTGTATAAGGTGTAAGTTGGTGCTCAAATTTCATTTTTTTGCAGGTAGCTGTCCAGTTCTCCCAACACCATTTGTTGAAGAGGCTATTTTTACTCCATTTTATGTTGCTGCCTCCTTTGTGAAATATTAATTGACCATAGAGACTGGGGTTTATCTCTGGGCTCTCTGTTCTGTTCCATTGGTCCATGTGCCTGTTTTTTACACCTGTACCAGGCTGTTTTGATTACAGTGGCCTTCTAGTATAGTTTAATGTCTGGTATTGTGATCTCTCCTACTTTGCTCTTCTTTCTCAAAATTGCAGCAGCTATTTGGGACCATTTATGATTCCATATAAATTTTTGAAGTGTTTGTTCAATATCTGTGAAATAAGCCATTGGTACTTTAATAGGCATTGCATTGAATGTGTAAATTGCTTTGGGTAGTATGGACATTTTGATGATATTAATTCTTCCAATCCATGAGTACTGTATATGCTTCCATTTGTTTGTGTCTTCCTTGATTTCTTTCCTCAGTGTTATGTAGTTTTCTGAATACAGGTCTTTTACCTCTTTGGATATGTTTATTCCTAGGTATTTTATTTTTCATTTTGCTATTTCAAATGGGATTTGTTTCTTGATTTCTGCTTCTGCTGTTTCATTGTTGGTGTACAGAAATGCCATTGATTTCTGGATATTGACTTTGTATCCCGCTGTTTTGCCAAGTTCATTTATTAGGTCAATTAGCTTTTCACCTGAGTCTATAGGACTTCCTAAGTGCACTATCATGTCATCTGCAAACAGTGACAGTTTTGTTTCCTCCTGTCCGATTTGAATACCTTATATTTCTTTTTCTTGTCTCATCACTGTGGCTAAAACTTCCAATACTTTATTAAATAGAAGTGGTGAAAGTGGACAGCCTTGTCTTGTTCCTGATCTTAGAGGAAAAGATTTTACTTTTTCCCCATTGAGTATGATGTTGGATGTAGGTCTCTCATATATGGCCTTTATTAGGTTGAGGAATGCTCCCTCTGTTCCCACTTTGCTGAGTGTTTTTATCATAAATGGGTGCAGTACCTTATAAAATGCTTTTTCCCCATCTATTGATATGATCATGTGGTTTTTGTCTTTGCTTTTGTATATGTGATGTATTAAATTTACTGATTTGTGTATATTGTATCACCCTTGCCTCCCTGGGATGAATCCCACTTGGTCACGGTGTATGATCTTTTTAATGTATTGTTGGATACGGGTTGCCAGAGTTTTGTTGAGGATTTTAGTGTCAATGTTCATCAGCGATATTGGCCTGAAGTTTTCTTTCTTTGTTGTGTCTTTATCTGGTTTTCAGATTAGGATGATGTTTGCCTCATAAAAAGAGTTTGGGCATCTCCCATCTTTTTGGATTTTTTGGAATAGTCTGTGAAGGATAGGGGTTAACTCTTCCTTAAATGCTTTGTAGAATTCTCCTGTGAAATCATCTGGTCCAGGGCTTTTGTGTGTTGGAGTTTTTTGATTACTGCTTCAATTTCTTTTGCTGTTATTGGTCTGTTCAGGCTCTCTGCTTCTTTTTCATTGAGTTTTGGAAGATTCTATTTTCCTAGAAATTTGTGCATTTCACCTAGGTTTTCAAATTTCTTGGCATACAGTTCTTCATAGTAATTTCTTACAATCCTTTGTATTTCTGTAGTATCAGTTATAATCTCTCCTCCTTCATTTCTGATTGTGTTTATTTGTGTCTTCTCCCTTTTTTTCTTGATGAGTCTGCTTAAAGGCTTGTCAATTTTGTTTATCTTTTCAAAGAACCAGCTCTTGGATTCATTGATCCTTAGAATTGTGCTTTTAGTCTCTATGTCATTTAATTCTGCTCTGATCTCGGTTATTCCCTTCCTTCTACTTGCTCTGGGCTGTCTTTGTTGTCATTCCTCGAGTTCTTGTAGACATAGGGTTAGGTTGTTTGTTTGAAATGTTTCTATCTTTTTTAGGTAGGCCTGTATTGCTATGAACTTCCCTCTCAGGACTGCCTTGGCTGTGCCCCATAAGTTTTGGGTTGTTGTGAGTTCATTTTTGCTTGTTTCCAGAAACCTTTTGATTTCTTCCCTAATTTCATTCTTGACCCATTCATTGTTTAATAACATGCTATTTAATCTCCATGATTTTGAGTGTTTGGGTTTTTTTCCTTGGGGTTGGTTTCTAGCTTCAGTCCCTTGTGATCCAAGAAAATGCTTGGTATGATTTAAATTTTCTTGAAATTGTTGAGGCTTGTCCTTTGTCCTATCATGTAGTCTATCTTTGAAAATGTTCCATGTGCATTTGAAAAGAATGTGTATTTAGCTTCTTTGGAATGGAGGGCTCTGTATATATCAGTTAAGTCCATTTCATCTAAGGTATTGTTCAATGCCACAATATCTTTGTTGATATTTTGTTTGGAAGATCTTTCCATTTTTGACAGTGGGGTGTTAAAATCCCCCACTATAATTGTGTTGCTGTCAATATCTTTCTGGAAGTCCCCTAGGATTTTCTTTATGTATTTGGGTGCTCCTATGTTGGGTGCATATATATTTACAATATTTATGTCTCCTTGGTGGATTCTTCCCTTGAGTATTATGAAGTGACCTTCTGGGTATCTCTTTATGGACCTTTTGTGGAAGTCTATTTTGTCTGATATGAGTAGTGCTACCCCGGCTTTTTTTACTGTCCAGTTGCTTGGAAAATTTGTTCCCAGTCCTTCACTTTCAGTCTGGGCAGGTCTTTTATCCTGAGGTGGGTCTCTTGTAGGCAGCATATGTGTGGGTCATGTTTTCTTATCCATTCAGCTATTCTTTGTCTTTTGATTGGAGCATTAATCCATTTACGTTTAAGGTTATTATTGATAGGTACTTATTCATTGCCTTTTATTTACGTGTGTTCCTCTCTCCCTCTCTCTCTCTTCCTTCCTTTCCTTAAAGCAGTCCCTTTAGAATCTCTTGCAGAGCTGGTTTGGTGGAGGTGTATTCTTTTAGACTTATTTTGTCTGGGAAGCTTCTTATTTGGTCTTCTATCTTGATTGAGAGCCTTGCTGGGTAAAGTAGCCTTGGCTGCAGACCTCTGGTTCTCATTACTTGGAATATTTCTTGCTATTCTCTTCTGGCTTGGAGTGTTTCCATTGAGAAGTCAGCTGTTAGCCTTATTGGGGCTCCCTTGTATGTTACTTCCTGTTTCTCCCTTGCTGCCTTTAAGATTCTCTCTTTGTCTTGAAATTTTGCCATTTTAATTATGATGTGCCTTGAGGTGGGCCTCTTTGGGTTCCTCTCGATTGGGACTCTCTGTTTTTCCTGGATTTTTGTGACTTTTTCTCTCATAAAATTAGGGAACTTTTCCATCATTCCTTTTTCAAATAGGTTTTCTATTCCTTGCATTTCTTCTTCTCCTTCTGGTATCCCTATTATACAGATATTATTACTTTTCATATTGTCTTGCATTTGTCTTAATCTCTCTTTTCCTTTTTTTGCTCATTCTGGATGTTCTTTTCTACTTTGTCCTCAATTCGCTAATCCAATCTTCTGTTTCATCAATCCTGCTTTTCATTCCTTTTACTGTGTTCTTCAGTTCAGACATGACATTCTTCATTTCCTCTTGGCCCTTGTTGATACTTTCTATTTCCTTTTTCTTGATATAGTTTGCAGTGAGATCATTGTAGCTTCCCTGTAGTTTCTGGTAGCTCATTGTGAGTTCATTGAGCTTCCTGATAATCATTATTTTGAACTCAATATCTGATAGTTGAGTTGCCTGTTTTTCATTTAGCATTCTTTCTGAGGCTTCCTCCTTTCCCTTCATTTGGAGATTGTTTCTTTGTCTTCTCATTGTTCATGAGACTCTTCTTGTTTACCTCTGTTTCTTAAATTGATCTGTTCTGATTCCATGTGATTATGATGTGAACTTCTGTGGTAGAATACCTCTGAGATTCAGTGGTGCAGTCTCCTTCAGTATCCTGGTCTTCACAGCTTCCCCCTATTCTTTTTTGTGATCAATTGGAGGAGTAAGGCAAAATGGTTTAAGACAGAAGACAGTATTCTATGATATTCACAGTAGTAGCCAGCAGAGAAGAGTTGGTATGTCCTTTGGCTACTTATAGTGTTAACCGTGATCTTCCACCCCACTAGCCACGTTTTAGAAAGGATGGAAAGAAGATAAGACTCTTATTGGGGAGGAAAGGATTGTTTGTTGGATCTAGAAAGCTGTGAGGCTGTGGGAGGTCAGATTCTGATGTAGGGTGGGAATAAAGATTAGTAAATAGGAGTAGTGTGTAGAAGAATAGAGACAACCCCCACAATAATAGAGTTCAGGCGATTGCAAAGTGGGCTGAGATCTGGGAGGGGTGTTGTGTAGTATGTACAATTGTATGAACTAAGTTTTATTTACAGTGGTTTTATAGGAACAATCATGTGGCAGAATCTGTGAGTTCTAGATAACAAGAATAAGGAGTATAGAACCTTGAGTGGTGTACTAATAGAACACAAAATAAGGACAGCAAATTATTAACACACTATAAATGAGATAACAGGGGGAACCTATCAAATGATTGTATAACCAGCCAAGCAAAGAAGATTATACAGAAAGAAAAAGAATACCAAAATACTGCTAAAATAAAAAAATGTCAGAAAAGTGAGAAAAAGATAATACAAATTTTCAGTAACCTGCAGGCTCAAAAAAAAGCAGAAGATGGAATTCAGGAGAGATAAATTTGGAATGGAAGGAATAACACTAGGATGAAAGGAAGAGAAACAAGGAATTGAGAGATATAAAAATAATAAGAATTAAAAAATAAAGTCACTTAAAAAACAAGATAAAATCAAACAACAACAGCCAAAAAAAAAAAAAAAAAAACCCACCACCACCAACAAAAAAACCCTGTTGTTGGTTTCTAGCTGGCCAAACCAGTTTTTCTGGTCTTGCTGGCTTCAGCAGGCTGAGAGGGGTTTGGAATGCTTTTCACTCTTCCCAGTCAGTGTCAGTCAGTCTCCCATGTACTGTCCCCAGGGCCAGCAGCACTCCCTCCCCAGAGCCAATCTGATGCCTTCCCACAGGACCCTGGGTGTGGGTATAGGCACTCCCAAGCATGCTCTCTGGAGCTCACTGCTTTGGTAACCCCCCCCCCCCCCCCCCCGCCCCCGCTTCAGGCCCCAAAGAGTGCCTGCGTCTTTTTGTGGGTTCATGGTATAAGCTCCTTGGATCGAAAGGGGTAGCGCCCTTCCCCCAAATTTCACTGCTGCGGGCTCTATGTTCTCGAGAAACACTCACATCTTTTCCGGATTCACGGTGTAAGCTCCAGGGATCTCAAGGGGTTGCGCCCTTCCCTCAACTTCCCCTCCTTCAGGCTCCAGGAACCCGTGAAGTGCTGCATCTTTTCCGGGTTCACAGTGTGCGAGCTGGGAATCCCAAAGGGGCGTGCACTCCCCCAGTTCACCACCGTAGGCTCCAGAAACCTGAGAACACCTGTGCCCTTTCCTTGTTCAAGGCTGTGGGGTCTGGGTCTTTCAAAGAACCACACTCTCACTGGGTTGGGGGCATGGATGCAGGGCCAGGCTGCCCTTCGTTTCGCAGGCTGAGGCACTCACTCTTCCCAGGGCTATGCTTGGGTGGTCTCAGCCCCTGTGTGACTGTCTCTCAGTCTCACTCCCCTCTCTGTGCCTTCAAGCAACAAGGCATTCCCTGGTGCTGCTCAGTCCTTGTTGTCTCTGTAGTGATGCTCTTTATCCCTGACAATATCCTTTGTTCTAAAGTCTGCTTTGTTTGAAATTAATATAACTATTCCAGCTTTCTTCTGATTAATGTTATCATAGTACATATTTTCCAACCCTTTAATTTTAACCTCTAAGTCTTACATTTAAAGTAGGTTTTCTGTAGACAGCATATATTTGGGTCCCATGTTTTATCTGACAATCTCTATATTTTATTTAGTTGGTGTATTTAGAACACTTATTTAAAGAGATTAATGACATATTTGGTTTAACTCGTTTGTAACCATTTTTTTTACACTTAAGTGTAGACTTTTTTTTTAATTTATTCTGCTTGATGGTCTCTAAACTTCTTACATCTGTGGACTAGTACATGCCATTAATTTTGGAAATTTCTCAGCTAGTATTACATCAAATATTTTGGTTCTACTATTTTTCTTTTCCTTGTAATATTTCAGTTATATATGTTACATCTTTTGAAATTTCCTCACAGTTCTTGAATATTCTGTTCCTTTTTATCATCCATTTTTTTCTTTTTACATTTCAGTTTGGGAAGATCATATCAACCTATCTTCAGGTTCATTCAGCCTTGTAAAATCTACAGTATATTTATTTCCTGCTTTTTTTGTTTGTTTATTTATTTTTAGAGAAAGGAAAAGAGAGGGCGAAAGAGAGGGAGAGAAATATCTATGAGTGAGAGGTACATCAATTGGCTGCCTCCTGCACATCCCCTCTGGGGGCCGGGCCTGCAACCCAGGCATGTGCCCTGACTGGAAATCAAACCAGAGATCTTTGGGTTTACAGACTGGCACCCAATCTACCAAACCATACCAGCCAGGGCATATTTCCAGCTTTTTCTTTTGAATGCTTTTTAGAATCTCTCTGTTTAAATATTAATCTATTTTTGCATCACTTCTTCTCTATGATTTCCATCATAATCCTTTATATATTAATCATAGTTATTTTGAACTCCCTGCCAATCATTCCAAACTCTATATCATGTCCAAGTCTGGTTCTGATGCATACCTTGTCTTATTAGATTCTTCTTTTCTCATGTTTTGGCATGTTGTATTGGGTAATAGAAACTGAGGCCTGTAGTGTGAAGATTTACTCTAACTGTAGTGTGAAGATTTTACTCTAACTAGGAACTAGGCTTTGTTTAATGTTACTTATAACTATGAGACAAGCAGCTTCAAGCAAATTCCTAGTTTTTGTTTGTGTTTGTCTTCCCTTTTGACTTTGGACTTCTCTAATTGCACTTCCTCAGAGAGAGCTTGTCTTGCGATTCTTCCAGCTGTAATACACTATTCAACTAAACCCAGTTGGTGTGGTGGTAAGGTGTAGGAGAGGGAGCATTCTATAATCTTCCAGTTAAATGTTTGTTACATATTAAGCCTATGTTTTGGGCCTATGATCTTTACACTTGTTTCTTCTTATAGACTTTCTCCTACTTAAGCAAGACAGGAAGGGTAGAGATGAATGGTATGAAAGAAATTCCCTTCCTGCACAGTTCTGAGACAAGGCTCCCTTCAAGTGCTTCTCCCTGGAGAGCAGACATTTGTCATAAAGAAAGCTCTAGGCATCTTTCACAAGAATTTCTCATTGACACCCCTGCCAGAGCCACAGCAGGGTCTTTTTAAGATCATTATCATGAGAAATTGGTACAGTTCCTATAGGTGTAGTCTACAAAAATGTAAGGGTCCCATTAAGACAGGAGCCCCCGGATTTCTTTCTCTCTCTCATGTTAGTTCACACTCAGCCTCCAGAAACTCACCAAAATTATTATTTAACCAGTTTATGTTCTTGGCATCTGCTCCAGGTAAGCCAATCCCAGTTGTGACTCTCTGCAGATTTTAGCTGGCCATTTTTTTCTACAAATTCAGTACTTTTATGGATCTAATAAAATTCATTGATTTCAGCTTGCCCCAATGTTTCTTGTAATAATAGGAGTAACAACTTCTATGCTCTGTAACATCAGAGGTTTTAGGTTCTGCAGGGATGGTCATTCTCAGGCAAAATCTGGGTTGTATTTTCTGGGAGAGGTTGTGTTAAGCCAAAATGTACTACAAGTTTTTTAAAAACAATACTTTAAATGCAGTATGGAATGGTACATACAAAACAATGAAACTAGACCACCAACTTACACCATGTACCAGAAAAAACTCAAAATGGATAAAAGACTTAAACATAAGCCACAGGACCATAGCAGTACAAGAGGAAAATATAGGCAGTAAAATTTCAGATACCCCACACAGCAATATTTTTCCCAATACATCTTCTAGGGCAAGGGAAATAAGGGAAACAATACACAAATGGGGCTATATCAAAATAAAAATCTTCTCCACAGCTAAAGAAAACATCACTAAAGTGAAAAGGGAACTGACTGTGTGGGAAAACATATTTTCCAGTGATACCTCAGACAGTGGTTTGATCTCCACAATGTATAAAGAACTCATACTACTCAATGCCAGGAAAATAAACAATCCAGTTAAAACATGGGTAAAGGACGTGAACAGACACTTCTCCAAGAAGGACATGTGGAGTGCCCAGAGGCATGTGAAAGGATGCTCAGCATCAATAGCCATCAGAGAGATGCAAATTAAAACCACAGTGAGATACCACCTCATACCCCATACCAGTCAGAATGGCTGCCATTAAAAAATCAATTAAAAACAAGTGCTGGTGAGGATGCCAGAAAAGGGAACTCTAGTATACTGTTGGTGGGAATGCAGACTGTTGCAGCCACTGTGGAAAACAGTATGGAATTTCCTCAGAAAACTAAAAATGGAATTGTCTTTTGATCCAGTGATTCCATTGCTGGGATTATACCCTAAGAATCCTGAAACACCAATTCAAAAGAACCTATGTACCTGAATATTCATAGCAGTGTTATTTATAATAGCCAAGTGCTGGAAAGAGTCTAAGTACCCATCAGTAAATGAGTGGATCAAAAAACTGTGGTACATTTACACAAAGGGATGAACCAGAAAGAAAAAAGTAACTCCTACCCTTCATGACAGCATGGATGGAACTGGAGAGTATTTTGCTAAGTGATATAAGCCAAACAGTGAAAGAAAAATACCATATGATCTCACCTATAAGTGGAACCTAATAAACAAAACAAATACATGAGAAAAATAGAGCCAGAGGCATGGAAACAAGGAACAAACTGACAGGGACCAGAGGAGAGGGGGCAGGGGTATAAGGGAGGAAAGAAAGGGAAGAGCCTAGTTAAAGATCAAGTATAAGGCCTGACTGATGTGGCTTGAGTCCCAGCCTATGAACCAAAGGGTTGCCAGTTCAATTCATGTTCAGGGCACATGCCTGGATTGTGGGCCAGGTCCTCAGTTGGGGTCCAATGATAGGCAACCACACAGTGAGGTGTCTCTCCCTCTCTTTCTCCCTCTCTTCCCCTCCATCTAAAAATAAATAAATAAAATCTTTAAAAAAAGATCAAGTATAAATGGCCCATGGACATGGAAAACAGGTTGGGGATTGACTGTGGGAGTGAGGAGGGAGGTCAGGCAGGGGAGAACAATGGTGGAATTTGGGACAACTGTTAGAACAAGAATACAAAAATAATATAAAAAATAAATAAAGTATGAATATATGAATCTACAATGTCAATCAGTACAGTGAACTTAATAAAAAATCTGTACTAATAATTTTTTCTGTTCACTAAAGGAAAAATTATTGAGACTATTTTAGAAATTTAGTAAAAAATAATATTTTTTATTAAAATGCATAGGTGTGTTTTGAATTTAAACACCAAAGTGCTCAGACAGAACATCCTTTAAAGAGGAAGTTTTGTTATTCATCAAACCCTGATTACAATTTCACTTGAGAAAACCCACGGGAGTCCTATAAATCAAATGACATCTGAAGGGCTTCCTGATTATTTTTAAGGCTGCATTGTAAAAGGAATATGCTTGTATATATATGGAAGGTTGCCCCCCTTTTTAACTAGCTTTCTTTGAGTTTATTGTGCTTTAATTGACTTTGCATTGAATATATGAAACCAAAATGATAAAGTGGAATAGAAAGTGGTAAAAAATAGCCTATTGCATTTCAAAAAAACTTTTTTTCTTCAGACCTACTTATGAGAAAGGCACTTTAGAGTTATTCTGTGTATGCACATGAAAGGATATACTGGGAATCTTCTGTATTTATATAGCTTATTGACTCAACTCCCCAAAATTTCAAGGAAAAAAAGTATTGCTATTGTTTTATTTTTTATTCTATGCATTGACTTTTGGGCACTGACAAACAAGAAGTTTTCATGAGTAATTTTTTTAAGTCTCTCATGTCTCAGCAAAAATAAAAATCAAAAAGAAAAGTAAGGTAGTCTGTGAGGAGTAGATGCTGGAAAAGATACTCCATGGAGTCTGGGCTTTGAATACAGCCCACCTTAACTTGCTATGTACATCCTCTACTCTCATATTTTCTTTATCTTCCATCTATTATGAACCTCTAGATTTCCCTGGTTGGATTCTGAGGCATGTGCCATTACCCAAGTGAAATGATTTCTGGAATCCAACCATTTTTGATCTAGAAAAGACTGTAGGGATAAAATATTCCTTACTCATTGCTCAAAAGGAGAAGCTAATGTTCTGTAGAACTCCGATGATCTGGCCAAGATCACACAACTAGAACATCCACAAGCCATCCATCATTTCTCCTTTGCTGCTATCTTTCTTTTATAACAGCAAACTAGCAGGTCAGAGCACTGCATGGACTTCTGATTCTCTAGTTTTATTTTGTTGGCCAAGGGAGGGGATTGAGAAAAGCTTGAGTCAATTTTCATTTTGGTGTGTTCTCCTCAGTTAAGCTGTTCTTTGAGTCACATGTTGTTTTTCCTTTGGGGTTTAATTGCCATTACACTGAACATAAAAATAACCCAGGATCTTAACATTTGTGTGTGCAGCAAGAACACTTGATTATAACCTCTTCATCAGTCCTATTTGGAAAGGCCACAGTCCTGTGCTATGTAAGGATTTTTCCTCCCTGGAGCTTTTCTTCTTTGTGTGGGGAGCCAGCTTCTCCCTTGAGAAGGGCCAGGTGTAATCTTTCTGCTTATGTAACAAGCCCCCTTTTCTCTGCATACAAGAAGAGCTCTTGGGCTCTGTAGTAAGCCTGTGACTATGCTAACTGCCCGTCAGTTGGGATCAGAGTCAGACAGCCTTTCTATCATGATGCTCTCTGGCTCCTGTCTGGATCCATGTCCTTCGACTCCAATTCAGGGCTGGCTGGCTGTTCATTGCATTTGATATATTTCTCCTTTTGGGTTTGGTTCTATCCATATTTTATCTTGTAAATGTTTGCTCTCTGTACTCAATTCTCTCTCCAACTTAGTCAACAATTGTTTTCTGCATCAACACTCTTCTGATTCTGGGTGTTTATCTGGTTGTTGTATTTGTCTTTCTCGCTCACTTTTACTTCCTTTTAATTCTCTCACTGTTGAATTTCTTTTTAAATTAACTTTATAATAAAAATCATCATTTATTTCTCTCTGGGGCTCTTAAGGTGGCCCTGACTCTCAATCATCTTTGCTTCCTGTGAACAATGCCTCCTCCACATATTCACACAAAAGAGCAAACTCTTTGACACACATGTCTTTTTACATATATATATATATATATATATATATATATGATGATCTAATGAATTTTGCCTACTAGTGAAAATAGAGTCTACCTGAAAAATACCTCCAAATTCATTGGCTTCAAAGACATTTTACTGATTGTGACAAAGGTTAAGCAATGCATCTGGTGTCGATGACTTAAAACTTCTTTGCTTCTGATATCAATAAGAAATGACTCAGACACATCACACTTACTGTTTTCCACTGCTTGGGAAGCTCTTTCTTCTACTCATTGCTTTATTAATTCCTGCTTAAAATTCATGAATTGATATCACCTCTTCATAGAAGTGATCCCAATCCTCCAGAATGAATTATATATTTTTATTTAATCCTTCTATTTTGTTGATAGCTCAGACCTCTCCTTTGAACTCCAGAATGATATCCAACTGCCTCCGTGGTATCTCCAATGGATGCCCAATAGGCATCTTAAACTTAACAAATACAAACTGAACTTTTCATTTGTTTTTTCCAAACCTGGTGTTCCTCATTTTAGTAAATTTTATCATTGTTGACCTAGTTACTCAATTCTAAAACCTTAGAGTCATCTGTCTTAGGTTGAGTTTCTTAGAAGCAAAGACTGAGATGAAGATTATTGTGCAAATGATGGATTGTGAGAGAACCCTCAGGAAAAACTTGTAAGGGTGTGGAGGAAGCTGTACAGGGCAAGAGAAAGAGCTTGGCAGAGATTTAGGTTCTGTGGGAGTTTAGCCTCAGCCTGATGCCACAGAAAGCTGTGGAGAATGAATGGCATGAGAACTGGCTCTGTGAGGCCAGGGTCTGGGTTTTGTTGCCTCAGTATCAGTGACAAGCTTCCCCCTTCTACCCAACATTTCTACATCAATGGGATCCACTGAGTAGGTAAAGTCTCTAGAAAATGAGGCAGCTAAGAGCCATTAGCAAGCAACACTCACAACAAGTTAGGAATATGTGCACCAAGCTGATGAAAGGGTATGCACAAAGCATTGAGAATTTACTATACCATTCTGAATTTATTTTGTCCTCTCACAGAACTGCATCTTCCACATTCAATCAATCAGCAAATCCTAATAATCCTACCCCAAACTATATTTCAATCCAACCATTTTCTCACTATCTTAATATCACCTTAGTCTAAACCACCATCTTTCACCTGGACTACTGTGAATCATCTTGTCAGTAATCGTAATCCTCCCTCCCACAAGAAGTAAGAAATAAAAGGACTAAAATTGTTTTCTTGAAGATATGCCATAAGACCAATCCAAAAAAAAGAGGGGGGAATTGCACTTACAGAAGTAGAATGGCTCCCCTCAGCAAACTTACACTGATGAGACTAAGTGAACCAGCATACCCAAAGAAAAAATATTTTAATCAAGGTAGAAGCTGGTCAACTAAGGAAGCCACACAAAGAAGAATAGCAAAGAGAAACACTGAAAGAGACTCCGGAAGTCTCAATCAGTGGATATCACAATTATCCCTTTGATGAGATCAATTCTATTTTTATTTTTATTTATTTATTTTTTATCCTCACCCAAGGGTATACTTAGAGAGAGAAGAGATACAAACACACACACACACACACACACACACACAGTGAGAGAGAGAAAAACATTGATGTGAGGGAGAAACATTGATCAGTTGCTTCCTGTATGTGCCCCAACCAGTGATTGAACCTACAACCTAGGTATGTCCCCTGACCAGGAATCTAAACCATGACCTTTTGATATACAGATGATGCTCCAACCAGATGAGCCACGCTGCCAAGGCAATCAACTCTGTTTTAACCTGCTGCCATTCAAGTCAGTCACCCAAATCCCTCATTTCTTTGCTCTGATTCCATGCTCACGAGGTATATAGAAGGCATAAGGAATATGAGTAGTTTTACAATAATGACAGTTTTTCTCATTGTTGCGTAATTCATCAATATTTTGATATAAAAAACCACAAAGTGATGGATTTCCCAGTCCACAAGTCTGATAGCCAGACCACAGACTATGGCAGCTTCCCCAGGATGTATGGCGGGTTATGTTTTCCATAAATGGCCACAGCAAAAGCTCTAGTTCCACTACTTTGCCATGCCCCCATCAAGAAGTGGGAGTCCATTTCCCCTCCCCTTGAACCTAGCCATAGCCAAATTGCAGATTCATTAAAAAAATAAATAAATGCTGTTTTTTAAGCCACTAAATTTTGAAGTGGTTTGGTACATGACAACAGATAACCAGACAAGAGGTAACCATTGTCATAGAAGCCTAATATTGCCATTCAACTACATGAATTATTTTATTTCTTCTTTAATTCCATAGTTTCTATGATCCTCACACTCTGCTTTTGTCACATTGGAATATTCATACCTGCTCAGGTTCAGTCTTACATATGTGGGATCTTGGATGACTTCAGGCATTCATGTGGCTCCCCTGCCCATTTATTAAAAGGCTGACATTCCCTACAGTTTTCTCTGGCTCCTATTCTTTTGCTCCATTTGAATTTTTTTCTGTACAATCATGGGTACAACTTTTCTACCTACCCTACTCCCTTAATGGTTTCACTTAGTTGCATAGCTTTGATACGATTTTTATACTATAGACTGTAACATTTTATTGCCAGATTGAACCTCACTGTGCACTCTAAATAATACTGCTCACTTGAGCTATACACTTGGATGAATAATAGACACCTCAAACTTAATGTTCAAACTAGCCTCCTGATGTTACCTCAAAAATGTTCCTATCTTTCTTATCTCAGTAAATGGCAATTACATATATTTGGTGTGCTCAGATTGAAAATTAGAGAGGAAGGTGGCTGGAAGGGAGGGAGGTGAAGGATATTTATTATAAGGAATTAATTTATGTGATTACAAACACAGGCAAATCACAAGATCTGTAGAGTGATTCAGCAAGCTGGAGACCCAGGAGAGGCCATGGTGTAGTTATAGCCCATCATAAAGGACCTCAGCCAGCCTCCTGCTTTTTGTCTTCGGGTAAAGCCGCAGAGAGAGTGGGGTCCTCCAGCCTGGCCTCCCTTCACCTGAGAGCTCCTGGGGCTGGGAACCTGGCTTCCTGGACCCCAGACTGCCTGCTCCTTGCGGGACACCATGCTACCGCCCCTGAACCCAGGCACCAGGCGTGACGTCACAGTGGCTGAACGCCCCAGCCTCCCAACGAACCAAGGAGCCCACCACTAGTTTCAGGTGGCCTGTGAGAACTCTACGAAGGGTAAGGGGAGGATTCTTCTTCTGGCGCATAGTTTCCCCAGCCTGTGCCAGAGCCTGGGTCTCTGGACTACCTTTAGAGAGAGCCCAGGGGTGGTGGAGCCTTTGGAAGCTTTCTGACAGATTTCCGTCAGTAAGAGATAACTTTCAGAATGGCAGGAACAAGTATGGTGTGTGACTGATTTCAAGGCATGATGGCTGCAAAAGCGTTTTTTATAGATCCAAAGCACTCCTCCAAACTCCACACCAGGACAGCACCTACTTCAAGATATTACTAGTGGGTGCCAG
The DNA here is from genome assembly GCF_004126475.2 of Phyllostomus discolor. NCBI lineage: Eukaryota > Metazoa > Chordata > Mammalia > Chiroptera > Phyllostomidae > Phyllostomus > Phyllostomus discolor. The sequence goes on along the minus strand of NC_040911.2, from coordinate 68,568,126 downwards.
ACCATCCACCAACTAGTTCTGTAGCACTTCCTCACCTTCTTCCCCAACCCAGGCCAGCTCAGCCCTATCAAAAGCCGAGGAGGCTTGGGTTATTATGGAAGATGTGAGCTCAAACTTTCAGAACCAACTGCAACCTCGTTCCTTAGTGAAACTTATGACCAGAGAAGTAATCCAGCAGAGACAGAAGACAGTATCTCTCTGTTTGAAAGCTGAACCTGAAGAGCTGGTGGTCTTTGAAGATTTGAATATATTTCACTCTCAAGAAGAATGTGTGAGCCTGAATCCCACTCAACAGCTCACCTTGGGGAAGGAAGAAGCCAATGTTGGGAAGATGATGTTATTGGTCAAAGACGGTAATCCTGAGGATGAAGACCTTAGAGAAAATTCTTCAGATTTTGATGAAATGGATTGTTCTACAGTCTCTGAGAAACCTCCAGATTATGGAAATGAAAAAAGAATAAATACATTCATTCCAAAGGAAAAGAAAATTAGAAATATCTTAGTTACCATTGAAAATGATATTCCACTAGAGGAACTCTCAAAATTTGTGGATACAAATGTTATTGCTCTTATCTGAAATCAGAAAACAAGAAGATGGTACACTCATCCACAGTGTGGGAAACAGCTTACCAAAAGTTCTTACCTTATTTCCCACCAGAAGACTTACACTGGAGAAAACCCCTATGACTACAGTAACTGTAGGAAAAGCTTCTATCATAAAACAAATTTTAATAAACATGAGCAAACCCATACAAGAGAGAAACTTTATTCACATTCTGAGTGTGGAAATAAGTTTCATCAAGATCCTAATCAGAGTCACTGTGAAGGAATCCATATAAGGAAGAAGATATTTAAGTGTCCAGAATGTGGGAAAACCTTCCCAGAGAACAGATAGTTTGTGCTTCATCTGCAGTATCACATGGTTTAGAGGCCATATGGTTGCAAAAAAATGTGGGAGAAAATTTGGTCAGCTGTCAAACTGTACCTGGCATGAGAAAACCCATTCAGCACATAATACCCAAAAGCAGAAGTGAGATTGGGAAACATCTGGTGGTTTTGCTTTAAACTGAAGTGTTTCATAAGGAATTCTGAATTCCCAGGTTGTCTAAAAAGATACAGATATGTGAAAACCTCATAATAGCAAAATTGGATTAAATATCCATTTGGCTGAAATCTCAACTTTTAAAAAAATTCACAGGGATGAAAACATCCTCAAGGACTATACCTCAGACTCCAGGTTTTGGGGACTAAGAAGCTTCCTTTTGTGAATTTATACAACAATATACAAATTACAGATCCCTTTCCTTAGAAAGGTTTTGAACATGAATCTGGAGGCTACTTATGTGCTAGGTGAACAAAGTGACTCTTGTGTACTGAAAGTATACCTATTTTTTCCCTGCATATGAATTCACACTTGAGAAAAGACAGCACAAAGCCCCTTTTCTAAACTGGCATTCCTCCTAAAAGAACCAAACTACTCATTTATTAAGGCAAAGGTTTCTATTAACAATTCATATAATCCTCTAAGAACACCCACTTAAAGTTTGACTGTTGAAAGTGATTGTTTACTTTGGAATGTGGGAAAATACAGCAATTGAATAACGAAAGCTTATTCTGCCATTTGTATTTGATTTAAACTAGCAATCAGTTTCAGTAACGTTTCCAATTGATGGTGAAAAGTGACTTTTACAAAAATGCTTTTCATAACAATTTTAAAATGTCTATTGTTTTTACTGTTTCTTGATCAGCTAGTAGTTGCTCAAACAACTCTCTCATGCCTTTTTCTTGATGTGAAAGAAGTTCAGATTCCTCAGGCCCCACCACCCAGCCCTGCTCCTGAAAAAGCTCTTCAGACTGTTGTCCATCTGCTGAGGCAAGAAGAAAACTTGCTAGAAAGGAAACTCCAAGAACCTGAAAAAGAAGAGGAAGACATTGGCTTGGATCCATGGCTGCTCAATAACTTTACCATTTGCTTAATTCTCCTCTGAACAGTTACCAGAACTTTGGCAATGAGTGGTCATTACCTCACATGCAAAGTGTTTTATTTTTAGAATGTATGTCTCCATTGACCAGCTCACATTGCCCCTCTAAGAGACAGGATTCCATTGTCTTCATTGTTGTGGATATTTGTTCTCTTTGGCATCCTGATATCCTAACTTTTCTGACTTGTCTTCCCAGAGGCAAGACCAGCAGTATCTTCACAGGACCCTGTGGTGTGTGATTTTAAGGATTCTTGATCAGTTTTGCTCTTTTCAGGTTTCTCAGATTTTTACATTGGTATTTTGATTGGAATAGGTTAATTCTCTAAACTATTTTGAAAAATTTGTTAACCTTACAAATTTTATTTCCCACACCAAAATATGTCTTTTTATTTCTTAGAATATCCCTGAATAAAGTTTTCTAATTTTCTTCATGTAAGTTCTATACAATTTTGTTATTATAAATTGATTTTTATTATATTTCCTAGTTATTTCTCAAATATAGGAAAGTTATTTTAATTATGTGTTTGTGAAACTAGCCACCTCATTGAATGTTATTAATTTTCAATAATTTCTCAGTTTTATTATAATTTGTGGTTAAAAATTATACTATATACAAATTTTTAAAATATTAATCTTATCAAAGACACTTTCATAGAAACACCCAGATAATGTTTAACCAAATATCTGGACACCCCATGGCCCAATCAAGTTGACACATAAAATTAACCATTATAAACAGCAAGTATAATATTTTCCTTGAACCTTCTGTTACCAGTTCTGGAAGCCCCTGCCTTGGTTTCTAGAGGTTTACACTGTACCTTTCTTCAGAGGATGTCCTAGGGCTACTGGAAACACAGTACCCATGTGGAGCAGAGTCAGCATGCACAGAGAACAATGAGTTTCTTGGAATTTGCCTCCCCTAGGGTATCCCTGAGCCAATGACAGATGGTGCAGGAATATGAAGCCCCTGCTTTAAAATCAGATCTCCTTCACTCCCATCCTGGGTTCTCCTGGTGCTTAATAAAATACTTGCACATGAATTTTTATCTCAGAGTCTACTTCTTAGGAAACCTGGCTTAAGGTAGCAGCAGTTCTTATCATACCTTTTTGGCTTTGATGAATGTTCTCTCTTCCTTCTTGAAGCCAGCCCCTTTTCAGTTTTAATCAATGATTTGAAGTTTCACAATGCTTAAATATCATCAAATGGTCAATTTAAAGTATTCTTTCTGTCAGTATAACTAAGAAGAAAGCCTCAGAGTTAGGTAGGTATGAGCTCTAGAGTCAGCATGTACCTCTAGTCCTGCCTTCTGTGGGGAAAAGAGAGAGTCAACCTTGCTACAGTGTCCAAAGAGAGAAATCTCAACCTTCAACACTTCTCAGCATCAGAATTTGGGGCAACCTGCCTGTCACATGCTACACTGAATGCTTTTCCATGAAATAAGAGCACTAGGGAAGAAGCCAGCTCTGGAACTATTAATAAGATTCAGTAAGCATTTAATTTATACATGTGATGATTTATTTTATAATTGCAGGTTTCTGGAGGGTATGTCTTTCCCTTCCCAAACCCCCATTGACTTAAAGATAATTATTAAAATGGCTTGGATATGCTCATAATGTGGAAGTTTCACATTTCTTAAAATGACTGAACCCCTGTGTCACTGAGCACTTTTTGAAGAGAATTGGGGGCAAGAACCTCACCCCAATGAGTGGAATATTCTTTTTTAAAAAATTCTTGAATAGGAACCCATTTTAATTACATTTTTGCTCTTCTCTTTGCAAGAAACTACCCAGGAAACTGGAAAACAGTTGTTTGAAGAATCTGATAATAATCAGTCAAATAAAGCCCTTTACAAAATAGTTATACAATGTTCTTTGAAGCCAGGGCATTTCAAGGGATTTTCCTCTAGTTGATGAAACTAGGTCATCAAGCTATGAGATTTTGTGTGCATGTACACACATATAAACACAGACACATGCACAGTTATCACTTCTTTAAAGCCTGGAGTAGCCTGTGATGAATGTTGACACACTGTGAGAAAGGAGGAAGATGAGAGAGAACCCATGCATATTTAAACAAGCACTTAGTTAGTCAAAATCTTCTTGGTGGTCTGACAGCTTTCTCAGTCCCACTCTGTAAGTGACCTAAAGACAGGCAACACCACTGCACATTTTTTCCAGTATATGTCTCACCTCTCTTTTCATATTTGCTTCCCATCTCAGGTTTGGTTACCCTCTTTGCCTTCCCTCACCTTCAAGGCTACACAGCAGATGAGATACCCTTTATGAAGTTAAGTAAATGCCCACCAGATAGATGAAGAGAGAGAGATTCCCAGCCAAAGCACTAGCAACACATTGGCATGGAAACAAGAAATGGAGTCACATGTCAGGACACTCAATTGGTCCATTATGGCTCAACTCTAAAAGGTAGGAATGGAACAGTAAGCAAAATCCACTCAAGGAGAAATTCATAGTCAGGCAGGAGTTTGGGTTGAAATAGCTAGTAAAGTTCTTTGGCCAGAGGAAGGACATATCCCATGAAGTTTTCAGGGAGATCACTTGGGCAGCAGTGTGGACAATGACTTGATGGAACAATAATGGGGGCAGGAAGACTAGACAGAGGCTGTTGAGGTTTGATGGTCCAGATCAGAGGGTAAGTACCAGGATATAGCATAGGAGAGAAGGGCAGATAACAGACATATTTGTTGCGTAGAACAGTTAGGAAGAAAGGATTTTGGAAGTCAAGTCACTGTGACTGAAGATGGTGCTGTGGAAGAAGCATAGGAAAGCAGTCTCCCTAGGATCTTCCCTCAACTCTGATGTAAGCAGGGAATATGCTACAAGTGCTCAGTAATTACTTGCTGACTCAACTGAGCTGATATTTATCTCTGATCTCAATCATTATCTGATAGAGGCAATAAAATGATGAAATTGCAAATAATATAACTTTGGTTGATCTCTGGTTCTTTCTCCATTTATAAAATGAGTGAGCTGGATGAGGATCCTGGCTGAGATCTCCAGCTCTTATGCATCAAGTAGGCCAGTTCTCAGGGGAACGAGCTGGAAGCCGTCTTCTGTGACAATGTTGGCAGAATTCTTGAGGGATGGGCAGACTGGATGAGCATGTTCCAGACCTCCTCCAAACTCAGATCTAAGCAGGAGACTGCTGCATTTATTGATTTCTGTTGTTCACAGGCACTAAAACAGTCCTCATTTCTGAAATTCTCTATAGTGGGATAAATAAAATGAGCCTTACTGGGGGCAGGGGTTCCTCTGTTGCCATGGTAGGATTACTGATGGTATAAAATTGTGTTTTAATTTAAAATGAGATTTCTTTCAGTTGGCTGAAATGATGTTACTTTTGACACCTACTCAGTGTCTTGAAAACAACCTACTTCTCTTGGCTTTGTTTCCCCCAGCCCCTGAGAGGGGATCCCTGGATTGTTGATGGAGCTATTCAGCAATAGCCTGCAAATATTTCACTGGTAACATTCTCTTGATTGATTCACTAGGGTTTCCCCCTGGGTGCAAGTGGGAACCTGTGGCTTGAGCACCCCCAGACAAATCTTGCTAGCTTTGCCTTGAGTTTTGGGAGTTTGTTGGCAAAGAACTTAAAGGGAGAGCAAGAAGATTCCCAGTGCAATCTTATCCCAGACTTCACCCCTGCTTAAGTCACTTTCTGCTGTTGTGCTCTGGCACACTGTTTTTCCTTGTCGATTCCATGAAGTGAGTGGGAGGCTATACAGTGAACACTGTGTGCTCCTGGTTTAAAAGAAAGAAAGGAAAAAGGAAAGGTCCTGTACAGTTCTATAATTATTTCAAATCCAGTCCTTGATTACTGTAGGAAGGGGAGGCAGAGAACACACTTAAGTGAGCACTCTGGGATGGAATTTTTCTCAGTGAAAATGCTGGCAAGAGAAGACCCCTGGACTCAGAAACTTTGGTTCTAAATTTACAGCTTTCTTGTCTATGAAATTGTGGAGGGGAGTTATCTTATTCTACTGCGTATTACAGGTCTGAGGTTTCTAGAGATGTTCCCCTAGTTGTTAAGCTAATAGTTTTCTCAATCTGTGTGGTTAACAAGCAGAGGCCAAGGGAGAAACTTCTACATAGATAGATGTTTCTATCTCTCTTAGATAGAAGCTATCCAAGGTGCTGAGGAGCTAGAGGGATCTGAGTAATCTTTCAAACTAGGAATCTTCTGAAGATAAATGAAAATGTTCTTAAGTTTCCACTAGACCACAGGTCTAAACAGAAACAATCACCTACACAAATCAGCACTCCTTACATAAGAGTACTCTGGTGAGTATTTCACTCTTCTTCCTTCTCCCTACCATTACAGGATTAGTCCCATGGCCCTTGTTAGTTCACTCTTTATCAAGGAGATTGTATCAGACACTTTAAAAAAAATTTTAATTGTTGTTAAACAGTTTTCTCCCTTTTACTCCCATCCCAGCCCCCCCAGACCTCCCCATCTCCCTTGTTTTTGTCCATGTGTCCTTTATACTTATTCCTGCAAATCCTTCCCCTTTTCCCCTGAAATTCCCTCCCTTTTCCCCTCTGGTCACTGTCAGCCTGTTCTCTATTTCAGTGTTCTTGGTTATATTTTGCTTGTTTGTTTGTTTTGTTGATTAGGATCCTGTTACAGGTGAGATCATATGATATTTGTCTTTCACCACCTAGCTTATTTTGCTTAGCATAATGCTTTCCAGCTCCATTCATGATGTTGCAAAGGTGGGAGCTCCTTCTTTCTTTCTACTGCATAGAATTCCACTGTGTAAATGAACCATAGTTTTTTGATCCATGCATTTACTGATGGGCACATAAGTTGCTTCCAGCACTTGGCTATTGTAACTTGTGCTGCTATGAATATTGGGGTACACAGGTTCTTTTGGATTGGTGTTTCAGGGTTCTTGAGATGTAATCCTAGCAGTGAAATTCTCGGGTCAAAAAGCAATTCCATTTTCAGTTTTCTGAGGAAATTCCATACAGTTTTCCATAGTGGTTGTATCAGTCTACAATTCCACCAACAGTGCAGTAGGGCTCCCTTTTCTCCACATCCTCTTCATTTGTTGCTGTAGGATGGCTATTCTGACCGGTGTGAAGTGGTACCTCATTGTAGTTTTAGTTTGCCTCTAAATTTAAATCTAAAATTTCTCTGATAGCTAATGATACTGAGCATCTTTTCATATGCCTCTGGACCCTCTCTATGACCGCCTTGGAGAAGTGTCTGTTCAAGTCCTTTGCCCACTTTTAATTGGGTTGCTTGTCTTCTTGGAGTGGAGTCATGTAAGTTCTTTGTATATTTTGGAGATTAAACCCTTGTCTGAGGTATTATTGGCAAATATGTTTTCCCATACAGTTGGTTCTCTTTTTGTTTTCATATTGTTTAGCCATGCAGAACCTTTTAATTTTGATGAGATCCCATTTGTGTATTCTTTCCTTTATGTCCCTTGGTCTAGGGGACATGTCAGTAAAAAAGTTTCTGCGTGAAATATCTGAGATTTTCCTACCTACATTCCCCTCTAGTACTTAAATGGTGTCATGTTTTATATTTAAGTCTTTTACCCACCTTGAATTTATTTTTGTATAAGGTGTAAGTTGGTGCTTGAATTTCATTTTTTTGCATGTAGCTGTCCAGCTCTCCCAACACCATTTGTTGAAGAGGCTATTTTTATTCCATTTTATGTTGCTGCACCCTTTGTCGAATATTACTTTGACCATAGAGACTTGGGTTTATTTCTGGGCTCTCTGTTCTGTTCCATTGGTTCATGTGCCTGTTTTTATGCCAGTACCAGGATGTTTTGATTACAGTAGCCTTGTAGTATAGTTTAGTGTCAGGTATTGTAATCCCTCCTATTTTGCTCTTCTTTCTCAAAATTGCAGCAGCTATTTGGGGTCATTTATGGTTCCATATAAATTTTTGAAGTGTTTGTTCAATGTCTGTGAAATCAGCCATTGGTCCTTTAATAGGTATTGCGTTGAATGTGTAAATTACTTTGGGTAGTATGGACACTTTGATGGACATATTAATTCTTCCAATCCATAAGCACTGTATATGTATCCACTTGTTTGTGTCTGCCTTGATTTCTTTCCTGAGTGTTATGTAGTTTTCTAAATACAGGTCTTTTACCTCTTTGGTTACATTTATTCCTAGATTTTTTTTTTTTTTTGCTATTTCAAATGGGATTTTTTTCTTGATTTCTGCTTCTGCTGTTTCATTTTTGGTGTACAGAAATGCCATTGATTTCTGGATATTGACTTTGTATCCCGCTGTTTTGCCAAGTTCATTTATTAGGTCAAGCAGTTTTTTGGTGGAGTCTATAGGATTTTCTCTGCACGCTATTATGTCATCTGCAAACAGTGACAGTTTTGTTTCATCCTGTCTGATTGGGATGCCTTTTATTTCTTTTTCTTGTCTGGAAAAAGAAATAAAAGATTGCTGTGGCTAAAACTTCCAGTACTATATTGAATAGAAGTGGTGAATGTGGACAGCCTTGTCTTGTTCCTGATCTTAGAGGAAAAGATTTTACTTTTTCCCCATTGAGTATGATGTTGGATGTAGGTCTCCCATATATGGCCTTTATTAGGTTGAGGAATGCTCCCTCTGTTCCCACTTTGCTGAGTGTTTTTATCATAAATGGGTGCTGTACCTTATCAAATGCTTTTTCCCCATCTATTGATATGATCATGTGGTTTTTGTCTTTGCTTTTGTGTATGTTGATGTATTACATTTACTGATTTGTGAATATTGTACCACCTTGCCTCCCTGGGATGAATCCTACTTGGTCATGGTGTATGATCTTTTTAATGTATTGTTGGATACGGGTTGCCAGAGTTTTGTTGAGGATTTTAGCGTCAATGTTCATCAGCGATATTGGCCTGAAGTTTTCTTTCTTTGTTGTGTCTTTATCTGGTTTTGGAATTAGGATGATGCTGGCTTCATAAAAAGAGTTTGGGCATCTCCCAACTTTTTGGATTTTTTGGAATAGTCTGTGAAGGATAGGGGTTAACTCTTCCTTAAATGCTTTGTAGAATTCTCCTGTGAAATCATCTGGTCCAGGGCTTTTGTGTGTTGGAGTTTTTTGATTACTGCTTCAATTTCTTTTGCTGTTATTGGTCTGTTCGGGCTCTCTGCTTCTTTTTCATTGAGTTTTGGAAGATTCTATTTTCCTAGAAATTTGTGCATTTCACCTAGGTTTTCAAATTTCTTGGCATACAGTTCTTCGTAGTAATTTCTTACAATCCTTTGTATTTCTGTGGTATCAGTTATAATCTCTCCTCCTTCATTTCTGATTGTGTTTATTTGTGTCTTCTCCCTTTTTTTCTTGATGAGTCTGCTTAAAGGCTTGTCAATTTTGTTTATCTTTTCAAAGAACCAGCTCTTGGATTCATTGATCCTTAGAATTGTGCTTTTAGTCTCTATGTCATTTAATTCTGCTCTGATCTCGGCTATTCCCTTCCTTCTACTTGCTCTGGGCTGTCTTTGTTGTCGTTCTTCGAGTTCTTGTAGATGTAGGGTTAGGTTGTTTGTTTGAAATGTTTCTATCTTTTTTAGGTAGGCCTGTATTGCTATGAACTTCCCTCTCTGGACTGCTTTGGCTGTGCCCCATAAGTTTTGGGTTGCTGTGAGTTCATTTTTGCTTGTTTCCAGAAACCTTTTGATTTCTTCCCTAATTTCATTCTTGACCCATTCATTGTTTAATAACATGCTATTTAATCTCCATGATTTTGAGTGTTTGGGTTTTTTTCCTTGGGGTTGGTTTCTAGCTTCAGTCCCTTCTGATCCAAGAAAATGCTTGGTATGATTTCAATTTTCTTTAATTTGTTGAGGCTTGTCCTGTGTCCTATAATGTGATCTGTCTTTGAAAATGTTCCATGTGAATTTGAAAAGGATGTGTATTTAGCTTCTATGGGATGTAGGGCTCTCTCTCTCTCTATATATATGTTAAGTCCATGTATCTAGGGCATCGTTCAATGCCACAGTATCTTTGCTCATATTTTGTTTGGAAGATCTTTCCATTTTTGACAGTGAGGTGTTGAAATCCCTTACTGTAATTGTGTTGCTGTCAATATCTTTCTGGAAGTCCTGTAAGATTTTCTTTATGTATTTGGTTGCTCCTATTTTGGAAGTATATATATTTACAATGTTTATGTCTTCTTGGTGGATTCTTCCCCTGAGTATTATGAAGTGACCTTCTGGGTTTCTCTCTCTTTATAGCCCTTTTTTCGAAGTCTATTTTGTCTCATATAAGTATTGCTACTCCAGCTTTTTTTTCTTGTCTGTTTGCTTCGAAAATTTGTTCCCAGACCTTCACTTTCAGTCTGGGCAGGTCTTTTGTCCTGAGATGGATCTCTTGTAGGCAGCATATGTGTGGGCAATACTTTCTTATTCATTCAGCTATTCTATGTCTTTTGATTGGAGCATTTAATCCATTTACGTTTAAGGTTATTATTGATAGGTACTTATTCATTGCCATTTATTTACGTGTGTTCCTCTCTCCCTCTCTCTCTCTTCCTTCCTTTCCTTAAAGCAGTCCCTTTAGCATCTCTTGCAGAGCTGGTATGGTAGAGGTGTATTCTTTTAGACTTCTTTCATCTGGGAAGCTACTTTTTTGGCCTTCTATCTTGATTGAGAGTCTTGCTGGGTAAAGTAGCCTTGGTTGCAGTCCTCTGGTTTCATTACTTGGAATATTCCTTGCCATTCTCCTCTTGTTTAGAGCATCCCATTGAGAAGCCAGCTGCTAACCTTCAGGGCTCCCCTGTATGTTACTTGTTGTTTCTCCCTTACTGCATTTGAGATTGTCTCTTTGTCTTTGAATTTTGCCATTTTAATTATGGTGTGTCTTGAGGTGGGCCTCTTTGGATTCCTCTTGATTGAGACTCTCTGTTTTTCCTGGATTTGTGTGACTTTTTCTCTCATAAAATTAGGGAACTTTTCCATCATTCCTTTTTCAAATAGGTTTTCTATCCCTTGCTCTTCTTCTTCTCCTTCTGGTATCCCTATTATACAGATATTATTACTTTTCATATTGTCTTGCATTTCTCTGAATCCCTCTTCATTCTTTCTGAGCCTCTTTTCCTTTTCCTGCTCTTTCTGGGTGGTTTTTTCTACTTTGTCCTCCAGCTCACTCATTCGATTCTCTGCTTCATCTAGTCTACTTCTGATTCCTTCTACTGTGTTCTTCAGTTCAGAAATGTAATTCTTCATTTCCTCTTGGCCCTTGTTGATAGCTTCTACTTCCTTTTTCATGTTGATATAGTTTTTAGTGAGTTCACCATAGTTTCCCTGTAGTTTGTGATAATTCACTGTGAGGTTATTTAGCTTCCTGAAAACCATTGCTTTGAACTCAATATCTGATGGTTGAGTTGCCTGTATTTCATTTAGCATTCTTTCTGAGGCTTCCTCCTTTCCTTTCATTTGGGGATTGTGTCTTTGTCTTGTCTTCCCATTGTTTGTGAGACTCTTCTTGTTAGCCTCAGTTTCTTAAATTGATCTGCTCTGACTCCCTGGGTTTATGGTGTGAACCGTATGGTAGAATACCTTTGAGATTCAGTAGTGCTATCTCCTTGATCTCCCGAGATCACTGGTCTTGGGCTGTCATTTACGTTGGCTCTGTGTTTGTTTTTGTGTGTTGATTGTTGTTGGGTCTTTCTTTGGTGGGCCCTTCTCACCAGCTGGTTAACTGGGGGTCACTCTGTCCACTACCTCTTGTATTGTGTTGTGCTGGTGAGGGTAGGTTGTGCTGAAGCTGGTTCTTCCATGTGTACAAGGTTTTGTGGATTCTCTCTTGCTCTTGTTTAGTTGTTTGTTCTCAGTAATTTCTCCACTATTTAGTTGGATTTCCAGAAAAGTCCTGGATTGAGGTTTGTGTGGTTTCCACTCCCTCCTTCACCTTCTTCTGTTGTTATCTGTTCATGGTTCCTTTGTTCTTGGGTTTCCTCTTTCAGTGGATATCCTAGTGTTCACAGCTTCCACCTACTATTTTTTGTGATCAATGGAGAGGGATGGCAAAATGGTTTAAGATAGGAAGAGTATATTCTATGATATTTACAGTAGCAGCCAGTAGAGAAGAAATAGGAGATCCTTCGGCTATGTGTAGTGCTAACTGTGATATTCCACCCAACTAACCACTTTTTAGAAAGGGTGGAAAGAAGATAAGACTCCTGTTGGAGAGGGAAGGATTGTGAGTTGGATCTAGAAAGCAGAGAGCTTGTGTGAGGTCAGATTCTGACATAAGATGAGAGTAAAGGATAGTAAATAGGTATATTGTGTGAGAAAATACAGTTAACCACAACAGTAATAGAGTTCAGAAAACCATGAAGTGGGCTAAGGTCTTTGAGGGTTGTTGTGTAGTATTTACAATTGTATGGAACAGGTATTATTTACAATAACAATGGAGCAACAATCATATGACAGAATCTATGTGATCTGGATAAGAAGAATAGGGAGTATAGGACCTTGAGTAGTGTGCTAATGGAACACAAGTGAAGTGAAGGACATAAATTAGCAATACACTATGAAAGTGAGAACAGGGGAAACCTGTCATATGATACAATTTAACCAGCCAAGCAAGAAGACTAAAGAGAAAGAAGAGGAATACAAAAAATACTATTAAAATAAAAGATGTATGAATAATGAAAAAAATAATAATACAAATATGCAATAACTTGCAGGTTCTCTGTAATAGCAAAGTGAAATTTGTCTCATTGTCTCAGCTGTTGGGATGACCCCTTTTTGGGTCCAGCTCTGGTCTATCACAGTTCCAGGTTTTTTTTTGTTTCACTTGTGGGAATTTAAAAAAAGTAGAAGAAGAAGAAAGAAAGAATAGAGGTAAAATTGGAAAGAAAGGAATAAAGAATAAGACATAAAGAAGGAAAGAGAGGGGAAAGAAGTTGAAAAGTAAAAAATAAATAAATAATAATAAATAAATAAATAATTACTTAACAACAACAACAACAACAACAAAACCACATCTCTTGCTGGTTCCAAACTGGCCAAACTGGTTGTGCTGGTCTTGCTGGCTGCAGCAGATTGAGGGGTAATTGGTTTCACTTTTCTCCCTTCCTGATCTGCACTCAGTTAGCCTCCAGCCCAACTCCCCAACAGCCTTTGGTCTCCCAGGTTCCGAAGGTTCAGGCACACACTCTCCCTGGGGCTAGTCGGGTGCCTCGCCCCAGAGCTTCGGGTGCGGGATCCAGGCCTTCATCAGAGCGCACTCTCCCTGGGCTGCAGGCTTGCTCAGGGCGCTCCATGCCACCTTGGGAGTGCCACCCAGCTGGGTGGAGGGAAGGCTGGAGTGTCTGCTGCAGGAGAACTCCCCAAACAGTGTCTCTATTTTCACTTTTTCTTTTTGAGAAATTCCTCCTACTCAAGCCTGCTGCTCCTCACAGAGGCTTGGCCTCTCATACAGCCCATTCTCCAACCAGACGGGGGACTATCCTAGTCAGGGCCCATCAGGCCCAACTCTCAACTCTCCCCAGCCAGCGTCCACAGACTCTGTGGGTGCTCACAGCTCCTGTGTGTTTGCCACTTAGTCTTATTTCCCTCTCTGTGACTTCAAGCAACCAGGTCTCTCACGGTGCTGCTCAAACCTTGTTTGGCCGGGGAGGGAGCCGTTGACCTGTCTCTCTCCCAAGAACCCTGTGGCAGACCCTGCAGGTGCCAGGCCTAAGACTGCAGCCGCCCTGGCCCCAGGGACCTTATTGTCCTGAAGCACTCTTTATTGTCTGTTTTTTCAATGTCTGCTACAATTTTTGGTCTCCTATCTTCACATATGCTGGGGTACTGTTGGCTGTTTGTTTTGTTTCTCCATAGATTGGCTAGGTTTTTCTCCCGCGTGTAGGGAGAAGTGGAATCCACTCCCTCCTACCTCACCACCATCTTCAGTCCCTCCAAGTCACCAATATTTTAAATACCCAATATCTTACATGCTCAGTCTTAAAGGCAATAGAAAACAAAAAGCTCATAATCACTCATCTTTGTGCCTTTTAATGTACAGTGTTGCTGCATGCTTCTTTTTGATCTTTACAGGAAATGGAGAAGAATGTGCAAAACAGTTTCCTCCCTTTGCCTCTGTGAGAACTCGGGCAGCAAGCACCTGGTTTCTGCAGCACAGAGTTGCTGGCTGTGTGCTCACAAGAACTGGCTGGAATGTAATCTATATCAGACAATTCGTGCAGTAGATTGTTTTTGCAACAACAGCTCCTTTATCTGTGCCTTAAGTAGTCCCCTCCTACACTGACTCTAGGCTTGGCCATGTGACTTGCTTTGGCCAATGGAACATTAGCAAGCATACTCCAAACAGAAGATTGAAAATTGCTTACATATTAGGGAACAAACTCATTGCTTTTAGAACCTTGCAGCTGTGATGCAAATAACTTCATTAGCCTGCTGAATGATGAGAGATCACAGAACAGATGAGATCTATTCCAGGTGAGGCCATCTTAAATCAGTCAAGACTCTAGACAATTTACTTATTGATTGCACACATAAGTGAGCACATTTGAAACCAGAGACTACTTTTGACTGAGCCTATCATGATTGCCATCATACAGAATCATGAGATAAATAAATGGTTATTGTTTTAGGCCAATAAGTTTGGAGTGCTTTTTACCAAGTGCTAGCTGATATACCTTATGTTGCTATAAAAACAAAACAAAAAAACTAGAGAGATAAAGCACTCAGTACTATACCAGCATATAGAAAATAGTCAATAGATGGTAGCTATTATGATTCTTTGGGGTAGATCATGCTTACTAAAGAAGCAAGGGTGAAGTCTGTACCCATAAGGACTTTCCCACACTCCAATTTTGTGAATAAACCTGCTCATATGAAATGATGAAAGAAAAATGTAAAATGCTGTGCATTTGAATGCAAAGGTACTTGCTACTAATATTTGAGTATTCTTACTGAGACTTCTTCATAGCTTGTACCAGAAGAGCAGAAATAATGATTACTTAAAGAACTTTGTTCTGATCCCTAAGATGAAGTGGGTAGGTTTGATTTCTTGTTACCAAAGTGACCTCTTTCAATAAGCCTTGAATAGATAATTTCTCTGTGTGAATGCTTGTTTTGCATTGCACACCAATACAGTTCACAGATTATACATTTATATCATAAGCAATAAACACACATAGAATCCCCTTGATTTTATGAAGTATGACTATTCAAAATGCAAATACATATCTATAAAAATACTTAGTAAGCATTAGTTAAAAGTGTCTCATCTCAATATATAAGGTAAGAATTTAGCATAAAGATTTTAAAAAATAAGTTTGTCTTATTCCACATTTCACAAATGACAAAACTGAGGCCTGGAAAAACTAAACTATCAGCTCAATGTCTCAAAGCTTATTAATGGCAGAACAGAGACTAAAAATTGGGTTTTCTGGGTCCTACTCCAATTTCTTCATCACTGGGTATATTGTAACAGTCATCTGCCAATGAGACAGAATGTATTTTTAAAATATAACATTATTCTTAAAAATTAAGGTAGCAGTCATTGACAATTCAAAAGTATAATGAAACACAAATTAGAGTAAAATATCATGTAATCTTTTCATACAGAAGTGATCACTGCTAATTTCTATGTATATATTTCTAGTCATCTTTCTACAGACATAAACTGTATTTTTAAAAGACAGAGATAACACTGTTTTATTTTAACTCACTTTTTCCCTTTAATACTATATTATAAATATAGGTTCTGTGCCATTAAATATGCATCTACAACACTATATTATCAGTATCTTTATCTCCCTGTGGCTTTTGTATGTGCAGACTCAATGAGCTTGACTCTTAAATTAGTTCTATCCTGAATTTTTTTGCCTAATAGGTCAGCCTTAATTTGCTCCAGAAACAATTCTACTGAGTCTCTGGACCGAAAAGTAAAAAACCACCTTAGTCACAGTCTAGTTAAAAGAAGCCAAAGCCCACAGCTCTTAGATATCAGGAAAGATGCTCAGTGTTGTTTATGATAGGAAAAATGTGTATGAAATCATAATTACCCCTTTTCATTTGTTAAATGGGAAAAGATAAATAAGTATGACAACACTGAATTGGAGAGCATACAAAATGTGGAAAAACCAGAACTCTCATCTATTGCTGGTAGGAAGGGATATTGGTACACCTCAATGTAGAGAGATTTGGCAAAAACTGTTAAAACCCCAAGTACACACATCTTTCAACTCAGCAGTACTTTTCTAATTCTATATTTATCTTCCCAAGTGCAAAATGGTATGTGCTTGAAGTTAAAGATTGCAACACAGTTTCTAATAAATAAATACTGGAAACCTCTTAAATATTCATAATTAGGGAATTGAAGGCTTATACATTGAATTTCAAACCACATAGCCACAAAAAAGATGAGGAAGCTTTTGTGTACTGATCTGGGCAACCTCCAAGAATTGTTGTTAAATGAGAAAAGCAAACAACAGGATAATTCCTAGAATGTGTTGCCATTTGTGTTAAGATGAAAAATATATTGACTTTCTCAAGAATGCTAAAGAGATCCCTTTGTCAATCAGAATCTTGAGTACCATGGAAGCTGATAGCCTTGAACAGATAGCAACTTGGGTCCAAGTTTTGGCAGTCTCCATAAATTAGCAACATACAAGTTGTGCTTCTCATGTCACTTGTATTGTTTACACACCAGTCTACTTTTTTACTTTGATCCTACAGATGGCTGCTTTTCTCATCAAGGATGTTGGGCAAATTTAACAATGTTTAAGGCTAGAAAGAGGTAACTTCTTTATTAGCATAAGACTTTGATTCTCCAAATCAACACTGTGTTTGGTCTTTTATAAACAAACCCTGTGACATGAGTTATAAATTATCTCATAGGTCTCCAAACAAATAAAAAGTGTGAAAATAAATGGAAAGCACTGTCAAAATCTTAACTGTTGCTCATTGCTGGGTGTTAATGATTCAGGCAAAGAAAGTCTACAAATGAAGACTGAGCAACTGAGGCAGGGAAGGCTGAACTTGCAATCTGGTTTTACCCTAGGGATGAGCAAAGCATCTCTGCTGATGCCTTTTGTGGTCACACACACATTTCCCAAGTTGCTCCTGACTTTTAAAGAGGAAAGCCACGGTCTTCTGTTACAAGAGAGTCCAACCATCTGCAGCCAGTTACTGTCAACTCTTCTACAAAAAGATGGCCCTTGAGGTAGGACCCCAGGCCTGCCACTGTCCTCCAGTTACTGTAGCATTTTTTCTCTCCTTTATAATATCTTTGTTGTGAATATAATTCAGTGTCTGCTGCATATTTCTACATTCCACTAGGAGTTTGAGAAACAGCATGAATAGATGGTTGAGCCAGCTTTTCAATTTTAGTGTTCATAAAGTCTGTTCTGTTTGGTTTTAACTTTTTTTTATCCTTCTTGTGGAAGGCAAGAGACTCAAAGCCTCAGTGCTTCAAGATTTAGGTTTGCCTTAACCTTTGTGCCTCCTGATGTCCTGTGGCAGATAGTGTTAGGATCCTTTCCATAACCTCTCAGTACTCACATCTATGCTTTGAAAGCAAATACCAGTGATTCTCTTCCTGCAGGCCCTCTTCTTGCCTATGTACAGAGAATGTGCCAGAGTCAATATCTCTGGAATAATCTTCAACCAATGATGAATGGGGAACTGGTCCCTTAAAACCTCAGTTTTCTCATCCTTCACTTGTAATAGCTTAGGCAAGTTCCTCAGTTGCATTATACTCCACTTGGCTGAAGAGATAACCTGCTTGATCATACACATAGTTACAAAGGCAGCAGTGATATGATATA
This sequence comes from Phyllostomus discolor, assembly GCF_004126475.2. Taxonomy (NCBI): domain Eukaryota; kingdom Metazoa; phylum Chordata; class Mammalia; order Chiroptera; family Phyllostomidae; genus Phyllostomus; species Phyllostomus discolor. The sequence continues at coordinate 68,550,373 of NC_040911.2, read as the reverse complement.
CTACTAGGAGAAATTCTAGTTAATAATACTTATGTCATCTAATACTGTATCTATTAAAATTAAATTCATGGAGGATCTTGCTGGTGAAGAAATAAGAGAATTCTTTTAAATGTAGAAATTACAACAAAAAGGTCAAATCCAAGAAGCAAGCAATGTCGGTGCCAACATTTCCTCTGTGATTATCTTTGATATCAAATAGTCTTCAGTATAGACCTGGAGGGAAAAAAAAACCTTACTGAGAGAAGTTAGAGGGGTAATTCATTCAAGACCAATCCACTTGGTCTTGGCAGTGAAGGAACATTAATAAGAACTATGCAAAAGGAGGAAGGAAGGAAGGAAGGAAGGAAGGAAGGAAGGAAGGAAGGAAGGAAGGGAGGAAGGAAGGGAGGGAGGGAAGGAAAAAGGAAAGAAAGAAAAAGAGGAAGGAAGGAAGGAAGGAAGGAAGGAAGGAAGGAAGGAAGGAAGGCAGGCTCCTATCTTTTACAACAGCATGGATGGAATTGGAGAATATCATGCTAGGTGAAATAAGCCAGTCAGTGCAAGACAAATACCATATGATCTCACTTATAAAAGGAATGTAATGAACAAAATACACTAAAGAACAAAATAGAACCATAGGCACGGAAATGTGAAACAGACTGACAGTCACCAGAAGGGAGGGGGGAGGGGGATAATGGTGGAAAGAAGGGGAAGGGAATAATCAAAGAACATGTATGAATGACCCACAGACACAGACAACAGTGGTGGGAATTCACTGTGTGAGCAGGTGGTGGGATGGGCTGAGGAAGGCAAAGGGGGAAAACTTGGGACAACTGTAATAGAATAATAAAATACATGATAAAAATTAAAAATAATAACAATAATCTTTAAAAGAAACTTGCTTAAAAATATGTGGCCATAAGCTACCATCACTGGGCAGAATTTATGTAACCCATGTGTCCTAAAATAATCCAAGACCTGACTGTAAAGTGTTCCTGGTTTGGTAGTACCCCAATCAGCTGGTAGAAACAAAGGCACCTCCTTTTCAGAGGACCATCAACTTAACTCAAATATCAAAAGCACTCCCAGAGATGAAATTCTAAAATAAATGAGCTTGTCCTGGTCAGTGTGGCTTGGTTGGAGCATTGACCTGTAAATGGAAAGGTCATGGGTTCAATGATCTGTCAGGGCAAATACCTAGGTTGCAGGTTGGGTCTCAGGTCAGGGCACATATGAGAGGCAACCAATTGCTGTTTCTGTCTTACATCAGTGTTTCTCTCCTTCTTCTCTTCCCTCCTATGTCTGTAAAATTAATAAGCATACCCTCAGATAAGGATTAAAAATAATAATAATAAGGAAATGAGCTCAAATCAAATATCAACACACATATGGGAAACAAGATACTATGTGTGACCATCAGAAAAAACAACAAACAACATAATCAGACTGATAATGACTGGAGATAATAGAATTAACAGAAGCAGAACATAAGATAAATAGGGTTAATAAATGTGCAGGTATAAGAGAGAAGGAGATATGGTAAAGAAGTAACAGACATTCAAAACTGAGCAAGAAAAGAATCAAATGAACTTCTAAAGAAAACTGTCATATTTAAAAGAAGGAATTCATTGGAAGGGGAAAACAGCAGATTAGACACATCTAGGGCTTTATGAATGGGAAAATACATCTGAACAAAAGTACCCCGAGATGTGCAAATGTAGCACAGAGAGACAGTTGACAAAGGACATGATGAAAGGTCTAACATGTTGATCAAGGTTCTTTAAAGAAAATTGAGAAGCAATATCTAAAGAAATAATAGCTGAGAAACTTTTAGAACTAATAAAAGATTATATGTATTCTCACATTTAGAAAGTACATTGATCCTGATCAGGATAAATAAAAAGAAACCTATATGTAAATATACCCTAGTAACCATATAATCCTATATTTTTCTTTAAAACATCTGAATAGCCAGGAAAAAAGGCAAATATATGACAATTACAAAGAGAGCTGCTATATCAATGACAATAGAAGGTACAGGACTGTGAAATAAAGTTTTTCAGAGTGCTAACACAAACATCTGTCAGCATAAAGTTGTACAGCCAGTAAAAACAAATTTGAAAGAAAAAAAACATTAACTAAAGAAATTTACAAACAAAATGAAGAAATTTCTACCAATAGGCTTTAACTACAGAAATGTCAAAAGATAAATTTCAAAAAGAAAAAAAATGCCTAAAAATTCTAAAATGCAAGAAAGAATGGTAAACAAAGAAAATTATAAACATGTCATGGAACGTTATTGAAGTTAAAAAATAAAGTTGAATGAAAATCCTTACCAACAATAGTATAGAAGTCAGGAAGAGATTGGAGGTAAAATATTCTAAAGGAAAATCTTTGTTTTGGAGAGGCAAAAAGACTATGCTGAATTTTCAACCTGGCTAAGCTATGTTAGATAAATACATTCGATTTTCTGGGTTACATGAAGAGGTCTTCTGGGCATGAGGGGATTCTGTTTCTGAATCTAGATGCTGGTTACATGAGTGTGCTCATTTTGTGGAAAACCAGTAAGATGTGCACTTGTGATATTCACATTATTTTATATGCAAATAATACATATTAAAAAAATTAAACAGTAAGGACAGAACTATCTAGGGTAACCACTGGAGTAACAGAAATAAAAAATATTTAATAGGACATATAATTGCTCAATCAAGAGAGGAAAAAAGTGAATTAGAGAAACATACTCATATCCAAAAGACAAGGTAAAAACTAAAGCCAAATTAAAAGAAGCATGAAATTATAAAATAGCATAATAAAAGAGAATTCAAATATATCTGTACTCACAATAGATATAAATTTTGTTCAAAGGCAAAAATTTACAGACCACTATATGATCTTTTAAAATGTCAAGCCAATGGTATTTATAAATGCCTAAATCAAATGACATGAGATACTATGTGAATACTAACTAAAGAAGACTTGGTATAGATATAATAATATTAGTGAAATAGACTTAACAAAGCATTATTCAGAAGTAAAAATGGGACACTAGAAGTTGGTAAAAGTACCAGTTCACAAAAGCATTACAGGATTTCTAAATTTATATGATGTTAATAAAATAGCTCTAAAAAATACACTTGTCAAAGACTCAAAGAAATAAGCAAATCTACTGGGTAATGGGAGATGTTTAACTCTCTTTTCTCTGTAACTTAATGGTCGAGAAGAAGGGGAAAAAGCATGGGATAAAAAAACATTTGAATAACAGCAGGCACAAAAATTTCCTCTTAAAAAAATACCATCCTTGGAAGAAACAAAAACCTTTTTAAAACATGATTTCAGCACCTGAGATGACCACAAGAACACCTACATATTTCTAGATGGGCTTATCTAGAATAGCCTTGTAAAGTGAACAAAACCAAAACCCTGAGGATTTTTTTTTCTGATTCCAAAGTTAATATAATAAGTTTAAATAAAATTATAAGATATAGTAAATGCACTGTTAGACGTTTGGTCTTCCTGGGACTCCTTAATTCCAAGTATAAGACAGGAAGTGTTTTTAATAAGTCTGTGTTGAAAAAGTCACACACATTATCAAACCCAGTGCAGGTGACCACAGACCTATTATTTAATTAGGCCTCTCCACTCTGCTTTGATACCTGGAAAATCACTGGTTTGTAATTGCACAGGAAATAAGCCAGGTCAATGTATTAGCTGTGGTTACAGGATCCAATAAAGAGATGGTTTTCTTCTGTCTAAGTAGAGGGTGAATTTAAGAGCAGGGTAATAACTTTCCAAAGTTATTAATTGGAACTTTCCAAAGACCCTCCCTGAGAAAAAGTCTGACACATATGCAGCTCTTCAAAATAAAAAACTTAAGTAAAAGAGAAAAGTAAGATAAGATGGAGAGCAGGGTGTATGTTTCGGTGTTCATTTAGAGGCCATGGTGAGAACAGATCCACTGGTTTCAGATCATGTGCCCTGGTTCTCTCCCTCTTTTCCCTGATAAGCAAAGCACAGTAGGAGATCTGGCAAAGTATTAGTCATTTTTCAACCCAACAGGCAGCCACTTACAAAGGGTTTGCTATCTTCTTTCAGAGGACTTTCAAGCATGGAGAGAGACTCTTCAGATGGCCAGTATATTGCTTTTCCATAAGAAATAACTTTTTATAGAACACAAAAAGTGTCTTTTGCCATCCAGGTAAGGTAACATATTCACAAATTCTGGGGATTAAAGTGGGTACATATTTGACAGATTTTTATTCTGCCCACCAAAGTAAGATAAAAGGGTAGTTCTAGCACAGTTTAGGTCACATGGTTTGGGGACCAAGTTGGCACTTCAAACTGCAGAAAAATTTTTTATTGAGCTGGGAGTCCTTCAGGGCAAAGGTAGTAGTATGGTTCTATTCCCTACTCTATTTCTGTTTTCTCTTCCCCTTCTTTACTCCCTGGCTTTGGGGTCTAAACCCTGGGGTGAGAAAAACCCAGGAAGATATATCAGTCCTTATTATGCTGTCAGTCTTTGTACTCACTGGCCTGGCCAACAGTTAAAGAGCTCTTTTATGGGTTCTTCAGAGATACTCTATAGGACCTCTCTTTCCTAAAGTCCTCTTGAGAAAAGAAGGTACATCTCTAGTCAGGTAGTCAAATACACCCCTCTCTTGGCCTCTGGGCATTCAAAATAGTGTGCCCAGCATATTCCCACTGAGATCTCCTCACCCCATTCAGCCCCACACATACCTCTTTCTCTGGTGACCTCCTTGGTTCATGAGAAATATTGTGCTCTCTCCACTCTTTTGAGCTGCCTATACTGGGAAGGAATACAGGAAGTCAGCTTTCAAGGCTCAAGCATATGGCAATAGGTGGAGGTCCAACTGGAGACTCAACTGTATGAAATGGGGTTCTGTGAAGAGTGGGAGACGGCAATCAGGAGTGTGGAGAGGGAGTCAGCAAGTCAAATACCTAATACTGACCAAGACAACATCTTAGTCTCAGGTGGGTTTTCCCAGAAGAGGAGATGAGAATTTGAAGGAAAGCCATTTACCTAAAAGGTTGTTTCAATATTGGCAAGGAAGTGGGGACACAATGTAAAGAAGGCAAGGAAGCCTATAAAATGTGTGTTATTAAGTCAGCCATATATAATGGGCAACTGAAATTTCATACCATGGGCCAGCCTGAGAAAACTGGAATATACCTCAGAGCTATCTTTCCTGAGGTACAAGGGAGGGAGTGTTTATATACCCACTCCCTTCACTCATCTGTTGAATGTCCTTCTGGGGGTTATTTAATACCCAAGCACTTATGGTCTGTGAGAGCAGAATAGTTATTTGAAATGCCCCATCCCAGAGATCCAGGAGCAGTTATCTGAAGTCATCAGCTGCACACTGACATCCAGCCAGACAAATTGGGGCCCAGGGTGAAATGAAAGGGGATCTTAGAAAAAAAAGCATGCTGGGTGTTCTTGAGCCCTAAGCCCTTTAGAGATAGAATTATGTTTTAAAATCAGCCAAGGGATGAATTTAGAAGCAAAAAAGATCTCAAAGGTGAAAGATATAGGGTTCATTGTGACTAGGGAGCCAAGGCTAACACAAACTACAGCATTAGAAACCAGCATGTGGAAGAGCTTATTTACATCACATAAATGAATGTAAGTGCTGTGGGGAATTGAAAAGGCAGTAGTGAGCAAAGTCTTTAAAATGGGGAAAGACTGACTGAGACTGTTTCTGAAAAGATGGGTAGGAGGAATTAGCAGAACACTACTCAAAATTTTCTTTGATAATCTCAGCTGTGATGTTTAATTAAGTCCAGGAGGAAAGTGAAAAAGAAAAATGAATGTGTCAACATGTGAGGAGCAAGGGGCATCTTTGAAGGTTCATTATAAACATGGCCATAGGGATGTCCCCTGATCATGTAATAAACACTGTTGAAGAGCTTAGACTTGCTGAATGCTGAGATTGTCTCAGAGAAAGTGTCCTGTGGGTGTTGTTTCAGGGCTAAAATGGGTTTTTCAGCTCCCTCTGCTTAATTTGCTGAAGACTGGTCCAGAGAAAATAATTAGTGTTGTTTCACTAATGTGTTTGTTTTACCACTTTCAATTAAGGATAAGAATATCATGAAAGAGACAGCATGCATGTGCACAAGAGAGGAATACTTTTCTATGCTACCACCATTCCTCCATGCAAACTTGCATGATATTTTCTTGATTATTTAAACTAATGAATCCTTAAGCTGTTTTGTTTTAAATGGTTTTATTAAGGTATAATTAACATACAATTAGTTGCTCATAATTAAAGTATATAGTTTTGGTAAGTTTTGAGGTATACAGACATGATGAAACCACTACTAGAAGACCAAGAGACTGAACCTACCCATTACCTCAAAGGTTCTTTGTACATTTTGTAAATCCTCCCTCAGTTTCCTCCCACCCCTAATGGCACGCCTGCACCAGCCACCTGTTCTCTGTCACTCCAGGTTAGTTATCATTGTTAGTATTTTATACCAGTGGAAACATACAGTATGTACTCTTTATCTGGCTTCTTTCACTCACCATAATTATTTTGAGATTCATCTGTGTGTTCTTTTTAATGTATCACTATTTAAATAGTTCACTATTTTTTATTGCTGAGCAGTCTTTAAGTTTTCAAGTTTGCAAAACCAGATATTTCTTTTATTTTTGAGACATGTCCATTGTATCAGTTTCCTAAGGCCACCTTATATATTATCATACACTGATTGGCTTTAAACAACAGAAATCTATTCTCTCAAACTTTTGGAGACTAGAATTTGAAATCAAAGTGTCAACAGGGCCATGCTCTTGTTTCATTCCCTTCTCATAGCTTCTGGTGTTACCCACAATCTTTGGTGTTCCTTGACTTCTAGATAAATCACTTGCATCTCTGCCTCTGTCTTTATATGGCATCCTCCCATGTGTCTTTCTTTATGTCTCTCTTCTTATAAGGACACTAGTCATATTGGATTAAGGGTTTACTCTACTCCAGTATGACTTCATCTTAACTAATCACATTGGCAATGATTCTACTTCCAAATAAGTTCACATCCTGAGGTTCCAAGAAAGACATGAATTTGGTAGAGACACTATACAACCATTAAACTTTGTTTACTTCTGTTAAATTAAATTAGGAATTTAATAAAAATGTATTTTTAAAATATTCTTGATTGATCCAGAGATAACATCAGATGGGAACCACATTTCCTAATGTGATTCCCAAATAATGACAATATGAAAACACATTCTTTAAAAATAGTGTGGTCAAAAAAGTTTGGTGAATGCTGGCTTTTAAGGAGAAAAAAGTCTTTATTGAAGCTTTATCAAATCTTTAACATGTATAACTAGAATAAACTTGGCTTTTTTATTGCCTTTCTCAGCACAGCATCACTTTCAGAAGAGCTACAAAAAATTGAATAACAATTTAAATCTTTATTGAAGAAATCTTGAAAAACACAACAGGGGAAATATACTACAGTATATATAGTAAAAAATGCTCCCCAAATCCTTACTCACTTCTCCAAAGCCTACTGAATATTTCACAGCAGCTGCCCCTAAATTAAAGAGTCATTCTACAAGGTCTTTCTAGAAAAAGTCGAGCCATTGTTAATATGAGAACAGTTTATGCAACATTGATGTAACCTGGCAGCCAAGGAACGTGGACTGGAATGTGCATGCATGAATAATGACGACTTCACTGTAGTTGTCATTGGGTATGGTAGATGCCATAGAGTAAGCATGTGTACTGTGTGGCCATCACATTCAAAATGACTTAGTGAATACAGCAATGAATCTGTATCAAATTTGCATTAAGCTTGAACATTCCTCCATGGAAACTATTCAGATGATTCAGAAGGCTGCAACTATGGGCAACTGGTCATTGGTAGCTTCATCAGGACAACACACCTGCTCATGCATCACATCTTGTGCAGAGTTTTTGGCAAAACGTCAAATCACCCCAGTGACTCAGCCCCACTATAGCCCAGTTTTGTGCCCTATGGCTTCTGTCTTCTCCCAAAACTAAAACCACCTTTGAAAGGGAAGAGATTTTAAACCATTGATGAGATTCAGGAAAATACAATGGGGAAGCTGATGGCAATTGGGAGAACTGTGTGAAGTGCCAAGGTGCCTACTTTGAAGGGGACTGAAGCGTTATTGTCCTGTGTACAATGTTTCTTGTAACATCTTGTATCTTCTTCAGTAAATGTCTCTAGTTTTCATATTACATGTCTGGATACCTTCCAGACAGACCTTGTATTAAATAAATCTCAAGGCTTTTACCTAAAATAAAATTTGAGCTCTTTTTGTTTCTTGTTCCCTCGTCCCCTTCTACCTTCCCAAATTCACTGCTCTTTCTAATGTAGAAAAATTCATCATTTAGACACATCTTAAACTTTCTCACTAATGCAAACATAAAAACCATGTTAGAATGTGCAAATAATGGGGAAAGTTGTAAATAATGAGAAATTTATTTAGGTAAGTAGTATAGGTGTGGCTGAACCAAGAAAGAGATGCTGACAGAAGGAAAATGGCTGACCCTCCAGAAATTCTGTTTGTCCCAAGCCCAACCTCCAAGGCCTTCTGGAGAATTCTTAAACAATGGGAATTTTTATCTTTGATGCCCAAGTTGGCCTATTCAGAAACAGTCTTCCCAGATGGACCTCTCTCTACTAACTCTCAGCTAATCAGTTTACACAAAAAATTGTGCAAACAAGATTTACTGTTCCCAGACAGTGTACTGTTGACCAACAGTTTTATTTTCTCCCTTCTATCTTATGACTTTTGTTTTTGCCTTAATTCCTTGCCTCATTCTACCAACTGACTCCTTTTTATGTGAGTAAACAATCTGATTGCAAAATAAACTAATAATTCTGGTGCAAAAATAACTAACAAATGTCTCCAAATTATTCTCTGACAGGAAATATTATTTTTCATTCTTGTCACATAAACTATACTTCTCTATGAATATCCAAGTGGGGTATATCATGTAGTTTAGCTTTTTCTGAAGTTCTACATTTGCCTTTAAGAATCTTTTTAATGATGTATGGAAGGCTCCAAATATCTCTCTCTTCCCACCCTACATTCCTTAGTGTTGTTGCCAGCTAGATCTTGATACAGAGCTGCAATGTTTTTGGCTGGAAACCACTAAAAACTAGGCAACCAGCTCATTGAACATTTAACATTCACAGGAGATACTCAAAATGTAATTTGATTTTTTTCTAACATTTTTCTTTTAACATGAATTTTCTGTCCCTCGCTAAAAATTTGGGTAGGACCAATGAGTTAGGCAATTGACAGCATTATGGCTAGTTTAAACACACAAAGCCTCAACTTAAAAGTTGGAATGACCAGTCCTTGATAGTAATGAAATATCTGAATGTGATTTAGTGTTCAGATCTCTTACCTCCCAGCCAGGCCTGCTATGGCCTGTCATTTTCAGCAGTGTAAGCCGGGCATTCCATTCTTTCCCCACTGCTCCCTCCTCCTGAATGTGCTGACTGCAGGGTTGGCTCCTGCTTGGAATTAGCCCAGGCAGAGGTGGGCTTGGGGAAAGGCCATGTTCTGATACACTGGGTATATTTTTCACCTTATGTCAGGACTCTGGTGCAGGTGAATAATTGCCAATAATACCCCTTTGTGGGTTCTTCTGGACACAAGTTCCACAATGTAGACCCTGATTCTCCTTTGGCCAGTCAGTCATGCCATGACCAGTCCATGGTTCATATGCTTACTGTTGGAGGTTATCATTCATTTGGGGCAGTCCTCTTGCCCAGGACCTAAAATGGTTCCAGGGGAACATTTTTTCTTCCAGGGTCAACAGCTGGACCATGGGAGATACTCATACATGTTATAACCCATAGTGAACAGGGGGTACATTCACATGCAACAGCCATTTCCAGAACACCACCAAAGGATCTCACTGGCCCTTCCCCTGTCTTCTGGATTTCCTTAGGTAGGAGACAGACTTCCAACTTGTGGGCCTCCAAAGTTCAGGGGGTGAATCTCTCATTCTCTGAGCGGTCCCATCAAGCTCTTTTGTGAAACAACTAGGCTTGAGATAAGAGAACAAGAACCTCTCTGTACCTCCTAGTAGCACAATTTCCTCTATAAAGTTTTCATTCTGAAATCTTCTATATACATCTGCACTCTCTTGAGCCTCTAGATGAGAAGCCCAAAAGTTTTGAAACTGATTTGTTTTCTATTTTCTTTGTAAATGATACATACAGTGATCTGGGACTTCACTTTGGAATTTCATTTCTATTGTACATTGGTACTCATTGGGAACTTCAGCTGTAAGATCGTCTTAGAATAAGACACATGTCAGAGGGCAAAAATGCTAGTAAACCCTTTCTCTAATAAAAACAGCCAGAAATTGAACAAACTTAGCACTATGTAATTGTTTTCTCTCATGCTGTACTGACCTGATTTTCTCTGTATACATAAGGCAAACAAACAAACAAACAAACAAACAACACTTATGCACACATGAAAAAAATCATGACTTGGAAAGAAAAGTAACAGTTCAATTTTAAGTACTTTTTTTTGAGTTTTAAACAGTGTAGTCTAAGCTCCAAATAATCTAGATCTAAATTTACTGACTGAAAAAAATTGTTCCTACTATACCATTAAATTTTTAAACAGTTCTTATTTTATGATATTCTTGAATAAGCATATGTGTGTGCATGTGCAAGTGTGTGCTCATAAAAAATTATGTGAAAGGATAAAACCTCCATATTAAGAGGATCATTTCTGAATGGTAGCATTATGGGTAACTTTCAGTTTTACTTTACATATTTCCATATGCTCTAATTTCTTACATTAAATATTTTTACCTAAAACAAAAATGATGTCATTAAAATGAAATATACTTTTCTCACAAATGTGAGGTTTTTAAAACTGTGCTTGAGTCTATTGCTAAGAAATTTAGCAAGAATATTTTTATATTAACAATAGCTTGTTTTCAATTCTGAATTAGGCAGTTTTTGCATGTAGATATGTTTATGAAAACATCTTAAAGATACTGATGAGCCAGGCCATTTGCAAATGGGCCTACTTATATTCTCATAATTTAACATGTATTCCTTTTATTCAGTGATTATACACTGAATGTAAGCAAATATTTAGGTATAAAATTAAAATTTGTGAGCATTTTCTCAAATAGGAAATATTGTTAAGAATTTGGTAACTTACTAACCATTCTCTTTTGAGGTTCTATTAAAATAGACTGCTTATCAATAATTGATACATACATTGTGTCTGCAATTTGCAATAATACAAATAGACTTCCAGTCTGCATGCATATTTAAATATATTTTAGAATCACTACAATATAACTATATGCTTCACTGATATCAGTTTTTCCAAAATTCCATAAGGAAGAAATTTAACTGTTAACGTGATGCATTTGATGAGAGAGGAGAGAGCTGCATCAGGGCTTAATATGTGCAGTATATTATTATTAAGTGTTCCTTGGGTATCACAGAGCTTATGGATGGAGAATAAATGTGGAATAAGAATGATATGGATAGCAGTATCTTTTAATTGGAGTTTCTATTTTTGTCACTGTGTCATTTGCTCACTATAATAGCTTAAACCTGAGCAAATGGCAAAAGCATCATTGTTGGTTTGGGCTGCAGACACAAAGGGATGTGCTAGTGTTTTATTTACAAAGAAGCTTGGAGAGGAATTTAGAATTTTGCCTAGATTTTGCTTGGGGAACAAATTAGGTCTGAAAATAGCCATGTGCACATTTAAACCAGATTCCAAGGAGCCTTTGCATCCAATAACACCCGATGAGTCCTTCCCAACTCCTCTTCTTATTCTTCACATTTCTACCCAAAGATCAATTTTTATAACTTGAAAGATGTATTTTCTTGGAAGTGGCTTATAAAAAAACTGAGAATTTGGAGCCTTTGTATTTTGGGGGAGCTAATGCTAAAAATACCAACACATTGTGTACTAAGCAAACCAGGGCTTGTCCACGTGGGCCCTTGATGCATGACCCAACAATTAGTGTTGAAGAAAATAGGTTTTTATTTACAGGATTTCAACCCCAGTGGGGCCGAGAACATTCCTGCTCAGAGCCCTGTTCTCCCAGAAGATCTAGCACTTCCTTTGCTCCCCAAGAGGCTATAAGCCACAACCAAACCCAGAAGTACCCCATATCCTTGTCTGTTCTTAAGCTGGGTGTGTAAACAGGTCTTCATCCCCTCTGGAAGGTGCTCTTGTGCATTTCAGTCATCATTGTCTCCCAGCAGCTCTCTTCTTCAGGATCTGGGGTACATTGTCCTCAGCCTCCATGTAATGGTTCAGGGAAACATGTGCTATGTTACACTGGATCATGATGGACTCTAGGAAAGTACACATCCCAAGAGGGTTGCTTCTCTGTACATCCTTCAGAGAAGCAGAAGTGTGTAGCTCAGCAGTCCCAGTTGAGCTCCAAGCATATCTCATGAATTTGTGCTTGGTTAGGCAGGTCCCTGCACAGTTCCATCAGCTGTCTCCTTACACCCTTTCCTCCTGCACAGTTTCTTCCTCTAGTACAGCTCACAGGCCTCCTTCCTTACTACACCAGGCCACATGGCAGAATCCCTCAGAGAAGCAGAAGTAGCTGTTCTCTCACTACAGACTGCATAGTGGAATCTCTATACCACAAACTTCATGCCTGCTGCTTCACTACAGACCTCATGGCAGAATCCCCTTCTCTTTCAGTCCACCCTTATCTTAAATGCTCAGTCAGAAACTTCCTATGTGACTTCATATCCAGCCCCTCCTGTGATATGCTACTTTTGCCAGTACCCCCATATCTTTTACCTTCTTTCAGCTGCCATCTTAAGTCAGTGCAATAGTTCTCCATGACACATGGATATCCAGGGTGGGCACTGGCCTCCCCTGGTTATGTCACAAGTCACAATATACCCTTAAAGTCACATATGCCTCACACATGCCTTTTTCCCAGACTGGCAGCACAGGTATTAACTTGCCATTGTTATGCAAAGTATCTTAACTGCTGTATCATTCACTTTCCCCTTCCCCTAGTTGAGGTTTATGGAGGTTTATGCTCTATTTTCAGGAACCCCTGCTCTGCATCCTGTTACAACTGTACACAAAATATGAGCAGGCAACTTTATCCTCACATGATAGATGGCAACATTTCTGATAGTTTCTGCCTTTGTTTGCAGGCAGTTCACAAATGGAGAAGGAAATATTGAGCTAATTTGCCTGGAGGATTGTTTTTCTATACATTCTCATGCATCAACATGAGTTATTCTAAGTAGCCACTCTCCTTTTGCTTCAAGAGTTGAGTCCTATACTTACCAGAAGCCAGCTGTCTATTCCCAAACCTCCTTATGCCCCACTTGCCAATTTCTGAAATTATGTGATCTATTTGAAAGTCATGTAAAACAAAAAATTTAAGTGCAAGGAAATTTACTTTTAAAAAGAAAATTAAGTGAATATTTTGGAAAATCTCAAAAAGTTAAATAACTGAAAAATTAAAAGTGGCATGACTGTAAAAGACTGGGGAGAAAATGTCAAAAATAGAAAGAGTTCACTCTCAGATTATTTCCCTCTTGCTATTCCTACTATTGTCATTGTAATTTAATTCTTGCTCTTTAAAGAGATAAAAAATCTGAACTAATTGGTGAGTCAGGTTATAGTTTATGCAGGAAACTCTAAGTAGTCCTGAACACTAACAACTGTTAACTGATCTATTTGTAGGATTCTTCTTGGATCCTATGCCCAGAGATTCCAATTTAGTTGGTCTAGGCCCAATGAAATAGGAGCCTCTGGATTTTTAAAATGTCTCCAGCTAATTCTAATATTATGCCACATTTGAGGACAACTGCAAGAGAACAGTGTTTCTTAAACTTTAGCATACACATCATCCCTCTGCAAATACAGTGAACTACAGATTCTAATTCAGTAGGTCTGCAGTGAGGCTTAAGGTTCTACATTTCTAACAAGCTTCCAGGTGATGTTGCTGTGGTGTGCCTGGGAAGCACTTTGAATACTAAGCACTTTAGTATTATAGCCAGATACTAAAAAATATGAAATGAGGACCTCCCTCTAGCATTGGTTCTCAACCTTCACTGCACTTGCAATCACAACAGCTTGAAAAATAGTGAGGCCTGTGTCTCACACTGAGGGATTTTGACTTATTTCCAGTTGATTCCACCCTGCACCCAAGGCTGAGAGTCACATTCACATCTCTGGAATGTGATGTGTTAGATTGTGCCCTGATAAGGCATGTTTATGTTGAGGCACCCTGTCTGTGAATTTCTGGTAAAATATATTGTTAGTTTTCTGTCCTCAAAGTGGTTCTCCAGGCTTCTCCATTCTCTTCTCTTCACTTATAAAGTTTGTCTGTTGATTAAGAATCCCTTGAATAGCCCATTTCACAAGTGAATTATTCCCACAAGACTTTCCCTATATATTCAATCACTTCTAGAGACTTTAAAAGCCTAAACAAGCCATTCATGTGAGAAGGAAAACTGTATGTTACTCTTACCCAGATCCTTCAAACTCAGCACATGGGTTGAGAGCCAGATGTGGTCCTGGGTAGAGAGCTCTTTTGGTAACATGTTTCAACTGTGTGAATGTTCACCACCTTGATGAGCTGAGAGGCCTGGTGTGGAGGAGAGATGAAGAAAAAGTAACTGTAAGAAAGTATCTTTGGGAATGCAAGAGCAAATTGAATATCTAAATTTCACACTAAAAATTAGAAGTGTTGAACTTAATATAGCACTTAGAATGACTGAATTAGAGCTTATTATCAAGCTTTAAACCAGCAAAAAGATTTGCATAAATGTGTGATTTGATTCTTTTTAGCAAATCAAGAGCAGAAATCACTTAGAAATTGAACATTTAAAAGGAATTTGTTGAACATTTACTATATATAAGACACTGGGTTGCTCATGGGAGAAATGCCAATGTGAACCAGAGGTGCCCCACTCTCATCATAATCCTATAGAAAGAAAAAACATTTCACCTTTGAATAACATATACTTGTACTGAGAATTTTATATTCATTCTATTATTTAACCCCTTCCTCCAAAAAAACTCTCTAAGAAATACTGCCATTATTCCCAATATCAAATCCAGATATGGTCTAATGCTCGTACCCTCATACTGTGATGAATAATAGCTAACTCACTCAGAGTGACCAAAAGACTCAGTTCACCACTTTTCTTCTCTTACAAGACACCAAGCACCTTGCTACAACAAATATTCTCAGGGCTTCTGAAACTAGTTGTTTTTTTGGATGAAAAGGGGCCACATGCTGAGCATAACAAACTCAAGGGAGGCTTACATAGAAGGCCTTATAAACTCAGACTTAAAGTAACCACACAGGATGATCTGAAATCAAAGCCTTCTAAGTAAAAGTGAGTCATCATGGGCAGTCATGTTCTAGGCCACAGTCTTCACTGACAAAGGTCAATCTTCACCTTAACTGAGCCTATTGTCTCTTTACATCCAGGATGGCATAATTTTGGAATGTCAAGATAATTTCCTTTTTTCTGAACCCTTCACTACACTAGAGTAGAGGCCACAGAAGCCTTCATTGTTATTGCTATCATGCTAATTGTTAACTGCTAGCTATTGTATGCCTGTTACAGAACCCACAAGGGGGGGGGCCTGGGACGATATACTATTATTAAAAGAAGGCCCCCGTCCGTTATGTCCGCCGCCCTAGGAAAGACATCTCTCAATGCCAGAGATTCGTGAAAAGGAAAGAAAATGTTTATTTAATGCTATACTAACTTAAAGTAGTGACCTAATGTCTTTATCAAAAAAATCCTAAAGTCCCTAAAAACACCCACCAACACACAGTCCTTCCTTCCTTCCCCCCTTTGCCCAGTCCAGAGTACCATATCTCAGGAAAGGAAATAGAAGTCCATGGCTTAGGTAGTCTTCTGGTTCTTCCCAGTTAGAACTCTATCTCGACTGGGAGGCCTCCCTGGATTCCCGGCACCCTCGGCTGAGTCACCAGGATCTCTGCTAAAACGAGGTGGTGGTTCCCCCTTCTAAAGCTGTGGGGGGTCTCCACTCTGCCAGGCATGTGGTCCTCTCTCTCTCAGGGCTGCAGGAAGGGAGAGTCCCCACTCTGCCAAAACTGCATGGTTCTCTCCTCCAGGGCTGCCGCGTGGTTCTCCCTCTCTCAGGGCTGCAGGAGTCGCCACTCCGTCAAGGCCACGTGGTTTCTCTCAATGGCTGCCGTGTCCGTGTTTAAATCCCCCGCGCCAATCTTCCTCTGCAGCCCCATTTCCAACTCCTCCCACATTTAGGCACACTTGCCCTCAATCTGCTGTCTTCTCCAGCTTTTCTGGTCGCCATCGTGGGTCTGGGCAGGTGTCACCCCATGTCATGGAGCCAATCTTCTCCCAGCTCCCACGCAGGCACTGTAACTCAGGGGACCTGCCTCCCAGGTCCCATCTTGGGGGGAAGGTCCCTTTCCATCCCCCTGGCCTTGAGCATGGCCATAGCTATTTAGCATATCTAAGTGACCAGCCAAAGGCTATAGGTATGCTAAATGACCATGCCATGGATTAGCTGCAAAGCTGCCCTGCATGTTCCTGCTCTGTGTGCCCCTTTCCCCAACTCACACCTGTAGGGGAAGGGGTGAAGACACTTTAAAATCTCCTGGACACCTTGAGTTCTGGACCACATTTCAAATGCCTATTTGGTGTCCCCCCTCTTGGCTGCACCCTGTAACATACCTACAAACATAAAAGAAGCATGTGTGTGTTTGTTTTACTTTTTATCCAGTCTCAGAGATTTTCCTGCTTTGCTTTTGCTTTCTGCCACTTTCCTAATGTACCACACATGAATTTTATGTAACCCTATACACCTTCTCCTTTGATTCTGATGTATAAAATAAGTGGTAAAACTGCCATTTTCCAGAGTATTTTCTCAATCTGTTAAGATTTTGCTTTCTGAAAGGGTCATCAGTTTCTCTCAAATAAACTCATAAAAATTCCTACAGATTTAGGCATTTCTTACACTGACATTTAAAAAGTCAAAATAAAGAAATAATGTTATCTTTAACAACAACAAAAAACCTGTTGAGTGTGTGTTCTTTATTTCCTGGTTTCTAACCCTCTGCATGCTATGAAAATCTTGATTTTGTGGCTGACATACTGGTCCACTCCACTTATCTACAGAGTAGATTATCCTTAAAACAAACAAAGAGTATAAAAGCTTAAACAGTTACTCTGGTTCCAAAGAACTGTTGAAAAAAATGTCAGAATGGGTGTGTCATAGACTGCATTTTGCAAAAATGGCCACATCAGTTATCTCCCTTTCATATACTCCTCTTACATGTTGTTTTAACACTCCTCCTATGGAGAGATGGGGTCTATAGCCCTCTTCTAGATTCTGGGTAGGTTTTGTGACCACAGCAGAAGTGCCATTATGTTCCTTACAAGGTGATATAGCTTCTATTGGTTATCCTGGGATGTACCCACCAGAATCCAGACACCATGCTATGAGGAAACCCAAACAACTAGCACCATCAGAGAAGTCACATGGAGAGGCCCTGTATAGACATTGCAGCCAATAGCCAGTGTCACCATCAGACATGTGAGTGGAGACACCTTTAGATGATTCCAGCCCCAGCCATCAAGACACAACTCATCTTCATCTTTTTAGCCAAGAGGCATCCTGGAACATAAGTAAGCCATCTTCAGCATGCCCTGCCCAAATTGCTGCCTGCCCCAGAGTCCATAGGCCTAATAAAATGGCTGCTGTATGCCACTGTATTTCAGGGTGGTTTGTTATGTATCAATGCATAACTGACACAGAATGACTGATTTTTCTATCATTTATTATGACTAAAATATCAACCTGTCAGAATAATCAAAATGTAAACCTAAGATTGTTACGTATAAATCCAGACGTATAGTTTATAGTCTCTGTAGTAAAATGAAAGTGATAGTGTGTTTCTGTTACAGAACAGACCCAAGGGGCAGGGTGTACACTATACTTTACAGAAAGGACCCCCCATCAGGTTCACTATGCCCGCCACCAGAGGAAAGACGTGTCTCATGTCAGAGATTTGTGAAAAGGAAAGGAAATGTTTACTTAAAGCTATACAGATTTAGAGTAGTGACCTACTGTCTTCATTAAAATATTAAAGTCCTTTAGGATACCCATATACACACACAGTACTTCCTTTTCCCTCTGCCCTAATCTGGGGTACTGTATCTCAGGAGCAGTAGAAGTCCGTGATTTGGGCTTCCAGCACCATCAGCTGTATCGCCACGAGGATCTTCAGTTAATCCAAACCCATGTGGCACCTTCTCATGGACCACCAGCAAGAGTCCTTTCACCCCTTTTTCTTCCAGTCAAAGTCTCTCCTCCTTCCTGAGCCACATGGCAAAGGGGAGCACCCCAAAGCCACATGGTCCTCATTCTTGCCAAAGCTGTGGGGTCGCCACTCTGCAAAAGCCACCTGGCTCTCCCCTTGCATGGATGTTGTGTCTGGGTTTCAATCCCCAGGCCAGTCTTCCTCTGCAGCCCAAATTTCTGACTCCTCCTACAATCAGTTATACCTGCCAGCATTCCTGTGTTCTTCCAGGCTTACTAGGCTGCCATAGTAAGTCTGGGCAGGTGTGGCCCCATGGCATGGAGCCAATCTTCTCCAAGCTCTCACACAGGTGCTGTAACCAGGGGGAGCTGTCCCCCAGTGACATCTTGGGTGGATATCACTTCCATCCTCCTGGCTCAAAGCATGACCAGAGCTATTTAACATATCTATGAAACCAGTTAAAGGTTATAGATGTGTTAAATGACCATGCCAGAGGTTAGCTGCAAAGCTGTGGCTGTACAAAATAGCTCTGCATGGTCCTGCTCCATATGTCCCTTCCCCCAACTCAAACCTGTGTCAGGGGAGGGGAGAGGACATCCTATATATTTTTCTAATATTTCCTGGACACCTTGAGTTCTGGACCCCATCCCAAATCCCTATTTGGGGGCCCCCTCTTGGCTGCACCCTGTTACATTTCAAATAAAAAATAAAACAAATGTTAAACACTTTGTAATTATTAACCATACATCATTGAATAGGCATGCAAATAATAATGGACAAGAAGATTGTGAATATTAAACTATAATTCAAACTTAGTATATTATAGAAAAGTAGGGGGAAAGCCTGGTTATTTTTTAATAATCTATTTAGGGATTATCAAAGGCACAATTATAGTCAAAGCTTAAATTTTTAATGACAAAATAGCTAATTACATTTTACTTAGGCAAAATGAATACAGGTAAAGAAATTAGAAATTGATTTCATTTTCATAGCCTTTTCCATGTAGGTAATGCTTTTCTATTTATCTATTTTCTCTTTTCATTAATATGGAAGGTAGAAAAATAAAAGGGAATTGAGAAATATATGCATATTAATATATAGTTAGTA
Organism: Phyllostomus discolor; assembly: GCF_004126475.2. Taxonomy (NCBI): domain Eukaryota; kingdom Metazoa; phylum Chordata; class Mammalia; order Chiroptera; family Phyllostomidae; genus Phyllostomus; species Phyllostomus discolor. The sequence continues at coordinate 68,530,976 of NC_040911.2, read as the reverse complement.
TTCATATATATATGTACTAGTTTTCTAATATACATAACATTTCTGTATGCTGGTTTCAGCTCCTTTAAAAATTCAATCAACTTCTAGCATCCCCAGTTTTAGAAAACTGCAAATCTAAAGGAGGCTTATAAATATAATAAATATATAATAATAAAACAAGCCAATCAACTATATTGTGTTGTAACATACCTGTCTTGTAATTTGCTAGTTTAGCTCTTTGTGGGTTTTTTTTTTTCATTTTTATCTTGAGTCTAGAGCTTGGACCCCAGGGTAAATAGATTAATTGGGGGTTAGGAAGCCTGGGGTTTGTAATTCCTGGCTTCTTCATCCACCTCTCCTTTGAAAACTATAGCACTGAGGAATTACAATTGAAAAGAGCACTCCTCTTTGTTGGCCATATTTACTATTTTTCAATATTCAGTTAATATTAAGGAAAAAATCCTTTCAGCCACTTACTTCTAAATCAGATTTCTAAAATCTGCTCTTCTCAGAATTTACAAACACAATATAAAGCTTTTTGAAAGTGCAAATGTTCACAGTCCTTTTTGTCACTTAATCACATCTCATACTCTCAAAGCCTAGGAACAAAAGTAATTTTTTTGTTTATTTACATTTCTGGGGAAGAATTCCTACTTGCTTCTGCACCTCACCTTTTTTTTCGTCCAAAATGAAATCTAAAATTTACAGATAATTCCTCTTTCTTCACTAAAATCAATAAATATATTAAAATCCTACCTCTTTAAAAAAATAAAAAAAAAAGGAGAAGGGATTTAATGTGGCTCAAGAGAAAAGATATCTTTAATAGAAATAAACAAAAAAGCAAAACCAAAATAGAAATAAGTCATCAGACAGTAATATGAACCCCAATGTCCACTGCAATCACCTGGGGAATGTTTCAAAAACTACCTGCCTGGGACCCACTCACTGGCACCCAGAGTTTGTAAGGCTGGGGCAGGACCCTACTGTAGGGCACTTAAGGCTCCTGAGGTGATTCGGCACAAATAGGGGAAGACCTGTTGTGGATAAGGAAATCCCAGCTCTCTCCTACAAGGGCTACAGGACGTAGAAAGACATGAATGTCCCAAAGTCCATTTTGCTGAGCCATACAGTGCCAAGTGTGGAAGCAGGTATGTAAGGAGGAGAATATGAAATTTAGATTTCTTAAATTTTTTTTTTACTTACAGGATTTTCTCTTCAACAAGCTACTCACCTTAAAGGTTTGCCTGCAGGGGATATGTATGACAGTGAAGTGAGCCTTGTTTTTCTTCTAAATTTTGCCTCTAATACCTCATATCTCTTTAAATCCCAATAATATAAATTGTGGATTTGGGTAGATCCAGAGGAATGATGGCAATGATACACACTTCTGGGATACTCAGAAGAAACTGAAGCAAATTTTGTTGATGGAGCATTGCCTCCAGTCTAGGCAGGTATAGAAGCTAAAATCTGCAAAACAGTGAAGAAAGGCAAGATTTGCATTTTGTTTTCAGGAAACAGGAAAATGCACTGATTACTTGTTCTTCTCCAAATGCAGGTGTTTTGAATCTAAATAGGAGTGGGCTGACATTCCTTCTAAACAAGCTGTCCTCTGTAGCTCTTAAATAACACATTTATAGGTCATCAAACAGCCACTGCAGTCTTTGCTCCAGACAATGAACTTAAGTGAGTGGAAGCTGTGCTCCTCAGTTTTCATGAGGTTCTGGCTAAGAAATGTCAACTCTCTGATGGGGAGAAAAGAATGAAGATAGGGAATACATAAAATGGAGTCACTTTAACCAAGCTGCTAAAATTATTTACAATATGAAGTTTGAGGCATGTGGAAAGATTCTTCTTATTCTAACTAGCCTGGGAAATTAAACTAATTTTTAAACTTCCTGGTCCTATGTCAATGCCTGAGCATCTATCTGGACATGCACCAGACCTACAGATAACCCTCTGCCACCTGAAGGACTCATGTATCGGATCACCTGACATCTACCTCACATTCATTTATCCAAATCACTGTACGTAACCAATCTTTTAGCATCCAGACAATTTGGTATTTATCATCCAGGCTGCCTGACATCTGATGGATAACCATCCTGGACCAACACTAGCATTAAGAACGTAGGATTGATTATCCCCAAGAACATACTTTTACTATAAAAACTCTTAACTTTTCTTTCTTCTTTGGAACACTTTTGGATTTTGTCTAATTGTGTTGTCAGTTTACAAACTCCAAGACCCTTGAATAAATCTTTTTCTCTAGCCAAAGCCTGTAGACGCTTTTTGAGTTCATTCAACAGTGGTGTGTTAAAGAGGTTGTAAGGGAACTCAGAGATGCAACATGGTTCCATCATTGAAAGTGTCTGCGAAATGTTGAACTCTCTGTTTAACCTTCTGTGACTGTTTAACTCTTCAGCCTCAGGCTTGGCTGATAAAGGTCCTGTGCCAGGAAGGAAGTTAATGAACAGTACATAGTGTGATAACTGCCTGATGTTATCTGTTAACTTAGGAATGCATTGTTCTTTCTGGTGGTCTACCTGACTGCCCACCATATGGTTTTACTATTAAGCCCCTATAAAAAAGAGACCCTGCCTGTGAATCAAAAGGTGGTTGTTTCGATTTGTGATCAGGGCACATGCCTGGGTTGTGAGCCAGGTTCCCAGCTGAGGGTACACGAGAGGCAACAGATCACTGTTTCTCTCACGCATCCATGTTTCTCTCCCTTCCTTCCTCCCTTCCCCTCTCTCTAAAAAACAAATAAACAATTTTCTTTAAAAGAGAGAGAGAAGACTATACTTTCAGGGATCATTTCTATAGTTTGTTAAAAGAGAGAGAGACCCTGTTCTGGGAGGCGTGTGGATTCTTCCCAGCTGGCCACCACTGGGAGTGCAGCTGCTTTGCCTGTGTATGTAATTTTCTCCTATTAAAGCTCTTATGAATTTGAATAACACTACATGTCAGTTCTTCAGAATTGATCCTGAATTTAAATTTTGGCGGCTATCCCTAAATAGAGTTGGAAGCCAATGAAAGAGGAAGTTAAGTGGTTTGTCTGAACTCACAGCCTGGCAATGAAGGTGACAGACAAATAGAACCCAATCCACTCCTAGGACTGAAAGAATTTCCCCAATTGCCAGTTGATGCTGATTTTATGTGCGTGTGCATTTGTGTAAATGTATATATGCCTCAGCAGATTCCATATATGTTCTTATGCATGTTAATAAAAGTGTTTCAGTGTAGAAGGAAGTGAGAGGGTGCACATACTTTGAAGTGTCTTACATGTTTACAAAGAATGGCTGCCATTTCCAATCCAGTGAACTGTTGGGAGTGAAAAGATTACATGTAATTAATATTTATCAAAAATGACATATGAGAGACTACAAAGGTACACATTATCAGATCTCAGAACTCTTCATGGCAATGAAGGTCATTGAGAATATGGCATCTGAAATCATATTGCTTAGCTTCCTATACTAGCTCCATTATGTAAGTTCTCTGCCAAAGCATCCCCATCTGCAAAATGGGATTGTTAGCAGTAATGTAATACTTGTGAAGTGCTGAAAACAGTGCTTGGTGAATTATCTTAGTGTAAGCTAGAGCATGAAACATGTCAATGCTCACAGATTAAACAGGCTGCTTTGGCTTATTTCTATGAGGTGACAAGGAGAGTGTTTCTTGCATTTTAAAATATAATTTTTAGTTCTGATTTCTAAAATGCACCTGAGATTTGTGCTCCTCATTCTTTTCTCACTACCATAATGCTAAGAGCAAGGGCTCCTTATCTTAGGTGAAGCTAGCATGATAACTTCTCCTTGCCCTCCTGGCCTCTGCTTGTTGCCTCAGGTTTTCCATCAGGTATCCCAGATCCAGTTTGTCTAAAGTAGCTTTCATCTCCCCATGCCCAGCTCAGCAACTCCTGGCTGCCATATATGGAATGTAAGGCCTCTGCTTGGTTTCCATGCCTTCCACAATCTGAACTCCATCCACCACCCTGTCCCAAAAGCATTCCTCATGCATTCATAAGGCCTCCACACACTATGCCAATTTCTGACTTCTGGCTTTTGCTAAGTCAGTGGTCCTCTTTGTATACTAGATCCTACAGGATTTGTGTTTTCTGAAAGCAGAAGGAAGGGTTTTCCAAGCTGTGAGAAAAGAAGCAAGGAAGCGATGCATCAGATGGACATTTTGAAGGCAAGAAATGACAATATTTCAAGACCCAAAGAACAATGAAAAACAGGTCAGTATTATTAATTCACTCTGTATTCAATGCAGTGACCACTTCTCCCTCACCCAGTTCTAGTACATAAGAAATAACCAATGCACATCAATTATTGATTGTGTCACAGAAAGAATTAATGTAGTGTGTTGGGATCCACCCTGCCTGATCTCAGGAAGCTGTAACCCCTCGTGGCTAAGGCTGAGTAAGGGGCCTCCAAACCAGGAGACACTAAGGAGACAAAACTTATTTCCCTGGCATGCATGAATGCTGCCTGTTCTGTGTTGGCTCCCAGTGCTTGATCCGTTAGCCAATGACGGGTAAGATTTTTCAAGGAGGGAATTGCCTAAGACAGGCATGATCACTTGGAGGCCTCAGGGAAGGACTTGGGGGGCTGTGGAAATGAAGGAGTAATTGACATCAATCCCTGCCCCCTCGGCTTTGTCAAAGCCTGAGTCCTTGTTCTTAGTTGTGAGAAATCCAAGTCTCCTGGCTGCCTTTGTCTCCTCTGCCTGACTCAGGCCTGCAGAAATAACAGGGGTGGTGCAGTCCAAACCAAAGTCGGCGTACTTTGAGTACTCAGACCTGGGACATAGAATATGCAAGATCCTGTGAGATCTGCTTGCTGGAGGATGCTCTTGAATTAGAATATGAAAGCACGGGCAGGAAATGAAACTAGCCATTTAGATCCTATAGTCTTTTTAAGTGATAAAACCCCAAAATCTCAGCCCAGAATCCCAGCAGGAGTTCTGCCATCACCTTTGAAAACTACCTGCTTGTTTTATCTTCCCTGTCAAACTGTAATTCACAAACTGTATCACATTCTTAATAAAAGCCTGCTTGGGTGGGAAAACGGGGTGCTCTCCACTAGAGGGAGTGGCTGTTTCATACCTATTTCTCCACAGGACTCGGTTGTCCATGTGTGTTTTTCTCGTATTTCAATGAGCATCTGTAGTGGTGGATACTGCTGGCCAGTATCCATCACAGTAGTGTAACCTGTGTTCTTTGTTTTTAAAATTATGATTATGTGAGGAAGTAATTTTAAGTATAACTCTTAATCTTTATGTCTTCTCTCCTATTCTTCACTCCTATAGTGACTTTTTTGTTTTGTTTTACTGTCTCCAGTGATGTAGTACACAGCCACTGTTGGCACCCACCCCTTCCTCTGGGCATGGCTTCTCTTATCTCAGCAATGGGATGAAGAGGAGCTGTCAGTCATAAAAAAAAAAAACCTGTCCTGCTGGCTGTAGCTGAGCCAATGAGAGTGCTTCCCTGGGATTTTTCAAAATCTTACCTCAAAGCCTACTACAAATCATCCCTTTCTTAGGCTACTGTATAGTCTACAATTGGGTGCCTGCTTCTTACCCTCCCTGCCCATTCCCCATAGGCAACTGTCCTCTTAGTAGCCAGAGAAAGTTTTTACCCAAAACACTTTTAAACCACTTCAGTTCTCCTTTTGGTTCTCTCTTTTGACTTACTGTCTAATTCTGGATGAAATTCAGAATTTTCACCACTTCCCACTAGCTCCCTCATCTCAGTTCTAGCCACTGTCTTCCTATGGCCATGCTGTCCCTTTCATATGCCAGATACAGTCCCATCTCAGGGCCTTTGTATGTGTCATTTCCTCTACCTAGAACACTCTTACCACCAAGTGGCTCATCCTTCCTCTCATGTAAGTTTCTGCTCAAATTGATAGGGGACTCAAGACTTGGAAAATTTTAGCTTAAGGTAAAAAGTTATAAGTCTAGCAAGTAATGTGTATGTTAAGCTTTTATTTCAGAAACTACAGATAAAGCCCATCCTGGCTCCTGGGAAAAGCAGCCGACCTCCTGGGGCACTGGCTAGAGATTACTGCCTGGGGACAAGTTGGAGGCATCCGGGCCTTTGGTGTGACCACCCCCACCCTTGGGAACAGCTAACTGCTGAAAATAGGAATGCTGCAGCTTTGCTCACCTAATCCTCCCTGAATTTCAAAGCCCTCACCGCAACTTGTTTGTCCTCCCTACCCCTTTATAAAAGATCTGGCCAGGAAAGAGAAGGGAAGATGGTTTGGTAGGGTATGAACTCACCATCTTCTCAGATTGCCAGCCATCTGAATAAAGCACCCATAAAAGATTCAATCACTGTCATTGCTTATTGGATTTTGTAGTGACAGGCAGTCTGAATGCCAGTGTCTTTTCCAGTTACAAAATGACACCTCAATAGTAAGGTCTTCCCTGAATTTCCTGTATAACATAACTCTTCCTGCCCACCTCTGTCCATGTATTCTGTTTTATTACTCTTCTTAGCTCTTCATATTACCTGATATTCATGTAGGTTATTTTTTGCTGTTTGTTCATTATCTGTCACCTCCCACTACAATTTAATCTTTATAAGAAAAGGGACTTTGTCTATTTTTATTTACTGCTGTGTTCTCAGCATTGCAATGTTCCATATAGTATGTCATCAATAACTATTTTGGTGAATTGAATGTCTTACTAAACCATCCCCTTGTTAACTACTTCTACACTGTCTTCAACCGAGTTGTAAGAACCTTTGAAAGGCCAGGTTCATAAATGTCTTAAGTAATAAATGAACAAGAAAAAACTTAAAAAATAACCTATCAAACCTCCTATTTCCAAAGGTGAAACCCAGAGTGGGTTGAGTAAAGTGCCCAAGAACACACAGCTGTTCATTGCACATTTGCTTTTGTCAGAAAATAAAAACATAGGCTGAAGCTGCTTACCAGCCTTACAAAGGAAGGCACCCATGCTGCGTGCAAGCCTCTCCTGATTTAAATTACCTCTTTTAAGTTCTGAGCAGGAAGCAGGTGCAGCCAGATGGCTTTGTTTCCTCAAGGCTAAAGCAATATATGGCCTCAACCTAAGCATGTTTCCAAAGAAGGGACTTGGGAAGCATGGAACAGCAGAAGGTCTCCTAGTTCCTGCTCCTATGTCTTATTATCTTTGGCTGCGCAAAGGGACCAAATAAATGTCTGTTAAATAAATGACTCCCATGCCCTGGGAGCCATAAGTGGGACACCACAAAGGAACATGTCTTCAAATCCTTACCCTGGCTTCTCTCCCACAAGCATCTCTGTTCCTTCCCCACCTCTGAACTGCACACCCACACTCCCAAAAGGGTGGCATATTACAACATTAAGTGGTTCTAATTGTTTGATAACAGACCTCTATTCTCAAGAAATACTGATTAGCATCTCATGATTCTTTCCAACATACTTTGAGAAATGCTGCCATAATACAGAATTGTAAAGCAAGGGTCAGTGCTAGTGGCCCTTTCATAGAAAGCCTTCAATGCACCAGTTAGGGAACTGAGGCCTAGAAAGGCTTACTGACATGCCTCAGGAACATCTATCCAGTTATTCACAGAACCCTAAGTTCTGAATATTTCCTCTAAAACAGGGCTGTGTTGAATTATGTCAATTTCTGTTTCTGGAAAGAACCAAATACAATTGCATTGTTCTCATGCAATGCAATTCTCAAGTAAGATGCTCATAATAAATAATTAAACTCTGCAAAGAGTTTTATACTAATTTATTTAATGAAATGAGACACATACATAACATACGTGTATATATGCATATGTATTTTATGTGTATATGTTTATATTTCCTACAAAAAGTCCTCACTTAACATCAATAGCTTCTCAGAAACTGCAACTTTAAATGAAGTGACATATAACCAAAACCAATTTTATCATAGGCTAACTGATACAAAAAGGAATTAACTTCCTGTGGTATATTTCTGGTCACAAAAACATCACCAAGCTTCTAAATAAAGGCCAAACACACTTCTTATAGTAAACATTGAAATAAACATGAGCTATACAAACATTTAGAAAGATTAATAAAAATAAATAAGATCGAGACTTCCAGCCAAGATGGAGGCATAGGTGGATGCACTGTGCCTCCTGGCACAACCAGGATAGGGACAGCAACAATTTAGAAATAGAATAACAACCAGAACTGACAGAAAACTGAACTGAATGGAAGTCAGACAACCAAGAAACTGAAATAGACCCATTCATCCAGACCGGTAGGAGAGGCGGAGTCGGGCAGCCAGGCGCGGGTCATGGCGGAGAGAACAGAGAGCATTGGGACCCAGCATGTAAGGCATTTGGGGGTGCATAAGGCATCCAGGGCATGCAAGACTGCAGTGGGTGGACTCTGAGTACACAAGAGGCAGCTGGCAGACCCCAGCCAAGGGGTGGCAACTGGCAGACCCAGTGAGGTGGCAATTGTCAAGCAAGGCACTGCAAGCAACTCAGAATCTCAGCGCTGGGAAATAGAACCTCAGGGACATTGATTGAGGACACCTGTGGGAGTTGAGGTGCAGGGAGAGACTCCCAACCTCACAGGAGAGGTCCTTGGAGGGTCCCACAACGTGCACAAGCTCTCTGACATGGGAATTGGCACCAGAGAGGCCCAGTTTGCTCAGGGGAAGCAACAGAAGGGACTGAGGTCCCACGGAGAATGGAGCAAGCACCATTGTTCCCTCTCGACCCCACCCCCACATACAATGTCACAACCCAGTGACTGGGATGCCCAGACCTGGTAAACACCTAAGGCTCTGCCCTGCACCATAACAGGTGCTACCAGACCAAAAAAAAAAAAAAAAAAAAAGAGAGAGAGAGAGAGATGGCTCAAAGAGAAGACCAAATGAAAGCCCCAGAACCCCATCCTTTTAAGTGACTGAGAGATAGCCAACCTATCAGATGCACAGTTCAAAACACTGGTGATCAGGACACTCACAGAAGAGGTTGATTTTGGTCACAAATTAGATGAAAAAATGAAGGCTACAATTCTTGAAATGAAGAAAAATATACAGGGAATCAAAAGTGATGGAAAGAAAGCTGGGTCTCACATCAATGGAATGGACCAGAAGGAAGAAAGAAACAACCACACAGAAAAGAATGAAGAAATAAGAATTCAAAAAAATTAGGAGAGGCTTAGGAAACTCCAGAACATCTTTAAATGTTCCAACATCCAAATTATAGGGGTACCAGAAGGAGAAGAAGAAAAACAAGTGGAAAAGTTATTTGAACAAATAATAAAGGAGAACTTCCCCATTCTGGCAAAGGAAATGGACTTCCAGAAAGTCCGGGAAGCTCAGAGAGTCCCAAAGAAGTTGGACCCAAGAGGGAACACACCAAAGCACATCATAATTACATTAGCCAAGGTAAAAAATGAAGGAGAGAATCCTAGAAGCAGCAAGAGATAAGGAGACAGTAACCTACAAAGGAGTGCCCATAGACTCAGCTGATTTCTCAAAAGAGATCTTACAGGCAAGAAGAGGATGGAAAGAAGTATTCCAAGTCATGATAGGCAAGGACCTACATCCCAGATTACTCTATCCAGCAAAGCTTTCATTTAGAATGGAAGAGCAGATAAAGTACTTCTCAGATAAGGTCAAGTTCAAGGAGTTCCACCAAGCCCTTATCATATGAAATGTTAAAGGGACTAAACTAAGAAAAAGAAGATAAAAATATGAACAGTAAAATGACAGCAAACTCACAATTATTAACAACCACACCTAAAACACAAGCAAAAGCAAACTAAGCAAACAACTAGAACAGGAACAGAACCACAGAAATAGAGATCACATGGAGGGTTAGCAACATGGGAGTGGGAGGAGGAGAAAGGAGGAAAAGATATGGAGAATAAGTAGTATAGATGGTAGGTAGAAAATAGACAAGGGGAGGGCAAGAATAGCATGGGAAATGTAGAAGCTAAAGAACTTATGACACATGGACATGAACTAAAGTTGGGGAATGTGGGTGGGAGAGGGTGTGCAGGGTGGAGGGGAGTGAAGGGGGAAATGGGACAACTGTAATAGCATAATCAATCAAATATATTTAAAAAAGAACTAAAAACAAAACAAAAATAAATAAATAAATGAATGAATGAATGAATAAATAAATAAATATCGTTATTTTCCATCCTACTCTAGTTTAGGTTCATAGGTGGCCAGAGGGTATCCATGTAGCTCAGGGTGCAAAGAGGGGACCTAACATTCTTCTACCCCAGAGCCACTGACACCCACCCATACTCAGGCAGGGAAGACTTAGACGTGCCCATTCACCTCACACACATACATCTCTTGGATGTGGGAGGAAACTGAAGTTCCCAGAGAAAACCCATGCAGACGTGGGGAGAAAAGACAAACTCCACACAGACAGTCACCCTGGCTGGAAATTTCTTTTTTATCATTAACAAACCAATTTTGATCCAAGTGTTGAACAAAACAATGTTATTTGAGAACCTGCTGTGTACCTAAATATATCACAAATATATATGTATATATATAAAGGTGCAGATGTGCCATTAATCATATAAAATAACATAATGAATACCATATAATGACCAAGTTTAACGTATAAAACATTAAAATAACCAGTGAATCCTATGTGGCCCACCCTAGAGCACAATGGTTTCGATTTGAATTTCCTGACTACTAGTGAAATTGAATGTATTTTAGTGTGTTCATTGATTATTCATATTTCCTTTTCTAAAATTTGACTGCTCATGTAATTAACTGATTATTCTATGAAATTTTTCATCTTTGTAAAAGTTTTTATATATTCTGGAATTGAATCCTAATCAATCACATGATTACATACATTTCAGAATTTTTTTTCCAAATGGTCCCTTGTCTTTTTAATTTTTCATTTGGCTTATAATGAACACATGTATTTTCTCTTAGTATAGTTAAATTTATCATTTTTTCTATAAAGTTTGTGATTTAAAAATCACAAAAACTCTAAGAGATCGTTTTATACACCAAACCCATAAAGGTATTCTTCTATAGTTTATTCAAAATAATTTAATAATTTGTATTTTATATTCAGGTCTTTAGTCCAACCTGGAATTTATACTTACATATACTGTGGAGGAAGAACCCAGATTTATTTTTTCTATATAGTTAATTATCACATCACTATTGATTGGGTATTCCATTTTCCCCCCATAGATCTACAGTGCCAGCTCTATTATTTGTCAAGTTTCCATGTCAGACAATCCTGTTTCTGGGTCATCTCTTTTGTTCTGTTGTATGGGTTCCTAAGGCCATAAAGCTAACAGCAAATATAAATTTCATTTTCCTTCAATAACACAAAACCATTGAAGATGGGTGATGGCCCTACAGGGTCGCATTATATTATTTCCTCTAACTTTGTATATATTTGTTAATTTCCATAATAAAGAGTTAAACAAATAACTGTATATTACAAAATGCATTGCTGTGTTGCAGTAGCTTGTGGGCCATCCTAGTTTGGTCACCATATCTGTGCTTTTCAATCCTTTGTGAAATACCTTTCCCATCTGCCACCCATTCTTCTGGTTAATGACATTCACCTCTAATGACTTACTCACTGGAAGCATTTCCTGATCACCTCAGGCTGAGCTGTTTGGATGGTCTTTGTCCAGGCCCACTTCCAGCAAGGCTCTTACCCCAGGGTATCTGCGGTCGTAACTTTTCTGTCTGACATTGCCATTACACTGAACTCTCTGTGAGTAGGAACCATGTCACATTTATTTCTGTTTTCACATAATCCAGTGCATTGCATATATTGGGTGCCTGATGATTATTGGATGAAAGACTAACTGAATTAATGAATAACTTACAAATATTAAAATATAATTTTAGGACTAATGATAAGAAATAGAAAAGAAATGGGAAGGCAAATATGCTGCTGACTCAGGTCTGGTCCTTAGAGTATGATCAGTAGTGGATGATTGTAAAAGTTAAGACCCAGACTCTATGAGCTGAAGGGTTGAGAAAAGTCCATCCTGAAGAGTAAAAGGTGTCTGTGAGTATCAGTAGAATGTGTGACCTAATACATGTGAAAGCATTTTGTAAACATTAACGTATTTTACTCTTATGCAAAGTCATATGCAAAGTAACATATGACTATTGTTATCAGTAGCTTTTGCACTTCTGATACAGCAATTTTTAAAAATACAAGCTGCATAAAAGAAAAATCAAGATCATTTTCTAAAAACACTAAGAAAAAGTTTTTATTTTTGAAAAACAGGGAATTCTCAACAAAGTAGAAGCACAATTCAGGTAAGAGTTCAAAGATAATATGACCTACTCAGCCTCATTGACAGTGTAAAATGTGCTTAGGAAAAATAAGAGCCATTTAACAGCAGAAGTGATTAATAGTGAAAGCATATGATAGTGTATGTTTTGAGTGGTGCACTGCTGTTTGTTTGTTTGTTTATTTGTTTGTTTGTTTGTTTTGAGGATCAAGCTCAAGTGTTTTCATGTTGCTGTTATGAGTTCTTTTCACCAACAGGGGAAACAGAAGACAAATTCTTTGTCCCACTCTACCATTTCCTATCATAAAGTAAATCCTTTACTTTTCTTCTTTATTTGGGGGGTTTGTTTCTTTTATTTCTTTAAAGAGTAGCTGGAAGCTGTGTCTAACACAATTAAGAGAACAATCTATGATATTAATAATTAAATATCAGGAAGTAATGATTGTCTTTAGTTTGCAAACAAGATAAGCATCAGGTCACCTGATCAGGGGCTTGCAAGATTTCCAGACTTTAAATCAAGTATTTTCCCTCTTTCTCTGCAGCTTTAATATTTCGATTAATCTTCATTACAAACCAATTAGCATAGATCAAACAGATAATAATAATTAATGCCTTTTTAGAAACAGAGAAACAAACTTGGGCAATTTGGTAATTGTACCACAAATGAAATCAATAAGGAACTAGGAAGAGATTCTAGACATTCTCACTGCAGGATAACTCTGTGTCAGATGGTGTTGCCACAATCTGAGAAATGCTTTTATCTACCTATTTAGCATGGAATGAGACAATAGAAGGCAGTAAGGTGTGGCATGTGATTTTATAAAAATTAGTAAAAATGGTGCTAGAAGAGACAGAAAAACAAAAACAGATGTGTAAGCATGTATAATCAGAAAGGTAATATGTACATAATCCTAGCAGCTTATTAAATGGCTTATTCCATTTCAGTAATCATGTTGGTAGATAAGCTAATTAAAAATTTGTTCAATATTCATAACCGACAATTTCTGTTAAGTGACAATGAAATGCCACTGTTGAAAGGATTACAGAACCTAGTATGACATGATCTCATAGGTTGCTTCCTGTGTTCACTCAAAAATCATATCGTGACAGGGTGCAGCCAAGTGTGGGGGGCCCAAATGGGGATTTGTAATGGGGTCCAGAACTCAGAGTGTCCAGGAAATATTAGAAAGACATATATATATATGTAGGATGTCCTCACCCCTACAGGCCTGAGCTGGGAGATGGGACACATGGAGCAGGGCCACTGAGAGTTGTTTTGAATAGCAAGTTTTGCAGATAACCTCTGTAACCCTTAACTGGTTTCATAGATATGTTAAATAGTTGTAGCCATGCTTTGAGCCAGGGGAATGGGAGTGACTTCAACCCATGATGCAACTGGGAGGCAACTCCCCCTTGGTTACAGTACCTGCCTTGAGAGCTTGGAGATGATTTACTCCATGCCATGGGGCCACACCTGTTCAGGCTTATTATGGTAGCCCAGTAAGTCTGGAAGAATGTGGGAATGCTGGCAGGTGTAACTGATTATAGGAGGAGTTGGAAATAGGGCTGCAGAGGAAGATTGGAGCTGGGATTTAAACCCAGGTGCAGCAGACATGCTGGGGCTTTTTGGGACCACACAGCTTTGGCAAAAGTTGGGACTGTGCAGCTTTAGGGTGTGGCCTTTTTGCCATGTGTCTTAGGAAGCAGGAGAGACTTTGGAAGAAAAGGGGTGAAAGAATTCTGCTGGTGGGCCATGAGAAAGTGCCACATGGTTTGGGATTAACTGGAGAACTCAGCAGTGACACAGCTGATGGTGCCAGAACCAAGGGGCTTCCTGAACCATGGACTTCTACTTCTTTTCCTGAAATATGGTACCCCGGACTAGGCAAAGGGGTGAAGGAAGGACTGTGCATTTGTGGGTATTCTAAAGGGCTTTAGTATTTTTAATGAAGACATTAAGTCACTACTCTAAGTCTGTATAACTTTTTAAATAAATAATCCCTTTCCTTTTCACCAATCTCTGGCATTGAGAGACGTCTTTCCCTGGCAGTAGGCAATGCAAACCTTGTATAGGGCAAGGGACCCCCAGAGCACACAGGTGGGTCCATTTGGTAATAGTATATCATTCACCCCATCTGCTTTTTACCTATGGCACAGGCATTAAAGAATGAGACATGGTTGGAGGAAGTGCCCAGGAGTAGAGAGACAGAGAGCAAGTAAGGGCTTGTAAGTTTGGATATCAACTGGAGGTTTCCAACCCAAAGCTCTTCTCCAAGGCCAAGGGTTTTATAAATGGGTTTCAGGAGTACATTGTTCTGGGATCTTTTCCATTCCCAAATATTTTTATGTAAACACCGCCTGTGGAAGTGGAAAAACTAGAGGAATGGCTAAAAATTATTTTCACAAATGACTTGTTCTGTCACCTAGAGCTTTGTACTAAAAGTTGTGGTCCATAGACCAGCATCATCATCTGGGAACATCTTAGACACACAGCATCTCAGGCCCCACTCCAGACTTGCTTCATCAAGATCTGCATTTTAACAGGATATGCACCCCTAGGTCAATGTTATGCACTTTCAAATACAGAGTAAAGCACTTCAACTTTTTCATGGGGAGCAACAGAATACCTTTTGCGATTTGAGATCACACAGCTTTAGAGGCTTAGATAAAGTAACTTACAAATGTGGGATTCTGATTTTCAGATCTATTAATCCCCAAAGTGCTTTTGAAAGTTAACTCATCTGTTTTGCGCTTCTGTCATAGTTGCTGTAATATCAATCATTAGTGTCACTCCTTTATCCAATATGTAGCCATTTCTTGCTTTCTTTGTCAGCTTTCATGATATACCACCCCAGATGAAGTAATTCTTAGGTTTTCCATGTGATACAATATACATTTCATTAATTAATTCCTCAATATCTTTACTCTTTGTTAGTCAGTTTTCTCATCCAATCATAATGTGTTTACTTCTCCATATACACTTCAACCTTTCTCACAAATACTGTCATTACTGACAGTTCTACATTTGCTGATTTCAGATTAATCTATTGATATAAGTGTGGTTTTCATTTCACTCTGACATTTGTCATGACAGTCACAATTAACTAATTCATTCCTGGTGCACACATTGTGGCAGTGATCAGTTACTATTTGTTGAGCATCTTCTATGTGCCAGGTACATCGCTCAACACTGCTCATGTATTATCTTTAATCCTCTCAGCAGGATGGCTAGTAGTACTGCCCTCATATATAGATAAAATATAGTCTCAGAAAGCTTAAATTATTTGACCAAAATCACACAATAAGTAAATGAAGAAGTCAAGATTAAAATAAAAGTGTGCCTCAGTCTAAAGTAGCTTCTTATCACTTACTGCCTTACACTTCCCATTAGTATTTGACAATTTACATCAATGTAGTCACAATTTTCCTTTTATATTATTGTGAACCACCCTGCCTGGTTTCAGAAGCTATAACCCTCCATGGCTAAGGTTGAGTAAAAAGACCTTGGGACCATAAGCCACTAAGGAGACAAAACTTATCCTTCTGGCAGGGGAACAGCCTCTTCCCCCTTTACTTCACCCTGCTTGGCACTTGGAGGATGGCTAGATAGTCAACGATGTGTAAGATTCCACAAGAAAGGAACAACCTAAGACAGGCACAGTTGGGAAGGGGCCATCAGGAAAAGACTTAGGGGACTATAGAAAAGGAGCAATGGACCCTCACCCCTAAGCTTTGTCATAGCCTGAGTCTTCATTCTATATAAAAAGTCTCCTACTCTCTTGACTGCCAGCATCCCATACCTGATTCAGACCTGAAACAATGGCGGAGGGTGGTGCAGCCCTGTGCAGGAAAGTGTGGTTCCCAGGGGTGATCAGGCCTAAGACACAATGCATAAAATCCTGTGAAACTTGCTTTGCTAAGCATGCCCTCGATGTAAATGTTAAGGTCCAAGCATAAAATGAGTTTGTTTCCCAAAGTTTTATGGCCCTTTGGTGTCACTCTATCTATCTGACCCTGACTCAGAATAAGCCCTTATAATTCTTTGAATGTAATTTGTTCTTTGTTCATTACTGCCTGACAATGACTAATGAGGTTTACGTATATGCCCTGTATTCCTATGCAAACTAAACCCAATGAAAACCCAGGGAAAGAGAGGCTCAAGGCCTTTCTCATCTGAGAGATTGGTCAGCCTTTCCTCCCCAAGCAGATCATGTCTTGGTAGTCTTATTCTTATCTGTGGTGGCCAGGGGAGGCTCTCTTCAAGTAGAGCCTCCCCACATCATATAACAATGTTATCAATCCTTCCTAGGTGTTATAGCATTTATTTCAGATTGTATACTCTGTATATGTTTCATTTGGAAAAGGAATATTGAAAAATGAATGCATGTTTCAGTCAGTTCTTTTTGGATTGCCAGAAAAGGAAAATTAAACTGGCTTAAATAAAAAATAAGTGAAAAGGTCCAGGACAAGAAACTCACCTGGGTACCATAAAGAACTGACTGAAGCAAGGAATTCAGAAGGCATGAACAACTGAAGCCATAAGCCACAAACATCTCTGGGGGTTAGGGGAGGTGTCCCCAACCTATGGGCCATGGACTGGTACTAGTCTTGGCCTGTCAGGAACCAGGCTGCACTGTAGGAGGTGCACTTGAATGTAATGTGCTTGAATCATCCCAAAACTATCCCCCACTCCTGTCCATGGAAAAATTGTCTTCTATGAAACCAGTCCCTGGTGCCAAAAATGTTGGGAACTACTAGGTTATAGGATCTGTCTCCACCTTGAATCTTCCTAATCCATAGCTTACTCTCACCCACCTTCCTTTGGAGACCATCTCTAACTGCATGAAGCAGCTTTTCTATGTCCAACTAGAGAGGGCCCTAGTGTACAAAGTCTGTCTCTCATGGCCCACCCAGACCTACTAAAGAGATCATAGTCTCTGATGGTGAAAAATAAGCTTCAGATATGTCCTAACTTTCAGCAAATCAAATGCTTGCTTCATTACATTATTAAAGCCAACACAGTAGGCCAATGGAGTAGTACCTGGCTCTGTGGTCCTTGACCTTCTGGTCTAGACACTAGCATTTTATATCGTGCTGGAGCTTGCCTACAAAACCAAGTTCTTTTGAGGAAAATTTTGGCCCAAGTTTCAAAATGTTGTAAAATTAATATCTTATTGTGTAGTCTTCCAATATCTGGTGGCCACAAGTAGTCATTTTGATCTTAGTTTTGTATTGTACCGTATCCATAGTGAATTAGGAGAATTTTGTAGACATTGATGCTAATGCAGCTTAAATAGTAAAATAAAAAAAAGATGGAGTAATATGGCAACAAGTTAAGAAATGTTGGCAACCAGCAAAAGCTGAAAAGGGCAAGAAACAAATTTTCCCCTACAGCTTCCAGAGGAAACATGGTCCTGTTGGTACCATTTCAGCCCAATGATAATGATTTCAGATTCCTATCCTCCAGAAATAGGAGGAAATAAATTTATCTTATTTTAAGCTACCAAGTTTGTGGTAACTTGTTATGACAGTCACAGAAAAACAATACATTTGGACATACAAAAATAATAGAAATATATGAATATATCTCTGCAATATATTCACAGAAGATGCTGACCTACAAATGTGCACTTGTAATCTTTATATATATTTCCAGTTGCCCACCATAGTAAGTGTACCATTTCACATCCAAGCAGCAAAGTATAAAGATTTCTATACATTGACATCCTTGTTATCACAGTTATTGTTAAATGTTTTGATTATAGAGTGGATCCGAGATGGCAGGAAAGTAGGTGGATGTTACAGTCATAACTTCCCAGGACCAAACTGGAATTACAACTAAAATATAAAGCAATAACCAATGAAAGATTAGCTTAAAAGATGGCTTTAACCAAGGATGTATAGAAGAAGCAACAGCAAGACTGATAGGAAGAGAGGAGACTAAAAAAGCACTAGCCCCTTTGTCCCTTTGTATTGGGAAATGGCTGAGAATTCAGAGAGATATCTCAGCTACAAAGCTTCCTCCTGAAAAGTGTGAGGTTTAAACCTCAAACCAAGATCCACAGCCCAGCACCAGAGCCAGCAAGGGCTTCCAACAGAACATATGGCTGTAAAATCCAGTGGGGATTCTGGTCACCAAGGAGAGATGGGGGTCTGCTAGAGATACAGGCAGCCTCTTAAAGGACCAACACACAAAATCTTATTGCAGCCACTCACCCTGGGTTCCAGAAAAGGGAGGGTGGGCAGACTAGAGTCATGTGAGGAGAGATCTGAAGAGTCAGCTGCCAGTATCCTTGTGCTGAGTTCCCCACACAAACCAGAGACTCCATCTTCCTTGGGTACAGCACTTACCTCCATGTGGCATAAGCCTGAAGGAATGCAATAGCCCCACACTCTGGACACCCTATTACCCACCTGTGTGGAGCTTGTGCCCCACTGAGAAGTCAGATGCCTGGGATGGTGTATAGAGGGCAGACACAGGCAGTGTTAGTGACTGAGTTGTGTAGATTTGGGGCAGAGCTGATTCCCTCCACTTTCTTGTGAACCTAACTGTTACCTACCCTTCACAGGAGATGTACTAGTTCCTTTCTCCCAACTCATAGAAGCCCCTCCCTGCTGAGATTGAGCTCTAGGAATAACCTGGGAAAAACTGAGTTATGTGACTCTAGGAGACAGAATATTTTTCCCTGGCATGCCAAAGCAGTGAAGAGCCCTCTCTCCCTTTGCACAGCCAAATCTTGGTCTGTTTGGGCCTGATAAACTCTGCTAGCTTTACCCTGATGACTCCCTGAGACCCTGCCCCACTACAAAGGTATGTGAGCACCCAGAAGATGGCAGGTACAATTGGTATATCCTTCCTCAGAAATTTTCAGAGTAGCATCAGACCCAGCACTGGCACCAAGTTTGAACATTTATTGATCTGGTGAACACCAGTCACCTATACCTGGGGCCACACTGAGGATCTACCTAATGCAACTTGAGTATTATCAGAGGATCTTTCAGTGACAGAGTCTCTAACAGGCAGCTGTCAGGCAGAGGCAAGCAAAGACCAATCTCCATGTGCCTTAGAACTTTTGCTTAACTGCCCTTGGGATCAGTGCTGGTAAAAGATGGTCATGGTGAGAAGCTTGACTTTTCCTGCACATACCCAGGCACGGCAGAGGCAGCCACAACTTGTAGATCACTTTGTAGTTCCAAAAGTTTTCCCAGGGATAATCACAGGTAGTGTCTGACATTAATCTGTACCAGAATCCCTCCCAATAGTCCCCAGAACCAACAAACCTGTGGCCATCTCAGACAACATTAGAGCAGGATCCAATTAGCTTCACAAGTGGCATATCCAAAGGGAGATCTTGGAAGGTGCCAGATCTAGATAAGACAAATTCTGTTTTTTTGTGGTCAGCACCTGCACAGGAGCTCATACAATGTGGTCGGGATTGAGTCTCACAGTCATCCAGCATGATGGTCACTCCCACACACAAATGGGCCAATAGCAATCAAAACTCAATTACAATAGAAGGGCCCACATAACCCACAGAAGAGACATTCTTGGATACTCAGCCCACATGATCAAAGAGACTGCACCACTGCATTCAACAGAAAAACTTCCAAGGTCCCTAACAAGACTGAAGTCATAGCAGATCTACCTAAAACACAGAAACAAATACAAGGAGAAAGTAAAAATAGGGAGACAAAGAAACAGGATCCAAATGAAAAACAAGAAAAATCTCCACAAAAAGAACTAAATGAAAGGGAGACAAACAATTTATCAGATATAGAGTTCCAAAAAATGGTTATATGTATGTTCAAGGAACTTAGTGCAAACTACAGCAGTATGAAAAAAGACATAGACCATAAAAAACAGTCATAAATGAAAAATACAACATATGAAATGAAGAATACACTAGAAGAAATAAAAAGTAGGTTGGATGGAATAGGAACTAATCAGTGATTTGGAAGACAAAGAAGAAGAAAACAATCAGAGCAACAAAGAGAAACAAGGATTTTTTAACATGAGAAATAGTTTAAAGGACCTTTGGGACAACGTGAAGCATAGCAACATCCATATCAGAGGGGCACCAGAAAAAAGAAAAGAGAGAGCAAGGGATGAAGAACCTATTTGAAAACAGTGACTAAAAACTTCCCTAGACGAGTGAAGAAAAAAGGCACACAACTCCAGGAAGCACAGATAGTCCCAAACAAGATGGACCCAAAGAGATCCACACTAAGATACATCATAATGAAAATGGCAAAGGCTAAAGAAAAGAGAATCTTTTTTTAAATTTATTTTATTGTTGTTCAAGTACAGTTGTCTGCATTTACCTCTCACCACTTTCCCCCACTCCAGCCATCTCAACCTCCCTCTCCTGCTTCCACCCCACCTTGGATTTGTCCATGTGTCCCCATAGTTGTTCCTGAAAACCCTTACTCCCTTCCCCCATTATCCCCTCCCACCTCCCCTCTGGTTACTGTCAGATTGTTCTTAATTTCAATGTCTCTGGTTATATTTTGCTTGCTTGTTCTGTTGATTAGGTTCCACTTAAAGGTGAGATCATATGGTATTTGTCCCTCACTGTCTAGCTTATTTCACTTAGCATAGTTCTCTCCAGTCGCATCCATGCTGTTGCAAAGGGTAGGGGCTCCTTCTTTCTTCCTGATGCATAGTATTCCATTGTGTAAATATACCATAGGTTTTTTATCCATTCATTTACTGATGGGCACTTAGGTTGCTCCCAGCACTTGGCTATTATAAATTGTGCTGCTATGAATATTGGGTTACACAGGTTCTTTTGGATTGGTGTTTCAGGGTTCTTAGGATATAGTTCCAGCAGTGGAATTGCCAGATCAAACGGCAGTTCCATTTTTGGTTTACTGAGGGAATTCCATACTGTTTTCCACAGCAGCTGCACCAGTCTGCATTCCCACCATCAGTGCACTAGGGTTCCTTTTTAAAGAAAAGAGAATCTTAAAAGCAGCAAGAGAAAGATAAGTTAGTTACTTACCAGGGAGCTCTTATAAAGCTGAAAGCTCATTGCTCAAAAGAAACATTTCAGACCAGAGTGATTAGTATGAAATATTAAAGGTGATGAAAGGCAAAGACTTACAACCAAGACTTATTTACCCACCAAGGCTACCATTTAACATTGAGGAGAAATGAAGAGCTTCACAGATGAGAAAAAAAACTAGAGTTCATTACTACAAAACCAATACAACCAAAAAGAAAGAAAGAAAGAAAAAAAGAAAGAAAGAAAGAAAGAAAGAAAGAAAGAAAGAAAATGGAAGGAGGGAAGGAAGGAAGGAAGGAAGGAAGGAAGGGAACAGAGAGAGGGAGAGAGAGAGAAAGAAAGAAAAGAGAAAGAAAGAAAGAAAGAAGGAAAGAAAGAAAGAAAGAAAGAAAGAAAGAAAGAAAGAAAGAAAGAAAGAAAGAAAGAAAGAAAGAAAGGAGCTAAAGGGGCTTTTTAAAGGATAGGAAAAAACAGAGAAACACAGAATAAAATGGCAATAAATACATACCTATCAATAATCACTTTAAAGGTAACTGGCTTAAATGCTCCAATGAATAGACATAGGGTAGCAAAGTGAATAAGAAAACAAGATCCCTATGTACGCTGTCTACATGAGACCCAACTAAGAATAAAGTATACACACAGACTAAATGTAAATGTCTGAAAATTAATAAATGTGATATACCACATAAACAAAATGAAGGATAAAAATTGTATGGTCAAATTAACGAATGCAGAAAAAGCATCTGATAAAATCCAGCACTCATTTATGATAAAAATTCTCAAAATGGTAAAAAAGGGAACATACCTCAAAGTAATAAAGGTCACATGTGACAAACCCACAACCAACACCATACTCAAAGAGCAAACTCTACAAGTGTTTTTCCTAAGATCAGGAACAAGGCATGGATGTCTACTTCACCATTCTTATTCAAAATAGTACTGGAAGTCCTAGTCACAGCAATCAGATAAGAAGAAATAAAAGGCATCCAAATTAAAAAGTAAGAAGTAAAACTATCATTATTTGAAGTTGACTTGATACTTTATATAAACGACTCTAAAGTTGCCTCCCCAAAATACTAGAACTTTTATGAAGTTAGTAAATTAGTAGCATACAAAATAAAAATCCAGAAATAAGTTGCATTTTTATACACTAATAATGAACAATCAGAAATGAAGATTAATAAAACAATCCCATCTACAATTACATTAGAAAAACGAAATACTTAGGAATAAATTTAAGCAAGAATGAAAGGCCTGTACACAGAAATTTATAAGACACTATAGATAAAAAAACTGAAGAAGGTACAAATAAATGGAAGCATATATTGTGTTCATGGATAGAAAGAATTAATATCATTAAAATGTCCATTATACCCACAGCAATATATAGATTCAGTGCAATTCCTATTGAGACACCAATGGAGTATTTCACAGAACTAGAACAAATATTCTAAAAATTTAAGTGGAACCACCAAAGATCCCAACCAGTCAAAGCAACCCTTCTTTTTCTTTTTTTCCTCTGTCTTGAATTTTGTTTTTTATTAAAAAATATGCCTTAGAATTCTCTCAAAATCAGCACCTACAGAGAGGTACTAGTTCATTCATTTTAAAAATTATTTTATTGTTATTCAATTATAGTTGTCTACATTTTCCCTCACTACTCCCCTCCACCCCAGCTAAACCCACCCCCTTCCCCTGTTTTCACCCTCCCCCTTGGTTTTGTCCATATGTCCTTTATAGTAGTTCTTGAAAACCCTTCCCACCATTGTCCCCCCCACCATTGTTAGATTGTTCTTAATTTCAATGTCTCTTAGCCAAAGCAATCTTGATGAACAAGAACAAAGTTGGAGGAATGACAGAACTGATGCCAAAATATACGACAGGGTTATAGTAATCAAAACAGCATGGTACTGGCAGAAAACATAAACAAAAACAAAAAACACCCAAACTGACATAGAGATCAATGGAAGAGAATAGAGAGCCCAGAAATAAACCTATGCATTTGTGGTCAATTAATATTTAACGAAGAAGGCAAGAAGATACAATGGAGTAAAAGTCTATTCAATAAATGGTGTTGGGAAAATTGGGCAGATACATGCAAAAAAATAATGAAATGACTACCTTATTACACCATACACAACAAAGAACTCAAAATGGATTAAAGACTTAAATGTTCAACTCAAAACCATAACAATCCTACAAGAAAACATAAGTAGTAGAATTGTGGAAATTTCTCATAGCAATATTTTTACTTTCTTTTTCTTTTTTATTGAATTTATTGGGTGATTTTGGTTAATAAAAATAATATAAGTTTAGGTGTACAATTCTATAATACATCACCTGTATCTTTTGTTGTTGTGTTCACCACTGCAATTCAAGTCTCCTTCCATTACAACTTATATCTCCTATAGCAACATTTTTTTCTGATATATTTCCCTGGGCAAGGAAAACAAAAGGAAAAAAAAATAAACAAATGGGATGACATTAAACTATTTTTTTTGCACAGAAAAGGAAACCATCAACAAAGTTAAAAGGCAACCCACTAAATGGAAGAAGATATTCATCAATGATACATCTCATAAGGGGTTAATATCCAAAATGTATAAAGAATTTATGAAATTCAACACCAAAAAAATCCAATTAGAATTGGGCACAGGACCTGAACAGACACTTCTCCAAAGAGGACATACAAATGACCAATAGACATAATAGATATTCAAAGTCACTAATCATTAGAGATGTGCAAATTAAAACCATAGTAATATATTACTTCCCACCTGTCAGAATGGCTGTTGCCAGTACATCAGCAAACAAGAAGTGTTGGCAAGGATATGGAGAGAAAGGAACGCTAATGCACTATTATATAAAGAAGAGAAGAAACTGGTACAGAAAAAAATATGTATGAAGAAATCACGACAGAAAACTTCCCAAGTTTGCTGAAAGACTTAAATTTACAGCTTCAAGATCAGTGAACCCCAAACAGGAAAAACACAAAGAAAATTGTGCCCAGCCACTTCATAATCAAACTGCTAATAACCAAACATGACAGAAAGAGAAAACAGACAGACAAAAAAAATGACATAATACATATGTAAGAATCTTGACTACAAAGGGGCAGCACAAGGGAGTTTGTTTGGAGTGATGGAACTGTTCTGGATCTTGATTGTAATAGTTGTTATAAGATTCCACATATTAGTCAAAATGTTCCCTGGACACCAACAAGGGCAAATATTACTGTGTATATATACATAAATAAGCCAGAAACCTGGGTATCATCTCCATATCTAATTAAACACCATCATCTGATAAATTTACTTTATAAAGATTTCTCAAGTTTGCCCTTTTCCCTCAATTTCCACTGTTCCTTCTTAATTGAACTCTTATTATCCCAGTCTCTTACTACTTTGATCCCACAGCTAACCCCTGCAGCCTTTCTTTGCAAAAGGTGATTCCCTCCTAATCGTATTAACTTTAATCTGGAAGCTTGTTTGAAATGAAGAATCTGAGACCCTACCAGAAAACTCCTTAATTGGAAACCACCTTTTAACAGTATTTAGTAGTGAATTATAAGGGCATTGCAATTTGAAAAGCCCTAATCTAGGGCATGTTAGAGTGAACAAAAGTCTAATTATGCCTCTCCTCCCTTAATATCTCACAAATACCCTACAAGGACACACACAAGATATATGAAGCCTTAGAAGAGCTCACCCTACCTTCCTCTCCAGGCTCTTCTTTCACCACTCCCCACCTCACTATTTAGCACTTCAATAAGACTTATCTGTACATTCCAACACACAATGCTGTGTCCCACAGCTATATCTTTACCCATGCAGTTCCTTTGGATTAAAATACCTCCTGTTCTTAGTCTGACTAATTCCTAAGCAATTTTAAAGCCTCTACTCAGAAGTCAACCCTAACAAAATTTGATGGCCACCTAGGTTGAGATAAAAGATCCTCTGTGCTCCTAAACCAGCCAGGACACACTCCCATCCCTGGACTTTCCACATTACATTATCTTTTTATGTGTCCTTCCTGGCCTGGTTTTCTCAGACAGTTGCCTCATCTCTTCCATCTTTTCCTTGAACCTAGCACTGAAAACCAGATATGTTCAAAAATGTTCTGATGAAAAAAACTATCCACATTTTTTATTCTTATAAAATTATTGGTATCCAGTTTGGTCATAACCAGTTCCCCTATCATTCTTTTCTTGAGAGAAATTATTTTAACTGCCTCCTAGACCTGAACTATGAGATGCTTGAGGTAAAATGCATTTGAGTTATTCAGACCTAAGACATTTTTGCCAGTGCAAAAGGACTTATGGCCCCAGGCTAAGAGTAAAGGCTTTTTTAAACATGTGAAAATAAATTAGAAGTGGAACTGCATTATGACCCAAGGATTCCACTTCTGCGAATATATCTGAAGAATCCTGAAACACCGATTCGAAATAATATATGCACCCCTATGTTCATTTCAGAATTATTTACAATAGCCAAGATTGGAAGCAGCCCAAGTGCCCATCAAGAGATGAGTGCATAGATGTGAAACCTAAATAACAAAACAAACAAGCAAGCAAAATACAACCAGAGACATTGAAATAAAGAACAAACTGACAATAACCAGAGAGGAGGGGGGAGAGGGATAATGGGGAAGGGCCATCAAGGAACATGCACAAAGGATGCATTGACAAAGCCAAAGGGGCTGGGTTCAAGGGTTGGAGGTGGGGAAGGGAGAGCGGGAGATGTGGTAGGGTGAAAATGGAGACAACTGTACTTGAACAATAGAAAAGAAGATGAGTGAATAAAAAAGCTGTGGTACATTTACAAAATGGAATGCTACTTGGCCATAAAACAAAACAAACACACAAATAAACAAACAAACATAAAACAAAAAAAGAGCTTACCTTTTGTGACGGCATGGGTAGACTTAGAGAACATTATGCTAAGTGAAATAAGCCAGTCATGGAAAAGCAAATACCACTTGATTTCAATTATATGTGCAATCTAATGAACAAAATAATCTACCAAACAAAACAGAAACAGACTCATAGACACAGAGGACAGAATGACAGCTATCAGAAGTAAGGGGGATTGGGAAGTTGGTTTAAAAAGGTAAAGGGTGAGCAAAAAAAGCCCCAAAAAACCCATAGACACAGACAACAGCATGGTGGTTACTAAAGGGAAGAGGGGTAGGGAAGATAGAAGAAAATAAAGTTTTGGTAAATGGTGATAGGAGACTTGACCTGGAGTGGTGAACACACATACAATATACAGATGATGTATTATAGATTTGTACACTTGAAATTTGTATATAATTTTATTAACCAATATCACCTCATTAAATTCAATAAAAAGTATATTAATAAGTGAATTGATTATAAAATTTAAAATAATATTCTAATTGCAGTTTTAATTTTCATTTCTATTATTATGAGTTAGACAGGCTATCTATTTAACAGCCATTTGTATTTCTTTTTTCTAAAATATCTGTTTGCATCCATCGTCATTTTTCTGTTGTGGTATTGATATTTTGCCTAATTAATTTGCATGAATCTTTAGATATTCAGGTAGTTAACTTTTTAAAAGTGAATTACAATTTGTTTTCATTTATAATTTGTCTTTTGTCTTTATCATACAAGATTTTTACCACAGGAATTTTGTAAAAATTTATGTAGTTAATTTTTATAGCTGTTGGCTTCAGGGGTCAGGCTTTGAAAGTGTTTTTCATATCAAGATTATTTTTAAAAAGTGCTTTCTTCTAATTATAAGTTGTTTCAGTTTTCACATAGAAACCTTTGATTATTTTAGAATTCATTTTGGTATTAGATATGAGAGATGGATTAAACTTAATTGTTTTTCAACATATCTGTCTTGGAATCCTAATACTACTATAAGTGATTCACATTTTTCATCTTCTTATATACAAATTCCCATGTGTACTTTAAAATATTCTGGACATTCTCTTCTGCTTCAGAGATCTTTCTGTGCTTTATGTTTTTTAAAATAAAGCACACTGTAAAAAGTAAATTTTGATTCTAGTGTCATTTGAGCCCCCCAAGGCTGAAGCATCAGCCAACAGCTGGTGCCTCATCACCTTTGCTCCCAGAGAGAGTATGAAGGACCTTGTAGGAATCTGCTGCATTGGGAATCCCCAACAGACAAGCCCCATGCTGCACTCTGATGGCTGTTTTTCATGCTTCTGACCATCTTCCTGGGCAGCTAAGACTGAAACACAAGGATCTGTTAGTGGGGGCATATGCAGGACCCCCTCACACATTTGGAATCAGGAAAGATTCCCTTTGAAGGGACAGGGGAGCAGTCAGTTTAGAATAATTGTGGGGCACTTGTAAGGGAAATGAATGCCAAAGTGGTTACATAGATGCAAAATTATAGTTTGGGCTGGGGACATACTCACATATAGGCACAGGATATCTTGGAAGTCCTCTAAGCTTCTCCCTACACAGGAACCATGACATCTCTAAAGCCATTCCAAGACTAAAAAATCAGCTGGCACATAAGTGTCCCTGAGTACTCAGCACCAAAGTTGATAACTGTGCTAAAAACAGTAGTGTACCACTCTGACCCTTCTTCCCATAGATCCAAATGAATGAAAGAAGATGTGAAGAATTTTCCCTGACATATTACTTTCCTGTGATTGTTTATAAGTCTTGCATGATTCTATGTTGTGTGTAGCTCCTTTAAAATTTCTTCTTTCTTGTTTATTCATTTGCTTAAACCTTTTTGAATGCACGGGCATACATACTATAACTTGTTCTAAAAATTAAAATAAAAAATAATAAATTCAGTTACCTAGATGCCAGTCTCCAGCAAGTTCAAACAGGCAGGGAAGGCCAGCTTATTCATTTTTTAATTTTATTACAATTTTTTTTATTTTAATTGTTGTTCAAGTACAGTTTTCTGCCTTATACTCCCATCATAGCCCAAACCCCCAGCCCTCCCCTTCTCCCTCCCATTTCTACCGACCCCCCCCACCCTTGTTTTTGTCCATGTGTCCTTTATACTTGTTCCTGTAAACCCATCTCATTTTCCCCTGAAATTCCGTCCTTTCTCCCCTCTGGTCACTGTCAGCCTGTTCTCTATTTTAGTGTCTTTGATTATATTAATGGTAGAAGGTTAATCCTCCTGTTAATCACTTCCATGATAGCATCAGTCTTCGGCATTGTCTCAGAGATCAGAGACTCCACCCAGAGCTACCCAAAGTGTTGCAGGTTCTGCACAGGCATAAAGAGACCTTCAGGCCTCATGAGCAGAAAGGGGTCCACACTCCTTCTAGTGAGTCTAGATGGACACCCATCTCAGGGGTGGCTATAGCAGCACAAGCTTCTATTAAAATCAAAGTTAGCTACAGAGAAAAAGAAAACTTTTCTTCCTTCTTTATCTTTAAAGCAGAATGGTATATTTACTGGGCTCAGGAACTTGCACTATTCCTGTGACTGCAAGAGAGGAAGTTCAGCCCAGGGTTTTCTGGGAGAGAAGGAAGAGTTTACTAGAGTGATAGGAGAGGCTAGATACATATATTACTGCTTAAACATACTCAGTCAGTTCTCAGCCCTAACAATATCAGCTTCCTACAGTAGCATTTTTCATCTCTAACAACCATTCACATTGAACTAATAACTCTTAAAGAGGTTATACACATGTTAATAAAGATGTAAGAGGTGTCTTTGGGCATCTGAAATATTAGTGGTAGTGGGTAAGAGAGGAAACAGCAACTTGGAACCTGAAGATACATGTTTCTGGCGATCTTTATGAAGACACATGCATGTGGGCACCTCATACAAATGTGCACCTTTTCTCCACCCAATATCTTGGATAATTAAGATATGATTCAATTGAAGAGTATTTTTTTCAGTTAACATTAATTCACTTTAAGAAGTCTGGTATTGTCATATCTTCCTTTCTTTTATTGAATCAGAAGGAGAAATATCCTTTCTTGGAAAGATAAATAAAAACTTTTGTAGGTAATATCAAGACATCTTATATATCTACTAACACATTAGATCTTATAGATTTTCATTACTAGGCAAAATAATCAAGGTTAGCATAGAAACAGGAAGGCTACAAAAAGTATATATAATTTTATACACATATGATTATATATAATTTATATGTAATTATAGATATGCATATGTGTATGTGTGTGTGTGTGTGTGTGTGTGTGTGTAGGGTCCAGCAGAAGTAATGCTTTCTTGAGTATGGTTGGTAGAGTAATAATATGGGCATAATAATTTATGGTTTTAATTTGAACATTTCACCTAAAATGTCATATGGTGTGCTTGAGTATGATTTTGTTATGTTACAGAATTGCATGCTTATGATTTTGTAATAAAAAGAGGCATTATTTGTGCCAGACCTTGTGTATGTATGTATATAGAACTATATACATACACACATTTTGCTTTTGATTACTGATTTCTCTTTTAAGTATCACATCTCAAAACTTCAAAAGGTCAAGATATAGTAACAGGAACAAAATTTCTCTTCTTGCCTGCAACAGCCAAAAAGAAAAACTATGTAAGATTTATGGAACAATAGTTTTCAGGACACTAGACATCAGGTAATGAAGGACAGTGATTCCTGAGAGATGGAAAGTAAATAAAATCTGCTTTAAAATAGCTTCACCATACTGCCTTGAGAGAGTTTCCACCAATAGCATAGTAACAGAAACAAGGTGTAGGCCAGCAGACTCCCTGAGTTTAGAAAATGGAGTTGAAACCCCTGGCTGGTGTAGCTCAGTGGATTGAGCGTGGGCTGCAAACCAAATTGTCGCAGGCTCAATTCCCAGTCAGGGTACATGCCTGTGTTGCAGGCCATGACCCTCAGCAACCGCACATTGATGTTTCTCTCTCTCTATCTCCCTCCCTCCCCTCCCTAAAAATAAATAAATAAAATCTTAAAAAAAGAAAAAAAAAGAAAAAAAAGGAAAATGGAGTTGAGTGTCCAAGAAAAGTAAGGCAACTAAACAGATCTGCACAGAGAGAGAACTGCAGAGATCTGCAGAGGGCCCCACATGACTATTCAGCAAATTATTGATCAACACATGCTTTAATTTCCTGAAACCAGGGAAAGGAGAATCCAAAATGACTAGAGGGAAAAATATTCAGGGCTAGGAATAGTGCCTTTCCCATCAATCAAACTGAAAAAATATCTTAATTCATAAGGGCATTCAGGATTGTCCTGAGGAGGGTTTCATCTCAGTAGTGAAGAAAAATCAATCTCTCTGGTCTTACCTAACAAATTCTAAACTAAAAAAAAGCTCAAGAAAATGTATAGAGCTTTGCGCAGTGGCCATATTGTAGCCAATAAGATTTATCTAAGGTGCAATTACTGTTCATTGAAAGAAAATTTTGAGAGATAAAACATATCCAGCACCAACAAGGTAAACTTTACATTGCCTTTCATTCAATGAAAGATAACCACACATGGAAAGATTTAGGAAAACACTATTTATAATAAGGAGAAAAATCAATCGATTGAAAGTTATCCAAAACTAATACTGATGTTGAAATTAGCAAATAAAAACATCAAAACTATTATTATAATTGTATTTCATATGATCAAAAAGTAAGTAGAGACATGGAAGATAACCAAAAGAATCTCTCAGTTCAACTTCTAAAGATAAAACTACAATGTCTGAAATGAAAAGCATATGGGTAGGACTGATATCATATTAGACCTTGAAGAACAAAAGATTAATACATTTGAACACATAGCAATGGAAACTATCTGACATCAAACAAAGAAAAAATGAGACTGATGTCCCATCACCTTGTCCAGATTATAATTGTTTAGAGGCAAGTAAAAAGCTCCACTCCACTTATGGGGAAGGCATTCAACAGGGCATGGCAATGGGGATTGCCTTGAGTGTGTCCATCACACTAATTAAAGGAAAAAATAAACTTAAGTGACATTATTGATATGAGATAAAATAGATTGCAGAGCAAAGAATATTATCAGAGATAAAGATGGTCAGTTCATAACAATGAAAGGATCAATTCATCAAGAAGGCATAACAGCCCTGGCTGGTGTGGCTCAGTAGTAGATGGAGAGCCAGCCTGTGAACCAAAGGGTCACTGGTTCAACTCCCAGTCAGGGAACATGCGTGGGTTGCAGGCCTGGTCCCCAGTAGAGGGCATGTTAAAGGCAACCACACATTGATGTTTCTCTTCTTCTCTCTCCCTCCCTACCCCTCTCTCTAAAAATAAATAAAATCTTAAAAAAAAAGAAGGCATAACAATCAAATATATTTATGCACCTAATGAGAGAGCTTCAAACTACATTAGGCAAAAACAGAATAGGAACTGCAATCAGAATAGACAAATCCACATTTATAATCAGAGATGTCAATATCGCTCTCAATACTTAATTAAACAAAAATAAAGTATTTAAGTCAAACAAAGTACTTTCTCTCTCCACAACAGAATTAAATGAGACATCAATAACAGAAAGTTGTTGAGAGAAATACCCTAATATTTAGAAACTAACATAATTCTAAATAATTAATAGGTCAAAGAAGAAATGAAAAGTGAAATTAGAAAGTATTTGAATTGAATGAAAATAAAAACACAATGTATCAAAATTTGCATTTTTGCTAAAGCAGTACTTAGAGCAAAATTTGCAACATTAAATGCCTAATTGAAAAGGAATATATCAAGTCAATGATTTCAGCTTCCTCCTTAAGAAACTAATCTTTTAAAAGGTAAATGAAACCCAAAATAAGCAGAAGAAAGGACATAAAAAATCAGAATAAAAATGAATGCAACAGGAAAATACTATAGAAAATTAATGACACCAAAAGTTGGTTAATTGAGATGATCAATAAAATTGATTAACATGTAGCCATACTGATTGAAAGAAAGAGAGAACACACAAATTACCAACATGAAGAATGAACAAGGCAAGATCACTACAGATTCTACAGATGTTAAAAAAGTTAACAAAATAACATTATTCAAAACAGTTATGTCACTAAGATAGAAAACAGTTGAAATGTAAAAACTCTGAAAGATACAAACTACCAAACCT
Organism: Phyllostomus discolor; assembly: GCF_004126475.2. NCBI lineage: Eukaryota > Metazoa > Chordata > Mammalia > Chiroptera > Phyllostomidae > Phyllostomus > Phyllostomus discolor. Next base: position 68,498,690 of record NC_040911.2, on the reverse strand, counting down.
CCTTTAAAGAGAAAGAGACAACCTCAATAGTGTTAAAGATATTCAATTATTACAGCCCCATTTAGTAAAAAGAGTACCCTTTCTTCACTGAATTGTTTTTTATTTATTAAATCATGTTTTTATTGTTATTCTATAACAGTTGTTCCAATTCCCCCCCTTCATCCTTCTCTATCCATACCACCCCACAACTCTCACAGTTAATTCCCACACTGCCCACAATTCCCACATCTATTGTGGTAAAATATACATACCATAAAAGTTACCATCTGAACCATTTTAAAGTGTATAATCCAGTGGTAATAAATTCACATTTATTAAATTACATTATAACATTGTGCAAATGTTACCACCATCCATCTCTAGAACTCTTTTCACCCTCTAAAAATTGAAATTTAGTGAAAAAGGACAGGCTTTTCACTAAATAAGGCTATAACTATTAGGATAGCCATATCTTTGATTCACACCTGGCACAATATACAAAAATTAACATAAAACATGCCATAGACTTCTATGTAAACCCAAAACTATAAAAAAACATAAGATAAAATATTTGGTACTCAAGTATCATCTTTCTTCTGTACTTCTCATTGAGCATTTTTCATTCATTGCCTATTTTGATCATTATATTTCTGATGCAAATGTCTAAATGCTAATATTACTACTGATCACAACAACTACTGCTGCAACAGTTGTGTTTATCCCATGCTTACTTGGGTCTGTAATTCTAAAAGCAGTCCTAAAAGGCAGTACTCATTATCCTTACTTCATAGATGAGGAAACTGAGGCTCAGGAAAGATAAATTTCTAAAGCTCCCTGGCTACAAATTTACAGAATACAGAATTGAATGCAGGACATTAGGCTGCAAAGTCTACATTATGCCCCACAGCTAAATGGTAAGCTTCTAAATGCCAGGCCCTGGGCCATGATCTCCAGAATCCAGTTCTGGGTACCAAGCATTAATAAGCTATCACTAAAAACATTTGTCAAGGATGCTGATGATTTGTTCAATGGCATACTGCAAAGACTTCTGAAATAGGGTCATCTTCTGACTTTCAACTTAATCTCTTTCTGTTAGCCACAGCTGTTGCTTAGTTAGCTGACCAGAAAGGATACAGCACATTTCTTATTTCTGTCTACAGATTGAAGTCTTAAGGTTCCCATAGTCACTTGGTCCTTGATCTGGCTGCATAACACACATAGCAAGAGCCTTGAGGCCTCTATTACCAGCATATTGGCATTTTAGTCACAACATTGGTCCAGTCCAGATTCATTAAAGGCCCAATAAGAGGTGGAAACCTTTATTCTTGAGCTTTCTCCATTATACCCCAAAGATCGTTTGATGTCCAGAGTGAAATAGAGGGAAAGGTGAATTTACAGCCCATGGCAAGGAAGAACAAAACTCAGGCTTGTTGAGTCCTTTTCACTGCAATTTCTGTGAAATATTTGTAGTTCTCAGAAGCATGGTTTTGTTTATTTACTTGTTTGTATTTTTTAAACCTGAGACAAATTAGTAAATATGTTTTTCACAATATCAATCTAAATATAATATCCAATGCTAATGGTCTGACATGACTTTTTCCTTTCATCTGGTCACACCAAGGACAAATGCCCAGGAAATCTGTAATCCATATCTTTTTTTATGATCCATTAGAAATCGAGTTTTAGTTTAACTTGTTATGTCATCTTTCTTTCAAATCTTCAGAAGTCTTTTGAACTTTTCATGAAACACCCTGAAGCTATTAAAAGCAGAGCCAGTACAAGTTTAGGAGTCCCAGTGCTTTTCACCTGAGGCCTTGAGTCCACTTTGTGGTTTAATTTTGTTGGGAAATAAATCAGAACAAGCTGCGGTGATATTTGTATTCATTAGTGTGAGATGAATCATTCATTGAACCAGATTCTTTTCTTGAATTCTTAAACAATGACAGGGAGAAAAATCAGAATATGGGGATTTAGTATAATCTCTCTTGTATTTATGCTAAGAATCGACTTCCATTTTATAGAAAAAATTAATAATAAAAACTTATACATTGGAAATTTCCTAGAACAGACAGTGGGAATAGAAAATGATTAAAGATTATGAAACACTGTATTTCATTTTGTGGACTCAATTCTATTTGAATGACTTTCTAATTTTTTTACAATATGTTCTCTCTTGTCAAAAAATGATTTAAAATTTGTTCTTCTAAAAATAGAAATGGTAAGCTAGGAGGATTTCTGCATCTGCTAATGAATGACTAAGTAATTTACTATCTAAACTAGAAAGGCAGAAAAATGTATAAAGCATTTTATTAAAATCACCAAAAGTAAGGAATTATTGGGCTAAAATCCAAAAGAGGAAAGACGATTGTCTTATGGACACTTGTATAATATGGACAATGTCAATCCTAAACACAGGACTAAAAATCTAAGTCTTATTTGGAAACTTTTAATAGTTTCAGGACATTTCATGAAAAGTTCAAAAGACTTCTTAAGATTTGAAAAGAAAGCTGATTTAACAAGTAAACCAAAAGTTGATTTCTCACAGAATCATAAAAGAAGATATGGATTACAGATTTCCTGGGCATTTGTCCTTGGTGTCACTAGAACTAATACATGCCAGAGTTAGGTACTTGCCACAGCAAACAATCCTTATTTTGGTCTAAGATTCCAAAATTCAGGGTAAAATAAAAGTAAACCAGCCTTTCTACAGACTGTAGCCTGGCTTCAACTGTTCTGAGTAGTCTAGAGATTCCAAATCCTAAAATTTGGTTAAGATTATTCCAGGTTGCTAATACTCCTAAAAACATGAGTCAGTGACAAATCTTCTTTGGAGGAAAAATATGTCATCCTATACTGCAAGTTATTTCTAAAAATAATTTCTTAAACACAATATCCAAGTACAAAATCAAAGATAAACAGATCCACAAAAAGACAAGAAACTAAAGTGGGTAGAAAAAATAAATAAGGATAAGCTAAAATGTATAAAAATCAAAGAGAGATAACTGACTCAATAATATACTAATAGTGACAATAATATTATTATTTATAATGTGAAAAAATTAGAAAAATCAAAACAACTTTCATTGTTAGAACTGGATGTTTAATTCTAACAATGCTTCAGAACAAGAATAACAAACAAGCTTTAGCACATAAGCCAAAGGCAGCTAGTGTTCTGATTTTTCCATAGCAATAAATGACAAACTGTGGCCACAAAGACTAAATATTTACTTTCTTATTCTTCACAGACACAGTTTGCTGACCCTTGCTATAGAAAAATGAAAATGAATGATCTGAAGCTACATGCAACAACATGATTAGATCTTGAACATATCATTTGGTCTAAAAAACAAAGAAGCAAGGCCAAAAACAAACAAACAAACATAAAAACTCCACAAAAAAATTCCACTATAATTTTATTGAAATAAAGTTCAGTAAAACTCTGACTTTGAGGGACTTCCAGCCAAGATGGAGGTGCAGGTAAATACACTGTGCCTCCTTGTACAATCAAAACAAGGACAACAACAAACTTAAAAACAAAAACAACCAGAACTGAGAGAAAATCAAACTGTATAGAAGTCCAACAACCAAGAAGTTAAAGAAGAAACATTCATCCAGACTGGTAGGAGGGGTGGAGACAGGCAGCTAGGGTGGAGAAGACTCACAGCAAGGTGGCAGCTGGAGGACCTGCCAAGGTGGTGGCTGGTGGGCTGGGTGGTCCCACATTCATGCACGAATAAACCAGGAACAACAAGTGGAGAGCAAGACAAACTGCGAAACCCAGGGTTCTAGTGTAGGAAAATAAAGCCTCAAAACCTCTGACTGAAAAAATCTCTGGGTGCTTGTGGAGGCAGGAGAAACTCCCAGTCTCACAGGTGAGTTTGTTGGAGAGACCGACAGGGTCCTAGAATGTACATAAAACCACCCATCTGGGAATCAGCACCAGAAGAGCACAATTTGCTTGTGGGTAGCAGAGGAAGTGACCGAAAGTTGGCAGAGAGTTGAGCAAGTGGCACTGTTCCCTCTTGGACCCCTCCTCCACATACAGGGTCACAACAAAGGAACTTGGTTTGCCTCACCCTGGTGAATACCTAAGGCTCCACCCCTTACTACTTAACAGGCACACAGAGACAAAAATACATGGCCCAAATGAAAGAACAGATCAAAGCTCCAGGGAAAAAAAAATGAGCAATGAAGAGATAACCTACCTATCAGATGCACAGTCCAAAACACTGGTAATCAGGATGCTCACAGAAATGGTAGAGTATGGTCACAAATAGAGGAAAAAGTGAAGGCTATGCAAAGTATATTAAAGGAAAATGCACAGGGAACCAACAGTGACAGGAAGGAAACTGGGACTCAAATCAACGATTTGGAGCAGAAGAAAGAAATAAACATTAAACCAGAACAGAACAAAGAAACAAGAATTCAAAAAAAATGAGAAGAGGCTTAGGAACCTCTGGGACAACTTTAAACATTTCAACATTCGAATTATAGGGGTGCCAAAAGGAAAAAGAGCAAGAGATTGAAAACTTATTTCAAAATATAATGAAGGAGAACTTCCCTAATCTGGCAAAGGAAATAGACTTCCAAAGGAAATCCAGGAAGCTCAGAGTCACAAAGCAGTTGAAACCAAAAAAGGACACATCAAGGCACATCATAATTACATTACTCAAGATTCAAGATAAAGAGAGAATATTAAAACCAGCAAGAGAAAAGAAGACAGTTACATACAAAGGGCTTCCCTTAAGACCATCAGCTGATTTCTAAAAAGAACCCTTGCAGGCAAGAAGGGGCTGGAAAGAAGTACTCAAAGTCATAAAAAGCAAGGACATACATCCAAGATTAATCTATCCAGCAAAGCTATCATTTAGAATGGAAGGGCAGATAAAGGGCTTCCCAGATAAGGCCAAGTTAAAGGAGTTCATCATCACCAAGACCGTATTGTTTGAAATGTTAAAAGGACTTATCTAAGAAAAGAAAGATGATCAAAACTATGAATAGTAAAATGACAACAAACTCACAACTATTAAAAACTGAACCTAAAAAAAAAAACAACTAAGCAAACAACTAGCATAGGAACAGAATCACAGTAATGGAGATCACATGGAGGGTTATCAGCAGGGAGGGGTGAAATAGGGAAAAGTTACAGAGAAAAAGTAGTATAAATGGTAGGTACAAAAAGACATGGGGAGGTCAAGAATAGTATAGGAAGTAGAGAAGCCAAAGAACTTACATGTACAACCCATGGATGTAAACTAAGTGGGGAGGGGGGAGAAGAATGAGGGTAGGAGGGAGTGTGCAGGTTAGCGGGGAATAAAGAGGGGGGTGGTACAACTAATAACATAATCAATAAAATATATTTTAAAAAATCTCTGGCTTTAGGATGCAGTCTTCAGTGGTAAAACTATAATGGAAAACAAGGAAATAATTACCCTAAATGTCCATAGAATGGCTCCTTCTAGGTGGGAGATTGGAGAATGAAATTGTGTAGGGGCAGGTGTGGTAGTCAGCCACAGAAGTAGTGGTAATGTTCTATTTCTTGGTCTGTGTGGCAGTTATTTAAGTATTTACAGTAATTTGTTAAGATGTGAGTTTATGTTTTATGAATTTTTCTATATTTGTATTCTATTTCATAATAAGAGATCTAAAAGGCAAATTTTGTGCAATTTAAAAGTAAAGAATGATAGGAGGGAAGAAGGGAAGGAGGGAGGGAAAGGGAAAACTGCAAAATTTAGTCCACCAGGCAAATTGATGTTCTTTGCCTAAATGAAAATAAAAAAGATCCTAAGCAACATTTTCAACTATCTTATGATTTGACAACTAATTTCATGGGAAAGATGGCCCATTTGTATCTTTATAAAGGTTTTAGCTTGGAGGAAAGATCAGGTTTCTGGCTGTGAATAAAATATTTATTATAATAGCCTTCCTTTTTAAAAACTTGTTTAAGAGTTGTTTTTCCAGTACAGTTGTTTCCATTTCCCCCCCACCACTCCCCCCCACAGCCATCCCCACTTCTCACCCTTGATCCTACCCCTCTTTGGTTTTGTCCATGTGTGCTTTACAGATGTTCCTAAAAACACTTTTCCCTTTCCTGCCCATTATTCCCTCCCACCTCCCCTCTGGTTACTGTCAGTTTGTTCTTATTTCCTCACCTGTATTCAGCCACCCAACTTTGTGATGTGTTAATGACCTTCCCTGGTCTCTGTAACTTTCAGAGATGTTTTCAGCATATCTTTTCTAAAGGAATGAGCCTTTTCTCCAACACTGGCAAGAACTTCATTCTTTTATTCATTTCCTTTGTCTCTCTGAAAATATTCCACTTACTAGAATATTTGCTTCACTAAGGAGAGTTAAGTATGTGAATGACAGCTTTAGAGCATTTGTCACAAGAACTTTGTAGCTGCCATATTTCTTCAAAGGGAACAGTCACTTGATGCCAACTCCCTGTAGTTGTGCAGTGCACAGATCACTTACCTTATGCAGCTGCCCGGCTAACACTGTGTGGGTAAGTTAATATTAATATTTCAGTAAAGAGGAATGGGTTAAGTCTATAGCATAAAGGATTCAAGTTAAATAATAAATGAATTTTTTCCTTCTAAAAATCCCAAGATTTTTAGTAGTAGGAGCAGTGCATTTGTAATGCTTTTTGAAATACATAGCTATATCCTATGCACCTTCTAACCTTTCACATAGATTGTTGCAATTGATTCTACTACTAGTAGCCAAAGTAATTTAAATTTATGTGAACTGAATCAGATAGTCCTGTGGTTAATTCTGGGCTCTACCTTTTACAAACTGTATGATCTTAGGCTAGTTGCTTAATGTCTCTGAGCCTAAGTCTCTCCAGCTAATAAAAGAATATAATGATAATAAAAGTATCAAGTGAGATAATATATGTAATGGACAGTGCCTGGCACATAATATGTACCCTACATTATTAGGTAATACTCTCATTATTTATTTCCTGATCATCCTTTCTTCTCTCCAAAAATGTGTTCTTTTTCCTGTATCCATCAAGTCCTCCAGTCCAGAAACTTGGAGGGATCCTCTACACCTTGTAATCACTCAGTTTTCCCCTGCCCATCTCTGCCATTTCCAGGTCATTATCCTGAATTCCCACATGCTTGGGTTATCTCTTTCAACCCTATCAAGGGACACTTTACCCCCATTTTTATCCCCTTTATTTACTCATCTATTCATCCATCCATTCATTCATTTATTCAAAATTATATTGACCATGGAGAAAAGCTGGAGAAGACTTCTTTGAAGAGATAACATCTGAGCAGAGGGATCAACTTAGAGAGTGAGCATGGAGATTTCCAGAGGAAAAACATTCCATGAGAGAAAACAATGTGTGCAAAGGCCCTAAGATAGAGGTGTTTGAGGGACAGTAAGAAAGGAGAGGATCTTTGTTGAGTACTAGGAATTGTGATTCAAACAATCCTCATAGGCCAAAACATGTTAAAGACCTTCCCTGAGTGCCATGAGGGACCACTGACAAACTTGAGCAGAAGGGTGACATTTTTAGAGGATCACATTCTGAAGGCAAGGGGTAAAAAGAAGGACCATGCATAGATCCAGTTCATGAAGACAGGGATGGCAGCAGGTAGTCTTTCTAAAAGATAGCTCTGATCAAGTCACTCTCCCTACTTGGCCTATGCACATACCATGCATACACACCTAATATCAGCAAAAGTTTTCTCCATTGACTGCAGAACAAAGTCACACTCTGGACTGCTCTGCCAACTCCTGTCCTGCATGGTGTGTTATGATCCTGTACCTCTGTGTCTGCTGTTCTCTCTACCTGAAATGTTCTTTTCTCCCTTGTCTTTTCACTATTTTTAAAATTCTGCTGTATGAGCTCCCCTTAGCTCATACATCTATCCTTGATCCCCTTCCTTCTCCCCACTCCAAAAGATTCATTTACCTCCTCTTCTGGGCTGTCAATCCTCCTAGGCTACAGAACTATGATCATATTTTATCATTCTGTCTTATAATTATCTACCTTCAAGTGCTTCATCCTGTACATTGTCACATATGTGCAGTGTTACCATATTTTATTTTTTTATCTTGAGCCCTTTGTGTATGTGTTTAATTCAATGAGATTGATTTAATTCAAGTAAAACAGACTGTGTGATATTGTTTGAGTATCTTTTTGCTGGAATATGAAGAATTGCCATTAGTGTCTCCTTCAACATGCTTCAATGTTCACTTCACAATACCAATTGTGGGATAAGCTCTGATCAAAATTTAGCTATAAATGCTTCCCCACATTAATTTCTATTTGCCTTTCATGGGCTTTCAGTTTCAGTAGTGAACTCTGAGTTCACTGGGGCCTGACTTCTTGACTTCCAACCAATTCTAGTCTAACTCCTTCTCAATCAAAACCAAGTAAGTTGTTTGTTGATTCATTTTGACTTCAGCTATTAAGAAATTCTCCCCAAATGCATCTTTAAATACTCTGTCTTAAAATCCATCATAAATGTTTCTCTTCAGCTCTTCAACAGAGGACTGCTCCACTTCAGTAGGCTTTTAAATGCTGTCTTTCACAGATTTTTCTCATACTCCATGAAAAACTAACACAATGATGCTCAGGTATATAGCTTGTGTCTTATTGTGTGGTGTGGTTTGATTTTGGCCTACTCACAATTCTTAACTCCTGATGTGAATTTCATTTCCTGTTGTTTATTCTGCATGTTAATTTTCTGCTTGATAAAATTGCAAATTCCCAATGAAAGCATTCTACAATTGATTAGACCCAGGCCACTTGGCAATTTCTTCCTAATCTCTATTATTATGCTTTTCATAAAAATGACAGCCCCAGTATAAATCCTAGCTTAAATCAATAAGTGCTAAGTGCTTCACAGCACCGGAGATGAAAATGTCAAATGGTACCTGCTGGGCATTAGAACTCCTACTGTAATTAATCAAAAATTAAAGCAACATCAAATTGATTTTATCTTCCTTTTTAAAAAAACTAACTTTCAGATTCCTTATTTTTTTCCATTGAATTATTCTTTTCCTCTTTTCATTTCTATTCTGGTTAGATAAGATTGATGAACTCAATTTAACACAGCAAATGTGTTGATGTTGCCCAGCAAAATATACAGGACCCAGGTTTGAATTAGATAAAGCCTTAGGATAAAATTGTTAGAGTTTGATGCATATATTTCAGTTACATTTTAATCACTCTTCATGCGATAACACCTCAATAAAATAGAATCTTGTTGGAAAAAAATATACCTCAAAAAGTTACCTAAAAATGTAACAATCATGGAAACAATTTTAGCTTGTTGACTTCCATTTTCCAAATTATTGTCAAAGCAACCACAAATTACACTAAACAATGCTTCTTGTAGGGCTCAGCTGCCTTAATTTCACAGTCAAGATAAGGAAAATCTATAGCTCAAGTCTTAAGGATTCAAGTGGTCCTGGAAGAATTATGCAATCATGTGATTTTTAAATCTAGAAGGAACTTCACTAAGCATCTTGCTCAACTTTTCACCCTACTCATTTGATGAAATAAGAAACTGAAATGTTAGGAGATGCATGACAAAATGATGGTCACAGAGTTAAAAGCAAAGCAACAGATTTCTAGATATTTAATCTGTACCTATTTTATTGCATCACAGAAAAAATATAACAACTTCACACACATTGAACAAAAGGCATGCAAAAATCTGGTATGTGTGTTTTCACAAAAATAGTTCACACGAACAGAGAATAAATTTCATATGTGCTAATGAAACAGGAGTGGTAGAAAGAAAACCTGATGTTACAGAAAAGATGAAGATTTAACTTAACTGATTGGTTGCAGATTTACTTCCACACAACATACTTTTATGTTTCTTATATGATTCCCTTATATTTCTCATTGAGGATGCTAATTACCAATCAAATGCATAAAAAACACGTGGCCCAAAAGATTGGCAGAAAAAACACATCCAGTAGATAAAGCAGTCCATAAAGGATACAGCTTTGAGTAATAGAGAATTAGGGAAATTCCCTTGAATTGACAACAAAGATTTCTCCAATCTCTGGTTAGTTCACTAAATTATTCATCATTTTAAGTTTATAAAGAGCAGAAACCAAAAAGTAAGGCCCTCAAAATTACTCATCTCTACTCTCAACAGATTAATCCTTGTAAGAGTAGCAAGTTTAGGTGACTGGGGACCAAGCAGGTAACAGAAAAAGTGACATGGACCAGGTAGAGACTGGCAAAAGGAATAACCCAGCCAAAGGATAACACAGCCCATACTGTGGTCTAATAAATTGTTGGCACAGAAAATGTAGATTTAAGGTTGCTAGTTCATCTTACTTTTACAGAGATGTCAGAAATCCAAAAATTTATGTGAATTCTCTCGATTTATAAGTTCTGACAATTTAAAATAATCTAAACACATCTGTGAGCTACCAAAGACCTATAACTTATGAGTTAGAGGTCAACTAGGGTCTAATTAACAAGAAAGAGTGAGCCATGAAAAGTTAACACTTTCAGGGGCTGCTTTGTAGTTTCTCTCAACAGTTTGCATTACCAGTGATCATTTTAAAATGCTCACTGAATTCATGCGTATATGTCATGTGGAAGAATGAATTTATATCAGAAACAGGTCGCCATGCAATTTCAGGTTCCAGAGGGATTGCTGTAAACAGTGCAGTGATCAGTGGCAGGGGAATCAGATTGGGTTTGTCTCTAGTTAAGCTGTACAAACACAAGAGGATCACTGAGCCTCTTGTAAAGACTTTCTCACTTGTGAACTTGAAAGAAAAATACCTAATTTACTTGAACCACAACTTTATAATGATAGAAAATGAATAGAAAGTTTCAGTTTAGAAGCACACAAGAGAACCACATCCTGACCCTTTCCAGGACTGACATTCAAAATTTAGAATGAATTGAAACTTTGGTGGACATTCTGAGAAGAGGCCCAAAGTCAGAGAAGAATGAAAATAAGGATTCAGGGATGGGGATGTAGACAATGCCAGTGTCCTTTTCTCAAAGGCCTTGGACCACAGTGTTTTCTGGGCCCTCTCCTGTTTTGGTGCACTTTTACTTCTAAAGGCTGTACCATGAGTCTCTTAACTATATGCAACTAAAGACTAGAGAATCACACTAATGAATGTCAATCTCACTGAACAATTAGAGACATCTAGATTTAGACAGGATATTATGGCCAAGAAAAAAAGCACACTAAGCCATTTTAACTGATTCCTCAGAGGTGAGATATGATTCTATCATATCTTGGATTTGAGGATCAAGTATGTTATTTCTTACAAACAAAAAGATAAATGATGTGTCATTGATTATTGCTGTATTTTCCATATCCAATTTTTTTAAAAAAATTATCTTCAACTACACAAGCTCTATTAATTAACCAATTCCACAGTGATTTGCAGATGCACAGACACATAATTGGACTAACATTATCTTTGAAGCTAGAATGAGGGATGAAACAAGTATCTATAATTCTTCTTCTCACAGAGCAATAACACAGTTATAGGTCAGTTTCAGATCAACTTATTAGTTGGTCTTAATATGTTAAGATCAACATATGTTTTTTTAAGATTTTATTTATTTTTAGAGAGGGAAGGGACGGAAATAGAGAGAGAGAGAAACATCAATGTGCGGTTGCTGGGGATCATGGCCTGCAACCCAAGCATGTACCCTGACTGGGAATTGAACCTGCGGCACTTTGGTTCACAGCCTGCGCTCAATCCACTGAGCTACGCCAGCCAGGGCCAAGATCAACATATGTTAAGATACCTGCCCTGCCACGTACCAGTCACCCACTGGGCCTCTGAAAATTCATAGTGTCCAGGTCTCAGCAAGGGTCCTGGCATGATTTTGTGATTTTTAAAGGTGACTATAGATGGTCAGTTTTCAAAGGACTTAACATTACCAAAGAAACACACAAAAAAAGAAAGTTCTGTAATAAAGGGGTGTGAGTTGTAAAGAGAAAGTGAAGAGCAAAAGAGAACTCTTTCTTCAATAATAACCTTTTTTGTCTTCTTACATGAAACTAGAATATTTGAAGACCAGCTGCAGGAAAATTTATTCCAATTAAGCAAGTATTTTGAGCATCTTTTTACTTGTATCCATGAGCAAAACTCTTGAATAGTGGTTTAATTTTCTGCCCATAGCACCTAGTTTAGTTCTAAGCTCATAGATGCTCAACAAGAAAGTAAATGGTTGATTCAAAAGAATCCTATCACTTGGCACCTAAAAGAACCTCAAAGGCCCTGGCCAGGTGACTCAGTTGGTTGGAGCATCATTCCATACATGAAAAAGATGGTGAGTTCAAGTACTGGTCAGCACACATACCTAGGTTGCAGGTTCAATCCCTGGTCAGGGTGTGAATGGGAAGCAACTGATGGATGTTTTATTCTCACTTTAATCAATCTCTCTTTCTCTCTCTCTCTCTCAAATAAATAAAAACATGTCCTTATGTGAGGATTAAAAAAAAAAGAACTTCAGAGAAGCTGAGACTTAAACTGAGACTTGAGCTTAGTAATTAGCTCAAGGCCACATACCTAGTAAGTTATGAAATCCATTTTGAATCCAAATCTGTTTAATTAAAAAGTGCGTGTTCTTTTCCCTGACCACGAGAAAATAAAGCACAAAATCAAGTTGAAGAGCATAGACTTGGGGCCAGACTCCCAGGGTTTGAATTTTGTTCAGGGGAGTAACTTAACCTCTTTGTGCCTTTGTTGTAGAATATTTAAGAAAAATATCTATTTTAATGAAATGACTTTACATATGTAAAGTGCTGAGAAATATGTCTGATATATAGTGAACACTTAGTTAATCATTTTAGTCATTTTATATGATTAGTATTGGAGTTGGGGAATATATCACATCTAGTAATAAAACTGGTGAATTAAGCTGTGAGGTTCCATATGCTGTATCTCTTGAAACAGATACATAATAAGGAAGTGGAGTGATTGAAAACAGTCAAAACTTTCTTTTGCACTAGCATGTTAGATTGTCATCATCTTCATCAACTTTATCACCATCACCATTTTAAGTATTACCATCAATTTCATTATTTTCATCACCAACTTTCATTTCATAACATGTTTACTTCATGTTTCAGTTACACTCACACACTTCTCTGCTAGATGAAAGAGGAGACTGTGCTGAGGTCTTCATTCTCAAGTGAGGTTGAGAGGAACAGAGGAGCTTGTTTCTTATTTCAGTGTGCCTCATGTGTTTATATCTGAATTGTTGAGCCAATAAGACAGTTTGACAAAGTGGAAAGGGGATGAGTCAAAAACATTTGCATTCAATTCTGCCATAGACCAGTTAGCATCACCTAATCTAACTGAATCTCAATTTCCTAATGTGTGAAATGGAAGAAAAAAAATAAGATAGAGAAAATGACATAGAGAGTGTCAGGCCCAGAAAACAATGAATAAACAGATGTTATCTGTCCCTTGTCCTGTATCAACAATTTCTTTTTTGACACAAGTTAAAATAAAGGGCTTCAAGATTAGTAACTCCAAGATTAGTAAAATAGAATTAATTAGATGCATGAAAGAAGAATAAACAAATACACTGGGATCCAAGATAGTTCCTGTAATTAGGTGTCATATGTCTCTGAGAATCTTGGAAACCAGGACAAAAATCGAAACCAAAGATGCCCCCTGCCAAAAAAAGAAGTATTCCAATGTTTCAAAAGAATTAAAGTCTAAACTGGTAACAAATAATGATACATTTCTCAAGTGAAATAGTAAAGTTAACACTGAGTGACATAATAGACAGGTCTCCTGACACCAGTTTCATTTAAAAAATGCTAGCCAGATTTTTATGTGAATGTTTTAATAAGAAACTTGCATAACAAGTTGAGAGGTTAATATCAAAATCCATTTCAGTTCAAATAATTATGGAAGGAATTAAGCTGATATGCTCCAAGATGATGTCTGACAGTAATTAAATATAATACAAGGGCAGAATTAGGAAAGCATAACCACTCTTAGTGCTGTGCAATAAGAAATTTATTATAAGAAGTTAACACAATCATGGAGGTACTAATGAAGAAAGGATCTGAAAGGGAGAATTGGAATATCAGGAAGAAATCAACAACCAGGCCCTCTGAAGCACTGCCACATGTGGATGTATCAGAATTTTTAGTGGAATTTAGATGACAAGCATATTCTGGAGTGGGCTCAGTAGCAGGGCAGGTGTAGAAGTCTATGGAAGGCTGTTGCCTCTTCATGTTAGTGCTTTTGAGTATTTTCAGTGGTAAGCCCGGGGTTGCTTTTGGTCAGCAAGGCTTAGAGTCAGAAGAATAGCTGAATCTGGAGATGGGGACAGACAAAGACAAACCAGACACCATCTCTTCATCTGTCTCTTGTTGCGTCTGACCACTATGACTTTCAGAGTCTATTAGCTGTAAGTTTGTTTTACCTCTTCACATCTTTTGCAAAGTTCTCTCTTGGCCAACTCTAATCGGGAATCAATCATAAGGAAGGGAATTCTGGGAAATGTCATGACTATTTAACCAAGTTGTCCTTGAACAAAAATTACATATGATGATTCTGAAAATTAAACAAGTTGGGCTGTGTTAACTGTGCTTAGTACAGTGCCTGAAATTTAGTGGCTCTTTCAAAATATTAGTTCCTTTCAAACCTGGGCTCAAACCTACAAGTCCCAAAGATGATAAATCCAGAGCTTGTGATTCAAAATCTCATGTTTTCCCAATCCAACTCTACTTTCTATCCATTTGTCAGATATCAAAACCTATTACTTTCTGAGGCCATTCCTGATTTCAAACACAGTGGGGGTATATCTAATACAAGGGTTCAGTGCTAATGTCAGAAACTAAGCAGAAAGTAATATGAGGTTGAAATCACCCTTAGTTGCTATTGATTTGATTTAGTACTAGGAAAAATGTTGGCTGAACTTTAGAATCAATGATGTACAAATCATAGACATTTTTAAACTCTGGGATTATACCCAGTGCTGCCTGACATTCACTCTGAGACTGAGAAAACAGCAGATTGACCTTCCTCAGCTCACACGCACTCTAGGACACAAGTGAATTAACTGGTACAGAGAGCAGAATGATCTATAGTTTTAAATTGTTTTCCCCTTTGATATATTACCCGCATATACACCAAAATTTAGGTAAGTTAGATATGTATGTCAAGTATTGTTATAAAATAAAGTTATTAACAATATAAAATATTTTTTTTATTTTGCCTCTTGCCTGAATGAAATGGTCAGTGCCTCAATTAAGATTGTTTAGCTATATTAGAACAAGCAAAATAATAGTAGTTTAAGAAGTCTAGGTTTAGTGCTGGTGTGCTGCTTCAAATATCGGGAACAAAGATTCTCTCTATCTTTATGCTCTGCCACATATTAACTACATTTATAACATTACCTCATACTCCAATAGAGCTGTTGCAGCTCCAGTCATCACATCTGCATTCCAGCCAGCAAAAAAAAGGGAAAAAAGACCTAGCTGGTGTAGCTCAGTGGATTGACCACAGACTGTGAACCAAAGCATTGCAGTTTCAATTTCCAGTCAGGGCACATGCCTGGGTTGTAGGCCATGGCCCCAAGCAACTGCATATTGATGTTTCTCTCTCTCTCTCTTTCTCCCTCCCTTCCCTCTCTAAAAATAAATAAATAAAATATTTTTTAAAAGGGGAAAAAACAGACAAAAGTAGAAAACAAGCTAGGGGTATAGTCCTCATTTCTAATAAGAATTGTTTGAAGATGTTCATGGCATTTCTGCTGATATTTCAATGGTCAGCAGTTAGATCATTCTCTGGTCATGTCATCACATTCTAGTTTTCAGGAAAAATTTCATGATGTCGAAGAGAAACCTCAAATAACTGCTTGCTTTAATATTTAATCTAACCAAGATCTCTGGCTATCTTGACATCTAATCACCTTCCATGACCAGACTATATCTAGCTGAGTCTAAAAAGATACTAGATTAAAGGTGACTACAGCAAAAACATCAAGTAGGGCTAAAGGACTGGTCTGTTTAATAGTATAATAACTATATTTATACTATAATTATAATAATATGACAATTTTTAAGTTTGTTTTGTTGTTGGTATTCGAGTACAGTTGTCTCCATTTTCACCTATACCTCCACCCCCCACCCCACCTATCCCCACCTCCCACCCATGAACCTACCCCCTTTGGTTTTGTCCATGTGTCCTTCATACATGTTCCTTAATGGACCTTCCCCTATTTTCCCCCATTATCACTCTACCCCTTTCCCTCTGATTACTGTTAGTTTGTTCTTAATTTCAATGTCTCTGGTTATATTTTGCTTGCTTGTTTGTTTTGTTGATTAGGTTCCTGTTATAGGTGAGATCATATGGTATTTGTCTTTCACCACCTGGCTTAATCACTTAGCATAATGCTCTCCAGTTCCATCCATGATGGTGCAAAGGGTAGGAGCTCCTTCTTTCTTTCTGCTTCCTAGTATTCCACTGTGTAAATTACCATAGTTTTTTTATCCACTCATTTGCAAGTAGGCATTTAAGTTGCTTCCAGCTCTTGGCTATTATAAATTGTGCTGCTATGAACATTGGGATGCATAGGTTCTTTTGAATATGTGTTTTGGGATTCTTAGGGTATAATCCCAGCAGTGATATTGCTTGGTCAAAAGGCAGTCTCATTTTTAGTCTTCTGAGAAAATCCCATACTGTTTTCCACAGTGGCTGCACCAGTCTGAATTCCTATAAACAGTGAACTAGGGTTCCCTTTTCTCCACAACCTCTCCAGCACTTGTTTGTTGATTTGTTTATGATGGCCATTCTCACTGGTGAAGAGAAGTGGTATCTCACTGTGATTTTAATTTGCATCTCTCTGATGGCTGGTGCTGCTGAGCATCCTTTCATATGCCTCTGGGCCTTCTGTATGTCCTCCCTGGAGAAGTGTCTGTTCAAGTCCTTTGTCCATTTTTAATTGGACTGTTTGTCTTCCTTGAGCGGAGTCATGTGAGTTCTTTATATATTTTGGAGGCGAAATCCTTGTCTGAGCATCATTGGAAAATATATTTTCCCATACATTTGGTTCCCTTTTCATTTTACTGCTGTTTTCTTTAGCATTGCAGAAGCTTTTTATTTTGATGAGGTCCCATTTGTTTATTCTTTCCTTTACAACCCTTGGTATAGGAGACACATTGGGAAGATATTGCTGTATAAAATATCCAAGATTTTCCTGCCTATGTTCTCTTCTAGGATAGTATAAATAGAAAATCCTCAGACTCTACCAAAAAAACTGATTGACCTGGTAAGTGAATTTGGCAAAACATCAGGATACAGAGTCAATACTCAGAAATCAAAGGCATTTTTGTATACCAGAAATGAAATATCTGAAACAAATCAGGAAAATAATCCCTTTTTGCTATAGCAAAAAGAAAAATAGAGTATGTAGGAATAAACCTACCCAAGGAGGTAAAAGTCCTATACTCAGAAAATTATACAACACTAAAGAAAGAAATAAAGGAAGACACAAACAAATGGAAGCATGTACCATGTTCATGGATTAGAAGAATTAACATCATCAAAATGTCCATACTACCCAAAGCAACTTATAGATACAACTCAATCCCTATTAAATACTAATGACATATTTCACAGTTATAGAACAAACATTTCAAAAATGTATATGAAAACATAAATGACCCCAAAGAGCCACAGCAATTTTGAGAAAGAAGAACAAAGTAGGAGGGATTACAATACCTGATATAAAACTATATTACAAGACCATGTTAATCAAAAATCAAAACAGTCTGGAACTGGCATAAGAACACACACATACATCAATGGAACAGAATAGAGCCCAGAAATAAACCCAAGTCTCTATGGTAAATTAATATTCAACAAAGAGGGAAGAAGCATAAAATGGATCAAAAGTAGCCTCTTCAACAGATGGTGTTGGAAGATCTGGAGAGCTACATGCCAAAAAATGAAACTCAATCACCAACTTACACCATACACAAAAATAAATTTAGTGTGGATAAAAGACTTAAACATAAAATATAATGATTTTTACTAAGGGTTTATTCTACCTTTTACTTTTAATTATCACAATTCTATAAGATTTCACAAACGAGCAGATAAGTTCTATAAGTTTAAAATCTTGCTTCAAGCGACACTGCTAACAAGTATCAATTCACGCCTTGAACTCTGACATATCTGACTCCATTGCACCCATCCTTATTTTCCTTGTCTTCTCCCATGCTATTCAGTAAACCTCCGGCACTACAAAGTGCTTATGATTAAGGAGAGTCATGAGGCAAGTTTTAAGGTGTTAGGCGGGTGTTAGCAACTTGGCCAGCTATATTAGTAAAGATAGACTCTTCTCTGGAGTGTACCTCCAATGTTCAAGCTGAGTGTTCATTTTATTTCTAAGATTATCTCATGGTCTAACATTGCTGCTCTGGCTCCAGGCATCACAGTAGCAAATGCGATAGATCTCAGGTAATGGAGGCGATATCACACTCTCCCTTCGTCACCTGACCAGGACTGTGTATTACTAAGATTAACATTGCCACTTACATCCTGGTTCTCAGGATTCTTCCTGGTATGCCTGGGAACTGGAATAATTGAAATCCTTCTCCTTCAAAGTCATTCAAACCCAGTCCACAAGTTGATCCAAAAGTCTAAAACATTATATGCTCAGTGACATATCATTTAAAGACATTGTTGTAATTATATGATTTCTAATGCTGTTGCATATTTATTTTCTGTATACTGCATTTTGATGAGCTGGTGGAATTTTGTTCTGATTGTGAAAGTGTGGCCTCTTATTTTGCCTATGGAATCAAAGTACCAATGATCTGGTTTGAGGTAGGACAAGAAAGAAGGACTGTAGTATTTGTTGTCCATCCTCCATAACCTCATTATTCAAAAACTGTTTTTTTTAAAGGACTTTATTTATTTTTTTTTTTTAAGATTTTATTTATTTATTTTTAGGGAGGGAAGGGAGGGAGAGAGAGAGAGAGAGAAACATCAATGTGTGGTTGCTGGGGGTTATGGCCTGCAACCCAGGAATGTAACCTGGCTGGGAATCGAACCTGGGACACTTTGGTTCCCAGCCCGCGCTCAATCCACTGAGCTACACCAGCCAGGGCTCAAAAACTTTTACAACATCATTAAAATAGACCCTCCACAAAGACCACAGGAAATCTTAAAGACAAACCACCAGTTTTGTAAAAGTAATTATTAAATGTATTTTATTTTGTTTATAAGTAGAGAAATATCTAACAAGCCAAATTTCTAAGAGGAGGAGCTGTTAGCTAAAGGCAGTTTGCATATTAAGTCCAAAGTCTATGATTTGTGCCTCGAACCTATTTTTGCTTTAAAATATCTTCCAAGTGTGAAGGATGGCCACACCACACATTTGTTTTATCTCTAGTCTACTGACAAGAACAAACCATGGCAGAGATGGAATAATTTTGACTGCTTCTTAGTGTTTTTTCTCCATGACATTTCACTGTACTGTACCAGTTAGTAGTTATGCAGCTTTATTTGAGTATGGGCTATATATTCAAGTTATTTATTTTTGTGCCATTTTAATGAAGTTTGCATGGTTTCATTGTCAGATGATCATTTTATTAGTGGTCATTAAAATCAACATAACAGTAAAAAGTATTTTTATATTCTATAACTCACCTGCTTTTTAATGGAGGTGCTTCCTGCTAACTCCACAAGCAAAGAACTCTTGAATTTTTTCATGGATTTGGATATGCATGTTTGGAAGAGGAAATTCAAGGGAGTCTTGGTTTCCACATTGGAGTTAATACCATGCTTTAATAAGCTGCTGATGGGTACCAGAAGTCTAGCAGAGAAGGCAAGTAAGAGGTAGGAACTTTCAGATATCTTGAGTATGATTAGGATTCCCTGCCCTCCCAACCCCCAGCCATCCATTTAGGGTTTGGGACTATTTTCTTCAGGTCTAAACAGCTGAAAGAGTCTCTGCTGATCTCTGGGTGACTTATTCATGTATGAGATCTGTCCAGAAAATGTCCAACCATTGTTAATATAACTAGAATGGTTTGTGTAACATTGATGTAATCTGGCAGCCAAGGAGACTGGCCTGGAATGCACATGTGTGAACAATGATGACTTCACTGTACTAGTCAATGGGGGCAGTAGACGCTGTTGAGTGAGCGTGTGTACTGTATGGCCATCGCTGTTTGGATGATTCAGAAAGCCACAGCTATGAGCAACTGGTGGTTGGTAGCTTCATCACAATGTTCCTGCTCATGTATCATGTCTCATGCAAAGGTTCTTGGTGTAACATCAAATCACCCAAGTGACTCAGCCCTCCTACAGCCCATATGTGGAGACCTGCAACTTCTGTCTTTTCCCAAAACTAAAACCACCTTTGAAAGGGAAAAGATTTCAGGCCATCAATGAGATTCAGGAAAATATGATGGGGCAGCTGATGGTGACTGGGAGAATTGTGTGAGGTCCCAAGGTGCCTACTTTGAAGGGGACTGAGGCATCATTGCCCTATGTATAATATTTCTTGTATCTTGTATCTTCTTCAATAAATGTCTCTTTTTCATATTACATGGCTGGATACTTTCTGAACAGACCTTGTATGTATTTTATACAAGACCTTGTATGTATTTTATAAAGATGTGCTTACCTATTTAAAACCCAAAATAACCTAGTGAAATAGATAGCTCATGTACTATTTGGGGTAGGGGCAAATGAGTACCAAACGTTACACAAGCTGTCCAGCAACATTCTGATAAGGCGAGAAACCTGTGTCCTGAGATCCTTTAATATTCTTGTCAACACACAGAGAGACTTTTCCAAAATTCAAGAATTAAAGTCAAAAGGCTCAACAGAAGATGATTTTCAAGTGTTTGAATTTCAGGTGATGGTGGTTGCAATTGTGTATCCTTTGTTTTTTAAGAGCTTGATCACAAAACTAGAAAGACACTTCCTGCTTCTTTTTGGTAGGTTTATTCGACTAGTTTTCTTTTCATTATTGCAATTTGTTCCAGGTTCCTTTTCCAACCTCATGCCAGTTCATTCTAATCCAAGTAGAAGATTTCAGAAATTACTACAATGTTCTCATAAATATTAAATATTACACTTCAAACTTATGATCTTTAATATCAGAGCTGAAAAGCTCAAAACTGCCAGATAGATAAACTTTGATCAATTATGCATTTGATATTTTCCCGAGAAACTAAAGTTCTTTAAGAGATTTAAAAGATTAAAGAGATTTTAAAGACCTATTTCTTTCCCTTGGGTAGTCTTGCTAGAGGTTATAATGATATAATAAAATAAAACCTAAAATTTAAAGTGTGATTTCTTCTAAAAACAAAGAAATATCATTTGTTTTATAAGCTAATTTATTCTCTTTTCTGTTAAAAAGTTTTTGACATTTTATTACATAAAGTAATCATTTTTTCAGCATAGGACAAAATAATGGAAAAAATAGATGAAAATCAGTTTTATATTTATGTACAGATATTTGAAGTATTTCTATCCTGTAGCCTTATGAGTTATTTTCACTGTGGCCTCTTATTTTGAAGCTGCTTCTCAGAGTTTTCACATTTGCACCTACCTTTATGGTAAATTATTTTAGCATGGTAATATGCTCAGATCAATTGCTGCAGGCAGTGATAATAGTATCAATCATGTACAAATGTGTAATAACTGGGAGACAAATGACATTACCACCTTCTTCTTTATCTTGGTACAGTTTGCTCTTCTGTAGGATGACTTTAGTACAGACTAATTTCCAGGGAAGTCTGAGGGCACACGGGTTAAACATTAAAAATTCTTTCAGCTTACTTTGTCCTCAGAGGGAGTCAGGGAATACACAGCAGCATGGACTCTTCCAGCTCCATGGACAGAGTGACCACCCACATGCCTGCTACTGAGGGCTCTGAGTGCTGTCAACCAGCAGGGTCCTACCTCTTTAAGCCCTCCCTCCAACACATACACATATTCCCTTTTAGTGAACTAATTCATTTCTCTCTGTCTCTCTCTGTCTCTCTCTCTCTCTCTCTCTCTCTCTCTCTCTCCTTTCCTCCCTCCCTCCCTCCTTCCCTCCCCTAGATATTACAATTCCCTGGTTGTTCACATTTTGAATTCGGGTTGTTTGGTT
Organism: Phyllostomus discolor; assembly: GCF_004126475.2. Lineage (NCBI taxonomy): Eukaryota > Metazoa > Chordata > Mammalia > Chiroptera > Phyllostomidae > Phyllostomus > Phyllostomus discolor. Next base: position 68,476,606 of record NC_040911.2, on the reverse strand, counting down.
CTGGCAACTTTTTCCCAAAATCCTTATTCTTCTTTTTTTTCCAGTTCCCGCTAATGTATTCCACTTACCCCAATATATGTCACAGTTTTGTTTGTTTGTTTGTCTGTTTGTTCTTATCATGGTTGCTGATTTTACCCTGCTGGCCTCCCAGAAAGCTGAAATTTGTTTTTGTTATTATATTAATCACAAGTGTTGTGTTTATATATGTAATAAGTTGACTATAAATGTATTCTATGTCCTGAAAGTATATAGCATGTTGTATATTTTACATAGGTAATATGTTGGTCAGGATTCTGGCAAGAAATGGATGATATATGCAGATGGAGTAATTGAGAGTTTATGAAGGGCCTGTTTATGGATGTACAAAAAGATAAAGCAAATCCAATGAACATAGTCAAGCCCCTGGGACTTGCAATATATTGGAGCCTGAAGAGACAAGGAAAGGAAGTGGTAAGTGGAATCTGAAGAGGGAGTTATATGGAAGGGCCTGCCCAGCAGAAGCTGTGTGTGACATTTAGGGAAAGGATGACCTCAACATGTGGTGACCAAACAGAGAGGGATCCTAGAAAGTAAAAACTTTGAGTTGATTCCCCAGCCCACTCTCCAATTATTTAAATAGTTCCTCCAGTTGGCTGATTCCAATGGGAAGCTGTAAAGCAATGAATCTCATTGATGTGGTCCATAAAAGTCAACTACCCAGGGCACAGCATGCATTACAAAAGAGTGGAGAGGAGACCTGAATGGGAAAACAGAAATAACCAAACAGATAAACTATGCATAGTTGAGATCCACATAATAAAACATAACAATGTTAAAAATTATAAATATATTATAAACTTGGATTGTATTATAGAACCAAATTTATCCATGTTCACTATCTTGTACTTATAATAGTAGCTAACTCCCAGGGTCTCTTACTCAGATATTTTGTCATTATTGAATATCAAAGTCAATTTGCTTTATGGGTTTCCTCAGTACAACTCACTAGTCAAAAAATCAGACAAAGATGAGTAGGTCATTCACCATTTCCTAACACTCTAGCATATGTTTGAAATCCCTTCAGGCCAATATATTCAGTAATATGTGAACAACAGACTTCATGTTCTAGCAAACATTTTTCTTGATTCATTCAATGATTTAGCTTTTATAATTCTTCTTGATTAAGGTTGAACATAACCCTTAAAATCTGAAAAAAGGTCACAGTGTTATGGTTTTTGACAAATCACCTCTGCTAAAAGACACAAGCTTATGCTCATTATTTATCTCTTCTTGCCAAGGGAACTTGCCAGCTCCTCTTGGTACACAATTCCTGGGGAAGATGAGAGGATAAATAATAAGGGCACCTTGAAAAACAATATAATTATACATAAACTACTTTTGGCAATGCTGAAGGTTGAGTTTATTTTGCCATATCATGTGGAACTAAGACCAAAAGATTTATTTTTATCAGCATTGAAATCCTTGCATTTACATACTGCAACATGATAGGTGACTAACTGACTTCTTCTAATAAAGACTAAACCCATGATTTGCTTTGTTACACCAAACTCTAATCAGCCAAGTCAATCTATCATCGACAAGTCATCAGGCATGTGTTTGTGATAGGTTCATACCATTGACTAAGAGCTATGATTGCCTGTTGGGCCCATACAAATGTAATACTTCTTCATAACATACACAGATAAATAACCAGTGCATCAAATGTCATTCTCTCTGTCCAACATTAAGTGAATGTACTAGTATAATGCCAAGCCATATACATATTAGCTTTATTTTATTTATTTTTTTAAATTTAAAATTTTATTTTTCAAGTACATTTTACATTCAATATTATTTTGTATTACTTTCAGATGTATAGCAAAGTGGTTAGACAATTATATACTTCACCAAGTGTTCTCTCCTATGTTTCCAGTACACACCTGGAACCATACACAGTTATCACAATACTATTGACAATATTCCCTATGGTGTACTTCACATTATTTTAGTCAATATCCTTCAGTGTGGTTATGCTTCATAAATTGTACCTCACTTTAATGCATTTCCCATCTTTGCTTAATAGGAATTGTAATAGACATACTTTTTTAAAATCCATCTAACACCCTTGTTCTTCTTTCTGTGGTAATCCCCCTTCTTTTCTTTGGTATAATAAATACTTCTCTATTATCAGTTAATGAAGTTCAAGCCATATGTCAGCTCCAGGAGAAAGCACAACAATAAGTCTAGCCAGCAGCTAATTCCAATCCTCTGGACTCTGTACTAGGAAGGTATTGGTCACATACCACAATCAAGTTTATAAACTGTTATTCCAAAATTTTATAAAAATCGCTGGTGAAAATATCCTCTTTTCTCTGAGATTAAGCCATCAAAGAGGATAACAGACTCTAAATATGAAGATAGAGAAAGCTCTGGATTCAACCATATCTGTATTTACATGTACTGGTAGACTCCTCAAGGATGTAGAACAAGAAATTTCTTTTATTGTTTAAGTCAGATAGAACTGCGGTTCTATCCCTTGTCATGAAGAAGAAAGAAGGAAGAAGAAGGAGGAGGAGGAGGAGGGGGAGGGGGAGGGGAGGAAAGGAAGAGTAAGAGGAGAGTAGAAGGAGGAGGGAAGAAGGGGAAGAAGAAAGAGGAGGAAGAGAATTCTGGTTAATTTAAGTGGGAAACTACAATCTGGAATGTGCTTATAAGACTAAATATCATGTAACTAGATTGTGTACAATCTTCTCAACTTGAGGCCTCACATAATTTATTATGGTTTAGTCTGAGTTAATCCATTTGGAGACAAATCAACCTCACTTCTGTCACCTTCACATTGAATATTGCCATTCACTCTATGTTGAGACCCCAGCAATACTTGTCTATTTTGAAGAAAAGTCGAAAGAAATACCCACTCTAATGCTAGAGGTCTCTAAAAGGAGAGTGATTCATTCTTCTACATAGAAATAAAATTAATGAAATGTTCTTTTTCAGATTTTAGAACATGATATCCCTCATTATAAATATTAATTTAAAATTTAACCCTTTAAAAGGGTTTTTGAGCCAATCATTTAGTTTGCTTTTATCACTTAAATTGGCTTGTAAAAATAGGCTTTTCAATTTTAAAAAATCTATATATGCTGGACTTTGCTTGGTGCTATGGTTTGTATGACTGTTCAGCAAGTATTGTCTTTCTTCACTCTCTTATTATGGACAAAGTCAGGCTTAACAATGTGACTTGCTTTGGCCAATAGACTATTAATGGATGTGATACAACAGAGGCATTAAGTATTTGACCTGGGTTTTGAACTCCAGTGATCAGTCATAAGAAAAGTATGCCTCAGGTAATCATAGCCATTCCAGTCTGAGCTTCTGAAAAGTGCATGTGAAGAAGATAGAAACCGAATTCACAACTGGAATCAGGTTAAGCCAGCTTATAGCCTGAAGTAAAGCCACTCAGCCAAGCTCAGCCTAGATCAGACAAACCACGGGCAATTGTAATATAAGAATAAAACATTTGTTGTAAGCCATTAAGTTTAGTGTGATTTGGACTTCAAGTCAAGAAGGAGGAATAGGTAAATGCAGTAGCTGCATCTTCCCACAACCACATCAAAATTACAATACAAATATAGAACAACCATCATTCAGAGCTTCCTGAAATTTAGCTTATACAAGAGGTGGAGACTCAGAACGAGCTGGTCCCATACCCAATTGTGGCAGTTAAAAATTGGGAAAGATATCTCAGCAATGGAGCACCTCCTGAGGAGCAAGGGGTCCCAGCCCCACACCAGGCCCCCAGCTAGAATTCCAGGGCTGGGAAAAGAAGTCCCAATAGATTCTGCCTATAAAAATGAGCAAGGATTGTAGCTCAGTGAGGCAGAAGGCTGAAGAAGTCTCAGGCATTTCTCTTAGAGGACCAGACCACATACTTACTCCAAATCACTAACTCTGAGCTCCAGCATTTAGGCAGCAGCTAGAAAGGCACCAGAGATATACAGGAAAAAACTAAATTGTTTGGCATCATTGTAATGGTTGGGACAGGGAGAAGCAGCTTTTCCCTAAACAGAAGTGTTGGCGGATGCCATTTTTCCTTTGCTGAGCCCTCATCCCATAGAGCCAGTAGGTAGGTGGGAGCCATGTCTGAGTCACCATCGATCTAACTAACACTGTGCACTCCATTTTGGTGATTTCCTGAGACCCAACTTCACCCAATTTGTAGGCCTACCAAAGCCATTTATAGTGGCTTCCCATATATACGGCCTGTCATGGCTCATGCTGCAAACTTTCCTAAAACCTCTCAAACAACCATTCTCTGGCCTCAAAGTAACCCATAGATTTTTCTAAGTAGCTTCAGGCCCAGAACTAGTGGCAGTCAACCTTGGTTTACAGCTTAGCCTTTCCCAGGTATCTCCAAGTTCAGCACAAGTAGCAGCCATCTGCAGATAGCTCTGTTGATCATGCCAGTTAGCCTCAAGCAGGGCACAGGCAGTGGCCAACCTTGACTTGCACTTCCCAGGAAACCCCAGTGCCAGCACACTCAGTGGACAGCTTCGGACCATTCCCAAATACCACACAATAAACTCCACAAAGGACGCACACAAGGGGTGGACTCAATGGACTAAGGAGCCTTGCTGAAATGAGTCCTGCTCCACAGAATTGACCTCTGCACAGCAGATTCTTAATGGTGGTTTTAATCAGTTCTCACAGCCAGTTGGCCTGGGGTAAATCACTCCCACTGACATTCCAAAAGCAATCAAAGCTCAACCACAACAGGAAGGTGCACACAGCCCAGTGGGGAATGGGTGTATCTGGAGTGCCCAGATTGGGTGACTGGGGGGTGGGGTGCCATGATTAGGTCCTTCAGGACACCTACTATACAAGAACACTCTACCAAGACCTGGATATATAGCAGCTTAACCTAATATATAGAAACAAACACTGGGAGGCAGCAAAAATGAAAAGATAAAGAAAATGTCACAAATGAAAAAAAAAAAAAAACCCCTCCAGGAAATGAACTGAATGAAATGGAGACAAACTCCTGCCTGGGTAGTTCAGTTGGTTGGAGCATTTTCCGGATTACACCAAGGCGGTCAGGACACATACAAAAACAACAAATTAATGTATAAAAAATGGAACAACAAATGGATGTTACCTTCCTCTCTCTTTAAAATGAATGAATACAATTTTTTTGTAAATGGAGACAAGCAATCTCAGATGCGGAGTTCAAAACACAGGTTATAATGATGCTCAGTGAACCTAGGGTAAGAGTAGGTGAACCTATACTTCAACAAAGACATAGAAAACCTAAAAATTGAGATAAAAAATAACATAAAAAGAGCCAGTCAGAAATGAAAAACACAAGTAACAAAATGAATATTGCATTATAGGGAATCAACATTAGGATAGATGAAGCACAGGATCAAATTAGCAATTTTAAGATAAGGAAGCAAAAACCATCAATCAGAACAGCAAAAAGAAAAAAAAATCCAAACAATATGAGGATACTTAAGAGAGGCTCTGGGACAACTTCCAGCATACCATGCTATTTCAGATCATGGGTGCTAAGAGGAGAAGAGAGAAAACAAGGATTGAAAACCATTTGAAAACATAAGAACAAAAAACTTCTTTAACCTGGTGAAAGAAATAGACATACAAGTTCAGGAAGCACAGAGGAGTACCAATAAGATGAAGCCAAAGAAGCACACATTAAGACACACCATAATTAAAATGCAAAAGGTTAAAGAGGTGTAGAGAGAATCTTAAAAGCATCAAGACAGGGGACTTCTGGCCAAGATGGAGGCATAAGTGGACGAGCCGTACCTGCACGCACAACCCAAGATGGAAACAACAATTTAGAGGCAGAATACACCCAGAACTGATAGATAATTTATCTGAATGTAAGTCAGACGCCAAGAAGTTGAACTAGACCCATTCATCCAGACCAGTAGAAGGGGCAGAGACGAACAGCCCAGTTGCGGGTCATGGTGAGGAGAGCAGAGAGAGTTGGGTGCATAAGGTAACCAGGGGCGCATAAGGCATCTGGGGTGCACAAGATCACAGCAGTTGAATCCTAAGTACGCAAAGCAGCAACTGGCAGACGCAGTGAGGTGGCGATTATGGAGCAGGGCAGAGCACGCACCCAGGATCTCAGAGAAGTTCCCATGAGAACGGAGAACAGAACTACCACCATTGTTCCCTCACCCCCCCCCCCACCATACAACATCACAAATCTAGTGACTGGGGTGCCCAACCCTGGTGAAACACCTAAGGGCTCTGCCCTCATGGTAACAGGAGCGACCAGACCAAAAAAAGATAGAGAGAGAAAAGAGGAGAGAGGAGAGAGAGAGAGATGGCTCAAACAGAAGAACAAATCAATGTCCACAGAACTCATCCTTTTAAGCGACCGAGAGATAGCCAATCTATCAGATGCCCAGTTCAAAACACTGGTGATCGGGAAGCTCACGGAATTGGTTGATTTTGGGCGCAAATTAAATGAACAAATGCAGGTTACCCATAAAAGAAATGAAGGAAATGAACAGGAAACCAATGGTGATGGGAAGAAAACTGGGACTCAAAACAATAGAGTAGACCAGAAGGAAGAAAGAAACAACCAAACAGGAAAGAATGAAGAAATAAGAATTCAAAAAAATGAGAAGCATTAGGAACCTCCAGGACATCTTAAATGTTCCAACATCCAAATTATAGGAGTACCAGAAAGGGAAGAGGAAGAGCAACAGATTGAAAATGTATTTGAACAAATAATAAAGGAGAACTTCCCCATTCTGGCAAAGGAAATAGGCTTCTAGGAAGTCCAGGAAGCCCTGAGAGTCCCAAAGAAGTTGGACCCAAGAAGAAACACACCAAGGCACATGATAATTACATTAGCCAAGGTAAAAATGAAGGAGAGAATCCTAGAAGCAGCAAGAGATAAGGGGACAGTAACCTACAAAGGAGTTCCCATGAGACTGTCAGTTGATTTCTCAAAAGAGACCTTACAGGCAAGAAGGGGCTGGAAAGAAGTATTCCAAGTCATGAAAGACAAGGACCTATATCCTAGATTACTCTATCCAGCAAAGCTTTCATTTAGAATGGAAGGGCAGATAAAATGCTTCTCAGATAAGGTCAAGTTAAAGGAGTTCATCATCACCAAGCCCTTATTTTATGAAATGTTAAAGGGACTTATCTAAGAAAAGAAGATTTAAAAAAACATGTATAGTAAAATGACAGCAAACTCACAATTATTAACAACCACACCTAAAGCAAAACCAAAAGAAGCTAAACAAACAACTAGAACATGAACAGAACCACAGAAATGGAGATCACATGGAGGGTTAACAGGGGAGTGGGGAGGAGAGAGAGGAGGAAAATAGACAAGAAGTAGCATAGATTGTAGTTTGAAAATAGATGGGGGCGTTACCGCAGTATGCACGATAATACTAGAATGGACTTCTAAGTATACCATCATGGCTCTGGGGTTTGGTGGGTGGGGATGTGTCCCAGGGTGGCGGGGATGAAGAGGGGAAATGGGACAACTGTAATAGCATAATCAATAAAATATATTTTTTTAAAAAAAGCATCAAGACAAAAGCGGTAAGTTACCTACAAGGGAGTTAGACTGTCAGCTGATTTCTCAAAAGAAACTTTGCAGGACAGAAGGGGTTGGCAAGAAATATTCAAACTGAAAAAAAAAACAAGGATCTACAGTAAAAATTACCCAACAAACTTTATTTTAAAATTTGTAAGATAGATAAAGAGCTTGCCAGTCAAGAAAAAGCTAAAAGAGTTTATCATCATCAAACCTGTATTTCAAGAAATGATAAAGTGTCTTCTTTAAAAAGAAAAAAGAAAAAGATTATCTTTGGCCAGTAGTCATAAAAAGATGCTAAATGTCACTAATCATAAAAATAAATTCAAATTAAAATCACAAAGATATCACCTTACACCTGTCAGGATGGCTATCATCATTAAATGAACAAATAACGAGTGTTGGTGAGGATGTGGAGTAAAGGGAACCCTTTTACACTGTTAGTGGAAATGCAGATTGATGTAGCCACTGTGGAAAGCAACATGGGGTTACCTCAAAATATTAAAATGGAAGTGTCTTATGACCCATAAATTACATTTCTGGAATATATCTGAAGAAACCCAAAACACTGATTCAAAACAATATATGCACCCATATCTTTACTCCAACATTATTTACAATAGCCAAGATTTGGAAGCAGCTAAAGTGTCCATCAGTACATGAGTCAGTAAAGAAGCTGTGTACATTTACATGGTGGGTATACTATTCAGTCACAAAAAGAAGGAAATCTTATCTTTTACAACAGTATGGATGGACCCAGAGAGGTAGTACACTTAGTGAAATAAGCCAGTCAGAGAAAGACAAACACCATATTGTTTTACTTATATGTGGAATCTAATAAACAAAATTAACTAACAAATAAAACAGAAAAACTCATAGATACAGAGGGCAGACAAAAGCTGTTAGAGGGAGGCATCTTAGGGATCTGGGGTGAAAAAGGTGAAGGCAATAAGAAAAAAAGCCCTTATAGACATGAAAATTAGTATATTGAATACCAGAGAAAAAAGAGGTAAGTGAAGGTAGAAGGGAGTAAAGATGGGGATAAATGGTGATGGAAGGCAATTTGACCTTGTGGTGGTGAACACATAATACAATATACAGATGATGTATTGTAAAGTTGCTTACCTGAAACCCATATACTTTTATTAACCAATGTCAACCTCAACAAATCCAATTAAAAAATCCAATAAAAAAGAAAATTAAAAATATGAATAATAAAATGCTAATAAATACATATCTATCAATAATTTCTCTAATGGCAAATAGAATAAATCTTTTAATCTAAAGACATAAAGGGACAAAATAGATAACAAAACAAGTCCCCTTAAATATGCTATTTAAAAGAGAGTCACAGCCCTGGCTGGCATAGCTCAGTGGATTCAGCGCAGGCTTCAAACCAAAGCATCGCAGGTTCAAGTCCCAGTCAGGGCACATGCCTGGGTTGCAGGCCATGGCCCCCAGCAACTGCAAATTGATGTTTCTCTCTCTCTCTCTTTCTCCCTCCCTCCCCTCTCTAAAAATAAATAAATAAATATTTTTAAAAATAAATAAAAAGAGAGCCACTTCAGTTCAAAAGACACACACAGACTGAAAGTAAAAAATGGGAAAAGATATTTCATGAAAATAGAATGAAGAAAAAGCAGGGAGTAGCAATACTTATATCAGATAAAACAGACTTTAAAACAAAGGCTATTACAACAGACAAAGAAAGACCCAGAAATTCCACTTCAGGGTATTTATCCAAAGAAACTCAAAACTCAAAATCAAAAAGACATACAATCATATGTTCATTGTAGCATTATTTGCAACAGCCAAGACATGAAAATGTCTTGAGTGTCCATCAATAGATAAAAAGAAATTATATATATATAATAAAAAATGAAATCTTGCCACCTGCAACAACATGGATGGACCTAGAGGGTATTGTACTAAGTAAAATAAGTCAGAGAAAGAAAATGCCAGATATGTGACTTATATATGAAATCTAAAAAATAAAATAAAGAAGCAGAACAGAAACAGACTCATAAATGGAGAGAGCATTTTGATAGTTGCCATTTGGGAGAGGGGTTGGTGGAATGGGTGGAAAAGATAAAGAGATTAAGAAGTACAATCAGTAGTTTCAAATAGTCATGGGCATGTAAAGTGCAGCCAGAGGGAAACATAATTGATAATACTTTACTATATGTACATGGTGTCAGATGGGTATTAGATACATAGAGGTGATCATTTCATAAGCTATATAAATGTCTAATCCCTGAAGCATCCTTGAAACTAATCCTTGAAACTAATATAGTATTATAGATCAACTGAAATTAAAACATTAAAAAAACATTTTTAAGTTTAGTGTGATTTATTACACAGCATATAGCAGCAATGGTTGACTACTATATGTTTTCTAATTATTTTCTCCTTCTAAATTGAATGTTGGGTTGATATACATTATTATGTAAGTTTTTAGATGACAGAATGATTCAAATTTTAAACATCACCATGAAGATTTTCAGGATGGCAGTGGAGTAGTGGATCTGCATTCAACTCCTCCAGGAACAAACTGGAAATACAACTAAAAGGGGGAAATCACCTTGAATTACCAACTAATGACCAGCTGAAGAGAAGTCTTATAACCTAGAACTTTCAGAAGAAATCACATTGAGGCTGTACCTGCACAACAGCTTGGGCATCGTAGTTGGGATTCAGATTCACAGTTAGCCAGCCTGAGGGTCAGTCCTACACCAGAATAGGCCAACAGCAATCAAGACTCAATTACAAGAGTAGGGTCCATATAACAAACAAAAAGGCTATTCATAGAGCACTCATCTCAAGGGATCAAGGAGACCACACCACTGGGTCCCACAAGACATCTGTTACATAAAGCCATACACAAAGACTGGAAGCCATAGAAGGTCTATCTAATACATAGGAAAAGATACAAACAGATAACAAAAATGGGAAGACAAAGAAAGAGACCCTAGAGGAAAGAAAAGTAGGAATCTCCAGAAAAAGAGCTAAATAAAATAGAGGCAAGCAATCTATCAGATATATAGTTCAAAGTAATGGTTACAAGGGTGCTCAAGGAACTTAGTGAGAATTACAAAAGCATGAAAAAGGACATAAAAAAACATAAAAAAAAACACTTCTGGTCAAATGGAGGCATAGGTGGATATACTGTGTTTCTTCTGAAAACCAAAAGAAGGACAACAATATTTAAAAATAAAAAACAACAATGTCTAGAAAATTGAACTGTATGGAAGTCTGACAACCAAGGAGTTAAAAAAGAAATATTTCACCAGAATGATAGGAGGGACAGAGATAAGCAGCTGGTATGGAGAGGACTCACAGCAAGGCCTCAGTGGAAGGACCAAACAAGGGTGGGGCAGGTGGACTGAGCAGTCCCACTTTCCTGTGCAGATAACCAGGAACAACAAGTGGGGAATAAAACAGACCTTGAAACCCAGGGTTCCTACACAGGAAATAAAGCCTCAAAACCTCTGACTGAAAAACTCTGTGGAGGCAAGAGAAACACCAAGCCTCATGGAAGGGTTTGTTGGAGAGATGCACAGGGTCCTAGACTATGCACAAACCACGCACCCAGGAATAAGCCCCAGAAGAGCCCAGTTAGCTTGTGGGTAGTAGAAGAAGTGCCTGAAAGCTGGCTGAGAGACCAGCCAGCAGCACTGTTCCCTTTGAGATCCCCTCCCCCACATACAACACCACAACAAAGTGACAAGGGTTGCCCACCCTGGAGAATGCCTAAGGCTCTGCCCCTTACTACATAACAAGCACTCTGAGGCAAATATAAATGGTCCAAATGAAAGAGCAGATCAATCTCCAGAAAAATACAACTAGGCGACAAAGAGATAGCCAACCTATCAGACGCTGAATTAAAAACACTGGTCATTGTGATGCTCACAAAAATGGTTGAGTATGGTTGCAAAATAGAGGAAGAAGTGAAGGCTATACAAAGTGAAATAAAGGAAAATATACAGGGAACCAACAGTGAAGAGAAGGAAATTGGGACTCAAATCAATGGCTTGGACCAGAAGGAAGAAATAACATTCAACCAGAACAGAATGAATAAACAAGAAATTAAAAATATGAGGAGACACTTCAGAACTTCTGGGATAACTTTAAACATTCCAATACTGAATCTTAGGAGTGCCAGAGGAGAAGAGGAAGAGCAGAAGTTGAAAACTTATTTGAACAAATAATGAAGGAAAACTTTCCCAATCTGGTAAAGAAATTAGACATGCAAGTCCAGGATGCTCAAAGAGTCCAAATAAGTTGGAGCCAAGGAAGCACACACCAAGGTACATCATAATTACACTACCCAAGATTCAAGATAAGAAGGGAATCTTAAAAGCAGCAAGAGGACAGTTACCTACAAAGGAGTTCCCATAAGACAATCAGCTGATTTCTCAAAAGAAACCTTGCAGGCAAGAAGGGGCTGGAAAGAAGGATTCAGAGTCTTGAAAGCCAAGGACTTACATCCAAGATTACTCTATTCAGAAAGCTATCATTTAGAGTGGAATAGCAGAAAAAGTTCTTCCCAGATATGTCACTTAAAGGAGTTCATCATCACCAATCCCTTATTATATGAAATATTTAAGGGACTTATCTAAGAAAAAGAAGATAAAAACTATGAATAGTAAAATGACAACAAACTCACAACTATCAACAACTGAACCTAAAAAAACAAAAAACTAAGCTAATGACTAGAACAGGAACAGAATCAAGAAATGGAGATCATAAAGATCTGACAACAAGGAATTAAAGAAGAAACGTTCATCCAGACTGGTAGGAGGAACAGAGACAGGCAACTGGGTGGAGAGAACTCACAGCAAGGTGGTGGTTGGTGGACCAGAAGGTCCCACATTTGCATCCAGATAAACCAAGAGGAACAACTGAGGAGCAAGACAGGCTGTGCAATCTGTTGTTCAAATGCAGGGAAATAAAACCTCAAATCCTCTGACTTAAAAAAACCTGTGGGGGTTGTGGTGGCAGGAGAAACTCCCTGCTTCATGGGAGAGTTTGTTTGAGAGACCCACAGGGTTCTAGAAAGTACACAAAACCACTGACCAGGGAATCAGCACCACAAGGGCACAATTCCCTTGTAAATAGCAGAGGAAGTGCCTGAAAGCCAGCTGAGAGGCCAGTAAGCAGCATAGTTCCCTCTCAAACCACTTTCCTACATACAGTGCCACAATTCAGCAATGTGGATTGCCCCACCCTAGTGAATACCTAAGGCTCTGCCCCTTACTATGTAACAGGTGTACCAAGACGAAAATAAATGGCCCAAATAAACAAACAGATCAAAGCTCCAGAAAAAAATACTACTAGACAATGAAAAGACAGCCAACCTATCAGATGCACAGTCTTGGAATGGTAATCAGGATGTTTACAGAAATGGTTGAATATGGTCACAAAATAGAGGAAAAAGTAAAGGCTATGGAAAGTGAAATAAATGGAACCAATCATGACAGGAAGGAAACCAGGACTCAAATAAATGGTTTGGAGAAGAAAGAAGAATAAACATTCAACCAGAACAGAATGAAGAAACAAGAATTCAAAAATATGAGGAGAGGCTTAAGAACCTCCAGAACAACTTTAAATGTTCCAACATCCGAATCATAGGAGTGCCAGAAGGAGAAGAGGAAGAACAAGAAATTGAAAACTTATTTGAAAACATAATGAAGGAGAACTACCCCAATCTGGCAAAGGAAATTGACTTCCAGGAAGTCCAGGAAGCTCAGAGAGTCCCAAAGAAGTTGGGCCGAAGGAGGAACACACCAGGCACACCATAATCGCATTACCCAAGATGAAAGCTAAGGAGAGAAACTTAAAAGCAGCAAGAGAAAAGAATACAGTTATCTACAAAGGAGTTCCCATAAGACAATCGGCTGATTTCTTAAAAGAAACTTTACAGGCAAGAATGAGCTGTAATGAAGTATTTGAAGTCTTGAAAGCCAAGGACCTATATCCAAGATTATTCTCTCCAGCAAAGCTATCATTTAGAATGGAAGGTCAAAAAAAGTGCTTCCCAGATAAGGTCAAGTTAAAGGAGCTCATCGTCACCAAGCCCTTATTATATGAAATATTTCAGGGACTTGTCTAAGAAAAAAGATAAAAAATACAAACAGTAAAGTGACAACAAACTCACAACTATCAACAACTGAACCTAAAAATACAAAAACAAAATGAGCTAAGCAAACAACTAGAAGAGGAACTGATTCACAGAAATAGAGATTACCTGGAGGGTTATCAGTGGGGAAGGGGAGGGAAAGGGGAAGAAATGAGGGAAAAGGGACAGGGAATAAGAAACATAAATGGTAGGTGCAAAATAGACAGGGGGAGGTTAAGAATAGTATAGGAAATAGAGAAGCAAAATAACATGTACAATCCATGGACATGAACTAAGTGGGGGACAGTGAGAGGGTAATGTTGGTGGAATGGGGGATGGGGGTGCAGGGCAGAAGGGAATAATGGGGAGAAATAAATAGAACAACTGTAATAGCATAATCAATTAAATATACTTTAAAAATAAAATAAAGTGGACAAAATACCAAAATAAACACTTCTCCAAAGAGAACATACAGATGACTAATATGCCTATGAAAAAAGGCTCAAGCCCTGGCTGGCATAGCTCAGTGGATTGAGCACGGGCTGAGAACCAAAGCATCGCAGGTTCTATTCCCAGTCAGGGTACGTGCCTGGGTTGCGGGCCATGACCCCCAGCAACCGCACATTGATGATTCTCTCTCTCTCTATCTCCCTCCCTTCCCTCTCTAAAAAATAAATAAATAAGCTATTTTAAAAAAAGGAAAAAGGCTCAACATCACTAATCATCAGAGAAATGCAAATTAAAACCAAAGTGATATATCACCTCACAAGTGCCAGAATGGCTACCATCAATATATCAACAAGCAAGTGCTGGTGAGGATATTTTGAAAAGGAAACCCTATACACTGTCAGTGGGAATGCAGACTGATACATACACTCTGAAAACAGTATGAAGTTTCCTCAAAAATTTAACAATGGAACTGCCTTTTGACCCAGCCATTCCAGTTCTGGGACTATCCTAAGAATGCCAAAACTATTCAAAAGAATGTGTGCACCCCTATGTTCATAGCAGTATTCTTTACAATAGGCAAGATCTGGAAACAGCCTAAGTGTCCATCAGTAGATGAGTGGATAAAAAAGCTGTGGTGTATTTATACAACACAACTGTAAAATGAAGGAAATCTTACCTTTTGCAACAGTATGGACGGACCTGGAGATTATTATGCTAAGTGAAATAACCCAGTCAGAGAAAGACAAATTCCACATGATCTCACTTAATATGGAACCTAACAAACAAAATAAATGGATGAACAAAATAGAAACAGGGGCACAGATACAGGGAAGAGACTGACAGTTTTCAGAGGGGAGGGGGCACTGGATGAAAGAAGGTGAAGGAATTAGCCTAAGAATATATATTCATAACTCTTATACACAGACAACAGTGTGGTGATGGCCAGAGTGAAGGGGGGTGAGGGCTGAGTGGAGGCAGGCAAAGGGGGGTCAATGGGAACATTTGTAATAGTGCCAACAATAAAAATAAAGAGAAAAAATAAATATCACCATGAAAAGTCTAGTTATTACCTATCACCATAAAACATTATTATAATATTTTGACTATATTTCCTATGCTGTACATAATATTCCTTTGACTTACTTATTTTATAATAGGAAGTGTGCACTTCTTAATCTTCTTTGTATATCTTTCCCATCCCCACATCCCTCTCCCATCTGGAAACCACCAGTTTGTTCTTCATATCTATGAATACAGTCAATGATACTTATAATAACTATAAATTGTATAACCACACTGCTGTGCTTCATGTACCACTGCATAACTCATATAGCCTATACAGCTTAAGAGATTTGGGAAGCATGAGAAAAATAATTGAATATCATCATTGAAAATTAACCTAAACAGAATCTTAGGCATAATCAGTTTAAACAATTAATCCCTACCCCCAATTAACATTGAGGCCCAGAAAAATGGAGTGATTTACCATAAGTTTGTTACAGAACAGACCAGGGGGATTGGCAAATGATATACTATTACTGAATGGACCCACCCTTGTGCTTTGGGGTCCCCCACCCCATACTAGGATCCCCTTGCCTGCCACCAGGGAAAGGCATCTTTCAATGCCAGAGACTGGAGAAAAAGAAAGGGATTATTTATTTCAAGAGTTATACAAACTTAAGAGTAATGACTTAATGTCTTCATTGAGATCCCAAAGTCCTTTAGACTTAGACTTAGTTCGTAAACATACAATCCTTCCTTCCCCACTCTGCCCAGTCCAGGGTACCATATCTCAGAAAAAGAAATAGAAGTCTCTGTTCTTCTCTGTCCAAGCTGCGTGATCTCAAAAAGACCCCGCGTGGCTGCCGCACCTGGGTTTAAATCCCAGCACCAATCTTCCTCTGTCACGCCATTTCCGACGCCTCCCACAATTGATCACATCTGCCAGCATTCCCATATTTTTCTAGCTTTACTGGGCTGCCATAGTAAGTGTGGGCAAGTGTGGCCCTGTGGTGTGGAGCCAGTCACCTCCAAGCTCTCACACAGGCACTGTAACCAGTGGGAGTTGCCTCCCAGTTACATCATGGGTTGAAGTCACTCCCATTCCCTTGGCTCAAAGCATGGCCACAGCTGTTTCACATATCTATGAAACCAGTTAAAAGTTATAGATATGTTAAATGACTGTTCTAGAGGTTATCTGCAAAACTGTTGCTATTCAAAACAACTCTCAGTGGCCCTGCTCCATGCACCGCATCCTCCAGCTCAGACTTGTGGGGGTGAGGATATCCTATATATATATTTTTTCTAATATTTCCTGGACACCAAGTTCTGGACCCCATTACAAATCCTTATTTGGCCACCCCCGCCTTGGTTACACTCTGTTACACTTAAGAGATATGGGACACATGAGAAAAATAAGTGAATATCATCATTGAAAATTAGCCCTTAACAGAATCTTAGGCATAATCAGTCTAAAAAATTAATCCCTACCCCAAATTAACATTGAGTCCCAGAAAAATGAAGTAATATACCATAAGTCACATGGCTAAAATAACAGAGTCAACATTGAACAAAAGAATCTTTCCTTTCAGCTTCACAATCTTATCACATGGCTCTCTATCATCTTTTCAATATTTCTATACTAATTCATACTCTACATCATTATCCCACTCTTCTTATATTGGTAAATTTGTTTCTATCTTCTTCAGGCATTCCTCTAAGGACTATCCTATAGAAAAATACAGAACATAAGAAAAACTAACCATATTGGATATTTGCAAAGTTTTTCACTACCAGAGAAGGGAGGAAATGCCAGTTTATCTGTTCTGTGTTATTCGATGTGAATCAAGTTTTACCTTTGTCCAAGACTCTTTCCATTTCCTTAAAAGTCTGTGCTCTGAAATTCTGAGTATAATTTCTTAGTTTTTTAACATCTGTGCTAGTAATTGTTTTAGAGAATATACTCATACTTTAATGTTATTTGAATGTATTCTATTAAAGGCATTATAAAAACTGCTATAGAAAAATCAATTGAGACCTCATAGACTGATTGAACACAAAGCCATAAACTTAGATGGCTTTATGGACCAAGTAATAAATATAAAATACATGAATCTTGAGGGTGGGTGAGGATTCCAGCAAACTGGGCATTCAGGCTCTGTTACATCTAGGGGAGAGGGAGGAGAATGGCAAATACTAACTTCAGCTAATTGTAACAATGTTGCCAAATCTTTGGTCATCTCCACAAAAAGCCACATCTTGGAATTTTTTATGAGCAATAATTCATTTTGAAAGGATGGTGATTGTTTTTTAACACTGCAATCCATATACTTGTGAGCTGAATACTACTAGCATAAATAAATGCATCAAGAGTGCATTATTACAAACTAAGAATACTGTGATTAGGTCTTATATGAATTATAATCTCCTTATTGTAAAATTTTAAGAGAGAAAATAAATCTATAACAATCACTAGGTATTATCTTGAGTAGCTAGTTTTATAAATAAATTTCTAAAGTATACCGTACTGTAAAGTATACCATAAAGTATACCAGTAAAATATACTGGTCAACTCTCTCTACTATCATAGAAGATAAAGTAAATATTATATGATGAATTTTTCTAAAAATAAGCTATGCTATGTTTCTAAAACCATGAAAGGATAAAATATTTTCAGAAGAAAAATGGTATATCTGAGAGCACAGGCAAAAAATTATAGCCGTTTTTCTAGCAAGTCAAATAACATTAGACATCAATTTTTCTACTTCTGTGAAGTTGTTCAAATCAATACTAAATAGTGTATATTTACCCAAAGAGTTTAAGTATAAGTAAGAACTTTCTTAGAACTGGCTGCTTCATTGCAATGGCAGAATTAGCCTTAAAAAAATGTATATACATTTAGTTTTGACCAGGTGGCTCAGTTGGTTGGAGTGTCATCCAGTAGACCAAAAAGATTATGGGTTTGATTCCTGGTAAGAGCACATACCTAGGTTGTGAGTTGGATCCCTGGTCAGGATTTATACAAAAAGCAACCAATCAACACTTCTCTCTTGCATTGATATTTCAATATTTCTCTCTCACATTGATCTCTCTCTCTCCCTTCCCCCTCCTCTCTCTCAAATCAGTAAACATATCCTCTGCTGAGGGTTAAAAAACTAGTGTATATATTTTAATATTTGAACTTTTATTTTACACATAACATTTTTATCTTCTTAAGTCTACTTTATAATTGCCAACAAGCTGATCTCTGTTCTCTCTGAATTATGTCTACACTGTAGGTAGTTTGAAAAGCAAAAACAAAAAACAAAAAAATAAAAAAATTAAAAAAAACACAAAAAACACCAAAAATCTTCCTGTTAAAAATAAGCTGCATAATCATTCAAAAAATTGAATTGAACATTTACCATATTTTTAAAGACCATGAATAATAAAAGGGAAATAATGCAAGGTAGAAAATTCATGAATAGTAATCACTTTCTTCAGACAATAAGCAATGTTCCAATAAGCCCTGCATCCGAGAAATAACTAATTAACTTTCCAGGTAAACAAACATTATTTTGTATTCCTGTAGACCTAAAAGGAATCTAAAGATAATGAATAGCAATGTGTTCCTAATTTTCAAAAGAAGATTAAAAAGACCCTTGGCCCTCATTGTTTAGCTACTCCAAACTTTGTTAAAATAATAGGATCTACATTAGCACCAAAATAATTTTTTCTGCCCTGGAAAATAAGGAAAGAACAAGTAGCTTTTGTTTATGAAAAGTCACTTAGTCTGAACAAAGTTGATCCTTGTTGATGAAGTTATAAAATGAATACAACCCAAAGCACTGTGGATTTAATGCCTTGATGAAAATAAAGCACTTGATAAAGCCCCATGACTCCTCCCCATTATATTAATTTAAGATGGGCTAAATAAAAAAAAAGGCAGCTAAGACTTTGCAAGTAAAGGAAAAACAGAGATAGCTTATTTAATTAAAGGTATAAGTTGGTAAAACTTGTAAGAATTGAAGGCAAGACCAAGTGAGTCCCAATGATTTAGTAGGAGTAGGTGTATACCAAGGTACTAATTAAAATTTTCTGAGCACCTAAATTCTGAGTACCTAAGTATGATGCTGTAGATAAATGCCACAGGGAAATGAGGTGAGATCTTGCAAATAAGAATTACCTGGAGAAAATTTTAAAACTTAGCCAATGTTGAATTTAGAAAGCCTAAGTATTAGCTGGGATGGAAGTGACAGGGAGGGCAGGGTCATTAGGAAGAATCATCTTGAAAGGGCTAGTAATACAATATGATAGAAGAGACTTCTGGCACCCACTGAAATTATTATTACCATACTTAAAGTGCTCAAAATAATGAAACAGAAAGGGCAAAGCCTGAACTCATTTTTTAAAAGTCTGTATTTTAACTTGTACCTTCTGTTGTACATGCTGTATTTCTCTTCAGATTGTACTTCACCCAACTGAAAAGAAATCAATATAAACATAAAATCTTTTCCATGATGATCAAAAGAACACTCAAAGAACCAGCAGCCTCTCCTAGGGCTACTTCTAGTTTTCTCTCTCCTCTTCAGAGATGGGTTTTCCTTGATCTAAAGCTCCCTGGGCAGAAATTTATTCCTGGAAATATCTGAGAGGGAGGATCCCAAATATACCTCAGGTGGTTTGGCTTCATTTAATTATATACAGGCCAGGTGATTTACAGTTAAGAAGTCATAAAATGGGAATATTTTGGTCTTTTCAGGATAATAATCTAAAAGATGCTTTAGAAGGTATATTTGGCATATCCAAACTAAAACTAAATAACCATATTTTCTCTATAGATACCATAATATCTTTATTAGGAAGAATCTCAACATAGTGATCATTTTCATGACTGGTACTGAGCATATAATTAATTAATAATCATATTAATTATATGATTATTATAATTCCTGAAATCCACAAAGTTAGTATTAAATATAATACTTTTTGAGGGAAGTTATATAAAAATAATTGTCTGTTAACCACTATAATGTTATTTGAAAAAAATGTGTGACTGTCCTCGACATTTCTCAAGCTATTGATGATGCTTCCTACATTGTAGTATGTACTTTGTCATCTCTTTAAAATTGCAGGGTTTTGGACCTGGAGGTTATCTAATCAAAAACTATCTCCTTTTAACAGATAAGTAGCTAGAGGCTTTGAGAGATGCAATGGTTTGGTCCAAGTGGCATAGTCAATGATAGCAAAACCTGCAATATTTTCTGTCAACTGAATTTCATTTTGATCCTTGAAACATTCTACTGCCATTCTCTCTTCTGTTACCTTATTGCTCCAATGTTACTATATTAAAAAAAAACAAGGAGTTTAGAAATAATTATCTTTTAAAAAACAATATATATGTATATGCACATGGATGTGTATTTGTATTTCAAGTAACAATGAATCAATACATATCTTCCACTTGCTTATCTTCCACTTCCACTAAGTATCTATTGTTATGCAATAGATACTTAGTATTTGCATGACAAAAAGCTCCATTTTTATTTGCTATACTTCTCTGACATTATGATGAACTCTATTCTATGTAAACCACTAAAAATGGCTTATTTTAATCACCATTCCAGGCTTTATTTAGCCCGTACCCCATTGCACATGGTCTTAATTATTAAAATGCAGATACACAAGATTTAACACATATTAGCATTTCATCTTAGGAATTTATTTAGGAAATAAAATATTGCTCTGTAGTTTCATAAACATTAATAAATAGTTCATGTTCATTTTCAGACAGATTTAGTTACATTATCACTTAAATTTCACAACATCCATAATCTTCTAAATTGACTTATTTGATGCTCTTCAAGATCTATTTCTCTAAAGACTTAAATTTTCATCTCTGTTACTGCTTTTGAAATGCTCTTCATGACTCTGAGTCCACCTAATATAATTTTCACATTTGGTGCCATTTTTCTCAAAAGACAATACAGGGCAGGAAACACAATTCAGAAGTTCTTCATACCAGCCTACTACTTTAATTCAAAAGATGAATACAATATAAAGAAAAGAGAAATAGAGTTGAGGGTCTCTGTGTAAGAAAACTGTGTTAAAATCAAATAAATGCACACTGAGGGGCAGGCTGTGAAGTAAGATAGGGTAATAAAAAAATCTTGGCAGAAATGAGCCTTTTAGCAGTAAGGAACTGAGAAACTGAGAGTAGCTCTGCTCCCTCTTATCAGTACTTCTGTAGAAATCTTGTCTCTACTCTGGCCCCTTTCATCTTTAGCTTATATCCTAGCACCTTCTCAGCACCTCACTTATCTTTTCTTAAAATAATAATAATAATAATAATAAACAATTTCCTAGGCTTTAGTCAAAATCTTCAGTAATGCCTATGCTTTTATTTGGCAATGCTTCAAAGGTCTCTAGAGATGTCAACTATACATGTTAGCAATGAGATCTACTTTAAAGACAGTGTGACCCATGGCATTAAATGTATAATATTTCTACCAATGGTAGGATTTTATTTGTAGGTTCTGATTTCTTCATGGTAAAATAAAATGAAGAAAGTCTATAAATATAGATAGATATGTGTGTGTGCATGTGTATGTGTTTGAAATTTGTCAATATAATCTGTGTGTGTGTGTGTGTGTGTGTGTACAGCATACACTTAAATCTCTAGAGAAAATGTCTCTAACTTCTTTCTTCTCCAAGTACAGCAGGATTTTGAATTTTGGAGAAAAATGACCATCGACATCAGTGTACATCAGTGACTTGCTTTAAAAGAATCACCCTCATGCCCTGGCTACATGGCTCAGTTGGTTGGAGCACAATTCTGTACACAAAAAGGTTGCAGTTCGATCCTTACTGGATGCCTTTGAAAGGCAACAGATCAATGTCTGTCTCTCTCTCCTGTCTCTCAAATCAATAATAAAATCAATAAACATACCCTTGTGTGAGAATTGTTTTAAAAATTGCCCTCATTTTGTTGCAGACATCACGTCTCTGCTATTCTCTCTGGCAGAAAGAAGTCGGTTGTAAGCAGTTATTACAGTGTGAGTGTATATTTCTTAACTGGATAACTTAGTTGACCCCCAGCCAGTCTGACAGAATTTGCCAAGTGACGTCTCAACTGGAGGACACCCAGCTGGAGCCTTGGCCCAGCTCCTGGGATTGGTGGATACACCTCCCCAGAGGTGCTCTCTCCCTGTCCCTGGGCAACCAATGCCCCCAATCTCAGAATGCACTTCCAGACATTTCAGTCCTAGCCCTGGCTCTATGGAAGGCAGTCTCATCAGAGGAGCTCAGACTCCTGGTGGAGTCTCATCTAATTACAATTACTGGTAGAGGAAAGCTTATGTCCTGCTAGGCTTCACAGCTGCTTAGTTCCAGATTAGCCTGGAGCCTACCAAAATAAATAAGTAAACAAACATACAAACAAACAAAGATCATTTTTGCATTCCCGCCCCCGTGAGTCACCTCAAGAAGGCTGTGTTCCCCAATCCTCCCAGTGCCAGGAAGGAGAGCAAAAGTGTTATCCCATAATGGATGGAAGAGGATTAATATTTGCTTTGTTATTGAGAGAAGGGGAGGCAGATATACCGTGTGTGTGTGTGTGTGTGTGTGTGTGTGAGAGAGAGAGAGAGAGAGAGAGAGAGAGAGAGAGAGAGAGAGAGAGAGAGAGAGAGGGAGAGAGGTGTTTTGCAGGGAAAAATAAGCAAGAGGCAGATGAGACAGTGCCCCAGCTCCCTTCGGGGCCTCAGAGAACAACACACATCGTAATTCCCTTTCCAGAGCCCGACAGATTTCCACAAACAATGACATCACTCGGGCGCCGCTGACCAGATTACAGCTGGGGGCACTTTCCTGGGAGCCAGACGTGCAGGGTGGAGAGATTGAGGAGCTCTCCGGGGTGCTGGAACTGGCAGGGGCGCGGGCTCACAACGCGGCGCCCCTCGCTGGTGGAGGCGGACCGGCCAGGTCGGGGGCGGGTAGGGGTGGGCCCGGGATGGCCCAGGGCAGGGCCCGCTGCTTCTCTGGTCCTCATTGGCTGCTGGCGGACACACGTCACCCAGGCTGGTGCTCTCCTCCCGCCCCAGTAGAACTGGAGCTGAGGAGGAGCTGAAAATGCAGATTTAGCATCAAGCACAGACATACTCGCTCTTTCTCTCGGATACACACAGCTCCTCACATTCGCACCCCTGCCGGCGAGCCGGGCCACTGGACTACACGGCTTCCCCGCCAGCCAGATGCTCGAGAACACACACTGATTTGCTGCTTTCCAAGCCCCGGATCAGTCTCTTTCTCTACACAAAGATTCCTTTAAAAAGCAAACAAACAAACAAACAAACAAACAAAAAAACTATATATACATTTTTTATTTACACCTTTCATCTGGGTCCCCTGCTCCGCCAGCTTGCGCGCCTCCCAGAACCACTTTTCACTCCCAAAGAAAGATGAAAGGTGGCTGTGTCTCCCAGTGGAAGGTGGCCGCCGGGCTCCTCTTCTGTGTCATGGTTTTTGCATCTGCTAAGAGACCGGTCTTCACGAATCATTTTCTTGTGGAGTTGCATAAAGGAGGAGAGGAAGAAGCTCGCCAAGTTGCAGCAGAACACGGGTTTGGAGTCCGAAAGGTAAGATCTCCCTTGCATTTTGCATATCGTTTCAAAACCGGGACAGCCCTGCGCAATCTCATTGCAGATTTGCAAGTTTTCTCTTTCTCCTGCGATGCAGGCATTCTACCATCGGCTCTTTAACACGACATTGCCTCCAGTGATCTTTCACAGGTTATGTAATTAAAATGTCCTTGAAATTGTACTACTAAAGTCATAAAAATAATTTATTGCTCTTTGACTTGGCGAAAACAGGGTAACACCTTTCGAACAATGCCCTGAGCCGGGGCTCTGTCCGAGGTACCAAGTTCTCGGGGCTGCTTGGGGATGGAAGGATGAGGTCCTGAACATCTGAGCTTGGCTTTGGCTGTCTTGCCAGAGATATATCTAACCCTTGCTTCCATCTCCAGAAAAAGAGTTGTTTCTGACAAACAGGGCTAGAAGCTTAGACATTGCAATTCATGTTCATGCTTTTCGGACCCTGCTTCAGGAGGACTTCCCTTCTGGGGACTTGGGTCCTTGCTCTTTTCCAGGGAAAATAGCTCCTTGGCTCCAGGAGACTTAAAGACTTGAACTGGTTTTGTTTCCCAAAATCGGGGCGGAACTTCTCGCCCCCACCCCCGCCCACCACAGCACACCCCAGAAACGTACTTATTGTTAATTCTCAAGTTCTCAACGCAGAACTGTAGAAGCTGGAACGGTAGATTTTGAGGGGAGTTCCCCGCGGAGAAGTCAGGGTGGCTCCCGTGGTATGTGAGTGGCCAGCTTAGCTTTTCCAGGAGGACACGGGGATCCCCACTCCAAAAAGTTGGCAGCGTTCAACTGTTTGGGCAGTAGGATGAGGCTTCCATTCTAAAATGCCTGGGGACTCCTTTGGAAACTTCAGGGTTCCCATTCTGGGAGGGCAAGGGAGAGGAAAACACAGGGTGGAGGCTGTAGTTGACCTACTTGCTCTTCCTGCAAAATGTCCTTGGCAGGGATTTCAAGTATCCTTAAGGGACCTACCTAGGGGTTGGATCGAGTGAGCGTGCAAGGAGAAACTGGAGTGAGGGGAACCTGGAAAATATCGGATGGGATTTGGTAACCAGAGAATCGTCCGGGTTTCTGTGGGTTTCTGTCCAAGCCCCATCTCCCTCCTGATCACAGGAGAGAGACTTCAGATGAGCGGTGAGAGTTTTCTGTTGCTGTTTTTGCCTCTAAAGGGGAGCATGAACTGGGATTCCTAATCAGTCCCCCTTTCCTGACTTGCCACATCTCCCGCTTTTCTTCCAGCCTCAGCGAGGCTTTCTTTACTTGCTGCGGGCTCTCCCGCCTCCATAGGGCGTTGGCAGCCGCGATTTTGACCCAAGGTGGGTTTGACAGCAAGTTTGTCAGAGGTCTGGGAGGAGGCGCTAGGTCTGCCATCCGCGCGCGGGCGGGTTTTGCAAAAGAGAACTTGTTGCTCCAGGGAAGCGTAGGTGGAGCAGGGGTGAAACTAAGCCAGCAGAGGAAGCAGCCCTCTGTCATTCTTGGCCCAAGGCCTGAGGGCTGTTTGAAGAATGCCACCAACACAATAAGCAACCATCTTCTTCCTTCCCCCCCCTCCCCAACAAAACTTGGCAAGACCCAGGACCCAGGCGCCATAAATATAGTAGTGATTATTATTAGCTGACAGTTATAGGGCGCCTTTATGTGCTGGAGTCCTTACATACATTCTTATTTAATATTCTCAACAACTCTTAGGAAGCTATTATTATTATTAAGCCCATGGTACTTATAAGAAAACTGGCTCAATATGCATCCCTTGAAAAAAACAAAAAAAAAAAACAAAAAACCCTAGATCTTTCAGAGATGAACTCAGGCTCTTTAAACCTAGTACATACCAAACCAAGTTAAGTGTTCTGTGGGCTTTGGGGTACACTGAAAACAGATGTGACAGGAGGCTCTTCAGTTTGTGAGTGTAAAGGATGGCAGTTGATGCAGAAGTAGCTGTTACTCTCTCTCCCTACCATGCACCATTTCATAGTGTAAGCAGATATTGCTACCTACTCTTTACTTCCCCTTTTGAAAATATACTCCTACAATCTAATCTTAGAAAATTAATCAAATCTAGATGTAGCTGAAATTGATAATGACTTAACTGATTGATTGTCCAAAAGGGTTACTTTTCTTGTATAGAGGTAAAAAAAAAAAAAAACCAATGAAAAAATACACTTTTGATTATGGAATTTGAGCAAGAAGGTATAGAGATGTTCTCAACAAAAATGAGTCTGGATCATCTCAAAACACTTGCTTTAAAATCTCAAGGAACTCATACTTTGTGTAAAATCAGATACCTAAGTCTCTTTCTCCCCCATTCTTTCTTGGAGAGCAGATCACTAGTTTTGCAGCACAGCCCCAAACCTACAATTCCTATCTAGGAGAAATGGACTTTTACAATTGCCACTTCTTGCCTTACCTCTCCATAACCTCTCAGAAATAGTATCTCTTATCCAAATGACCTTTACTCTTATTCATAATCAAGTAAAAATAAGTCAATAGCAAGATACTTCTGTCTGATGAATTTTTGCAGGATGTTACACCTGTCTAGAATAAACCTTTTTCTCCCTTGGATCTATGTCTCACCCACTCTTCAAGACTGAGCTCCAAACCTTCCTGATGCTATGGACTACAATGAGCTTTCTTTGTCCACATCCCTATGTAACAAAAAGCAAAGCCAGCTTGACATAAGCACTAGTGCAGCCATCACTTCTCTAGTCATTTCATATATGTAAGTAAAAATGGTTGTAAGGATTGTCTTTTCACTGATAAGGTAAATATTCAGGGATTTCTTCTATATTTCTGGTTTCCTCACCACAGTCAATATACTATTGGGTTTGCCAGCCTATAATGAAACATTCTTGATTGTATTTATTGCTCCAGGATTCCCAAACACTGTCCTGTCTTATTTTCATTATGCTGTACTATACTTTTATCAATATTTGTTATTCATTCTTTTATTTTAAACTCTCAATATCTCCTTCTCTTTTCTCTAACACTTCTCTAATACACCTCTCAACTCCCCACGGTCTGATCTTCTCCAATACTCAGAGTCAGACTTCAAAGATTCTCAGTAATTATATACTCATCTCAAAGAAATGTCAGCTATGCAGACTAGAAGAACCTGCTATTTTATTAACTTATCTGACCTCACAAACTTGTGAAGCAGAAATTATTGGCATCATCCCTAAATCTCAGATGAGAAACTGTAAAGTTTCAAGAAGTTAAGTAACTGCTCCTATCTGGAAAGTGAAAAAGAAGTCACATTTAAAAACAATATTCTTTACCAAAAATAACTTTGTTTTTCCTATCATGCTGACTTCAGGAAGCCTTTCCTGATGGCCAAGAGCTCTCTGCCTTTAGGGTACCATTTTATGATAGTTATTTTTCCTTTCTTTTTTCCTTATTACTTCTTTTTTATCTAATACTTATTTGGTATTAACATACAAGGTGGGGCAAAAGTAGGTTTACAGTTGTTCATATGGAAAACAATGCAATAATTAATAAGTAATAATACAATAGTAAACTCTGTGTTTAGCATACTCACAATAGCAATCCTAATTTTGCCCTACCCTGTATTAACCTATGTCATTAACTAATGTTTATTAGTATGTATTTCTTCAGGCAGATCTTAAATCTTCCAAGAGAAACAATAGACTATCTCTTTTTATAGTTCTCATATTTAACATAATGTCCTGTATATGAGGTATTCAGTAAGAATTTGTTGATTATTTTGCAAGGCTATATATGTACTCTTACAAGACTATGAGAAAACCATTATATTTCCTCTCTAAAATGTAATAAAAATACCTTTAGCTTTACCCTCTGAAAGGTTTGATGAGATTACATTTTCTATTTTATCATGGCCTGGCCCAAAAATGTATGTTCATCAGAGAAGATGCATATGTCTGGGAGAGTAAGTGAATTTACAATAATAACAAAGGCCTTATTCCACAGAGTGCCTTAATATTCTCAATATACTACTAAATTTAATTCCATTAAAAAAGAAAACAAAAAAAACATTTATTAAAGCAATGTGTTGAAGGTTCACCAAAAATCAAATAAGAACTAGGATAAAAATCCAAACAACTGACAATTAGGTGTTTTTGTTTTTATATAGTATGTTTTGTGTTTTATTCATATAGGACTGAAGCTAAAATAATTACACAAATAAAATCATGTGAGTACTTTTATATGTATAAAGGTTTAAACATTTTTAATAGTAATTGTGTTCTTGTATAATAGAATCAAAGTTTTGGTCATTTAAAAATATAATACATTCTAGGAAAGAGCACAGCTTAATACATTTTTACCTACTGGACACACATGTGTAACCAGAACCCAAATAATAAAATAAAATGTTATCAACATTCCAAAACTCCTCCTCTTCCTCATTTGGGTAGTTTTTAGTTTTAGGGTATTATAAATTTTGCTTCTGTGGCTATTGTAGTGTATGTATTTTGGTGAAAACATGTATGGCTTTCTGTTGGAAACATTCCCAGGAATAGAATTGTTGAATCAAGGGGCATGCATATTCAACTTTACGAGACTATCAGTTTTCTATTGTTGTATAACAAACTACTACAGATGTAATGGCCACCCTAAAACCACACAAATTTGTTAGTTCATAGTTTTCATGGATAAGGAATCTTGCACATTTTAGTTGGGTCTTCTGTTCAAGATCTCCCAGGCTGAAATTAAGATATTGGCCATTTTGTCTTCATCTAGAGGCACAGCTAAAGGAAAATCCACTTCTGAGTATATTCAGGTTTTTAGAAGAATTTAGCTCTTTGTAGTTAGAGAACTGGAGTCTTTTTTTCCTTTCCCTTCTTTCCTTCCTTCCTGCCTCCCTTCCTCCCTCCCTTCCTGCCTCCTTCCCTCCATCTCTCTCTCTCTCTTTCTGCTGGCTACTGGACCAAGACCACTCTCAGCTCCTTCAGGTTATTCTCATGACCTTGCCACATGACCTCCTTGATAGGCCTTCTCACACTCTGACCCTTCAAATCTCCTTCTTTAGGAAGGTCTCAGTCCCTGCTTAGGGTTAATCTAGTTAGGTCCTCCCAAGACAATTTCTCTTGATTTTTTTATTAACTTAACTAAACAGATTTGGTACCTTTACTATAGTTGACAAACCTGTTCATCTCTGTCATATAGTGTAATCTAATCATGGAAGTGTAATACAACATATTCACAGTCCTGACTACAATCAGGGGGAGGGGATTTACAGGGCATGCACACTAAGGTATGGAACTCTTGGGGCCATCACATAATTCTGCCTACCAAAGACAAACTGACAAACAACTTCACAAAGTTGTTATTCCAATTCCCATTTCTACCAGCAGTGTGTGAGAGTTCTGGTTGCTCCACATTCTCAACGGCATTTGATATATTATACCTTTCTCCTTTCATTTATTTTGGTGGATATATTGTAGTGTCTCATTGTGATTTTTAACTTGCATTATCCTAGTGATCATCTGAAGCTGAATGTCTCTTTATATGCTTATTGGTAATTGAGATATTCTCTTTTTTACATATTTGTTCAAGTATTTTGCCCTAAACTTTTTTTCTTATGGATTACCTGTCATAGTTATTGGTTTGTAGATCTTCACCTATAATAGATAGGAATCTCTTGTCAGATGTGTGTATTTTAAATATTTATTATCAACCATTTTATTAAAGTATACTTGAAATACAATATTACATTAGTTTCAGGTATATGGCATAATGATCTGACATTCATATACCTTATGAAATGATCACCATAAGTCTAATAACCATATGTCACCATACATAATTACTAAGATATTATTGACTAAATTTATCCTGATGTGCATTACATCCCAATGACTTACTAATTTATAACTATAAGGTTATACCTCTTAAACCTTTTCATTTTTTCCACCCATTCTCATTACCTGCCCCACCTTTGGCAACCATCAATTTGTTCTGTTTCTCTATATCTGTTTCTGTTTTGTTTTAGGTTTTTGTTCTATGTTTTGTTTTAGACTCCACATATAAATGAAATCATATGGCATTTGTCTTTCTCTGTATGACTTATTTAACTTAGCATTATATCCTCTAAGTATATTCATGTTGTCACAAATGGTAATATTTCATTCTTTTTTATGACTGACTAGTACTTCATTGTGCACATGAGTGCACATGTGTTCATGTATGTCACATCCTCTTTAACTGTTCCTCTATTGATAGACACCTAAGTGGCTTCTACGTCTTGGCTGCTTTAAATAATGTTGTGATAAACATAGGGGTGTATATACGTTTTCAAATTATTCTGTTTACTTTCTTCAGATAATTAACCAGAAGTGGAATTACTGAATCATATAGTAGTTCTATGGTTAAATATAGAAGATCCTCTCTTCTCATAGTGATTGCACCAGTTTACAATCCTATCAATAGTACATGAGGGTTCCCTTTTCTCCACGCCCTTACCAACACTTGTCATTTATTTATTTCTTGATAATAGGCAATCTGACTGGTATGATTTTGATTTGTATTTCCCTGATAATGTTTCAAGCATTTTTGTGTCTGTTAACAATCTGTATAGCTTCCTTGGAGAAATATCTATTCAGATCCTCTGCCTACTTTTTAATCAGATTGTTTGGGGTTTTCTGATGTTGAATTACATGAGTTTTTATATAGTTTGTATATTAACCCCTTATTGAATATATCATTTGCAAATATCTTCTCCTATTCAGTAGGTTATCTTTTTGTTCTGTTGATGATTTCCTTCATTGTACAAAGGCATTTTAGTTTGATGTATTCTTATTTGTTTATTTTTGCTTTTATTGCCTTCGCTCAAGAAGACATATCAAAAAGAATTATTTCTAAGACCAATATTAGTTTGCTTCTTATGTTTACTTCTAGGAGTTTTATGGTTTCAGGTCTTACATTTATTTTAGGACTCCATTCCTTTTCAAGTTTATTTTGTATATTGTATGAGAAAGTTGTCCTGTTTCTTTTTGTGTGTTTTTATCTGTCCGGTTTGCATAACACCATTTATTAAAAATGTATACTGTATTTTCTGCATTGTATATTCTTGCTTCCTTTGTTGTAGATTAATTGACCATATAAGTGGGTTTATTTCTATGCTCTCTATTCTCTTCTATTGACCTATGTATCCATTTTTGGCCCAGTATCTGTTTTGATTATTATAGCCCTGTAGTATAGTTTGAAATCAGGAATCATGATTAATTCCAATTTGTGCTTATTTTTCAAGACTGTTTTAGGTATTCAGGCTCTTTTATGGTTACCTATAAATTTTTGAATTGTTGGTTCCAGTTCTGTGACAAGCCATTGGAATTTTGATGGAGACTGCATTGAGTCTGCAGATTTCTTTGGGTAGTATGGTCATTTTAACAATATTCATCCTTCAAAACCATGAGCACAATATAACTTTCATTTATTTGTGACATCTTTAGTTTCTTTCATCAGGATCATAGATTTTAGATTTTTCACCTCCTTGGTTAAATTTATTCTTAAATATTTTATTCTTTTTGATGCAATTATAAATGGACTGTTCTCTTAATTTCTCTTTCCCATAATTTGTTATTAGTGTACAGGAATGGAACAAATTTCTGTACATTAAATTTGTATTCTGCAACTTTACTGAATTAATTTATTACTTCTAATGGTTTTTTTATGGAATCTTTAGGATTAGTATCATGTCACTGGCAAACAGTGACAATTTGACTTTTTTTCAATTTAGATACTTTTATTTTCCTTTCTTGCTTTACTGCTGTGTCTAGGACTTTCAGTACTATTTTGAATAAAGTGGTGAAAGGGACCATTCTTTTCTTGTTCTTGATCTTAGAAAAGCTTGTAACTTTTCACCATTGAGTATGATATTACCTATGGGTTTGTCATATATGGTCTTTGTTATGATGAGGTATAATCCCTCTATACTCACTTTGTTGAGAGTTTTTATCGTATAAAAATGTTGAATTTTGTCAAATTGTTTTTACATATACTAAAGTGATCTTACAATGTCCATCCTTTGTTTGATTAATGTGATACTGATTGATTTGCCCATCTTCTGCATCCCTGGGATAAATCCCACTTGACCATGGTGTATGATCCTTTCAATGTATTGTTTTATTTGGTCTGTTTATATTTTGTTGAAAATATTTGTATCTGTGTTCATTAGGAATATTGGCCTGCAGGGTTTTTTTTTAATTCATTTTTGGTAGTATCTGGCTTTGGTATCAGGGAAATACTGGGCTTACGGAATAACTTTGAAAGTGTTCCTTCCTCTTTCATTTTTTGGAATGGTACATATTAATGATACATACATGGTACATAATGGTACATATTCTCATGTTAATATATAAGAATACATATTTTTTCCCTAAATGTTTGGTAAAATTTATCTGTGAAGCCACCTGGTTCTGGGCTTTTGTTTGCTGGTAGTTTTTATTACTACTACTACTACTACTACTACTACTACTGATTTAATTTTGTTACTAGTAATCAAAATTATTTTGGTTCAGTCTTGGAAGATTGTGTATTTCTACAACGTACCCATTTCTTCCAGGTTGTCAAATTTATTGGCATATAATTGTTTATGTGTTGTATCTTAACAATCCTTTGTATTTCTGTGGTGTTGGTTGAAACTTCTCCCTTTTCATTTCTGATTTCATTTGTTTTGCCCTCTCTTTATTCTTGATAAGTATGGCTGAAGGTTTGTTGATTTTGTTTATATTTTCAAAGAATCAGCTTTTAGTTTCATTTATCTTTCTTGTTGTTTTTGGCAGGGGGTATCTGTATTTCATTTACCTCTGCTCTTATCTTTATTATTTTCTTCCTTTACTAACTTTGGGCATTATTTGTTTTTATTATCTTGTTCCTTCAGGTATAAAGTTAAAATGTTTATTTCAGATTTTTCTTGTTTCTTTCTTGAAGTATTCCTATATTGTTATAAGCTTCCATTTTAGAATTGTTTCTGTTGCACCCCACAGATTTTGGTAAGTTGTGCTTCCATTTTCATTTGTCCCACTATTCTCTGACTTCTTTGTTAACCTATTGGTTGTTCAGTAGTATGTTGTTTAGTCTTCATGTGTTTGTGTTTTTAGAGTCTTCTTGTAATTGGTTTTTAGTTTCATACTCTTATGGTCAGAAAAGAAACTTTATGTGACTACAAACTTTTTAAATTTATTAAGATTTGTTTTTTGCCCTAATGTTATCTATGCTAGGGAATTTTCCATGTGCAGTTGAAAAGAATATGCATGCTGCAGTTTTTGAATAAAATGTTTTATATAAATCTGTTAAGCTCATTGATCTAATGAGTCATTTAAACTTAATGTTTCCTTATTATTTTTCTATCTAGATGATCTATTCATTGGTGTAAGTTGAGGGTCAAAGTCCCTTACTATTGTATTACTGACATTTTTTACTTTTATGTCCATTAATATTTGCTTTATATATTTAGGTACTCCTATGTTGGATGTATAAATATTTATGAATACTTCTTGGGTTGGCCCTTTTATCATTATGTAATTCCTTCCATGTCTCTTTTTACAGTTTTTATTTTGAAGTCTATTTTTCTGATGTGAATATTGCTACCTCATTTTCTTTTTATTTTTATTTGCATGAAATATCTTTTTCTACCCCCTCACTGTCAGGTTTTGTGTGTCTTTCTATCTGGTGTGGGTGTCTTGTAGGCAACATACAAGTAAACCTTGGTGTTTTTGCCATTTAGCCACCCTATTTTATTAAATTAAATTTATTGGAGTAACACTGGTTAATAAAATTACATGGTTTCAAGTGGTATAATTCTATAATATATCATCTGTATATGCATTGTTTGTCCACCATCCAAAGTCAGATGTTCTCTCATCACCATGTATTTGACCCCCTTTACTCTTTACTACCCATATCATACCTATTCCTCTGCCAGCCACCGTAGTGTTGTCTATGTCTATGAGTTTTTTGTTTGTTTGGTTTTCTCATTGCTCATCTGTTGCTTTCAGTGTTATATCCCAATGTGAGTGAAATCACATGGTCTTTGACTTTTCCTGTCTGACTTATTTCATTTAGCATGATATTGTCAAGATCCCTCATGTTGTTGTAAACAGCAATATTAAATCTTTTCTTATGTCTAAGTAGTATATATATATATATATATATATATATATATACCATGTATTCTATATCCAATCATTTATCAAGGGACATTGCCTTGTTTTCATGTCTTGACTACCATGAATAATACTGCAATGAACATAGGGGTGCATATATCTCTGCAAGCAAATGTTCTCAAAATTTTTAGGTAGAAACCAAGAAGAGAGGTTACTGAGTCATATGGTAACTCTATTCTTAATTTTTAAGGAGACTTCTTATTGTTTTTCATAGTGGCTGTACTAATTTACATTCCCATCAGCAGTGAATAAGGGTTTCTTTTTCTCCACCTCTCCAATGCTTGTGAAATGATCAAAGACTTACATATAAGACCTGAAACACTAAATTACACAAAAGAAAACATAACTACTAAACTTATGGACCTTGGCCTTAGAGAGGATTCTATGAATTTGACTCCAAAGGCAGAAAAGTAAAAGAAAAAATAAATGAATGGGATTATATCAAATTAAAATGCTTCTGCACAGCAAAAGAAGCCACAAACAAAACAAAAGGCAACCAACTGAATGGGAGAAGATATTTGCAAACAATAGCTCCAACAAGGAGTTAATATCCAAAGTACATAAAGAACTCAAAAAACTCAACACCAAATAAACAAACAACCCAATTTTTAAAACGGCAGAGTTTCTGAACACTTCTCCAAAAAAGACATACAAATGACCAATAGATATAAGAAAAGATGCTCAATTTTACTAGTTATTAAGGAAATGCTGATTAAAACTACAATAACATACCACCCTACACCTGTTAGAAGGGCTATTATCCTGAGTACCCTATCTTTTTTGATTGGATTATTTAGTCCACTTACATTTAAAGTACTTATAGATATATATGTACTTATCATCATTTTGTTCATTGTTTTCTGGTTATTTTTGTAGTTTTTATCTGCTCTTTTCTTTTTCCTTTGGTTTCCTGCCTAGTGGTTCCTGGGGGTGGAGGATTGTTATTTCTGAGTTTTACTTTTCTTTGTTTTGGGTTTTTTTGTCATGTCTTGTAGGTTTTTGGTTTGTGGTTACCATGAAGTTGATCTCTATCTCTATCTCTATCTCTATCTATACCTATATATAAGACTATTTTAAGCTTATATGCATTTGGAAAACAAGAACAAATTGGAGAGGACAAAAGAGAGGAGAAAGGGGGATAAGCTAGGAAAGAACAGGAGGGACTAGTTAAAGAACAAGTATAAAAGGCCCATGGTTATGAACAACAAGGTGAGAATTGATTGTGGGAGCAGGAGGTGGGGAGCAGGGGAGAGCAATGGGGGAAAATTGGGATAAATGTAATGGAACAAAAATTTTAAAATTTTAAAAAAATTACAAAATGCATTTCATATGTACTTCATTTGTACTCCTACCTTCCCCAAAAATGATGTCATATTTAAGATCTTTTTTGGAGTGTGCATATCTCCTAACTCCTTACTGTAACTATAGTTGATTTAGTTTTTATTTTTTAGGGGTTTTTTCAAGATTTATATTTATTTATTTTTAAATATATTTTATTGATTATACTATACAATTATCCTATTTTTATCTTCACTTTATACCCTCTGCCCTCTACCTCCCCAACCTCCAGAATCCACCCAATTTTGTTCATGTCCACAGGTTGTACATGTAAGTTCTTTGGCTTCTCCAGTTCCTATACTATTCTTAAACTCCCCCTGTCTATTTTGTGCCTATCAATTGTGCTTCTTATTCCCTGAACCTCTTTCTCCATACTCCCCCTTTCCCTCCTGGCTGATAACCCTGTTGTGATCTCCATTTCTATCAATCTGTTCCTGTTCTAGTTGTTAGCTTAATTTTTTGTTTTGTTTTGTTTTTTAGGTTCAGTTGTTGACAGTTGTGAGTTTGTTGTCATTTTACTATTCATAGGTTTTTATCCTCTTTTTCTTAGATAAGTCCTTTAAACATTTCATATAATGAAGGCTTGGTCATGATTAATTTCTTTAATTTGACATTATCGGGGAAGCACTTTATCTGCCCTTCCATTCTAAATGATAGCTTTTCTGGATAAAGTAATCTTGGATGTAGGTCCTTGGCTTTCAAGACTTTGAATCCTTCTTTCCAGCTCCTTTTTGCATGCAAGATTTCTTTTGATAAATCAGCTGATAGTCTTATAAACACTTCTTTGTAGGTAACTGTCTCCTTTCTCTTGCTGTTTTTTTTTTCATTTAAATTATTTTATTGTTGTTCAATTACAGTTGTCTGTATTTTCTCCTCACCCTTCCACACCAACCCCTCCAAACCAATCTCCCTCTCTTGATTCCACCCTCCCCTTGGTTTTACCTATGTGTCCTTTATAGTAGTTCCTGAAAACCCTTCTCCCCACTGTCCCCTGCCCCCTCCCCTCTGGCTATGTTAGGTTGTTCTTAATTTCAATGACTCTGGTTATATTTTGTTTACTTTTTTCTTTTGTTGATTATGTTCCAGTTAAAGGTGAGATCATATGGTATTTCTCCCTCACTACCTGGCTTATTTCACTTAGCATAATGCTCTCCAGTTCCATCCATGCTGACACAAAGGGTAGGAGCTCCTTCTTTCTCTCTACTGCATAGAATTCCATTGTGTATATGTATCATAGTTTTTTGATCCACTCATTTGCTGATGGACACTTGGGTTGCTTCCAGCACTTGGCTATTGTAAATTGTGCTGCTATGAACATTGGGGTGCATAGGTTCTATTGGGTTGGTGTTTCAGGGCTACTAGGGTATAATCCCAACAGTAGGATTGCTGGGTCAAAGGCAGAACCATTTTTAGTTTTCTGAGGAAATTCCATACTATTTTCCCTAGTAGTTGTACCAGTCTGAATTCCTACCCACAATGCACTAGAGCTCCCTTTTTTCTTCATCCTTTCCAACATTTGTTGGTTGATTTGCCTATGTTGGCCATTCTGACTGGTGTGAGGCGGTATCTCATTGTGGTTTTAATTTGCATCTCCCTGATAGCTAGTGATGCTGAGCATCTTTTCATGTGTCTCTGGGCCCTCTATAAGTCCTCCTTGGAGAAGTGTCTGTTCAAGTCTTTTGCCCATTTTTTAATTGTTGTTTTTTTTTTTGTCTTCCTGGAGTGGAGTTGTATCAGTTCTTTATATATTTTGGAGATCAAATCCTTGTCCGTGGTGTCATTAGCAAATATGTTTTCTCATACTGTTGGTCCTCTTTTTATTTTAATGCTGTTTTCTTAAGCCATGCAGAAGCTTTTTATTTATTTTTATTTTAAAAAATATATTTAATGATTATGCTATTACAGCTGTCCCATTTCCCCCTTCATTCTCCTCCACCCTGCACACCCCTCCCACCCACCTTCCCCCACTTTAGTTCATGTCCATGTGTCATAAGTTCTTTAGCTTCTAAATTTCCCATACTATTCTTGCCCTCCCCTTGTCTATTTTCTACCTACCATCTATACTTATTCTCTGTACCTTTTCCCCTCTCTTCTCCACCCACTCTCCTGTTACTAACCCTACATGTGATCTCCATTTCTGTAGTTCTGTTCCTGTTATAGTTGTTTGCTTAGTTTGTTTTTGTTTTAGGTGTGCTTGTTAATAATTGTGAGTTTGCTGTCATTTTACTGTTCATAGTTTTTATCTTCTTTTTCTTAGATAAGTCCCTTTAACATTTCATACAATAAGGGCTTGGTGATGATGAACTCCTTGAACTTTAACTTATCTGAGAAGCGCTTTATCTGCCCTCCCATTCTAAATGAAACTTTTGCTGGATAGAGAAATCTTGGATGTAGGTCCTTGCCTTTCATGATTTGGAATCCTTCTTTCCAGCCCCTTCTTGCCTGTACGGTTTCTTTAGAGAAATTAGATGACAGTCTGATGGGAACTCCTTTGCAGGTGACTGTCCCCTTATCTCTTGCTGCTTCTAGGATTATGTCCTTCATTTTAATCTTGGATAATGTAATTATGATGTGCCTTGGTGTGTTCCTCCTTGGGTCCAACTTGTTTGGGATTCTCTGAGCTTCCTGGATGTCCTGGAAGTCTATTTCCTTTGCCTTGCAACCCAGGGTTGGGGAAGTTCTCCTTTATTATTTGTTCAAATAAGTTTTCCACTTGTTGCTGTTCCTCGTCCCCTTCTGGTACCCCTACAATTTGGTGTTGGAATGTTTAAAGATGTCCTAGATGTTCCTAAGCCTCTCTTCGTTTTTTTTTTTTTTTAATTCTTTTCTGTTTGGTTGTTTCTTTCTTCCTTCTGGTCCATTCCATTGATTTGAGTCCCAGTTTCCTTCCCATCACTATTGGTTCCCTGTGCATTTTCCTTTATTTCACTTAGTGTATCCTTCATTTTTTCATCTAATTTGTGACCAGAATCAATCAATTCTGTGAGCATCCTGATCACCAGTGCTTTGAACTGTGCATCTGATAGGTTGGCTATCTGTTGGTCTCTTAGATGTATTGACTCAGGATTTGATCTGTTCTTCCCTTTGAGCTACTTTTTTTTTTTTTTTGGCGGGGTGTGGGGGGTGTTGTGCCTGTTGAGTATGAGGCGGGGACTTAGGTGTTCACCAGGGTGGGTCAGCCCAGTCACTGGGTTGTGACGCTGTATGTGAGGGTGGGGTCAGAGAGGGAACAATGGCACTTGTTCTGTTCTCCTATTTCAGTCCCTTCCACTGCTTCCCACAAGCAAATTGGGCCCTTCTGGTGCTGGTTCCCAGGTGGGTGGGCTTGTGTACACTCTAGGACCCTGTGGGTCTCTCCAACGAACTCTCCTATGAGGCTGGGAGTCTCTCTCAGCACCTCTACCATCACAAGTGTTTTCAATTGGTGCTTTTAGCCTTTATTTCCCAGCACTGGGGCCCTGGGTTGCAAGGTCTTTCTCACTTCCCATTTTTGCCTGGTTTATCTGCACATGAATGTGTGTCCACAGTCAGCAGTGGCCTTGCATGCCTCACTGGGTCTGCCCATTGCCACCCCACGCCTGGGGTCTGCCAGCCGCCACCTGCACCCTGTACACCCAGGACTGCCAACCACCGCTTTTTCCTACCACGACCCCCTCCGCTGGCTGCCAACTCTGCCCCTCTTACTGGTCTGGATGAATTGTTGTCGGACTGCCGTACAGTTCAATTTTCTGTCAAGATCTGGTTGTTTTTTTGTTTCTAAATTTTTGTTGTCCTTAATTGTGGTTGTATAAGCAGGTACAGTGTGTCTACCTACGCCTCCATCTTGGCTGGAAGTCCCTTTAGCTATGCAGAAGCTTTTTAATTTGATGAGATCCCATTTATTTATTCTTTCATCTAGGAGACATATTTGTGAAGGTGCTGCTGAATGGAATGTCTGAGATTTTCCTGCCAATGTTTACCTCTAGGACGTTTATGGTGTTATGACTTATATTTAAGTGTTTTATTCACCTTGATTTTATTTTTGTATATGGTGCAAGCTGGTAATCAAGTTTCATTTTTTTTTTTGCACATAGCTCTCCCGTTCTCCCAACACCATTTGTTGAAGAGGCTATTTTTGCTCCATTTTATGCTTCTTTCCTCTTTGTCAAATATTAATTGACCATAGAGACTTGGGTTTGTTTCTGGGCTCTCTGTTCTATTCTATTGGTCTATGTGCCGGTCTTTATGTAAATACCAGGCCATTTTGATTACAGTGGTCTTGTAACACAGTTCAGTATGAGGTATTGTGATTCCTCCTGCTTTGTTCTTCTTTCTCAAAATTGCAGCAGCTATTTGGGGTCATTTATGGTGCCATAAAACTTTGTGAAATGTTTGTTCTAAATCAGTGAAATATGTCATTGGTACTTTAATAGGTATTGCATTGAATCTATAAATTGCTTTTGGTAGTATGTACATTTTGATGATGTTAATTCTTCCAATCCATGAGCATGGTACATGTTTCCATTTGTTTATGTCTTCCTTAATTTCTTTCTTCAGTGTTGTACAGTTTTCTGAGTACAGATATTTTACTTCCTAGGTTACGTTTATTCCTAGGTATTTTTTTTTCTTGTTGCTGTATCAAATTGGATTTTTTTTCCCATTTTCTGTTTCTGATGTTTCATTGTTGGTATATAAAAATGCCTTTGGTTTCTGAGTATTGACTTTGTATTGGCTGTTTTGTCAAATTCACTTATTAGGTTGAGCAAGTTTTTGGCGGAGTCTATAGGATTTTCTATGTACACTATCATGTCATCTGCAAACAGTGACAGTTTTGTTTCCTCCTTTCCAATTTGGATGCCTTTTACTTCTATTCCTTGTCTGATTGCTGTGACTAAGATTCCTAGTACTATGTTGAATAGGAGTGGTGAAAGTGGGCATCCTCATCTTGTTCCTGATCTTAGTGGGAAAGCACTAAGTTTTGCCCACTGAGTACAATGTTGGCTGTAGGCCTCCCATATATGGCCTTTATTATGTTGAGGAATGCTCCCTCTATTCCCACTTTGCAGAGTGTTTTTATCATAAATGCATGCTGGGACTTATCAAATGCTTTTTCTGCATTTGTTGATATGAACATGTGACTTTTGTCTTTGCTGTTTTTTATGTGATATATTATATTTACTGATTGGTGAATATTGTACCATCCTTGCATTTCTGGGATTAATCCCACTTGGTCATGGGGTACGATCTTTTTATTGTATTGATTGATGTCATTTGCCCATATTTTGTTGAGGATTTTAGCATCTATATTCATCAGGGATATTGGCTTGAAGTTTTCTTTCTTTGTTATGTCTTTATCTGCTTTTTGGATTAGGATAATGTTGGCTTCATAAAAAGAGTTTGGGAGTCTTCTATCTTCTTGAATTGTTTGAAATAATCTGTGGAGGATTGGGCTTAGCTCTCCCTTAAATGCTTTGTAGAATTCTCCTCTGAAACCATCTGGTCCAGGGCTTTTGTGTGTCAGGAGTTTTTTAATTACTGTTTCAATTTTAACAGGTGTTATTGGTCTTTTCAGGTTTTCTGCTTCTTCATTGAGTTTTGGAAGATTATATTTTTTTAGAAATTTGTCCATTTCATCTAGGTTTTCAAATTTCTTGGCATATAGTTCTTCATAATAATTGCTTACAATCCTTTGTATTTCTGTGGTATCAGTTGTAATCTCTCCTCTTTCATTTCTGATTGTGTTTATTTGGGTCCTCTCTCTTTTTCTCTTGCTGAACCTGTTTCAAGGCTTTTCAATTTTATTTATCTTTTCAAAGAACCAGCGCCTAGATTCATTGATCCTTAGAATTGTGCTTTTAGTCTCTGTCATTTAATTCTGCTCTGACCTTGGTTATTTCCTTCCTTCTACCTGCTCTAGGTTGTCTTTGTTGTTGTTCCTTGAGTTCCTATAGATGTAAGGTTAGGTTGTTTGTTTGAAATGTTTCTATCTTTTTTAGGTAGGCCTGTATCGCTATGAACTACTCTCTCAGGACTGTCTTCACTGTGTGCCATAAGTTTTGGATTATTGTGTGTTCATTTTCATTTGTTTCCAGAAACTTTTAAATTTCTTCCCTAACCCCATTCTTGACCCATTCATTGTTTAATAGCATGCTATTCAATGTCCATGACTTTGAGTTTTTTTGAGTTTTTTCCTTGAGGTTGGTTTCCAGTTTCAGTGCCTTGTGGTTGAAGAAAATTCTTGATATGATTTCAACTTTCTTGAATTTGTTGAGGCTTGTTTTGTGATCATGTGATCTATCTTTGAAAATATTCCATGTGCATTTGAAAAGAATGTGTATTTTGCTTTTTGGGGATGAAGGGCCCAATGTATATCAGTTAAGTCTATTTCACCTAGGGCATTGTTAAATATCACAATATGTTTGTTGGTATTTTGTTTGGAAGATCTGTCTATTTTTGACAATGGGGTGTTAAAATCTCCTACTATAATTGTGTTGCTGTCAATATCTTTTTTGAAGTTCTCCAAGATTTTCTTTATGTATTTGGGTACTCCTATGTTGTGTGCAAATATATGTACTATGTTTATGTCTTCTTGATGGATTCTTCTCTTGAGTATTATGAAACGAGCTTCTGGGTCTCTTTTTATGGTTCTTTTTTTGAAATCTATTTTGTCAAATATGAGCATTGGTACCCTGTTTTCTTTCCCTGTCCATTTGCTTGGAATATTTGTTTCCAGCCCTTCACTTTTAGTCTGTGTAGGTTTTTTGTTCTGAGGTAGGTCTTCTGTAGGCAGCAAATGTGTGGGCCATGTTTTCTCATCTATTCCGCTATTCTGTGTCTTTTGATTGGGGCATTTAATCCATTTATGTTTAAGGTTATTATTGATAGGTACTTATTCATTGCCAGTTTTTCATACCTGTGTTCCTCTCTCTTTCATTCTTTTTCTTCCTGTTCTTAAAGCAAACCCTTTAGCATCTCTTGCAGGTCTGGTTTGGAGGAGGTAACTCTTTGAGGCTTCTTTTGTCTAGGAAGCTCCTTATTTGGCTTTCCATTTTAATTGATAGCCTTACTGGGCAGAGTAAACCATGGTTGTCAGCCTCTGGCTTTCATTCCTGGGAACATTTCTTGCCATTCTCTTCTGTCTTGGAGCATTTCCATTAAGAAGTCAGCTGCTAGTCTTATTGGGGCTCCTTTGTATGTTACTTCTTGTTTTTCTCTTGCTGCCTTTAAGATTCTCTCTTTATCTTATAATTTTTCCATTTTAATTATGATGTATCTTGAAGTGGGCCTCTTTGGGTTTCTCTTGATTGGGACTCTCTGTGTTTCCTGGATTTCTGCAACTTTTTCTCTCATCAAATTAGGGAAGTTTTCCATCATTACTTTTTCAAACAGGTTTTCTATCCCTTGCTCTTCTTATTCTCCTTCTGGCATCCCTATTATATGGATATTATTACATTTCATGTTGTCCTGCATTTCCCTTAACCTCTTTTCATTCTTTCTAAGCTTCTTTTCCTTGTCTTGCTTATTCTGGGTGTTTTTTTTTCTACTTTGTCCTCGAGCTTGCTAATCTCATGCTCTGATTCATCTAGCCTGCTTTTGATTCCTTCTACTGTGCTCTTCAGTTCAGAAATTGTATTCTTCATTTCCTCTTGGTCCTTGTTGATAGTTTCTACTTCCTTTTTTATATTGATATAGTTTGCAGTGAGTTTATTATAGTTTCCCTGTAGTTTTTGCTAATTCTCTGTGAGCTCATTGAGCTTCCTTATAACCATTGCTTTGAATTCAATATCTGATAGTTGAGTTGCCTCTATTTCATTTAGCAATTTTTCTGAGACTTCCTCCCTTCCTTCATTTGGGGATTATGTCTTTGTCTTCCCATTGTTTGTGAGACTCTTCTTGTTAGCCTTTGCTTCTTAAATTTATCTGTTCTGACT
The DNA here is from genome assembly GCF_004126475.2 of Phyllostomus discolor. NCBI lineage: Eukaryota > Metazoa > Chordata > Mammalia > Chiroptera > Phyllostomidae > Phyllostomus > Phyllostomus discolor. The sequence goes on along the minus strand of NC_040911.2, from coordinate 68,433,461 downwards.
TCCTGTGTTTATGGTATGAAGTTCTATAGTAGAATACCTGTGAGATTTAGTGGTGCAGTCTCCTTGATCTCCCAAGCTACTGGTCTTCAGCTGTTGTTTATGTTGGCTCTATGTTTGTGTTTGTGTTTTGATTGTTGTTGGGGCTTTCTTTGGTGGGTCCTTCCCACCAGCTGGTTAACTGAGGGTCATTCTGTCCACCACCTTCCATGTGTACAAGGTTTTGAGAATTCTCTCTTGCTCTTGTTCAGTTGCTCGATCAGTTATTTCTCTACTGTTTAGTTGTATTTCCAGATAGGTCCTGGGCTGAGTTAGTGTGGCTTCCACTTTCTCCTTCACCTCCCTTTGTTGTTGGGTTTCCTTTTCCAGCAGGTATCCTGGTGTTCACCGCTTCCACCTACTCTTTTTGTGATCAGTTGGAGGGGGAAGGGAGAGTGGTTTAATACAGCAAGAGCGTATTCTATGATATTTATAGTGCCAGCCCTTAGAGAAGAAATAGGAGATCCTTTGGCTATGTATAGTGTTAACTGTGATATTTTACCCAACTAGCCACTTTTTAGAAAGGAAGGAAAGATGATAAGACTCTTGTTTTGGGGGTGCACAAGATTGTGAGTTGGATCTAGAAAGCAGTGAGCTTGTTGGAGGTGAGATCATGAGGTAAAGTGAGAGGAAAGGATAAAAAATAGGTGTAGTTGTGTGAGAGAAATAGGTGTAGTGTAGTGTGGAACCACAACAGTAATAAAGTTCAGGAAACTGTGAAGTGTACTAAGATCTGGGATGGGTCCTGTGTAGTATTTGCAATTGTATGGAACAGCTGTTATTTACAATAATAATGGGTCAACAATCATATGACAGAATCTATGTGATCTGGATAACCAGAATAGGGAGTATAGGACCTAGAGTTGTGTGCTAATGGAACACAAGTGAAGTGAAAGACAGTAATTAACAATACACTATCAAAGAGAGAACAAGGAAAACCAGGCAAACAATGCAATTTAACCAGCCAGGTGAAGAAGACTAAACAAACAGAAGAGAAATACAAAAATACTAATAAAATAAAAGATGTAAGAATAATGAAAATAATAATACAAATAGACAATAACTTGCCAAGTTCTCTGTGGTAGCAAAATGAAATTTGTCTCACTTTGCTGTTGGGATGCCCCCTCTTTGGGTCCAACTCTGGTCTTTTCACAGTTCCAGTTTTTTGTTTGTTTGTTTGTTTGTTTCTCTTGTGGGAATTAAAAAAAGAAGAAGGAAGAAGAGATAAAAAGGTAAAGAAAGGAAGAAGGAATAAATCAAGAAAGAAGGAAAGAAAGGAAGAAGGAATTAAAAGATAAAAAAGAAATAAAAGTAAATAAGTAATTACTTAAAAAAAGAGAGAAAGAAAATCCTCCTCCTGGCTTCAAACTGTCCAAGACAGTTTCGCTGGTGTTTCTGGCTGCAGCAGGCTGAGGAGGGATTGGTTTTCTTTTCTCCCTTCCTGATTGGCACATTGGTCAGCCTCCAACCCAGTTCCCCAACAGCCTCTGATCCTGTAGGTTCAGGCACACACTCTCTCCAGGGTTTCTGGTGAGGTCAGGGTCCTTCAGCAGTACACACTCACCCCAGGGCTGTGGGCATGCGCACTTGGCTGGGCCACCTCCAGTTTCTCAGGTTTGGGTACGTACTCTTCCCAGGGCCATGGGAGTGTGTGCATGGCCTTCTATGCCACCTCAGAAGCACTGTGCAGATGGGTGGAGAAGAGGCTGGAGTGGCTGCTGCAGGAGAATTCCCCAAACAGCTGCCAAGTGCCTCTTTTTTCACTTTTTCTTTTTGAGAAATTCCTCATGCTCAAGCCTGCCACTCTATACAGAGGCCTGTCCTCTCACACAGCCCAATTTTCCAACCAGACCAAGGACTACCCCAGTCAAAGCCCCTCACAGCCCAACTTTCAACTCTTCCCAGCCACGTCCACAGACTCCATGGGTGCTCACAGCCCCTGTGTGTTTGCCACTTAATCTTATTCCCTTCTCTGTGACTTCAAGCAACCAGGTCTCTCCTGATGCTGCTCAAACCTTGTTTGGCAGGGGAGGAAGCTGGGGCAACAGCTTCCTCCCAAAAGCCCTGTGGCAGAATCAGTGGGTGCCAGACCTGGGGCTACAGCCACCCTGGTCCCCGAGCTGGTCCCAGGGACTTTGTTGTCCTCCAGCACTCTCCTTACCACCTGGTTTTTCAATGTCCTCTACAATTTTTGGTCTCCTATCTTCAAATATGCTGGGGCACTGTTGGCTCTTTGCTCTGTTCCTCAGTAGATCAGCTAGGTGTTTCACCCATGTACAGGGGGAAGTGGACTCTGCTCCCATCTATCTCACCGCCATTTTAAGACCCTCTATCTTGCTGCTTTTAAGATTTTCCCCTTATCAGCCCTGGCTGGTGTAGCTCAGTGGATTGAGCACGGGCTGTGAACCAAAGTATCACAGGTTTGATTCCCAGTCAGGGTACATGCCTGGGTTGCAGGCCATGACCCCCAGCAACCGCACATGATGTTTCTCTCTCTCTCTCTCTATCTCCCTCCCTTCCCTCTCTAAAAATAAATAAATAAAATCTTAAAAAAAAAAAAAAGATTTTCCCCTTATCTTTAATCTTGGATAATTTAATTATGATGTGTCTTGGTGTGTTTCTTCTTGGATCCAACTTATTTGGACTCTCTGAGCATCCTGGACTTACATGTCTAGTTCCTTCATCAAGTTTGGGAAGTTTTCCTTCATTATTTGTTGAAATAAGTTTTCAATTTCTGCTCTTCCTCTTCTTCTTCTGGCACCCCTATGATTCAGATGTTGAATTATTTAAAGTTTTCCCAGAGGTTCCTCAACCCCTTCTTATTTTTTTAAAATCTTGCTTCTTCATTCTGTTCTGGTTGAATGTTTATTTCTTCCTTTTGTTCCAAATTGTTGATTTGAGTCCTGGTTTCCTTTATTCACTGTTGGTTCCCTGTATATTTTCCTTTATTTCATTTTGTATAGCCTTCATTTCTTCTTTCATTTTGTGACTGAACTCAATCATTTCTGATAGCATCCTGATTACCAGTGTTTTGAACTCTGCATCCGATAAGGTGTCTATCTTCTCATCACTTAGTTCTTTTTCTAGAGTTTTGATGTTCTTTCATTGGGCAATATTTCTTTGTCTCGGTGAAGCTGTTACATTGTAAGGGGTGGAGCCTTAGGTATTCATCAGGGTAGAGCAACCCACTTCACTGCATTATGGTGCTGTGTGTGGTGGAGGAGTCTGGGAGAGAACAGTGCTGCTTGCTCACTTGCTCAGCTCTTGCCCCACTTTCCATCACTTCCCACAAGCAGATTGTGCCCTTTCAGTTGCTGATTCCCAAGTGGGTAGGCTTGTGTATGTTCTGGGACCACATGGGTCTCTCCAGTGGACTCATATTTGAGGCCAGGAGTTTCTCCGACTGCTGCAACCCCCACAGGTTTTTACAACCAGAGGTTTTATGGCTTTAGTTTCCTGCACTAGAATCCTGGGTTGCACAGTTTGTGTTGCTCCCCAGTTCTTTCTCCCAGCATATCTACACGTGAATATGGGAAATCCCTCCCATCAGCCACTGCCTCACCCACAGGATCCACTGCCTTGCCATGTGTCCTCTCCACCCCAGCTTCCTATCTCACCCATCCTACCAGTCTAGATGAATGCTTCTTCTTTGACTCCTTGGACTTCAATGCAGTTTGATTTTCTGGCAGTTCTAGTGATTTTTTGTTTTTAAATTGGTTGTTATCATTCTTTTGGTTGTGTGAGGATGCAAAGCATTTCTACCCATGCCTCCATCTTGGCTGGCCACCTGTCTTTTAGTTTTCATACTAACTTTGTAGTTGGTGAATCTGTCTTTACTATTTATTTGCTTTTATTGGTGAGATTTTTTCTTTCATATATTTTCTTTTTCCTGATTATGGCTTTTTCTTTTTCAGTTAAAGAAGACTCTTTAACATTTTTTTTGTAAAACCAGTTTAGTGATAATAAACTTCTTTAGTGTTTGTTTGTCTGGACTACTTTTATCTCCCTCATTTTGAATGATAACCCTACCAAGTAGAGTATTCTAGGTTGTAGGTTCATTCATTTCAGCACTTGGAACAAATCCTGCCACTCTTTTCTGGCCTAAAGTTTCTGCTGAGAAATCAACTCATAGCCTTATGGGATTTTCCTTGTATGTGACTAGTTATTTTTCTCTTGCTGCCCTCAAGATTCTTTCTTTAATTTTTGCCTTTTTAATTGTAATATGGCTTGGTGTGTATCTCTTTTTGTTCATCTCATTTCAAATTGTGCTTTCTGTTCCCTTTCCCCTCTTATGAAAGTTTTCAGTCATTATCACTTTTAACAATTTTCTGCTCCTTTCTCTCTTCTTTTTCTGGGACACATACAATGCAAATCTTACTACTCCCAATGTTTCCCAGAGGTCCCTTGCACTATCTGTGTTTTTTCATTCTTTTTTTTTTCTGTTTGATTGGTTGATTTTCTTTATTCTGTCTTCTTGATTGCTAATACATTTAAATGTATTATCTAATTTGATATTAATTTCCTCTAGTGTGTTCTTAATTTCAGTTATTATATTACTTATTTCTGATTTGTTCTCTTTTATATTTTTTTTGTTAAAGTTCTCATTACATTTCTGTTTTTCTCCCAAGGTGAGCAGCTTTATGATAATTACTTTGTATAACACAAGCTACTTATCTCCATTTCATTGTTTTTTTTCTGGGTTTTATCTTATTCTTTCATTTGGAACATATTCCATTCTCTCCTCACATTGTTTGACTTTCTGTGTTTATTCCTATGAGTTAAATGGAAAAAGTGACCTTTCCTAGTGTTGAAGTAGTAGCCTTGTGTATTAGCCACCTCTGTGTAGGCTGCATGTTCTGGGTGCTTCGGCAGGCCTGCTGAATCTGGAGCAGGGGCATGTGCTGCTGGGCCTGCCCTGGTGGGTCAACTGACTGGAGTTAGGGTGGGTGCTTGTTGAGCTTTCCCAGGGCGCATGGCACTGGTGTCAGCCTGGTGGGCTGGCTTGCTGGATCTGGGATGACATGGTTCTGGCATGCTTGGTTGGCCAGTTGGATGCAGCAGGGCTTGGGGCGAGCTTAGGAAGCCTAGGGCTCATGGCACCAGAGGCACCCTGTTAGGCCATCTGGTTGGAGCTGGAGCATACACCAGCTGAGGTGAGCCAGAAAACATTGTGGTGGCCTTGAAAGCCAATTAGACCACTTAGACTGAATGTCTACCCATGAACTCTAAGGCTGGATATGGTGTTTAATCAAGCTCTAGCCCATACCTTCTATGTGGAACATACAATAGTACTTGCTGGTGCCGCCAATCCTACAAAGTCCCTCTCATTCCTCATCTAATTGGTAAATGCTTTAGGGTTAGTAAGTGTATTACCTTCATGTATAGTCTAGGTGCTCTTTAAACAGTTGTGGTTTTTTTTTTTCACTGTGTCACAGGTCAGGCAAGTTTGTGCATAGGCCCCTCAGTGATATCCCTCCCGATTAGGGTAAGTTCCCTCTGTGATCCTGCTCTCATTTTTTGTTCAGACACTACTCAACCAGCCCTGAGTTTCTCAGGAGGAATTGCTGTTTTGTGTGCTTATGGGAAAAAGGTGAATTGAAAGTCTTCCTTCACTGCCATCAAGGACTCCTCCAACCTATTCTCACATTGTTTATGGTATCATAATGTTCCAATAATAAATCCTGATTTATAATTTTATTTCAATTTATCATGCAGTTAGTCAAAAGCAGTTTTTTTCTAGCTCGATTCTCCCATCCTGTGCCCCATACTTCTCTAGATCAAGACTAACATGGTTTGGACAGGTGGGAAAAGGTTATAGGTTTAATCCTATCAAAGGATTAAATCCAAAAATGATTCTTATGTAAGAAGCCCTCAAAGAACAGTTTTTCTAGAACTACAAGACTTAATACCATGGTTTCCAAAGGAAAATAGCCCAAACTCTTCTTGGGCTAAACCCTAGCCCAACCCAACATGGTTGCATGAATTCCTTTTGTGTGTAATTAATTAATACATTATGCCTTAGGCCAAATCCAAACTCAAACTTCAAGCCTAGAAGGTTGACTGAAACCAGCACATTTTATATCTCTTTGGAATCTTAAATGCATTTAATCTTTTTCCTTCCCTTAACACCTGTAATATTCATTGCATTGCTCACTATAGCCAATACTTCTCTTGTGGCTAAAGAAAACCAGAACAGTAATGTTGAAAGGTAAAGATGAAAGAACTTGGAATTAGATAGTTCTGGAAACTTAGCTAGGTTATGAAAAATCCTTACAGGGTCATTTTTATTTGATATGGTCAATAAAATGTTGTGAAAAATAAATAATACAGTGCATGTAAGACTCTGGACACAGTGGAAATGAACAGAATAAAAAACTATTATTGGTAGTAGTAATAATAATAAAGTAAATGCATAGTCACTTTTTTTTTACTCAAGAAGGCAATGTGCGTTGTACTTTCTCTGGAGTGACAATTGATTGAATGATAAATAGACATTCAGCCCAATGATAACCCATCCATGAGTTAGCAATGGTCCATGGGACATTCTGGCCCAAATAATTTATTGAATTTAAGTCATTATAGGCCATGGTAACCATCCCTACAAATCATATTGTCCTCCTTAGCAAATTTGACTTATGAATTGTTAAAGACAGTAAAATTGAATCTAGTTCCCATGATAGAATTCATCCAGTCCATGGGAGAAGCAGATATTTTAATTTCACCTGAGTTTTTAATAACTTTCTAACTCTACTTCCCAGCAAAAAAAAAAAAGTCCATGACAGAGGCTGAAAGCTAATAATTTCCTCTTCTACATAATCCACAGAAAGACCACATTTCCAACCTTCTTTGCAGATACATGTGAACATATGATAATTCTAGCCAATATAAAGTAAGCAGAAGTGATTTTTACCTCTTCCTGCTTCATACATAAAAGCTGCCTATAATTTGCTTCTCCACACTTTTTTTCTCTTTTGAGGTTTGAGGTGATTAATAACAGTAAAATTGGGACTAAATGCAAAACATAGCAGAGTTTCAGCATGAAATGAGCTCAGATCCCTGATTTCTGACTTAGAAGACCATACATGAATAAGAAATTAAACTGCTATTATATTAAGGCACTGGATTCAAGAGTTTATCTTTGGAACAACCAACATTACCCAATTCAATATACGATCAATAAATATCCATTTTCTTAAACAGATTGAGTAACTCTCCAAACCTTGTAACCCAACCAAGCCAAATCACAACAAGAATCATTTCAATATTTGCAAGAGCCTATATATTTACATCTCACAATGCCAACCAATATCTCAGGTCTTTGTGATTTGTCTTCTCTAGCAAGAACATAAAATCCATTCAATACTTTGTCCTTCCCATTGGCAATCAATATGCCCTACTCATAATAGGTACTTGTTATGTGCTTTCTGTCTAACACACTTAGATCACAAGATGTTGATTTGGCTATCAGCTCAGAAAGAAGGCACTTAAAGAACTAGTTTTTAAGATGCTACCCCTGAAGCATTCATTTATTTATAAGCAGCAATTTAGCTCAGAAAGAAAGTGGTAACAACCAGTAGATCAATGACAAGTAGAATCCTATGTGCTCCTAAAATTCACAACTTAGAAATTATCAGTAATAAACTAGATGAGTTCTTTAAGCAGACAAAATTAAGCCTGTAGTTAAAACTTGATCAAAATACAAAAGAAGTGAAAAACTACATCTTTTTCTCAAGTGAATGAACATACTTAGACATCAATTTCTATTTCAAAAGATCTGATTAGCTGTAGATCATAATGTTATAGCACATCAGGGAGTGATGCTATAGTTAAGTTTTTAATAATTATACTGGGGTTGGCAGAAGTAGATTTAGAATTGTGCATACATAAAACACAGAGTTTATTCTTATATTATTATGTATTTATTAATTATTGTATTATTTATTATTAGTGTTAACCTACTTTTGCCTACCCCTGTATATTCAGATGTGACTGTTCGAAGAAGTCAGGTTTTAAAAATAAAACATGAAACTTGAAGTTCAAACATTTTCTCCCTCAAGGACTTCATTTTACATTTGAGCTCAGATATAGCATTTTTTAAAGCCTGTATTAAATTTGTGGTTCAAATTTGAGATTCAGTTAATCACAAGGCAGTTCAAAAATGGGAGTTAAAGTTTGACTTTCTTTACTAATATGAATTTACTATAGCTAAAGTCCATTATTAATTGGCTAAAATCTACTAAGGAACCAAGAAATTGCTTCTGAATTAACACTTCTATCATAAATGTAGTTGTTGCATATTACAGGATAGAAGGCTATTACAGGAGATATATTTGGTTGGCCAAAAAGTCTATATGCTTTTTTCAGTAAAATAGGAGACACATTTCTCATTTTCACCAATAACTTTATTGATTTGAATATTTTGAGTATGTTAACTATCTCCCACATGGTTTAATGTTGATTCTTCTCAATCAATGTCTCAGTTTAATCGCTATCAACTTCAACTGATCTACCCCACTGTGGAGCATCACTCAGCAAAAACTCCAGCCCAAGACTTCGCAAACCACTTTTGACACATTCAATCAGTCACAACACCTTCTCCATACACTGCACAAATCTATTTTTTGCATTTTAGACCTTTCGCAAAATAATAAAGCATGATATGCCAAAATGTTGCTTATTTTCTTCCATTTTCAATATTAAAATTGCTACACAAATATTCACCAATTTTGATAAGTTTTTTTAATTCACACTGATATGACAGCTATCACAATATGATATAACAAATTGTTTCAAATAAAGTTAAAGACAACTAAGCACTATTAGAGCCATCTTATAGAAGAAAACGAACAAACATTTTGGCCAACCCAATATGTAAAAAGCAATAAACTCTCTTGTCAAATAATACCCTAAATCTAATTGGACCATGACTTTTTGAATAATGTAGTTATGCGCTGAGATCTTTGATGAAAATAAAGGAATGTAACAAACTCTTAGGTTGAAAGTGAAACATTGACACAAACTTTTATTTTTGTGGCATAGAAGGGAATAGATTTAAGAATGTTACAGAATGTGTTGTTTCTCCATTTAAAAAGTTGACAAAAATATTAAGAAAACTGTAAGATCCTAGGGTTGCTCTTTACTCATAACTGACTTCCATGAATATACAATTCTCTCAGCTTTTCCTAAATAGATTCACTTCATGCTTACTTTATATCAAGGTAGAAAGGGCCCAAAGAAATGTGAAATATAAAACCATTTATTTGGAAATCAAGAACATAACAACAACTTTGTTTTCAAACATTTTCAAAGTGTTGTAATGTCATTAGAGAAGATATTTCCAACCTGGGATACTTGGGTTTCACTGTTCCAAAGTTTTAATATAAGCTGAGGGAAATAACATTGTCTTGCTTTCTACATAAACACAATGCCTGGCAAAACTAATCCTATAGTGCATAATGTTGAATGAGTGACCTAATTATTTAAGTATCAGATTTCTTAGACAATTGAGCATCTTTCCTTTTGAAATTTAAACAAATAACAAGAAAGAAACACATGATTCTTCAATTTGGGGGATAGCAAGCATCTCAATTTAATAAGTGAAAACAATCAAGTGAAATAACCTGAGATAAGAATTTCTAATCATATGAAAAACTGTATTAACTGTTTTTTTTCAAGATTACACATTACCATTATTTTTTAAAATATCAAGTAGTACAAAAAGCACTGGAATAAAATATTTTTATTACCCCAAATTCATTACTCAGAAATAATAATTACCAGCATTAACTAAACTTTATTGCAAATATTTCTATGACTATACATACAAAAAGAGAGAGAGAAATAAATTGTTTTACAGGACTAGGATAATGTTATACACACTATTTTAGATTTTGAACTATTTAATTTAGTTACTATAGAATTTAACAGAAAGAAATGGAAATAAAACTGAAGAAACTGTTAAACTTTAGATAAATAGTTCACATAAAAGAAATATTTCTTAATAAATCTCCCTAAAATTAAGGAAAAATGTTGTGCATAATATGTTGGAGTTTATGATTATTTTATATACAAACGGTGGGTAATATATATTCATTTATGTGTTTATTAAATTACATATTTCAACTTTAGTGAACTATGAACTATGTGCTTTACAAAATGAGACAATTAGCATCTTTTTTTAATCCTTAATTGAAGACATACCCATTGGTTTCAGAGAGAGAAAAAAGGAGGGAAAAAGAAAAGGAGAGAAACCTAGATGCAAAACAGAAACACCGATTTCTTGCCTTTCTAATGTGGGACTGAACCCACAACATTTTGATTTGCAGGATGATGACCAACCAACAGCCACACCAGCCAGGGCAAGACAACTAGCATCTTAACACTTCCTCTTCTTTCCCCACTTTCACATTTCAATTATTTTCAGGTAACTCATTATTTTGGCATCATGGTACATGGAAATATTAACCTTCTGCTTATAACCATAAATTATAGTATTGCTTATATTAGTTCTATTAAAACTGCTTCTAATTTCATCACATCTTTTTATCAGAACATTTTCAATCTCAAATTTTCACTTCCATTTATCTCTTGGTTTTATTGAAAAGTGAAGGGATTAGCTTGAGCATGAATAGGAAACTCTCCTTTCTCTGAAATAAAAGAGAGAGAAATAAATGGGCACATGAAATTTAGTTTGTAGGTCACAAAGGAGAATATAGGGATTCACAGTTATTTCAAAGGTGTAAGAAGCAAGGTCAATATTTTGAGTGAGGAAAGAGGTGATGGGATGAGGACTTTAAGGGAGATAAAGTTTTATACACTATTAATGGAAATAGGAGGGCATGCAGACAAACTTCTGTGCAGTACTGAGTGGTCAAGTGACACAGAACACATTTATAGTAGCACCAAGAATGTCACTGTTGTAAACAGCACTCAAATGGGGGTGGTAAAAGTGGGGAGAAAGGTAAACTGAATTTTCCAAAACTGGAAGTTAAATTGGGATTAAGAGTAAAAGCTGAAAGGAAGAAAGCTATGGTTAGTGACTGGGATGTTAAAGCTCAAGACCAAAAACTGAGCACTTCCAGATAATGATGAAGTCCATGGAAGTGAGTTACAAAGTCAAAAAGAGGTGAAAGTCGTCAAAGGACTGAAAGTCAAATGTACACACATCCATCCACATACACCTTAGTCATGGCATGGCAGCAGATAGCATTGCCAAGGAAGAGTGGTAAGAGAAAAAAGATAGGAAATATCCTAGGACAAAATCTTGAAGAACTTTGCATATGAAGGGGAAAAGAGGAACCAGGAGAGGAGAGAAGACAAAACTTAGACTATTGAAGATATGGAAATAGAATCAAGAGAAAGGGGATTAAAGTTAAGAAAGAATGGGACATACATAGCCACTGGTTTAGAGAGGAAGTCATTGTTTAAATTGAAGGCATTGCCTTAGCACCTTGAAAGAAAGATATGTTATTTTGGATTACTGTGAGTAGTCTCTGGGACAAGGATTTAAATGCAAGTTGTTTATTTAAGGAGTGATTCTAGAAAATGCTGTAGGGGAATGGAGAATTGAGACAAGAAAGGGAAAGCAGGAATTATGAGTACACTATAGAGCAAGTTATCACTGTGGGTAACTTGGGCTCAAACTCTCAGAGAAACTCTGAGCACTAGTATAGAACATTTGCTGCAGAGTCATCATGTCTGATGAGTGAGGGAACTGGGATATTTATATGACATTTGCAGTCAGACATTGATTGGTGATTGATAGTCCTAAGTGATGTTCACTCTCTAGCATTTGGACATGGTGCATTCTCCAACAGAGTTGCATTTTGCTGACCAGAGAAAACTCTCAGATAAAGAGATGCAGAGGTGGACAAGCACTAGATGTGAAGGACCAGAGGGATCTGAGCAGGAAAGTGATATTGTCTACTACAAGAAGGAAGCCAAATTGTGAAGGGTAGCAGTATACATGATGGAGTGGAAGCATCAAGTGAACACACTTCCTTCAAAAAGTGTAGTGGTTAGGGAAAGGCAAGAAGAGAAGTGTTCTCATGATGACTTAAATGTATGTAATTTTAATGATTTTTATAAATAATTGTTTCTAAAAACTTAGAACACTGAGTAATTGCTATTCCACCAAAATATTGTGACATAACTAATTATTCTAATTGCTTTATCCATAGACATTTATATTTTTACAAATAAAAATGACAGTTATAGAATTACAACCTGTCAGAGTAGGAAGCATTCTTAGAATGAAATTAGTTTAATCCTTCATTTCACACATGAGGAAAAGAAAATCAAAGATTATGTTTATATTCTTAACTATTTATAATAAGCATTTGAACCTTGTTGCTAGCTGACTGTGGTTAAGGCAGTGCATCATTGGAATAACTGCACCACCCTTTCAGACTGGATAGACTGTGAGAGATTCCTATGAGTAATTAATCACATAAACCAACTTGGTCTAACAATGCCAGTTTATTTCAGGACCTTGTCATCTGCTTTTCACCATTTTACTCTTACAGTTTTTATTAATCCCAGTGTTCCAAGCAAAGATTCTCATAAGTTTATGGATTCCACATCAACAACAACCTACTTAATTTATACTTGGTGAAAGATAGAATAGATATTTATATTTTGAGGGGAATCCAATATGGTGTTAGAGTAGGTGGAATTTACATTCACCTTCTCCTAGGACAAAACAAGAATTAAACTAAATTATATATAGAACAATCAACCTAAATAACCAACTGAAGACTAGCTGAATAGTCTTATAATTGAGGATTTACAGAAGAAGCTGTACCAAGACTGGTAAGGAAGGTGGAGATGTAAAAAGATCTAGTCCCACCCTCACATGCAGTGGTTGAAAATTGGAGAGATAGCTCAGCTATATCTCCCCCAGAGTTATAGGGGTCTCAACCCCATTCTGGGCTCCCCAACCTGGAACACCAGAGCTGGTAAGAGGAGTTCATATAACATATGGCTATGAAAGTCAGCAGGGATTTTGTCTTTTAGGGAGAGAAAGTCTAGAGTCTTTCTAGACTTTCTAGAGTTTTCTAGAGTCTTCTAGAAACCCAGATGCCTACTTAAAGGGCCACAGCACAAAACCTCATTCGTGTTCACTCACTCTGGGTTCTGGTAAAGGAAAGATGACCCAGAACAGCTTGAAGTTATACAGAGAGAGACTGGGTTGTGTAACTTTAGGAAGAGGGATGAAGGGATAGCCCCCTGTGCTGAATTCCTCTCCCATACTGTCTACAAATGTCATCTTTCCTAGGTTAAGCATCAACCTAAGGGAATGCACTAGCCCCATCTGCCAGATTTCCTGTAGCCCCACTGTGACAAGCTTACACCCTGCAGAGGAGTCTGCTGATTGTGGCCAGCCTGGGTTTGTGGTGCATACATTCTTGGAAGACTCTCTAGAATGTCTGGGCAAACTCAGGGGGCATCAAAGACACACAAGGAAAGACTGGGTTATGACCTAAGGAGAGGGACATTTTTCCCTCACACACCAAACTGGCACCACTATTCCTTTGCAGATACCCCCCCCAACACACACACACACACACACACACACACACACACACACACAGAGTAAAATCTCAGTTTGTTTTAACATAATATACTCTCCTGATCACATTCTCATGACTCGCTGAGACCTCACCTTACCACAAAGGCTCACAAGTGCCAAGTAGGTGGTGGCTGGCTTTGAAGTACACTGACACGTTTGCTGAGTGGCCTCAGACCCAGCACTGGTACCAAATCTGAATCTGTAAACACCTCTCATCATACCTCAGGACTCACTCAGTATCTACAAAAAGCAACTTGTATAACCACCAGAGGCTCTTTTGGTGACTGAGCCTAACAGGCATCTGGTAGTCAGAGGTGGATCCTGGCGTGCCTTGGGCCTTTTGCTGACATGTTCCTAGTCTTAGTGTTTGTGGAAGCTGACCTTGGTACATGGCTTGGCCCCATACCTGTGGACCAAGGCCCAGCAAAGGCACCCACAAACTATGGATTGCTTTGTAGTTCAAAACAGGTAGCCTAGGGCTGGTCACAGGCTGTGTCTCACAGCAAACTGCACCAGAGTCTCTCCTAAGAGGCCCAGAACCAACACACCAAGTGGAGGGCTTCAAACCACATTAAAGAATGACCCAATGACCCAATTAGCTCCACAAGCTGGACAGTCAAAGAGAAATACAGTCAGGCACCAGAAAATGCTAGGACAAATTCCACTTGTACACTGCAGTCAAGTTGATCCTCATAGTCAACAAACCCAATGGTTAACTACACCCACAGATAAGCCAACAGCAATCAGGTTTCAACTATAACAGAAAGGCTCACATAACCCACCAAAGGAACTTTTATGGAGCACCTAGCTTAGGTGATAAGGGAGACTGCACCACTGAGCCCCACAGGACACCTACTACATAAGCCTACCATACCAAAAGTAGCAGATATAGCAGATCTACCTAATACACAAAAACAAATACATGGAAGCAACAAAAATGGGGATACAAAGAGACTTTTCCCAAATGAAAGAACAGGAGAAATATCCAGAAAAGACTATGAAATGGAGGCAAGCATCTATCAGGCACAGAGTTTGAAACAATGGTTATAAGAAAGGTAAAGAAACTTAGGGGAAAATAGATAAATTCAGTGATAACCTTAACTAAGAGAGAATAAGCATAAAAAATGATGTAGAAACCATAGAAAAAATGAACCAGTCAGAAATGAATAACATAATAGTTGAAATGTATACACTAGAAGGAATCAACAACACATTAGATAAAGCAAAGGACAGAATCAGCAATTTGAAGGACAATATAGTTAAAAACACCCAAAGTAGTAAAAATAAAAAATGTTTGAAAATGAGGATAGTTTAAGGTACCTCTGGGACAAAAGCAAGCATAAAAACATTTGCATCATAGGGATACCATAAGGAGGAGAGAGAGCAAGGGATTGAGAACCTATTTGAAAAAATAATGGCTGAAACATTTACTAACCTGGTGAAGATATAAGACACAAAAGTCCAGAATGTGCAGAGAGTACCAAACAAGATAAACCTAAAGAGGCCCAAACCCAGATACATCATAATTAAAATGTCAAAGATTAATGGCATAAAGAGACTCTTAAAAGCAGCAAGAGAAAAACAGTTACTACAAGGGAGGTCCCATAAGACTGTCAGCTAATTTTTAAACTGAAACATTTCAGACTAGAAGGCATTGGAATAAAATATTCAAAGCAGTGAAAAGCAAGGACCTACAATCAAGATTCCTCTATCCAGCAATGCTATCATTTATAAATTGAAGGGTAAAAAATACCTTCTCAGATGGAGAGCAAAATGCCAAAAGAGCTTATCATCGAAACTGAACCAAGAAGAAACAGAACATTTGAACAGACCAATTAGAACTAATGAGATCAAAGCAGGAAAAAAACTCCTGACAAACTAAAGTTCTGGAATGGATGACTTCACAATTGAATTTTACCAAACATTCAAAGAAGAATTAGCACCTATTCTTCTCAAATTATTTCAAAAAAATTCAAGAGGAGAGAAGACTCCCGAGCTCATGTTACAATGCCAGCATTATCCTGATGCTGGTTACAGTAAACCAGTATTCGCCACCAAACCAGTATTACAAGAAACATTGAAGGGACTTCTATAAGAATAAAAAAAAGAAGAACAAATTGTAATAAATAAAATAGCAATAAATATGTACCCATAAATAATCATTTTAAAAGTAAACAGATTAAATGTTCCAATCAAAATAACTAGGATAGCTGAATGTATAAGAAAGTAAGACTCATTTATATGTTGTCTACAAGAAACAAACCTCTGAACAAAAGACACACACAGACTGAAAGTAAATAAAGGAAAACAATATTTTATACAAATGTAAATGAAGAAAAACTTGGGTGGCAATGCCGATATCTGACAAAATAGACTTTGAAACAGAGTATAGTAAGAGACAAAGAAGACACTATAGGGATCCAACAAGAGAGTATAACCCTTGTAACCATTTATACATCCAACATAGCAGCACCTAAATATGTACAGTAAATCTTGATGGATATAAAAAGAGAGATCAAAAGTAATACAGACATTGTAGGGTATTTTAATACCCATTGACATCAATGAATAGATCTTCCAGAAAAAGAATCAACAAGAAAACAGTGGCCTTAAATGACACATTAAACCAGGTGTATTTAATTATTTTTAGAGAATTTTACCCCAACGTAGCAAACCATACATTTTTAAGTGCAGATGGAACATTTTATAGGATGAATCACGTGTTAGAACATGCAAGAAATCTCAATATTTCAAAAGATTGAAATTATACCAAACAACTTCTCTTACCATAATGATATGAAACTGGAAATCCATAACTAGAAAAAACTGAAAAACACAAATACTTGAAAGCTAAATAACATGTTACTAATAATAAACGGGTTAGCAATGACATCAAGGAAGAAATCAAAAAATACCTTGAGACAGACAGAGAGGGGAGTGAGGACTGATAAGCAATCACACAGGGGTTGTGAGCACCCACGCATACCCCTGGGAAGAGTGTGTACCCCTGCCTGTGCGACACAGGGCACCCTGGCCATGCGCCCATGCCGGCAACTCAGATACAGAGTGGTTTTGTGGAAAACCTGGAGCCCACAGCCGTGAACACGGAAAAGGCGCAGGCACTCTGCAGGATCCCCAGAACACGGGGAAGGTGACCGTACTCCTTAGGATCCCAGGACCCCATGGCCATGAGCTCTGGAGAGCATGCCTAGGAGGGCCTGGATCCCACACCCAGGGCCCTGCAGAGACACCAGACTGGCTCTGGGGAGAATGTGGTGCTAACCCTGGGGACAGTATGCAAGAGGCTGACTGAGTGCTGAATGGAAAGGGAGAAGAGTGATACTAATTGCCACTCAGCCTGCTGAAGCCAGCAAGACCAGAAAAACCAGTTTGGCCAGTTTGAAACCAACAAGAGTTTTTTTTTGTTTGATTGTTTGATTTTGTCTTTTTGTTTAAGTAACTTTATTTTTTTAATTCTTATTATTTTTATATCTCTCAATTCCTTATGCTTCTCTGTCTTCCTTTCTAGTGATATTCCTTCTTCCTTTCTTTCCAAATTTATCTACTCTTCCTTCCATCTTCTGCTATTTTTCCTTCTTTTCTTAATTTTTTTTTGAACTGGCAAGTTGTTGCATATTTGTATTATCATTTTTTCATTTTTCTTACATTTTTTATTTTAATAGTATTTTAGTATTCCTCTTCTTGTATAGTCTTCTTTGCTTGGCTGGCAATATTGTATCATTTGACAGGTTTCCCTTGTTATCTCATTCATAGTATATTGCTAATTCACTGTTCTTCATTTGTGTTCCATTAGTACATTACTCAAGGGTCTATACTCCCTATTGTTACCTAGATCTCATAGATTCTGTCATATGATTGCTGCTCTAATATTACTGTAAATAATAGCTATTTCATACTATTGTAAATATTACACAATGCCCCTCCCAGATCTTTGCTCACTTTACAGGTTCCTGAACTCTATTACTGTAGTGGTTAATTCTATTCTCTTACACACTACACCTGTTTACTATTCTTTACTCTCACCCTACCTCAGAATCTGACCTCCCACAACCTCACTGCTTTTGAGATCCAACTCACAATCCTTCCCTCCTCAAAAGAGTCTTATCTTCTTTCCATCCTTTCTAAAAAGTGGTTAATGGGGTGGAAGATCATGATTAAAACTATACATAGCGCCCTGGCTGGCGTAGCTCAGTGGATTGAGCACAGGCTGTGAACCAAAATGTCACAGGTTCGATTCCCAGTCAGGGTACGTGCCTGGGTTTTAGGCCATGACCCCCAGTAACCACACATTGATGTTTCTCTCTCTCTATCTCCCTTCCTTCCCTCTCTAAAAATGAATAAATAAAATCTAAAAAAAACACTATACATAGCCAAAGGATCTCTTAATTCTTCACTACTGGCTGCTACTGTAAATATCATAAAATACTCTCTCGCGGTCCTAAACCATTTTGCCTTCCCTCTCCAACTGATCAGAAAAAAAGAGTAGGGGGAAGCAGTGAACACCAGGATACCTGAAAGAGACTGCACCACTGAATCTCACAGGTATTCTACCACAGAAGTTCACATCATAAACCCAAGGAACCAGAACAGATCAATTTAGGAAACAGAGGCTAACAAGAAGAGTCTCTCAAACAACAAGAAGACAAAGAAACAATCCCCAAATGAAGGGAAAGGAGGAAGCCTAAGAAAGAATGCTAAATAAAACAGAGGCAACTCAACTATCAGATATCGAGTTCAAAAAAATGATTATCAGGAAGTTCAATGAACTCACAATGAGCTACCAGAAACTACAGGGGAACTACGACAAACTCACTGCAAACTATATCAACATGAAAAAGGAAATAGAAACTATCAACAAGGGCCAAGAGGAAATGAAGAATACAATTTCTGAACTGAAGAACACAGTAGAAGGACTGAAAAGCAGAATCAATGAAATAGAAGATTAGATAAGCGAATTGGAGGACAAAGTAGATGAAAACACACAGAAAGACCAAGAAAAGGAAAAGAGACTTAGAAAGAAGGAAGAGGGATTAGGAGAAATGCAAGACAATATGAAACATAATAATATCCAGCGGCAAGATGGAGGAATAGGTGGACGCACCGTACCTCCTCGCACAACCAAGAACAGAACAACAATAATTTACAACAATGATTTGCAGTCATAATATCAGAACTGTCGGAGGATTTATCTAAATGTAAGTCAGACAGCCAAGAAGTTGAAGTAGACCCGTACATCCAGACTGGTAGGGGACGACGAGCCGAGCGGGCGCGGGGCTGGCGCGGGTCGCAGGTGTGCGTAGGTCGGGGGAAATTTGGCGCAAAATCGGCGCGACAGCCATCCGGGGCTCAGGAGTGCAGCAGTGCAGCAGTGATCCCTGAGTACGCAAGCAGCGGCTGGGGGAATCAGTGGGGCAGCGATTGTGGACCAGGGCAGAGCTTACGGCCCAGAAGCCCAGGGAAGTGTCTGACTCCAGGAGAACAGAACGGTCACCATTGATCCCTCCTGTCCCCGCTCCTGCCCCTGCCCCCACATATAACGTCACAATCTAGCAACTAGGGCGCCCAGCCCCGGTGAACACCTAAGGCTCCACCCCCCACCGTAACAAGAGCGACCAGACCGGAGAAAAAATAAATAAATAAATAAAATAATAGAAGAGACAGGGAAAGACATAAGATATGTTTCCAGCAGAACAAATCAGTCCCCCAGGACTCATCCTTTTGAGTGACTAAGAAATAGCCAATCTATCAGATGCACAGTTCAAAACACTGGTGATCAGGAAGCTCACGGAACTGGTTGATTTTGGATGCAAATTACATGAAAAAATGCAGATTACCATAAAAGAGATGCAGGAAGACACACGGAGGAGAGCCAATTGTGAAAGGAAGGAATCTGAGTCTCAAAACAACACAGTGGACCAGAAGGAAGATAGAATCAACCAAGCAGGAAAGCATGATGAAATAAGAATTCAAAAAATCGAAGAAAAGCTTAAGACCATCGAGGACACCTTTAAACGTTCCAACATCCGAATTATAGGGGTACCAGAAGGGGAGGACCAACAAGTGGAAAAGTTATTTGAACAAATAATAAAGGAGAACTTCCCCAAACTGGCAAAGGGAACAGTCTTCCAAGAAATCCAAGGAGTGCAGAGAGCCCCAAAGAAGTAGGACCCAAGAAGAAACACACCAAGGCACATCATAATTACATTAGCCAAGGTAAAAACGAAGGAGAGAATCCTAGAAGCAGCAAGAGATAAGGGGACAGTAACCTACAAAGGAGTTCCCATCAGACTGTCAGCTGATTTCTCAAAAGAGACCTTACAGGCAAGAAGGGGCTGGAAAGAAATATTCCAAGTCATGAAAGACCAGGACCTACATCCCAGATTGCTCTATCCAGCAAAGCTCTCATTTAGAATGGAAGAGAAGATAAAGTGCTTTTCAGATAAGGTCAAATTAAAGGAGTTCATCATCACCAAGCCTTTACTTTATGAAATGCTAAAGGGACTTATCTAAGAAAAGAAGATAAAGAAAAGACATGTATAGTAAAAGAACAGCAAACTCACAATTATTAACAACCACACCTAAAGCAAAACCAAAAGAAACTAAGTAAACAACTAGAATAGGAACAGAACCACAGAAATGGAGGGCACATGGGGGGCTAGCAGTAGGGGTGGGAGGAGGAGAGAGGGTGAAAAGGTATAGAGAATAAGTAGCATAGAATATAGGTTGAAAATAGGTAGGGGGAGGGTAAGAATAGTACGGGAAATGTAGAAGCTAAAGAACTCATAAGTATGACACATGGACATGGACTAAAGGGGGCGAATGTGGGTGGGAGAGGGGGTACAGGGTGGAGGGGAGTGAAGGGGGAAATGGGACAGCTGTAATAGCATAATCAATAAAATATATTTTTTAAAAAAGAAACATAATAATATCCATATAATAGGGATACCAGAAGGAGAACAAGAAGAGCGAGGGATAGAAAACCTATTTGAAAAGGTAATGATGAAAAAAATTCCCTAATTCGATGAGAGAAAAAGTCACACAAATCCAGGAAATACAGAGAGTCCCAATCAAGAGGAACCCAAAGAGGCCCACCTCAAGACATATCATAATTAAAATGGCAAAGTTTCAATACAAAGAGAGAATCTTAAAAGCAGCAAGGGAGAAACAGGAAGTAACGTACAAGGGAGCCCCAATAAGGCTAGCAGCTGACTTCTCAATAAAAATGCTCCAAGCCAGAAGAGAATGGCAAGAAATATTCCAAGTAATGAGAACCAGACGCCTGCAACCAGGGCTACTTTACCCAGCAAGGCTCTCAATCAAGATAAAAAGACAAATAAGGAGCTTCCCAGACAAAAGAAGTCTAAAAGAACACAGGTCCACCAAACCAGCTCTGCAAGGGATGTAAAAGGGACTGCTTTAAGAAAAGGAAGGAAGAGAGAGAGAGAGAGGAACACAGGTATGTAAATGGCAATGAATAAGTATCTATCAACAATAACCTTAAAGGTAAATGGATTAAATGCCCTAATCAAAAGACACAGAATAGCTGAATGGATAAGAAAGCAGGACACACACATAAGAGAGCCACCTCAGGATAAAAGACCTGCACAGGCTGAAAATGAAAGCCTGGAAACAAATTTTCTAAGCAGTCGGGGAAAAAAAGCTGGGATAGCAATAGTCATATCAGACAAAATAGACTTCCACAAAAGGGCCATAAAGAGAGACTCAGAAGGTTACTTCATAATACTCAAAGGAAGAATCCACCAAGAAGACATAAACATCTTAAATATATATGCACACAACATAGGAGTACCCAAATACACAAAGAAAATCTTAGAGGACTTCAAGAAAGATATTGACAGCAACACAATTATAGTGAGGAATTTTAACACCCCACTGTCAAAAATGGACAGATCTTCCAAGCAAAATATCAACAAAGATATTCTGGCATTGAACAATGCCTTAGATGAAATGGACTTAAGTGATATATATAGAGCCTTTCACTCCAAAGAAGAAAAATACACATTCTTTTCAAGTGCGCATGGAACATTTTCAAAGGTAGGCCACATGATAGGACATTAAACAAGCCTCACCAATTTCAAGAAAATTGAAATCATACCAAGCTTTTTCTCAGATCACAAGGGACTGAAACTAAAAACAAACCCCAAGGAAAAAAACCCAAAACACTATAAATCATGGAGATTAAATAGCATGCTATTAAACAATGAGTGGGTCAAGAATGAAATTAGAAAAGAAATCAAAAAGTTTCTGGAAACAAATGAAAATGAACACACAATAACCCAAAACTTATGGCACACAGTGAAGACAGTCCTGAGAGGGTAGTTCATAGCGATACAGGCCTACCTAAAAAAGATAGAAACATTTCAAACAAACAACCTAACCCTACATCTATAAGAACTCGAGGAACGACAACAAAGACAACCTAGAGCAAGCAGAAGGAAGGAAATAACCAAGATCAGAGAAGAATTAAATGACATAAAGACTAAAAGTACAATTCTAAGGATCAGTGAATCCAAGAGCTGGTTCTTTGAAAAGATAAACAAAATTGACAATCCTTGAAATAGGTTCAGCAAGAGAAAAAGAGAGAGGACCCAAATAAACACAATCAGAAATGAAAGAGGAGAGATTACAACTGATACCACAGAAATACAAAGGATTGTAGGAAATTATTATGAAGAACTATATGCCAAGAAATTTGAAAACCTGGGTGAAATGGACAAATTTATAGAAAAATATAATCTTCCAAAACTCAATGAAGAAGAAGCAAAAGGCCTGAACAGACCAATAACAGCAAATGAAATTGAAGCAGTAATCAAAAAACTCCTGACACACAAAAGCCCTGGACCAGATGGTTTCAGAGGAGAATTCTACAAAGCATTTAAGGAAGAGCTAACCTCTATCCTTCACAGACTATCCCAAGTATTCAAAAAGATGGAGGCCTCCCAAACTCCTTTTATGAGGCCAGTATCATCCTAATCTGAAAACCAGATAAAGACACAACAAAGAAAGGAAACTTCAGGCCAATATCGCTGATGAACACAGATGCTAAAATCCTCAACCAAATATTGGCAAACTGCATCCAACAATACATTAAAAAGATCATACACCATGACCAAGTGGAATTTATCCTAGGAATGCAAGGATGGTTCAATAGTCACAAATCAGTAAATGTAATACATCACATAAACAAAAGCAAAGACAAAAATAACATGATCATATGAATAGATGCAGAAAAAGCATTTGATAAGGAACAGCACCCATTTATGATAAAGACACTCAGCAAAGTGGGAATAGCAGGAGCATTCCTCAACATAATAAAGGGCATATATAAGAGATCTACAGCCAACATCATACTCAGTGGACAAAAACTAAATTCTTTTCCACTAAGATCAGGAGCAAGACAAAGTTGTCCACTTTCACCACTTCTATTCAACATAGTATTGGAAGTTTTAGCCACTGCAATTAGACAAGAAAGGAAATAAAAGGCATCCAAATCGGAAAGGAGGAAACAAAATTGTCACTGTTTTTAGATGACATGATAGTGTACATAGAAAATCCTATAGACTAGGCCAAAAAACTGCTTGACCTAATGAATTAATTTGGCAAAACAGCGGAATACAAAGTCAATATCCAGAAATCAAAGGCATTTTTGTACGCCAACAATGAAATAACAGAAGCAGAAATCAAGAAAAAAATCCCATTGGATATAGCAAAAAGAAAAATAAAATACCTAAGAATAAACCTATCCAAAGAGGTAAAAGACCTGTATTCAGAAAACTACATAACACTGAGGAAAGAAATCAAGGAAGACACAAACAAATGGAAACATATACCGTGTTCATGGATTGGAAGAATTAACATCATCAAAATGTCCATACTACCAAAAGCAATTTACACATTCAATGCAATACCTATTAAAGTACCAATGGCTTATTTCACAGACATAGAACAAACACTTCAAAAATTTATATGGAACCATAAATGACCTCAAATAGCTGCTGCAATTTTGAGAAAGAAGAATAAAGTAGGAGGGATCACAATACCTGATACCAAACTATATTACAAGGCCACTGTAATCAAAACAGCCTGGTGCTGGCATAAAAACAGGAACATGGACCAATGGAACAGAACAGAGAGTCCAGAAATAAACCCAAGTCTCTATGGTCAATTAATATTTGACAAAGGAGGCAGCAACATAAAATGGAGCAAAAATAGCCTCTTCAACAAATGGTGTTGGGAGAACTGGACAGCTACATGCAAAAAAATGAAATCTGAGCACCAATTTACACCATACACAAAAATAAATTCAATGTGGATTAAAGATTTAAATATAAACTGTGGCACCATTAAAGTCCTAGAGTAGAATGTAGGCAGGAAATTTTCAGATATTTCACGCAGAAACATTTTTACTGACATGTCTCCTAGAGCAAGAGACATAAAGGAAAGAATAAACAAATTGGATCTCATCAAAATAAAAAGCTTCTGCACAGCTAAAGAAAACAGTATGAAAATGAAAAGAGAACAAACTGTATGGGAAGACATATTTGCCAAAAATACTTCAGACAATGGTTGAATCTCCAAAATATATAAAGAACTTACATGACTCCACTCTAAGAAGACAAGCAACCCAACTAAAGTAGGCAAAGGACTTTAACAGACATTTCTCCAAGGAAGTCACACAGAGGATAGAGACACATGAAAAGATGCTCAGTATGGCTAGCTATCAGAGAGAGGCAAATTAAAACCACAAGATACCACTTCACACTGGTCAGAATGGCTGTCATAAACAAAGCAACAAACAACAAGTGTTGGAGAGGTTGTGGAGAAAAGGGGACCTTAGTGCCCTGTTGATGGGACTGCAGACTGGTACAACCACTATGCAGAACAGTGTGGAACTTCCTCAGAAAACCAAAAATAGATCTGCCTTTTGACCCAGCAATTCCACTACTGGGACTATATTCCAAGAACCCTGAAACAGCAATCCAAAAGAACCTATACACCCCAATGTTCATAGCAGCACAGTTTACTATAGCCAAGTGTTGGAAGCAACCTAGGTGCCCATCAGTAAATGAATGGATCAAAAATCTATGGTTCATTTACACAATGGAATTCTATGCAGCAGAAAGAAAGGAGCTCCTACCCTTTGCAAGAGCTTGGATGGAGCTGGAAAACATTATGCTAAGCGAAACAAGCCAGGCAGTGAAAGACAAATACCATATGATCTCACCTTTAACAGGAACCTAAACAACAAAACAAACAAACAAGCTAAATATGGCCACTGAAATAGAGAACAGGCTGACAGTGACCAGAAAGGAGAGGGGAGGGAATTTCAGTAGAATTTCAGAGGAGAATTGGAAGGGTTTACAGGAACAAATATAAAGGACACTTGGAAAAAACTGGGGGACTGTGGAAAAGGGAGGGAAGTGGGGAGGGATGGGTGGGTGGGCTGGGCTGGGAGTAAGGGACAGAATACTGTACTTGAACAATGATTGAAATCAAATTTTAAAAAATACATTGTGATAAATGAAAATAAAAATACAACAACCCCAAATCTATGGGACACAACTAAAAGAGTCCTAAGACAAATTCATACCATATAACCTAGCTCAAAAAACAAGAAAATTTTCAAATAAAAAACCTATGGGAACTAGAAAAAGAACAACAAACAAAGCACAATGTGAATAGAAGAAGGGAAATAATGAAGATCAGAGTGGAAAAACAAAACAGTATAAAAAACATAATGGGTCAATGAGATCAAAACCTGGCTTTTTGAAAAGATAAACAAGATTGATGAACCTTTAACCAGACATATCTGGAAAAAAGGAGAAGGGACCCAAATAAATAAAATCAGAAATGGAAGAGGAGAAATAGCAACTGACACTGAAGAAATACATAGGATTCTAAGGAAATATTTTGAACAACTATATGCCAACAAATTGAACAACCTGGACAAAATGAATAAATTCCTATAAACACACAGTCTTCCAGATTGAATCAGGAAGAAGCAGAAAATCTGAATAGACAGATTACAGCTAGTGAAACTGAAGCAGTAATCAAAAAACTCCCAACAACCTAAAGCCCTGGACCAAATGGCTTCATAGGCGAATTTTATCAAAAATTCAAAGAACTAACACCTATCCTCAAACTATTCTAAAAATTCAAGAGGAGGGAAGACTCTTTAGCTCATTTTATCAGGCCAACATTATCCTAATTCCAAAACCAGTTAAAGATACTAGAAAGAAAGAAAATTATAGGCCAATATCCCTGATGAACATAGATGTAAAAATCCTCAACAAAATGTTAGCAAACCAAATTCAGCAATACATGTAAAAGATCATACATAATGATCAAGTGAGATGTATTAATGAGATGCAAGATTGGTACGATATCCACAAATCAACTAATGTGATACACCATACAAGAAATGACGAGTAAAAATCATGTATCAATAGGTGCATAAAAGCATTTACAAATCCAGCACTCATTTATGACAAAAACTCTCAGTGAAGTGGGAATAGAGGGAACATCCCTTAACATAATAAAGGCCATATACGACAAATCCACAACTAACATCATACTCAACAGGGAAATCTAAAAGTGTTTCCTTGAAATCAGGAAAAGACAAAAATGCCCACTTTCACCACTCTTACCTTACATAATTACTGGAAGTCCTAGTCACAGCAATAAAAAAAGAAAAAAGAAAAGGCATCCAAATTAAAAAGGAAATAGTAAATCTGTCATTATTTGCAGATAACATGATGCTGTATATAGAGAACCCTAGAGATTCCACCAAAAAATAAAACTATTAAAACTGATTAATAAACTTAGTAAATTAGCAAGATACAAAACACATATTCAGAATGTTGCATTTTTATACGACAATAATGAACTATCAGAAAGAGAAACTAAGAAAACAATCCCATGTATAATTGCATCAAAAATAAATTTAACCATGGAGGTAAAACAATTGCACACAACAAATTATTAGAGACTGAATAAAGAAATTGAAGATGAGAGAAATAAATGGAATCATATACCATACTCATGAGTAGGAAGAATTAACACAATTAAAATGTCCATACTACCCAAAGCAATATACAGATTCAATGCAATTCCTACCATAATACTAATGATATTTTCACAGACTAGAACAAATTATTCTAAAATTTATATGGAAATATGAAAGAGCCCAAATAGCCACAGCAATTTTAAGAAAAAAAAAGCAACATTGGATATATCACCCTACTTGATATTAAACTATTCTACAAGACTATAGTAATCCAAATGGCACAATATTGGCATAAAAATAGACATATAGATCAATGGAACAGAATAAATAGCCCAGAAATAAACCCACACTTATATGGTCAATTAATATTTAACAAAAGAGGCAAAAACAATGAAGTAAAGACAGTCTATTCAATAAAAGGTGTTGGGAAAATTGGACAGGTAACACACAAAATTTAAAACTAGACCACATTCTTACACTGTATGCAAGCATAAACTCAAAAAGAATTAAAGACTTAAATATAAGACTCAAAATTATAAAACTCCTAGAAAAAAAATACAATGGAATACTACTAGGCCATAAAAAGGATGAAATTTTACCATTTGTGATAGTGTGGATGGACTTAGAATGTATTAGGCTAAGTAAAGTAAGTCAGACAGAGAAACACAAATACCATGTGATTTCACTTACCTATGGACTCTAAAGAACAAAATAATTGAACAAATAAAATTGAAACAGAGTCATAGATACAGCAAACACACTGATGGTTGCCAGAGGAGAGGGGGCTTGGGGGAATTGATGAAAACTGTGAAGGGATTAAGAGGTACAAATTAGTAGTTACAAAATAAACATGGGACTGCATAGGGAATGCAGTCAGTAATATTGTGATGACTATGTAAGGTGCTAGGTGAGACTAGAAATATCGGGGGAACACTATGAATTACTGTATGATTTTCTAGTCTCTATGCTGTATGTCTAAAACAAATACATAATAATATTGAATACAGACTATAATTGAAAAATAAAATTTTAAAATATATACTTCAATAAAGCTATTTAAATAAAGAAGTTTATATTTCTTTGATCATCCCCTTAGTGACTAACACAATGCTATATATTTATTACAGTAAGCACTCAATAACTATCACACCATAAAAGATAAGAAAATTGTAAATTCTTAGCATTATCATCAGATGCTCACTAAATGGAACACAAATGGGTTATGAGATGCTGCAGTTAGGAAGACCAAGGATGATAAAAAGGTTCTATAAATCTTCTAATTTGTGCCTGTGTTAAATGACTTCAATTATTTTATTGTCATTAATAGCTTAAAAATTTGTAACTTAATAGGAAATTAAGTGACGGAGGAGAATAAGGTGACCCAAAAATACAGTCTTTCCTTGTCCTTAGCTTGTTCTCTGCTGTGTAAGGGGGGAATATAAATTTCATCAGAAGGCTATCAATTCTCTTTAAAGATGAAAGTTCAAATACAAGAAGGGAGTTGGCATCCAGGAGTCAGTTCTTGTCAGTTCCTGCTGACTATGTTTCTAGGGAAGGCTGGCCAATAATGGAAGACCAAGTGAGACCTTGCAGAGTCTAAGATAGGGCCAAAAGAATGGGAAAGAAGCCGTTCTTAATGTCTTGAAGTCTAGGAGCAGCACCATGTTTGAGGGGTGGGGCAGAATCAGGCTGAAGAGAACCTTGGAAAGTTGTGTCTTCAGTGAGGCTTCACATGAGCCCAAATTTAGACTCAGCAACTAAAGTCAGAAGCAAACCATCCTGGCCATTAACTGGAAAGGAGGTAAAGACTAAGGAAAATTTATGGGAGTTTGAAACCAATGGACAAAGAAAGTAGAGAAGCCACAGTCATACCAGGGGAAATTAAAGAAGCAGAATAATATTCAGTTCATTCAACAAACATGTACATTCAATATGCAAGTATGATGTTAGTGATACAGACATGAATTTGGTACAAGTAGACAACTGGGATTCAATCCCATTGGTCTAAGAAATGTTTCAAAATACTGATGAGAGATCAAGTCCCAATGTGCAAGCACTTTAAAAATTTTTGTATGATATACAAAGTCCCATTGGCCAAAGTAAGCCATCAGGCCAAGCTCAGAGTCCATATGGGAAAGAACTAATGAAGTGAATTGATACAGAATTATATAAACAAAATGAAGACCATTATATTGTACTACTGAGACTCTCTGCAAATTATGACATCTCCGAGTTGTCTCATCAAACCGTGGAGAAGCTGGAACATTTAACCACCAGCTCTTATTCTTCCTTGGTTGAGAATTATACCAGAAGAGGATCAAATCCCTGGTACTTTTTCCTCACCCAACCAGACTATTCATGCTTCCAAGTCAGAGAACAACCTCAGGCAGAGGAGTACATGAAGACTTTGGCATGTGTAGGTATTATTTACAGGTGACCTCCCAGGTACACCAAGGGAAAGAAGGCAGGGCATCAAAACATCATCTGCTACATAGAGGACATAAATTCGATAAAATACAGAAATTACAGAGAAATAGGGATGTTCTTTGTAAACAACTAGAGTACTGGCAATAAGGTTTTGTGAAAGATTTATGATATAGTACATATGAGGTAATAATTGCTAGCAGAAGGGAAGTCTTCACATGGCAGGCAATGTCAGACTGAGGTGAATTAGATTGAGGCTCACAATTTCAACAGATTAAAAGAATTTCACAGCACATGCAATAAAGTACACTGGAATCTTAGGGTTGCAAGTAGTTTTGTCTAGCTAAATTCTGAAAATAATTGGAAGATGAAGCCAAAGAAGTAAAGTGGGTCATTTCAGGAGGGGTCACTCATACCATATGAAAAGTTTGGATTTTGTAGGTAGGCGGAAGGAGTACTGAAGGGTACTTGGAAAAAATAACAGAACAGCCATAAACAGGAAACCCTAGGGTAGCAAGTTGAGCTAATAGTGAATTGGAGGTGCCTAGATCTGCCAGCTTGGCTCCTTTGTCCTACAGACTCATTCATGTCCTGGGCTTAAGCAGCCCAA
The DNA here is from genome assembly GCF_004126475.2 of Phyllostomus discolor. Taxonomy (NCBI): domain Eukaryota; kingdom Metazoa; phylum Chordata; class Mammalia; order Chiroptera; family Phyllostomidae; genus Phyllostomus; species Phyllostomus discolor. The sequence goes on along the minus strand of NC_040911.2, from coordinate 68,403,773 downwards.
TCCCTTTTAATAGCTGATGCTACTATGGAGTCAGGTTATATGTGTTTGACCTCATTGCCACTGGCTGATGACATTGGAGGTACTAATGGCCTAATTACTGTCTTTGAATCCACAATGAATGGCTGGTAGAGGCAAACAGTCCTATCTATCAAATTAATTCCAGCTAAGAAGAAAATAATTAAATGCTCCTACTGACTCCCCCAACAGACAAATGCACAAATCTAAAAACAGACACCCTAAATTAGAAGAGAAAAAGCCAGGAGAGTAGTGTAACATTGTCATCTCAGCTTATCTGAAGGTAGATGATTCCCTGATACTTGAAGATATCAGGAAATATGTATGGACAGTTTGTCTGAGGCTGGAAAGGAACTCTTTTTGAGTGCAGCTGAGTCAAGTACCCTCTACCTGTTGTATTACCTGCTTATTATTTTAGACTTGATACAAATCCATTGTCTAGTTCTTGGGAGTAAATAAGTGTGAATCCCACTGTGGACTATTAAGTTCTACAATAGCACAAAATCACAGACAGCCCAAGCTGTTCCACATTGTTGTGCTTCTGGTCATAGGGAAGAGCACCTCTTAGAATCACAGAAGAAAGTTGACTATATTCATGGAGAACAAACTCTTAGACCTGGCTTAAGAACGGGTAAGGTAGGCTTAGAGACAGATGTTCCAATTGTTAGGTCAATGACTTTCACTATTCCTCATGGTCTCCCTTCCAATAGCTAATAATCCCCACCCTTTCAAATAGTTAATTCCAGAGGATTATTCATTCATGCATTCATATTTTATTAACACATTTTTATTGAGCCCTACAGAGATAAAGCACATTGAAAATGATGGGTTCTGCTAACAGAAGAATGACATATTCAGATTTATGTGCAAAGAAAAGCACATTATAAATTCTCCAAGCCAGTTTATAACACTTCACCTGATCTGATGTCTCCATCCAGCATTTTTTTTCCTTTTTTTTCTTAACAAATACCTATTTTATGAGTTGGAGTGGGGGAAACTCTAGCAATTGATCTCTAGTTCTACACAAAAAGGACCTTCTCAAACCAGGCTACCTTTAAAACATGCCCTGACAACTTGAGGCTAAATAATATCCTCTGTCACATCTGATTACTGAAAGAAATGACATCCTTGATGCAGAGCCCTTCTGATGACAGAGGAGCTGAAGGATCATACAGTTAGGCTCCTTTGCTGCCTAAGCAGCATCTGTTCAGAGGAGCTATCAAGGCTTCCACTCTTCTAGTGAAATCATATTTACTTTCTTCATCTAAATAATGTGGCTTGTTTGTCTCCTGTATGGAATAGCCTGGTGCTATTTCTCATTGATTGATTTATATGAAATAGCATATCATTTTGTGTGTATCCATATGGCACTCTGCTAAGAATAGAATGGCTTCTTATTTAATCATTTTAATTATCATATTCTGGTATAATTTTGAAGTCATTGGGTTTTTCCCAGCTCTTATCCCCATTTTCTTTACTGCCCAACTATGCCCCCTAAAATATTAAAAGAAAAAGAATAATGACAAAAAGTAAAAGTAATAATTAAAATGAATTTTTCAAAAAGATACATAATCTATATTACACTCCCAACATTTCACTTCCTATTTGGATAATCATAGCTACTGGAATCCACTAAAATATGCTATATGAACTTTTTAAAACTATTTTTGAAGCAGTTTTAATTTTACAACAAAACTGAGAGGGTGGTACAGAGATTTCTCACATAACCCTGGCCCTACATGTGCATATCCTCCCCCATTATTAACATCATTCATTATAGTGATACATTTTTTGCTAAGGATAACCTACATTGACATATCATAATCACTCAAAATTCATAGCCTACCTGAAAGTTTACTCTTTGTGTTGTTCTATGGGTATGGACAAAACTATAATGAACTATATTCACCATTATAATTTCATACAAAGTATTCTGACTGCTCCCCAAATCCTCTGTGCTCTGCCTGTTCATTCCTCCCTTCTCACACTCTTGGCAAACACTGACCTTTTATTGTGTGCATAGTTTTGCCTTTTCAAGAATGCTAGGTAGTTGGAATCCTATAGTACGTCATAGCCTTTTCAGATTGGCTTCTTTCACTTAGTAATATGCATTTAAGTTTCACCCATGTCTTTTTATGACTTGATAGATCATTTCTTTTTAACACTGAATAATATTCCATTATCTGAATGTACCACAGTTTATTTATTCATTTACCTCCTGAAAGACATCTTATTTGCTTTCAAGTATCAGAAATGATGAAAAAGCTTCTATAAACATCCATGTGCAGCTGTTTTGTGGGTGTTAACATAAGTTTTCATCTCCTTTGACTAAATACCAAGGAGTTCAATTGCTAGATTGTATGGTAACATATGTTAAGTTTTGTAAGAAGCCACCAACTGTCTTCCAAAGTGGTTGTATCATTTTGCATTTCCACCAATGATAGATTTCCTGTTGCTCTACCTTCTCACCAGAATTCGGTATTATCAGTGTTCCACATTTTGGCCATTCTGATATATGTGTAGTAATATCTAATTGTTGCTTTAACTTCCAATTACTAATGATATTTGATGTGGGCTATCTCTTCATATGCTTATTTGAATCTGTATGTCTTCATTTGTGAGGTGTCTGTTAAGGTCTTTGGCCCATTTTTTAACTGGGTTTTTTGTTTCTTTATGAATGATGAGTTTGTTGTAGATTTGAGAAAGTAGTCACTGATGTGCCTTCTGCAAATATCTTCTCCCAGCCTGTGGCTTGTTTTCTAATCCCCTTCATATTGTCTTTGATAGAGTGGAAGTTTTAAATTTTAATGAAGTCCAGATTATCCATTATTTTTTCATGGATTGTGTCTTTAGTGTGTTATTTAGAAGGCATCAATACACCCAAGGTCATCTAGATTTTCTCTTATGTTATCTTGTAAAAGTTTTATAATTTTGCATTTTATATTTAGGCCTACAATTCATTTTGAGTTAATTTTTGTGAAGGGTATAAGGTCTGTGTCTAGATTCATTATTTTGCATGTGGGTATACACTTGTTTCAGAATCATTTGTTAAAGAAACTATCTTTGCTCCACTATTTTACCTTTGCTCTTCTGTCAAAGATCAGTAGATTATATGTATGTGGATCTTTTTCTGGGTTCTCTATCCTTTCTTATTGACTTATTAGTCTATTCTTTCACCAGTATTACATTGCTTTGATTACTATAGCTGTATAGTATGTCTTGAAGTTGGGATTTCATTGAACCTCTAAATCAGTTTGAGAAGAACTGACATTTTTGGCAATATCGAGTCTTCCTATATATGAACAATGAATATCTCCCTGTTTATATAGGTCTGTGATCTCATTCTTCTGAGTTTTGTAGTGTGCCTCGTATAGATCTCCTACATATCTTGTTAGATTTATACCTACCTAATTATTTAATTTGAAGATGGTGCTCATGTAAATGATATTACATTTTTAATTTTAAATTTCACTTGCACATTGTTGGTGTAAGTTGTATTTTTAGGTTATTTGGTACCCTCATACTTGAATGCTCAGTTTATGCCTGCAACTGTGGTCTCTTTAAGGTCACCACGGGTAAGTGAAATCAGAATATTTAATCTGTACTTTCCTCTTGGAAATTGCATTTAAAAAGCTACACATTGGGTCAAGGTGTATACATCAGGATGTGTGACATTTCTCTCAAAAATATATAACTTCAATTTAATAATGATAAAATACTGGGCAATTTCCAATTAAAAGGCATTCTACAAAATAAGTACCCTCTACTCTTAAAAAGTACTAGGGTTATAGAAGACAGACAGGCAAATTTAGAAACTCTTATAGATTAAAAGGGAAATGACAACTATATGCAACATGTAATCCTACATTGAACTTTGGGACATTGATCTTTTACTATAAAGAATATTATTAAGAAAGTTGGCAAAATGACATCTGTAAGTCTGTAGTTAGAAAACAGTATTTTATTAATATTAATCTTTAGATTTTATACTTGTGCTCTCATGTTCTTAGGAAACACAAATACCATCAAGCTACACTTAAAAAATTCAGCAAAATTAATACACTTATATGTATAAAGTAATAAAGATAATGCAGTAAAGTGTTAATGATTAGATATTCTGGGTTAATGTCCTATGAAAGTTTCCTTATTCTTTAAACCATTCTGTCAGTCTGAAATTATTTGAAAAATAAAAAATTACTCCCAAGTTGCCCTGGCTGGCTTGGCTCAGTGGATTGAGTGCCAAAGTGGATTGGCCTGCAAACCAAAGGGTCACTGGTTTGATTCCCAGTCAGGGCACATACCTGGGCTACAGGCCAGGTCCCCAGTAAGGGGCGCACAAAAGGCTACCACACATTGATATTTTCCACTCTCTTTCTCCCTCTCTTACTTTCTCTAAAAGTAAATAAATGAAATCTTTTTAAAAATTACTATAAAGCAAGGGTACATTGACTCAAAACTAATATTCAGGTCTCTCTATGAAACTGAGAGAGGGTAAATTTTCACAACAACCATGAAGCTTTGTCTCACCCTGCCATTATAGAACAATGTTACCTTGATCAAATTATTTAACTTTCAGAATCCTGCTTTTCTTATCCATATAATCCAGGTGTCAGCTAGAAATGCCTGGGCCCTTGGGATCTAGATAAGAACTAATCAACCTTCCACCCACTGTCCTTAATGTGCCCTATAGAACTCCCAAGCCCCTACCTCACATTCTTGTAAATTCTGAATCTGGGTGGCTGCCTTATTTCATTTCTGGATCCAATCTTCTGATTACAGTAAATCTTCCCAACTAAAAACTCATGTCTTAATATGACAGTAACCAGAGGAGAGTCGGTAGAGTATAATGAGAGGAAAGGGGGGAAGAGATTTCAGGAACAGCTATAAAGGACATAACCAAGGAGGGTGGAATCAGAGGAGGGAGGTGGAGATGGCTGGGGTTGTAGTGGGGGAATTGGTAGGGGGAAAATGCAGACAACTGTACTTGAACAATAATAAATAAGTAAATTTATGTATTCATCCCATATATGTCATCTCTATTCTTTACTATTGTAACTCAGGTGTGAAATTCAGCTACTATCCTGATTTCCCCACAGTAACCAAACCCTAATATCTGACCCAAGGCATTTGTAACTATAATGTATTTTATTGAATGTTGGGGAGGGAAATTAAATTGCAAAATACAAACAATTTTAAAGTAAGCACAAAACATGTTTTGAGAAATCCTTTGGTAACCTCACCACTCAGGCATGAGTAGTAGCCCCTTTCATGCCGAGCCTCATACCTCTTACCAGTTCCTTTCTCTTTCTTTTTTTTTTTACCCCTGAGTTTCCTTGGCAACCCATCATCTCAGGGGTAAAGAAATTCTTCCCCTCAGAACAGATCTTTTTGTATTCAAGGCACCCTTAGCCTTCAGGGTCTACCAACCATCACAGGATTATTCCAGATAAAAACAGTTCTTTCCTCAAGAAGGTGTCAGCTGAGCATCACAACTTCTATAAAATGAGCCATAGTGCTAGATATTCCATTAGGGCATTTCCAGTATGAAAATGCTGATATGTTACTAAGTACATTTGCTTTTATTTTCTAAAATGAAATTAACTTTATTGTATCTATCAGCTTTTAAGAGCACACAGTGCTCATTATAGAAAATGATATAGACAGGTGAATAGATGACAATTAAACTATCTTAAATTTCACCAGTTGTTATTAACATTTGATGAATATTAGCTGAACATTCTCCCATGTGGGACCCTGACTTGCTTATGTTGTTTTGTGTTATTCAAAAGCCATATATTGTAAAGATCTTTATGTGACAATTAACAGAAATGCAGCATCATTTCTACAGTCATGCACTCTTTGAAAATGCAATATGCTTTCTTTCCTATAAACCTCTTCCTTTCTTTACAACCTTTTCTGTGCTCTTCTACTTTCATCCTAGTGAACCTGAGGCTGATATTTCAACTCAACCGACCCTTGTTATCACTCACTACTCTCATATCAAAAGTTAGATAGATGATAGATATATAAAAGATAGATAGATGTCAAACATGAATTCTTTTTCTTAAATCATGTGATTTATGTGGAATTTATTATGGCACCAATAAAGTTCACTGAATAAATTCTATTTGATATTGACGTGGCCAAGTTCAGCCATCTTTTGGGTTATTCCAGGTGTTGAAGAAACAGCTTGCTTGTGAAGAAACTAGCCAGTAATTTCACATGTTAGGCTTTCACTTTTCACCCCTTCCTCTCCTTTATTATTTAGAGAGAACATAAACCCCAGAGCTGATGTTTCATAGTAATTGATCTCTTTTGTTTTCCAAAGCTGCTCCAGAGAGTGTGGGCCCAACTACAGACAAAAATAACAGATAGTCTCAGCCATATCGTTAATCAAGTGGACTTTCTTCCTTGGGATACCTGAGTGTATTTCTACTGCCAGTTTAATCTCATGAGTTTCTGTGAATTTAAATCCTCTTATGATGTGACTTTTGCCAAACACTTATTGGAGTCCTAGACTATTGAGAGTTAGAAGGTACAATGTGCATCACTCATTGGCCCACAAGTTAGGTTTTATTCAGCCAGCACAGTGCTTTCAATCTCTCTTGAGGAGAGGCATACACTCTCCAGTTTACCACAGGCCATAGCATTTCCTATTTTTCTATACCTAATTCATATACTTATATTTCCTGCTTGATCCCTAAAAAATTAAATGTGTTAATAATACCTAAAGAATGCTATACTCAGAGATACTTATTCATCTCCACTGAGGAGCACAACTACTTAACGATTCTTTCCAAAATCTAGAACCTCTGGATACTTTGTATACATTCAATAAATGTTTATAAAGCTCATATTATGTTCCAGACACTGGTGAGAAAAACAGTCACAGTCATTTTCTCATGGAGCTTGTAGTTCAGTTGTTCTCAAGTTTGTCTCTAAACAGAATGTCCTTTTTGGCATAGCAGAATAATTTTGAATGATGAAGATTTAGGTAAACCTCCCTTAACAATTTTAAACTTATGTTTTAATTTTAAGATTATTTTGACCCTTAATACTACATACAAAACTAGCCTTATGTATGAATCTTCCCATAAGAAAGAAACATTTTCTTATTAATAAGAGTGCAGGGTCCATTAGGCTATGAGTTAGACTGGCTCTGTTGGTATTGACTGGGGATATTCATTTGGCTGGCTGACAATGAGAACAAGACAAGCCATATGATCAGAGCACTTAGAATAATTAGTCACTATTAGTCTTTGATAGTAAATCACAAGTATAAAAATAAAACTGTAAAGATCTAATCTAAAAAGTATGAACCAAAGGAGGTACAGGGTTTCCAGGTGAAGAGTGGGCTAGCAAATTCAGGTTTGCCAGAAAATGCCTGAGTGAAAGGCAACTTTTCTCTGTACTAAGGAAGCTTGTTCGTTCCTGCCCATCTCATGGAAGGGGTGTGATCAAAAGTGAACCTAAAATGTATGGTCTTTCACCTTGTCTTATTGGACTGTCCATCAGAATAGGCCCATCTTTGCCCTAGATGGCAGCTGTAGCTTAGTAGCTGATATACTGGTCTGGCTAAAAAAAAAAATTAGGTTTCTATTTCATGATGGGAATAGATGTTTAATCTAAGTTAAACCCATTCGCTTTTTTGTTATGGTTAATTAAGAAATGAAATTATGCGGTAAGTTATGCTTCTCCTATCCTTTACTCTAAAGTTGACATTCAGACCTGTCTGTAAGCATCAAAACTCTTCCTGGATCAGCTTGTCTTGTACATAATACAGGAAAACTGATAATAGTCTCTGGATATATATCAGTAACATGAAAGGTCTATCCTGTAATTGACCTGGAGGGAAATAGGTCCTATGGAAGAAAGAAATTTTGAGAAGAATAAAAGGAAGGAGAAACAGCATGGGCTTCAAAGTCAGCCAAACATGAGTTCAAATAAACGTCTCTGAACCTCTGCCTGTTCATGCTTAAAATGTAGTTAACACCCATCTTGTAGGATAACTGTGATTAGTAAATGGAATAATGTTTTTTGAAGAGCCTAGCATATTATGGCAATGTAAATTTATGAATGGATCTCTTCTTTGAGCTGTTTTCTGCTAGGAACTGGCAATACCCTGGTTTGTGGCCTCATCCTAAGAATAGGTTTCCTCATGCATCAGTTATCCTGTCTATCAGATCTGCAATTGCTGGCATTCATGCCCTATGTTCTAGCAGGAGATGGTAATCAGAAAGCTCCAAGACATCAGCCAGCACCTTTATACATGCCTGGAGTTGGTCTGTGAGGTATCTTCAGGGTGGGCCTCTTGGTATGCTCTGAGTGTGATAGGTTGACTTATTGAGGAAGTAGTTATTACCTTCCTGTATTACCTTATACATTGCTCTGGAACTTTTCAGTCCTCTCTGCTATGACTCTGAACTAGCCTTTGACTTGCTTCGGCCAAAAGAATATGGCAGAATTGGTGGTGTGGCACTTTCAAGCCTGGGACTCAAGGCCTTGCACATTTCCATTTACTCTCTTGCGCTATTGAATTTACTTTTGGATCCTGCCTCATCCATGAGAACAAGCCTGGGAACGTCTACAGGAAGATGAGAGACCATGTGGAGGAGAAATGAGGTACCCTAGCTAACAGCCAACGATTCTCAGAAACGCAGCCAACTAGACAAACTGTAGCTAACCACAAATGCATGCACTAGTCCAGTAAAGGCCTGAACAATCATTCATAAAGCCTAAATTTCTGACCCATAAAATGTGCATTAAATTAATGTTTCGTACTTGAAGCTACTAAGATACTTGGTGGTTTGTAACATATATTACCATGGTGATGCATGACTGAAACTCAAATGACCAAGAGACTCTCTAATTCTAGAAAACCTCAATAAGGACCCCTGAGGCTCCTTAGCTCTCAGAGCCACAGCCTCTCTCATTGGGTTTATCTGTCTATCCTATGCACGGCCACCAATTAATGTTCTCTGAGATTTTTTATGAATTACCTGAGAACCTAACAGCTGAGGCAATTAATGTGTTCCTATGGAGGCATAAGATGAATGATGTCTTGAGCAGAAGAGATGGTCTTTACCTGTTATTTTCCAAACCCAATATGTGTCCATCTTTCTTTCTAAAGCAAGACAGGAAGAAGTGAGAGGATTCAAATAGCTGAAATGTGTGATGCTAGGTCCCAGCTTTAAGAAGGAGAAACTTTGGTTTGGGGAAAGATGCCCATCAGTACCCATGAGCATTTAGAACCTATAAGCAACTGATTATTCAGGCTAAGGCATGGTTGTAATACAGGTAGGACTATGCCTTTGGTACCACATTTCCTAACTCCCTTAATTCTCCTCTCTTTTTTAAAATATATTTTATTAATTATATTATTACAGTTGTCCCATTTCTTTCTCCTCTCTATTCCCCTCCACCCTGTACCCCCCACCCACCATCATTCCCCCACCTTAGTTCATGTCCATATGTCATACATATAAGTTCTTTGGCATCTCCATTTCCCATACTATTCTTAACCTCCCCCTGTCTATTTTGTACCTACCATTTATGCTTCCTATTCCTTATACCTTTTCCCCCATTCTTCCCTCTCTGTCTCCCCATTGATAACCCATCATATGATCTTTATTTCTGGGAATCTGTTCCTGTTCTAATTGCTTGCTGAGCTTGTTTTTGTTTTGTTTTTTCAGGTTCAGTTGTTGATAGTTGTGAGTTTGTTGTCATTTTACTGTTCATATTTTTTATCTTGTTTTTCTTAGCTAAGTCCCTTTAATATTTCATATAATAAAGGCTTGGTGATGATGAACTCCTTTAACTTGGCCTTATCTGGGAAGCACTTTATCTGCCCTTCCATTCTAAGTGAAAGCTTTGCTGGATGGAGCATTCTTGGATGTAGGTCCTTGCCTTTAATGACTTTGAGTACTTCTTTCCAGCCCCTTCTTGCCTGCAAGGTTTCTTTTGAGAAATAAGCTGACAGTCTGATGGGAACTCCTTGGTAGGTAACTGTCTTTTTTTCTCTTGCTTTTAAGATTCTCTCCTTATCTTTAATCTTGGGTAATGCAATTATGTTGTGCCTTGGTATGTTCTTTCTTGGGTCCAATTTTTTGTGACTCTGAGTTTCCTGGACTTCCTGGAGGTCTATTTCCTTTGCCAGATTAGGGAAGTTCTCCTTCACTTTTTGTTCAGCTAAGTTTTCAATTTCTTGCTCTATCTCTTCTCCTTCTGGCACCCCTATAATTTTGATGATGGGCTGTTTACAGTTGTCCCAGATGTTCCTAAGCCTCTCTTCATTTTTTTGAATTCTTGCTTCTTCATTCTGTTCTGGTTTAATGTTTATTTCTTCCTTCTTCTCCAAACCATTGATTTGAGTCCTAGTTTTCTTCCCTTCACTGTTGATTCCCTGTATATTTTGCTTTACTTCACTTTCCATAGCCTTCACTTCTTCCTGTATTTTGCAACCATTTCTGTGAGCATCCCGATTATCAGTGTTTTGAACTCTGCATCTGATAGGTTGACTATCTCTTCATAGCTTAGTTGTATTTTTTCTGGAACTTTGATCTCTTCTTTCACTTGGGCCATAATTTTTTGTATTGGTGTACCTGTTCTATAGTAAGGGACAGGGCCTTAGGTGTTCACCAGGGTGGGGCAACCCACATTGCTGCTTTGTGGTGCTTTATGTGAGGGAGGGGTCCCAGAGGGAACAATGCCACTTGCTTGGCTCTTGGCTCGCTTTCAGTCACTTCCTCTGCTACCCACAAGCAAATTGGGCCCTTCTGGTGCTGATTCCTGGGTAGGTGGGTTTGTGTACATTCTAGGACCCTATGGATCACTCCAATGAACTCTCCTATGAGACTGGGAATTTCTCTTGCTACCTCAACCCCACAGATATTTTTACTCAGAGGTTTTGAAGCTTTATTTCTCCTTGCTGGAACCCTGGGTTTTGTGTTCTGTCTCAATCCCCAGTTGTTCCTCCCAGTTTATCTGCACATCTGTGTAGGACAACCTGCTCCTCCAGCCATCTCCTTGCCTGATCTGATAGCCACTGCCTTGCAACAAGTCCTCTCCACCCTGGCTGCCCATCTCTGCCCCTCCTACTGGACTGGATGAATATTTCTTCTTTAACTCTTTGGTTGCCAAGCTTCCACACAGTTCTATTATCTGGTAGGTCTGGTTATTTTTGTTTTTACATTTTTGTTGTCTTTCTTTTGGCTGTGCAAAGAGACAAAGTCTATCTACCTATGCTTCCATCTTGGCCAGAAGTCACCTCCTCTCTTTCTTTATGATCCTAGAAAACTCCATCCAGTCAGCAAATATCAGCTGAGAAATTTAAGATGTGGTACCCCTCCCAGAAATAATTATACTTCCATGAGACTAAGCATTCAATATATGCATGCAAACACACACACAAGATTTAGAACAGGGCTGAGCAGTGATGTATTGAGGCAAAGAGAGGCCTTTTAATATTATCTAAATCACACTGATGGACCCTGTCTTTTTCATAGAAATTCTCAGCTGACTCCTTCCTCTCTCTGCTCTCCCCTCCTCTGAATAATTCATAGCCATGATCTCTATTTCTATTCTTTGTTTTTGTAATATTACATATTTCTGTCAATTGCACAATATAGTTTTCTTGTTTGTGTGTTTCCTCATTGGCCTGTAAAAGCCTGTAGAGCAGAGCCTGATCCCCACCAGTCCCCCTTTTCCCCATCCTTATTGCAGAGTTCAATTCCCTACTCAAAAAAATATATTGCAAGCATTCCAGAGAAATCAAGGACCATCTTGAGAAATGTCAGTGAAATGCAGAATCTAGTCCATCTGTAAAATGCAGAACACAACATGAAATTGACAAGCAATTATCTGCTGAGTCAGTTTTCAATCCTTGATGTGTTGTTCTGTTTTCCACTTTTTATTCTTTAAATCTCTTGACAGTAGCTCCTCTTGACAATAAAATTATAAAGATCTTTATACATTGGATATCATTGGGATGATATCCAATGTTCTACCAAACTGAACTGGCAACTAAGCCTGAAAACCAGAACAATGAACAAATGTAAAGAAAGTTGCCAAAGGAAAAGAAATGGATCTGAACTAGAGAGTCTTAACTTCATAAGTTCTGGACCCTTTTGAGACTCTAAAAGCAGCAGCCAGCTCTCATGAAGCAAGTAAATGCATAAAGGCCCAAAATTTGGGGTGGAGGCCATGATCACAGACCTTCTGGAGTATCCAGGGATTGCTTAAGGGAAAATAACTCTAGTGAACTGTAGTCTATAGAGGAAAGCAGGAAATGGGCTCCAGGAGGATTCAACACATATTCCCTCTTTACAATTGGTTTCCAGTTCCTTGGGGCCTCCTGCTGTTGAGGAAAGGGAATGTGCAGGTTCAGGAAGGAGCTGCAGCTTGGAGCCATGCTTATCAGGGGGAATAGGAAGCAAAGGGGAAGGAAGAGAGGCAATGAGAAGTGTTGCTGGAATTCACAAAATTTTATGGCATAATGAGAATTTCTAAAAACTCAGCAAGTCTGAGTTAGCAACATTATTATACTGTCACCCAGACTGAACCTTCAAGCTGACAATTTGCTGTAAATTCTTTCACTTCCTTTTTTCTCTTTTCTGGAACCGTACATATTTTGCCTCAAGAGAAAAGGGTGTTGATATAAAAGAAGAAAAGGAAGGTATGTGTGTGCACACATACATGTGTGTGTGTTTAAATGAAGAAAACATTTGAAAATATATAAATACTGACATATATGGAAAGTTTCTTATTAGGTCAGTTAGGTGAGCATTTGGGGTCTTAAGATTTTTAGTGTTTGTTCCATTTGTGAGATTAGCATTATGCTTAGGAAACAGGAATGCATGAGCTTTACATCACTGAGGTCAATGTAGGCAGGAAGTACCCTATACCATTCTAAGTCACATGGCATCTTTTTTCCCTGCCTGTGGTGGGCCTCATGCTGGGACAATGATCTCAGGCACTAGCTTCTCGAATGGGATCTACACTCCAAAACAAGAGTCAAAGAGGACTGAGAAAAATAACCAATGCCTATAGTTAGTTAATCTTCTAAGTCTATGACCAGTCGGTTTACCTGTTTATTACCAGAATTTCAAATTTCAGCTCCATAAGACCAATTAGCTTAATTTCTTCCACAGCCAAGAGAGTGCCTCTAATCAAAGAATCCCAGGCTGCGGGTCCCAGCACAGCACAAAGGATGTCACTTGCAAGCCTAATTGTCATTGAGTCACACTCATTTTTGTCAGTAATTTTAACTTGCAATCTCTTAGATTTATAGTCATGGATCTAAAAGAGAGTGGGACATGCTGTAGAATGAAACTGCAACAGAAGCAGTGTGTTGGGAAGTGTACTGAATTTACAGTCAGGAGACCTGGAATTTTTGCTGAAACCTCCACTTAACTGGGCAAGTCCTGCCCCTCCCTGAGCCACAATGTCTTTATAAAACAAAGCAGGTAACATAACCATGTAAAGTGACCTCAGTATGTGCAATAGAAAGTGGTGGGGCCTCTGGCTTCAAATTAGTCCTATTAAGTACATTCAAGATCAAATTTTAAAATATTTTTACGTTTTTAAACTTTCAATTGGGAAATAATATTAGATGTGAAAACATGTGGCAAAAATAGTGCACAGGTACACCCATGTTCATAGCAGCATTATTCATAATAGCCAAAATGTGGGAGAAACCCAAATACCCAGTTGAATGGATAAATAAATGTGGAAAAAAATATATATATAATGGAATATTACCCAGCATTAAAAAGGAAAGGAATTCTGACAATACTACACCTGAGTGACCTTGAAGATATTTGGCTAATTGAAATAACCCAGTCACAAAAATAAAACATAATATGATTCCACTTATATGAAGTACCTAGAGTACTCAAATTCACAAAGACAGAAAGTAGAGTGATGATAGCCAGGGACTGAGGAAAGGAGAGAATGGTAAATTAGCATTTAATGGATACAGGGTTTAGTTTTGCAACACTGAACAAGTTCTGGAGTTGTATACTGGTAATGTTTGCACAACAAAGTGAATGTACTTCAATGCTTAATACACTTATTAAGTCCATTAATACTTAATACTTAATGGACTTAATACACTTAAAGCTGGTTAAAATGAAAAATTTTATATTATATACATTTTGCCACAATAAAAAGATTACTTTTTAAAAAAATTTATACAAATTCCCTGTATACCCTCTACCCTGCTTCCCCAAAGTTAACATCTTACATAAGTGTAGTATAATTACAAGAACCAGGAAAAATCATTGATATAATGCTATTAATTAATCCACAGACTTTGTTCACATTTTTTCAGACCCAGGATATACATTGCATTTAATTGTCATGTCTCCTGAGTCTCCTCCAATTTGGATAAGTTATGTAATCTTTGTCTTTTTTGAAGAGTACTGACCAGTTATGGGTTTGTCTGATGTTTCCTGCTGATTGAATACATTATGCATTTTTGGCAAGAAAATCACAAAGTGATGTTATATCCTTTTCAGTGCAATCACATACTGAGGCAGTTGATTTTGACATGTCTCATCACTGACAAGGTTAACTTACATTTGGTTAAGGTGGTCTCTGCCATGTTTCTCCACTATAAAGATATTTTTTCTCTTGTTTTATCATTGTACACTAATTTTATCATCCTTTGGTGATGCTTGTGAGACACAGTTATTAACAGGGTGTTTCCTAAATGGTGGCATTCAACTTTGATCATTAACTCTATGTATATTATGTTCCACTGTAAGGAAGAGTTTTCCTTTGCCTCCATTCAAATTTCATTTCTAAAAATAGGTAAAACAAGCCAGAATAATGTTCCTCCAGTATTCACTGACACTTGATAATACCAAGGTGATTTTCTAGTTTTAAAATTTCCCAGATTTATTTTGCCCTCCACAATAGGAAATAAAACTGCAAGTTCACACCACCTGACAGTGGTCAGAGGAACCAGTCTTTGGAGAGCAAAAGGTAGCACAGGTACATTTTCTTTCCTTCACCATTCATACCTCCATCCTTCTCTTTTTTTATCAAATATTGACATTACCCTAAGTATATCAGCAGGATTAAGTAGAGAAAACATTCAAGGACCACCGACTTGGAAAATATACATGAAATATTAATTTTTAATTTGTCCTAGAGAATGTGATTTTTGACAAACAGAACTAAATCACAAAAGCTACTGTGTTCTGAAAGATCTTTATTCACATACCAGACACCTGAATAAGTTTGGTATGTCCTATTGTGTGCATCCAGTACCTTACCCTCAGGTCTCTTCCTCTTATGCCAGGAATGTCCTTTAAGGGCTACTATCTGAACTTCTCCAAGCTGGACAAACAGAACTAATATTGTTGTAGAGTTTCAAGTTTGGACAGCCCTGAAAGCTGATGATATAAAACATTTTTTTCAGTCAGTCATTTGTTCCTGTTATCCACTGCTCAGTAACAAAACAACCATTTTATGAATCTCATGAGTTTGGAATCATAAATTTAGACAGGGCAAAGTAGGTATGGCTTATCTATGGTCTACATGGGCATTCAGTTGGGAAGATACAGTAGCTGAAGGATGATTAGAAAGTCTGAAGTCTGGAATCATCCAAGGTTCTTCATTTGTATATTTATCACCTGAAATGGGATGAGTTGAAGGCTTGGCCCAGCCAAGACTGTCAGCCAAACCTCAACACTTGGATCGCAATGTTGCTAGGGCTTTCTTATAACATAGTAGCCTTTAGGAGTAGTTGACCTTCTTAAATGGCAAGTCAGAACTTTAAGAGCAAGTACCTGGTGAACAAATAAAAGTCACATGACCTCTTGTGACACAGCTTTCGAAGACACATGGCATCACTTTCAACAAACCCTTAAATGAAGACGTCACATCCCCCAGATTGAAGAGTTGGAATCATGGACCTCATCTCTTGATGGATGAGAGGAGTGTCAAAAAACTTATGGCTAAATTCTTTTAAGTTATCACACCATTCAGAATAGAAACATCAGGAAAATATACACTTCGTAAAAAGGAAAAAGATTCTCTTTGTTTTTTTTTAATTTCAACACATATTTTTTATTGTTGTTCAGCTACAGTTGTTCCCATTCCCCTTGTCCCCAATGCTCACCTGCATGATGCAACCACCACTCCCAAAGACAATCCTCTCCTTATTGTCTTTGTCCATGGATTCTTTGTACATGTTCCCTTTCTTTCCTTCATTATCCCTCTCCCTTCACCCTTCTGGTCCTTGTCAGTTTGTTCTTTATTTCCATGCCTTTGGTTCTTTTTTTTCTCTTTTGTTTGTTTTGTTGATTAGGTTCCACTCATAGGTGAGATGATATGGTATTTGTCTTTCACTGTCTGGCTTATTTCACTTAGAATAAATAATATTTTATTGTTATTCAATTACAGTTGTCCCAATTTTTCTCCCTTTGCTTTCTTCCACCCAGCCCACACCCCACTCCCACAGTCAATCCCCACACTGTTGTTCATGTCCATGGGTCATTCATACACATTCTTTAACTAATCCCTTCCCTTTCTTTACACCATTATACACCTCCACCCACCCCTCCAGTCACTGTCAGACTGTTCCATGTTTCCATGACTCTGGTTCTATTTTGCTTATTAGTTTATTTTGTTCATTAGATTCCTCTTATAAGTGAAATCATATGGCATTTGTCTTTCACCACTTAGCTTATTTTACTTAGCATAATAGTCTCCAGTTCCATCCATGCTGTTGCAAAAGGTAGGAATGTTTTCTTTTTTAATCTATGTATTATTCCATTGTGTAAGTGTACCACAGTTTTTTAATCCACTCATCCACTGAGGGGTATTTAGGCTGTTTCCAAGTCTTGGCTATTGTAAATAGCACTGCTATAAACATAGGGGTTCATAAGCTCTTTTGAATTGGTGGCTCAGGATTCTTAGGGTATAGTCCCAGCAGTGGGATTGCTGAATCAAAAGGCAGTTCCATTTTTAGTTTTTTGAGGAAATCCCATAATGTTTTCCACAGTGGCTGCAGCAGCCTGTATTCCTACCAACAGTGCACTAGGGCTCCCTTTTCTCCACATCCCTGCCAGCACTTGCTATTTGTTGATTTGTTAATGATAGCCATTCTGACAGGTGTGAGGTGATATCTCATAGTGGTTTTAATTTGCAGCTCTCTGATGGCTAGTGATGTTGAGCATCCTTTCATACATCGATATGGGCCATCTGTATATTCTCTTTGGAGAAGTGTCTGTTCAGGTCCTTTGCCCATTTTATAATTGAATTGTTGGTCTTCCTGGTGTTGAGTCAGATGGGTTCTTTATATATTTTGGAGTTCAAACCCTTATCTGATGTATCATTGGAAAATATGTTCTCCCATTAGGTTGGTTCCCTTTTCATTTTGATGATGGCTTCTTCAGCCATGCAGAAACTTTTTAATTTAATGCAGCCCCATTTGTTTAGTCTTTCCTTTAGTTCCCTTGCCCAAGGAGATATATCAGCAAAAAATATTGCTATGTGGGATATCTGAAATTTTACTGTCTGTTTTCTTCCATGACTTTTATGCTATCATGACTTATATTTTAGTCATTTATCCACTTTTTATTTATTCTGGTGTATGGTGTAAGTTGGTCATCTAGTATCATTTTTTTTTCTATGTACCAGTCCAGTTCTTCCAACACCATTTATTGAAGGGACTGTCTTTATTCCATTGTATGTTCTTTCCTCCTTTGGCAAATATTAATTGACTGTAAAGACAGGAGTGTATTTGGGGGCTCTCTATTATGTTCCATTCATCTATGTGACTGTTCCTATGCTGGTACCAGACTGTTTTTATTACAGTGACCTTATAGTACAGTTTAATATCAGGTAGTGTGACTCTCCCTACTTTGTTCTTCTTTCTCAAGATTACTGAGGCTATTTTGGGATCATTTATGGTCCCATATAAATTTTTTAAATGTTTGTTCAGTCTGTGAAATATATCACTGGTATTTTAATAGGTAGTACATTGAATCTATCAATTGCTTTGGGTAGTATGGACATTTTGGTGATGTTAATTCTTCCAATACATGAACATGGTATATGCTTCAATTTATTTATATCGTCCTCAATTTCTTTCTTCAGTGTTTTATAGTTTTCTGAGTACAGGTCTTTTACTTCCTTGGTTAAACTTATTCCTAGGTAATTCATTTTTCATGGTACTATAGTAAATGGGATTTTTTATTAGTTTCTCTTTCTGATAATTCATTTTTTCTACAAAACTGCCATTAATTTCTGAACATTGACTTTGTGTACCACTACTTCACCAAATTCATTTATTAGGTCAAGTAGTTTTTTGGTTTGAGACTATAGAGTTTTCTATATGCACTATCATTTTGTCTGCAAATGACAGTTTTACTTCTTTCATTCCCATTAGGATGCTTTTCATTTCTGTTTCTTGCCTGATCACTGTGACTAGAACCTCCAATATTATTTTGAGTAATAATGGTGGTGAAAGCAATTTGTCTTTTTCATGACCAAAAGGGGAAAGATTTTAGTTTTTGTCTGTTGAGTATGATGTTGGCTACAAGTTTCTCATATATGGCCTTTATTATGTTGAGATATGCTCCTCCTATTCCAACTTTACTAAGTGTTTTTATCATAAATGGATGGTGGATTTTATCAAATGCTTTTTCAGCATCTATTGATATGATTATGTGATTTTGTACTTCTTTTTTTATGGTGTATTATGTTTATTGATTTGCAATATTGTGCCACCTATGTAACCCTGGAATTAATCCCGTTTGATCATGGTGTATGATCTTTTTTATGTATTGCTGGATCTGGATGCCAATGTTTTTTTGAGAATTTTAGCATCTATGTTCATCAAAGGTATTGGCTTGTAGTTTTCTACCTGTTGTGTCTTTGCCTGGTTTTGGAACTAGAATAATACTAGCTTCATAAAAAGAGTTTTGGAGTCTTACCTCATTTTGAATATTTTGGAAAAGTTTGAGAAGGAAAGGAGTTAGTTCTTCTTTAGATATTTGGTAAAATTCACCTATGAAGTCACCTGGTCCAGAGCATTTGTGTGCCAAGAGCATTTTTTAAATTATTGCTTCAATTTAACTAGTTATTATCAGTGTATTCAAGCTTTTTGCTTCTTATTGATTCAGTATGAGAAGATTGAATGTTTCTAGAAATTCATCATTTTCATCCATTTTGTTCAATTTCTTGACATATAGTTGTTCATAGTTATTCCTTGCAATCCTTTGTATTTCTGTGATATCAGTTGTAACTTCTCTTTCGTTGTTGATTTTATTTGTTTGGGTCCTCTCTCTTTTTTTGTAGTAGAATCTGGTTAAAGATTTGTTGATTTTTTTTTTTATTTTTTAAAAGAAACAGCTTCTGGATTTACTGATCCTTTGAATTTTTTTTAGTCTCTATGTCATTTAATTCAGCTCTGATCTTGATTATTTCCTTTCTTCTACTTGCTCTGAACTTTCTTTGTTGTTGTTCCTCTAGGTTTTGTAGATGTATGGCTAGGTTATTTATATGAAGTTTTTGTATCTTCTTTAGATAGGCCTAGATTGCTATGAACTTTTCTCTCAGGACTGCCTTTGCTTGTGTCCCACAGGTTTTGGGTTGTTGTGTGTTCATTTTCATTTGTTTCCAAATACTTTTTGATTTCTTCCTTGATCTCATGTTAACCCACTCATCAGACTCCATGTATCTGAATGTTTGTGAGTTTTTTTCCTTGAGGTTGATTTCTAATTTCAAGCCATTGTGGTCTGAAAAGATGCTTGTTATGATTTCAAATTTCTTAAATTTCCTGAGTCTTGTTTTGTGTCCTGCCATATGGTATATTTTTGAAAGTGTTCCATGTGTGTTTGAAAGAAATGTATATTTTACTTCTTTGGGTTAAAAAGTTCTGTATATGTCAATTAAGTCCATATGATCTAGAGTGGTATTCAATAACACAATATTTTTGTTGATTCTTTGTTTGGAAGATCTATCATTGTTGACAGTGGGCAATTAAAATCCCTTATAATGCTGTATTGCAGTTGATAACTTTCTTGAAATCCCCCAGGATTTTCCCTGTATGTTTATGTGCTTCTATGTTAGGTGTCTATATGCTTACAAGGGTTTTATCCACTTATTGGACTACTCTGTTAATCAGTATGTAGCACCTTCTTTGTCTCTTGTTAATAGCCTTTGTTTTGAAGTCTACTTTGTCTGTTATAAATATTGCTATCCCAATTTTTTTCATATCCATTTGCTTAGAATATTTTTTCCCATTCCTTCATTTTCAATATCTGTAGATCTTTTGTTCTGAGGTGGGTTTCTTCTACACAGCATATGTGCAGGTCATGTTTTCTTATCCATTCAGCTACCTTCTATCTTTTGATGCAGCATTTAATCCATTTACATTTAAGGTTATTATTGATAGGTATTTATTTGTTGCCATGTTTTCCTTTTGTACCTGTGTTCCTCTCTCTCTCTCTGTCTTTCTTCATCTTTTTAAAGAAGTACCTTTAACATCTCTTTCAATGCTTGTTTGGTAGAGATACACTCTTTTAGCGGTTTTTTTGTTTTTTGCTTTTGATTTTTTTGGGGGGGTGAGTCTGGGAAGCTCCTTATTTTGCCTTCAATTTCAATAAAAGCCTTGCTGATTAGAGTCCTCTTAGTTGCTTTTCAGGCCTTTGCTTTTCATTACTTGGAATATTTCTTCCCATTCCTTTCTGGCTTGTAGTGTTTCTTTTGAGAATTCAGCTGATAGCCTTATTGAAGGGCCCCTTTATGTTACTAGCTTTTTCTCCCTTTCTGCTTTTAAGACGGTCTCTTTGTCTTTAAATTTTGCCATTTGAATTATGATGTGCTTCTGAGTGGATCTCCTTCAGTTCATCTTGATTGGGACCCTCTGTGCTTCCTGGACTTGCATGATTTTTTCCCTACTAAGTTAGGGAAGTTTGTGTTATTACATTTTCAAAAAGGTTTTCTATCCCTTGCTCCTTTTCCTCCCCTTCTGGTAGCCCTATGATACAAATATTATTAGTTTCATGTTGTCCTGCAGCTCCCTTAAACTATCTTCAGTCTTTTTTTAATATGTTTTATTGATTATGCTATTACAGTTGTCCCATTTCCCCCCCTTCATTCCCCTCCACCCTGCATATGCTCTCCCACCCACATTCCCCCCCTTTAGTCCATGTCCATGTGTCATAAGTTCTTTACCTTCTATATTTCCCATACTATTCTTGCCTTCCCCCTGTCTATTTTCTACCTACCATCTATCTTACTTATTCTCTGTACCCTTTCCCCCTCTCTCCCACTCCCACTCCCCTGTTGCTAACCCCCCATGTGATCTCCATTTCTGTGGTTCTGTTCCAATTCTAGTTGTTTGATTACTTTGCTTTTGTTTTTGTTTTAGGTGTAGTTAATAATTCCGAGTTTGCTATCACTTTCCTATACATGTTTTTTATGTTATTTTTCTTAGATAAGTCCCTTTAAAATTTCATATAATAAGGACTTGGTGATGATAAACTCCTTGAACTTCACCTCATCTGAGAAGCACTTTATCTGCCCTTCCATTTAAATGAAACCTTTGCTGGATAGAGTAATCTTGGATGTAGGTCCTTGACTTTCATGACTTTGAATACTTCTTTCCAGCCTCTTCTTGCTTGCAAGGTTTCCTTTGAGAAATCAGCTGATAGTCTGATGGGCACTCCTTTGTAGGTTACTGTCTCCTTATCTCTTGCTGCTTCTAGGATTCTCTCCTTCATTTTTACCTTGGCTAATGTAATTATGATGTGCCTTGGTGTGTTCCTCCTTGGGTCCAACTTCTTTGGGACTCTCTGAGCTTCCTTGACTTCCTGAATGTCTATTTCCTTTGCCAGATGGGGGAAGTTCTCCTCTATTATTTGTTCAAATAACTTTTCTACTTGTTGCTCTTCCTCTTCCCCTTGTGGTACCCTTATACTTTGGATCTTGGAATGTTTAAAGATGTCCTGGAGGTTCCTAAGCCTCTCCCCACTTTTTTTGAATTCTTGTTTCTTCCTTCTTTTCTGTTTGATTGCTTCTTTCTCCCTTCTGGTCCACTCCATTGATTTGAGTCCTAGTTTTCTTCCCCTCACTATTGGTTCCCTGTGCATTTTCCTTCATTCCACTTAACATAGCCTTCATTTTTTCATCTAACTTGTGACCAAAATCAACCAATTCTGTGAGCATCCTGATCACCAGTGCTTTGAACTGTGCATCTGATAGGTAGGCTATCTCTTGGTCATTTAGTTGTATTTGCTGTTGAGCTTTGATCTGTTCTTCCGTTTGTGCCATTTTTGTGTGTGTTGTCAAACCGGTTATGTATGAGGGGCAGAGCCTTAGGTATTCACCAGGGCAGGGCAACCCAATTGCTGGGTTGTGACACTGTATGTGGGGGTAGGATCCGAGATGGAACAATGGTGCTTGCTCTGCTCTCTGTCAGATTTCAGTCCCTTCTGCTGCTTCCCCGAAGCAAACTGGGCCTTTCTGGTGCTAATTCCTGTGTGGGTGGGCTTGTGCACATTCTAGGACCCTGTGGGTCTCTCCACCGAACTCTCCTATGAGGCTGGCAGTATCTCCCTGCACCTCAACCCCCACAGGTGTTTTCAATCAGTGCCCCAAGACTCTATTTACCAGCGCTGGGACCCTGGGACTTCCCAGTCAACCAGCCTCCTTGCACGCAGTGCCTCACTTCACAATCGCCACCTCACTGGGTCTGTCCATTGCCACCCAGGCCCGGGGTCTGCCCATCACTGCCTGTGCACCCAGGGTCTGCCTGCTGTAGTCTTGCACACCTGGGATTCCTTACACACCCGGGATGCCTTACACACCTGGTGCCTCCAATTTTTGTGCCTCGACCCCTCTCTGCCTGATTGCCCAACTCTGCCCCAGCTACTGGTCTGAATGAAAATATTTTAACTCCTTGGTTGTCTAACTTCCATACAGTTCCATTTTCTGTCAGTTCTGGTTGTTATCTTGTTTCTAATTTGTTGCTGTTCTTATTTTGGTTGTGTGAAGAGGCACAGTGTGTCTACCTATACCTCTATCTTGGCCAGAAGTCTATCTTCAGTCTTTTTGAGTCATTTCATTTCATTGCTCAGTCTGGGTGTTTTTTGCTACTTTGTCCTCCAGCTTGCTGATTCAGTCCTCTGCTTCATCTAACCTGGTTTGTATTATTTCTAGTGTGTTCTTCATTTCAGATATTGTATTCTTAATTTCCTCCTTCCTCTTATTCATAGTTTCTATGTCTTTTTTCATGCTGGTGTTGTTCCTAGTAAGTTCCTTATAGCTTTCGTCGAGTTCTTTGTAGTTCTCACTGAGCTCCTTGAGCATCCACATAACTATTATTTTGAAATCTACATCTGATGGTTTGCTTGCCACAATTTCATTTAGCACTCTTCCTGGAGATTCCTTCTTTCTCTTCGATTGTGGTTGTTTCTTTGTCTCCCCATTTTAGGTGACTCTTTTTCTTTGTTTCTGCATATTAGATTGAGCTTCTTTGACTCCCTGTCTTTGTGGGGTGGTCTCTTGTGGTAGGAGACCTGTGGGACTCAGTGGTGTAGCCTATTTTATTTCCTGAGCTGCATGCTCTTGGGTTGCCCTTTATGCCATTTATATGGACTGTCTTGGGGTGACTGATTTTGTTTATTGTTGGGTATTCTTTGGTGGGTCCTTATCTCTGGCTGGCTGACTGAGAGTGACACCACCCACCACATCTTCTATGCTGTTGTACAGGTGCTGCTAGAACAAAACAAAACAATTCAGGACACAAAATCCACACCCACAAAAATATCCCACAAGCACACTATCAACAACAAATGAGCAAATATTAATAAAGGTGTAAAAAGATTAGGACTATTATAAGAAAGGGAAAATGAATATGAGATGACTAATGGAAAGAAAAATGATTTTGAGAGGGTAGAGGAGGAGAAATAATAAGAATAGGGAATAGAAACAAGGCAAAGAAAGAAATAAAAGAAAATTTATGTTGTAAATAAAAAGTGAGGGAAGAATGAAAAATTGAGTAAGAAAAGGGAAGAGTATAATATGAGATTTAAAAAAAATAAGAACAAAGTTGAAAAACACCCTCCACAGTAATATCAATAATGAATAAGCAAAGATTAATACAGAATGATCAAAGGGAATCAGAAGGAGAAAAGGGAAAAAATTATGACATGTCTAACAAGAGGAAAAGTGATTTTGAGACAATAGAGGGAGAAGAAATAAGAATGAGGAATGAAAACCAGGCTAAGAAACAAAAACAAAATTAAATTTAAAATGAAAAAAAAGGCAGAGAAAGGCAAAATAGAGTAGGAGAGGGGAACAGTAAAATTTGAGATTTGAAATACTACATGGTGGACATCCAGGAATAAAATTGAAGAAATGAAACAACAACCACTATATCAACAACCAGCAAGAAAAGATTAATAAGGCTGGAGAGAAAATAAAGGTATTAAAAGAAAGGAAAAAAGAATTCGAGATGACTAATGGCAAGAAAAATGGTTTTGAGAGGTCAAGGGAAGAGAAATTGTAAGATTACAAAATAGAAAAAAGTCATAGAAAGGGAAAAAATAAAATTTAAAACTAAAATAAGAAGAAAAAGGAAGAGGGAAAAATGGAATAAGAGAAGGAAGGAGTAAAATATGAGATATGAAATAAACTAAAATTAAAAAATAGTGAAATAATAGGAATAAACTTGAAGTAAAAGAAAAAATGTTAACAAGCTATGCAGGAGAAAAAATAATGCAAATAATGAAGACCACAGTGGAGTTCATCTCAGCAGAGTCTAGTGTTTCCCACTGTCTTCTCTTTCTGGATCTGCTCCTAGTAATGTAGATGATGTCCTTGTCTAGCCCTACACAGCCTGTTCAAGACTACAAGTTATCCACAGTCTGTGGCTGTCTCCTTCAAGCTTGGCTGGTCCCCAGTGTTCTACTCTGCTGGCTTTCAATCAGAACATGACCCAGGAGTGATTTATTTAATGACCCTAGAGCACTGCCAACAGAATGTCCACCTGCCTCCATAGGGGGCCTCTGGTGTGATTGGGAGGGTAGAATCCCTGGGTCACCCTTGGGGGTCACTGTTCAGTCTTCAGGGAAGATGGTGGGAGTGTTTCCCCATGACCCCACCAAGGGTCTTGGTCTGTCCCAGATTATTTCCAATAATGCATAGTTTCTGGTGAATTAGTTTTCTGTTTCCTATGAGGACCAATCTGTGTAAAAGGGGCAGCTCTTTCTTAGTCAGCACTGACATCAGCTTTGCATAAGAGCTGAGGCCTGGCAAAGCTCTGAACATTCCTTGTTGTGCCTGTCTCTAATCTCTCTGTTCCACTGGTGTCAGTGGATCAGGACCCAAGGAAGCAGCATGCCTTGTAGTGTCTGATAGAAGTTCAGAAAGGGCATTTTCAGAGTTTCTCCTTCCTTCTCCTATAGATGTTTGCCAAGCAGGAGGATCCTGAGCCTGGTCTCATTGAGCCACAGAACCCACAATCCCTCAGGAAGGGGTTGGGCATGCCTGCCTGTGAGAGGACCTGCCTGACTTCAAGAATCTCAGGCATTCAGCCCCTCGCCTTCCAGTCCTCAGCCTGCCACTCACAGGAAAATTAGGCCCAATCTCTCAGTTCTGCATAGCCCCCTGTTTACCAACTGTGTTGGGTTGGGTCCCACAGTCCCTTCAGCATGACACTTTCTGTTCTTCCTGTGCAGCTGGACTCAATGGGACTGAACTGTGCTTTCACTCTGGTTTCTTTGTTAGCAGAGCTGCTGCACATGTGCATGAGTACAGGGTCCCTGCTGAGTCTCACCTAAGCTCCTGTTTTAAAAAGAGTGTCTATGTGTCTCCCACACTGCAGCACCGAGCCCTGGTCCAGTTCTCCACTCACTCTACCTCCCCAAAAGGCACAAAATCTCTCTAAGTCAGGGCTGTCCACAGCCTGCCAGTGCCTCTGACAGTTTTAAGAGATACAGTTTCTGTCTGGAACTCTCTCGGTTGGCGCTATAGCTATGGGCATGTTGTTCACTGTGTTTGTAGCCTAAGTCTCCCAACTTTGTATACCCTTCCAAGTCTCTCCCAGTTAGCTTTGGTAGTTTCCCTGGGAGGGGAGAGAGCCACTAAGCTGCATTTTCTGTCTGTTCTCTCCTCTGCTCCTCTGCTTCAGGCACCTCGCACAAAGCATTTCTCCTTCAACTTATAAAATCTCTTCCTGGATGGTGTAAAGCATCATTTGTACTCCTTGGCTTCAAAAAGTCACATCAGCTTAGATTCCATTGATGGCTCAGGTCACTTGTCGGAAGATCAGCTGAAAATCCATGCCCAGAGCAAAAGCAAGTGGGCTCAGTTTCCACCTACTTGGCCACCATCTTCTGATCTCAGATTTTCTTTATATGAATACCTTTCTCTTTCTCCAGAAATTTCCTAAAACGTTTTTCAGATATTCCCTCAGATTGAAATAATTTCTTTTTTGCATTCCAAAGGCCTCTTGTCCATAAGACTGTTATAGCACATTGTGCTCTAATAATCAAAGTAGTAGTTAATGCTCATTGAATGCTCCCTATGTGTCAAGCATTATTTCAAATTCTTTCTATGCATTTATCACTTAATTCTCATGATGAAAATTAAGGGCTTTAAAAGTGAATAAACTGAAGTCCAGAAGGAAGAGTTAAATAATTTGCCAAAGGTCATACAGCTATTAACAGGAAGAACCAGAAATTAAATCAAGACAGTCTGACTTCAGAACTCATACTCTTAAGTCATTCTATCACAGAGTACCATTAATATGCTGCTGTGTGCAAATCTAATTTCCCTAGAGATTATGAGCTATTTGTAGGCTGAGGCCATTTCGTATTTATGTTTGTCTCTCTAGCACCAAATACATTGCCTGGGTTATGACAAGGAATAAAAAAATGCACAAAAGACACAAGCAGGCAATTCAAATAGGATAAATTAAAATGTCTCATAAATACATAAAAAGATCATCAAACTTTCAAAATGATCAAAGAAATCCAAATAAAATGTCATATATTGTCCAAATAAGCAAAAGTTAAAATGTCAATCAATAAATGTCAATCCAGTGTTGTTGAAAGTATAGGAAAGTGGATATTTTTGTTTCAACATATTTTTGGTTGTTCTTATACAACTTTATAGGAAAACCTTTTAGTAATATTTATCAAAATGCTAATGCATATCATCTACAACTGAGTGGTTGAATTTCTAGGATTGATCTTACAGGCAAACACTATTTTATGCATATAATGACATTTGCAAGTCTGTTCATCAGAACACTGTAACAATAGATTTATGAGATATAATTCATGGAGCAGAAAATTTTTCTTTTCAGAATGTATAATTTGGTAATTTTTATTATATTCAAAAAGTGTATAATCATTTCTATAATCTGGTCTAAATACAGAATGTTTTCATCACCCCCAAAAGAAACCCTATACCATTACTAATATCTCTTCATTTCTGCTTTCTCCCAGTCTCAAACAACCACTAATCTACTTTCTGTTTCTGTGGGTTGTTTGCCTATATTGCTGAATTGTTCTTTATATATTCCAATATGAGTCGCTTATCAGATACATGACTTCAAAATATTTTTATCTCATTCTGTGGTGTATATTTTACTTGTTTGCTGATTTCCCTTGAAGCACAAACATTCTTAACTTTATTGAATTTTAATGTATGTACTTTTTTCTTTTGTCCTTATGCTTTTGATGTCATATGTAAGGAATCAATGCCTAGCTCAAAGTCATAAAGATTTACTTCTCTTTTTTATTCTAAGTATGTTGTGGCTTTAGCACTTATATTTAGAGCTGCAAATTATTTTAAGTTAAATTTTGCACATGGTGTTAACACAGGGATCCACGACATAACACAACACAAAATCAGCCTCAACAAATTCAATAAAATTGAAATATATCAAGCATTTTCAGGCAAGGACCTGAAACTGGAAACCACTCTCAAGGAAAAAACTCAAAAACACTCAAACTCATGCCGATTAAATGTCATGTTATTAAACAATGAATGGGTTAATAATGACATAAAAGAGTAAGTTAAAAACTTTCTGGAAACAAATGAAAATGAATACTCAACAGTCAGAAACTTATGGGACACAATGAAGGCAGTCCTGAGAGGGAAGTTCACAACAATACAGGCCTAACTAAAACAGATAGAAACATTTCAAATAAACAACCTAACCCTATATCTACAAGAACAGAAGGAACAACAACAAAGACAACCCAGAGGGAGTAGAAGGAAGAAAATAACCAAGGTCAGAGCAGAATTAAATGGCATACAGACAAAAACAACAATACAAAGGATCAATAAATCCAGGAGCTGGTACTTTGAAAAGATAAACAAAATCAACAAGCCTTTAGGCAGACTCATCAAGAAAAAAAGAGGACCCAAATAAACACAATCAGAAATGAAAGAGGAGAAATTACAACTGATGCCACAGAGATACAAAGGATTGTAAGAATTACTATGAACACCTACATGCCAAGAAATTTTGAAACTAGGTTGAAATGGACAAATTTTTAGAAAAATATAATCTCCCAAAACTGAATGAAGAAGAAGCAGGAAGCCTGAATAGACTGATAACAGCTGATGGAATTGAAGTAATAATCAAAAAACTCCCAACACACAAATCCCTGCACTGGGTGGATTCACAGGAGAATTTTACAAAACATTTAAGGAACAGGTAACCCCTTTCCTTTTCAGATTATTCCAAAAAATCTAAGAAGACGAAAGACTCCCAAACTCTTTTTAGGAAACCAGCATCATCCTAATCCCAAACCCAGATAAAGACACATCAAAGAAAGAAAACTACAGGCCAATTTCACTGATGAACATAGACACTAAAATTTTCAACAAAATATTGGCAAACTGCATCCAGCAATATATTAAAAAGATCATATACCATGATCAAGTGGGATTCATCCCAGGGATACAAGAATGGTACAATATTCATGAATCAATAAACATAAATATATCACATAAACAAAAGGAAACACAAAAATCACATGCTCATATCAATAGATGCATAAAAATCATTTGATAAGGTGCAGTGCCCATTTATGATAAAAAAAAAACTCAGCAAAGTGGGAATAGAGGGAGCATTACTGAACATGATAAAGGCCATATATGAGAACTCTAGAGCCAAAATCATATTCAATGGACAAAAACTAAAAGCTTTCCCACTAATATCAGGAACAAGACCAGGACTTCCACTTTCACCACTTCTATTCAATATAGTATTAGAAGTCCTAGCCACAGCAATCAGACAGAAACAGAAATAAAAGTCATCCAAATTGGAAAGAAGGAAATAAAACTGTCACTGTTTTCAGATGACAGGATAGTAGTGTACATAAAAAACCCTATAGACTCCACCAAAAAACGACTTGACCTGATAAACAAATTTGGCAAAACAGTAGAATTCAAAGTGAATATCCAGAAATTGAAGGCATTTTTATACACTAACAATGAAAGATAAGAATCAGAAATCAGAAAAAAAATCCCATTTGCTATAGCAAAAAGAAAAATAAAGTACCTAGATAAACCTTACCAAGGAAGTGAAAGGCCTGTACTCAGAAAACTACACAACACTGAAGAAAGAAATTAAGGAAGACACAAATAAATGGAAACATGTACCATGTTCATGGATCAGAAGAATTAATGTCATCAAAATGTCCTTACTACCCAAAGCTATTTGTAGATTCAATGCAATACCTATTAAAGTACCAATGGCATATTTCACAGATATAGAACAAACACTGCAAAAATTTATGTGAATCCATAAAGGACCCCAAATAGCTGCAGCAATTTTGAGAAAGAAGAACAAAGTGGGGGGATCACAATACCTGATATCAAACTGTATTACAAAGCCATAGTAATCAAAACAGCCTGGTGCTGGCATAAGAACAGACACTTAGACCAATAGAACAAAATAGAGAGCCAAGAAATAAACCCAAGTCTCTATGGTCAATTAATATTTGACACAGGGGACAGCAGCATAAAATGGAGTAAAAGTAGCCTCTTCAACAAATGGTGTTGGGAGAGCTGGACAACTACATGCAATAAAATGAAACTCGAGCACCAACTTATACCATACACAAAAATAAGTTCAAAGTGGATAAAAGATTTAAATATAAGCCATGACACTATTAAAATCCTAGAGGAGAACATAGGCAGGAAAATCTCAGATCTTCCATGGAGAAATATTTTCACTGATATGTCCCCTAGAGCAAGGGACATAAAGGAAAGAATAAAAAAATGGGACCTCATCAAAATAAAAACCTTCCACACACTAAAGAAAACAACATTAAAATGAAAAGGGAACCAATCATATGGAAAAACATATTTGCAAATGAGACCTTGGACAAGGGTTTGGTCTCCAAAACATTTAAAGAACTCACAAGACTGCACTCCAAGAAGACAAACAACCCAATTAAAAATGAGCACAGGACCTGAACTGACAGTTCTCTATGAAGGACAATCAGAGGGCCCAGAGACATATAAAGGATGCTCAACAGCACTAGCTACCAGAGAGATACAAATTAAAACCACAATGAATACCACTTCTCTTCACCAGTGAGAATGGTCATCATAAAGAAATCAACAAACAACGAGTGCTGGAGAGGTTGTGGAGAAAAGGGAACCCTAGTGCCCTGTAGGTGGGAATGCAGACTATTATAGCTACTGTGGAAAACAGTATGGAATTTTCTCAGAAAACTAAAAATGGAACTTCCTTTTGACCTAGCAATTCCACTGCTGGTATTATACCCTAAGAATCCTGAAACACCAATTCAAAAGAACCTAGGCACCCCAATGTTCATAGCAGCACAATTTACAATAGCCAAGTGCTGGAAACAACCTAAGTGCCCATCAGTAAATGAGTGGATCAAGAAACTGCTGTACATTTACTCAATGGAATTCTATGCAGCTGAAAGATACAAGGAACTCCTGCCTTTTGTGGCAGCATGAATGGAACTGGAAAGTGTAATGCTGAGTGAAATAAGCCAGATGGTGAAAGGCAAATACCATATGATCTCACCTATAATTGTAACCTAATCAACAAAACAAACAAGTACACAAAATATAACCAGAGACATTGAAATAAGAACAAATTGACAGTAACCAGAGAGGAGCAGGGAGAGGGAATAATGGGGGGGAGGGTGGAAACAAGGGGAGGTCCATCAAGAAACATGTATAAAGGACACATGGTCAAAGCCAAAAGTGGTAGTTTTGAGGATGGGAGGCAGGGATGTGTGGGGTAGGTTGCTTGGTAGGGTGAAAATGGAGACAACTGTACTTGAACAACAATTTAAAAAATGAAAAACAACCCAACAGGGATCCAAAGTAATTCTTCTTCATGTTGACATCCAGTTATTGAAGCACTATTTATTGAAAAGACTATTCTTTCCCATTGAATTCTCATAGTACCCATGTTAAAATTAACTTAGCCTAACTGGATTTTTATAAACTGTTTCTGGACTCCTAATTTTATTCCATTGAACTATATGCCTTTCCGTATGCCAGAACCATACCGTTGTGATTACTATGTCTTTGTAGTTAGTTTTAAAATTGGAAGGGTGAGTCCTCCAACTTTGTCCTCCGTTTTCATATTCTTGGTCCTTTGTAGTTCCATATGATTTTTAGAATCAACTAAAATAGGGTGTATCACCATCTTAAAAATCCATAAACATAAGATGTTTTTCCATTTATTTAGATCTTCTTTAATGTCTTTCAATAATGTTTTGTTCTTTTCAGTGTACAAATCTTCTACTCCTTTCATTAAGTTTATTCCTGAATATTTTATTTATTTGATGTTATTATAAATGAAATTGTTTTTTTATTCTATTCTTGGATTGGTCATTTCTAGCATATAGAAAAACAATTTTTGTATCTTAATTTTAAATCTGGCCACCATGCTAAACTGATTTGATAATTCTAAGGTTTTTGTAGGTTTCTCAGGAATTTTTATGAACAAAATGATGTCTTTTGCAAATAAAGGTAATTTTTCTTCCTTTTCAAACCCGATGCATTTACTTCCCTTTTTCTGCCTAACTGTCCTGGTAAGAATCTCCAGCACATTGTTGAATATAAATGGCAAAAACAGACATATTTGTCTTGCTCTGATCTTATGGGGAAAGGATTTAGCCTTTCACTATTAAAAATCTTAGCTGTGGATTTTGGAGTACATTTATTAGATAGATGATATTCCCTTCCATTCTGTGTTTTTGATTTTTTATTATAAAAGTGCTAGATTTTGTCAGATGTTTTTCCTGTATTTATTGAGATAACCATGCGTGTTTTTTTTAATTCTGTTCACATGGTTATTACATTCATTGATTTTCAACTGAAACAACTTTGCACCCCTGGGATAAATTCCCATAGGTCATGGTACATAATCCTCCTTATATGTTGCTGAATTCAGTTTGCTAGTATTTTGATGAGAACTTGGGGGACTATGTTTATAAGGGACAGTCTATAATTTTATTTTCTTATTATATGTTTGTCTGGTTCTTCTATCAGAGTAATACTAGCCTCAGTGAATGAACTGGGAAGTGTTCCTTCATCTTCCATTTTTTGGAAGATTTTCTGAGGAATTAGTGTAAGTTCTGTCAATATTTGTTAGACTTCACTGCTAGTCATTTGGGCCTGGGTTTTATTTTCTAGAAAGTATTTAAATTACTAATTCAATTTCTTTAGTTATTCAAATTTCCTGTACTTCTTAAATCTATTTTGGAAATTTACACCTTTCTAGGAATTTATCTATTTCACCAAGTTTATCTATCTTATTGTATACAATTATTTGTGGTATTCCCTAAAGTACTTCTGTAAGTGGGTAGTAATGTCTCCTCTTTCATTACTAATTTTACTCACTCGAGTCTTCTCTCTTTTTGGGCTAATATAATTTCTCTATTCCCTTCCTGCTGTTTGCTTTGAATTTAGTTTGCTCTTCTTTTTCTAGTTTCAAACATTCAAAATCAGGTTAGTGAGTTGAGATATTTTTAATGAGTATTTATAGTGATTAGCTTCTCTTTAAGCATTATTTTAACTGCATTTTATAAGTCTTTGAATCTGTGTTTTTGTTTCATTCAACTCAAAGTATTGTTTAGTGTGATTTCTTCTTTGATTTATTGATTATGTAAGAGTATGTTGTTTAATTTTTACATATTTCTGAATTTCCCAGTTAATCTATTAATTTTAATGTAACTAGAAATTATGAGTACATAACATAGTTTGTCTTAATTTACTTATTTTAAAATTATTGAGGATTGTCTTATGGCCTAAAGTATGATATATTCTAAAAAGCATTCCACAAGTAGTTGAGTAGAATATGTGTTCTGATGTCATTGGGTGACATGTTCTATAGACATCCATTAAGTCTAATTGGTCTATAGTTTTTTTTAAGTATTCAACTTAACTTTTGATCTGTCTATTTTTCCATACATTATCAAAAATGAGTGAATGTCTTCAATTATTATTTTTAAAATGTTATATTTTTTGCTTCAATTATGTCAGTTTTTGTTTCATGTATCTGGAGGCTTTGTTGCCAGGTGCATATACATTTATATTTCTTTGTCTCTATTATGGATTAACCTTTTATTCAGCATAAAAAGTCATTCTTGTCTATAGTAACAGTGTTTAGCTTCAAATTATTTTTGTCAAATATGTTTTTAGTCAGTCCTTTCTTATTGTTACTGTTTGTACAGTATATATATTTTTATATTCCTTTACTTTCAACCTGCTTATATATTTGAATCTAAAGTGTATCTCTTGCAAATAGCAGACAGTTGAATAATGAGGTTGAGTTCTTTCATAAATTCTCTCAATCTCTGTTTTTGATTAGAATTTCAATCCATCTACATTTGATGAAGTAAAATTTACACTTGCCATTTCATTATGATCTTTCTATATGTTCTGCACATTTTTTTCCTCTATTACTCAATAATTGCTATTTTGTATTAGATATTTTAGTTTACCATTTTAAGTACTTCATTATTTTATTTTATTTTTTTAATTAATTATTTTTTTTTTTAGAGATGGAAGGGAGAGAGAGAGAGAGAGAGAAACATCAATGTGCGGTTTCTGGGGGGTTATGGCCTGCAACCCAGGCATGTACCCTGGCTGGGAATCGAACCTGGGACACTTTGGTTCCCAGCCCGCGCTCAATCCACTGAGCTACGCCAGCCAGGGCAATTTTATTATATTTTAGTTGTTATTCTTGGATTACAACTAACATTATAAACAATTTAGTTCAAAAGTATAGAAAAGTATACTTAATTTCAAAAGTATATAAAAACTTTACTCCAATATAGCTATGTTCCCTTTCTTCCTTCTTGTGAAATTATTGTACAAATTGTATATTTATACATTAAAAAACCCATAAACACAGTTTTATTGCTTTATGCAGTTATATTTTAAGTCATATAGAAGGAAACAAATTGCTACGAACAAAAATGCATTACCTTTCTTTTGTATTTACCTATTTATTGACCTTTACTAGTGCTCTTTATTTCTTTTTGTGGATCCACATTAATATCTAGTGTTCTTCCCTTTTAGTCCAAAGAACTGCCAGTAGCACTCCCACCAGGGTAGATATATAGCAATGAATCCTCTCAGTTTCTTATTTTTCCAAGAATGTATAAATTTCTTCTTAATTTTTGAAAGATAGTTTTGCTAAATACAGAATTCCTTTTAAAACATTATTATTTATTCATTTTTAGAGAAGGGAAGGGAGGAAGAGAGGGAAATATCAATGTGTGGTTGTCTTTCATGCACCCTCCACTGGGGTCTGGCCCACAACCTAGGAATGTTCCCTAGACTAGGAATCAAACCAGCGACTCTTGGTTTGCAGGCTGGTGTTCAATTCACTGAGCCACACCAGCCAGGGCTAAATATGGAATTTTTTATTGACGATGTTTTCTTTCAGCATTTTGAATAAGTTGCTTAGCTGCCTTCTGACTTGTATAGCTTCAGATTAAAAGTCATTGTTAGTCTTAATGAATATCACATATATTTTCTCTTACTGTGCTGCTTTCAAGATTTTCTCTCTAGTTTTACTTTTGAAAGTTTGACTGTGACATGTATAGTTGCACATCTCTCTGATTTTATCCTACCTTGAATTTTTTGAGATTAGGTATGCATATTAATTTCATAAAATGCATATTTAATTTTTGATTTTTAATAAAATTCATAAAATTAGAAATGTTTTCTGCCATTATTACTTTTATATTCATTTGGCTCTTTTCTTTTTCTTTTCATTCTGATATTCACATTATATTTATGTCAGTATCCTTAATAGTGTCCCACAAAACTTAATTTTCTTTGACCTTTTTTCATTCTGTTCCTCAAACTGAGTAATCTCAATTGACCTACCTTTATGTTTGCTGATTCTTTCTTCTGCCCACTCAAATCTACTATACAGACCCTTTGTTTAAAAATTTATTTCAGACAGTATTTTGAGGCTTCTGGCCAAGATGGAGGTATGGGTAGATACATTGTGCCTCCTTGCACAACCAAAAGAAGGACAACAACAAATTTAAAACAAAAAACAACCAGAACTGCCAGAAAACCAAACTGTATGGAAATCCAACAACCAAGAACTTAAAGAAGAAACATTCATCCAAGAGGGGTGGAGACAGGCAGCTGGGGTGGAGAATACTCGCAGAAAGTCAGTGGCTGGTGAATGGGGCGGTCTTACATTTATGTGGGAATAAATCAGAAGGACCAAGCAGGGAGCAAAATAGACTGCTAAACCCAGGGTCCCAGCAGAGGGAAATAAAGCTTCAAAACCTCTGACTGGAAAAACATGTGGGAGTTGCAGTTTCAGGAGGAACTCCCAGTTTCACAGGACAGTTTGTTGGAGAGACTCACAGGGTCCTAGAACATACACAAGCCCACATACCTGGAAGTCAGCACCAAAAAGGCTCAATTTGCTTGTGGGTAGCAGAGGAAGAGACTGAAAGCCAGCTGAGAGTCAAGCAGGCATCATTGTGTCCTCTCAAACCCCTCCCCCACATACAGTGCCACAAAGCAGGGAGGTGGTTCGCCCCACTCTGGCGAATACCTAAGGCTCCACCCCTTACTACATAACAGCTGTGCCAAGACAAAAAAATAGCCCACGTGAAAGAACAGATCAAAGCTCCGGAAAAAATACAACTAAGCAATGAAGAGATAGTCAATGTATTAGATACAGAGTTAAAAACACTGGTAATCAGGATGCTCACAGAAATGATTGAATATGATCACAAAATAGAGGAAAAAGTGAAGGCTATGCAAAGTAAAGTAAAAGAAAGTGAACAGGGAACTAACAGTGAAAGAAAGGAAATGATTTGGGACTCAAATCAGCAATTTGGACCAGAAGGAAGAAATACACATTCAACCAGAACAGAATGAAGAAACAAGAATTCAAAAAGTGAGAAGAGGCTTAGGAACCTCTGGGACAACTGTAAACATTCCAACATCTGAATTATAGGGGTACCAGAAGGAGAAGACAAGGAGCAAGAAATTGAAAACTTATTTGAAAAAAATGATGAAGAACTTCCCTAATCTGGCAAAAAATTAGACTTCCAGGAAGTCCAGGAAACTCAGAGAGTCCCAAAGAAGTTGGACCCAAGGAGGAA
Source organism: Phyllostomus discolor (assembly GCF_004126475.2). Lineage (NCBI taxonomy): Eukaryota > Metazoa > Chordata > Mammalia > Chiroptera > Phyllostomidae > Phyllostomus > Phyllostomus discolor. Next base: position 68,367,135 of record NC_040911.2, on the reverse strand, counting down.
CACACCAAGGCACATCATAATTACATTAGTCAAGGTAAAAATGAAGGAGAGAATCCTAGAGATAAGGAGACAGTAACCTACAAAGGAGTTCCCATCAGACTGTCAGCTGATTTCTCAGAAGAAACCTTGCAGGCAAGAAGGGGCTGGAAAGAAGTATTTAAAGTCATGAAAGGCAAGGACCTCCATCCAAGATTACTGTATCCAGCAAAGCTATCACTTAGGATGGAAGGGCAGATAAAGTGCTTCCCAGATAAGGTCAAGCTAAAGGAGTTCATCATCACCCAGCCCTTATCTAAGAAAAGAAGAAGCTCAAAAATATGAACAGTACAATGACAACAGATTCAAACCTATCAACAAACAAACTTAAAAAAAGAAAAGAAAAGCATACTAAGTAAACAACTAGAACAGGAACAGATTGACAGAAATGGAGATCACATGGAGGGTTATCAGTAGGGAGTGGGTGGGGGGGAGAATGTGGGAATAGGTACAGAGAATGGGAAGCATATTTGGTAGGTACAAAATAGACAAGGGGAGGTTAAGAATAGTAAAGGAAATGTAGAAGCTAAAGAATTTATACATATGACCCGTGGACATGAACTAAGGGGGAGGGAATGCTGGTGGGAGTGTGGGCTCAGGGCAGAGGGGAATAAAGAGGGGAAAATGGGATAACTGTAACAGCATAACAACTGTACTTAAACAACAATAAAATAATTTTTTTTAAGTTATTAAATAGGAAATACTGAGGTGACATGGAAAGGAAGTATTTTACTTTTCCATATCATTCACTATTTATTTTTTATTTCAACAATCATTTATTGTGTTATCTGTATGCCAGACATGTGCCACAAGGCATGCAATAATTAAAAATAAATTAAAACTTTAAAAAATAATAATTTATTTCAGTTTTGTACTTTTACCTCTAAAATTTCTATTTGGTTCCTTTTAAATAATATCTGCCTCTTTATTAATAAGCTCTATTTGCTAAGATATCATTCTAACACTTTCCTTCTTTTTAGACATGGGTCCTTTAGTTCTTTGAATGCATTTATAATAGCTGATTTAAAGTGTTTGTCTAGTAAACCCAATATCTGAGCTTCCTCAGTTTGTCCCAACTGCTTTTTTTCCATCTCTATGGATCATATGTTTATGTTTTTCTGTGTGTCTCATAATCTTTTTGGAAAACCAAGCATTTCAATAATATAATGTGACAACTCTGGAAACTGGAATCACTCTTTCTGTAGCGGGGGTATGTGTGTATGTGAGTATGTGTGTGTAGTGTTTGGGTTTACAGTTTTTGCTACTGTTGCTGTTGCTATATTTTGTTTTTGTATTGTTTTGTTTTGTTAGTGACTTCTTATAATGTACAACTGAATCTCCACTTGTTAGCTTTGTGGTCAGATAATGGTTGAATTGAGATTACCTTAAAGACTGAATCAATAATATATCTTTTACTTTTTGATAAGTGTCTCTGTGTATATATTAGAGAATGTTTGACCTAAAAATCTCAAATTTGCCCCCATTTACATTAGTAAATCCTTAGCTTCAAAGCATCCACACCCATTTCTGTTTTCTTCCAAAACACAGGTGGCAAAATGCATGCCTAAAAATTTCAATAGCAAATATTTTGCTATTTGGTTGAGGGACCGCTCTGGAAGTCTGATGAAAACCATATCTCAAATCTCCAGAAAAATAAGTATAAGTCCATGGTTTGGGCTATAATTTTTTTTAAAGATTTTATTTACTTATTTTTAGACAGAGGGGAAGGGAGGGAAGAAGAGAGGGAGAGAAATATCAATGTATGGTTACTTCTCACATGCTCCCTACTGGGTACCTGGCCTGCCACCCAGGCTTGTGCCCTGACTGGGAATCAAACCAGTCACCCTTTGGTTTGTAAGCCCATACTCAGGCCACTGAGCCATACCAGCCAGGATTGGCTATAATTTTTAAGAGTTCAATTAAGGTTCAATTTAAGGTTAAATTAATCAGATTAAGAACTACAAACAACATACTTTTATAAATATGTACATATATGGGAAGGGAAAAGATCTGGGAATGTTGAAGTTCCATTTTCATACAGGAAAAGAAAACTATATCCCTAGAGGGGAAATTACTTGCCAAAAGTTAGATGGTAACATACATGAGCCACATTCAGGTCTCCTGACTCTTAGGTTAAGACTCTTCTCACCAAGTTGCCTTGAATCATAGAACCAATGATAGTTCTCTTTAGGTTCTCCTAGATTTTTACAGTCCCTGAGCCACAGATAAGCTCTCACTATTGTGCTTTCTCCAACTTGCTCTGACACATATATCTAATTCCAATGAACTTTAGGAAAGGGAGATATAGGGAAACCTGTCGTCTAACATGTACTAACTAGATTTATATGCTTACACTGTGTCCAGCATGATGAGAGACATCAAGTGGTCACAGAGAAAGTCCAAAATATAGGACAGACAATCCAGCTTGAAGACAGGACTAGGTCACAACAAAATGCTGGAGCAACCCAATATGGAGTCCAAGAGAGGAGAAAGGAGAAGTTGGTATGGATATGAATATAAGACAAGGCCTCATGGAGGAAAAGAAGAAATTAAAAGATGGATAGAAACTAAGGAAATAGAAGAAAGAATAGAAGGTATTAGTGGAGAGGAAGGGGAATGGGCACTGTATAATAAAAAGCAGAGAAAAAGGAAGAAGTACAGTGATAAACAAATAGAGAATCAAGTCTGACAGGGAGTTGTCAGTGATTTTCTCATATACATTTCTATCATATGGAGCATCAACATGCAGCTCCAGCTTTGGTGTTCTTGTTCTGAAACCACCTCCTGAAGCTAATGATGTCATATGTCTTTTTGACTCTTCACAGATCCCCTTTGCTGAAGGCTTCTACCACTTTTATCACAATGGTCTCGTAAAGGCCAAGAGAAGACGCAGCCTACACCACAAACAGCAGCTGGAAAGAGATCCTAGGGTGAGTTTTCCTGGCAACCTACCTTTCAACTTCTGCTACCATGTGCAGGCTCATCAGGGGAGTATAAAAGAGGATAGGCAGGAAATTTTGAAGTCATTCAACGTATTGAGATGGGCCAAATAGATCCTTGGCAGAGTGGCACCAGAGACTCTCCACTCCTCTATCTTGTGTATTATTGAAAATAAATGTACAATTTATAGAGATTGGAGAGGAGTAAACAAGGACCCGCCCTTTACTGGTTGTCTTCTCTTACATCATAGTATGAGAATTTCTCATTGCCTGGGAATGTGTTTGGGCCTCTGATGGATGAAAAGACAACAAGCAATTTAAAGAATCATCTTATAGAAAGTTTCTACTGGTGAATCCACATGCTCCTAGGAAGTTGTCATGCCCCATAGTATGAATGGGAAGATGAGTAGGCCAGCAAATGACCAGTTCACAATTGGCAGTGGACTTCTCAGTGTCCATGCATGGTTGCAATTATGAGAGCATCTCAGCTCCTCTTCTCCCCTTCAATTTCTCACACTGATGTAATTTATCACCATATTTCAACTGTCTTCCTAATGTTTGTGAACCTCATTTTTTTTACCTCTGATATTTACCTTGGTTTTAGATTCCAGGTTTCATTTCCCCCTAGCAGCTTAAACTCAACTTTCCTGCAACCAAATTTATTACCTCAGCTGCAAAATGGCAACTTTTTCAGTGTTCTCACTCCCCAATTTCAGAATGGAATCCTTGTTCATCACTGAAGGCTTCCTCTTCAAATTTTGTTGTCATCCTATATATTTACTTACTTTTTCAATTGGATACATTCTGATTTTCCTTATGCAATTCACTAAGAGGAAAATTAATAATCTAGACAAGTTGCTCTCTATACATTGAAGCATTGAAGACACATAACTTCTTTACCAGGACTCTTGAAGGAAAGTGGATGTAAAGAGGGTCAGATGTTTGAGTATGGGATTTACACGTCAGACTCCTTTTGAGCTGATGGAATTTGTAAACTCATTTTTGTGGGGTTCTTCCTGTGAATATTGACTAGTTTTAGTTTGGGCTTTAATTAGCAATGTAGATAAAACAGGCTTCCCAGCAGATCACCAACTCACAAGTCACAGACAGTTTTTCTTTAATTCCTCAACCCAGGGAATCACACATTCCCTGTAGTGGAATTTTCCTCTAAGAAGCCACTTTATCTTTGCCTTCAGGATAGTATCCAAGCTGCCTGTACTGCCAGGAAATGCCAAACACTCTCAAAGGGTCTGTTGTAAAAGCTGGAACCACTCTCTAAGGGAGAATCTCTCTTTTCTGTGTTATAGCAACCTTAGCTCTGACTGTTCCATTTCAGGGCCCATGGATGCCCTTACGAAGCTCATGGACAGGGATCCTGCCTTTCTCTTCTGTGGATCCATGGTGGGCAACAGTACATAAAGATCACTATGGTACACTATGACACTGGTTTTCCCTGCACTTCATCCTGATCTTACCTTTTATGGCCAATTGTTTTGCTTTTACTTGTATATTTTAAGTCCCATTGGTTTGCCTTCTTTCATGATTAAAGATGTTGCCCCAAAATCACTCAGAGAGTAAGATATAAAAGAAAACGAAGCTGAAGATTCTTGAAAGGCTTGGGCTGGGAAAGAGAACTGAGGAACAACAAAGCTAAGAAGTCATTGTTTGGTACAGAGAGATTTCTTGGGATTGGTAGGCTAAGGTTTTCTTGTTCTTGTACTCACTTGAAATGTTTTTTGATATACTGATTCTTGAAGTGTAGAATGATGTTTCCAAAAGAGAAGAAAATAAGGTACACTGAACAGTAAGAAATGAGATCATGCATTGTTGATTCTAATTGTTTGTCTTTCTCCTCAAAATATTATCTACTTTAACCAAAAGGGGTGTCCCTTCATTGCCATTATAAGGGTCCTGGTAGCTCTCTGCCTCTACCTAGTAGGAGTACCAACAAAAGATAGCAGGGAAACCAAATATCATAAATCTGTATTTTTTTCTCTATCTTATCATCAAGGTTAAAGGCCAAGGCTGTTGCCAATAAAGTCAGTCTAAGAAAAAAAACATAAAATCTCAAAATTTTTTTGTAAAAAAAAAAACACTTCCATTGTTGACTGTCTTGTTTTAAGTTAGATTAAGGCCTGAGTTTTTCCTGCATAATATTCTCATGGTCATCTGAATTTGGTATCAGCTGATAGCAAAACACAGGGGTGACTATTGATAAGCAAAAAACATTAACTATGAACAGTGCAAGAATATCAATGTGAGGACAAAAGGGCAAATATGTCAAGCATTAGAATACCTCAAATTTTGGATTCTCAAGCACATTCAAATAGGTTACAAAAAAAATAAATAAATAGAAGTGTAGAGAGAAAAGGGGAAGGACCAGGTAGCCAGAAAAGATTATGATCCAGGCTTGTTTCTTACATAGATGTTGCAAGTTACATGTCATAAATCAAGATCTTAAAAGCAAGTTGTCCTATCATTCTCTGAAATGTGTTGTCTTCTAGACCTACAGACTTTAAACATGTTGCCAGCACCAGGTTCCTTCTTCCTCCTATCTCTGCATTACTTCTTGGCCTCTTCTTGGACTGTCCTCCAAGTTGTGAAGAACAAGAAACCATGCACATAGAGCAGGAGAACTGAGCTGTTACCAGCTCTTAGGGCTGAATCCACCTAGGTAGCTTTTTAGCCAAATAACCACTAAGGTCTGCTACCAACCCAAGAAATAAAGAATAAAAAAGTAGAGAACCAAGTCTGCTTTTGGTTTTGCTCTAACTTCAGAATAGAAATTTCAAGAATGTTTGTCCCTCATTCAGCAACTAATTTTTATGTCTAAGGAAAACAAGAGAAAGACTATTAAAAAAAATTAAATGTGCTTTTTGTCCAGGCCAATAAAGTGCTGCTTTTGGTATATCTATATTTGTTCATCAGTATACCAGGCAATAGAGAAAATAGATTCTGATGTACACTGTTTTAAAGGTGTTCATTTGCCTTTCCATTTCTTTCTGCCAAAAGGATTAGCAGAATCCTTGAACAGCAACATTTAAATGCTAAAAAAAAATTTATGTCTTATTTATTTCTGGATATGTTTGTATAATGCAATTCCAAGTACATAGTAGATTAATAATTTTTCCTCAGGGTTTTAATTCATGGAATAGTAGTATTTTTCTCATCTTATATTTTTATCCCTATTGTAAAATGTGCATTTATTAGGAAACAGAAGTATAGCTTTCTCTTGAGCTCTTCCTTTAGTACATTTTTAACTATGGGTAAAGAAAACCAATTACTGTTTCATTACTTCTAAGTCTTGCCACTAAAAATCCCATAAGAGCTAGTTTTTAATTTCCAAAGTCTAGAACACTATATTCCAATCATATTCAGTCTTAATACAGCCACTGAAGCAAGAACAAAATGTTTAGAAAGTTTTGGTAGTTAAAATTATTTGAAGATGTAACAAATACATCCAAAATTGGAATAAAATAATAAAATTAAAAATGCCTCCTCAGCATCAAGGTCAAGAATAAATATCCTCTACCCAAAACCTCTATGAGGTTTGTTAAACTTTGGCTAAGAACAGTGTCAACAAATCTTGACACCAAAACCTAATTGTGGTCTATGGTCTACATATCAAACCACAAAAGTTTTACTTTAAAAGAAGTGGAAAACAAATCTGTTTAATATGATATTTGTTCACATTTCTATGGAACTGTATATGTGTACCCAATAGCATAGTATTGAAATAAAATACATTCAAAAACATAAAAACTCACATGTTCAATGAGCAACATACATTACTCATATGGAAGTCCAATAATTTAACAAAAAAATAACCTGAATTTAATTTGTTAAGTGCAGTTATATATTTAATTCAAGAATTATAAACATTTGTTTGTTTTTCTAAGCAACTTCACTAGATCATATAATTATCCCTTAAAATCATTGTTAAACCTCTTTTAATTTTACAAATCAGAAACTCTTATCAGTCCATTAAAAACTTTTCTGTTCAAATCTCAAAGAATGGATATTTTCCTTTGCATTCTACGTATGAGAGCTTCTTTCTTATCCAAATGTATGTCATATCTAATGACCATAGAAGGCAGCCACATGGATTATATGATCTGTTTTTTGTTTTTCAAGGGTCTATTCTAAGCTTATTTGTGAAGTTTTAGGGCATTCAAAAAATCCACAACAGTTAGTTTCCCCAGATAGTCTTTCAAAAATCTGATAGAACAATATCACCAGAACAAAGGAGAATATTGACTATTCTTTAAAATTAACTGGATATAACTAGTGTGATTTTTAAAATAAACATCTAAATAATATATGAACTAGACTTTCTTTCTTTAAGGGACTTACAATAATTGATATTGTTTTTAAAAGTGAATTTATTATCATGGTTGAAACCCAGGTGGTTGACAGAGCTGGGGGTAGTTTATAATTACTTTGGGCCCTTTTCTGACATGACACAATAATGTTTTTAGGTCTAACTTAGATGGGGCAATTTAACCATGATTGGTGAACATTTTGTACAATTGTACATAGACTTAAATAAGAAAGATAAAGCAAGGATGGCAGGGAAAATATGATTTGAAGGAGTCCATGAGATGGTCAGAACAACAATGCAATTTATTTACAATCCACACAAATCTTTCTGAAAAGAATATCAGAACTTCAGCAGTTCATTGCAAGCAATGAAATTATTTACCCTCTTCCTCTACAAGTTACAGAAAATTTTCTCACAATTGCTAAACTCTTAGCTTCCAGTCCTCAAATACCTAATATCGGTCACAGTATTTTTATGATAAGACATGTTACTTGTATATATTGTCTTTCTTTTGATTTATATTAGACAACCATTTGATCACTTTGATTAAAAATTAGAAAAAAATAAGGAAAAGCACCATTATCTTTTGGAAAATCTACTTTCAAATAGAATACATCATGGAGAAAAATGTCTTCCTCCAGTTTTCTTTTGTGGGGCGAGGGGTGTTGACCAAGCCTTCTTTTAGTGGATAACTAATAGAATTTGGGGTGTCTCCTCTTTACCATCACAGGGAATGCATGATAACCTCTCAGTTTGTGGGCTGGGTGAAAATAGAAATTAGAGACCTGGCTTGTGTGGCTCAGTGGTTCAGTGTCAGCCTATGGATTAAAGGTTCACTGGTTCTATTCCCAGGCGAGGGCACATGCCTGGGTTGCAGGCCAAGTCCCCAGTAGGGTCTACACAAGAAGCAACCACACATTGATATTTCTCTCTTTCTCTTTCTACCCCCCTTTCCCTCTCTCAAAAATACATAAATAAAATCTTTACAAAATAAAAATTAGAAAGTTTTAGTACCTTTTAATAAAATTTATAGCAAAGAATAGGTTTTCTGTCTTCATATTTATTAACTCTAAAATGGTGAAGTTTGAAGTTTTGAGATACTGAACTATGATTAGCCAGAGTTCATAAGAGACACCTGCCCCACCCCACCACCCTCTGCTTTGGCTAACAGGTGTTCATGTTCTCCTCTACCATGTCCACTCCAAACAGAAAAATAAGCAAACCAGGGGTGTATGAAACTGAATTAAAGTGATATTGAAGCTAGATAGTAAAGAAGACAGAGAAGGACAGACAGAAGCATAGGAAAAATATTTAAATTAAAAAGTTAATTGGTAGAAAGTGGATAAGTTCCAGCTTCACTATCAATGTTGCCCTTTTCCCCACCTACCTCCCAGTAATTGTCTCAATGTAATCTGAACCATGAGATTCATTCAGTGACCTGGACATTTCCTATTCTGTAAATGGCTCAATTTTCTATACATATAAAAACATGAACTACCTTAAATGGGCAAATAACTCCAAAAGGAGCATAGAGCAAAGTTAGGCACTTTCCTCCTTTCCTTTGGTTTTCCCTCCTTGTCCCTCTCCAACTTATTTCCTCAGAATCTGTAAGCAGTAAACACACACTTTTAGAATGTGCTGTGTGTTTCAGGCTCCAAGAGGAAAGATAATTTACAAAAAAAAAAAGTACAAATGCAAATGATGACACCTACCATGAAATACATTAGGAAGGCACTTGGGCTCACACCCCTCCATTCCCAACCAACACATGAGTGAGGAGAAAGCAAGGATTCAGCCCTTCGATGATTGTGCTCATGACATTTCTGCAGTAACCAGACCACTGAATAGAAAGAGAACAGATAGGATCACTCCAGGATGCTATGTGTTTCTGCTGCAGTTTTAAACATTGCAATTTTCTAAACATCTCTAAACATTGCAGTTTTAGTTTTGGTTTCTGGAAGAAGCAAACCCTGAGACAAGGACTTGGAAGATGATCATTTATTTAAGAGGTCAATCCTAGGAAAAACAAAAGGAAGATTGAAATGAGAAAGGGAAATGAGGAAACCAAATAAAGGGTGGCTTGGATTTCCTGGAAAAAGACTCCAAGATAGGGTGTTTCATGTAAAAAGATATTGAAGAATGCTATTTGCACACATGATTGAGAATAGTGCTATCTCATGTGACTCCTTCAAATACTTCCTGCACACTAGATTTCTCTGCTTCTGTTTCTGCTTAAGGGTTCACATGACTTCACTGGGCCCACCAGGATAACCTAGCATAATCACCTTCTCTTAAAGTCAGCGGATAATTGACCTTAATTATGTCTGCAAGGTCCCTTTTACCTTGTGATGTGAAAAGAACACCAGGTCTAAAGGCCATGGGGGTCTAAATTATGTCCTAAGCCTTGAGTTTGCATGTCTTCCAGGGTCAGCAACTTTCTCTAGGCAACCAGCTTCTCCTCACTGCCTTCCTCCAGGGATTGCATTTAGATCAGAAGGAAACATGAATTTGTAAGCACATAAACCTGACCATGCTTTTAGCCCTAATTGTGAAGCCAAGAGACCCATGTGGAGCAGATTCTGACTTAGTTTCTCAGCTGGTGACCAAATTCATTTGCTAGATACCTCATGAAGAGGTAGTCTCAGTAGGTGTAAACTTTCCATGGGATATTAGACATTTTGAGAGTGACTTGACAGCACTGCAGGAAGGAGAAATGTGCTGCAGGAGGAAGCAGGAGCCAGGTGCCTTCAGTAATACTCCAACCTGTGGGAAAAGCTAATCGGCTCTAATCTGCTGCTCTTATTATGCAAAAGGGAGTGACTTTCAGTATCTCCAATGAGGATGCAGATGTGCCTGGCTTCCTGCCTCAAAGAGCTGCTGCTAGTGTTATAATTAACTATTTGTGGGGAACAGGGGAGAATTATTTACTATGAATTCAGAAGTCACAGAGAAAGCTGCTAATGAGTCCGCCTGACTTTTTCTAGATGTTTTGAGCACATTTTTAAATGATTACTACTGTTCATGCTGCCATGCTGAGTAAAAGAGAAAGGGAATATTCTGGGAGATACCATTTTAGCAAGCCCAAAGATCTCTTAGGAGCTTTAACTTCCTTTAGGAGAATTCTAACAAGTCCTAATGTCACAGGTGAGCACAGGTAACCAGGTTCTTGGTGATTGCAGACAAAGAATTGAACTGAACACACAGAGTTTATAGTAGAAAGAGAGAGAGCAGACTTATTAAGTGATAGTACACTCCACAGAACATGGGAGCAGGCCAACTCCAAGTAGAGACTGACCTCAGGGGCTGGAGGTATTCTATTCTTATAGGGCAGATATTTCCTGGCTAGTTTTGGTGGGCTTTTCTTGTGCATGTACAAGTAGTTGTATTACTTTAACGCTGCTGTGCATGTGGTCTCCCATGATTTTCCTTGATTAGCCATCAGAGAAGGGGGTCACACAATGTTAATTTATTACAATGCCATCATAATGAAGCAGGAGTCATGTAGCATCTTCTGCATAGGTACATTCATGAGTCACCGTGATTCAGCACTTTTCCAGAAAGCGGGAACAACTGGTCTTAGAATAGGGTTTCTGTCCTGTATGGGTATCCTTTATCTTAGCTCTGGGGCACCTCTGAAGTTTCCTCCTTCCTGAATATCTCCTGCCTCACTAATTCAGAAAAAAGCAACAGAGAGAGAAGAAAGTGGCTCTGTACCATTTTTATAATCCACAACATGAAGACTTTCAAATGATAAGCTAGCAGACTCTTGAGACTTCCTAAAATCTTAATGTTTGTATGGCAAATTTTCTCCTTACTTGGTTTCTTCCCCAATCTACCCCAAGATACAAAAAGAAATATCTTTAAATATCTAAATGTCCTCTATTATATCTTCTAAAAGTGAACATTTTGTGTATGCTTATTAAACTCATAATAAAGGGGTTGGCAAAGTAGTAGGTTTACATGTATGAGTATGTAAAACACAAGTTATATTATTATTTATGTGTATTATTTCCATACAAACAGTTATAAAACTGTTACAGAACACACAACAAGGGGGGCCTGCGATGATATACTATTATTGAAAGAAGGCCCCGGGTCTATTCTGTCTGCTGCCAGAGGAAAGACGTCTCTCAATGCCAGAGATCTGTGAAAAGGAAAGGAAATGTTTATTTAATGCTATACAAACTTAAAGTAGTGACCTAATGTCTTTACCAAAATCCCAAAGTCCCTTAAAACACCCACAAACACACACAGTCCTTCCTTCCTTCCCCCTTTGCCCAGTCCAGAGTACCGTATCTCAGGAAAGGAAATAGAAGTCCATGGCTTAGGCAGTCCTCTGGTTCTTCCCAGTTAGTCCTCCATCTCGACTGGGAGACCTCCCTGGGTTCCCAGCACCCTCAGCTGAGTCACCGGGATCTCTGCTAAAACCAGGTGGTGGTTCCCCCTTCTAAAGCTGTGGGGGTCCCCACTCTGCCAGGCCGCGTGGTTCTCTCCTCAGGGCTGCCGCATGGTTCTCTTCTCAGGGCTGCACATGGCTCTCCACTCCATCGAGTCCGCGTGGTTCTTCCCTCAGTGGCCACCAAATCTGGGTTTTAAATCCCTGCGGCCAATCTTCCTCTGCAGCCCCATTTCCGACTCCTCCCACACTCGGCTTCACATGCCGGAACTCATATCCTTCCAGCTTTACTGGGCTGCCATCATGAGTCTGGGCAGGCATGGCCCCATGCCCTGGAGCCAATCCTCTCTGAGCTCCCACGCAGGCGCAGGCTCTGTAACGCAGGGGACCTTCCCTCCCCAGTCTGGGTGGGGAAGTTACTTCCATTCCCGGGGCTTAGAGCTGATCACAGCTACTTAACATATCTATGCAACCAGCCAAAGGCTATAGATATGTTAAATGACCACGCCAGAGCTTAGCTGCAAGGCTGTTGCTATGCTAAGCAGCTCTCAATGGCCCTGCTGCATTTGTCCCTTCCCCCAACCCACACCCTGGGCAGGGGGGATGGAGACATCCCAAAATCTCCTGGACACCTTAAGTTCTGGACCCCATTTCAAATGCCCATTTGGAGCCCCCCTCTTGGCTGCACCCTGTAACAAAACTACTTTTGTCTACTCTTGTGTAACTCCATTATCTAGTTGCTTGCTAGCAAACCATATAGTCATTCAGTATTTACTGAGTACAACTACATGTTAAGTACTGTTCTAGGTACTAGAACACAACAGGAAACCAAACAAAGTCCTCATGCCATGAAGCTTATGTATTAGTGGAGATAAAAGACAGAGACAAAGCCAGATAAATAAAGCAATTGAAAAACTGATGGTGAAAGTGCTATGAGGATGAATAGAGCAAAGTGTGAGGAAGACTGCCAATAGAGAGGAGTTTCTATTGTATAAAAAGTATCCAGGTTTAGTTACTCTGATAAGGTGACATTTAAATATAGACCTGAAGGAGGTAAGGAAGGTATCTCTATGGCTATCTGCAGAAAGTACATTTCTAGCAGAGGAACCAGCAAGGGTCAAGACCTGATGTCCAGGGTACACTTGATGTGTTTTGGGAAGTGCAAGAATGGCTGGAGAGATTTGAGCTGGGAAGGACAAGAAAGACATGAGGTCAGAGAGGAGTAATAGAGTAAAACCATGGAGGACATTATAACTCAGAGTAAGGACTGTAGGTCAGTCCTGAATGAGATAAGATTTCCCTGCTTTGGGGTGAAAAATAGATTGTGGGGTGGGTGTGGAGACACAACTAGAAACCAGGGAGATTAGTGCAAGGTGGCTGCAACATTCCAAAAGACATAGGCTTAGGCCAGGGTAGAAGTTGGTGGAAGTAGTAAGACACAAGTCAGAATTGAGAATACATGTGATGATACAGCCTTCAAATTTTGCTGATTCACTGGCAGATGGGTTAGATAAGGAATGAGAGAGAAACAGAAAGGGCAAAGGTGACCCCTAAATTTGTTGGTCTAAGTTACTGCAGCATGGAGCTAGTATTTATACAGATGGGCCAAATAGGGGGAGAGGCGAGTTAATGAGGAGTGAGTAGGAAATGAAGAGTTTAATTTTAAGCATATTAACATTTGAGATTTGCATTGACTATCTAACTGGAGAGGTAAAATGAGCAAATGAACTACAGGAACTAGGATACACTCTTGGAATCACTCATATTGATAGCATTCAGTGCCATGAGGCTAATTGAAATCATCTAAGAAATTAGTGTCAATAGAAAAGACAAGACTGCGTAAAACTGAGTCTTAGGGTATCCTAACATTTAGAAGTCTGGAGGATGACTAGAAACCAGCAAAGGAGACAGGGAAGTGACAAATAATGTAGGAAGAGCATCAGAAGTCAAGCAAAAACTGATCTCGTCAATATGCCCTTCCTCATTCACATTTTACCAAAGTAACTTGGTCATCCCTATAATTTTTTCTTACTAGAAGCACTTAGAGATATCCATAAAATATGTTTCTTCAGTTTTTCTCTGTTTAATCTACTTTTCCTCAGTGACTATTGGAATTCACAGAGCACACATGAACACATGAAATAAAAATAGTTGCAAAACTTGTATCTCAACTGGACACTGCTGTGTTTGGGCAAGGTGTTGCGCTTTAAATCAGGGGGTTACATTAGACTCAGAATGGATAAGAATCAAGCTCTCAAGGCTTCAAGTCCAATGAGGCAATGTCTCAGAGACAAGACATGGTTCTGGGAGCTGCTAGACAAAGTTACTGGGAAACAGCCTCTGTCTGACATAGCAAGAAGAGAATCTGAGTTCAGTACTTTATTGTATTTAGTTGTAAAAGACTACAAAAGTCATGAGAAAGACAAAGTTTGACTGTAAACCAAAGGAAAGAACCTCAATCTCCAAGTAAGGAAAATAAAAGTGCAAGCTGTGTTGATTCAATCCTGATCACATTTTCATGGATTTCAGGAAGATAGAGTTCTTAAATTAATTTCCTGTTAAGATTTAAAATCTATCTGTGAAGTAATTTCTCACTCAGTAAGCCATTGCTCTAAAGTACAAGTTATTCAATGCTTAGCTGAAGGAGACTATCAATGTTCCTTAATGATGACATAAATAAATGGTTAAAATAGATATGTCTATCAACTACTGAATTTTCCTAAGATAATGTTTCTGGGAGCAAAGTTAGATTTAGAGTTGGATATACCTCAGAAAGACTTTTTTTTGAAACCACTCTTTAGAAAAAGAAAAAACAACTGCTCTGGCTGGCATAGCTCATTGGATTGAGCACAGACTGTGAACCAAAGCATCGCAGGTTCGATTCCCAGTCAGGGCACATACCTGGGTTGCAGGCCATTGCCCCCAGCAACCACACATTGATGTTTCTTTCTCTCCCTCTTTCTCCCTCCCTTCCCTCTCTAAAAATAAATAAATAAAATCTTTAAAAATAGAGATTACTATATTTAAAAAAACTATCTTCAGGTATTTTTTAATTGATTTACCCATTTTTCCTCTATGATGTCCATTGACATGTTTGTGATCATATCACCATCTATAAATAGATTTCATGCTCTTAAACCCAAACCAAAGGAATTTTGAAAATGAGCAAAATTGAATTCTTATCATTTTCTGTAGTTTTGAGCCCTTGTAAGTTGAAGAAAATAGGAGCAAAGCCAGGTCTGGAAAGTGAAAAGTGATTCGACAAAGAGATTCATGTCTGAATAACAACCCAAATGCTGGAATTTGTTTCATTGGTTTCCCATTGTCTGTACCGAAAATGTTATGTTTTTCATCTTCTCCGTGGCAAGAATGTCCTAGTTAACAATAAAGTACTCATTGCCTGAGAGAAAATAAGTAAGACAAAGCAATTTTGGGTATTATATTCCACTTGAAAGGGAGGAACATCCCACCCCACATTTAAAAAATTGTGTAATGGATGTTAGTTTGCAAAGACACCTCAGAAAAATGACAAAGGAAAGCCCTCCCAGAGAACAGAAGGAAAGCAAAGCAATTATATACCTAGGACAAAAGAAGCCTGCTAGAGAGAGTGTAACTCCAGGTCATTCTTGGGTTCTAATACTAGCTCTGATATATCAATTAGCCATGTTTCTTTGAATGAACCAGTTTACCTCTCAAGTCTTTAGTTTTCTCATCTATACAGTGAGAGTATAAACTATTTAGTCTCCAAAATGCCCCTTCCTGTCTTGATATCTGATATTCCAGGGGCAAGCTGAAGTCCTTCCAACTGCTTAATGTCAAAGCCATGACTAAAACCCAGAAAGGATCACTAGTTTGTGATCCTTACTTTGCATATCTTTATCTTCATCTGGGAAATGGTTTTTTTCTTTAGGCCAATATTCCAAAGTGTTTGCAAGAACTAGAATGTATCTTATCTCATCTTATCTTTTGGAAGAGAATTTCAAATCCTGTGTTGTTTAAACTAGTTCATCGGAGACCTAAATTTTATTTCTTGCCTCAAGGGAAATTTTAGACAATAAGATAGAGGTTGTCCATCCACTTTAAATGTAATAGCAGCTCTATCATGTTTCATAAATTGAAGTTTGGCCTAAGATTCCATTTGGTAGGTGGATATTGAGGAGTAGAGGTATTTCAACTAAAAAATATAAATAAAGTTTGAAAACCAGTGATTTCTAAATAAGTCCTATTTTCCAACCCAGTCAATCAGTGTGTACAACCAGGATCACACACTGAATGCCTAGAGAGGCCTGGCAAATAAGTTACAAATTGAAGTGGGCTGGGTGTAAGCAAAGCAGAAACTCAAGCAAGAGGACAAATGACATTATCTTCTTCCGCTAAGTGAGAAATAGAACAGAGAGTAAATTATCTTCCTCAGCTGATTGTTACCTCACCAAAATGGACCCCATGGTTGTCAGATTTCCCAATTTTCAAAAAAATCAGAAAATATCAACCTTGTACAAAATCTTTGGGCTTTTAAAATTAGTGACTAAGTTGAAAATTTTTAACACTAGAAAGCTGAAGAAAATGTTTCAAAAGAACAAATTTGTCCATGGAAGGCCATTTTGCAATCCCTGCTCTAATACCCCTCAAGACAGGATGACCCAGTATCTGGCAAGACACCTCTGTTACTAGCCCCTGACTTCACTATTCGCCAAGGTAGTCCACGTAAAAGTTCTTCCTTAAGGCAGTTCCAAACCTACTTCTTTAAAGTATTGGTCCACAATCCAGGTTCTGCTTTCTGGGACTAAATGAATTTATCTTCCATGTGAGAACCTTTCAAACATTTAAAGATAGTTGTCATGCCCCTTGAACTTTCTTCAGAGTAAACATTCTTAGTTCTTTCAGATATCTGAATTGAACTTGGTACTCATTTCCTGTGTTTTATGATCTCTCTGAACATTGAGAAAATTAAACACACAATCCAGCTACAGTCTAATGATGTCAGAGTTCCTCATGTTCTGCAAGCTAATTTATTAATGTACCATAGGGTCACTTTAGCCTTTTTTAAAAGTCAAATATCTTATTTTTGACATATACTATCCCTACAACTAGTCAAAACTTTTAGGTTCTTCTCAAATATTCTGTGAATCAATCTATCCTTGGAGGATTGGGATATTGGTCCTAAAGTTAGGACTTAGGTTTAATTTTTTAATTTTTTATCTTGTTAGAGTCCATTTTTACATGTCAAGATTTTATTGGATCCCAATTCAGTCTCCTTTAGCTTCCTGTCATCTGTGATTTTGATCAATATCCTCAACCAGTTCTTAATATAAAGGTTGAATAAGACAGAAAAAATGATAAATATCAGAGGCCTTTTTCCAGAATGATAAAAATCTATTAATATGGATTTTTAAAGAGTATCTCACACTGACGCCATATTGAAAGGAAGATATAAAGCAACAAAAATCCACAGAACATCATTCAGGCTAAATGAAAAACAGTGTCTCATGAGGGAGGCTATTTGAAGACTGGGTTTGTGTGGCTTAACTGCATCGCTCTGAATCTAGTTGATTTGTTTATGTACATTGTTCTCTCAGCAATCAGTTTTTTTGCCATAGAGCAATCTAAGTCAGCCATTTACACAACCAAAATCACCAGACCAGCCAGTTTTCAATCCGGTCTTTTGAAATAATTTGAATTCAGTTGATAATTTATCCATACATCTGCAACTGGTTGATGTTTAATCAAGAAAAATTTTAATCAAGGAACCAAAATCAATGAGTAATCATCAATTCTAATTATGAGATTCCTTTTAAATGAGTAGGTCAAGACATCCCAGAAATAGACTAATTTGGCTAAGAATCATATTCTCCATGGCTAAACTATAACCTATCATTTGACTTATATTAGAGCACTCAAAAAATTTCTCTACCACTTACTCATGTAACAGGCAAGTCACTTAATATTCACTAATTGCCTTTATTTTACCATCTCTAGCATTAAATAACAACAAAACTCCAAACATCTGTAAATAAGTTGCCTTAATTTTTTTATTCTTGTTTATTCTATTACCATTGTCCTTATTTTCCCCCATGCCCTCCTCTGTCCAGCCCACACCCACTTCCACAGCCCTCCCCCACACCATTATCCATGTCCATGGGTCATTCATACATATTTTTTGACTAATCCTTTCCCCTTCTTTCCACCATTCCCCTCTTTCCCCTGGAAGCAGTTAGTCTGTTCCCTGTTTCCATGTCTATTGTTCTGTTTTACTCATTAGTTTATTTTGTTCATTAGATTCCTCTTATAAATGAGTTCATATGGTATTTGTCTTTTACTGCCTGGCTTATTTCACTTAGCATAATACTCTCCAGTTCTATCCATGCTGTCACAGAAGGTAGGAATTCCTCTTTCTTTGTGCTGCATAGAATTCCATTGTGTAAATGTACCACAGTTTTTACTCCACTCATCTACTGATGGGCACTTAAGCTGTTTCCAACACCTGGCTATTGTAAATAGTGCTGCTATGAACATAAGGGTGTATAAGTTCTTTTGAATTGGTGTTTCACAATTCTCAAGGTATATTCCCAGCAGTGGAATCACTGGATCAAAGGACAGCTCCATTCTTAGATTTTTTAGGAAACTTCATACTGTTTTCCACAGTGTGCACCAATCTGCATCCGCACCAACAGTGTACTAGGGTTCCCTTTTCTCCACATCCTGGCCAGTACCTGTTGTTTGTTAATTTATTATTGATAGCCATTCTGACAGGTGTGAGGTGGTATCTCATTGTGGTTTCAACTTGCATTTCTCTGATTGCTAGTGACATTGAGCATCTTTTCATATGTCTATGGATCATCTGTATGTCCTCCTTGGAGAAGTGTCTATTCAGGTCCTTTGCCCATTTTTAATTGGGTTGTTTGTCTTCTTGGTGTGGAGTCATATGAGTTCTTTATATATCTTGGAAATTTAACCCTTGTCTGATGTATCATTGGCAAATATGTTCTTTCATAAAGTTGATTCCCTTCTCATTTTTGATAAGTTGCCTTAATTTTTAATCTCTATTATAGAATCATAGTAAAAGTACAAATATCTACAAATAAATGCTTAAGACTTCAAAGCTAGAAGGGTGTCTTCATCTTTGAAAGTACATATTAGCCCTTTCTGTCTCCGTGGCCTCCATGGCTCCTATGAAAAAGCTTGTAGCAAAGAGGGGAAAAAAAAAGAAGCAGGTTCTGAAGTTCACCCTCGACTGCACCCACCCAGTAGAAGATGGAATCATGGATGCCTCCAATTTTGAGCAGTTCCTCCAGGAGAGAATCAAAGTGAACAGGAAAGCCGGGAACCTCGGAGGAGGGGTTGTGACCATCGAAAGGTGCAAGAGTAAGATCACTGTCACATCTGAGGTGCCTTTCTCCAAAAGGTACTTGAAATATCTCACCAAAAAGTATTTGAAAAAGAATAACCTCCGTGACTGGTTGCGTGTAGTCGCTAACAGCAAAGAGAGTTACAAATTGTGTTACTTCCAGATAAACCAGGATGAAGAGGAGGAGGAAGATGAGGATTAAAACTCACTTACCTGATACATTTTGTACAAGTTCTTGAATAAAACTTAGGAACCGAAAAAAAAAAAAGAAAAGAAAGTACATATTAGTTTCACAAATATGTTATAACTTTTGCCAGAGAAGAAAAGATCATGCTATCATCTACTTCTTTTGCATTTTCTCCTACTTAGTTCTCTACTTATTCTCCTTGGCTGCCTGTACACCATGAAAAGATTTAGTGTGAATTAAAACAGTGTTCCTCAAACTGTGTGATGTTGGGATTCTTGCATTTCCTACCAGAATGTTGTGAATAACAAAAATACTAATTAAGAATAAAAATAGTAATTAAGGCTATGTGTCAGTAACAAATTAACTCCCAAGTCCCAATGGTTTAATACACAAATGTTTGTTGTTTACTCATGCTACTTGTCCAGCACAGCTTCATTGGTAGAGGCTCTGATTAATAATCTTTCAGTAATTGATGTTGGTAAAGTGTCTGCCATCTTGAGATACCTTCTAACATTTGGGTTTCAGGACACTGGAAGAGAAAGAGAAGGAGGAGGCATGATAACCTCAACCAACTTTTAAATTCCTTATCTTAGAAATGACACATATCACTTTTCACCATCTATTGGCCAGAAAGAGACACAATACATATCTCAATGTGAAGAAGCTGAGAAGTGAAGTGCTCCCACTTTCTCAGGAAGGGGAGGCCAGCTGGATATGGGGAATAATATAAGTCCCTTACACAGTATATTTTTTATTCAAAACAGTAATAAAAATATGAATAAAACCATGTTCTATTTTATGGTAATTCTTGGGACTGAGAATTTCTCATAAGCTCAGCACTCATTTTTGTAATTATGTTAGAAGCAGTTACTACCATGCAGTCAATCTCTGGCTAATGAAAAAGGACAGAGCATTTGTGCCAAACTGGAACATTTGTATTTTACTAAGATGGTTAAACTGGCATCTCCCATCATGTGTGCTGTTCTCCAATGTGACCTGATGCCCTTCCTCTATCAATAAGTAGAGTCTATTTCTCAATGTCTTCAACTTGAGCAAGCTTGTGATTTTTGGTCCAGTAGAAAGTGATAGGAATGATGCTGTGCCAGTTCTGGGTATGGCTTTTACCTGACCTGGTGGCTTCCACTCTTGCTTCTTGGGACCCAACTGCCATGTAGGAAGTGTGACTACCCTGAGAATACCCTGCTACTAGCTCCAGATAGACAGGCTGATATCCTGTGAGAAGGGAAATAAGCCAAAGACCACCAAAACAACAGACACAGGAGTAAAGAGACCATCTTAGAAATGAATCTTAAAGCCCCAGCCATTCGAACAGCTGCTCCCCCAAAACAAGCTACACAGCCATATATTTTCTGAGTTTCTCATCCATGAAATATTGACCCATGAAAATATTGATCCATGAAATAAAATGTTATTTTACATCACTAACTTTTGGGCTCATTTATTATGCAGCAATAGATAACCAGGAGGCAAACAAATTTTTTCACCATTTCAAATGGGATGAGTGGTGGAGAACTGAGTCATGGCATGTAGCTTATTAAAATGGACAGACAGACCAAACCCTGAAGATATTGCACATAACATATTTGTAATGCTTTTTATTCAATTTATTTATTTGGATATTACTGATTTTGTGATGTAGTTTATGTTTAACTTACAAACTTGTTTTAGTCTTACAGTTATTTTAAACTCACTTTCTTCACATTTTTAGCCCTAAGAATTCTAAGAGCTCTAAGAATTAGGAATTGCTAACACATTT
This sequence comes from Phyllostomus discolor, assembly GCF_004126475.2. NCBI lineage: Eukaryota > Metazoa > Chordata > Mammalia > Chiroptera > Phyllostomidae > Phyllostomus > Phyllostomus discolor. The sequence goes on along the minus strand of NC_040911.2, from coordinate 68,346,134 downwards.
TATTGGTATATTTTATTTGGTATATTTGGTATATTTTATTTGGTATATTTTACCAAATAAAATTTTATTTTTTTATTTGTGCATATTTTAAATAGCATGTCATTATTGGAAGACCAATGAAAATTTATTTTCTTTGTCAAGAGTCTATTTCCTGTGCAGGTTTTTTCAAGTTTAAGAAATTAATCTTAAAAAGATCTAAAAGAGTGAGCTTCTTCAAAGTGTAAACTTTGGAGTGATACTAAAGCAAAATATCCCTTTCAGGACAGTGACATCAGTGGATGCCAAGTGAGGAGACACATGGGAAACTGTGTGTGGCAGAAAGAGAATCAAAAGAAAACTCAGGAGTTGTGAGTTCTAATCACAACTCTGTTATGAGTATTTTATTTACTGTAAGTTACAGAAAACCACTTTGCTTTTATGGTCCTTAATGCTCCCCGAGTCTGTGAAATGATAAATGATATCAGCTCTGCTCATTTTGTGGACTTACTGTGGCAATCAAATAAAATGATAGAAAGAAAGGTTCTCTGAAAACTGAAGTTGTTCATGGAAAGTGAGAGCAGCATTTTAAGTTTCATGCTGAATAATCTAAAAATAACTTGGCTAAAAATGTGAAGAAAGTGAGTTTAAAATAACTTCAAGTAAAACTATTTTTAAAATTCAAACCAGTGTCTTACTAGATAGCATATTACATTGGATTTAAATTTTTTGAAGCACAAGAAAATTTGCAGTTTGCTGGGATGCTTGGTTTAGAAAGAGGGTGAATTCAGAGCTCTTGCCCATCACTGAATTCCTGTAATTGCTTTATCTGTCCACAGTGTAGGCTTGTGGCCCAGTTTATGAGCATTGAATACATTCAGATTTTTTAAATTGTGCAACCCCCATTTGTATTTTTATTCAAATTTATTGGGGTGACATTGGTTTATAGGGTCATAATGAGTTTTAGGTGTATGTTTCAATAATACATAATACAATAATACAATAATAATACAATAATACATTGGGGTGCCCACCACCCAAAGTCAAATCATCTTTCATTCATATATTTGGCCCCCTTTACCCTTTATTACATCCCTACCTCCTTCCCTATGCTACCGACCATCCCATTGTCTGTCTGTGTCTATGAGTTTCTGTTTTATATCTGGCATATGAGTGAAATCATATGGTTCTCAGCTTTTTTTTCACAGTTTTATTTATTTTTTAAATTTTATTTATTTTTATTATTTTAAAACATTTTTTAGTGTTGTTCATGTACAGTTTTCTTCCTTTTCCCTGCACCCCTCCCTACCACACCAGCCTTCCCTACCTCCCTGCCCCATTTCCACCCCTCCCTTGTTATTGTCCATATGTCCTTTATAATTGTTCCTGTAAACACTTCACCCTTTTCCCTCATTATTCCCTCCCCTCTCCCCTCTGGACACTGTCAGCCTGTTCTCAATTTCAATGTCTTTGGCTACACTTTGCTTACTTGGTCATTTTATTGATTACGTTCCTGTTAAAGGTGAGATCATATGGTATTTGTCCTTCACCACCTGGCTTATTTCACTTAGCACAATCCTCTCCAGTTCCATCTATGCTGTCACAGAGGGTAGGAGCTCCTTCTTTCTTTCTGCTGAGTACTGTTCCATTGTGTAAATGTACCATTGTTTTGTGATCCATTAATTTACTTATGGGAACTTAGGTTGCGTCCAGCACTTGGCTATTGTAAATTATGCTGCTATAAACATTAGTGTGCATAGGTTCTTTTGGATAGGTGTTTCAGGATGCTTAGGGTATAATCCTAGCAGTGGAATTGCCAGGTCAAAAGGCAATTCCATTTTTAGTTTTCTGAGGAAATACCATACTGTTTTCCATAGTGATTGCACCAGTCTGCAATCCCACCAACAGTGCACTAGGGTTCCCTTTTCTCCACACTTCTCCAACATTTGTTGTTTGTAGCTTTGTTTATGATGGCCATTCTCAACAGTGTGAAGTGGTATCTCATTGTGGTTTTAAGTTGCATCTCTCTGATGGCTAGCAATACTAAGCATCTTTTCATATGTCTCTAGATCTTCTGTATGTCCTCCTTGGAGAAGTGTCTGTTCAAGTCCTTTGCCCATTTTTTAATTGGGTTGCTTGTCTTCATAAAGTGGAGTCATATGAGTTCTTTGTGTATTTTGGAGATCAAACCCTTGTCTCAGTTAACATTGGCAAATATGTTTTCCCATATGGTTGGTTCTCTTTTCATTTTAATGCCATTTTCATTAGCCATGCTGAAGCTTTTTATTTTGATGAGGTCCCATTTGTTTATTCTTTCCTTTATGCCTCTGGCTCTAGGGGACACATCAGTAAAAATATTGCTGCGTAGAATATCTGAGATTTTCCTGCCAATGTTCTCCTCTGACTTCAATGGTATTATGGCTTATATTTAAATCTTTTATCCACCTTGAATTTATTTTTGTGTATGGTGTAAGGTGTTGGTCAAGTTTCATTTTTTTACATGTAGTTGTCCAGCTCTCCCAACACCATTTGTTGAAGAGGCTATTTTTGCTCCATTTTATGCTGTTCCCTCCTTTGTTAGGTATTAATTGACCATAGAGACTTGGGTTTATTTCTGGACTCTCTGTTCTGTTCCATTGGTCCATATGCCTGTTCTTATGCCAGTACCAGGCTGTTTTGATTACAGTGGCCTTGTAATACAATTTGATATCAGGCATTGTGATCCCTCCTACTTTGCTCTTTTTCCTCAAAATTGCTGCAGCTATTTAGGGTTGTTTATGGTTCCATATAAATTTTTGAGGTGTTCGTTCTATATTTGTGAAATATGCCATTGGTACTTTAATAGATATTGCATTGAATTGCTTTGGGTAGTATGGACATTTTGATGATGTTAATTCTTCCAATCCATGAACAGAGTATGTGTTTCCATTTATTTGTATCTTCCTTGATTTCTTTCTTCAGTGTTGTGTAGTTTTCTGAGTAGAGGTCTTTTACCTCCTTGGTTAAATTTATTCCTATGTACTTTATTTTTCATGTTGCTATAGCAAATGCAATTTTTTTCCTGATTTCTGTTTCTGATGTTTCATTGTTGGTATACAAAAATTCTTTTGATTTCTGGATATTGACTTTGTATCCTGCTGTTTTGCCAAATTTATTTATTAGATCGAGCAGTTTTTTGGTGGAGTTTATAGGATTTTCTATGTACACTATCATGTCATCTGCAAACAATGGTAGTTTTGTTTCCTCTTTTCCAATTTGGATGCCTTTTACTTCCTTTTCTTGTCTGATTGCTGTGGCAAGGACTTCCAATACTATGTTGAACAGAAGTGGTGAAAGTGAACAATCTTGTCTTGTTCCTGATCTTAGTGAGAAAGTTTTTAGTTTTTGCCCATTGAGTATGATGTCGGCTGTAGGTTTCTTATTTTTTAATTTATTTTTAGAGAGGGAAGGGAGAGAGATAGAGAGAGAGAGAGAAACATCAATGTGCAGTTGCTGGGGGTTATAGCCTGCAACCCAGGCATGTACCCTGACTGGGAATTGAACCTGCGACACTTTGTTTCGCAGCCCACCCACAATCCACTGAGCTACGCCAGCCAGGGCAGCTGTAGGTTTCTTATATATGGCCTTTATTATGTTGAGGAATGCTCCCTCTATTCCCACTTTGCTGAATGTTTTTATCATAAATGGGTGCTGTACCTTATCAAATGCTTTTTCTGCATCTATTGATATGATCATGTGATTTTTGTGTTTGCTTTTGTTTATGTGATGTATTACATTTATCGATTTGCGAATATCATACCATCCTTGCATTCCTAGGAAGAATCCCACTTGGTCATGGTGTATGACCTTTTTAATGTATTGTTGGATGCTGTTTGCCAATATTTCATTGAGGATTTTCGCATCTATGTTCATCAGCCATATTGGCCTGAAGTTTTCTTCCTTTGTTGTGTCTTTATCAGTTTTGGGATTAGGATGATGCTGGCCTCATAAAAAGACTTTGGGAGTCTTTCATCTTCTTGGATTTTTTTGGAATAGTCTGTGAAAGATAGGGGTTAGCTCTTCCTTAAATGCTTTGTAGAATTCTCCTGTGAAACCATCTGGTCCAGGGCTTTTGTGTGTCAGAAGCTTTTTGATTACTGTTTCAATTTCATCTGCTGTTATTGGTCTGTTCAGGCTTTCTGCTTCTTTTTCATTGAGTTTTGGAAGATTATATTTTTCTAGAAATTTGTCCATTTCACCTAGGTTTTCAAATTTCTTGGTATATAGTTCCTGGTAGTAATTTCCTACAGTCCTTTGTATTTCTGTGGTCAGTTGTGATCTCTCCTCTTTCATTTCTGATTGTGTTTGTTTGGGTCCTGTCTCTTTTTTTCTTGATGAGCCTACTTAAAGGCTTGTCGATTTTGTTTATCTTTTCAAAAAACCAGCTCCTGGATGCATTGATCCTTAGAATTGTGCTTTTAGTCTCCATGTCATTTAATTCTGCTCTGATCTTAGTTATTTCCTTCCTTCTATTTGCTCTGGGCTGTCTTTGTTGCTGTTCTTCACGTTCTTGTAGGTGTAAGGTTAGGTTGTTTGTTTGAGATGTTTCTAGTTTTTGTTTAGATACGCCTCTATCGCTATGAATTTCCCTCTCAGGACTGCCTCCGCTGTGCCCCTGAAGTTTTGTGTTGTTGTGAGTTCACTTTCATTTGTTTCCAGAATTTTTTTTTATTTACTCCTTGATTTCCTTCTTTACCCATTCATTGTTTAATAGCATGCTATTCAACCTCCATGATTTTGAGCATTTTTTATTTTTTTCCTTGAGGTTGATTTCTAGTTTCAGTTCCTTGTAGTTGTAGGAAATGCTTGATATGATTTCAATTTTCTGGAATTTGTTCAGGCTTGTTTTGTGTCCTATCATGTGGTCTAGCTTTGAAAGTGTCCCATGTGCATTTGAAAAGAATATGTATTTAGCTTCTTTGGGATGAAAGGCTATATATATATTAGTTAAGTTCATTTCATCTAGGACATCATTCAATGCCACAATATTTTTGTTGATATTTTGTTTGGAAGATTTGTCCATTTTTGACAGTGGGGTGTTGAAATCCCCTACCATAATTGTGGTGTTGTTAATACCTTTCTTGAAGTCCTCCAAGATTTTCTTTAGGTATCTGGGTGATCCTGTGTTGGGTACATATATATTTACAATGTTTATGTCTTCTTGGTGGATTATTCCTTTGAGTATTATAAAGTGACCTTCTGGGTCTCTTTTTATGGCCCTTTTTTGGAAGTCTATTTTGTCTGATATGAGCATCACTACCCCACCTTTTTTTCCTGACCGTTGCTTGGAATAGTTGTTTCCAGCCCTTTGTTTTCAGTCTATGTAGGTCTTTTGTTCTGAAGTGGTTCTCTTGTAGGCAGAGTATGTGTGGGTCATGCTTTCTTATCCATTAGGCTACTCTATGTCTTTTGATTGGAGCTTTTAATCCATTTACATTTAAGGTTATTATTGATAGGTACTTATTCATTATCATTTTTTGTACCTGTGTTTTTCTCTCTCACTCTTTTCCTTCCTTTTCTTAAAGCAATCTCTTTAGCATCTCTTGCATAACTAGTGTGGTGCAGGTGTATTTTTTTAGACTTCTTTTGTTGGGGAAGTTCCTTATTTGGCCTTCCATTTTAATCAATAGCCTTACTGGGCAAAGTAGCCTTGGTTGCAGGCCTCTGGCTTTCATTACTTGGAATATTTCTTGCCATTCTCTTCTGGCTTGGAGCATTTCCATTGAGAAGTCAGCTGCTAGCCTTATCAGGGCTCCCTCATATGTTACTTCCTATTTATTCTTTGCTGCCTGTAAGATTCTCTCTTTGTCTTTGAATTTTGCCATTTTAATTATGATGTGTCTTGAAGTGGGCCTCTTTGGGTTCCTCTTAATTGGGACTCTCTGTGTTTCTTGGATTTGTGTGACTTTTCCTCTCATCAAATTAGGGAAGTTTCCATCATTACTTTTTCAAACAGGTTTTCTATCCCTTGCTCTTCTTGTTTTCCTTCTGGTATCCCTATTATACAGATATTGTTATGTTTCGTGTTATCTTAGAGCTCTCTTAACAACTGTTCATTCTTTCTGAGTCTCTTTTCCCTTTCTTGTTCTCTCTGGGTGTTTTTTTCTACCTTGCCCTCCAACTCATTGATTCAATCCTCTGCTTCATCCAGCCTACTTGTAATTATTCCTTCTAATGTGTTTTTTTTTTTTATTTCTGAGATTTTATTGCTTATTTCATTCTTGTTTTTGTTTATAATTTCTATTTCCTTTTTCATACTGATGTAGTTCTCACTCAGTTCCTTGCAGGTATCTATGAGTTCCTTGATCATCTTTATAACCATTAATTTGAATTCTATATCCAATAGTTTGTTACCCCCATTTCATTTAGCTCTGTTTGTGGGTAGTCTTCCATTCCTTTTGATTGCATGTTCTTTTTTTTTGTCTCCCCATTTTAGGTGACTCTTTTGTTTGTTTCTGTGATTCCCAGTGTTTCACTTTGCTAGCTGTCTTTGTAAGGTGAACTTCTGTGGGATGAATTCTGTGAGGTTCAGTAGTGTGGTCTCTGACCTCTTTGTCTGGGTGCTCTAGATTTGCCCTTTCTTCTGTTTGTGTGGGCTCTTGTTGTACTCAGGTTTTTCCTTTTGGTGGTTTCTTTGTTGGTGTTTTTTCTCCTCCAGCAGGTATACTGATGTTTGCAGCTTCCACCTATTCTTGTTTGCGATCAGTAGCAAGGGGTAGGCAAAATGGATTAAGACAGCAGAAGAGTATTTTATGGGATTTAAAGTACCAGCAAGTAGAGAAGTGATAGGAGATTCTTTGAATATGTATAGCATTAGCTGTGATATTTCACACAGCTAGCCACTTTTTATAGAAGGTGAAAGAGAGACAAGACTCTTGTTAGTGGGGAGGATGATTGTGAGCTGCTTCCAGAAAACAGAGCACTTATGCAAGTTTAGATGATGAGATATAGTGAGATTAAAGTACAGAAAGTACATGTAGTATGAGAGAGAATAGAGTTAACCACAACAATACTAATGCTCAGGATTAAAGTGCAGTGGGCTAAGATTATGGAGGGTTGCTGTGTAGTACATACAATATATGGAACAACAATTATTTACAATAGTACTGGAACAACAATAATATGACAAGAAATATATGATTTGGATAACCAGAATAGAAAGTACCCAATCAAGAGTTGTGTGTTATTGGAACATGGGTGAAGTGAAAGAAGGAAAATTAAAGTACAATAAAGGGAGAATAAGGAAAACCAGTTAAACAGTGCAATTAAACAGGAAAATAAGGAAAACTAAACATAAGGGAAAGAAATTAAAAAAATACTAATAAAAGTGATAAAATAATGATGAGATAATAATAATACACATACACAATAAAATGCCAGTTCTGTGGGATAGCAAAGTGCTATTTGTCTCAATTTCTCAGCTTCTGGGGTTAGCCTCATGCTCCCCCTTTCGATCTGCCTCTGCACCCTTTGTAACTCCATCATCTCACATGGGGGAAGGAATAAAAAAGAGAGAGGACCCCCCCCAAAAAAAAGATAATAAGAAACCTCCTGCTGAGTTTAAACCTTTTCAGTGAGTTCTGCTGGTCTTCCTAAATGCTATGGGAATTGGTGGGCTGGGCTTCACTTTTCTCCCTTCCTTTGTCTTTGACAGGATGGGTACCAGGTCTAGGTAGCAATGTTTAGTTTCCTGGCTTCCAGCCCAGGTCTTCTGTGAGCTGCCAGGCTCAAATCAGCCACTCAGCTGCTCACAGCATGAGTTAATCTACAGCATGGAGCCCAAAACAAGTGGGGCAAACGGTTCCCTCAGCTCCTGTCTCTGGTTACACAGTGCCAGGTAGGGCACACAGTTCCCCTCAGCCACTCACTCTGGGTATGCACAGCTGAAATCTCCCTCAGGGCACACTAGCCACTGCTGGAGAGTTCCATACAAAGCAGCTGCCCACAGTTCCCAACAAGTGAATGACTTTTCACACAGCCCTACTTTCCAACCAATCCGGAGACTGAGTCAGGGTCTGACATGGCCCAATTCCTCCCTTCTCCAGGTGTTGTCTGGCACCCCAGTTTCTCTGATGCCAGTGTTCACAGTCCCAGTGAATGTGTACCATCTCTGTGTGTCTCCCCCTTCTTCTCTATTTCCCCCAGCAACTTCCAGCATCCAGATCCCTCCTGCTGCCAGGCTGCCCTTCCTGCTCTCATAGGGGAGGGAGCTGGTGATCTAACTCTCCTCCCATATCATGAATCAGGTGCCCAGGCCAGGGGTTCAGCAGCCTTGGTCCCAGTGCAGATCCCAGGGACCTTACCGTCCAAGTGCACTCTCCTCACTACCTGTTTTTCAATGTCCTCTGCAATTTTTTGCCTCCAAACTTCATATAAGCTGGGATTCTGTTGGCTGTTCATTCTGTTCCTCAGATCAGCTAGCTGTTCTAACTGGGCTCAGGGAGAGCTGGGTTCCACTCCCACCTACCTCACCACCATCTTCCAGCTTTTTTCTAACTGACTTTTTTCATTTAAAATAATATTCTCAAGATCCATCTATGTTGTTGCAAATGGCAGTATTTCATCTTTTCCTTTTTAAAAATTTTTATTGTATTTTTCCATTACCAGTTAGTCTCCTTATACTCTCTCTCCCCCTGCAATCACTACATTCTTTATCAAATCCCCTATCAAAGGGCACTTTGTTGTCTCCATGTGTTGGCCACTATAAATAATACTGCAATGAACATAGGGGTGCATATATCTTTGGAATAAATGTTTTCAAGTTTTTCAGGTAGATACCCAGAAGAAGAATTGTGGGCTCATGTGGTAACTCTTCTTAATTTTTTGAGGAGCCCTCACATTGTTTTCCACAGTGGCTGAACCATTTTACACTTTGGTCAGCAATGAATGAGGGTTCTTTTTCTCCACAATCTCTCCAACAATTGTTATTATTCGTCTTATTGATAATAGCCATTATAACAGGTATGAGGTGGTATCTCATTATAGTTTTAATTTGCATTTCCCTAATAGCTAGTGAAGTTGAACATCTTTTCATAAAAGTGTTGGCTGTTTGTATGTCTTCTTGGGAGAGGTGTCTGTTCAGGTCCTCTGCCCACTTTTTAACTGGATTATTTGCTTGGTATTGAGTTGTATGATTCTTTATATATTTTGGATACTAACCCCTTGTCAGAATTATTTGCAAATATCATCTCTGGTTTGGTTGATTGTATTTTTATTTTGTCATCAGTTTCTTTTGCTCTACAGAAGCTTTTAGTTTGATATAGTCCCATTCTTTTATTTTTGCCTTTACTTCCTTTGCCTTTGGGGTCAAATTCATAAAATGTTCTCTGCAACCAAGGTCCATAAGTTTAGTACCTATGTTTTCTTCTATGTTCAAATCTTATATTTAGGTCTTTGATCCATTTTGAATTAATTTTTGTGCAAAGGAATGAGGTATAATCTAGTTTCATTGTGGCTTTACAACTTTCCCAGCACCATTTATTGAAGAGGTTTTCTTTTTTCCATTGTGTGTTTTGGCTCCTTTGTCAAAAATTCTGTGCCCGTATATGCCTGTTATCTTATTTCTGGGCTCTCAATTTTGTTCCATTGGTCAGTGTGTCTATTTTTCTGTCAACATTATGCTGTTTTGATTATTATAGCTCTGTAATATAATTTGAAGTCAGGTATTGTAATACTTCTGGCTTCGATCTTTTTTTTTTTTTCAGTATTGTTTTGACTATTCAGGGTCTTTAGGGGTTCCATACAAATCTGATTTTTTTTCTCATGAACTTAGATGTATGATCTTCAATAAAACATTAGTAAATTGAATCCATCATCCTTGTAAAACAATTATAAATATAATATAAATGGAATTACATACCATCACCAAGAGGATTTATTCCAGATATGTAGTCTGTTTCAATATTTTGAAGTCCACCATATCAAATGGTCAATAAAGTTTAGATATTTTATATTTTTTATTGTTCCCTCTATTTTTTATTTTGTTCAAGTACAGTTGTCTGCATTTCTACCCCCCACACACACACCACTCTCCCCAACTTCAGCCATTCCCAACTCCTTCCCTTGATCCCACCCCACTCTTTGGTTTTCTCCAATGACAGTAACCAGAGGGGAGGTGGGAGGGCATAGTGGGGGGGAAGGGGAAGGGTTTTCAGGAACAAATCTGATTTTTTTGCTCTATTTCTTTAAAAATTGACATTGGGATTTTGATGAGGATTGCATAAATCTGTATCTCAGGTCCACCACTCCATTTTTCAACTGTGTAAATTTAAATTAGTTACTTAGTTTCTCATAATCTCATCTATAAAATGTGGCTAATAATAATAGAATCTATCTCAAGAGTGGATGTGAGCATTAAATGAACTGGTGTTAAGATAAGTGATCAAAAGATGATAGTCATGATTATTATATTTTATTCTCTAGCATATCATTACATAGTGACTGACATTGATCTCTGGAAACTTACCTGTGTTAGCACTTTAATTTACTGTTGTCCTTTTATAATTTTACACATATATCATAAACACATCACATTTTGTTACAGGTAGGTGGTCTTATTTTCACTGTGATTTCCTCAAAATAATACAATTTTTAAAATTAAATGCAAGACTTAACATTACAGACAGCAAGCTTTTGTAACACCTCTCCCAAATCTCATGTCTGTCATATTAACTCCACATTTTAAATAATGTGTATACTAAAATACATTGATTTGTGTTTTTCATTTCAGATGTAGTCTACTGGTTATCTTTTATGTATGATGAGGATTTAACTTTCTCAAGTGCAACAGACACAATATTTATATTTCTTCTGGCTTTTATGGTTATATCACAATATGGGGCTAAATTAATATTCAGTTTTTATATTATTTGAGTATTTAAATATTATTCACAGTTTAGCTACTTAAGCCAGTTGCCTCTTCCTTACCAAACAGTTTTTTTCCACTCTGGAGTTTATAATTGCCTTTTTTTTTAACTTCTTAATTTCCTATGTTCCTATGTCTAATTTTCTCCCTACACTGTTCAGCAGTTTTCTAGCCCCTCTCAATATAGTCAGACAGTTGTGATTAAATGATCAATTCCTTTATTTAGTTGAGTGAGCCTCGGTGGAGCCACTATCTCTTGGCTTCACTATGTAGTCGTTGCTCTCTGGACCAGCTCACACCTCTAATACTAGGACTTCCTTCACCATCATTCCAGAAATTCCCTTTATCTGTGTGGTATTGAATTCCTCTTTCCCAGATCTTATATATTTATTTTCCTCAGTTTACTCTCTTATTCTGGTGGAGAATGTCCCTCATGGGGCATAATACTTTTAAGACTTTTATTCTGCATTCAACTTCACTAATAGTTTGGCTGGTTAGAGATTATTGTTAGACATTATTGTATTGGAAATGAACATCTCTCCAAATTGTCACTGTTATATCTTTGCTTATAGTAGTGCTGTTGAGGGTCTGATAATCATTCTGATTCTTGTTTGACACATGGTGAGCCCCTTCAACTTGGAGACATGTGCCCTCCACTTCTGGAACTTTTTTGTATTATTATTATTTTGATTACTTCTTTCTGTGTTCTCTATTTTCTAGAGAACTATCAGTTAGCTGTTGGGTAAAAGACAAAATTGATCTTTCAGTTTTCTTTCATTTTCTTTTTCTTTTTTAAGTAATGTATATTCATTTTATTTTTTTACTGTTGTTCAAATACAGATATCTCCACCCCACCACCACCACTCTTCCCCACACCACCCATCCCCACCTCCCACCCTTGATCCTATCCTCTTTTGGCTTAGTCCATGGGTCCTTTATACACGTTCCTTGATTACTCTTTCTCTTTGTTCCCCTGTTATCTTCCTCACCCCTCCCTTCTAGTTACTTTCATTTTGTTCTCTATTTCAAGGTCTCTGGTTCTAATTTTCTTGCTCATTTGTTTTGTTGGTTAGGTTCCACTTATGTATGAGATCATATGGTATTTGTCTTTCTCCAGCTGGCTTATTTCACCTAGCATAATGCTCTCCAGATTCATCCATGCTGTCACAAATGATAAGAGCTCCTTCTTTCTTTCTCTTGCATAATAGTATTACATTGTGTAAATGTAATCCACTCATTTAGGTTGTTTCCAGCACTTGGCTATTGTAAATTGTGCTGCTATGAACATTGGGGTGCATAGGTTCTTTTGGATAGGTGTTTCAGGATTCTTAGGGTATAATCCCAGCAGTGGAAAAAAAATAAAGTACCTAGGAATAAACCTAACCAAGAAGGTAAAAGACCTCTACTCAGAAAACTATACAACACTGAAAAAAGAAATTAAAGAAGACACAAACAAATGGAAACATATACCATCTTCATGGATTGGAAGAATTAACATAATCAAAATGTCCATACTATCCAAAGCAATTTATAGATTCAATGCAAATCCAATCTTATAGCTTTCTTAGTTTTCCCTTTTGGCTTTTCACATTATTTGTCCTTCTGCTCTGTTTTGGGGAGATTTTCTAATACATACATACATATATACATACATGTGCCATATGTGTGTATATATGTATTTTTTAATGTAACACCTCTTTTTTGTTCTTCTAGCGTCATGTTCTTGTTTGACTGAGGTACTATTTTCTCTAAATATTTTTTTTGATCATTTAAAGGTTGTTCTGCTCTCCACATTGTTTTTTCCTAAGTTCACTATTTTATGATTTGTTAGTGTTTATTTACCTAATTTTTTATTTTACAGTATTTTCTCAAATACCTATGATCTTTATCTGTCCATTTATATTTAAAAACCTTTTAGAACTCCTGTTTGCATTAGTAGAGAACAGCCAATTGTTTGGTACTCCCCCCAGATAACTGTAGATCTTACCTCTTGGGCATGTCAGTTTTTCAAAGAAGAATAAACCTACATCCAGTCTGGAGAGAAAAGTCTGGCTACTTGTGCTCTGGAATCTAATCTTAGATAGTGAGGCCATTTCAATTAATCCCCACTTTTAATATGAAATCTATTCCCAATCCTTGGTGTGCTTTTTGTCTCCAATATGGAAACTTTCTGGCTCAACTTCCCAAATAATTACACTGATTATTCTTCATACAACTTTTTAAACCCTCTCCTGCCTTTTTATGCAGTTGGTGCCTCTAATTTTTTAATTATTCTGAGATGCCACAGTCTAAATCAGCTTACATCTTGTTGACTTACCCCTTGACATGCACTTATGTTCCAGCTTCCTAGTATAACTAAATCAATGACATTATTTTTGTGTAGTAAATAATATATAACATGAAATCTACCCTATTAACATATTTTAAAGTATGCAATACAGTATTGTTAACTGTAAGCATAAATATTGTTCAGCAGATCTCTATAATTTTTTCATCCTGTGTAACTTAGACTCCACATTCATTGAACAGGAACTATTATTTCCCCATCCCTGGAGGTACTGACAACTACCCTTCTACTTTCTGCTACTATGAGTTTGGCTACCTTAGGTACCTCATACATACAAGTGGAATCATGCAGCATTTTCCCTTCTGTGAGTGGTTGATTTTGCTTAGCATAATATCCTCAAGGTTCATCCAGGTTGTAGAATACAATAATATTTCCTTTTTTGTGATTGAATAATATCCCATTGTATGTGTGTACCACATTTTCTTTACCCACTAATCTCTCAATGGTCATTTAGGTTGTGTCTACCTCTTGGCTATTGTGAATAAAGTTGCAATGAACATAGCATGCAAGTATTTCATTAAGAACCTAATTTTAATTTTTCTGTGTAAATACCCAGAAGTGGGTTGCTGGATTGTATGGTACTTCTATTTTTAATTTTTTGAGAAAACTTTCTATTGTTTTCCATAATGGATGTTCCCATTTTTATTCCTACCAACAGTGTACTGGTGTTCCCTTTTTGCCACATCCTTGACAACACTGGTTATTATACATTTAGGATTTCTATTCCATTTCATTAGTCTATGTATCTGTCTTTATTCCTCTACCATATAGTTTTGATTACTGTAACTTTGTAGTAAGTTTTAAAATCAAGAAGTGTGCATTTCCAGCTTTTTTTCCCCTTAAAATTGTTTTGGAGCCCTTTATAGTTCCACATAAATTTTACAATTGTATTTTCTATTTCCATAAAAAAAGTCCTTGTTTGTTTTTTGAAATTGCATTAAATTGGTAGATTGCTTTAGGTAATATGACCATTTTAACAATATTAAGTCTTCTGATCAATAAACATGGGATGTCTTTCTATTAATTTGTGTATTATTTAATTTATTTCAGCAATATTTTGTAGTTTCCAGTGTACAAGACTCTCAACTCTTTGGTTAAATTTATTGCTAAGTATTTTGCTTTCTGGTGCTATTGTAAATGAGATTTTCTTATTTTTTTCAAATTGTTTGTTGTTGTTTGTGTATAGATACCCAAATCAGTTTTGTATGCTGATTTTGTATCCTCCAACTTTGCTGAATTCATTTATTGGTTCTAATAAGTCAATTACATCTTGAAAATTTACTTTCCAGCTTATTTCCTGTTTATATCATTCATCTGCTATAATTATAATCCTACTTTATTTCTCCTATGAGTTGCATCTTTTTTATTCCCTTATTCATTTTAGTGAAGTTTACAGAGAAAGCAGGGACAGGCATGTGTGTATAATTTATTATATTTAACCAGAAGTCAAAAATATGATGCATAATATTATCAGTTACAAATCTCCTGCACTTGACTGTGAACCTCATAAAGGCAGGTCTGTGACTATTTCATTCTTTAGTGTCTAATATAGTGCCTTAAACACAAATGGTCAGTAAATTTTTTTAATGGAATCATAGGTAATTGTGTATGTTTAAATCAATATCCTATTTCTGAGTGAATGCATAAAAGAATAATTGGTTCTTTCTTTATCTTTATTGTATTTTTTCCAATTACCTTTTAGTCCCCTTATAATCCCCTCCTCCCCAGCAATCACCATACTGTTGTCCATGTCCACAAGTGGCTTTCCCCTTTTGCTCAATCCCTCCACCCCTTAACCTCCCTCCCCACTACACCTAGCTGTCATCCTGCTCTCCATCTATGAGTCTGTCCCCATTTTCCTTGTTAGTTCAGTCTGTTCATTGGATTCCACATATGAGTGAAATCATATAGTATTTGTCTTTCACTGGCTGACTTATTTTACTTAGCATAATGTTCTCCAGGTCCATCCATACTGTTGCAAAGGATAAAATTTTCCTCTTTTTATGGACAAGTAGTATTCCATTGTGTAAATATTATATAGTTGTCTTATCCACCCATGTACTGATGGACACTTGAGATGCGTCTATATCTTGGTGATTATAAATAGCACTGCAATGAACATAGGGGTGCTTATGTTCTTTAAAAATAATTGGTTCTTAACTGGACTGCAAATTCCATGAAGAGGAAAACTATATATCAGCAATTTTCATCTGCAGGTGAAAAAATACATAATAAACTCATTAAATACTAGCTGATTGCCTGAGTCAAAACTCATTTAAAGGTTAGGAGCACCAATTTGAGGGGAGCAGTATAATCTCAAAATACACCCACTTTTTAACTTTAGATCTTTCTTCCTTTTTAAGTATTATATATCATTCTTTCACTTGATTTTACTTTAAAAGATGTACATTAGAACTGGTCTTTTCCTCAACAGAATATACGATGTATAATCCCTTAATTACTGTCTTAATTTTTTTCTGTTTTCCATGGAATATTTCCATGGAACAATATCCATTGTTCAGTTGGTAAAATTTCTACTGCCTTTTAGATGGCTCCAATGGTGTATTGGCCAAAGGTCTCTCTTGAATATTACTGAAAACCAACATGGGAATATGATGAGAAATCTGAGTATCTCAGACAGCTCCTCCCAAATTAAGTGCTACTGTGGGGATTAAAACAGCATAATGCACTTTTTCTAATATTAAAGAATTAGTAGAGAAGACACATGTGTCGTGTATGTCTGACTGGCTGGTACAGACAGATGGTAAACTTATGAGATTTGGTAAATGGTTTCCCCCCACTTCACCAAGGTAGAGAATAATGTAAAATATGCTATATTCTTCTAGAATTTGTTTTTTCTCTTAATTCTCCTCATTTTGTAATGAAATTTCTTTTTCTTTGTTTTTATTTTGATTTATTTTTATTCTTCCATGAAAGTTTAGTGTTTTTTCTAAATTGGCATCATGTTTGAGGACTCCATTCAAAGCCTAAAATGTTAAAAATAAATAAATAAAGTGTTTTGGAGTGTGTCTGTGTGGCGCCCACATGTAAATATCCTTACTTCCTTGGCAAAATTGCTGATTCTACTCTCAAAGTGTTGATTCAAACTCTTTAAAAAATGCTTTTTTACATAGGTATGTTTAATTATACAATACATGGGTGCATTTTTATTGCCAAAAATCTAAATAAAAAGTCCTTGGCCCCCATCCATCTCACTCTTCTTCCAAAAGAAAACACTATTATCAATTTAGTGTGCATCTTTCAGATATTTTTCTATATGTTTACATGGCAACATGTGTACATAAGAAAATAGACAGGATTTTTTTAGTTTTTTATGTATATTTTCACCTACAGATAAAAAATTGCTGATATATAATTTTCCTCTTCATGGAATTTGCAGTCCAGTTAACAATCAATTATTTTGAAAGAACATATGCACTCCTATGCTCATGTCAGTGTTATTTACAATCACCAAAAAGAATCTTTTTATAACCAAAATGGACCACATTGTATGTTATTTTGCAAGTTTCTTTTTTTATTTAGTAATATAAAGAACTTGGCTTATAAATACATATGTATTGGCATTTTTTTTCACTAAATACTATATAGCATTCAGAAAAGTATATACACCATTTCTTTAACTATTTACCTATTGAAGGATATTTAAGTTATTTCAAATGTTTCACTACATAAACAACATTGCATGCATCTTTGTGTACATGTACAATTATTTCTTTAGAAGAGCACCAGAAATGGAGTTGATAGGTTAAAGTTGTGTTTCGTTCCTGGGTAGGCCACATCCCAAAATGATGTCACTTAGAAATTGGTTGTGGGCCCTTTGTGTGGCAGACCCTTCTCCTCACCCTCAGAGTCACTTAGAGGAAGTTCGCTGGTGCCCTTACTAATTATGCCTGCCCCCATTTGATTTTATCCCATTTTGGGATGGACTCAGCAACTGTTGGGATATTTGATAGCCAATATTTCTAGTATCAGTGGTCACCTGTATGGTAGACCAGCATACAGGATGTTGCATCTAGTATGCCTTATGATGGATAGCATGTGATAGAACAGAATAACAAGTTATGAAAGTCATAGGAGACCTATGCCTAACTCTAATGGGACATATGTATTAAGAAGATGATTTTGTCCATTGGTTAGGGAAATGCTCCAGCATCTTTTAGATCTAAGATGAATAGAAGATTCTTCATTTATTCCTCTTTTTTAAAGATTTTATTTATTTTTAGAGAGGGAAGGGAAGGAGAAAGAGAGAGAGAGAGAAACATCAATGTGCAGTTGCTGGAGGCCGTAGCTTGCAACCCAGGCATGTGCCCTGACTGGGAATCTAACCTGCGATGCTCTGGTTCACAGTCTGCACTCAATCCACTGAGCTACACCAGCCAGAGCCATTTATTCCTCTTATTCCTCCCTTCAGGAAGTGATAATGAGGTATCCCTAAGGTAAGGTGTTTAACATCAAAATGAAGCCTGCATAATGAATTGCCATTCTCGATGTCCCTTTAAGCTTTCTAGCTGGTCAAATAGGTATATTGGCAATTAAAGTATAACCAGTGATAAACTCCCAAGTCAACAGTTTGGAGACCCTATGCCTGCTACACAAATTATTTGTTCTGATTTGATCTTCATTAACCTCACTGGATTATTCCTCTACCCATTGCATGTTAATCTGCCCGGGAGGCCTAGTAAGTGATATAAGTACAACTTATAGCAAATTCTGATATTCTGCTATCTTTGCCTTCTCCTTCTTTTCCCTGGAGACTCCCTTTATATTCTTGTTAAAGATATTTTTTACTTAGTTGTGAAATGGCCCTGATGATGTCCACCATCAAAGCATTCAATGCCCCTTCTCAGTTGGTTTACCAATTATGTTGACTACCAACTCATTAGGCAGATTTTGAAGGCAACCTCTTTATCTTCCAAACTATGCAATGGAAACTTCTCCCATACCTGTGATGGCCCCTCACCAAGTTTCAGCCATTCTGCAACTCCATTCTCTGAACTCTTCTTCTGATCCTGATGTAAAGTGGAGTCCAGAAGGAATGCCAAAGAACTCTGAAGACAGGTGCTCCTGTCCTCTTGGGGACAAGTCTCAGTAAGGACAGGACCCCAAACTTGGGTATTTTGTACAACTAGTCCCAACCCTTGCTGTAATACCTGCATTCCCACAGTGATGCTGAGACTGTCTCAGGGACCTCTCACCCAGTTATTGTACCAGTTCAGGATGATTGGTGTGGGCATGTAAGTACTCACATGTAATGTTTCTTTTTTTCTAATTCATCTGCCCACTTAACATGGATGGAATGACTTTTCATCCCTGGCTATTCCCTGTTGGTTGCTGTGAATCCCTGGGCACACTATTGCTGTTAGTCAAGCAATAGCAGGTGGTGGGCAGCTTGTGCAGCAAATGGGATATTCAAGCACCTTTTCTGATAAAATGAAGATTTCTCTGAACCCTCTGGACATATCCCTGCCACTCTCACCTGATTTCCACACTCACTCCTGCTGTCTGTGGACAAAGGCTTTCTCTGGGAATTGTAGGGGAATGCTCTATTATCCTATTTGACTATTCCTACTATGATACCCTAATAAACCACTTGACTATTGCCCTTGGACACTTCCCTGTCCTTAAACTTTGGATTTCCTAGTGGCATGTACACAAGTAAGAATTCTCTGATGCCCAGCAATATTCTCTATTACTCCGACTCATATTTCAGGAATTTCTCATGGCATCCTCAACCAAGAGGTCACTTTCTTACTGTTCAATACAGTTAAGTACTCAAAAATTCTATCATCCAGTAATATCTAAGGATTTGAAGGAAAGAGAGGAGGTGGGGTAATGGCTTTCAGTCTACTATTTGTGCCAGTTCCTATGTAATTTTCAGTATGGAATATCCATTTCTTTCATTGGCTGTACTTGTTTTTGACACAGATATTATTGTTAGCTCTTTTTTAAGGCTAGTTTATTCAAGGAAAGAAAGGGGGAAGCACCCCATTGTTGTTTCAAGTAGAGATAAGTTCACACCCAAATAATTGCTCCTCATCATCTTATTTCTGTAGCTCAGGATAAAAAATAAAATCTCCAAAGGAGGCCTGGAAAAGAGCTACATTATTTAAAGGAAAGGGTTGTGGTTTTTTCCCTAAGAAGTGCCTAGTAACTGAAGGACAAGCAAAAGAGGTTCATTAGTGGAAATAGTTCCTTTGAAATGGCATACATGCTGTGAAAAAAATGTCTTATTACAGGCCTTATTTTTTAATGAATTAAGACCTTTGTCTTTTTCCTATTTATCATACAGGCTGAAGAGAATAAATCTGAGTGAGTATTATAGATAAGCTATGATTTGAAATTTGTTCAGACCACAGGTCACTTATTTCTTCCCTGTCCTCAGGGGAAAGAAAAGTATTGCTCATTGCCCTGCCTAAAGAAAAGTCAGAATTGGGAACCTCTTTAGGGTGCTACACCTAAGTGTGATATCTTAGACCCCATTAGCCCAGTTAATTAGTCAACCATTTGCCAAGAATGCTTTCTATGGGTCCTACCCCACTGAGCAACTAAACAGGAACCTGTTCCCTTCCCTTAAGGTGCTACACTCAAACAGAAAAGAAAAAGATGCTGTGACAACTGGATGGATGAATGCATGAATAGATGAATGGATGGATGGATGGATGGATGGATAGATACAAATGCATGTGGGAAGCAGCCAATTGATGTCTCTCTCTCTCCAACATCAATAAGCATATCCTTGAGTGAGTATTAAAAGAGAAAAAAAGAATTATAAACAGAATTTTCCATCCTTCAGATTAAAGAGTTAGGCTATAGTCTACATCACCCAGACCCTAGTGCATCACAAACACACCTGTGGATCAACAATATGGCCTCAGACAACACTTATAAAACATCTTACTACGAGAATTCACAGGTACTCTTGACAATATAGCCATATGACAGTAATTATAGATTTATCTTTAGTCTTTTCATTAAAATTGTAATTTTATGAATTTTAGTTAATAGAAAATATAAACTACAAAGCCTAAAAACACGCATAAATGTAAGACATAAATGTCCAAGACTTTCCTCCAAATAATTCTGTAACAGTGAAAAAAAATCTCATCATCACTACTGACTTATTCCTGCCTTCACATTGAACAAGCTTTGCATAATGAGGGTACCACTTTTCCTGGAGCCCCATTGCCAAAAATTACCAATAAAAGAAGATCTTACTACCTGTCCTGGTGCATATGGCTACTTGAAAATTATCTGAAATAAAAGTAAGCCAGAATCATAACAGTGTGTAACAAAATCCAGATGTCTCTTGACTAAAAGGTTAATCAAATGCTAATGTTAAATGAAAGACTTTCAAAGGCAGAAGGAAGAATATTGAAGATAAATAAGGAAATTAGGTGCATCCTCCATGCAATTGGAGGAGTAAGCTCTCTGCACAAAATGTTTTAAAGGAAATTAACCTTTCCTTTAACACCTACAATGTGTCAGATGCTTTATAAGAAATATACTAAATACCTTCCCAGGAGCATAAGCTTCACATAAAAAGCAAAACTACTAATACGCATTTGGAGAAAGAAAAATGTAGCAATTACTGCAATGCTTTGAGTATTACTCTTCAGCCATATTTTATGAGGTGTTTTATATAAATCATAATTTTGTCAGGAATTCAATAAGAATGTATAATATTTTGGAGCCCACTTACTTTGATTCATGAATCGCAAAATTGTCCAGGCTCCTCAGAAACTAAAAATGGAACTGCCTTTGGACCTGATAATTCCACTGCTGGGATTATATCCTAAGAATCCTGAAACACCAATTCAAAAGAACCTAGGCACCCCAATGTTCATAGCAGCACAATTTACAATAGCCAAATGCTGTAAACAGCCTAAGTGCCCATCAGTAAATGAGCAGATCAAAAAACTATGGTACATTTACACAATGGACTACTACACAGCAGAAAGAAAGAAGGAGCTCCTACCCTTCGAGAGAGCATGTACAAAACTGGAGAGCATTATGCTAAGTGAAATAAACCAGGCAGTGAAAGACATACACCATATGATCTCACCTATAAGTGAAACCTAATCAGCAAACCAAACAAGCAAGCAAAATATAACCAGAGACATTGAAATAAAGAAAAAACTGACAGTAACCAGAGGGGATAACAGAGGGGAAAAGGGGAAGGGTCATCAAGAAATATGTATAAAGGACACATGAACAAAGCCAAAGGGAGGTAACATCAAGGGTGGGAGGTGGGGATGTGTGGGGTGGGGGGGAGTTGGGGAGAAATAGAGACAACCATACTTGAACAACTTAAAAAATATATTTTAAAAAATGAATATTAAGAAAGTGGTCTAGGCTCACTCCCCGACACCCTCAGCCACCCTGATGGTTTTCCACCCTGATGCAAGGGGTCATGTTGATAGTCTGTATAGTTCAAGGTTCTCAGAAAAACAGAACAAACACGATATATATAAACAGGAAATTATTTTAAGGAATGGGCTCATGTGACTGTGGGGTCTTGCAAGTTCAAATCTACAGGGCAGGCCAGCAGCTTATAAACTCCAACAAGAGTTAACATATAGTCTTCAGTCTGAAGGCAGTTTCGAGGCAGAATTTCCTTTTCCTCAGAGACCTCAGCCTTTGCTTTTAAGGCCTTCAACTGATTAGATGAGGACCCCAGACACTAAGGAGAGTAATCTACTTCACTCAAAGTCTACTGATTTCAATGTTAATTATGGCTTAAAAAAAATAACAGTTCTGACTTCCGGCCAAGATGGAGGCATAAGTAAACACACTGTGCCTCCTCGCACAGCCAAAAGAAGGACAACAACAATTTAAAAACAAAACACAACCAGAACTGACAAAAAATCAAATTGTATGGAAGTTTCACAACCAAGGACTTAAAGAAGAAACATTCATCCAGATCAGTAGGAGGGGCAGAGACAGGAAGCCAGGCAGAGAGGACTCTTAGCAAGACAATGTCTGGAGGACCAGGGTGGGCAAGGCAGCGGATCCAGTGAGGCAGTGGATTGTGGAGCAAAGCATGCAAAACTGCAGCTGGTGGGCAAGGCAGCAGTGGGTGGACCCAGTGAGGCTGCAGGCTGGGAGGTCCCACATTCCAGCCCAGATAAACTGGGAGAAACAACTGGGGAGCGGGATGGACTGCACAACCCAGGGCCCCAGCAGAGGGAAATAAAACCACAAATCACTGATTGAAAACACCTGTGGGGATTGAGGCAGTGGTAGAAAGTCCCAGCCTCACAAGAGAATTTGTTGGAGAGACCCACAGGGTCTTAGAACATACACAAACCCACCCACATGGGAATCAGCACCAGAAAGCCCCAATTTGCTTGTGGGAAGTGGGGGCAGTGACTGAAATCCAGCAGAGAGCAGAGCAAGTGCTATTGTTCACTCTCGGACCCCTGCCCCACATACAGCATCATAGCTCAGTGACATGGGTTGCCCTGCCCTGGTGAACACCTAAGGCTCTGTCCCTTGAGGTGCATCAAGACAAAAAGAACATGGCCCAAACAAAAGAACAGATCAAAGCTCCAGAAAAAATACAACTAAGCGATGAAGAGATAACCAACCTATCAGATGCACTTATCAAAACACTGGCAAACAGGATGCTCACAGAATTGGTTGAATTTGGTTCCAAATTAGATGAAAAAATGAAGGCTACACTAAGTGAAATAAAGGAAAATGTACAGGGAATCAATAGTGATGGGAAGGAAACCAGAACTGAAATCAACGGTGTGTACCAGAAGGAAGGAAGAAACATCTAGTCAGAAAAGAATGAAAAAAAAACAAGAATTCAAAAAAAATGAGAAGAGGCTTAGGAACCCTTGGGACAACTTGAAAAGTTCCAACATCTGAATTATAGGGGTACCAGAAGGGGAAGAGGAAGAGCAACAAGTGGGAAAGTTATTTGAACAAATAATAAAGGAGAATCTCCCCAATCTGGCAAAGGAAATAGACTTCCAGGACATCCAGGAAGCTCAGAGAGTCCCAAAGAAGTTGGAACCAAGGATGAACACACCAAGGCATATCATAATTACATTACCCAACATTAAATTAAGGAGAGAATCCTAGAAGCAGCAAGAGATAAGGGGACAGTCACCTACAAAGGAGTTCCCATCAGACTGTCAGCTGATTTCTCTAAAGAAATCTTACAGGCAAGAAGGGACTGGATAGAAGGATTCCAAATCATGAAAGGCAAGGACCTACATCCAAGATTGCTCTATCCAGCAAAAGTTTCATTTAGAATGGAAGGGCAGATAACATGCTTCCCAGATAAGGTCAAGTTAAAGGAGTTCATCATCACCAAGCCCTTATTATATGAAATGTTAAAGGGATTTATCTAAGAAAAGGAAGATCAAAATTATGAACAGTAAAATGACAGCAAACTCATAATCATTAACAACCACACCTAAAACAAAAACAAAAGCAAATTAAACAAAAAACCAGAACAGGCACAGAAACACAGAAATAGAGATTACCTGGAGGGTTATCAACAGGGGAGTGGGAGGGGGGAAAAGGTAGAGAGAATAAGTAAGATAGATGGTAGGTAGAAAATAGAAAGGGGGAGGATAAGAATAGTATAGGAAAAGTAGAAGCCAAAGAACTTATATGTATGACCCATGGACATGAACTAAAGGGGGGGGGGGGGGGGGGGGGGGGGGGGGAAGAGGGGACTAAAGGGGGAGAAATGAGACAATTGTAATAGCATAATCAATAAAATATATTGTAAAAAAATACCAGTTCAGACACACCTAAACTGTTGGCACATAAAATTAACGATCCCGCAGTCTAATGGGGAAGGCAAACGCATCAAATGGTAATCAACATGGCTGGGGGGATAGGGGTGGTTCGAAAGGGTTTCTCTCAAAAAGGCAATGAGTTTCCAAAAGTAAGGCAGAATAAGCCACAGCAACAAATACTTATAAATATTTCTCCATGAGGATGTAGAGGCATTTCAAGGACCTTCATGTTCAGAATGTTTTTAATATAAAGGGAGTGCATATGTGTTGAAGTGGAGAGGGGACAGGAAGATGATGCCAGTAATCTGAAAAAAGTAAACAGATGAAGAAGGAGAGGGTTTATTCTTTCTTTTCTAGTGTGATTGGCTCCTCAGGTAATTTTTTAACTAGTGGCTTGAGCATCCACATATCTTACCAGAAGGAGGTCCTCAGTTCTCCAAGAACTTTGAAGCTTTAGAAGCAGCAGTGCCATGAGCAGCCATAGATGGCACTGTGCTATCTTAGGCACCAATCCCACAGCTCCTTTTAGTTAAAATTCCCTAGGGTTTCCCCAGACTCCCAATGTTTCCCCAAGTCACCCTAGTAGGAGGCCTAGGGAGGCCCAGGGAGGCCTGGGAAGGTCTAGGGAAGCCTAGGGAGGCCTGGGGAAGCTTGGGGAAGCCTGGAGAAGTTTGGTGTGGGGGGTTGGGGGTGGGGGTTGGGGAGCCTCTCTGAGTCCCTGCACCTTGTGTAGAAACTGGTCTTAAGTCTGGCCTGCCTTTATCCTCAAGGTGGCTTTAATGTAGGGACCTTGTTGCCTTGTCCTGCTATCCTTACCCTTGATGTACCCACACTAGCCTATCATGAAAGAGCAACCTGATCTGGAATCTGGGGTTCAGATGGATTTTCTTTTCCTCCCAGAATGCCCTGCCTTCCTTATGTAAAATGATCTCACTCTCACCTATGGGCCAGCTATGCAGTTTGGGTCACGTGGCTCTGATGCCCTTTCCCCCTCCCACTTTAAATCTAGCTGGCCAAACAGTAACACTATCTATCAAACAGACACAATAAATACATGTCTTTATTTATTGGTTCTGGTAGTTACAGGAGGCATTAATGCCAACTCTTCCAGTTTTATTAGGAGAACCCTTCTTGGGAAATATGACATCAACACCATTGTAAGGATATCCTTTGGGGAAGGGAAGATGGTGGCTTTACTCTAGGCAGCGTTTTTCTCAGCTTCTGTGAAGAAGGGGGAAACTCGCGGATCAGTGGAGAAACAGAGCAAGTCAGCTAGGTTATCGAATCACTTTTGAAAGCAGGACATCAAAAATTATTGCACTCACTGGAAAACCAGACGGTAAGGAGTCTGCTACAGGACAAAAGGGGCCCAGGGATCAGCGCAGGGTCTAGGGGTGTGCAGACCCCAGGCCCGCCCAGGGTGCTCCGGGGTCTGCCCCAGGGCGCCCGGGAGAGGGAAGTCGCTGCTCCCTCCCCCGAATATTGGGGGTGAACAACTCCAGGGGAGAATGTGTTGCTAAAAGGAACAATTGGCCAGTTGGACTGGGGAAAAAATCACCCAGGGACTATGAACACCCGCCCAGAGGCCTGGGAGGAGTGAGGGACTCTAGCCGACAGGACCAGGGGCAGCCTGGAAGGGCACCTGCTCCCCTAGCCCAGTGGAAGTGCAGATCGGTGGAGAGTACAGAACCGGGCCGAGCTCCACTCTCGCCCCATAGGGAGGCCTGAATCTCGCGCTGCGATCCCAGGAGAGACGTGGCACTTGGTGGCTCAGAGATTTCCAGCCAGCCCGACTGGGGGAGAAGGGAAAGGCGCCCACACCGGTCGGAGTGCGGTTTGGCGGGGAACACGGAGCTGGAAACGGCTTGGCGCATGCACTGTCAGGATGACTGACTCTCGTGCGCTTTGATCCTGAAAGGGTCTGAGCGAGGTGCTTAGGGCGATCCTAGACACCAAATCTCAAAAGTCTGGGGGAGGGGCATGCCCTTTTACGATCCCCAGGGAGGGCACAGTGAATCCCAAAACGTCGCGGGTGCCTCCTGAGATCATAGAGCTGGAAACCTGCAGGACCCCGGAGTCCGGAAGAATGTGGAAGTGAGATCCAAAGAGCCAGTGTGTTCGGGAGTGCCCAGGCTACTTTACAGACCAGCTGAGGTCTGGCTGGGAGAGAGAGGAGCATTTCAAAGGTCCCTCAGCCAGCTGAAGCCAGCAAGATCAGAAAAACTGGTCTGGCCAGTTAGAAACCAACAAGAGGTTTTTTTTTCTTTGTTTGTTTGTTTCTTTCTTTCTTTCTTTTTGGCTTTGTTTGGTTTCTCTGGCTGTTGTTGGTTGATTGATTTTATCTTGTGTTTTACGTGACATTTTATTTTTCAATTCTTATTATTTTTATCTCACAATCCCTTATGTTTCTCTTCCATTCATCCTAATATTATTCTTTCCACTCCAAATTTATCTCTCCTGCACTACATCTTCTGCTTTTCTTTCCTTTTTTTTTTAATCTTGCAAGTTACTGTAAATTTGTATTATCTTTTTCTCACTTTTCTGACATTTTTTAGTTTAATAATATTTTGGTATTCTTTTTCTTTCTGTATAATCTTCTTGCTTGGCTGGTTATACTCTCATTTGATAGGTTCCCCCTGGCATCTCAGTCACAAGGTATTGATAAGTTACTATCCTTCATCCATGTTCCATTAATATACCTCTCAAGGTTCTATACTCTTTATTCTTGTTACCTAGACCTCATCGATTCTGCCACAAGACTGTCACTTTACTATTACTGCTAGTAAGACCTAGTCTATACAATTGTAAATGCTTCTCAATACCCCTACCTGATCTCAGCCCACTTTGCAATTTTCTGAACTAAACTATTGTGGGGGTTGTCTCTATTCTTTTACTCACTACTCCTATATACTAATATTTAGTCCAACCCTACCTTACAATCTGACCTCCCACAGCCTCACAGCTTTCCAGATCCAACTAACAATCCTCTTGTCCCCAATAAGAGTCTTACCTTCTTTCCATCCTTTCTAAAACGTGGATAGTGGGGTGGAGGATAACGGTTAACACTATAAGGAGTCAAAGGATGACCCATCTCTTCTCTACTGGCTGCTAAAGTAAATATCATAGTATACTGTCTTGCTGTTTTAAACCATTTTGCCTTACTCCTCCAACTGATCACAAAAAAGAATAAGGGGAAGCTGTGAGCACCAGGATACATGAAGGAGATTGCACCACTGAATCTCACAAGTATGCTACCACAGAAGTTCACACCATAATTAAAGGGAATTAGAACATATCAAATTAACAAACAAGAAGAAAAAAGAAGAAACCCACAAACAATGAGAAAACAAAGAAACAACCCCCAATTGAAGGGAAATGAGGAAGCCTCAGGAAAAATGCTAAATGAAATAGAGGCAACTCAACTATCAGATAGTGAGTTCAAAACAATGATTACCAGGAAGTTCAATGAACTCACAATGAGCTTTCAGAAATTAGATGGAAACTACATCAATCTCACTGCAAACTATATAAACATGAAAAAGGAAATAGAAACTCTCAACAAAGGTCAAGAGGAAATGGAGAATACAATTTCTGAACTGAAGAACACAGTAGAAGGAATGAAAAGCAGGATTGATGAAGCAGAAGATCGGATTAGCGAGCTGGAGGACAAAGTAGAAAACAGCATCCAGAAAGAGCAAGAAAAGGAAAAGAGGCTCAGAAAGAATGAAGAGGGATTAAGAGAAATGCAAGACAATATGAAACGTAGTAATATCCGTATAATAGGGATACCAGAAGGAGAAGAAGAAAAGCAAGGGATCGAAAACCTAGTTGAACAAGTAATGAAGGAGAACTTCCCTAATTTGATGAGAGAAAAAGTCACACAAATCCAGGAAACACAGAGAGTCCCAATCAAGAGGAACCCAAAGAGGTCCACCTCAAGGCACATCATAATTAAAATGGCAAAATTTCAAGACAAAGA
Source organism: Phyllostomus discolor (assembly GCF_004126475.2). Classification (NCBI taxonomy): domain Eukaryota; kingdom Metazoa; phylum Chordata; class Mammalia; order Chiroptera; family Phyllostomidae; genus Phyllostomus; species Phyllostomus discolor. Next base: position 68,318,151 of record NC_040911.2, on the reverse strand, counting down.
GAGAATCTTAAAGGCAGCAAGGGAGAAAAAGGAAGTAACATACTAAGGAGCCCCAATAAGGCTAACAGCTGACTTCTCAATGGAAACACTTCAAGCCAGAAGAGAATGGCAAGAAATACTCCAGGTAATGAGAACCAGAGGTCTGCAACCAAGGCTACTATATCCAGCAAGGTTCTTGATCAAGATAGAAGGCCAAATAAGAAGCTTCCCAGACAAAAGAAGTCTAAAAGAATACACCTCCACCAAACCAGTTCTGCAAGAGATTCTAAAAGGACTGCTTTAAGGAAGGGAGGGAAAAGAGAGAGAGAGAGAGAGAGAGAGAGAGAGAGGAACACACGTACATAAAAGAAAATGAATAAGTACCTATCAATAATAACCTTAAACGTAAATGGATTAAATGCTCCAATCAAAAGACATAGAATAGCTGAGTGGATAAGAAAAAATGACCCACATATCTGCTGTCTGCAAGAGACCCACCTCAGGATAAAAGACCTACACAGGCTGAAAGTGAAGGGCTGGAAACAAATCTTCCAAGCAAATGGACAGGAAAAAAAGCCGGGGTAGCAATACTCATATCAGACAAAATAGACTTCCAAAAAAGGCCCATAAAGAGAGACCCAGAAGGTCACTTCATAATACTCAAGGGAAGAATCCACCAAGAAGACATAAATATTGTAAATGTATATGCACCCAACATAGGAGCACAGAAATACATAAAGAAAATCCTAGAGGACTTCAAGAAAGATATGGACAGCAACATAATTATAGTGGGAGATTTTAACACCCCATTATCAAAAATGGACAGATCTTCTAAACAAAATATCAACAAAGATATTGTGGCATTGAACAATAGCCTTGATGAAATGGACTTTACTGATATATACAGAGCCCTCCACCCAAAAGAAGCTAAATATACATTCTTTTCAAATGTACATGGAACATTCTCAAAGATAGACCACATGATGGGACACAAAACAAGCCTCAAGAATTTCAAGAAAATTGAAATCATACCAAGCATTTCCTCAGACCACAAGGGACTGAAGCTAGAAACCAACCCCAAGGAAAAAAACCAAAAACACTCAAAATCATGGAGATTAAATAGCATGCTATTAAACAATGAATGGGTCAAGAATGATATTAAGGAAGAAATCAAAAGGTTTCTGGAAACAAATGAAAACGAGCTCACAACAACCCAAAACTTATGGGATACAGCCAAGGCAGTCCTGAGAAGGAAGTTCATAGTGATACAGGCCCACCTAAGAAGGCTAGAAACATTCCAAACAAACAACCTAACCCTACGTCTACAAGAACTTGAGGAACAACAACAAAGGCAGCCCAGAGCAAGCAGAAGGAAGGAAATAACCAAGATCAGAGCAGAATTAAATGACATAGAAACTAAAAGCACAATTCTAAGGATCAATGAATCCAAGAGCTGGTTCTTTGAAAAGATAAACAAAATTGACAAGCCTTTAAGAAGACTCATCAAGAAAAAAAAGAGAGAAGACCCAGATAAACACAATCAGAAATGAAAGAGGAGAGATTACAACAGATACCACAGAAATACAAAGAATTGTAAGAAATTACTGTGAAGAACTGTATGCCAAGAAATCTGAAAACCTAGGTGAAATGGACAACTTTCTAGAAAAATATAATCTTCCAAAACTCAATGAAAAAGAAGCAGAAAGCCTGAACAGACCAATAACAACAAAAGAAATTGAAGCAGTAATCAAAAAATGCCCAACACACAAAAGCCCAGGACCAGATGGTTTCACAGGAGAATTCTACAAAGCATTTAAGGAAGAGCTAACCCCTATCCTTCACAGACTGTTCCAAAAAATCCAAAAAGATGGGAGTCTTCCAAACTCTTTTTATGAGGCCAACATCGTCCTAATTCCAAAACCAAATAGAGACACAACAAAGAAAGAAAACTTCAGGCCAATATCGCTGATGAACATTGACGCTAAAATCCTCAACAAAATACTGGCAAACTGTATCCAACAATACATTCAAAAAATCATACACCATGACCAAGTGGGATTCATTCCAGGGATGCAAGGATGGTTCAATATTCGCAAGTCAGTAAATGTAATACATCACATAAATAAAAGCAAAGACAAAAACCACATGATCATATCAATAGATGCAGAAAAAGCATTTGATAAGGTACAGCATCCATTCATGATAAAAACACTCGGCAAAGTGGGAATAGATGGAGCATTCCTCAACATAATAAAGGTCATATATGAGAGATCTTCAGCCAACATCATACTCAATGGCCAAAAATTAAAATCTTTTCCACTAAGATCAGGAACAAGACAAAGCTGTCCACTTTCACCACTTCTATTCAATATAGTACTAGAAGTTTTAGCCACAGCAATCAGACAAGAAAAAGAAATAAAAGGCATTCAAATCAGAAAGGAGGAAACAAAACTGCCACTGTTTGCAGATGACATGATAGTATACATAGAAAATCCTATAGACTCTACCAAAAAACTGCTTGACCTAATAAATGAATTTGGCAAAACAGCAGGATACAAAGTCAATATCCAGAAATCAAAGGCATTTCTGTACACCAACAATGAAACAGCAGAAACAGAGATCAAGGAAAGAATCCCATTTGAAATAGCAAAAAGAAAAATAAAATATCTAGGAATAAACCTAACCAAAGAGGTAAAAGACCTGTATTCAGAAAACTATACAGCACTGAAGAAAGAAATCAAGGAAGACACAAACAAATGGAAACATACAGCGTGTTCATGGATTGGAAGAATTAATATCATCAAAATGTCCATACTACCCAAAGCAATTTACTCATTCAATGCAATACCTATTCAAGTTCCAATGGCATATTTCACAGACTTAGAACAAACACTTCAAAAATTTATATGGAATTATAAACGACACCAAATAGCCTCTGCAATTTTAAGAAAGAAGAGTAAAGTAGGAGGGATCACAATACCTGACACTAAACTATACTACAAGGCCAGTGTAATCAAAACAGCCTGGTACTGGCATAAAAACAGGCACATAGACCAATGGAACAGAACAGAGAGCCCAGAAATAAACCCAAGCCTCTACGGTCAATTAATATTTGACAAAGGAAGCAGCAACATAAAATGGAATAAAAATAGCCTCTTCAACAAATGGTGTTGGGAGAACTGGACAGCTACATGCAAAAAAATGAAACTCGAGCACCAACTTACACCTTATACAAAAATAGATTCAAGGTGGATAAAAGACTTAAATATAAAGCGTGACACCATTAAAGTCCTAGAAGAGAACGTAGGTAGGAATATCTCAAATATTTCACGCAGAAACTTTTTACTGACTTGTCTCCTAGAGCAAGGGACATAAAGGAAAGAATAAACAAATGGGACCTCATCAAAATTAAAAGCTTTTGCACAGCTAAAGAAAACAGTATCAAAATTAAAAGAGAACCAACTGTATGGGAAAACATATTTGCCAATGATACCTCAGACAGGGGTTTAATCTCCAAAATATATAAAGAACTTACACAACTCCACTCTAAGAAGACAAGTAACCCAATTAAAAAATGGGCAAAGGACTTGAACAGACACTTCTCCAAGGAGGACATACAGAAAATCCAAACACACATGAAGTGGTGCTCAATATCGCTAGCCATCAGAGAGATGCAGATTAAAACCACAATGAGATACCACTTCACACCAGTCAGAATGGCCATCATAAACAAAGCAACAAACAACAAGTGTTGGAGAGGCTGTGGAGAAAGAGGGTCCCTAGTGCACTGTTGGTGGGACTGCAGACTGGTACAACCACTATGGAAAGCAGTATGGAACTTCCTCAGAAAACTAAAAATGGATCTGCCTTTTGACCCAGCAATTCCACTGCTGGGACTCTATCCTAATACTAAAACACCAATTCAAAAGAACCTATGCATCCCAATGTTCATAGCAGCACAATTTACAATAGCTAGATGCTGGAAGCAACCTAGATGCCCATCAGTAAATGAATGGATCAAAAAACTATGGTACATTTACACAATGGAATTCTATGCAGCAGAAAGAAAGAAGGAGCTCCTACCATATGCAACAGCATGGATGGAGCTGGAAAGCATTATGCTAAGCGAAACAAGCCAGGCAGCGAAAGACAAATACCACATGATATCACCTTTAACAGGAATCTAAACAACAAAACAAAAAAAAAAGTACTAGCAAAATACAACCAAAGACACTGAAGTAGGGGATAGTCTGACAGTGACCAGAGGGGAGAGAAGAGGGAATTTCAGGGGGAATGGGTAGGGTTTACAGGAACAAATTTAAAGGACACATGGACAAAAGCTAGATGGAGGGTGTTAATGGGAGGGAAGTGGGGAGGGTTAGGTGGGTGGGCTGGAATGGGAGTAGGGGGGAGAAAACTGTACTTCAACAATGATTAAAATAAAAAAATTAATGAAAAAAGAAAACTTAAAAAAAATGTTCAATATCGCTAGCTATGAGAGAGATGCAAATTAAAACCACAATGAGATACCACTTCACACCAGACAGAATGGCCATCATAAACAAAGCAACAAACAACAAGTGTTGGAGAGGTTGTGGAGAAAAGGGGACCCTAGTGCACTGTTGGTGGGACTGCAGACTGGTACAACCACTATGGAAAGCAGTATGGAACTTCCTCAGAAAACTAAAAATGGATCTGCCTTTTGACCCAGCAATTCCACTGCTGGGACTCTATCCTAAGAATACTAAAACACCAATTCAAAAGAACCTATGCATCCCAATGTTCATAGCAGCACAATTTACAATAGCTAGATGCTGGAAGCAACCAAGATGCCCATCAGTAAATGAATGGATCAAAAAACTATGGTACATTTACACAATGGAATTCTATGCAGCAGAAAGAAAGAAGGAGCTCCTACCGTATGCAACAGCATGGATGGAGCTGGAAAACATTATGCTTAGCAAAACAAGCCAGTCAGTGAAGGACAAATACCATATGATCTCACCTTTAACAGGAACCTAAATAACAAAACAAAGAAACAAGCAAAATGTAACCAAAGACACTGAAATAGAGGACAGGCTGACGATGACCAGAGGGGAGAGAAGAGGGAATTTAAGGGGACATTGGGAAGGGTTCACAGGAACAAACTTAAAGGACACATGGTCATAAACTAAGGGGAGGGTGGTAATGGGAGGGAAGTGGGGAAGGTGGGAGGGGGGACTGGAGTGGGAGTAAAAAGGAGAAAACTGTATTTAAACAATGATTAAAATAAAAAAAGGATATCCTTTAATGGGGTCTCCATTTAATCTCCACCCTAGCAAGTACCCTGTTACCCTAAAGCATATGAGAATGCTCCCAAAGACATCAAAATCCAGGAGAGCATTTTTAATAATAGGAATGAAAAAGGCTCTGTGTGATGATCTGGCCCAGTAGAGAGTGGCTTTGACAGGTGGCTTTTTCAAAGAGAGTGACAGATGAGGGCAGGTGCAACTCCAAGGGCATAGAAGAGAAATGTAAGAGGCAGAGACAGGCAACAGTGATGGGTCTCCCCACCCCTGCTCTGCCATCCATGGCTGCAACAACACAATACCTGGTGTTTTGGGCCAAATTGTGTCCCCCAAAATTCCTAGCTTAAAATCCTAACCCCTAGTAACTTAAAAAGTAACTGTATTTAAAGACAGGGTCTTTAAAGAGGCAATCAAGTTAAAATGAAGTTATTAGAGTGGACTCTAATCCAATCTGACTGGTGTACTCAAAGAAGAGGAGAGACAGGATGCTGACACACAGAGGAAAGTCCTTGTAAAGACACAGGGAGAAGACAGCCCAGGGAAAGAGGCCTCACAAAAAACAGCCTTGCCAACATAGTGCTCTCAGACTTCTACCTTCCAGAACTGTGAGAAAATAAATTTTATTGTTTAAGCCATCCAGTCTGTGGCACTCTGTTAGAGGAGCCCTATCAAACTAATGCACCTGGCTTCACTCTAAATTGAATTGTAGTTAGCTATTCTAAGACTGCATGAAAGTACCCTAAAAGGCTACAATAAAAGAAAAGCTGAGTTGTTGAGCTGTGGTATTGGATCACAGAAGAGAAAAAGGGTAACAGATGTTTCTACAGACCATCTTGTGCCTGGAAGGAGATTCATTTCACTCAGCAGGAATATCATCAGAGTTCCAGATGATGGTGAATAAATAAGTGACACAATCACTTATTATTGTGGATATAAATTTATGCAGTGATATTGCCTCTCAACTTTACCTGAACTCTTAGGTTTATGAGATTAATCAATATCTAGGTTGAAGAGCAAAATTGGTTATGGAGTTGGTCTTTTAGAATGTATTTTTAAAGTCTAGATTTATATACCTAAAACAAGCATACAAAACTAATGCAGGAGGTAACTGCTGCATATTAAAGCATAAGAATGAAGCTTCTGTCTTAAAAGCTAACACATCATGCCCTGGCTGGTGTGGCTCAGTGGACTGAGTGCCCACCTGCAAACCAAATGGTTGACAGTTGGATTCCCAGTCAGGGCACATGCCTGGGTTGCAGGCCAGGTCCCCAGTAGGGGGCACATGAGAGGCAACCACACATTGATGTTCTCTCCCTCTCTTTTTCCCTCCCTTCCCCTTTCTCTATAAATAAATAAATAAATAAATAAATAAATCTTAAAAAAGAAAAACTAACACATCATGCAACACATGTTCCATTGTGGTGTGAATGTACATAGATGGGGAGGTCATACACATGTGGTGACAGGTATATGGGAATCCTCTCTATGTGCCATTCAGTTTGCTGTGAACATAAAACTGCTCTAAAAAATAGAGTTTATTATCTCAAAGAAGAAATAAAATTGGCTAACAATTACAGAACACTTACTGTTTAAAAAAAAAATCTAACATCAATTTCTCTATCCATGTAGACATAGACAAATTTGTATAGGTACAATATATATAGACAGGTATCTATATGTATAGACAGATAAATATATGTATAGATATAGTTATCTATATACATATACATAAATATATGTATAGATATAGAAACATACATATATATGAAGGGGGCCCTGGAAAAAACAAAATTATCTTCTGGACAGTGGGCCCCTTGTAGCACAGGCTCCCCTGCTAGGTGAGTGTTCTAGGAACCCACCTGTATCAGTGTAGCAGCTAGTGTTGTTATGAGAGGCTGTGTTTGGCCTCAGTGTATTTTTTTTTTTTGAAGACTCATTCAGTGTGTTTGCCCATGTTATGATGGGTAATTTATGAGAGCAAGTGTCCACACCACACTGAGTGTTCAGCAGATTTTGACCAAAAAAAAATGGCATGACCCCCATGCCCCACCCTCCCTATTTCGCCCAGAGCACCTTTTTTGTTGTTGTTTCCCCAGATGAAAAAAGTCCTCAAAGGGAAATGTTTTGTCAATGCAAAAGAGATGAAACAAAAAACAGCAGAAACACTAAAAGGCATCAAAATCGATAAGGTCAAAAACTGTTTTGAGCAGAGGAAAAAATGTCTTGGTAGGTGGATTGCATCAAATTGAGATTATTTTGAAGGCAACTGAAGTTTAAACATATAAGAATAAATACACAATTTTTTATAAAATTCTGTTTTGGTGAGGTCCCCCTTCATATTTTTAAAGAGTATAACTTTTGTCTTAATTAGCTCAGGCTGCTACAACAAAATACCATAGACTGGGTGGCTTAAATAACAAATATTTATTTCTCACAGTTCTGGAAGCTGGGAAGTCCAAAACCAGTTTCTGTAAACAGCTCTCCTTCCAATGGCAGCCACCTTTTTGTCGTGTCCTTATGTGGCAGGGAGGGAGAGAGAACTCTGGTCTCTCTTCCTCTTCCTAAACATCACTAATCCCCTCATAATGGCCCCACCCTCATGACTTTATAAAACCCTAATTACCTCCCCCAAGATGCTTTAAGATATAAATTTTGAAGGTATGTAAATATTCAGTCCACACAACTTTAAAAATGAAGACTATCCATATTCAAAGCTAATCATCACTTAACATTTTTGTCTGTATCTTTTTAGTGTCTCTATTTTTCTATTTTATTTTACAAAACCAGCATCAAATCAATGTCTGTTTTATTTTCATCTATATTATTGTTTTTTGAAAGCTGTTTTGTTTCCCATTATTTCCATCATTTATTTAGCAATTTCTCTATTTTGGAACAACAACCATTTCTAACATTTTTTTATAACACATGAGCTTTAGAAAACACTATTGTGAACAAATTTTTTTTACATACTTTTTAATGCCTTTCTGATTATTTGCAAAATATACATTCCTAGAAGTAGAATTGTGCATTAATCAGGGTGCCAATTTTTTAGGCTTTTTAGCACATTTCTATAAACAGGATATTTGCATAACTTTTCATCTTCTTCAGTTTGGGAAGCCCAAAGCTGGTGTCTTATTTTAGTTTAATTTGCATGTATTTGATTTTTAGTGAAAGTGAATTTCCTCACATATTTCCCAGTGATTTATATTTCTCCAGTGGGAAGGCAGTGAGTGATCTGTAGGGTGTCGCTTGCAGCAGTATCTGCAGAACAGAGCATTGCCTAGCACACAGTAGGTCTTCAATCAGTGACAAAATAAAAGATTTGCCTTTTGATATTTTTCCATCTTTAGGGGGAGTGTTCACATGTTACTTAAAGATCTGCAGGATCCCATTTTATTCTAAGAACATTAGTCTTTTTTTCTACTATTCCTATGATAAATGATGTATCCCTTTTATCATTTAAAATGTCTAATAATAATATTTACCACCACCACTAATCGCTATGTGTTTAACCTAGGATATATACTTTACATAATTTATCTTATTTAATTCTCAAACACCACCCAAAAAGATGGGTATTATTACTCTGGTCTCTAGTAGGGAAATTAAGTCTCCCAGATGTTAAGTAATGCCCTGGTCACACAGTCAAAAGAGGGTACCCACTTATGTCTGTAATTCCAGAAGCTTTCACCTTTGATGCTATATTGCCTTCTTTGTAATTACACTTATGTATTTTAAAGTAGGTAGTATATTCCCATGGATCAAAAATAATACATGTAAGTATAAATTGTATAAAAGCCTCCTTCCCACTCCCTCCCCATTTGCCCATTTTTGCTCCTACCTAATCTAAATAACCACTATTATTAAATTTTGTATAATCTCCTTGAATTTCTTTATGCATGTTCAAAATATAATATATATCCTTACCCCTCCCCCTTTTACACAAATGGTAGTATACTAAAAACACCATTACGCATTTTCTTTTTGGTGTTGTCCATATTAGTATATGAATGGCTGCTCTTTTTTACAGATGATGGTATTTCATTGTATGAATGGATCATATTTTTTCTAACCATTTTTTTATAAATGGACAGCTGGATTGCTCCTAATCTTTTACTGCAACTCACATTGTTACATATATTGCTTTCCATGTGGGCAAATTTATCTTTAAGATAAATTCCCAGAAATTGAATGACTAGGTCAAAGGGTATATACATATGTAATTGTGAAGATATGACCACAGTGTCCTTCATAGCAGTTGTAACACTCATATTTATGGTGTTTTGATTTTATCTGTTAGAAATTGTGTTTGGCTGCTAGTGTCACAGGTGGGCACAGGTAACCAGGTTCTTGGTGATCGAGGACAAAGAATTGAACCGAATACACAGAGTTTATAGCATAAAGAAAGAGAGAAGATTTATTAAGCAATAATACACTCCACAGAACATGGGAGTGGGCCAACAGCAGAGATTGATCCTGTGGGCTGGAGAAGTTCTGTTCTTATAGGGCAGAACCTTCCTGGCTAGTTTTTGGCAGGCTTCAATTACACATGTACAAGTAGTTGCATTTCAAAGCTACTGCACATGTGTGGTCTCCCATGATTTTCTTGATTGGCTACTAGAAAAGGAAGTCTCACAATGTTAATTCATTATAATGCTATTATAATGAAGCAGGGGTCGTGTAGCATCTTCTGCACAGGTGCATTCTTGAGTCAATTCAGCGTTTTTCCAGAAAGCAGGAACAATCGGCCTTAGAGGGTCTTTGTCATGTATGGATGTCCTTTATCTTAGCCCTATAGCACCTCTGGAGTTTCCTCCTTCCTGACTACCTCCTGCCTCACTAGTACTAAAGACCCAGTCACAGCAGGATAGATATATAAGGATTTATTTCCTCACATAAATGAAATCTGGAGATAAGTAGCACAGGGTTGTTATGTCAGCTCCACAAAGTCAAAAAGTCCCAAGACTCCTTTTTCTTTCCTTGGCTCTGTCATTATGAACATAGACTTCTAAAATGGCTGCTGCAACTCCACCGTCATATGTGCATTCCAGACCATAAGAAAAGTCCAGGGATAAAGACTGACTTCCACAGTAGTCCAAAAATATCATTGTCTAAACTTATTGACAAGGAATGCTAGAAAGTATAATATTTTGGCTGAGCACATGGCTGTTCTCAATAATATATGAGTTCTGTTATGAGGTTAAATGGAGAGTGCAGGTGATGAATAGACAAGCAATAACTGTGTCATGTATCTAGGTCTTTTCTTCAAAGATTCCCCCAAATCAAATAAATATTTACCTGCACTTCATTTTACTTTTTGTGACCTCAATTTTAATGCTAATTTATCTTTAATTTATTTTAGTATATAGCACTTTTTTCTTTAAGTATTTTTCTTTTTTAAGAAAGAAACAGAAAGTTTTAGGAAGATTTTCCCCACTCAGCCTTTAAAAAGAGAATAAATACTTCTGTATTTTCCACAAGATAACAATCATAAAATGTATTTGACAAATTGATTAAAAATAAACTTTTACATGGTTAATCTATTTGGAAATGATTTGGTGTAAGGATCTCTTTTTTAGTTAGCTAATTGACTCATTACCACTTAATTTATCTAGCCCTAATAATTTGAATTTATCATATACAAAAGTTTTTAAATCATTATTTGTATTGAGTTTCCATTAAGCTTATATATTACTAGGAAGGGTTGAAATTAATATCCTTACAATATTGGGTCTTCCCCTTTAAGATGATGATATGTCTCTGGACTTATTTACATCTTTTTATAGGTCCTTCAGTAATACTTCATAGTTTTCTTTATTTAGGTCTTGCATATTGCCTATAGATCTGTTCTCTGGGCTTTTATGTTTGGGTTATTGTAAATATTTTTAAATTACTTTTTGTAAAAGACTGTTGCTAGTGCATAGGAACACTATGAAATTCTTAAGTGTTGATTTTATCCAGCTTTCTGAATCAAATTAATTATGATTCTCTTGAACTTTTTCAGAAGAAACTCAGATGAAGTATAAATAATAATCATTTGACATGTCATTTATAATATTAATATCTCATACATTTTTCTTGATATTGTTTCAGTTATAATTTCCAAAGAAATGAGTGATAGCTATTAGTGTAGACACCCTTGTGTTGTTCATGATTTTAATGACTGTCTCTTTTTTTAATGTCTTTTGTTTACTAACAAATACCCTTTATAATGTTTCAAAATATTTTTGTTTCTAATTTATAAAGAGTATTTACCAGAAATGGTCACTTTATCAAACACACTTGAAATATGAATTTATATGATTACATTGTTTTTTCTTTTTAACAATCAATTAAACAAAGTATATTATTTTGATAGATTTCCTAATATAAAAGCATCCCAAAATTACTAGATTAAATTTTACTTGTCCTAAAATATTATCCTTTATTATACTCTGGATTCAATTTTTCATATTTTATTTAGAATATTTAGAAAGTTATAATGCATGTGTAAAGGTTTGCAATTGCTGTATCTCCCTAGTGGATAAATACCATATGATCTCACCTATGAGAGGAACCTAATCAACGAAACAAACAAGCAAGAAAAATAGAACCAGAGACATTGAAATTAAGAACAAACTGACAGTAACCAGAGGGCAGGTGGGAAGGGATAATGGGGGGAAAAGAGGGAAGGGTCATCGAGGAACATGTATAAAGGGACCATGGACAAAGCTAAATGGGGGGTAGGATCGAGGGTGGGAGGTGGGGATAGCTGGGGTAGGGGTAGGGGGTTGTGGAGGGGGCAGGGAATGGAGACAACTGTACTTGACCAACAATAAAAAAAGAAAAATATATATAAAGTAGTATGCCCTATATCCCTTACAGTACTTTTCAAGTAATTTGTTTCCCCTGATATTAACATTGCCAGCCTTGTTTTTGAGTATCACTTGGTGACACTGTAACAGCTATTTGCTTTGGTTTATTCAGTTTGACAACCTTTGTCTTTTAATAGACTTCTAAATCATTCATATTTATTGTGGTCACTGATTATGTACACCTTATTCCCCTTAAATTTTAAGTCCTCTATATATTATACTCTTTTGATGTTTCTTTTTTTTCTCTCTTTCCTGTCTTCCTGGAATAACCAACTTTGCTTTATGTCTTCTGCTCTCACACATGGAGGTTAGAGGTTAGCTTCAACTTGAATTTGGAAGTTACAATCCATTTTCCTCTGAACTCTGTACATCTTATTCTATTTTCTCCTAGCATTTTGCATTTGGAGTAAAAGATCCAATACCTAAGAAGTCCAGTTTGATTCTCCCTTCTTTACTTTTTTTTTTGCCTTGTCTAAAAAGTTTATAGGACTTTTCCTTTCTCTTGGAAATTTAGAAATTTCTCAAGACATGATGTGTGTTCAATAATATTGTCTGTTCAATCTGAAATAAAATTTTCTGAAGAGAAAAAAATTTATTCTGCTCCAACTCGTTTGTTTTCTCCTTCTTGGGTTGATATTATAGAGATATAAGATACTCTGTGGCTCTCTTGTGTGCCTCTTACACTGGCTTCTTTCTTTCTCTCTCTTTGCCCTGTTCTCTGGGATAATTCATTGAATTCATCTTACTCATTAACTTGGTTTTTAGCAACATCCTTTTTATTCTTAAACCAAATTTGGGAGAGTAATTGTTTAAAATTTCTTAAGGGCTTCTCTTTTTCCTGTTTATTCTTTCCTTATAGTAAATTGTTCATATAATATTGACAGAAATATCCCTCAGATTCCACTAAGATTATGAATTCAAAATTAGATCTTTCCTCTTTTTTCAATTGTTTCAGTGAGATGCCATTTTTAAAGGATTCTTTTTAAAAAAAAAAAGTCATTGTCACCTGAGAACATTTTTTCACTGTTCTTAGAAAGAGGGGGAAGGGGGAGAGATGCAGACAGAGAAACATCAATGTGAGAGAGAAAATTCAATCAATTGCCTCTTGTAGGGCCTGGGATGAACCCCCTACCTAAATATGTGCCGTGGTCAGAATTTGAACTGCAACCTTATAGTCTATAGGACAATGCTCCAAACAACTGAGCCATACTGGCTTGGGCGAGCTACCATTTAAAGAGAATTTAATGTTCCTGGTCAGGTGGCTCAGTTGCTTGAAGCATACATAAAAAGGTTGGGAGTTCAATCCCAGTCAAGGTGCATATGGTAGGCAACTGATCAATGTTTCTCTCACACAGTGATCTCTGTCTCTGTCTCTGTCTCTCTCTCTCTCTCTCTCTCTCTTCCTCTCTCTCTCTAAAATCAATAAACATACCTCAGGTAAGGATTTTAAAACTTTTTTAAAAATGGAGTTTAACATGTTCCACACATTGTTTTAAATGCTTTATGTTAACTCATCTAATTCCAAACAAGCCTGTGAGGGTTCTATAATTACACTATGTATGGTGCTTATTCCAACATTTCACACACCAGGAGACCCAGGCAGAGCCTGGACACCAATTCTGGCAGTCTGGCTCAGAACCCTGAAAGCTCCATGCCCGCATTTGCCTGCAGTTGCCTGCATTTGCTTTTCACGCTCAGGTGGGTCTCCTCTTTCAAGTTGCTGCTTCTACAGATATATGTATGTCAGTGGTATTTCTGTTATCTGGCTCATTTTTATACATAAAAATAAAAATATCAGTAGCTTGTATGGCATGTACCCCTCTGCTCCCCAATTAGGGAATGCACAAAAGTGCCTGTAGAAGTGGAGAATGGGTAGCCTGGGCTTAAGCTGTGCCAACTTCTCAGGGTACAGAGCTCAGAGGAGTTCAAAGCTCCAGGATCTGGTGTCTGTTCAGTTTACTGCTCCAGCCCTGATTACTGGTGGGCAGAGATGTAACTGGCTGTGCAAAACAGCAAGGTTGCCTGAGCAAAGCAGGCAACTCCCTCAGGGCCAGAGGCCTGGCAGGGCAAGGGTGGGTTCTGTTTGAAATGCACAAGAGATAAATATGGGAGGAGCCGAATGATCTGATCCAAGTGCCTTTATTTGATGCTGTGCTTATAGGTGAGCTGAGTTGAGAGAGACTGCAGCCCCAGGGGGAGGCAGGAATGGGTTTTTTTTTTTTTTTAAAGAAAAAGCAATGTGGGAGTGATGTAGACACCAGCCCTCAGTGTCCACATCATTGTGGATGAAATGAGACATTCACATGGACTACCGAGTCCAGTGTAGGAAAAGAGACAGCATGGCTTTTCTCTCAAGGGGAACAAAAGCCTTGGCCCTTTCCATGACTGGCCTTTGTTGGGTTTCTCGGCACATTACATGATGGTCCTCATTTACTATGCACAGGTTCATTTTAGGTGGTTACCTTTTACAGAAAACAAAGGAGCCAATGCCACTAATCACATTACAAAAGAGGGATATTTGCAAATGAAAAGGCAAAAGTGGTTGACCCCACTACACTCATCCTTGGAAAGTTTAGCATGGATTTTAGGTAGTTACTTTGCAGTAAATGTCCTCAATTCAGGGTGAGGGAGTTTTTAGCAAAAGCAAGACTCAAAGCAGCCTAGGCACATTGCAGGCCTGATTCTCCACTGGAGAACCTGTCCATGGACGTGGGTCTTGTGCATCTCTGAGTGGGAACTGGGCCACACCACGCAGAATGGTCTCCTGCAGGGGAGGGGTTATTCTCTTGTTCTTATGGATGGTTGCCTCAAGGTTTCAGGGTGTGAGCTGGGAAAATGGGTTAGGTAATGGGCTGGGCTCTCCCCAGGTACAGAAGGGTCAGTCTGACCACTGGCTATTATGGCTGGCATCAGATGTCTATTG
The DNA here is from genome assembly GCF_004126475.2 of Phyllostomus discolor. Taxonomy (NCBI): domain Eukaryota; kingdom Metazoa; phylum Chordata; class Mammalia; order Chiroptera; family Phyllostomidae; genus Phyllostomus; species Phyllostomus discolor. The sequence continues at coordinate 68,303,107 of NC_040911.2, read as the reverse complement.
TGGGAGGTGGAAAAGAGCCACAGGCTATCAACTGAGTTGGGATAACTGAGTCATGAGCTGTCCAGAGGGTTGGAAAACTGACCTGACTGGGTCATGAGCAGTCTGGCAGGTCGGGAAACTGGCCTGACCCCTTCAGGTTCCAAGAGTATGTGAGCAGAACATTGACAGAATTCACTACACACATCAACACCAAAAACTCTCAACATCCCAGAACAAGAGATAGTGCATCACCTATGTAAACTGTGGAATATAAACCATAGGTTCCTTTTATCTACAACTGTAAAAAAACAATTACCGATTTTTTAAAGATAGAGACTAAATTCAAAGAAGCTGCACATGACATCTGGTAGATATCCCTACCTCTGATGCACTAAGACCATATGCATCCCCCATCACCCTTCACCTGTGCTCAGGTTGATGCCTCTGTTGCCTGTCTTCCAGAAATTCTTGCAACCTGGCTTATCAAGTCTGTCCTGGATTGTTGCATATATTTATCTTAAGTTTACATTCCTTTTGTTATTTCAATAGATTTTTTTTGTAGGGGAAGAAAAAGAACCTCTAAGCTAAAAGCACCACTTTGAAATTGGGTCATCTTGTATTTCTGGCAGATTTTGTATTACATATTTTTAAATAAATTACCATATTTTTAATCAGAATAAGATGAGTGGGAAGGATTTTTTTATGGTAAAGTCACCTTAATCCTTGAAGTTTTGGTGAATTTACTTCTACTTTCAAAGGTAAACAGTAAGACCATTGATGACAGCTCCTAACTATGTAATGTATATTTTTAAATGCTCCATTTATTGGCCCAAAGATGCTAAGTGAAAGGAAGATATGTTTCATTGCACATCAAGGAGCAAATATCTAGAGAGCAAGTTAAATTTAAATGTATTTATATATTTATTTTAAGGGTACTTTAGAAGATTAATGTTTTCATAGCATTTGAATTAAATTACAATCGCCTAAACTAATACATTAATTAAATGAGTTGGCATCTGAGCAGAGAATTTAATGAATTGGGTGTTGTTACACAGTATGTGCTGGGTGTTGTACTCATTGGGGACAGCCAAGTTCAAAGTCAAAAAAAGACTGTTTACCTTGAAGGAATAGGAAGAGGCCAGATTGGAGAGTGGGGTGGGAGTGGCAGGAAGCAGAGGGTGACAGAGGACTGAGGGTCAGGCAGAGATGTGGGGTCTTGGAAGTGATAGAAGTGAGTTTAGATTTACTTTGGAGAGGAAAGTGAGAAGATCTGGGGTTTGGGAGACTAGTTTGGTGACTCCACTGAGACCCCAAAACAGGACGGCATTGGTGAGTGACTGGGTACCATGGTTGAGTTTCTCGGACAGAGAGCCTATTCAACATAGCAACATCATCTGGCTTGTTGGGAACAGAATTTCCTGGAGGAAGACAGGTTCAATGCTGTGTCTGCTCCAAAACTGGCTGGTGGCAGGCCTAAGGGTACCTGGGCTGCATGCTTCAGGTTGCAAGTTGGGTTTGAGCCTTTTCCATGTGTCTCCCTGGGCCTAGTGGCTCCCTAGAGTCTACCATTTTCACAGTATCTTAGTCAGCTCAGGCTACTATAACAAAATGCCTTAGACTGGGTGACTTAGACATTTATTTCTCACAGTTCTGGAGGCTGGGGTCAAGATCAAGTCTCCAGTAGATTCAGTGTCTGGTGAGGGCCCTCTTCCTCACTTATCTGCCTGTGTCTACACAGACAGAAAAGTCAAGGGATCCCTGTGGGGTCTTTTTCATAAGGGCGCTAATCCCATTCCTGCAGGCTGCACCCTAATGACCTAAGCACTTCCCATAGGCTCCATTTCTAAATACCATCCCTTTGAGAGTTAGGATTTCAACATATGCATTTTGGGGGAGACACAAACATTCAGTCTATAGCAAGAATGTGAATGTCTGAAGTATTTTGATGTGGTATTTCACTCAGTCATCTTTATATCCTCATTGTGAATATAATTTCTAATCTTATAAAGTCACATCATTCAGTGCTTTTGCCTTTAAGTCTACTTTATCCAATATTAATATCACTGATTTGCTCTCCTATTAGTACATGAGCCCAACTCATCTTTGTTAATATCTTTATTTGCTGTTCCTAAGTCAATTACTTTTTTAGGTTATTTTTTAAAATAGCATACAGTTAGATTTGGGGGTATAATCTCAACTAAAAGTATTTGTCTTTCAATAGAGCATTTCTATTTTTTATAAAAATGAATATATTTATTCTTATGACTTCTAGACTGGTTTCTTTTTTTCTATAACTTTACGGATTATATTTTACTGCTCTTTTTTTCCTGATACCAAATGCTTTAATTATTTGTATATTTTTTGTCATTCTCCCCCCTCCACCCCAGTCATCCCCACCTTCCACCCTCAATCCTAAACCCCTTTGGCTTTGTCCATGTGTCCTTTATACATGTTCATTAACAATTCTTCCCTCTAATGCCTCCAATATGCCCTCCCACCTCCCCTCTGGTTACTGTCAATTTGTTCTTAATTTCAGTGCCTCTGGTTATATTTTGCTTGCTTGTTTGTTTCATTGATTAGGTTGCACTTATAGGTGAGATCATATGGTTTTGTCTTTCACTGACAGCCTTATTTCACTTAGCATAATGCTCTCCAGATCCCTGCATGCTGTCATGAAGAAGAGTAGGAGATCCTTCTTTCTTTGTGCTGCATATATTACATTGTATAAATGTACCATAGTTTTCTGATCCACTCATTCACCGATGGGCACTTAGGCTGCTTCCACCACTTGGCTATTATAAATTGTGCCGCTATGAACGTTGGGGTGCATAGGTTCTTTTGAACTAGTGTTTCAGGATTCTTAGGGTGTAGTCCCAGCAATGGAATTGCCAGGTCAAAAGGCAGTTCTATTTTTAGTTTTCTGAGGAAATGCCATACTGTTTTCCACAGTGGCTATAACAGTCTGCATTCCCACCAACAGTGTACTAGGGTTCCCTTTTCTCCACCTCACCAGCACCTGTTGTTTGTTGATTTATTTACGATGGCCATTCTGATCAGTGTGAAGTGGTATCTCATAGTGCTTTTAACTGGCATCTCTGTTATGGCTAGTGATGCTGAGCATCTGCTCATATGACTCTGAGCCCTTCATATGTCTGGTCAGGTCCTTTGCCCACGTTTTCATTGGGTTGTTTGTCTTCCTGGAGTGGAGTCAGGTGAGTTCTTTATATAATTTGGAGATCAAACCATGGTCCGAGGTATCATTGGCAAATATGTTTTCCCATATGGTTGGTTCCATTTTTGTTTTGCTGATGCTTTCTTTAGCTGTGCAGAAGCTTTTTATTTTGATGAGATCCCATTTGTTTATTCTTTCCATTATGTCCCTTGTTCTAGGGGACATATCCGTGAAAATATTGCTGCATGGAATATTTGAGATTTTCCTGCCTATGTTCTCCTCTAGGACTTTTATAGTGTCATGACTTATATTTAAGCCTTTTATCCATCTTGAGTTTATTTTTGTGTATGATGTAAGTTGTTGGTTGAGTTTCATTTTTGTGCATGTAGCTGTCCAGATCTCCCAACATCATTTGTTGAAGAGGCTATTTTTACTCCATTTTATGCTTCTGCCCACTTTGTTGAATACTCATTGACCACAGAGACATGGGTTTATTTCTTGGCTCTCTATATTCTGCTCCATTGATCTATGTGATAGGAGTGATCACTATACCAGATATCAAACTATATTACAAGACCACAGTAAGCAAAACAGTCTGGTATTGGTATATTTTTATTATTCTTTTCCTTCTCATACTTTGAAAGCTGTGATCTATCTTTATTCTCTTTATGATTACCATAAAATTTAAACAATTTAATTGCTATATGAACCCATCTTTCTCTATAAAATATCAACTATCAAACAATATTTATTAAATCACACTAGGAAAATACTAAATTTCAGCATGGAGTTATTTCCTCTTCCCTTGGCCATTTGCCAGTATCAATTGATGTAGATGAAGGTTTTAAATTTAGCTCTTTTCAACTCACAGTTTACATTTTATAATTTAGCTTTAGAGAGACAGTTCTCACTAGGGGGAGAGGTATGATTCCAGCCCCCAGCAGACACTTGGCAATGCCTGGAGAAAGTTATGATTGTCAACAGTTGTGAGAGAAAGGGACATTTCCTCTGGTATATAATAGGTAGATACCAGAGATGTTGCTTATAATTCTTCATTGCACAGGACAGCACCAACAACACAAAATTATCCAGCCACAAATCCCAGTAGTGTTGAGACTGAGAAACTGTGCTGTAGATACTTTGTTGCTGTTATAGTAAATTAATAGTATAGATCGTATTTAAATTATTTTTAGTGCCAGTACTTTTATATCCTCATTCTGAATTTTTTTAAATTGTCCTTTATGCCTTGACAGGCTAGCAATTGTTTTTAAGCAATTTTTTTCAAGTTGACTCTGGAGAAAAACTATACTTCCCTAAGTTCTAGTGTTAGAGCTAATCTTCTCAGTCCCCCTACAAACTCCCTGAAAGAACAAACTCACCAGAGGAGATGTGGTGTTTAGTGATAATCTTTCCCCTCCTCTGAGAAGAGATATTTTTCTGGTAGGTGGTTTCCCATACATTTGCACATTTTACAGTTCCTTTTGTTGATTGCCTGCCCTTATCTTGCTCACTTTTCTATTTCTTTTTTCTCTTATGCAAATATGTTCTTTATCATAGTAGCCCTATATGTACTGCAAAGATTTAATCTATGAAATTTAAGCTATCATTGCCATATTAATCAGGTTCCAGATTTTTTTACGTACAGAAAGTTTACATTTTCCTTTTTAAAAATTTTACTTCATAATCTCTTCCTTAACTTTTTGCCAGATAGGCCTTTTCCCTCCCAGGATCAGTTATTTTCCTAATTGTCTCAAATTACTTTTTACATGTAAGAATTTTAACACCACAGGATTTATTTTGGAGCATGTTATAAAATACCCTCAAATAGTTAAGCAATTCTTTCAATATGGTTTATTGAACAGTTCATTTCCCCTCTAATCCAAATAGCCAGCTTCTGGAATGTACATTTTGTTTCACTGAATCTAACTTCTCTTGCATTAACCTCTGTGTTTTCATTATTTTGACTGCATAATTGTACTCTCATACCTGCCAGTTGTCTGTCATTATGATTACTTTTAACAACCACCTCAACCTGTTAATTTTTTTTTTAGAAAAACTCTGGAGAATATTTTTCCAATTAAAAAATATCCATTGGAACTTTTGATGAGAAGGCCAATTTCCAAATTAATGTGTGAAGAATTGACATCTGTGCAATACTATATATCCCTAATCCATCTTCCATCTCTCTTTTATTATTTCTATATCTTTATATTTTTTTCCAAATTCTAGTAGAATTTCTCAAATTTAACTTTTCCTTCACTAATCCAATTTTCTACACTTTTTGGCACAGAGATTTTGAGTTTAAAGACAATTAACCATATGATTTCGCTCATATGTGGAAACTAATGAACAAAATGAACTAACAAGCAAAACTGAAACAGATTCAGAGAGCAGGTTGACAGCTCTGGGGAAGGTTGGGGGAGGTGGTGCATGGAGAGATACAGCAAAAAAAAAGAGAAAGAAAAAACGCATTGATAGGGACAGCAGTGTGGTGATTGTGGGATCAGGGAGGGGTGGAAGAGGAGAGTGCATAGGAGTGTGATAAATGGTAATGGAAAAACTACAGTTAAAAAACAGAACAAAATAATAACAGTGTTCTGCTCTTCATTCAATGTTAACTGATATCAAAGCATTTCCTTTGGGTTGGCTCTCAGCTCTACTTTGAGGAATCTGTTTGGAAATTAGAAACACACTCATTTTTCTCTTACCCTTCCTGTGAATCTGTATGGGTGGAAAGCATCAGATCTATGTCTTAGGAATGAACAAGCCCAGACTTCTTGAGGGTGGGAGTCTCTGTTCCTCCTCACAGAAGCAGGTGTGCTTTAACCCTCCCTTGCTTCCACCAGATGGATCCCTGACAAACTGCTGTTTACATACTTCAGGCCCATGGAAGGATAGAATGAAAGCTGAGATTCACTCTGGTTTGATTCCACCTGTTCAGAGACCCAGGGGAAAGTGCAGAGCCCCAGGCATGGCCCTTCAGCCTGCCTCATGCCCCCTTGGATGAGCAGCCATGAATTAGCCCCAGCAGGGTTTCTGCAGCTCCCCAGTGATGCTGCCCCTCATTAGAAGTCCACAGCCCTGTTTTCCCTGCCGAACCATCTGTGCCCATCATAGCCTAGAGTATGCCCTGCGGTGGGTGACTGCTATGAATGGCATTGATGGGATTAAAACGCCTATCTCAGGGCCTGGGAGATTGAGTCCTCTCCACAGGTTCCTGCCCAGCCCCTCTGCACTGAATCTTCAAGAAATGCCAGGCAGCTCTGGAAACATTCTCTGGTTTACAACCTGTGTGTATATTTCACTTTTTACAACCGTTTTGGTCATTTCCACAAGATTTTGGAAGGGTGAGATTTCCATATCTGTGTCCAGCCCACTCTTTGGACACATAAGAAGTACAAGGTTGTCACGGGAAAGTTAAGTTTTATGATTTGGTTGTTAAAATAAGAACATTTTAATTTTCCTCATATTTTCATTTTCATGCTTTCTTTAATAATGAATAGAAGGATTTTTATTAATAATATTCAAAATAATTCATAAAATATTGCATTTGTTCTAATGTGAGTTGAAGTTTTACCAAAATAAGTCTCATATAGGAGTAGATTGCCTAAAGGTGAAGTCCTCATAAAGCCTCTTATAATATTAGTTATTCTATACTTATTTTACTTAAAAAATAATTTTCTACTTGGGAGAGACATATTGTCTTTATCTTACTCAATGGTAATTTTGGATGCTTTGTAGAAGTAACCCAATGAAACAAGAGAAAAAAAAGAAGCATTGAAATTTAAGACATAATCACTATTGCCTGGGATATGGTCTTGCACTTCAAGGTGAGAGGAGGGTATCATTGTAAACAAGCTTTTAAAAACCAATTTAAAAAAACAAGACATTAGGAGTGGAGACTGTGACCTATGGGAAGAAAGCAATTTGATGTTATATAAATAGGAATTTGGAACTTAAGATGAAAATTCCAGCACTGGCATCATATGTGAATTCAGAAAATGCTGTCTCAGATCATTGCAATGACAATGAAGTGTTGGAAGTCCTGTTCACACACCTCTGTATGATGACTCAAAAAGTGGCTTGGAGAAGGACCTGGTGTCCAACTCACCTGGAAAGAGTTTGGATAAAATAGTGTCATGAACTGTGACAGTGAAAAAAGGAATGGTTTTAAATGAACAGTGTGTATGCGTGATTTTAAATATGAGTAAACACAAATTGCTAAGAGGAGACATATAACTGGTTCATCCATATTCCAAAAAGCTTTTATATTCACATTGCCCATAAAACATTTTTGTGGATATCCTTCTTGGGAAAATGGGGCATCACTGTACATTTAAGTTCACCTTTGGTTGGACAGCTTTAATATAAACACTGTCATAAAACCTAAAATATTGTAAAGGAAAACTGGCCCTTTCATTTCAATTGGTAGCCCAATTCTGTTAGTGACTTTTTAAAATGCCAAGGATATAAAAAAGGTGCAGTAGTATAGCTGGCTATATGTTATTCTTGTATTGTTTATTAACAAGTTGCATATATTCCCAAAGGAATGTTTTTATTATTTTAATTTCAATTATAGAGTTTGAAAGATAATGGTTATTTGGTGCATTTTTTGCTGCTGGCAAAAAAAAAAAATTGCTATGGTAAAGTTGTTAGAAATCTCTGAACTGAAAGATCCCTGATATTTATCAACAACCAGCACCCAACAGTTAAAAAATAAATATATAAGCCCTGGCTGGTGTACCTCAGTGGATTGAGTGTGGGCTGCAAACCAAAGTGTCGCAGGTTCGATTCCCAGTCAGGGTACATGCATGGGTTGCAGACCATGACCCCCAGCAACCGCACATTGATGTTTCTCTATCTATCTATCTATCTATCTATATCTATCTATCTATCTATCTATCTATCATCTATCTATCTCCCTCCCTTCCCTCTCTATAAATAAAAAAATCTTTCAAAAAATAAATAAATACATAGAGAAGTTTCTCCATTTAAATTCACATGCTTGGTATTGCAGCTTTAATGTTCACATTAAGCCACAGTGTATGAACCTTGAAATTTCCACATTTAGAATGTAGACAAGCAAAAACACACACATTTGCCTGACTTCTCCCCATAGTCTGTTCCTGCTTAACCCAAGGCTTCAGGCAGCCTCAGAGCTCGAGGAAAAGAAAAATTTTCTTGTTGTGTTCTAGTAGGGGTTCCCTGCTCATGTCAAAACAGCTGACACTAAATTTTCATAAATCCTGGAATTTCATGACCTCATATTCACTCCATAACTCCCTACCAGCCCATGCCAGTTCCTATCAATTGCTTTTCATCATTCATCCCAAGCATGTTTAAATTTACCAACATTTTTTCCAGAGCATTTTGTTGCTGTTCTTCACTCTTGATTCTTTATCCCATTTTTACTTTCTAGGCCTCATTTTTCTTCTTGATTTAAGTCTCAACTCTGCCACTTTCCAGCCATGGGATTTAACCTAGTCACTTTGTTTTAGACTATTTTATCATCTTTAAAATGTGTTAGCACTGGATCTCTCAAATGGTCACTGTGAGGATATGATTAAAAATATGAAGCATATGTCCTACTAAATATGCTTTTAGGACAAGAAAGCTTAGACATAAACACAAAAAATTGTCTTATTTACCTAATTTATTCTTTGCTTTCCTAACATTTGACAAGGTATCTTTAACAGTGAACATTCATTAAATATTTGATAAATAAAGGAACAAAAAAAGTTTTATTAATTTACTGAATGGGTAAATAACCAAACTTTTGCAAGTTTAGCAAGATGCTACATACACAAACATTAAAAAGAATATTATTGTTTTCATTATGTTGAATGTAATGCATTCTGTTATTTTTAGGCATTCATATCATGAATGACATAGTATTTTCTTAACCAAACATTTATCTGCAAAAATGCTACTTTCAAAATAAGGACAGACTTTTCATGAACAGTGTTTTGATACTAAACACTGGGTTTATTAGGATGAACTATTTTATAGAGCTTTCTAAAATACAATTATATGAACATAAAGATGGACAATACAATCTATATCCCTTCAGTTATAGGGTATTAGTGATGCAATTTGTACCAAGTTAATGTGAATTTCTTTAGCTCTTTGGCTGTTTTATGGTTTTAGATAAATTCTTCATGTTAACCAGATGATATTTTTTTTCAACTTGGTGTTGACACAGATGGACTGAAGTATGCCAGAATAAATTAGTTAATTAAAATAAGACTTTTAGGCTTGAAACTACAAACCAACCTCAAAGAAAGAACTCAAAAATATTCAAGTCATGGAGACTGAATAGCATGCTATTAAACAATGAATGGGTTAATAACAAAATCAAGGAAGAAATCAAAAAGTTTCTGGAAACAAATGAAAATGAACTCACAACAGTCTAAACTATATGGGACACAGCAAATGCAGTCCTAAGAGGAAACTTCATAGCAATACAGGACTTCCTAAAAAACATAGAAAAATTTCAAATAAACAACCTAACCCTACACCCACAAAAATTGGAGGAACAACAACAAAGAACATCCAGAGGGTGGTGAAGGAAGGAAATAATCAAGATCATAGCAGAAGTAAATAACATAGAGAATAAAAGAATAATTCAAAGGATGAATAAATCCAGGAGCTGGCTCTTTGAAAAGATAAACAAAATCAACAAGCCTTTAAACAGACTCATCAAGAAAAAAAGAGGAGGGCACAAATAAATAAAATCAGAAATGAAAGAGGAGAAATTACAACTGATACCACAAAAGTACAAAATATTGTAAGAAATTACTAACAAAATTATATGCCAAGAAACTTGAAAACCTAGATGAAATGGACAAATTACTAGAAAAATATAGTCTTCCAAAACTGATGTAGTAGAAGCAGAAAGACTTAACATACTGATAACAGCAGGTAAAATAAAAGCAGTAATCAAAAAACTCCCATCACAACAAAAGTGTCAGACGGGATGGTTTCACAGGAGAATTTTATAAAACACTGAAGGATGAGCTTACCCCTATCCTTCTCAGATTATTCCAAAAAATCCAAGAAGAAGGAAGACTCCCAAACTCTTTTTATGAAGCCAGCATCATCCTAATCCCAAAACCAGATAAAAGACACAACTAAGAAGTAAAACTAAAGCCAATATTGCTGATGAACATAGATGCTAAAATCCTCAACAAAATATGGGCAAACCACATCCAGCAATACATTGGAAAGATCATATACCATGATCAAGTGAAATTCATCCCAGGGATGCAAAAATGGTATGATATTCATAAATCAATAGACATAATACATCAAATAAACAAAAGGAAGGACAAAAATCACATGATCATATCAATAGATGTAGAAAAATCATTTGAAAAGGTACAGCACCCATTTATGATAAAAACACTCAGCAAAGTGGGAATAGAGGGAGCATTCCTCAACATAATAAAGGCCATGTATGAGACACATACAGCCAATACCATATTTTATGGGAAAAAACTAAAAGCTTTCCCACTATGATCAGGAACAGGACAAGGATGTCCACTTTCACCACTTCTGTTCAACACAGTACTGAAAGTCTTAGTCACACCAATTAGAAAAGAAAAAGAAATAAAAGGCATCCAAATTGGAAAGGGGGATATAAAACTGTCACTGTTTGCAGATGACAGGAAACCCTACAGACTCCACAAAAAAACTACTCTACCTAATAAGTAAATTTAGCAAAGCAGCAGTATACAGAGCCAATATTCAGAAATTGAAGGCATTTTTGTACACCAACAACAAAATGTCAGAAATGGAAATCAGGGAAAAAAATCCCATTTGCTGTAGCAAAAAGAAAAATAAAGTACCTAAGAATAAACCTAACCTAGGAGGTAAAAAACCTTTACTCAGAAAACTACAAAACACTGAAGAAAGAAATTAAGGAAGACACAAATAAATGGAAGCATATACCATGTTCATGGATTGGAAGAATTAACATCATCAGAATGTCCATACAACTCAAAGCAATTTATAGATTGAATGCAATACCTATTAAAATACCAGTGACATATTTCACAGACATATAACAAACATTTCAAAAATCTATATGGAGCCACAAATGACTCCAAGTAGCTGCAGCAATTTTGAGAAAGAAGAGCAAAGTAGGAGGGATCATAATACATGACATCAAACTGTATTACAAGGCCACAGTAATCAAAATAGTCTGATACTGCCATATGAACAGACACATAGATCAGTGGAACAGAATATAGAGAGCCAAGAAATAAACCCATATCTCTATGGTCAATGAGTATTCAACAAAGTGGGCAGAAGCATAAAATGGAGTAAAAATAGCCTCTTCAACAAATGATGTTGGGAGATCTGGACAGCTACATGCACAAAAATGAAACTCAACCAACAACTTACATCATACACAAAAATAAACTCAAGATGGATAAAAGGCTTAAATATAAGTCATGACACTATAAAAGTCCTAGAGGAGAACATAGGCAGGAAAATCTCAAATATTCCATGCAGCAATATTTTCACGGATATGTCCCCTAGAACAAGGGACATAATGGAAAGAATAAACAAATGGGATCTCATCAAAATAAAAAGCTTCTGCACAGCTAAAGAAAGCATCAGCAAAACAAAAATGGAACCAACCATATGGGAAAACATATTTGCCAATGATACCTCGGACCATGGTTTGATCTCCAAATTATATAAAGAACTCACCTGACTCCACTCCAGGAAGACAAACAACCCAATGAAAACGTGGGCAAAGGACCTGACCAGACATATGAAGGGCTCAGAGTCATATGAGCAGATGCTCAGCATCACTAGCCATAACAGAGATGCCAGTTAAAAGCACTATGAGATACCACTTCACACTGATCAGAATGGCCATCGTAAATAAATCAACAAACAACAGGTGCTGGTGAGGTGGAGAAAAGGGAACCCTAGTACACTGTTGGTGGGAATGCAGACTGTTATAGCCACTGTGGAAAACAGTATGGCATTTCCTCAGAAAACTAAAAATAGAACTGCCTTTTGACCTGGCAATTCCATTGCTGGGACTACACCCTAAGAATCCTGAAACACTAGTTCAAAAGAACCTATGCACCCCAACGTTCATAGCGGCACAATTTATAATAGCCAAGTGGTGGAAGCAGCCTAAGTGCCCATCGGTGAATGAGTGGATCAGAAAACTATGGTACATTTATACAATGTAATATATGCAGCACAAAGAAAGAAGGATCTCCTACTCTTCTTCATGACAGCATGCAGGGATCTGGAGAGCATTATGCTAAGTGAAATAAGGCTGTCAGTGAAAGACAAAACCATATGATCTCACCTATAAGTGCAACCTAATCAATGAAACAAACAAGCAAGCAAAATATAACCAGAGGCACTGAAATTAAGAACAAATTGACAGTAACCAGAGGGGAGGTGGGAGGACATATTGGAGGCATTAGAGGGAAGAATTGTTAATGAACATGTATAAAGGACACATGGACAAAGCCAAAGGGGAGTAGGATTGAGGACAGGAGATGGGGGTGGATAGGACAGGGGAAAGTGGGGGTGGAAGAATGGAGACAATTGTATTTGAAAAACAATTTAAAAAGATACTGAAAAAAAATAAAGCAAGAAGAAAAAAGAATTCAAAAAATGAGGATAGGCTAAGGAACCTTTGGGCCAACTTCAAACATACCAACATTCAAATCATAGTGGTGCCAAAAGAGGAAAAAAAAAAGCAAGAAATTGAAAACTTATTTGAAAACATATGAAATAAAACTTCCCTAATTTGCTGAAGGAAATAGACATACAAGACCAGGAAGCATAGAGAGTCCTAAACAAGATGGACCCAAACAGGACCACACCAAAACATATCATAACTAAAATGCCAAAGGATAAAGATAAAGAGAGAATCTTAAAAGCAACAAGAGAAAAGAAGAATTACCTACAAAGAAGTTCCCATAAGACTGTCACTGATTTCTCAAAAGAAACTTTGCAGGCTAGAAGGGACTGGAAAGAAGTATTCAAAATGATGAAAAGCAAGGGCCTATCATCTAGATTACTCTACCCAGCAAAGCTGCCATTTATAATGGAAGGACAGATAAAGTGCTTCACAGACAAGGTAAAGCTAAAGGAGTTCATTATCACCAAGCCATTATTATATAAAATGTTAATGGGACTTAATTAAGAAAAAGATCAAAACTATGAACATGCAAGTGGCAACAAATTCACAACTATCAACAATTGAATATAAAAAACAAACTAAGCAAATAAGCAGAACAGAAATAGAATCATAGATAGAGATCATTTGGAGGGTTACCAGTTGGGAAGGAGAAGGGAGAGAATGGGGTGAAAGGTGCATGAATTAAGAAATATAAATTGGTAAGTACAAAATAGGGAGATGTTAACAACAGTATAGAAAACAAAGTAGCCAAAGAACTTATATGTATTACCCATGGACATGAACTAAGAACTGGGGGATTGCCAAGGGATGGGGGATACTGGGGAGAGGGGGCAAAAGGGATAAAATTTGGACAACTGTAATAGCATAGTGAATACAATATATTTAAAAATAATAATAAAATAATTAAAATATAAAAGTGTGGATGTTTGTTACATCAGCCCATTCAGAATTCCAGGCCCAAATCCATTTAAAGATCATTTTCTAGTAGATAAATTAAACACAAATCATGCATACCTGATTGCAAATGAAAAGCTTATATGCACAAGGTAAAATATGAAAGAAACTCCATTTTTTAGCCAAAACAGCAGAGACTAATGATTCACATTTGTTTCTACCAAAGACTAAGTGCTTCTTCCAGTAGGAAATAGACTTGAACTCCACCTCCACCCCAAAGAGGCTGAATTCTCTGATTGTTAACATATGTTGTCAAACAAGTATGCAAGTGACCAAAAACCAAGCAGTTGTTGTCATTTAGACTCTGTCTTAAAATAACACCTCACTGGATAAAGGGACCACCCACTTAACAATATCCAAGACTTCAAATCTGCTGTGATTTCCTTCTTGTGTAGCTTTTTATTTTGTATTTCATCTAGTACCAATTTTGCAATGTCATGGGAAAACTAGAGCCCAAAAACAATGCAGGGGTCTTGAGATTCAAACCTAGAGCACAAGTGGGCAGAGTTTTTTCAAATTTACGGGCAGTGAAATGCGTCAATGCCAGGCAGTGGTTACCATCCGTGTAAGAGCCATATTGGTTTGGCAGTTATAGGCTTAAAGTTATGCTCTGAATAACCTACAGCTATTGGCTTAGGTGCGACCACTCTGAGGAAGGGATAGGTTCATGTACAGTGACTCAAAGTGGAGTGTAGGATGGTTTTTGGCTTGTCTGTATAAGTTGGTTTCTTTTTTTTTTCTACTTTTATGGCATATTAAACCAGATGAACCCAAAGATGCTGGGTTTTGTTTTCAAATGATTTTTAAAAGATGTTTAGTAGGGAATATTGATTTATTTTACAGTTTTTTTTTAACTATGTAATTTTCCAGTCTCTGATAGTCATTGGTTTCAAAAATTAAATTTTCATGTTGTCTTTGACACTAACATTATCAGACACTTTTTTAGTGTTCACTAATCTAACAGTGACTCCTTTCATACTTTTGTATCTAGTGTTCTTTTGTGTTAGTGAATTTGTTCTCTGGGGATTCGCTGATTGTTAAATTGTGGCAATAGAGAGACTAGACATAAGGAAGGACTTTATTATAAGAGATATTAAATGCTAAGAAAACCTCAAATCCTTTCTAAAATAAGCCAGGGAAGTAAGCAATAGTACCACTTTATTGGAGTCTCCCTGAAAAGTCAGTGTAACCCCCCTCCATATATCCCCTAGCCAGGAATTCCAGCCTGATACTGAGCTGCCAGGACCTGTGAATTCTGGAGGCTTTCCAATAGGTAATTCTTGACATGAAGTTGACATAACTGTCAGACTTTACAAATGTGACATCCTTGTGGTGCTGTCTGTGAATGTGCTGGTTGGGATGGGTTGGGAAGGACTGGGGAAAGAAGAATAAAGAAGTGGAGGGAAAAAATGAAAATTAGTTTTTTAAGAATCCAACAGATGTCAGTCTTAGCAAAGTATTTTTACTTAAGTAAATTGTGAACTTGATTGACAATTGGCCCTTTTCTGAGCTGAGATAATCCTCTTGTGGAAGTTTCTGCCTTCCAGAGGGGGAAACTCCTCAGTCGAAATGTTTCAGGGTGCACTTCTCACAGGTTCCTGAGAGTGAAACAGGTGCCCTACAAGATCCTAAGCAATGTCGACTGCCTCTTTTCCTACCCTTCAGTGTCTCTACATGTCCCCACCCCCTCCCACACTCCAAAGAGAGGAAGGAGCCACTGTGATAGAGCAGACACAGCTCCATGAGCCCCAAACAAGTCAGATAATCTGGGAGGTACTTCTAGTCATGAACAGGCCCATCTGTCCTCACACAACAGTCTTGAGGTGAATGAATGAGAAGAAGAAAAACCAAATGTTGGGGTAGAGTTGGAGCTGGCTGCATATAAATTGACTTTAAAGCCTCTTGTAGAACATGAGGCCTCCCACTCCCTAACCACCTCACTCTCCTGTGGGTTCTCCCCATGGCCAGTCTACCACCTCAATATGAATTTATGGCTGGCTGGGCACACCTGCCAAGTGTGCACAGGCAAGGTAGCTAGGGGTTCCCTGGACACCAAAGTGATGTCCATTTCTTAGTGTTAAAAATTAACCACCTGGGCTTCACTATTAACAACTCAATTATTACCGTTGACAGCATTGTTCCTTTCTCTCAGCCTCCCTGCCACCAGGGAGCAAGAGCAGTACAGAGGTCAAGAACTCAGCTTTTTAAAGTCAGGCTTTCTGGGTTGCAGTCCTAAACCTCATCCTCTTTATGGCTCCTTCCTTGGCCGACCTCAAAGAGTTTGTGCTAATGCACCAAAAACACTCAGCACCTGTGTGGACATGCTGTTCTGCTCAATACATATTAGCTACTGGCCCCACAGTCCCTGCCCCTCTTTTTACTGCCGTCACACATTTCCGTGTTCCTTCCATCTGGATTGCTACTGACTCAGGCTGATGTAAGCAAAAAACAGCAGGATTAGAAAGTAATTTATCCAATCATTCAAGTGTTTTAAACTTATAGGTTCGTGTGTATATGTGTCTACACACTCATAAACATATATGTTTGTATGTATGTATCAGGCTCTGTGTGTTTCAGTCTCTTTGCAAGTGCATAGATAGGTGAAATACCATTTCAGCAAGACGTTGCACAATTTTCTTCAGACACCAGGCTTAAAACACACCTTCTACTGTTTTCCCTTCCCTGTCTTCCCTTCCCCAACTGGAGCTTTCTGAAACCATTTCCAGATGGACTAGTTGTTCTGGATTCCCATGTCAGGGTCTGATTCTTCAGGAAAACTAGAAGGCTGGCACTTAGCATTCTCTCTCAGGATTTGGATTGATAGAAAACTTGCATCCTTACAACAGAACTAGAATCCTAAAATAGCATCAATTTGTACTAATCATCAAAGGAGCAATGGTCCCTTTCTCCGTATTTCTGATATTGTGATGTGTAGTGCTATGTTTGTAATGTGAGGGACGTTATGCAATGGAGAGGTTCTAAGAGTTAAATGCAGGAGGAGATTTTGTTTTGTAAATAATTCTCAGGCTCCAGGTAGTCTAGTCTTACCCAGTGCTGCACTCCCACTTCCAACAGCCAAAAGTAATGAAAATTAATTCAAGTGTTTGCTGACCTCTGTCAAAGAATGCTAATGGGAACATGTCTTGGAGTCTATTTTTCTCTCCCACCTCCAGCTATTCGAGAGTGTCACATCCTTTCTTCATGCCCTAAAATCTCCCAGGTCACTGAACACACTACCCAAAAGGCTTGTTTTCTCTTTCAACAGTTTCCCCAACCAGCTTTTATTAGGTGAATCAACCTAGACTCTCTACATGCATTCATTTTCTCCCAGCTTCCAGATTCTCTGTAATAAAGAAGAGCTTGGGAGCTGACTCCACTGTGCCCTAGTAAAAGGTAGTGATGTGAGATGGGATAAATGTGAATGTTTATATATTAATAATGTTTGCCCCATCACACTTTCCTCCCTGGAACATCTCTGTGGACTCTGCAATTAGAGAAGTCCAATATCCATTCAGGTTACGCTGTTGACCTGTCTCTTCTTTTTCTCACTGAGGTAGGCTGTTTCCCACACTTTCCTATTGTCTTGCATGGCTGATTCTGGCTGTGTCCATTAGTGCCCCTCTTGGCAAACTTAGATTTGAAAAAGGGATAACTAAATACTCATTTATTAGAGGTGTTTTTCTTTCACTAACAGCTGCCATCTGTTCCTCTTCACCTTAGTGTAAACCCCCTCCATCCCCCCAACATCCTCCTGAAGCATTTTCATTCATTGTTCTTTACTCATTGGTATATTCAATTGTAACTTTTACATGAAAAGAAGAAAATTAAGTAACTCAAAACAGAAATAATAATATTATTCCAAAGTAAAAGAGACATGGGAAGAGTTTAAAAAGAACATATAAACAGCACATGGAAAGTTGAAAGTTAACAAAGAAAGCAATTTTTTTAAAGAGTATAGGAAGGGTAAATTAAGATATAGATGGAAAGACGAATAATCAACAAATAACTGGAAGACAGCCTGTAGCAGAGATGAAGGGGAAAAGGAAAAAATGTTTGCCTAATTCTATCTCACAGACAGTTCCTTAAAAGGTGATATGTCATTCTAATTTGTTTTAATGTGCCAGACATCTCCAGTATCCATCCTTGATGTGGACCCCAGCTCATGGGGTCCATGACATTGTGGATAAAGGAGAGATATTCACACGGACTACCAAGTCCTGTGGAGGAAAACGGCGGGCGTCTTCACTCTCAAGGGGAGCAAAAAGCTGAGGCCTCTGCCATGACAAGCCTCTATTTCTTTTTCTGGTCACATTACAGGACGGTCCTCATTTACTATGCACAGGTTCACTTTAGGTGGTTACCTTTTACAGAAAACAAAGGAGCCAATGCCACTAATCACATCACAGAAGAGGGATATTTGCAAATGAAAAGGCAAAAGTGGTTGACCCCACTACACTTATCCTTGGAAGGTTTAGCATGGATTTTAGGAAGTTACTTCCCAGTAAATATTTGCTGCAATTCAGGGTAAGGGAGTTTTTTAGCAAGAGCAAGACTCAAAGCAGCCTAGGCACATTGCAGGCCTGATTCCCCACTGGAGAACCTATCCATGGGCGTGGGTCCTGTGCAGCTCTGAGTGGGAACTGGGCCCACGCCACGCAGAATGTGGTCTCCTACATATCCTGGCTTTGGATGTAACTTAGATGACTAGATGTGTCTTAAGATTTATCATCCAGGTTACATGTGGATTTACTTGGCAGGAGGACAATTCAGAATGCCAAAGTATACCTGAGGACAGAACATTCCCAGTCCAACTTCCATTCATAAGGAAAATCCCAGTGCTAAAACTTGCGCTCCAGTATGTTTTTTGTTACTCAGAGGTTCTGTGGGGACATTGCTTCCTGCCTGCCCTCTGTAAGAGATGAGAGATGTGATTGGTTCCTGATGAATAGGCATTTGAGTTCCAAAACATATTGAAGTTGACTCATTTTGCATCATGTTTTTCATTTGCCCACGTCCCCTATAGACAGAAAACAACATTACCAGCCCCTGTTTCAAAGGCAAAATGCATTCTGCATTGTATATGAGCTGGGTAATGTCAAGTGGCTGTGATTACTGCGTGGGAGTTGTTTTGGTTTATTTTGTTTTGATTTAAGTCAGGAAATGAGTATTTTTGTCATTTTCTAAATATTATGGCTCCAAGCCACTTGTGGCTGGTGGTCTTTCAGCTCCACAGGGCATTCTACCTAACAACCACCGTCTGCCAGGGATGCCTACGGATGTCAAAGTTCTGCTGGGTTTCTCTGAAGCTCGCCTCTGCTTTCAGCAGCTTTGAATAAGCTACAGGGCCACAATTTACTCCTATTGTCATTCCTTCAAGAGACAGAGGAAATACATCTGGTACTTTAGATGAGAAGCCCATGGGAAGAGTACACATACAATCAGAACTGCCTGGATCATTCAGTTCAGCAATTAGAAAGAGGGAGAAAAGCAAGAAGAAGAGCCCCCATCTCATTATTTGCATGTTTATTTCCGAGCCAGTGTTTGAGAAAGGAGCATGTTGCTAACATTGTAAGATAAACATCTATTCTTTTTTTCATCAAATAGGGTGTAGTTAACCAAGAATCAATCATTAATGAGCCATTAAAGACTCAACTTTATGAGAAGAAACTAATTTCTGATGATAAAAATGACATTTTATGTGTAGGCTCCCATAATGCCCCATTTAAATAGCTATGTCCCTGTAAGAAATTGGTATAGACAGCTAAAGACAAAGAAGTCATATACTAAGTTAGCTTTTGTTTTGTAACAAGCCATCAAGGTATAGTAGCTTACAACAGAGTTTATTACCTCTTGATTCTCTGGCTGAGCAATTTAGGATGGGTTCAGCTGGACAGATCTTCTGCTTGCCTTGTCTAGGGTCACTCGCACAGGTGCAGTCGGCTGGTGGCATGGGTAAAAGCTGATTAGTCTGGCATGGCCTCACTTATCTGCCTGATGTTTAGTACTGGGTATTAGCTGAGGAGGTAGAGGTGGCTGGGCCCTGTACCTCTACTAAGCCAGCCCAGTTTCATTCACATGTTAGTGGTCACAGTGTTGCCAGGTGCATCAAAGGAGGGTACACCCCAGTGCACACAATTTTCAAGCCTCTGCTTGTGGCATGTTTGTTTACTGCATCCCATTATCCAAAGCAGTCCATATCGCCAGCCCAGGGTCAATGTGGGCAGGAAGTAGTCAAGGAGGTATGAATTAATTGGGACCACTACTCTAAACAATCTGCCATGGAATTCTTGGAAACATTTTTATCTGTATCTACCAGACTAAAATGTCTAGAATCAGACAATCATAGGACAGAATGAATCTTAGGTCTTCAAGTCCAAATCCTTTGTTTTGATAGATAAGGCAACCTCAAATCCAGATGGGTCACATTTTTGCCCAAATCACATAACTAACTTGATAATACATTAATTATGAAGGCAATTGAAAGTATCTAGAATCACTAATATTGTAGTTTGATTTAGTGTTTGTAATAGGTAAAATTATTTACACTGAGAGGAAAATATCTATAGGACTAGAGATTTTATTTTAAGAAAAGACCAAGCTCATATAAGCAGGTAAGTATATAGATTTAGTAAAAGGAAAAATAAAAGTTCAAGGCGTTATATTTTCCTTATATTTTTTAGATGCATAAGGTATTGCTTCTTAATTTTAATGTTCATATCATCATCTGGAGTCTTGTTAAAATGCAAATTTTGATTAGGAGGTGGTGCCTGAGACTGCATTGCTAACAAGCTCCCAGGTTGCTGCTGATCTCAGGACCATGGGGCAAAGCACTAGGGTTAGTTGTGTCTATCCAATTTCTCATCTCTCACCTCTACTCGGTCTCTAAATGCATCTCTCCTTGCTGACATCACCACTCCTCATATTAACATGTCAGAAATCTTACTATGATGCCCTTCCAGGGAAAGCTCTCTAGTGAAAGAGGTGTATGCTCAGGAAACACTTAGTTCTCATCCATGTCATGCCCAGAAACAACAGAATGCATAGGATGTATTCCCAAAGCTAGATTCCTTCCCCATTGCGCACCTCAGGGAGATTCCTTCCCTCTGTCCTCAGACCCTTCCCTCCTGGAATTGGCATCTTATTTTCATCACTGCAGTTATCACCCACCAAGACAGAACAGAGCTGAATTCTTGTGTTCCCACTCCCTGTCCAAGACACTTTGTTTAAAAGGATTTTGTGCTCAGGGGAAGTTGGAGGTGGGGGAAGTAGGACAGGAAATGGAACAAAGCCAAGAAAGCATGTGTTATCAAGCAAATTACCACCAAGGACAACAGGGACTCAGGCCTCCTGAGCACCTTTGGGAGACTGTATAAGATATTCCCCAGTTACCCCATCCAACAGGGAGGGAATTAGGATGTTTATACACCAACTCCCTGGCAGGTACTGGTCAGGGGTGCTCCCAGTAGAATTAATTCTCCAGCACATTTGGCTTCCCAAGACATGGCACTAGCACTTGAAAAGGGCCATCAGGTACAGAGTTGCTGGAATTTACAGAAGGAAGTTTTCAACTTCTACAAGCTGAATGCAGAAGGATTATGGGAAAACCTAGAGTCCTTCTGCCTTAACCATCCTGGTTAGAGAACTATCCAGAAAATCAGCAATAACTTAAATGTATAAAGACTGACTAAAACAAAGGCAAGCACATGAAAAGCAAAACAATATTAACATGAGCAAAATGTTATGACATTAAACAACCTTTTTATTATTTTTATTTTTTTTCTCTCAGCTGACTGCTTGGTTGGTAATTTTTTTGTTGTCATTCTTATAGAAACTAATAATACCTCGGCTGCCTTAAATACATGCTTGGCTTTCAATATTACCTGCCCAAGTCACTCAACAGGAAAACAAAGATTTTTTTTCATTACTTTCCATTAGAAAGCAATAGTATATCTGAACTTCATTTGTTCCTAACATTTACCTCAACTGTGATCTCAGTCACATTATCCTCTCCAAGTTTTGGTTTACTCATCTGTTGAAAGGGAATAGCAATTATGACTGCACATGATTGTGGTAATGATAGAATAAAAGGAAGTATGCCAAAGCAACTATTTGACCAGAGGCACACAAATGTTGTCTTCCTCCTTCCTCACTCTCCACTACTCTCCTCATTGCTGAAAATGAAATTCAGTTCTATTTGATCAATTTTATATTGAAGTCTTACTGTGTGAAAAATATCTATCTCAGATTTCACAGGAAGCATAGAGCTAATCAAACAACTTTTCCTTTCCAGTCACCTTTGTTTTGAAGAAGAAGGTAGGCAAATAAAGAAGTGGCTCTAATAAAATCAGATTATGGCAAGTACTACTTTTAATATAAAGAGTGTTATCCTCTGATCTCACAGGAGAGATTATTCTCCATTTTCCTATAATTTAAAACAGTAGTTGGCTCCATAACTCATATTCAACTGCTAGAGTCTGCAAAATTCCCAACACTGGCCATGTTCAATGAAAGTGTATTATATACAAAAAAAAATACTCTGATTTACCTCTAATTGATTCTGACATTCCCAGGACTATGAGAAAGAGCTGAAAATAATTTAGAAGCTGCTGACTTGTATTAGGCATAGATTTGTACAGGAAAAAAATGGAGATATAGGTTTGTGAAGTGAGATTTTTGTCAAGTGGGTGTGACAAAAGGAAAAAATAAAAATTATTGTTTAAGCTTTGAAATCCTTTCTCTTGTGACGAAATTGGACTAAAAGAAAAAACTAACACTTATCGATAGTCTTCATGTATCATTTTACTTGATCCTGTCAACTCCCCAAAGACCACTAGAGAAACCAGTTGCTCGAGCAAAATTATGTTTGTTAGACTTACTGCAGTAGGGAAAAGCCTTCCCAAACAGAAAATGGTTTTAAGAGATTGAACTGTATGATTCTGAGGTGGCTCTTGTAAGGCAGGGGACTTGTTGGGACTAGGAAAAATTTATGACTTTATTATTATTTACTTTGCATTGGTGAGCACATAAAGGTAAAGATTTTGAAAAAAGTATTGATGAATAAGTTGTTTAGTTGATGTTATGAGATGAATTGTATCCTCTCAAAACTCCTATGTTGAGGATCTTAACCCCAGTACCTGATAATGGTACTATTTTTGGAGATAGGGTCTGCAAAAAGGTAGTTAAGGTTAAATGAGGTCATGTAGGTGGACTTTAATCCAAAAATGAACTTAAGGGTGTCCTCATAAGAAGAGCATGTTAGGACAACAAACACACACTGAGGGGAGACCACATGAAGACACACAGAGAAGACAAGCATCTACAAGCCAAGAAAAGTCACTGCAGAAGAATCAACCCTGACAACACCTTAATCTTGGACTTTTAGCTTCAAGAACTGCAACAAAATGCATTTCTGTTGCTTAAGCCACCCAGTCTTTGGAATATTGTTATGGCAGTCCTAGAAAACACAGTTGGTTCACAGACTCCTATTCTATAAGCAGATACTTCCAGGAGCAGGAGGTTAAGTAATATCCCAAATATTACAAAACTATGAAGGTGAGCTAAGATTTTAACTTCAGTTTACTGGACTGCAAAACCAAACTCTCCTCCCCCCTCCCCAGAGCACCCCTCAAACAATTACTAAGGGGTGTTGGTAGATAAACTTTCAGCACCCTCCTCTCTCAAGTGGGATAACTCTGAAGCATGTTCTCTGATGTTCTTACAGCTCCCCAGAAAGACTGTCCCCAATTGTCCACATTGGTAACTGGCCTGATAAAACACCCTTTATGGTTGTCTTTCCTCCTTCCCTGGGGCTCACTGGGATTGCTTCCCAAATAAGCTGTACTCAATTCTGTTAATGTCTTCTGGAGGAACTCAATTCTCAGTTGACACCAGGCTATAACTACTGGCTGCAATCTGACCTCTCCTGCCTCAAACCTCTAGTTTTCTTAGGCTAATGGTCACGTTAATATAACCTGAGACCTGGAATGATCTGTTACCTACCTTGTCAGTGTTCTTGGCTTTAGCAACATCAATAGTGCCAGCACTAGTAACTAAAGCAGAAAAATAATTTATTAAAAGGGCCTCTCTTACTGAATCAGCTAGAAGGTTGGAAACCAGGCTGATTCAGATATAAGCAGCCAAGTCCCTGCCATAAGAACCACCTGTGTCAGACAACCTGCAGTCCTCTCACACCTTGGTCCTGATCCTGATTTTCTGGTTGCCAGATTCCATGGTAAAAACATACTACCAAGATGTGAGGAGAGGAATCTCTTCACTTCAGCATCTTCACTGGCAAGCGGGGACAGTCGAAAGAAGCAGTGTGCATATACGAGGAAGTTGGAAGACAGACCCTTCCTGCACCACAGGCCTTTCCTTGCCCTGAAGTCCAGCCTTACAAGACATTGTGCAGCTCCATGAAGCCACCACACTTTCTCCTGCTGCAGGGTGTGCTGGTCTCTTTGCACAGAATGCTCCCCATTGCTGCCCAGTCAATTCCCCGATGCTTCAGAATTCAGGTCATCTTCCACTCAGGGAAGCTTTTCCTGAGACCACAAGCAGATCAGAGGCCCCATAAATGCATGCACATTCCTCCTATAACTGTACTTCTATTCACATGCCTCCCATAAAGTCAGCTTCCTGAGGGCCAACGCTGTGTTTACTTTTGTTCATGCCTGTGTGCTCAGCACCAAGCAGAAGGCCCAGCACATTTTAAGCACCAAATGAACAGCTGTTTAAGGAACTAATAGACACGTTATTAAGCAGCTCAATTTAGATTTTACCCATATCACTCACTACATAGGTTGTTAATAGTGCTTTTTGCTCAGAGATAAGTCAGCTCAGATTTTCAGTGAAAACCTGTCCCCTCACAACACATATTGAAAAAACCCAATGGGGCATACAATCCCCTTGATTATATGTTCCCAAAGAAAATTTTTAAAATGACTTTTTAAAGACTTTTAAAGTCTTAAATGTATTCAACCTTAAGGCATCTATTAGCCGAGCTCAGTAAGCTCTCCAAAGCTTAGAAGCTAAAAAAGAAAAAATACAGTCATTGAATATTGTTTTTTTCTTTTAAATATTTTATTAATTATGCTATTGCAGTTGTCCCATTTTTCTCACCTTTATTCCCCTCACCCCTGCACCTCCCTTCCCACATGCATTCTCCCCCTTAGTTCATGTTCATGGGTGGTACACATAAGTTCTTTGGCTTCTACATTTCCCATACTATTCTTAATATCTCCCGTCTATTTTGTACCTACCATTTATGCTTCTTATTCCCTGTACCTATTCGCCCATTCTCCCCGCTCCACCTCCCCACTAATAACCCTCCATGTGATCTCCATTTCTATGAATCTATACCTGTTCTAGTTGTTTGCTCAGTTTGTATTTGTTTTTGTTTTTACATTCAGTTCTTGATAGTTGTGAGTGTATCATTTTACTGTTCATATTTTTGATCATCTTCTTTTTCTTAGATAAGTCCCTTTAACATTTCACATAAGGGTTTGGTGATGATGAACTCCTTTAACTTGATCTTATCTAGGAAGCACTTTATCAGCCCTTCCAGTCTAAATGATAGCTTTGCTGGATAAAGCAATTTTGGATGGAGGTCCTCGCCTTTCATAACTTTGAATACTTCTTTCCAGCCTCTTCTTGCCTGCAAGGTTTCTTTTGAGAGATCAGCTGAGACTCTTATGGGAACTCCTTTGCAGGTAGCTCTCTCCTTTTCTCCTGCTGCTTTTCAAATTCTCTCCTTATCTTGAGTTTTGGGTAATGCAATTCTGATGTGCCTTGGTGTGTGCTTCCTTGGATCCAACTTCTTTGGGACTCCGAGCTTCCTGGATTTCCTGGAAGTCTATTTCCTGTGCCAGATTGGGGAAATTCTCCTTCATTATATTTTCAAATAAGTTTTCAATTTCTTGCTCTTCCTCTTCTCTTTCTGGCACCCCTATAATTTGGATGTTGGAATGTTTAAAGTTGTTCTGGAGGTTCCTAAGCCTCTCCTCATTTTTTTTGAATACTTGTTTCTTCATTCCGTTCTGGTTTAATGTTTATTTCTTCCTTCTGCTCCAGACCATTAATTTGAGTCCTGGATTCCTTCCCATCACTGTTGGTTCCCTGTGCATTTTCCTTTATTTCGCTTTTCATAGCCTTCACTTTTTCCTCTATTTTGCAACCATGCTCAACCATTTCTTTGAGCATTCTAATTACCAGTGTTTTGAACTCTGCATCTAATAGGTTGACTATCTCTTCATTTCTTAGTTATATTTTTTCTGGAGTTTTCGTTTGTTCTTTCATTTGAGCTATTTTTTTCTCAGCACACCTGTTAGTACTAAGGGGTAGAGCCTTAGATATTTGCCAGGGTGGGTCAACCCATATAATGGTATTGTGGTGCTGTGGGCAGGGGCAAGGTCAGAGAGGCAATGATATCGCTTGCTTGGCTCTTCTCAGGCTTTCAGTCACTTCCACCACTACCCACAAGCAAATTGGGCCCTTCTGGTGCTGATTCCTGGGTGGATGGGTTTGTATATGTTCTAGGACTCTGTGGGTCTCTCCAGCAAACCCTCCTATGAGACTGGGAGTTTCTCCCGCTTCCACAACACCCACAGATTTTTTCAGCCAGAAGTTTTGAGGCTTTATTCTCCCATGCTGAAACCCTGGGTTGCATGTTCTATCTCACTCACTAGTTGTTCCTCCCAATTTATCCACACACAAATGTGGGACTGCCCACCCTACCCATCACCACCTGCAGCAGTCCTCCAGCCACCACCTTGCCGCAAGTCCTCTCTATC
Organism: Phyllostomus discolor; assembly: GCF_004126475.2. Classification (NCBI taxonomy): domain Eukaryota; kingdom Metazoa; phylum Chordata; class Mammalia; order Chiroptera; family Phyllostomidae; genus Phyllostomus; species Phyllostomus discolor. The sequence goes on along the minus strand of NC_040911.2, from coordinate 68,276,532 downwards.
TCTGATGCCCCTCTGTGCCCCTCCTACCAGTCTAGAGGAATGTTTCTTCTTTAACTTCTTGGCTGTCTTACTTCCATACAGTTCGATTTTCTGGCAGTTCTGGTTGTTTTTTGTTTTTAAATTTGTTGTTGTCCTTTTTCTGGTTGTGTGAGGTGGCAAAGTGTATCTACCTATGCCTCTACCTTGGCCAGAAGTCATTGAATATTGTTTGTTCACCTCTGAGGTATCAGGAGTGAGCTGGCCTAAACCAGGCTCAGCTAACCATGGTTCTGTTCCATGTGACTTTCATCTTTCTCCTGCCACCATTGGGCCAAGTCCAGGCATATTCTTCTCATGATAATGATAAAAGCAGAAGAGTTCAAGTGAAATCACTTAGATCCTAGGTTCACTCATGGCCTACTGTCACTTTCTGCCCACTTGCTGTGACCAACACAACTCAATAATCAAACCCAAAGTCAAGAGATAAAGAAATACACTCCACCAATAGTGCGACCACTGAAAAAGTGTGAAAACAGGGCAGGTAAAAAATCAGACCAACCATACAATCTACCCAAAATTAGAGGTCGAGTACAGGATAAGATGCATTTAGGAAAGCAAATGGCCAAATGGCAATCATCTTCAGTCATCATGTAGGTTTAAATTCCTTTGAAAAGCAGTGCCCCTAAAAACTGCTTAAGTATCAAAAGCAAAAAAAAAGTCTGAAAACTGTGACAACCAAAAGAATAAGAAAACATGATGAATATGTAACATGGAACCCTGAATGGGATAATAGGACAAAGAAAGGACATTAGGTAAAAATCTAAGAAATTTGAATAAAGTATGAGCTTTAATTAATTATAATGTTTAATTGTAAGAAATGTAACATACTAACATTACATTTGGGGTAAATGTAAACTCTGGACTTTCAACTTTTCTGGAAACCTAATGCTTTTCTACTAAAAAAAGTTTATTTAAACAAAAAGTTAGTCAGAGATGAAATATGGTTTATGTCAGCAAGAATTATTTCTTGACTAGATTCATCAAATACTTAACCTTATTACTGTCTTATAAATGCCAGATTTGCAAACTAGAAGGGCAAAACCCCTTTTATGTTGCTCTGAGACCAGAAATTACAATTAACTGAGACAGCTAATCAGAGACGGATTGGACATACAAAGTCTGTCCAGAAAAAGTCCAGCCATTGTTAATATAATGAGAATGGTTTGCACAACATGGATGTAACTTGGCAGCCAAGGAGAGTAGACTGGAATGCACATGTGGGAACAATGACAATTTCACTGTAGTAGTTAGTGGGGGCTGTAGACGTGTACTGTGTAGCCACCACATTCAAAATCGCTAAGTAAGTAGAACAACAAATTTGCATCAAATGTTGTGTTAAGCTTCAACATTCCTCCACAAGAACTATTTAGATGATTCAGAAGGCCACAGCTATGGGCATCTGGTGATTGGCAGCTTCATCATGACAATGTGCCCATGCATGCATCACATCTCGTGCAGTGTTTTTTGGTGAAACATCTAATCACCCAAGTGACTCACCACCCTCACGACCACCACAGCCTAAATTTGGTGCCCTTCAACTTCTGGCTTTTCCCAAAACTAAAATCACTTTTGAAAGGAAAGAGATTTCAGACCATCAGTGAGATTCTAGAAAATACAGCAGGGCAGCTGATGGAGACTAGAACTGTGTGAAGTCCCAAGGTGCCTACTTTGAAGGGGACTAAGGTGTTATTGTCCTATGTACAATGTTTCTTGTACCTTGTATCTTGTTCAATAAACATCTCTATTTTCCATATTACATGGCTGGATACCTTCTGGACAGACCTCATATGTGTACAGGGCTCCTGTCAGTGTCACCTGTCAGGCAAGAGAGACCTGCTGCCTATAGCAGTTCAGGATGTGGAACTGCCTTCCCCAGCCCACAAGGGCCCTCCCTTTGGGCTCCTTTCATCTTCATTTCACTTCAATCTTGTTCTTCTCAGCACATATGTCATATACTCACTCCTTTCCCACTTCTGTTTCCTCATCTGTACAGAAAGAAAGTTAGACTGGATGACCCAATATCATACTTCTATGATTTTGGAGTAACAAAATGTAAGCAGTCTAACTAAAAACCCACAGCTACAATAGGATCAAGGTAGACTATTTCAATTGCATTTATTCTTCAAAATCTAATTTAAATTCCACCTCCTTCAGGAAAGCTTTCTTGACCTCTACAGCCTTCATCAACTGCCCTTTCTCTGGATACCTGAAGTCCTTTTTTATATAACCATATACCCTTTCTTAGGGTATCTCAGTCTTACTATAATTTCCTTCAAGGCTGAGACCAACTTAAATATATCCTATATTCTCCAAAGATTTAACAAAACCCTAGGTCATATGTGCCACCCCTACCCCACCAAATACCAGGGGAGGACTGATGCTCTACATTTCTTCCTTGGGACAGGACTAGCTATCTGAGATTGCAGGTAGCTCATTGGCATAGCTGCTACCACTGACCCCCACCAGTGCCATTCCTGCTCCTCTGAATTTTATATTGGCTGGGATAATAACACAAATTAAGTTATTTACTAGTTTCTATTACCATTTTTTGGTAAATCACCTTTTCCATATTAATGCATGAGAAAGAGATTGTTAGCAAACATAGCATTTATTTCACAGAGAAAAAACTTATTCAGTCATGTTTTCCTAATACAATTCAGTACTTCCAAATTTATTTACTGCCACTTCAGTAAATCCAAGTAAATCATGCTTTTATACATGCACATTACTCCCATGTTGAAAAGAGATTTGTTAACAGGCTGTGTTTGTTGAGTTTTCTGTCTAACTCTACACCTGGAGCAATTATTCTGAAATTCTAGTCAATAGCACAGTGAATGCTAGCAAAGAATTCTTACTTCAGCTTTTAAGGAGTTCTAGTTTACAGGTGGCAGAAAAATGGAAAAACAAAAAGGGTAAAAGGGAACTTAGGCTCACCATTTATTCTCTAAAGTTAAATTTGCAAGCAGCAGTTATAAACCATTTTTAAACAGGTTTTATTACAATTTGGAAATATAATTATGTTGCTCTTTCCTCTGACTTCTCTTTAGTGAAGTTTTTAGAGTCTGAGTTTATGTGTATATTTTCCATAATAAGCTTCTTTCCCAAGTATGTGAATTTAAATATATACACACATATGTATGTATATGTATATGTATATGTATATGTATATTTGCTGGAAAGTGATTTACACATATATGTATATATATGTATATATGTATGTTTACATATATCATGTAGTAATATACCATTGTGTGTAATTTTATATATACTATATAATAATATATCATTGTATACAATTTTGTATATATTATGCATTATATGTAATATATAATTATATGTGAATTTAAATATATACTTACATAATTTAATAGTAGTAGTAACATCTGTAATATAGATAATTAACTATGGCTTTAAATGTCAGACAATCCACATGTTTTACTGATTATACTGAACATTTGGAGAAAGTGGTGCAGAAGGGGAAAGAAAAAGAGTGAAGGAGAAGGCAAATTTAAAGCTGAAAAGGATTTTGGAGATAACCTTCCAAACCAACACTGTTATTGTCCTGGAAGATGTGGTCCAAAATGGTTATTGACCTGCCCAATATCACATTGCCAACCTATGGCTGAGCTGTGAATACAGTGATGAAACTGAAGCAAACCACCTGGGTTTTCACTTGAATTGTGGAAAATCACACAGTAACTCAAAGGCTTGAGTATATAGCCCTACCGTCAATTATGATAACTTGTGGAACCCAGCAGGCAGCAGAGCTAAGATACCCTGCAGGCTCTCCACCCTCCTCACAGCCAGGCTGGTAAATTACACTGCACTGGCTTCAGAACCTTGGTGGTCACTATTTTGTTTCTCAGCTCCATTAGCAAGTTGAGAATCATGTGCTGGCTTTTTAATTAAAAATAATAATAATTAAAGAACTAAACACAGTGTTAAACTTAAAAAACAACAACAACATTATTCTCCCTTAGTCACATTGGCCAAACAATTTATCTTTGTATTTGGCAAACTGTCAAAATAAATAAATCAACATTAAATCTAAAATTCAATGATTCAGAGGTTGGGGAGAAAAATAAAACTCCTAAGGCATAACAAAAAGGCAAGATACAAGAAGAATTTGGGATGTTTGACAAGTCGTTATATTCTACCAGTGAAAACAGAATTATATATATTGCTAGTTATACATGAGCTCAATCAAGAAAAAACTTCATTTCCTTATAAGTAACCTTTTAAATTTTTTTCCATTTTTTTTACTTTATTGTTTTCAAGTACAGTTATCTGCCTTTTCTCCCCACCCTAGCCATCCCCACCTCCCTCCCCTGATTCCACCCTCCTTAGTTTTGTTCATATGTCCTTTATAGTTGTCCCTGAAAACACTTGACTCTTTTCACCCCATTATCCCCTCCCATCTCCCCTCTGGTTACTGTTCATTTGTTCTTAATTTAAATGTGTCTGGTTATATTTTGCTTGCTTGTTTGTTTTGTTGATTAGGTTCCACTTAAAGGTGAGATCCTATGGTATTTCTCTTTCAGTGTCTGGCTTATGTCACTTAGCATAAGGCTCTCCAGTTCCATCCTGCTGTTGCAAAGGGTAGGAGCTCCTTCTTTTTTTTCTGCTGTGTAGTAGTCCATTGTGTAAATGTACCATAGTTTTTGATCCATTCATTTACTGATGGGCACTTAGGTTGCTTCCAGCACTTGGCTATTGTAAATTGTGCTGCTATGAACATTGGGGTGCATAGGTTCTTTTGAATTGGTGTTTCAGGGTTCTTAGGATATAATCCTAGCAGTGGATTGCCAGGTCAAAAGGCAGTTCCATTTTTATTTGTCTGAGAAAATTCCATAATGTTTTCCATAGTGGTTGCACCAGTCTGCAATGCCACCAACAGTGTACTAGGGTTCCCTTTTCTCCACATCTTCAAGAAAGATATAGACAGCAACACTATTATAGTAGGAGATTTTAACACCCCACTATCAAAGATGGATAGATCTTCCAAACAAAATATCAACAAAGATATTGCAGCATTGAACAATGTCCTAGATCAAATGGACTTAACCGATATATAGAGAGCCTTTCATCCCAAAGAAGCAAAGTACACATTCTTTTCGAATGCACATGGAACATTTTCAAAGATAGACTTCAGGATAGGACACAAAACAAGCCTCAACAAATTCAACAAAACTGAAATCATATTAAGCATTTTCTCCAACCACAAGGGACTGAAACTAGAAACCAACCTCAAGGAAAAAAAACTCAAAAACACTCAAATTCATGGAGATTGAATAGTGTGCTATTAAACATGAACAGGTTAAGAATGAGATCAAGAAAGAAATAAAAAAAGTTTCTGGAAACAAATGAAAATGAACTCACAATAATCCAAAACTTGTGGGAGACAACAAAGGCAATCCTGAGAGGGAAGTTCATAGCAATACAGGCCTACCTAAAACAGATAGAACATTTCAATAAACAACCTAACCCTACACCTACAAGAACTGGAGGAACAACAACAAAGAGAGCCTGGAGGGAGTAGAAGGAAGGAAACAACCAAGATCAGAGCAGAATTAAACAGCACACAAACCAAAACAACAATACAAAGGATTAATAAATCCAGGAGCTGGTACTTTGAAAAGATAAACAAAATCAACAAGCCTTTAAGCAGACTCATCAAGAAAAAGAGAGAGAGGACCCAAATAAACACAATCAGAAATGAAAGAGGAGAGACCACAACTGATACCACAGAAATACAAGGGATAGTAAGAAAGTACTATGAACAACTATATGCCAAGAAATTTGAAAACCTAGGTGAAATGGACAACTTTCTAGAAAAATGTAATCTTCCAAAACTGAATGAAGAAAAAGCAGAAAGCCTGAACAGACCAATAACAGCTGACAAAATCAAAGCAGTAATAATAAAAAATTCCAACACATGAAAGCCCTGGATTGGATGGTTTCACAGGAGAATTCTACAAAACATTTAAGGAAGAGCTAACCCCTATCCTTCACAGACTATTCCAAAAAATCCAAGAAAATGGAATACTCCCAAACTCTTTTTATGAAGCCAGCATCATTCTAATCTCAAAACCAGATAAAGACATAACAAAGAAAGAAAACTTCAGGCCAATATCACTGATGAACATAGGCACTAAAATCCTCAATCTTTTAAAATTTTTGGTGTTGATCTCATAAATATTATTCAAAAGCAAGCTTGTTTTTCAAATAGGATTCTGCTGGAAAAAACAGAGACACTCTTTTATTACCACAAATACTACCTGAGCATTTTTCTCTATGCTTTGTCTGACATTTAAGGTTGTAAAGGTTTAAAATGGTTGGTATCTATATTCAAGTGTATATAATGTTCAAAAACAGATGATTATCACATTTAAAAGCTATACCCTTACAACTACCATGTGCATAACTTTACCACTGACAAGGTATGATTTCATGTATTACTTCATTTGTTTTTATCTTGTCCTATATTTCTAAAACTCACAGAAATATATGTTCATTGTAGAAAATTCAAGAATTATATAAATTAAAAATTCCCTTTCCATATCAAGCTCTTCTTTCACTTCTGCACTGCAGATGTGATTGTTATGATAAATTTGGACTCTGTCCTTTAAATTGGTACATGAATAGGATGATATTTTACATTCTTCTACTAAATCTTCAAATCAAGTGTCTACTCCATACTTAACAGTACATCTCTATTCAGACTGACCACATTTCGAGTGCTTAGTGGCCACATGGGCAGTGGCTATCTGTGTAACAATGCAGCTCTAGGCATTTCTTTCTGTATATATTCAGTGTATGGTGTATGTGTGTAAAAGCACACACGGACTGAGAGAAAGAGAGACTGACTATAGGATGGTATATTGGTTAAGAGTTCTTTTACTGCCAGTAATAGAAATAATAAAGGCTTAAATAATAAAGATCATAATTAGCCCATGTAAAAGAAAGTGTGGATTTTGAAAACTGACAGTTCCAAGGCAGGACCAGCAGCTACCAGGTCCAGGCTGGTGTTTCTGATCTTTTTTCAACCTCACCCCCATGTTTGCAAGATAGTTGTTTTAGGTCCACAGCATGCACCTTCCAAATCAGGAAGCAGAAGGATGGCTGGGAAAGTGAGATAGAGCTCTTCCTTTATTCATTGAAAGGAATAAAAATCTTTCCCAGTTGCCCCACTTATAGCTCAGTGGCCAGAACAGCTCATGTGTCCTTCCCAAGTTACAGTAAAGCTAGGTAAACATGCATGAGGCTATTTTAATCTCTGTAGTGAAAAGCAAAAAAATGGAGAATGGATAATAGGTAAGCACCCAAAGATCACATGTAGATCTAGAAGGGAAATTCCTGGCTCAAACAGCATGCCTGATTTAGAATCAGATGAACTCTTCCAACATGTACACTCCATGTGGGTTGTTCTGCTTTACACTTACTTCAAAAAATGTATTAAAAAAGGTTTCACCCCACTATTGGATTCTCAAATAACCCTATACAGTTTATACTTTTATGAGAATCACCTTTATTTTATCCAGAAACTAAATTACTTTCCCAGGTCACAGCCAAAAAGAAGCTGAGCCATGAACCATCTCTTACATCCTGGTCTGCTATTGACAAACTCACTGTTTCTTCCACTCTCAGAGGAGACCTGCCTGACAGGTAAAGCATAGGTTGTGAAACTGAATATATCACTAAAGAATCCAAATTAATTTTGTGGCCAGTTTGAAAACCCAATATAAGGTCCAGTCCCTTTCCACATAAGCAGGGGTATTTGTGAAAATACCTGCACCAAATAGACCCTGGGGCACTGAATAAAAACTACTCAGGATAGTTTTTATTCTGAAAGACAGGGTAAAAACCTCAAAGTATCTTAATGTCAGTCATGTAATATGGCTTGAAAAAAGAAAAGAAAAATAACCTATGAGGTTGGCAGAAGTGTTCAAATCTCCTGGATAAGTGGTCATTTTATCACTGGATAAAGTGATTGGGTCAAGATCAAATACATGAGCTAGAACCCAGGTCTTGGATTCTAACACATAAGAAAGACCTTGGATACAAGATGTCAGGGAAAGGCTTCTTCTTTCCTGTTATCAAAACCTTCTCAATGGTCTAAGGCACCAGGTATAATAATAATTATAGCTCACACTTACAGAACATTTATTACATGCTCATTGTTCTAAAACGTTTGCATTTGTTGTCTTATTTAATCTTTTTTTGTATTCAACATGTATTTTAATTGTTTATGCTACTACAGTTGTTCCCACTTTTTTTCTCCATTTCCCACCTCCACCCAACTCCAACCTCTTCCCCTCCCTCAGTCAATCACCATATGTTGTCCAATAGTAATATAAGGTTGTGTATCAATCAGCTACTTCTATATAACAAACAAATTTATAAACACACTTATTTTTCATTATTGTATATATGGTTTGGCTAAGAGTTGGGTTTAATTGTTCAATTTATCTTATTATTTTGTGTTAAATGGGTTATCTGACATAGGTCAGAAATTCCCAAAGGAAAAACAGGAGCTGATGATGCACTTATGGCCAAGGTTTTCTTAGCCCCCATATTTATACTCATATTCTACTGGCCAAAGCAAGTGACATGACCAAGCCTATAATCAATGGGTGAGAAGCACCCACATAAGTTGAGGGAGAAAGGAAGACTATTTGCTGAACAATAATTTAATCTACCCTAAGTAAATTGTATCACTATCCCTCATTTGTAGATGAGAAGATAGATACAGAGAGGTTAAGAAACTTGCCCAAAGTCATAGTTTTAAAGTACTACAGTTGAGGTGTAGAGATTGAAAGATGAAAAAGACTCAATTCTGTCTGGGACATGGCTCCCTTCCTTAACACTTGAATTCATATGACATAGAAAAAAAATTATACACTATCTGTTTCAAAATTTGCTTAACCTTTTCAGGTCATAGCTATCTCTATCGTCATTTCAGGAAATTTACAGAGATCAACCTACACTGTGTGTGTGTTTCTGATTAACACAAATAACACCTTGCTTGAAAATAGCACACTCAATGGACCTCCCAGATAAATAGTATTTTCCAAAACAATTCCAGTATCTTGGTAAAAACATGAGGCCTCCAACAAGTAGAGAAATTCCCCTATATCCACCCCTGTCACAAGGTCAAATGGAATTGAAAATAGGGTATTGGATTTGATAAGTAAGAGATCATTGATTAAACCATTGTATGAAATTCCTGGATAGGTGCACCATGGGACATAGGTTTCCTTAGAACAATGGTTCTCAAATTGTGGTCTCATAGACTAACAATATCATTACCCGAGAACTTGATAGAAATACAAACTCTCAGCACCACCACCACCCCTAGACCTGCAGAATCAGAAACTCTGGAGGGGGGACCCAACAATTTGTATTTTAACTAGCTTGTCAGAATACTCTGATGCTGCTTCTAAATTTAAGAACCACTGCTTTAAAAGATGCTTAGAATGCAAAACAACACATCTATGTACAACATTCACTGTTGCTGACCTGCTAGATGGTTAATGGTTGCCTACTGTAGTTTTCACTGTCCTGGTTCTGTGAACTTTTCCTTTATTTTACTATATGTACAAAAGTTGTGTTTGCTTATAGTCCTCTTAGCTACTGTCTTCCAAAAGAACCTTACTTTATATTATCTTTGGCTCTGGTTTCTCTAGGAATGTAAAGCTTGTGATATTTTCCCTTTGAAGAGTATATAAATCATCCTAGATTAGAACTTGGATCATTTTTGCCATAAAGAATATTAATAGGACATTAATTGACTAAAGTGTGAAGATTAGATCATATCATTTTATCAATATTCACTTCCTGATTTTCACTATTGAAATGTGGTTATGTAACAGAATGTGATTGTTTTTAGGAAATACACACTGACATATTTAAACTTAAGGGGCCATGCTATTTGCAACTTACTGTCAACTGATTTAGAAAAATGTAGGGGGGAGGAGGTTAAAAAATGATAAAGTAAGTGTGCTAAAATGTGGTATGCACTAAATTTACTATTTGGGGTTATTATTTAAAAATAAAAAGTTTTAAAAAGAATGGGAAATAGAACCATCACAACTTATGCTCCAAGTGTAAGTAATTAATTTTTTCAGAATATCATGTTTCACATTTTGAAGCATGTGGTGTTTTGAAGCATCACTTTCAGCCCTCCATGATGTCAGGACACAGAGATGCCCATGGAGAGAGGGTGGGCACCAGGCATGAAGAAAACAGGATTATGATGATCATTACACATGGAAATGTTTCTCTCCCCTCTGAATTCCTATGACATTTATTGTCTTCATGTTTATTTGGCAATATTTAGAAGTGATTTAAGAGCATAGTCCCAGGGGCCAAACAGCTGGGGTTCAAATCCTGCCTCATCTACTGTGACCACAGTCATGCAAGCCCCTATGTCCTCATCTGTAAATGGGGATTATATAAGTGTAAAATGCTAAGTGCTGTGCTGAGTACATAGTAAGTTATTTAGTGTTTACTATTTTTATTATTGTCATGCATGTCTTTATAAGTCATGTCATATATTTATGGCTTCAGTTCCAGATAGTTGTGTATCCATATTAAGTTCACAGCATGTTCAAGTCCATGTTTCACACTCTCACTTTATACCTGATGATATGGAGAGGTTAAATAACTTGACCCAGGTAACAGAGCTTGTCAGTACTACTTACCAATACAAATTATTTGTGCCTGAAATCACTTCTGCCAGCACTCTCTCAAGGGTAGGGGTTTGGGAGAACCATGTATGGGCACTCTGGTCTTCCAGAGAAGGTTTTTAGGTAGGAAACAGCTTTGCTTGGGGTATCAGGTACCTCCTGAAGTGCTAATAATATTTCTCACCACAGTCATCAAAATAAGAAAGCACCAGCTACCCTAGGAGTTTTGAACTATAATTCATTTTTTAAATGTTTGATATTTTGAGAACAATGAGAAGGAGCACAGTAAAACATGAGTCAGAAAACTGTGGGTTTAAATTTACCAATTAACTTGGGCAGGTCACTTAACTAAGCCCTCATTTCTGCACCCACAAGATGCAGTTAGCCTTCCAATGTGAGATAAAATCAAATGAGAAGACTATGGGTGGGACTATGTCTATGGACATGGTGGTCAATGACTGATTCTTTACTCCAAGAATGGGGATGGCTGACTTTTTGGCAGAGAAGCTGATAGTGAAGATCGATCTGGGAAGGTCAATAGGAAGGTGCCAGTGAGGAGTGGAGCACACTGGCAGAGTACCCAAGGGTTTTTCCCTGAGATAAGTCAAAAGGATCTAGAATGATGTGACCAGTACTTTTTCATTCACACACTCATGACCTGGATGAAGATCTTTGCCACCTAGTGGATAATCAAGGAAGCATATAAAATAGTAATATTTCCTTTTTATTTTCACACCCTCGGTCATGGTGGGTGCCCCCTGCAATTAACAAGCCAATTAGAAAAGTATTGATATAGAGTCAAGGACTTTGGTTTTAGACTGAGATAAATATGGTATAAAACTAGCAACTTTGAAATTGTTTGACTTTGGACAAATTACTCAAACTTTGTGAAGCTCAGATTCTTCACTCATAAAATGATAGATAATTGTAGTGGTTAATATTGCTATATAACAAATTACCCCTACACCTAGATATGTAAAACAACAAGAATTTTACTTGCTCTATATTTGTAAGTCAAGAATAAGGGAAGGGTTCAGCAGTCCCCACTTTTTGTCTCACATGGTTACAGTTACATGGGCCACTCACACAGCTACCAGCTGGGAGCCCAGCCAAAAACATTAACCAATGCACCTCTGCACAGCCTCTCCAGCATTGTGGTCTCAAGTTAGTTGTACTCCTGTACATGGTAACTGGCTTCCCTAGATCAAAACAACTAGATGGCCTTTTCTGACCCAATATTAGAAGTCAGATAGCATCATTTCAACATGCCCTACTGGTTGAAACAGTCACAGGCCTACTTAGAACAAGGGAAGAGACAGAGGCCCCAGCCCTTGATGGGCAGACCACCCTAGAATTTACAGACATGTTTTAAAGCTGCCACAATATTAATATTATGTTATAAGATTACTGAAAGGGCTAGATATATAATTCTGCAATGTCTTGCATGTAGTGTTATTTTGAGATTTTTGTAATCATTGGCTTATAATAGGATAATAAGGTGGTGTGTATCATCAGCTGGAGAGATGCATGTTATAAGAGAAATGCAGGTAGGTGGGGTTGTTTCTTCAAGAGAGTTTTATAAAAACAGTGTCACCTGAATCCAGGTTAGCAACTAGTTGAACTCCATTGATTGCTTAGATGATTGACCAAATGCCTTCTCTAGGTCCCTAAGGCACATTGATCTCCAGCTTTCCTCTCCAGCACTGTGTGAATGTCACTGAATAGTGAGAGGCTATCTAAATGGGCAGAGATATTGATTTTCTTTTCAATGTTTTTTGAAAGCTCTTTGCTCAGCAGGTGCTGAGTAAACATTAGGCAAATGGCAGACCGTGTAGAAATAGATCAAGTGAGGAGCAACAAAGGCAGTTATGGCTTTCTGAACATGAAGCTGGTTAAGCTTCAGGTGTTCCCTCCACACACACTCTGGTTTTAGGTCAGAAAGTACACATCATTGCTCACCCTTTATTATTTGCCAATTGATAATATACCTTACCCAGATGGTATTAAGTAGCATCATGGAAAATATTTCCAGCCAATCCACGGAAGTTAGGTGCTAGCCCTGTCTAAAGAAAGTAGACTGAAGGCTGAGGTGAATGGATTGTTGAGGATAGATAGTGTGGTGCATTTCAGAGGGTGAGGTATTCATCATAAGATTCCAAGTAAAATTGATTCTACCCTTGGAAATGATAAAAAGGTATATCTTACTCTGTCTCAGTGGTGACAAATAAACACAGGATTTCTTTAATATAGAGACATTCAAGAAAATACCCATCAACATGGTATTACTACTGACACCCAGGGAAACTGAAGTGTAGTTCAGGAAATAATAGACTCAGGAAAAAAATACAAAATGTAAAAGGTCTAGGGGGTTTGGGAGTGGGTGAGGGGGCTCCCTCAGGCTGTCAAAGAGAGGTGGATTGGAAATCACCTGCAACTGGAAGGAAACCAGTGAGTAGGTGTGGAGAGGCCCCCTGAGGATTTTTGTTGGCTGTCTCCAATATGCACTGCCACAGAACTTGCCTCAAGGAACAAAAAGAAAACCTTCAAACAGTAATATTTTGAATAATTTTACCAGATTTTCTGAATTTAAATGGATTGTTACTTTCAACAAAATAAGGTGGAAACCTTAATAGGGTATTCTTGATTTTAAATTTTTACAAGTTTTTAAGGGAAAGACTGTAATAGGGAAGGTTTGCCAAGTTCTGTGTTTGTGGCACATTTTCAGCCCTTAGTTTGAAGAACATGCATTTTACCCTCCACTGCAGATGAGAACAGGATGCAGTTATTTCATTTCAAACCAGAAAAACAAAGCTTTTTCTATTTAATTTCTAGATGGAACAAAAAGAGAAAGGTATCTCATCATACTTTACAAAAATGAAATTCCTTTGTCTGTTCTGCAATGAATAATAAAATTTTTCAAAGTGTTGAGATAGAAAAAAGAGGAAAATAAAGTCCCAGCATCTCAGTTCTGTGTATGATGATCCTGAGTTCAGACATAGAAAGCTGGAGGTCAGGCAGGCACTGAACTCCAGCTAATCATATTAACCTGTCCCCAAAATTCAAGCACTTCCACACTTGAGGTCTCTCTAGATACAATCTCCTTCTTTCAAGAAGCAACTTGATTTTTGTTGTTGTTGTGGCTGTTTTTGTTTTAAAGTATCAACCCTGAGGAAGATTCCCTTTTCAATCAATACATATTTTATTTTTAAAAAATCAAACAAATATTTATTGAGCTCATGCTATGCTACTGGCACTGGGGGAAACTGAGAAATGAAGGACAGGGCTCTACCTTCAAGGACTTTAGATTGCCATTAGGAGGGCAAGACAAATGCTCCTCATTTATAGAATGATAAAGATATGGTGTTGCAACTCAAGAAAAAAATAGTCTCATTCCTCTGGTGAATCTAGGTAAGTCCCTACTAACAAAAGAGCTGAACAAATTGCCCTTCCTTAAAAGGCCAGATGGGCAGTTCCAGAAGGGCCATAAGTATGTTCACACGACATATTGATTTTGAAGTTATTTCACTGAATGCATCAAAACATGTCATGTATCCTTCATCAAGAATATCACTCATTTGCCCTGGCTGGTGTGGCTCAGTGGACTGAATGCTGGCCTGTGAACCAAAGGGTTGCCCATTCAATTCCCAGTCAGGGCACATGCCTGGGCTGCTGGCCAGGTCCCCAGTATGGGGCAAATGAGAGGCAACCACACATTGATTTTGCTCTCCCTCTTTCTCCTTCTGTTTCTCTAAAAATAAATAAATAAAGTCTTAAATAAAAAGAATAGCATACATTTTTAGGAATATCTATTCAACAGTTAAAATAATAACACCCTACTCTGGAAGGCTTCTTGGGGCTGCACAGCACTTTTCAGATTTCATAAACTGGAAGCATTACAGTGATCAAATTTCACAGTACAAAATACAGCATGATAGTTTTTTAAAATGCTGACTAAGCATGGGCAACCTGGTGACTTTCCTTTGCTTTTTAACTATAGAATAGAATGATCCAGTTCATGTTTGGAAGTGGGGCGAGGGGAAATGAATGGAAGTCAGGCCTCATCAGGAATGACAGTAGGCTGTCCCATGTAGAAGAAGTGGTGGTGGAGGTGGTAACAGTACCCTTATATGCCCAGAAATGCAAAACTAGAATATAGAAATTCTGGTAGTGTTTTTCCTCTGAAAGTAGGACAAAATATATTTCCACACTTGGTTTTGTTTTCTCCAAGAAACTATAGCTTAATGGCAGACAAAATACCAAAGCTCAGGAAATGTCCAATTGTCTGGTGCCAAATAATTAGTCAAGTCTTAACTGTATGCTTTAATCAACCCATTTTCAAGGGAGGTAGCAAAAATGATGATGGCTGATATCAGGAAATGTAGCAGACACTAAAGAATGAGGAATGAATACAGGAATGGTTTGTGCCTCAGTGCATTGACACAAAATCATTGAGATGTGAGTGAATATACCCTGGGCAGGGGGTGCATGGGAACACATGAGGATTTGTAAGGAGACTAGTCTGGCTGGGTCATGGTGGAGGAAATATGGTATAAGAATTCAGATGGGCATATGGGGTAGGGATAGTCTGACACCTTGAAGGCCAAGCTAAAAGTATTGTTGTATTCTACAGAAAGAAAAAGGTGTTTGTGGCTACAGAGAAGAATCCAGAGCTTAGACATTTACAGAAACGAAAGCAATTATCCTAGTTGATTTTCTGTCCCACCTGTGAATCTCTGGTTGTAGAGAGGACGTGAACAAGACAAGTGTATAGGGCAAAGGAAATGACATTGTTCATTTGGCCAGGTCTATCTGAACCTCCTAACACAGTAATAATAACCATTATATCTTATGCAGTCCCAGCCCTTGAGTCATACTCAGCCATTGAGTCATTCCTACTCAGGCCCCAGAAATGCCACAGAGACAAGCCATTCCTCTGTGCCATCTCCAAATTCCTGACCCCCAGAATCTGTGAGTGTAAGGACATGGTTGCTTTAAGCCACCACATCTTGGGGCAATTTGTTATGCAACAGCAGCAGCTGCAGCTGCAGCACAAACACTGGCCTCTTGACCTGTCTACATTTTCCTTCTTGGTTTCTGGCATTTAGCATTGCAAGGAAAGCCTAGCTCATTTTAGATTTTTATTCTTTTGTGATTAACATATATTTTTTTCTTTTGCTTGAATGCTTCTGAGATTTTGTATCTACCACTACAATTCAAACATTCCCTGGAATATGGCCAAGTATAGATTTCATGTTATTAATCTTGCCAGAATGTCCCAAGCCTTTCCATTTATATACAGGCGTGGGGGGGGGGGGCAGGTTCTACCCACAGGGTCCCCCCCCCAGGCACCACAGATGAGAATAAGTCTACCAAGACATGATCTACTTGGGGAGGAAAGGTGGCTGATCTCCCAGAGGAGAAGGACCAAGAGCCTTTTCCTTAATGGCTTTTATTGGGTTCATTTACACAGAAATTCAGGTAAAGTTCATTACTCATTGCCAGGAAATAAGATCAAATAACAAGGAACTCTAAGGGCCTATTTTGAGTCAGGGTCAGATAGCTAAAGAGTTGTAAAAAACTTTAAGGAACAAACTTACTTCTTCCTTGGACCCTTATCATTTAATTGAGAGCATTCTAAACAAAGCAGGTTTCACAGGATTTTACATATTCTTTCTTAGGCCTGATCAACCAGGGGAACCCACCCTTCCCAGCACAGAGCTGCACCACCCTCTGTCATTGTTTCAGGTTTAGGTGGAGCAAGGGAAGTAAAGCAGCCAAGAGATTAGGATATTTTCTCACAGACAATGAGGACTCAGGCTATGTCAAAGCTGAGGGGTGAGGGTTCATCACCCCCTTTTGCTGTAGCCCCCAAAGCCCTTCCTTGGGGGCCTCCCACGTGATCATGCCTGTCTTAGGTTGTTCCCCCCTTGGGGAATCTTACCCATCATTGGCTAACTGACCAAGCATTGGGGGCCGGGCAGGGTGAAGTAAAAGGAGCAGAAGTGGTGCTCCTGTCAGGGAGATAAGCTTTTGTCTCCTTGGTGGTTTATGGTCCAAGGTCATTCCCTCAGCCTTAGCCTTGGCGGGAGTTACAGCTTCTGATACCAGGCAGGGCAGTGCCCAACATACAGGAGTGGGAAAAAGTAGATTTATAGTTGTGAGTAGGTGAAACACAGAGTTTATTCTTGTATTCTAATAATAACTTGCATGTCTTTCCTTATGAATGACTGTAAACCTACTTTTACCCACCCCTGTACTCAAGTGTTTGCTTTTGTCTGTTCCAATGCTTCTGGGTTGCCTTTTTTCCAGAATATTGCTGGCAATCTCCCCAGCTGTGGAGCTGGCCCCCTGGTAAATTTGGAATCTTGAGTTCAAAGCACTCGCCTCTCTTCCCAGCCCCTCTGCTATCACTTCTCTGGGTGTACAGACCAGCAATAAGAAAGAGTGAAGTAGCTTCTAGCTACAGGTAGACTATGACTCAGTTTACTCTTGTTTATAGTGATTATTAGCAGTGGAAGAGTCTCAAGGTAATACTTTGGACCTCTAGGGGTCTGAGGTTTAACATTTGTCCTTTATAACATCCATGTAACCCATCCCTACATGAGGCCATCTATTATGTGACCCATTCCTTCCCTTGAACCTCAGAAAGCTCACCCTTTATTCCCTCCCCTTGACACTTATCAGTAAGGAGGTGTTGAAGTTTCTGAAGTACAAATGCACAGGCAGCTTAGAAATTCCCATGAACTGATTATCTGACCTTAGACTATTCCCATTAGAGGTTAGTAATATTTGCTAATGAGAAAATATTCAGGAATATTCTTACCCCCCAGGGTAACTGTAACTTTTATGCTGCATCTCTATTTCTCTGCTCTATGTCCTATAGCCATCTGTAATTTTCCCCTTCAATGTTTTATCCCTTTCTGATAAAACTGTTAAAAGTTCTTTATTGTTATAATCCATTTCTGCATTGTTAATTTCTGTTGCATTGTCTGTTGCTTTCAAAACAGATTTTCATTTTATTTTAGTGCTTCACATTCTCTTGTTCTACATTTCACTAATTTACATTTTGTTTGTCTGGATGTGCTTTTTTCTCTCAGTCTTGAGGATTTGGGCTTCTCTTCTGCTAGGAAAATGAGATTGCTCTTTATCATTATTCCAAGAAAAAGTCATTATTACAATGAGGACCCAGAGCTTCCCTGAAAAAAAAACTGTAATGTACACATTTGTCTCTGTCTCTGCTCCAGCCAGTGATATTCGTCAATTTTTCTATTCTAGGATATCACAAACACCCAATAGCATTTAACAATGTGTACATATAAAAAGGTTTAACTATATAAGCATAAGAAAGCCATATTCATCATTGTAATTTTGGAAAATATAGAAAAGAACAGAAAGAAAAATTAAAAGAACGCATCTCCTTTCTTTTCTTACATTAAGTGTACACATCAAAAACCAAAATGTTCCCCTTCCTCTTTCTTCTAATACCATTCTCTAAAGATGGTCAATATCTTCCACTGCCCTCTGAGACTTTTTTGTTTTGAATCATACATATGTACACACATATACACATATACACACATACACACATTTACTGTGCCAGTATTTTTAATAAAATTGCTATGTGTATTTCTATGTAACTTGTGTTCCTGCCTGAAATAAAGCATGGACAATTATTTTAACTGCTAGTAAATTATTCATTTTAACAACTGTGCCATATTTCTTGGAACTGTTCCTCTGATAGACATGTACTTCTTTCCCTCCCCACTCTTTTTTAAGCTTTCTTTTTTATTTATTTAACATTTACTGTATTTTTTCCCTTACTGTTTAGTCTCCTTATACTCCCTCCCCCCAGCAATCACTACACTGTTGTTCATGTCCATGAGTGCCTTTTCCTTTTTGCCTCCACCCCCTTACCCCTCCCTCCAGCTGTCCTCCTGCTCTCCATCTATGAGTCTATCCCCATTTCCCTTGTTAGTTCAGTTTGTTCATTAGATTCCACATATGAATGAAATCATATGGTACTTGTCTTTCTCTGACTGGCTTATTTCACTTAGCATAATGTTCTCCAGGTCCATCCATACTGTTGCAAAGAGTAAAATTCACTTATTTTTTACATACAAGTAGTATTCCATTGTGTAAATTTCCCATAGTTTTTATTCACTCATCTACTGATGGACACTTGGGCTGCTTCCATATCTTGGTGATTGTAAATAATGCTGCAATGAACATAAGGGTGTTTGTGTTCTTTCAAATTAGTGTTTTGGGTTCCTTCAGATATATTCTCAGAAATGGTACAGCTAGGTCGAAAGACATATCCATTTTTTATTTTCTGAGGTATCTCCAGACTGCTTTCCACTGTGGCTGTACCAATCTGCATTCCTATCAACACTGCAAAAGTTTTCCCCTTCTACACAACCTTGCCAGCACTTGTTTGTTGATTTATATTAATAAATCATGATAGTCATTCTGACAGGTGTGAGATGATATCTCATTGTGGTTTCACTTTGCATTTCTCTGATGATTAGTGACATTGAGCATCTTTTCATATGTCTATTAGCCACTGTATGTCTTTTATACAAAAGTGTCTATTCAGGTCCTTTGTCCATTTTTAATTGGGTTGTTTGGGTTTTTGATGTTGAGTTTTGTAAGTTCTTTATAAGTTTTGGATATTAACCCCCCATCAGATATATCAGCAAGTGTGTTCCCCCATCCCCACTTTTTTAACACAGACATTGTTGCACTGAACATTCTTGTACCTATAACTGTACTTTTAAAATCAGCCTGTAAAAATTCCCCATCTGGATAAAAACATATTAAATATTTCAGTCCTAGGATGTTTGTTTAGAATCATATATGTCTTCCTTAATATCAGGAATCTACACAGTGAAGATTTACTAAAAACTCAGAAAGCCTTTGGAACAAATACAACTATACCCTATGAAAATAGAAAGACATAACATACTCTCAAATTGAAAGAGAGTATTTAATGTCATTGTATCAATCAGCTATGACCACAAAAATGGTACGTAACAAACTGTCAAAACTCAGTGGCGATGCTAAGCATTTATTTTGCATCCACAGAACTCTGGGTTGACTAGAGCAATTCTTTCAGCTACAAGGTGAAAATGTGATGTGTGGACTAGCTGGGGCAGCTCTATTCCAGGTGTCTCTCATTCTTTGGAGCCTAGCAGGATACACTGGGCATATTCTTCTCACAGCCATGACTGAAATGCAAGAAGTCAAGGGGTGGACAAACATACTCCTCCTAAGATAAGTTCAAAGAAATTCATGTGGCCAAGCCTAGTATCAATGGAGCAGAGAAACATACTCTTTAAGGGAGATATCAGGGAGGTGGGGGCTGTGAATAAATACAAATAGTATAATCTAACTGGTAAAGTGTTCTGAAACAGCACTTAGAGGACTTGTGCCCAACCAAGTCACCATCTGGAACACTCAGTAGACCCTCCCCACACCCTGAATATCACTGTTGCAGTCCTCCCCATGAACCCAATTTACACATCTTGTCTCCTAGATGTGATATTTCACAGATTTGTGATCAGCTTAGCTCCCTTCCTCTGGACACAACATTGCAAGTATGCTCCTGTAAGTGGACTTTAGAACTCAACCAGCTCATGTTTAGGTACTGTCTCACCAAACATCAAAAACATCTGCCCTTCCCTCCATCTGGGACTCTACTTCTTCTAATGCATCTGGAGTTTGAATTTACCTTTTACTCACTGATATTAACTACTATTATTCTTTCATGTTAAGCTGGTGATCAGCTAAAACCCCCCTTCCCATCAAGGCACTCTTCTCTTTCCTGTAATCATACAGTCA
This sequence comes from Phyllostomus discolor, assembly GCF_004126475.2. NCBI lineage: Eukaryota > Metazoa > Chordata > Mammalia > Chiroptera > Phyllostomidae > Phyllostomus > Phyllostomus discolor. Next base: position 68,255,968 of record NC_040911.2, on the reverse strand, counting down.
ATTTTTTTAATGTAAGAACAACATTTTACATCTATATATACATCTATATATACTGTCCATTTGATTTAATTGATATAAGCCAATCAGTTCAACCTGTTAATAACTCTTGGATTGAATATTCTCATCCATGGACTAGCCATTTCTCCACAACTAGTGTAATACAGCAGCTGTGGATAGGAGTTCTGATTACCCTACTTTTGGCATCTCACCACTAAATAGGACCCCTTTGTTAATACTTTGCCAACAGTGGTCCATCAAATAATGTCACTGATTGCTTTGTTTCTTTTTCTGAAGAAATCTGGGTACTCTGTATCTCCCTCATACTTCCTTCATCTCTGCACAGATATCTTCAGTAGAACTGGTCAATATTCAGCCTTATATTTCAACATTATATTAGCTCCCTTCCTGCATGTGGTAGGGAGAAGAATGACCTCCAAAGATGTCTACATCCTAGTCTCTAGAATCTGTGAATATGTTATGGTACATGGCAAGATGTAACTAAGGTTGCTAACCAGCAAACTTTAAGATAGGGAGATTGATTATCCTGGATTATCCCAGTGGGACAAGTGGACCCAGGTTTTGTAAGAGGGAGCCAGAACAGGAGGTCAGAGTGATATGTGAGAAGAAGCTGACCCACTCTTGCTGCCTTTGAAATTAGTAGAAACAGCCCATGAACCCAGGAATGCAGGCAGCCTGTGAAAGGAAGAAAGGGCAAGAAAATAGACACAGCCCTACTGAAACCTTGATTTTAGACTTCTGATCTCAAGTTTGTGTTGTTTGAAGCCACTGAGTCTTGGTAATTTGTTATAGTAGCCATAGAAAAATAAGATGCTGCAAAATGAAAAGATGTTTCCCCATGGCTTTTCTCAGGGGGCACATCCAAGTATGCAGTTTGTTCCGTACCTTCCAGGACTACTGCAAAGTTGACTCATGACTTTCTTTGTCTGTTCTGCATCATGGTGCTGGGCTAATTAATGCCCCATCACTGGGTGTTCCATGCATAAGTAGAAGTGTGTTAAGAATCAGTTGCTCTGACCTTTATTCCTCATTTGTGTTTTGTCATTCACAGGCTGTTTAGCTTGTCATACGAATTACTCTCCAGCTTCCTGGTGAGGGGAATGCCCAGTTACCAGCCCCCAAATATTTTTCAATATGCCAATTGCAGTTTCAATGCATATTTTCTTTTCTACCCTGTCAACCTGGAATTGTTTCATTAGAAACTAATGAAATACCAATAGGAGGAAAAAATTGACAAGGTAGTGCTGTTGACAAAGTGGTGGACATTTGAGGAAGGTTAAAAATAGATGTCCTTTAGAAGGAAAGAACAGAGGATGTGAATCTTCTCTCTTCTTTACCTTTTTAGTCTACTGTCTGAATCCAAAAATCAACCTTTGTCAGAATTTGTGAAGAGGAGATTGGGAATTTTCAAGGATTCATTTGTGTTCTCTGGCAGGCAGCTTTTGGAGTTCTTCCCCACAGAAAACTTATAAAGAAACAACACTGCAACATTTTTCATAGCAAAGAAATAGTGAGTGTATCCTTCATGCTGAAGACACACTATGTATAAAGAATGTGTTTAGAAGCAAACAACTTTGAGAGAATTTTCCAGTCTGCCCTCTCATCCCTTTGGTCTCAACCCTCTCTCTTCTAATGGTACCTGATTCTAAGCTCTGCATCCTTTGTTGTTGCTTTTGGTAACTCTTCCCCTGGCTTACAAGACACTGCTCAAGAGTTTCAAAATCACCTTTTCCATATATTTTCATTCCTCCCTTTCACCAATCTTAACCAGCATCAACGTGAAAAGACATCTAATTAATGAATTCACACACGTGTATTGGTAAGTGATAACACCTGAATGTGTTGCCTTTCCCAGAGGATCTGTTTCCCTAATCTTTTTAAATAGAGACATAACCAACCTGGATAATGAAGGCTTAAAATAAAAACTGAACTCCTCATGGCTGGAATTCAGTGTGCATGTGCCCAGGGGAGTTGATTTTGGTCACTGGAAGTTTTCTTTGTGCCTCTCAAATCAAATTATTTGCACCAGTAATCAAAATCCTGCCCCTACTTCCACCCTCATAGATGAAATGGATCCCATAGACATTTTATGCATCATAATTACAGACAGCAACATTTATAGTATGCCTCATAGTTTCAAAGAAAAAAAGATAAATTCACATGATCTTCACTGTTAAGACTGTATGTTCAAGAATTCCGCCATCTCCATGCTATACATCACGGGGTTAACAAAATTCTTCAGTAAAGGGCTAAGAGCAAATACTTTAGGCTTTGTGGGCCATATGATTTCTGTTGCAACTACTTCAACCTGCCACTGTAGTGTGAGAGCAGTCAGAGGCAGGATGTAAACAAATGGGCACAGCTGTGTTCAACAAACTTGATTTACAAAAATGGGCAGTGGTCTGGATTTGAAAATCTCTGCTCTAAATGAAAGAAAACATAATTCAGAGAACTTGAGAAACCTATCTAAGAACACACACAAATGAGAAGTAAACCAACCCAGGACCTGGTCCCATTTCTTTCTGATTTCAAATGTAGTGCTTGTTCACCACACCACACTGTGTTTAGGGTATGGCCTTTAGCACTTGGTGGAGTTATGACTTTGGATCAAACCACCTGCATGTTCTACCCATCTCCTTTTTCCCCACACATATTTGAGCAGCAGCAGCTAGGGCTGGGTTCCCATCATACCCTGCAATCATAGAAACAGAGGGAAGGTAACTAACCCATAGGACAAAACTAAGCACCCTTGATGCTGCTATTAGCTCTCCCTAAAGACGCTCACCAGCCATAGACAGCATAATTAATGAGACTTGCATTGCATATTCAGTTAGATTGACCTGTTCCTTCCAGAAGCACATTAGTGAGCCCTCCTACAAGCAAAGAATTTGGACTAGGCATCATAGACACATACCCACCCAGCATCTTCCTTCTGGCTCACTAGCAGAGCAAGACCACACACCAACAGCATGGTGGAGGCTTTGCAGGGGACAAATTTTTGGGAAGCTGTGTTCCTGTATTGTGCTAGAGATATTCATCCCCAGCTGGCACCATGAGCGCCTTCTCTATGGAGCCTACTGGCTCCTCTTCACCACTCACACCTAAGTGCCTTCCCAGAAAGGAGGAGCACTATGGTAGGGCTACAGCTGAAGTGGATAGCGGCACAGCCTTCACCTCGCTACTCCCCTTCTCCCTCTCATCTTTCTTCCACTCCTCTCATCTGTCCTCCCAGGAACAACAGTATTAGACTGAGGTCCTCTGCCTACCTGTGATGAAAAACATAGCTGTACACATGGCCCAGCTAGGCTCTCTTTAGCTACATTGTATATATCTTCAAAGCTACTACTATGTTAGTATATTAAGGCAGCTTAGCCTTGCTTTGCTTCTTTTCCACACTTACCTCTCTGAAGAACCTCATTGAGAGGATCATGTCATTTTGGCCAAGACAGCATTCGGTGGTACCTGGTATCTGTAAAAAATTGTCCTCTCAAGCATAGCCCAGTCAAATCATCCCTGCCTCCACATCTGGCATAGCACCTACAATCTTTTAATATCCTTTTCCTTAATATTATCCCCTAAATCTAACTCATGATGTTCCCCCACCATCCTGGAAACAAAAGCAAGAGGAAGATTAAAATCATGCTGAAGTACACCAAATAAGACACAAATGTTCCAGCAAACATGGGAGCTACTGAAAGCATTCCAGTCAGTTTCCTGTGCTTCACTCCAATAAAAACATCTTTCGATCCCTCCATAATTACACTGACTTGTCTCATGGTATATCTTGTACACAGGGATTTACTTGATGGATAGCAATTTGTTAATATCTTGTCAGTGAGATGCAGTGACTGGAACTGTAGCCAGAGGCATGAAGCCATATCCTCTACCCTCAATTGATTGTCTTCATTCTTGCAAGATGGGCAAACCTCTCTAAATGAGGGAGATCAATATGGTGCATTCAGGCATGATTGTGGCTTAATTCCCTGTTCTTTGAAAAATTAAGCCCCGTGATTTGCTTGTAACTGGGCTTTCCAAACAGTCCTCCCTGCCTGATCAAGGGAGAAATTAAGTAGCCAGACTCCCTGACTATTTGTTGCCTGTTCCCTCCCTTCACACTTCCTCCGAGCATTGACCTCCCTGGGTCACATCTTCCCTCCCCACTCCTCTCTTATTTCTAGATCTCTGTGTGGATTTTGACAACCAGCAGTTGGCAACAAAGCAGATGAACTAGAACATCTGAGCCTAGGAGTGGCCTCCTTCCTCCATCATCTTCCACATCACTGCAGCAACGGCTTTTTCTGGGTTCCTTGTTTCATAAGCTGTGTTCAGCTCATTAGTTCAAATGCTGGTATAACACACTGACTTGGAGAGGCAAAGGCAAAAAAAGGAATTGTGTTGTTATGCGTGGGTCACCGGCCAGCAGTGATCACAGAACACTGTGGATGGCTCGACGAAAAAAACACGCGAGAAAAAACATGCACAGAGACAAACTAGTTTCTGTGGAGAAGTAGGGACGAAACGGCCACCCCTTCTAGTGAGGAGCGCCCCAATTTACCGTCCATACCTGCTTTTATTGGGCCCATTTTGCATAATAATTCAGGTAAAGTACAGTACTTATCAGGGGGAAATAAGGAACTATAGAAAACAAGGAACTCTGCTGGTCTATTGAGTTGGGGTCAAAGAGCTGTAAGACTTTGAGGAACAAACTAACTTCCTCCTTGGACCCCTCTCATTCAACTGAGAGCATTCTAAACAAAGAAGGTTTCACAGTAATTTACATATTCTTTCTCAGGCCTGATCACCCAGGGAATGCGCCCTTTTCAGCACAGAGCTGCACCACCCTGTCATTGTTTCAGGCTTAGGTGGAGCAAGGGAACTAAGGCAATAAGGAGATTTTCTCCCAGACGATGAGAACTCAGGCTATGTCAAGGCCGAGGAGCGAGGGTCCATCACCCCCTTTTGCTGTAGTCCCCCAAGTCCTTCTTTTGGGGAGCCTCCCAAAGTGATCGTGCCTGCCTTAGGTCGTTCCCCCCATTGGGAATCTTACCCATCTTTGGCTAACTGACCAAGCTTTTTGGGGTTCAGTTATGAATAAAGCAGCAGAAGCAGCATTCATGCCAGGGAGATAAGCTTTTGTCTCCTTGCTGGCTTACAGTTCCAAGGGCATTCCCTTAGCCTTAGCCTAGGTGGGGGTTTCAGCTTCTGATACCAGTCAGGGCGGTTCCCAACAGTGTTTTTCCTGCAAGTGGGTCTTCTTCATTCAGGGCACATACGGGAATGGACTCCAGCTGGATTTTCTTTGATTTGTCTTCAACTAGCTAAGAGCAAAAAGAAATTAAAGGCACTGTGGCCTGCTTTGGAATAAGACATACCTGGCTTGAGATGGGGTGAAACAGGGGAAGGCACCAACCCACTGCCTTTCTGCTAGTCTGAAATATTATAACATTGGCAATAATTATAGTAGCGATTTTAGGCACCTATTGGGTATGTGTAGCATCCAGCACTCGCGAGAACCAATATCAGAGACTTTCAGAGGTTCAAAGATGTTATTTTATTGGCCAAGTTTAACCTGCGCAGGGGCGAACTCTCAAAGTGTCCAGCGACACAGTGCCCACAAGGAGCTGCAAACGAGAGCCGCTGTGAGCGCGTACAACTACATTCTTATATAGGGGCGGGCAAGCAAGCATTATACAGAAGCAGACGTGGCAGTTAGCAATTCGCTTACAAAGACCGCGCGTGGGAATTTCAAACCAAGCATTTTTGCATAAGGTGGGAAGGCAGGCTGTTTGTTCATTAACCTAGTAATCTCCTGGCTCTAGCTAGCTAGTTTTCTATTTTCTCATTAAAAACTACAAAGCACTGCTTATCTAGCCTACTCAGGGGAGAGAGTCTGCTAGACACAGGATGTTTGCTTACCTGCCCTGTGTCTCCCTTATCATTTCCTTTTAGCTACAATGTGGTTCTTGTCTATTAGAGGAAATTTAGTTCTTAATTTCCTTATTCCCAACAGTATGTACTGTGAGCCAGGCATTATGCATTATATGCATTATCTCATTTGATCCTCACCAAAACCTCAATATGAAATAGGAACAGAGAAGCAACACAGCATGATAATGAAGTATGCAGACTGTGCAACCAGATTACTGGGGTATTGTAATAGAGTTCTCTGTGTCAGCCATAACCAAGTTAGTTGGCTTAAACAACAGAAATGCATATCTCACAGTTCTGGAAACTAGAAGTTCAACATCAAGGTGTAGATGGGGTTGGTTCAGTCAGGCCTCAATAAATGATAGTCTTCATTAGATCTCATCCCCACTTTACAGGTGAGCAGGTCAGGACTTTTAAGGGGACGCAAATCAACCCATAACATTGGTAAATAAAATAGTTCTTAGTACAGAAAATAATAGTATGACACAATAAATAGCACTGTGGATTTATAAACCAGTATTTTCAACATGTCAGTTTTGTTCTTGTGCTCACTTCAGTCCAAGATGTTCCCTATGCCCTTTGACATAGGTTTCCCTATAGCTCCCCTTTCTCCTGGCCCCTCCCCTGCCCAGCACAGTCACTGTTAATTAGCAGCTGTTTAATCATCAGCCCAGTGAAGAAGCAATCTAGGACCTAATCCTTAAAGAGTTACATCCACTGTTCAGCCATCCCAGATATTACAAGGTTGACTGTGTTCTGTGCCTTAGGGAACGGCAACGTGGCTTAGTGAAAAGTTCATACCATTTAGAAGTGTTCAACCTGGGTGACTCCACCATGTTTTCAGCTGTTGGACAATGACCTCTGAACCTCTGTTTCCTCAACTATCACTATACCACATCACACTTTTGTTGAGAGGATTAAATGCAGTGAAATTACCTTGTTAATGTAACTTTTAATATATTTTGCTAATGTGCAGAGATAGAACCTGCTCTATCCTAGTATGTACACTGTAGATACACAGAAACATTTTTCAGATGCCTGAAAAATTCTTAATTGAGGAAAGGGATGGAAGAGGAAGAGCATGGTGGAGTTGCTCAGGTAAAATTTATACTGTGCACTTGTGTCAAGTCCAGGCTCAAAAGTTTAACCAGAATTGTAGAATATTCATCTGTTCATTTTTAATCAAATAATACCCAATAACAAACACTCCTGCTTTCTTATATTTTTACTGGTATAAATATTTAGGTCCATGGACCAAGTTAGGAAAGTATTCTAAAATGAAATACCAAAGCTACCTGTACATTATTTTTTGACAAAGTAAGAAGACATAATTAAGTTGTATGCATGTCATTGAGACTATACCTAAGTAGTAATGAAAAGCATCATGTGTGAATAGTTATAAATAAGAGGAGGAGGAAGAGAGAATAAAATTGGCCTTTTAGTTATAATGTGAGGAAGAAATAGAGACACTAGGAAATACTACTCTGACAGGGCTTTCTCACAGATAGAATTATAACACTGAGATCTTCCCCAGAGGTCTTTTTTTTTTTAAATATATTTTATTGATTATGCTATTAGAGTTGTCCCATTTCCCCCCTTCTCTCCCCTCTACCCTGTACCCCCCTCCCACCCACATTTCCCCCTTTAGTTCATGTCCATGTGTCATACTTATGAGTTCTTTAGTTTCTACATTTCCCGTACTATTCTTGCCCTCCCCCTATCTATTTTCAACCTACATTCTATGCTACTTATTCTCTATACCTTTTCCCCCTCTCTCCTCCTCCCACCCCCCTGCTGCTAACCCTCCATGTGCCCTCCATTTCTGTGGTTCTGTTCCTGTTCTAATTGTTTACTTAGTTTCTTTTGGTTTTGCTTTAGGTGTGGTTGTTAATATTTGTGAGTTTGCTGTCCTTTTACTATACATGTTTTTTCTTTATCTTCTTTTCTTAGATAAGTCCCTTTAGCATTTCATAAAATAAGGGCTTGGTGATGATGAACTCCTTTAACTTGACCTTATCTGAGAAGCACTCCATCTGCCCTTCCATTCTAAATGAGAGCTTTGCTGGATAGAGCAATCTGGGACATAGGTCCTTGTCTTTCATGACTTGGAATATTTCTTTCCAGCCCCTTCTTGCCTGTAAGGTCTCTTTGGAGAAATCAGCTGACAGTCTGATGGGAACTCCTTTGTAGGTGACTGTCCCCTTACCTCTTGCTGCTTCTAGGATTCTCTCCTTCGTTTTTACCTTGGCTAATGTAATTATGATGTGCCTCGGTGTGTTTCTTCTTGGGTCCAACTTCTTTGGGGCTCTCTGAGCTTCTTGGATTTCTTGGAAGACTGTTCCCTTTGCCAGATTGGGGAAGTTCTCCTTTATTATTTGTTCAAATACGTGCTCAATCTGTTGCTTTTCCCCTTCCGATTCTGGTACCCCTATAATTCGGATATTGGAACGTTTAAAGGTGTCTTGGATGCTCTTAATCTTTTCCTCAATTTTTTGAATTCTTATTTCATCATGCTTTCCTGCTTGGTTGATTCTATCTTCCTTCTGGTCCACTGTATTGTTTTGAGATTCATATTCCTTCCTTTCACTATTGGCTCTCCTCCGCGTGTCTTCCTGCATCTGTTTTATGGTAATCTGCATTCTTTCATCTAAATTTCATCCAAAATCAACCAGTTCCGTGAGCTTTCTGATCACCAGTGTTTTGAACTGCCCATCTGATAGATTGGCTAATTCTTGGTCGCTCAAAAGGATGAGTCCTGGGGGACTGATCTGCTCTGTTGAAAACATGGGGGTTTTTTCCCCGTCTCTCCTTTTTTTTTTTTTCCGGTTTGGTTGCTCTTGTTATGGTGGGGGGCGGAGCCTTAGGTGTTCACCGGGGCTGGGCGCCCCAGTCGCTAGATTATGACGTTATATGTGGGGGCGGGGCGGGAGCAGGGCGGGAGAAAACAATGGCGGTAGTTCCGTTCTCCTGGACTCAGACCCTTGTCTGGGCTTCCGGGCCGCGAGTTCTGCCCTGGTCCACAATCGCTGCCCCTCTGGGTCTGCCAGCCGCAGCTTGCGTACTCAGGGATCACCGCTGCCTTCTTGCACGCCGGATGGCTTTTGCGCCGATTTCGCGCCAAACCTTCCCCCGACCTCCGCGCGCCACCGACCCGAGCCAGCCCCGCACCCGCCCGGCTCGTCTTCTCCTACCCGTCCGGATGAACGCGTCTACTTCAACTTCCTGGCTGCCCGACTTCCATTCAGATAAATCCTCTGCCGGATCTGGGTGTTATTCTGATAGTAAATTATTGTTGTAAATTATTGGTTTTCTAATCTTGGTTGTACGAGGAGGTACGGTGCTTCCACCTATTCCTCCATCTTGCCGGAAGTCCCCTTCCCCAGAGGTCTTTAAAAATGGCTCATAATCTCATCTCTCTGGTCCTGACAGTTTTACTCATGATAAAAAAAATTGAAATGACCAATAACAGGGAAATCATTAGTAAATTATAGTACATTATAGAATATTTAAATAGCCATTAAAATTAAAACATGAGAGCTAAATAGCAGTATATTAAAATTCCCATGGTTGGATAGTTACTGAAGAAACAATGCCCAATTTTATCTATAATATGATTACTATTAAAAATTAGAGTTGAATGCACATTCAGATTAGAAAAGTACCCATAAAAACAAAAGCAATTGATGGTATTATGTGGTGTCATTGTGGGAGAGGGAATAAAAAACTATTCTCCAGTTATTTATGAGTAATAAATTAAAATATGCCTTAAAGATGTTCATCTCTCTTGGAATTATAGCTGTGATCTTCATTGAGGACATGAAGATGAACTAATGTACTCAGAAAGCCCTCTGCAGTCTTATGAGTCCTAATTTTTGGAAACACAAGAAGCAAAATTGCAGACACCTAAGTCATGCTGTGGCATTCCTGAGTTGCAAGTGGAGGTGGTGTCCACAGAGTGCCACATTCCAAAGCATCTCTGGCCTCCATTAGAACCTAATTTATGAAATTAAAAATTAATTTTATGGAAATAAATTTAAACAGCCTTATTATTAGAATGCACTTGGTCTAATTGAATTTGGAGTGATATTGGCAGAGCTGTTTCTGTACTGTTATTTAAGAGATGAAATCTGATGTGTCTTCCTGTTTTCATATGGCTGGGAAACAACCTACAGATCAGTTTTCAAACTTCCACATGGTAGACAGTCTGCTTAGCAAAGATCCTAACAAAGGGAAGATGCTGTCGCAATGAATTCATTCTTAACAATGAATCCAATAATGGAAAACTCCCACTGCAAGCTGGTCACTGCCTCTCATTAGTAAGGCAGATAAAGGCCTGACTATGAGACCAAAATGGAAAGATGAGATGGCCGAATTCGGATTTCTACCTTCCCAAGTTAAAACGGCACTCTTATTTGAATATGGTCTCTGTACTTATCCATGGCTTTGCTTTCCATGGTTTTAGTTACTTGTGACCAACCATGGTAACAAAATAATAATGAAAAATGACAGAAATGAACAGTTCATGAGTTTTATTTTTTATTACATTATAATGTTTTTTACTATTTTAACTTTTTTTTTATTTTAATCATTGTTCAAGTACAGTTTTCCCCTTTTACTCCCATTCCAGCCCACCCACCCAAACCCACCCACTTCCCTCCCATTACCACCCTCCCCCTAGCTTTTGTCCATGTGTCCTTTAAATTTGTTCCTGTAAACCCTCCCCATTCTCCCCTGAAATTCCCTCTTCTCTCCCCTCTGGTCACTGTCAGTCTGTCCCCTACTTCAGTGTCTTTGGTTATATTTTGCTTGTTTCTTTGTTTTGTTGTTTAGGTTCCTGTTAATGGTGAGATCATATGGTATTTGTCTTTCACTGCCTGGCTTGTTTCGCTTAGCATAATGCTTTCCAGCTCCATCCATGCTGTTGCAAAAGGTAGGAGCTCCTTCTTTCTTTCTGCTGCATAGAATTCCATTGTGTAAATGTACCATAGTTTTTTGATCCATTCATTTACTGATGGTCATCTAGGTTGCTTGCAGCACTTAGATATTGTAAATTGTGCTGCTATGAACATCTGGGTGCAAAGGTTCTTTTGTATTGGTGTTTTAGTGTTCTTAGGATATAGTCCCAGCAGTGGAATTGCAGGGTCAAAAGGCAGATCCATTTTTAGTTTTCTGAGGAAGTTTCCATAGTGGTTGTACCAGTCTGCAGTCCCACCAACAGTGCACTAGGGTACCCTTTTCTCCACAATCTCTCCAACACTTGTTGTTTGTTGCTTTCTTTATGATGGCCATTCTGACTGGTGTGAAGTGCTATCTCATTGTGGTTTTAATTTGCATCTCTCTGATAGCTAGCAATATTGAACATTGTTTCATGTGTCTTTGGATCTTCTGTATGTCCTCCTTGGAGAAGTGTCTGTTCAAGTCCTTTGCCCATTTTTTAATTGGGTTGCTTGTCTTCTTAGACTGGAGTCGTGTAAGTTCTTTATATATTTTGGAGATTAAACCCTTGTCTGAGGTTATCATTGGCAAATATGTTTTCCCATACAGTTGGTTCTCTTTTTATTTTAATACTGTTTTCTTTAGCTGTGCAAAAGCTTTTAATTTTGATGAGGTCCCATTTGTTTATTCTTTCCTTTATGTCCCTTGCTCTAGGGGACAAGTCAGTAAAAAAGTTTCTGCGTGAAATGTCTGAGATTTTTCTACCTACATTCTCTTCTAGGACTTTATTGGTGTCACGGTTTATATTTAAGTCTTTTATCCACCTTGAATTTATTTTTGTGTAAGGTGTAAGTTGGTGCTCGAGTTTCATTTTTTTTTTGCACATAGCTATCCAGTTCTCCCAACACCATTTGTTAAAGAGCCTATTTTTATTCCATTTTATGTTGCTGCCCCCTTTCTCAAATATTACTTGACCGTAGAGACTTGGGTTTATTTCTGAGCTCTCTGTTCTGTTCCATTGGTCCATGTGCCTGTTTTTATGCCAGTACCAGGCTGTTTTGATTACAGTGGCCTTGTAGTATAGTTTAGTGTCAGGTATTGTGATCCCTCCTACTTTATTCTTCTTTCTCAAAATTGCAGCAGCTATTTGGGGTCGTCTATGGTTCCATATAAATTTTTGAAGTGTTTGTTCTATGTCTGTGAAATAAGCCATTGGTACTTCAATAGGTATTGCATTGAATGTGTAAATTGCTTTGGGTAGTATGGACATTTTGATGATATTAATTCTTCCAATCCATGAACACGGTATATGTTTCCATTTGTCTGTGTCTTCCTTGATTTCTTTCCTCAGTGTTATGTAGTTTTCTTAATACAGGTCTTTTACCTCTTTGGTTAAGTTTATTCCTAGGTATTTTATTTTTCTTTTTGCTATTTCAAATGGGTTTTTTTTTTCTTTATTTCTGCTTCTGCTGTTTCATTGTTGGTGTACAGAAATGCCTTTGATTTCTGGATATTGACTTTGTATCCTGCTGTTTTGCCAAATTCATTTATTAGGTCAAGCAGTTTTTTTGGTGGAGTCTATAGGATTTTCTATGTACACTATCATGTCATCTACAAACAGTGACAATATTGTTTCCTCCTTTCCGATTTGGATGCCTTTTATTTCTTTTTCTTGTATGATTTCTGTGGCTAAAACTTCCAGTACTATATTGAATACAAGTGGTGAGAGTGGACAGCCTTGTCTTGTTCCTGATCTTAGTGGAAAAGATTTTAGTTTTTGCCCATTGAGTATGATGTTGGCTGTAGGTCTCTCATATATGGCCTTTATTATGTTCAGGAATGCTCCCTCTATTCCCACTTTGCTGAGTGTTTTTATCATAAATGGGTGCTGTACCTTATCAAATGCTTTTTTTGCATCAATTGATATGATCATGTGATTTTTGTCTTTGCTTTTATTTATATGATGTATTACATTTACTGGTTTGCGAGTATTGTACCATCCTTGCATCCCTGGAATGAATCCCACTTGGTAATGGTGTATGATCTTTTTAATGTATTGTTGGATGCAGTTTGCCAGTATTTTGTTGAGGATTTTAGCATCTATGTTCATCAGCGATATTGGCCTGAGGTTTTCTTTCTTTGTTCTGTCTTTATCTGGTTTTGGAATGAGGATGATGTTGGCCTCATAAAAAGAGTTTAGGAGTCTTTCATCTTTTTGAATTTTTTGAAATAGTCTGTGAAGGATAGGGGTTAGTTCTTCCTTAAATGCTTTGTAGAATTCTCCTGTGAAACCATCTGGTCCAGGGTTTTTGTGTGTTGGGAGTTTTTTTATTACTGCTTCAATTTCATTTGCTGTTATTGGTTTGTTCAGGCTTTCTGCTTCTTTTCCATTGAGTTTTGGAAGATTATATTTCTCTAGAAATTTGTCCATTTCATCTAGGTTTTCAAATTTCTTGGCATACAGTGCTTCATAGTAATTTCTTACAATTCTTTGTATTTCTGTGGTATCTGTTGTAATCTCTCCTCTTTCATTTCTGATTGTGTTTATTTGGGTCTTCTCTCTTTTTTTCTTGATGAGTCTGCTTAAAGGCTTGTCGATTTTGTTTATCTTTTCAAAGAACCAGCTCTTGGATCCATTGATCCTTAGAATTGTGCTTTTAGTCTCTATGTCATTTAATTCTGCTCTGATCTTGGTTATTTCCTTCCTTCTGCTTGCTCTGGGCTGCCTTTGTTGTTGTTCCTCAAGTTCTTGTAGACGTAGGGTTAGGTTATTTGTTTGGAATGTTTCTAACTTTTTTAGGTGGGCCTGTATCACTATGAACTTCCCTCTCAGGGCTGCCTTGGCTGTGTCCCATAAGTTTTGGGTTGTTGTCAGTTCATTTTTATTTGTTTCCAGAAACTTTTTGATTTCTTCCCTTATTTCATTCTTGACCCATTCATTATTTAATAGCATGCTATTTAATCTCCATGATTTTGAGTGTTTGGGGTTTTCTTCCTTGGGGTTGGTTTCTAGCTTCAGTCCCTTGTGACCCAAGAAAATGCTTGGTATGATTTCAATTTTCGTGAATTTGTTGAGGCTTGTTTTGTGTCCTATCATGTGGTCCATCTTTGAAAATATTCCATGTGCATTTGAAAAGAATGTGTATTTAGCTTCTTTGAGATGAAGGGCTCTGTATATATCAGATAAGTCCATTTCATCTAGGGCATTGTTCAATGCCAGAATATCTTTGCTGAGATTTTGTTTGGAAGACCTGTCCCTTTTTGACAGTGGGGTGTTAAAATCCCCCACTATAATTGTGTTGCTGTCCATATCTTTCTTGAAGGCCTCTAAGATTTTCTTTATGTATTTGGGTGCTCCTACATTGGGTGCATATATATTTACAATGTTTATGTCTTCTTGGTGGATTCTTCCCTTGAGTTTTATGAAGTGACCCTCTGGGTCTGTCTTTATGGCCCTTTTTTGGATGTATATTTTGTCTGACATGAGTATTGCTACCCTGGCTTTTTTTTCCTGTCCGTTTGGTTGGAAAATTTGTTTCCGGCCTTTCACTTTCAACCTGTGTAGGCCTTTAACGTGAGGTGGGTCTCTTGTAGGCAGCATATTTGTGGGTCCTGCTTTCTTATCCATTTATCTATTCAATGTCTTTTGATTGGAGCATTTAATCCATTTCCATTTAAGGTTATTATTGATAGGTACTTATTCATTTCCATTTATGTACGTGTGTTCCTCTCTCTCTCTCTCTCTCTCTGTCTGTCTGTCTCTCTCTCTCTTTCTCTTCCTTCCTTTCCTTAAAGCAGCCCCTTTAGTATCACTTACAGAGCTGGTTTGGTGGAGGTGTATTCTTTAAACTTCTTTTGTCTGGGAACCTTCTTATTTGGCCTTCTACCTTGATTGAGAGCCTTGCTGGGTAAAGTAGCCTTGGTTGCAGACCTCTGGTTCTTATTACTTGGAATATTTCTTGCCATTCTCTTCTGGCTTGGAGTGTTTCCATTGAGAAGTCAGCTGTTAGCCTTATTGGGGCTCCCTTGTATGTTACTTCCTGTTTCTCCCTTGCTGCCTTTAAGATTCTCTCTTTGTCTTGAAATTTTGCCATTTTAATTATCATGTGTCTTGAGGTGGGTCTCTTGGGTTCCTCTTGATTGGGACTCTCTGTGTTTCCTGGATTTGTGTGACTTTTTCTCTCATCAAATTAGGGAAGTTCTCCTTCATTACTTTTTCAAATAGGTTTTCTATCCCTTGCTCTTCTTCTTCTCCTTCTGGTATCCCTATTATATGGATATTATTACATTTCATATTGTCTTGCATTTCTCTTAATCCCTCTTCATTCTTTCTGAGCCCCTTTTCCTTTTCTTGCTCTTTCTGGGTGTTTTCTTCTACTTTGTCCTCTAGTTCGCTGATCCAATCTTCTGCCTCATTGATCCTGCTTTTCATTCCTTCTACTGTGTTCTTCAGTTCAGAAATTGTACTCTTCATTTCCTCTTGGCCCTTGTTGAGAGTTTCTATTTCCTTTTTCATGCTGATGTAGTTTTCAGTGAGTTCATTGTAGCTTCCCTGTAGTTCCTGGTAGCTCATTGTGAGCTCATTCCTGATGATCATTGCTTTGAACTCAATACCTGATAGTTGAATTGCCTCTGTTTTATTTAGCATTCTTTCTGAGGCTTCCTCCTTTCCCTTCAATTGGGGATTGTTTCTTCATCTTCCCATTGTTTGTGAGACTCTTGTTAGCCTCAGCTTCTTAAATTGATCTGTTCTGGCTCCCTCGATTTGTGGTGTGAACTTCTTTAGTAGAATAGCAGTGAGTTTCAGTGGTGCAGTTTCCTTGATCTCCAAAGCTCACTCATCTTGGGCTGTCATTTAAGTTGGCTTTGTGTTTGCCTTTGGGTTTTGATTGTTGTTGAGTCTTTCTTTGGTGGTTCCTTCTCACCAGCTGGTTAAATGAGGGTCACTCTGTCCACCACCTCCTGTATTTTGTTGTGCTGGTGAGGGCAGGTTGTGTTGAAGCTAGTTCTTCTGTGTGTATAAGGTTTAAAGAATTCTCTCTTGCTCTTGTTCAGTTGTTTGTATTGGGTACTGTCTTTACTGTTTAGTTGTATTTCCAGATAGGTCCTGAATTGAGGTTTGTGTGGTTGCTACTCCCTCCTTCACCTTCTTCTGTTGTTATCTGTTAGTGGTTCCTTTGTTGTTGGGTTTCCTCTTCCCAACCCATTGGGTATCCTGGTGTTCACCACCTCCACCTATTCTTTTTTGGCATCAGTTGGAGGGGGAAGGCAAAATGGTTTAAGACAGCAACATAGAATTCTATGATATTTACAGTAACAGCAATTAGGGAAGAGATAGGAGTTCCTTTGACTATGTATAGTGTTAACCGTGATCTTCCACCCAGCTAGCTGATTTTTAGAAAGGATGGAAAGAAGATAAGACTCTTGTTGGGGAAGGAAGGGTTGTGAGTTAGATCTATAAAGCAAGGAGGTTGTGGGAGGTCAGATTCTGGGGTAAGGTGAGAGTAAAGGATAGTAAGTAGGTGTAGTGTGTGAGAGAATAGAGTTAACCACTACAGTAATAGAGTTCAGGAAACTTTGAAATGGGTTAAGATCTGGTGGGGGGGGGGGGTTGTGAAGTAATTACAATTGCATGTAACAGCAGTTATTTACAATAATATTATGGCAACAGTCATATGACAGAGTCTATGAGATCTAGGTAACAAGAATAGGGAGTACAGAACCTCGAGTCATGTGCTAATGGGACACAGGTGAGTTAAAGGACAGTAGATTAGCAATACACTATGGAAAGAGATATCAGGGGAAAGCTGTCAGGACATACAATATATCCAGCCTAGCAAAGCAGACTATACAAAAAGAAGAGGGATATAAAAATACTATTTAAAAAAGATGTAGGAATACTGGAATAATAATAATAATACAAATATGCAATGACTTGCAGGTTCTCTGTAAAAGCAGAGTGAAATTTATCTCACTGTCCCAGCTGTTGTGATGCCCCTTCTTTGGGTTCAACTTTGGTCTTTTCACAGATCCAGGATTTTGTCTTACTTGTAAGTATTTAGAAAAAATTTTAAAAAGTAAAAATAGAAAAGGTAGATGAAGGAAGGAAGAAGAGATAAAATTGGAGGAAAGGAAGGAGGAAGGAATAAAACAAGAAATCAGGAAAGAGAGGAAAAAGAAATCAAAAGAGAATAAAAACAATAAAAATTAAAAAATTAAAAATTGTTAAAAAATAGAATCAAATTAAAAAGACTCTTGGTTTCAAAGTGGCCAAACTGGTTTTTCTGCTCTTGCTGGCTGCAGCAGGCTGAGGGGTTATTGGTATGGCTTTTCTTCCTCGGCCAGCGAGCTCTCACTGGCTCCTCAGCCTTGTGCCTTGGGTGTGGGAATCAGGTCTTTCCCCAGGGTTACTGCTGTGGACTGGGGTGCGGGGATGCTCTCCCTGCACGCGCGCCCACGTGCCCATGGCTGGATGGCAGGGAGGCTGGAGCGACTGATCACTTTAGGAGAATTCCCCAAACAGTGTCTGTCTATTCACTCCTTCCTCTTGAGAAATTCCTCCTGTTCGAGCCTGCTGCTTCCCACAGTGGCCCTGCTTCTCCCACCGCCAAACTCTCCAGCCAGACCGGTGACTGTGGGGGTCGGGGCCTGCTATGCGACCCAGCCTCACCCGTGTCCACAGCCTCCGAAGGTGCTCACAGCCCTTGTGTGTTTGCTAGCACCTGGATTCCTCCCAGTGCTGCTCAGACCTTGTTTGGCTGGGGAGGGAGCAGTTGTCCTGGCTCTCTCCCAAGGACTCTGTGGCAAACCCAGCAGCGGGCCCTGGGCCTGGGGCTGCAGCCCCTGGACCACACACTGGTCCCCGGAACCCTACCTTGTTGCAGCACTCTTCTTAGGGTCCAGTTTTTCAGTTCCGCCACAGTCCTTGGTCCCCTACTTTCACATATGCTGAAGTATGTTTGTTGCTTGCTTCTCTACTCCATAGATTGGTCAGGATTTTCTCCCCTGAGCAGAGGAAAGCTGAATCTGCTCCTTCCTACTCCGACGCCATCTTAGCCCCCCCATTTTAACTTTTTTATATTGTTCTTCAAGTACAGTTGTTTCCATTTTCCCATCACCACTCCCACCCACCCCAGCCATCCTCACTTCCCACCCTTGACCCTACCCCCTTTGGTTCTATACATGTGTCTTTTATAGATGTTCCTGAAAACCCTTCCCTCTTTCCCTCCACCCGTTATCCCCTCCCACGTCCCCTCTGGTTACTCTGTTTGTTCTTAATTTCAATGTCTCCATTTATATTTGGCTTGCTTATTTGTTTTGTTGATTAGGTACCACTTATAGGTGAGATAATATGGTATTTGCCTTTCACCACCTGGCTTATTTCACTTAGCATAATGCTCTCCAGTTCCATCCATGCTGTCACAAAGGGTAGGAGCTCCTTCTTTCTTTTTGCTGTGTAATATTCCATTGTGTAGATGTACCATAGTTTTTTGATCCATTCATTTACTGATGGGTACTTGGGTTGCTTCCAGCACTTGGCTATTGTAAATTGTGCTGCTGTGAACATTGAAGTGCATAAGCTCTCTTGAACTGGTGTTTCAAGATTCTTAGGGTATAGTCCCAGCAATGGAATTGCTGGGTCAAAAGGCAATTCCATTTTTGGTTTTCTTCGTACTGTTTTCCACAGTGGTTGTACGAATCTGCAATCCCACCAACAGTACACTAGGGTCCCCTTTTCTCCACAACCTCTCCAACAGTTGTTGTTTATTGATTTGTTTATGATGGCTGTTTTCACTGGTGTGAAGTGGTATCTCATTGTGGTTTTAATTGGCATCTCTCTGATGGCTAGTAATGCTGACCATCCTTCCATATGTCTCTGGGCCTCCTTGGAGAAGTGTCTGTTCAAGTCCT
This sequence comes from Phyllostomus discolor, assembly GCF_004126475.2. Lineage (NCBI taxonomy): Eukaryota > Metazoa > Chordata > Mammalia > Chiroptera > Phyllostomidae > Phyllostomus > Phyllostomus discolor. Next base: position 68,237,176 of record NC_040911.2, on the reverse strand, counting down.
TTGCCCATTTTTTCATTGGGTTGTTTGTCTTATTGGAGTGGAGTTGTGTGAATTCTTTGTATATTTTGGAGATCAAACCCTTCCTTGTACAAGGTATCACTGGCAAATATGTTTCCTCACATGGTTGGTTCTCTTCATTTTGCTGATGTTTTCGCCATGCAGAAGCTTTTTATTTTTGTTGAAGTCCCACATGTTTATTCTTTCCTTTATGTTCCTTGCTGTAGGGGACGTATTGGTGAAAGTATTGCTGCATGGAATATCTGAGATTTCCCTGTCTATGTTCTCCTCTAGGAATCTTAGGGTGTCCTGACTTATATTTCAGTTTTTTATCCACCTTGAATTTAGTTTTGTATATGGTGTAAGTTGGTGGTCAAGTTTCATTTTTTTTTTTTTTTTTGCATGTAGCTGTCCAGATCTCCCAACATCATTTGTTGAGGAGGCTATTTTTACTCCACTTTATGCTTCTGCCCACTTTGTCCAACATTAATTGACTATAGAGACTTGAATTTATTTATGGCCTCTCTATTCTGTTCCATTGGTCTATGTGTCTGTTCTTATGCCAGTGCCAGGCTGTTTTGATTACAGTGGCCTTGTAAAACAGTTTGATATCAGGTATTGTGACCCCCCCCCCACTTTGTTCTTCTTTCTCAAAATTTCTGCAACTATTCGTGGTCACTTATGGTTCCATATAAAATTTTTAAAAGTTTGTTCTATATCTCTGAAATATGTCAATGGCACTTTAATAGGAATTGCATTTAATAGGGATTGAATCTATAAATTGCTTTGGGTGGTATGGACATTTTGATGATATTAATTCTTCCAATCCATGTACATGGCACATGCTTCCATTTGTTTGGGCCTACCTTAATTTCTTTCTTCAGTTTGTGCAATATTCTGAGTACAGGTCTTTTACCTCCTTGGTTAGGTTTATTCCTAAGTACTTTGTTTTTCTTGTTGCTTTATCAACTGGGTTTTTTTTCCTGATTTCTGTTTCTGATATTTCATTGTTGGTGTACACAAATGCCTTTGATTTCTGACTATTGACTTTGTATCCTACTGTTTTGCCAAATTCACTTATTAGATCAAGTAGTTTTTTGGTGGAGTCTATAGGATTTTCTATGTACACTATCATGTCATTGCAAACAATCACAGTTTTGCATCCTCTTTTCCAATTAGAATGCTTTAATTTCTTTTTCTGGCCTGATCACTGTGGCTAGGACTTCCAGTGTTATGTTGAATAGAAGTGGTGAAAGCAGACATCCTTGTCTTGTTACTGATCTTAGTGGGAAAGCTTTCATTTTTTGCCCATTCATTATGATGGTGGCTGTAGGTCTCTCATATATAGCCTTTATTATGTTGAGTAATGTACCCTCTATTCCTAGTTTGCTGAGTGTTTTTATCATAAGTGGGTACTGTACCTTATAAAATGCTTTTTCTGCATCTGTTGATATGATCATGTGATTTTCCTCTTTCCTTTTGTTTATGTGATGTATTATGTTTATTGATTTGTGAATATTGAACCATCCTTGCATCCCTGGGATGAATCCCACTTCATCATGGTATATGATCTTTTTAATATATTGCTGGATGCAGTTTGCCAGTATTTGTTGAGGATTTTAGTGTTTATGTTCATCAGCGATACTGGCCTATAGTTTTCTTTCTTTGTTGTGTCTTTATCTGGATTGGAATTAGGATGATGCAGGCTTCATAAAAAGAGCTTGGGAGTCTTCCATCATTCTGGATTTTTTGGAATAGTCTGTGAAGGAGAGGGGTTAGCTCTTCCTTAAATGTTTTATAAAATTCTCCTGTGAAACCATCTGGTCCAGGCCTTTTGTGTGCCAAGAGTATTTTCATTACAGGTTTGATTTTGTCAGCTGTTATTGTTCTGTTCAGGCATTCTGCTTCTTCTTCATTTAGTTTTGGAAGATTATATTTTTTCTAGAAATTTGTTCATTTAACCTAGACTTTCAAATTTCTAGGAATATAGTTCTTCATAGTAACTTCTTACAATCCCTTGTATTTCTGAGGTATCAGTTGTATATCTCTCTTTTTTGATTTCTAATTGTGTTTACTTGAGTCTTCTCTTTTTTTCCTGATGAGTCTGCAGTATTAAAGGCTTGTCAATTTTGTTTATCTTTTCAAAGAACCAGCTCCTGGATTCATTGACCCTTAGAGTTGTTCTTTTAGTCTCCATGTCATTTAACTCTGCTCTGATCTTGGTTATTTCCTTCCTTCTGCTTGCTCTGGGCTGCCTTTGTTGTTGGTCCTCCAGTTTTTGTACATGTAGGGTTAGGTTTTTTATTTGAAATGTTTCTCTTTTCTAGGTAGGCCTGTATCACTATGAATTTCCCTCTCAGGACTGCCTTCACTGTGTCCATTAAATTTTGGATGGTTATGAGTTCATTTTCATTTGTTTCCAGAAACTTTTTGATTTCTTCTTTGATCTCATTCTTAACCTGTTCATTATTTAACAGCATGCTATTCAATCTCCATGAATTTGAGTGTTTTTGAGATTTTTCCTTGAGGTTGCTTTCTAGTTTCAGTCCCTTGTGGTCAGAGAAAATGCTTGATATGATTTCAATTTTGTTGAAGTTGTTAAGGCTTGTTTTGAGTCCTATCCTGTGGTCTATCTTTGAAAATGTTCCCTGTGCATTTGAAAAGAATATATATTTTGCTTCTTTGAGATGAAAGCCTCTATATATATATATATCAGTTAAATCCATTTGATCTAGGACATTGTTCAATGCTGCAGTATCCTTGTTGATTGTACTGTACCCCTTGTTGATTGATTGTACCCCTACTGTAATTGTTTTTCTGTAAATATCTTTCTTGAAGTTCTCCAAGATTATCCTTATATATGTGGGTGTTCCTGTGTTTGTGCACATATATTTATAATGTTTATATCTTTTTGTTGGATTCTTCCCTTGAGTATTATAAAGTGTCTTTCTTGGTCTCTTTTTATAGCCCACATTTTGAAGTCTATTTTGTCTGAGTATTGCTACCCCAGCTTTTTTTCCTGTCCATTTGCTTGGAATATTTTTTTCCAACTCTTCATTTTCAGTCTGTATAAGTCTTTTGTTCTGAGGTGGGTCTATTGTAGGCAGTATGTGTGCGGGTCATGTTTTCTTATCCATTCAGCTACTCTATGTCTTTTGATTGGAGCATTTAAACCATTTTACATTTACATTTAAAGTTATTGTTGATAGGTACTTATTTGTTGCCATTTTACTTCCTTCATACCTGTGTTCCTCTCTCTCTCACTCTTTTTCTTCCTTTTCTTAAAGCAATCTCTTTAGCATATCTTGCAGTGCTAGTTTTGGTGGAGGTGTATCATTTCAGCCTTCTTTTTTTCTGGGGAGCCCCTTATTTCACCTTCCATTTTAATTGAGAGCCTTGCTAGATAGAGTAGTCTTGGTCGCAGGTTTTTGTTTTCCATTACTTGTAATATTTATTGCCATTCCCCTCTGGCTTGTAGTGTTTCCATTGAGAAGTCAGCCATTAGCCTTCTCAGGACTCTCTTGCATGTCACTTCCTGTTTCTCCCTTGCTGCCTTTAAGATTCTCTCTTTGTCTTTGAATTTTGCCATTTTAGTTATGATGTGTCTTGGAGTGAGCCTCTTTGGGTTCCTGTTGATGAGGGCCCTCTGTGCTTCCTGGATTTATGTGACTTTGTCTTTCATAAAATTAGGGAAGTTTTCCATCATTACTTTTTCAAACAGGTTTTCTATCCCTTCCTCTTCTTCTCCTTCTGGTATCCCTATTATATGGATATTATTATGTTTCATGTTGTCCTGCAGTTCTCTTAACACCTCTTTGTTCTTTCTGAGTCTTTTTCCCTTTTTTGCTCTTTCTGGGAGTTTTTTCCTACCTTGTCCTCCAGCTCACTAATTTGATCCTCTGCTTCACCTAGTCTGCTTTTGACCCCTTCTATTGTGTTCTTCAGTTCAGAAATTGTATTATTTATTTCCTCTTGGCTCTTGTTGGTAGTTTCTATTTCCTTTTTCATGTTGATATAGTTTGCAGTGAGTTCATTGTAGTTTCCCTGTAGTTTCTGGCAATTCTCTGTGAGCTTATTGAGCTTCCTTATAACCATTGCTTTGAACTCAATATCTGATAGTTGAGTTACCTCTATTTCATTTAGCATTCTTTCTGAGGCTTCCTCCTTCCCTTTCGTTTGGGGTTTGTTTGTCTACCCATTGTTTGTGAGACTCTTCTTGTTAGCCTCTCTTTCTTAAATTGATCTGTTCTGACTCCCTGAGTTTGTAGTGTGAACTATGGTAGGAGACCTGTGAGATTCAGTGGTGCAGTCCCCTGACATCCTGAATGTGTTGCTCTTGAAATGCCATTTATGTTGGCTCTCTAGATGTAATCGGGTTTTGATTGTTGTGTCATTCTTTGGTAGGTCCTTCCCTCCAGCTGGTTGACTGAGGGTCACTCTGCCCACCATGTCTTGTATTCTGTTTTGCCTGTGCTACCAGAAGAAAACCACCAAGCCCAGGGAACAAACTTTCATCTGCAAAAATATCTCCCCCCACCCCAATGTCAGTATCAACAACAAATGAACCAGTATTAATAAGGGTGTAAAGAGACTAAGACTATTATAAGAAAGGAGGGAAATAAACTATAATATAAATTCTAGTGACTTAATATGTACAAACTCGCTGGACAAGAAATGACTGTTAAAAAGCTATGCAGGAAAGAAGATATCACTAATAAGGGAGAAGACCACAGTGGATTTTATCTGGGTAGCCTCTAGTATTTACCACTGTTTTTTTCTTTCTGGATCAGCCTCTGGTGGTGTCAGATGTTGACCCCATCTGACCTTAGGCAGCCCACTCTGAAACTGCCAAAGATCTACTGTCTATAGTTGTCTCTTCAATTGTTAGTCACTTTGCACTCAGCAGTTAGGCTTAAGCCCCATAGTGTGGGACAGCATTCCTCCTGTGGTTGGGGCTATTATTTCCCCTTAGACTGCTCCTGCTCATAGGGGAGTGGTCTGCCTGAGCAGGATGGCTGTTGCAGTATGGATAACAACTCAGCACTGGGGTCCCAGAGGCTGCTCTCTCAGTTCTTTCCCCCAAGCCTCTATCCCTAGTCATGCCCCAAGCATCTCTAGTCCACTCTGCCCCCACTTTTTGCAAGGGATCTACATCTGTGGCTGTCTCCTTTAGTTATTATTCTCGTCACTTTGCACTCAGGAGTCAGGCTTAAGCACTGCAGGGCCTTGGCAGAGTCTCTCTTGGGGATGGAGCTGTTGTTTCCCCTCAGGCTGCTGCTGCTTGGAGGGAAGTGGTGTGCCTGAAAATGGCAGCTGCCTCCATTTGAGGGATGACTCAGCACTGGGCTCCCTGTGGCTACTCTCTCTACCCTCTCTCTGAAGCTTCCATGCCCAGTCTCTCCACAGGCATCCCCAGCCCACTCTCCTCTCACCTTTGCTGGAAGCCCAGGTAAGTGACAGCAAATAAAAATTTGTGCACTGGCCCTTTAAATGGCTCTTTGCATCTCCAGCCATCCATCTCTGGCAGAGAACAACCCAGCTGCTTTTTGCTGCTGGTTGTTATCTGGGTACTTTTTGGGTTCTGGTGTTGTAGGCTGAGGATCCCAGCTTAGGGTTTAGACCCAATTCTTCTCAGGGGGATCCAGCCTGCTACTTAATTATCCCTCTGGTGCTACTGCCTGTGGGTGCCCAGCTAGCCCTCTCAAGTCTCCACTGCACTCCTTACCAGACAGGTTATGTCAAAACTGGTTCTTCTGTCTGTCCAAGATTATAAGGCTTCTCTCTCACTATTGTTCATTTGTTTCTTCTGGGTAATCTCCCACAATTTAATTGTAATTCCAGATTGGCCCTAGGAGGAGGTTAGTGTGGCTTCCACTCACTCCTCCACCATCTTGCTATCCTCTGAATTATAATATTAAAGCAATTTTAAGAAATCCAAATGCCATATGATCTCACCTGTAAGTGGAACCTCATCAGCAAAACAAACAAGCAAGCAAAATATAACCAGAGACATTGAAATTAAGAACAAACTGCAAGTAACCAGAGGGAAGGTGGGAGGGAATAATGGGGAGAAAGAAGGAAGGGCTTTCAGGAACATCTATAAAGGACACATGGACAAAAACAGAGGGGTAGGATCAAGGGTGGGAAGTGGTGATGGCTGGGGTGGGGGGAAAGTGGAGACAACTGTACTTGAACAACAATACAAAAAGTTAAGAAATATTAAAGCCAATAATTTTCTTCTAAGTTCTCTTGGTTTCATTGGAAAACAATCCAATGCTTCAGTTCATAAGTTTTAAATTGAGCTCTTTTCTGAGTAGATTATTGAAATCTCACACCATCCTGCTTCAACCTTCCCAGGATTGAATCATCCCTTTGCCCAGCATCTCCACACCATATATGCTTTCCTTCACCCCCTCCTTAATCAGTAGGCCTTCTCAGTTATCAGATTGACTCTGGAGGTATTACCGTAGTTGTGTTCAAATAATTCCTGTTTGTCCTGCCCCCAAACACAAGTGGTGCTGGTAATTCAGATATGCCATAGAGAAGCTGTAATGAGCTTTTATTAAAAAATTAAAAGGCACGTGTGTACAGGAAAAAACAGTACAATCTGCAATTTTAGGCATCCACTGGGAATCTTGGATTGGGGATAACGGGGCACTACTATATTTCCTTTCACAGTAAAGAAAAGTGAGCTTTTAAGAGGAGTGTGTCTGGTTCTTTTCAGATTGAAAACTACATTGACTTGGACATTTTAAATGTTCTACAGTAATGAATACACACAGACACATATATAAATGTATGTATATATTCTGTGGAAGTTGTGAGAATATGCTGCATAGACCTCTGACTCCAGAGAGAGTAATTGATCCAAGACCGCAGCTGCTACACTCTGAAATCTGTCACCATGTTGGCAACAGACCACGATGGCCACAGCTGCTCCAGCCAGTGACCGAGCTCCACAAGAGTGCTGAGGCACACCTACCCCTGGGAGACACAGGGGTCCTCTCATCACTGACTTTGGATCCCCAACAGCCTTGCCAAACCTTCTTTAGATTATGGGGCAGTCAATGACACTGTCCCAATGTTGTACATTCTCCCTTTCATGGAGCCAGACTTGCAACACAGTTTTTTGCATTTTTTCTCCTAATAATCTCCTTGCATGTTTAATCTAATCTTAGCATTTGCTTCTCAGATAAGATTTTATATATATATATATATATATATATATATACACAATCTTTATATATATAAACACGCACATAATACAAATACACACACACATTCATATATATATATATATATATATATATATATATATATATATATATACATGCATATTTGAATAATAACTTATCTCCATTTGGTGGGCACTGATTGTGTCCAGACTTTGCCATTATAAAAAATATCCATTTATCCCATTTTAAGTATTTTGCTACTTCTTTCGATAACTTGTTTTTAAAACCATGCCACAGTGAGTGTCTGTTGCTGGAATACCTCCAAAGAATTTATAAAGCAATTACCACAATTACCACTTCTTTTCTACATGTATCGAATTTTGCATAGAGTTTAGAGTTTTTCTGGCAAATGAGCCCCAGGTCTTCTGTGTGAGTGTGTAAACAAGAAATGAGGAACTACCTTCCCATTGTGTTCTTCCACATCCAGAGAAGTAGGAAGAGAAGGGCAGGGTCTTGGCCACATCAGTGATCTCGTCATTCTTCCCTACCTACCACAACTCTTGATTTGGATCCTCTTGTCCCATATCAAAGTTCTTGATTGCAAGCAACAGGAATTAATTCTGTATCACTTAAGCAAAAGAGAATGTTTTGGAAATGTATGGGGAACTCACAATCTATGGGAAGCTGAAGGATTAGTCTTGAGAGATCCCCAGGGCTGGCTACAGGATTCAGATCCTGGAAAAGAAATACTCACTAAGGCACCTTTGAGGCAGAGGGGGCCTTCAGTTTCTTTATAGCATAGGTGGCAAACACAAGGCCCGTGGGCTGAATCCAGCCCTCCACCTTGTTTTACCTGGCCCAGCACCCTGTTTCTACCCAGCGGCAGCACCAAGCTCTCTCTTAACTGTTAAGGAATAGTTACATTCATACAGTCCTAAAATTACATTCACCCCATTTGAAGGCAACCACAAGGCTGATGTGGCCCCTAGTGAAAATTAGTTTGACACTCCTACTTTACAGCAAGGCAGGTGACTCAAATTTCACTCCCACTAACACAGAACCCAGTGGACTCAAGGTAATCCCTCAGATATAATGGGAAGATTTGGAAAAAGAAGAAATAAATACAGGGCAGCAAAATATAATTTTAAAAATCAGTAAGTATTCAGCACACACTTTTTAATACATTTTTATAGTCCTTGAGTTTGTAGACTTCAGAGACTGTCCACAACTATTGGATGATAAATTAGTTTTTGCCCAAGTGAAAGTTTTCTGATTGAGACATAGCCTAGCTTTTGCTAGGACCCTGATTGAATTAGTTCAGCTACTAAGTTTTCTTTCCATCCAATGGTTTAGGGTTCTGTTTTACTGTCCTGAATGAAGTGTTATTGCAAGGACAGCAGCACTATCCATCAATTTCAAAGATCCCTCAGTTACCTCCTAGAGCTTTGCTATGGACTTACTGTCTCTCCACACAGGTTTTTTGTTTGGTTTGGTTTTTGTGGATTCCCAAATGTGATAGCACAGTACTGTTAACAAATGGAAAGGCTGGGAAGCCTTCCAGAAAAATGATCTGTAAGCCTTCATTTTTTTCTTCCCTGAATCCACATCACTCTCTTTTTCTTCAAAGAAGTGTTCTCTTGCTTTGTTTTATTTTACTTAATGACCCTGCCACTTATCTTCTCTGAGAGTGTTTTTCCCCATCTAATTCTTATTTTAAGGAAACTCACTTAGAGCCATCACCAAGCCTGTTTGCTCACTGAAAGAAGTAAATGCTCTTGGAAAATAATCATAAAGTGTACATCAGATGAGTTTGGCTTCAGCTAAAGAAAAAAAGCATCTTATATACAAATAGAACTTGAATTCATTGAAATGAATTTCAAAAGAGGGATGTTTAGATGGATATTCAGTTAATATTCAGTATTGTCATTCCAGGTAAAGATGGCCTTGCAACAAGAAGGATTCCACCGAAAAAAGCGAGGGTATAGAGATATCAATGAGATCGACATCAACATGAATGATCCTCTATTTACAAAGCAGTGGTATTTGGTAAGTGTCTCGGTATTATTCCTAATGTTTCTCATTTTGAGACTTTGAATAAAAGATGCATTTCTGTTTCCTCATAATTCTTTGGGATAACAGCCAGCATCCAACTCAGGGAACTGCTCTGTCTCCTCTGGTACATATTGATTTTCTGTCACCACCCAAGCATCTCATTCTCTAATCTGCTTTCTTCTGAACTGCTAAGTAGCCAGGGTCTCTTAGGGTCAAAGAAACTACCAACAGCAGATCATATTCTTCCAGACTCTGAAAAAGGGCACCAGTATATGAGTGGAGACTTACAAAAACATGTAAAAGTCAAGTCAAAGGTCTGGGAAGAGTTATCTGGGGTCTCAACAGTCAGAGCAATGGAAGGACATGATGAAACCACAGGCATAAGAAAAAGATTCAGGTGACTTCACAAGAGATAAGCAAGAGACCTCAAAGACTAAAATGACAAAAGTAGCACCTATCAGTGTTTACTAAAATAATGGCAGAAAGTCAGCTCAATGGAACTTCACTGCAAAATTTGAATTTGCCACATGCTGAGCACTATGCTGAATCCACACAAATGAAGTGATTTTTAGGCATATCTTGCTGTAACCTACATGCAAAACACTAGTTATATGCAAATACTACACCATTTTATATAAGGGACTTGAACATCCACGGATTTTGGTATCAATCGTCCTCAGATACAGAGGGATGATTGTATTGCTCAGGACAGGCTAGGTTTCTTCCAATAACAACCTTCATCTCACAGTGGCTTAACAAAATCAAAGTTTTTCACTCAATGTATACATCCAATGTTTCATAATCTCTCAGGAACTCAGGCTGATCAAGCTTCACCGCTACTCCATCTTGATCCTGCTTTCATGAGCACATCAAGGAAGGAAAGGGGTAAATTGTGCACTAGCTGCTAAGGCTTTTGCATACATGTGACAAATAACACATGAGCTCATATTCCATTGCCCAAAATCAGTCACACAGTCCTTCTCACTTCCAAGGGAAAGAAGAGGTGTAAGCTCAACATATGCCTAGAAGAAAAAGAGTGGCCTTTTTCTTTTTTTCATCTACAACCAAGGGTATGTTTTTATTTATTTTTAGAGAGGGAGGAAGGGAGAGAAAGAGGGAAAGAGAAACATCAATGTGAGAAAGAAGCATTGATTGGTTGCCTCACCCTAACAGGGGATCAAACCCATAATCTAGGTATGTGCCCTGACTGGGAATCAAAACCACAACCTTTTGGTGTATGGGATGATGCTCCAACTAACTGAGCCACCCAGCCAGGGCAAGAGTGGCCATTTTTATGAAGAATGCTAATGACATTCGCATAATGTTTTAGCAATTCCAGAATAGCCAATTGGTCACTGTGGGCTTTTGCCAGTACGAACTCTGATGTCACTATTTTTTTATGATTCATCTTTGAGAGAACTCTGAACAGAACAAAGATGCATGAAAAAAAGATAGTGAGCACATTTATTTGGGATTTTTCTTTGTTTTCCTTTATTTCACCTTTGTATTTTTTAAGGGGGAGGATTTATTATATAGAGATAGTAAATACATAGCATTAGAATATGCTAATATATACTCATGTATTCTAATGATATATACCTATATGTATCATCAGAATATGCGCTGAAGTTGAGTCAGCTATCTTTAATTCAGTTTAACCAATATTTTTAAGCAATTGGTATTGTAGTACTGAAATCACAAACATAAATAGAACATCTCCCTCTTGCAAAGGATGTTGTATGTACTAAGGAAATCATATTAAATAAGAATAATCCAAAACAATATGTGCTAAATTAAAAACATGAGGTATAAGTAAGTAAGCACTTAATTCTAAGTTGGGGAAGGGTTTTTGCAATGGCAGCTGTAAAAAGTTTAAATATCACAATCTGATCATAGAAGATGGGAGGACTGAAACTGTGTTTGCAAACTCATAAAAACTGTAAAACATCAATTGTGTACTTCAGAAACTTGAGGGAGAAGGCTAGAAGAGGTGGGTGGGGAAACAGACAAAAGTTCTGGTTCGTGGAGGATGTGGCCTTTGAACTGGCTCTGGAATATCAGATGACTGTAGAGCAGGCCAAGCAAACATTTACACAGGTGTTTTACTACACCAAATTAATAAGATTCTCTGCTTTGAATTTCCTGTACCAGATCAATACTGGACAAGCTGATGGCACTCCTGGCCTTGATTTGAATGTAGCAGAAGCCTGGGAGCTGGGATACACAGGAAAAGGTGTTACCATTGGAATTATGGATGATGGTCAGTATTTCAATGCCTTTACATCATTTGGAAGCAAGTGTGTCTTTGCATGCCTTCAGAATAGAAAAGAATCATTGTTTTGAAGGCAGAATATCCAGGTACTGGTCCTGACCATCTGTATTGTGGCCAAACTCTCACCTTCCTCAAAATTCATGGTTCTCAAATTTGAGAATACCCTTAACAAATAAGTATTGCATTAACAAATTCAAAAAAAACTAAAAAAATAAATAAACAGATGAAACCTGATTGTCACTCAACATTCTTATTAAGCCACTGCTTATATCTTACCTTAAAATATCTTGTAAACTTCTTTATATTTACCATCCATTTTTGTAGATTCCCACTGTCCAGTGTAGTAGTCAATAGCTATATGTGGCTATCTATATTTAAACTTTAATTAATTAAAGCTAAATAAAATCTAAAATTTAATTCCTAATTTCATTTCAAGTTCTCAATAGCTATATGGGTCTAATAGCTGCTGAAATTCAAGCCAACTTTTTTTTTGTTATCATGGAAATTTCTATTAGACGGTGTGGCTCTAGATCCATGAAATAGCTTTTAGGCAGCAGGATGGGGGTTTGGAGAATTTTTGACTTTATTGTTACTTTCAGAATGACCCTCAGAAAGCAGACTTTGATAACATTTTATGACGCATGCCCCCTACAACGCATGCCCCCTTCTGAAGATCCTCAAAGAACACTATGTTCTCTAAAGCAAGCCTTTGAAGCAGAATTGATGGGAAAACAAGGGGATTAAAATTGCTGCTGTCTTTGTGTGGGCTCATTAAATAGCAACATAAAAACAATGCCTCACTGTTTTCTAGTGTGTTCAATGTTTTGAAGTGGATGTAAAAGCTTCCCCCAGTGGCCAAGGACTTTCACAAGAAAAAAGGAGCTCTATGTAATAGTCTGTGTGCACCTTGTCAGGAGCTTATAATAATCTCTTTTCTCATGTTTTGGTTTAGAAACCAAAATGTCTGAGGCTAACTCACCCAGGAAAAAAGATGCTCTTAGGCTTAGGGGAAACCTGCCTAGGGTATATAGTAATGACCATTTTACACAGCATATCTACTGTGTACCCCCTGCTAGGTATTAGAAAATCACCCTAAAAGTGTCACTACAATGACAACAGAAAGGCACACTGCTCATGTGAAACCTCCAACAGCCCTGTGATACCTGTTTCGGGACTCTTTAATTGTAGTCCCCTTGCCTGAGTGTCCATCATCCCTTCTGAAGATAGCAAAGATGACTCCTGACTCTGCTCCATGTTTCCTGGTATGAGAGGCCAAGTCCTTCAGAAAGTTTTGGCAGAATATGTTTGATGTTATGTCTTCTGCTTATTAGTGGCCTTTGGGATTCCAAAAATGCAAATTCTCTGCCTTCCAATTAAAACTCTTAACTTCTCCATTGTTTTAATCATCTACTGATGCAGAACAAACCACCCCAAAATTAAGTGGCTTTAAACAACCACCGTATTGTTATCTCTCACAGTTCTGTGCACTGACATGGCTCAGCTGGACAATTCTGCCGCTGGCCTTTCTGGGGTCTGTAGTGCAGTTGGAGTCAGCAGACAGCTGGGACTAGATTCAACTGAGGCTCCCTCCCCACTCCATGCAGTCCCAGGGCCCCTCCACTCCTCATGGTCTCCCCAGTAAGGTAGCTGGACTTTTTTTTTTTTTACAAATGGCAAAGGTCCCACAAGAACAGGGATTCTAAGAAGCAGAAGCTGCCAATCTTTGTAAAGTCTGTGCCTGAAATGGGCAGGTGTCACTCTACCACATCTATTGGATCAACAGTCTCAGGGCCAAATTTCAGAGGAATTTCTGATTTCTGATACAGAGAAAGAAAAAGATTTTTAGCAATCTTTAATTCAGTGTGACAACTGAGGAAAAAAAGACTGCCAAGCTATTCTCCAAATCCACTGGTTAAGAGCAAAATGAACACATTTGGGGCATGTGTGGCCTCCCACGTGATAGAGGACAAGTCCAGATGCTCAGCAGCCTCTCACCATGCCTCTCAGTTGGGCACCTCTGCACCAACATCCAGAAATGAGAAACAATGAGGATGAGCTGGGGACATTAGAGCTGTATTTTCTCTCTCAACTGCCTGGACATGTTCATGGCATGGCATCATTTCCCAAATATACTCTCAGCAAGATATCAATGCAAAACAAGATTCAAGACAGACAAAGATGCTGACCTTGACACCTAAGAGCAAAGTAATATAATATTTTATAAAGCATTGGCTTTTTATATTTTGGCCAGCTTGGCAAATATTCAATTATCTGCATGTAGAAAGTTCAATTTGTGAATAGCCCATTTTATTTATTAAAGTATTATTGACATATAATATTATATTAATTTCAACAGCTCAGGTTCAGCATCCAAATTGTTTTTCTAGGACCTACATAGTGCCCATTATTCATTGCTGAAAATAAACAAATACATGAAAAATGAAAATGAATGTATTACTAATAGAAGAATTGAAAACATAAGCTGATTTAGCAGACATATTTAATATAGCCCCCGTAAAAAGGTAATCAAATATGCAAAACTATTAAAATATTTTTAATTACCAGATAATCATTTTCTTGCTCTAGTTCATTACTATTTTTCTTTTTTGTTGTGCTGAAGAATGGTATTACTTTTCTGAATTGTGTCTGTCATCCTTCACAATTCTATAAATAATCTTTTCTTTTTCAGACCAAAGTTTATCTCTGTTCTAACTTAACACTTAGTCTTCCCTTTAACCTAATTAATGATGTTTAATTAGGCTGAATTTATCTTGTTTTAATTCTAATTTCTTTTTTATCTCAAATTATCTCTTTGTTTCAATATTTCCCTTTCATAAAGAAGAGACTGCTATTTCTTGGAGAACTCCTCTCTAAAAAACTTGCCCTATCAGAACATGGAGCAATGTTTTAAAAATTGACTCCCCATGTATAGGTTTGAATTTATGGTAGGACTGCCACCCTGAGTCTCTTATAGTGTCCCATGCCAGAGCAAACTGTGGCCTTGAATCATTGCCTGGCTTCTGCCCACAGGCTGCAGACACTGAAGCAGGTTGCACAATGGAAAAGAAAAAAAGTTGACTCTCTGTTAGAAAAAAAAATATTCTCTGGGTGTGCATGTGTGTGTGCATGATTTTTCTTTTACCTAATCTGTATGTTACAAAATTTTTTGCCTAACAATGAGTTCACAAAATTTAACCAATGTGTGCAAATATATACAATAATTTAATTCCAGCACAACATTCTAAAACCAAGTAGATTTTTTTAAATGTCTGCTTGCTCAAGAATTATCCACATAACTCTAGTAATGTGGTAGATAATGGTACTAATGATGATGATAGAAATATAATTTATCAAGTGTTTACTTACTATAAGCTAAACACTTTCAATGAATTGACTCTAATTTTGAAAATTGTTTGCAAAGTAAATAATGTCTCCATCTCAAAGATGAAAAACCCAAGGCTCAGAGAAATTACATCATTTGGCCAAAGCTGCACAAATATTACAGTTTCTGAGCCTGAAATGAAACTGGATCTGTTGATCCCATAGTTTGTGCTCTTCTCCAACTTTACCCACAGCCTAACCTAACCATCTCTGAATTAGGGTCCAGAACACAGGTCTGCAGACTTTTAAAGTGTGGGTCTTTAAACAACCCTATTAAAAAATGGGCAAAAGACTTGAATAGACACTTCTCCAAGGAGCACATACAGAGGGTCCAGAGATATATGAAAAGATGCTCAGCATCACTAGCCATCAGAGAGATGCCAATTAAAACCACAATGAAATACCACTTCACACCAGTGAGAATGGCCATCATAAACAAATCAATAAACAACAAGTTTTGGAGAGGTTGTGGGGAAAAGGGAGCCCTAATGCACTGTTGGTGGGAATGCAGACTGGTGCAGCCACTGTGGAAAACAGTATGGAATTTCCTCAAAAAACTAAAAATGGATCTGCCTTTTGACCCAGCAATACCACTGCTAGCATTATACCCTAAGAACCCTGAAACACCAATCCAAAAGAACCTATGCACCCCAATGTTCATAGCAGCACAATTTACAATGGGCAAGTGCTGGAAGCAACCCAAGTGCCCATCAGTAAATGAATGAATCAAAAACTATGGTACACAATGGACTACTACACAGCAAAAAGAAAGAAGGAGCTCCTACCCTTTGCAACAGCATAGATGGAACTGGAGAGCATTATGCTAAGTGAAATAAGCCAGGAGGTGAAAGGCAAATACCATATGATTTCACCTTTAAGTGGAACCTAATCAACAAAACAAATGCAGACAACTGTAATTAAACAAAAATAAAATAATTTAAAAAAATAAGAATAAAATAAAATGTTAGTCTTTAAATCTTCTGCTCCCTGTCCTTTGGCAGTCCTTGAGAGGGGAGTGGGAGGAGAAGGAGAATGAGAATAGAGGAAAGGAAGTGACCAGCTATACTATTCCAAGCCATAGAAATCAGTGTGATAACAGTAATGGTTTTGGATGTCAAAATAGCAGCAGTGAGATAAACCATGTTCTGTAGAACAGTGACCCAGTCCAGGAAGTAGTTTGCAGAAATTAACTTGTGCAACCAAAAAACAAACAAACAAACAAAAAACGAAGAAAAAAATTTTTTAGAAATACAGTTGACCCTTGAAAAACCCTGGTTTGGGTTTCATGGGTCCACTTATACACAGGTTTTTCTATTGGTCAGCACAGTTCAAACCCACATTCTTCAAGTGTCAACTGGTGGTTCGAAATCTGCACATGTGAAAAATCAACTTAAGTTATATGTCGATTTTCAACTGCCCAAGAGGTTGGCTGGTGTAACTCCACATTGTTCAAGGGTCAACTGTATATATCCAGATATAAGTTCCTTTTTGTAGAACAAAGTTATAACTATGACCTGGCCTTAATATTCATGCAGTGAAGATGACACCTATGAAAGACTTAATAATACTCTGACTTTTGAATATTGCAACCCAATAAAGTTGTTAAATACAACTGGGACAAGCACACCATACTGGTCAAGAAGAAAGCAAGCACAGAGAGGCCAAGCACTTTGCTTGAAATTCTGCAGCCAGTTGGCAGCAAGGCTAGAATTCAAACTCAAATCTTGAATTCCAAAACCTATAGTTATAACAATTATGCTAGGTGGTTCAGGAACCTGGACAGTATCTTGGAGGGCTGGATGCTCAGATGTAACTCCTGCAATGATTATATGGCTCTCAGACCTGGAGAAGAACTTTTCAATTTGCTCTTGAAGTACCAGTGTGCTTTCTGAGCCCCACGTGTCTGATGGAAGCTAGCAGCTCAAGGACCATAATTCTACCATTGGAATGACTACTGGGCAACAAGGTAGTCTGTGTCCAAGAGCAAGCACAAGCCACCTGCTGGGAAACTGGAGGTCTCAGGCTTTCTGAAAAGCCACATTCTGAAAAACAAGCATCCACTCCCACTAAGGACACCTTGTGGGCAATCACTTGGTGATTGGCTAATCATTTGACCTTTGGCTAATCATTTTTCTTGCCCAGCCATGTTACTCTTACTATATCTATGCCAGAGAACCCTCTGCTAATCAACTGCTATCCAGGCCCTATTAAATAATAATTGCTTTCCTTCCCCTGGACCAGTTTAATTTCAGAAGAAATGTCAGTTGATGTATTAGAAATGTCAGAGTTTCCACAAATCTCTCTTAGATCACTACCCTGATGAGCCATCTATCTTATACACACTAAGCCCCTTTGTGCTGACATTTATGGCAGAAATGTTATCCTGAGGCTCCAAGCTCTAATTGGCTTCACTCCGCTGATGCATCTGGTGGCAGCTGTCTCTCCACTTGGGCGGTACAGCCCACCAATGCTCACTCAGGAAGTGAAACACAAGGCTGGGGCCAGTGTCTCCTAGTGGCAGCACATAAAAAAAGGGATCTTTCTAGAGTAGCTTTCCTAAGGACAGTGGCGGGTATTAACCTTTCATTCCTGTGCTATTGTCATTTTTTCACAGGAATTGACTATCTCCACCCGGACCTGGCCTCAAACTATGTAAGTAAAACCTGACCTGTGTGGGGAAATGTGTTCACTTAAATGTTCTGGTATCCTTTGTTATTAGGAACATAATTCACCCACATGCACACACATGTGTGTACATAGGACACACACATGGCAACACCTGCATGCATGCACACATATGCACACTAAAACTGCCCATCTTGTAGAAGCCACAACTCAGGACAAAGACAAACAGACAAGATATGGTGCCTGGCAGCAGAAAAAGCTGATGGCTTTCTGAGAAGAAAAGAAGGAAACTTGAGGTCTGAAAAGCAGACTCCCAAGAAAAAAGGGACAAGGAGGGGCAAATAAAAGAGGGCCTTGGCAAGGTATAAAATCAACTCTAGCTGAGGATATTGAATTGGAGGGTGGAAATGAGCCACTTGGGTTTTTGCTGGATAAAACTGATGGCAAAATGCCAAAAAAATGTAGAACTCACATTGCAACCATAGCTGTATGAAAGCAAGAACATCATCTTTTTTATTTCTGTGCTTATGAGCACTGCACACTCACTGTTCCCCACAATGCTATGTAGAGCATTTAGTTTCCCTTGACAAGGAAGAAATATTAACAGAAAGTCATGGTAAATGCTGTTGCAGTAGAGCCACATGCTCTGACTTTGACCCAGCAAATTACTCTGCTTTGCTGATGAACACTACAACCCCTTTAAAGAAAAGCAATTGCTTTATTTTAACCCCATGAAGTCCACTATTCAAGCACTGATGTGTTCACTTAAAATTTTCTAGACTATTACTTGGCTATACTTTTGTAAGCTACAGATCTAAATATAAAAATGTTATTTTAGTAGTTAAAGGTATCATAGTTAAGAGAACACATACTTCAATAGAGAAAAGATAGTTAACAAGCAGAAGTGTTTAGGGTCAACATTTCAGGTCATTCACCTGGGAAGCTGTGTGCAACTACAGTGCAAAAAGCGAACCGAGATTTTCCATGTATTGAGTGCTTTGGCATCAGGAATCAGAGAGAGCATCCATGGCTGGGTTTCTATTTACTACATGGGTCTTATAAATCTACAAAGAGTATACATTGCGCTAAACATCTTTTTAATAATTAAAAAGAAAATTAAATGATCATTTGCAAGTCCAGCCAATGCGCACCCAAGAGACATGACAAAAAACTAATCCAAACTATATTCCAGGAGATGAGATTTCACTCCTGTAAATAAGACAGTAAAGAACCACCTATAATTGTAGATTCTGCCTCAGTGGTCCATCTGCACAGTCTAAGAAAATGATTCTCCTCTCCTTCTGTGTCCTTTTTTCCCCCACCACAGGCACACATGGAGCTGTTTGCCTGGCTGTCTCTTTTGCTTCTTTAAAGGGACTGCCCCACATAGAGCTTTGTACACCTCCTCTAATGCCCTCCCTTTCTCTTCCTCCCCAGTAATTCCAGGGCCCTAGAGAGTTCTCCAAAGGAGAGATTGAGAAACTCATGTAGTACACTTTCTCCAGTGCTCTGATACCCAGAGGCTTTACTTACACGAATGGCAAAGAAAATAGCTTGCAGGGGGTGGCACACAGAGCCATTCCTATTCTCCTCTAAGCAGAGCTATAGCTGCACAGGGTTTCTACCATCTCCAGGAACCAGCACGTCACAGAGCAGCCAGATAGGGCTCAGCTCACTTTCACAAACCAGTGTTGCTTCATCTTACAGCTTGTAGGACTTCAAGGTGGGTGGCTGCCAGTTGGGCTGGAAAGCTGACCTTGCTCCTGCAGATCCAGTCCTCACAAAAGCCATGTACCTGAAAACTGACCTGGGCATCCTTCCCATCTCTCTGCCTAGAGTCCAGGTGGTTTTTTTTGACAGGTTTTCTCCCAATGCCAATTGCCAGATTAAAAGAGATAACAATTCAAGAGAGAAAAAATTATCTGGAGCTCCGATGAATTGAAGGCACAATGCTAACTGACATTATGATTCAGCTGCCAAAAACCCTAAGCCAAAATGGGAAAGCAAAAGCATTGAAGTTGCAAAGTACTAGTCCTCTCTACTCTGCAATATCAGAATATGCCTGAAAAACTCTATGGGCTCTATTGAGTGTTGTATTCTTTTTTTCTCTTTTTTCTATGTTTCTTCCCAGAAAAACCAATTTTCTAATTAAAAATAAATATATGTTCTCTGTAGAAAATTTGGAAAAGCATAAAACAGAGTCAGAACAAACCATATCAACATTCTTAATATCTTAACATATTTCAAACTTTCATTTCTACATGCATATTTTTAATGAAATTGGCTCTTGTGACATATACAGAATGCCCCTTCCACTTAAGTCATGAACAATTTCATATCATTAAATATTCTTCAAAACATTATTATAGGGCTAGCCATTATTTCCTCATGCTGCAATTTATTTAAACTCTTCAATCTCCAATTGTTTGACAACTGTTTGTTTCCAATGGGTGTCTCATTCTAAGAGGAACAGTGACAGGTTAGACAAGGGTTGGTAGAGGGACTCTGAACCGCAATCTACGAAGGAAAACTAAAAGACGGAGAGAAAAATCAACTTCAGGGGCACATTAACTATGTTTTTAAATATTCCAGTTCTCGGTGGGATGAGGCATTCAACTAATCAATAATTTCTCCAAGAAAATTCCCACTAGTGGTGACAATTGCAGGAGAAAGATTTTAGTTTCACTCAAGGAAGGACTGTCCAATGGTGAAGTTAATAAGTAAAAGGAATTAGCTCTCCCAGAAAGTAACGAGTCCTCCATATCTGAAAATATTTAAAAGGAGGGCGATGACCAGTTGGCAGAGTTGTGGTTAGAGGAGGTAACAAAAGTCTACACTAATCTTAAAGTAGATGACATGTAAGAATTGAACAGAAAATGTAAGTTCTGTACAAAACCTGTGTGTTTTTACAACTTTCTATCCAGAGGAAGTCCTAGTCTTTAATATGTATCAAATGCTTGGAACCTTATGAAAAATTATATCTAATTACATAGCAGATTATGAATTTTCTAATCTAATCACAAGATTTTCTATATCTTGATATAGGTGAGAAAAACTGAACATCCAAATATATCATTCTTAATTCCTCAGCAGAAAACCTCAACCTGAACTGGTTTTTACCAGCCTCAGTATCGCTCTCATCCAGTGTAGGGTGAGAATTACAACTTTATAATCTAATACCAAATTTATCTTTTTTATTTCTAATTTAAAAATTATATACTATAATTATCAGAATGAGAACGGCAAGTGGAGTAGACCTGCCCAGTAGAGGCAATGAGTTAAGTGGACAGTGATAAGCTCAAAATTGTTGAGCAAAGGATTAACACACAGCTTCACACCTAGTTAGGTGACTTAATGGCTTGGATGTGATGAGCTAGCCTGATGTACTTCTAGCGAAATGTACTTGAGGAGGTCTGTGTTTGGGTTCCTTCAGAAACAGACCCTGAGATAAGCGTTTGAGGGCAAGCAGTTTATTTGGGAGGTGATCCCAGGAAGCAAGAATAGAGGGGGGAATGAAATATGGAAGGGAAGGAAGCTAATAAATGGTGCCTAATCAAGTAAGGGAGCAGCTGGAAACTTCATTCCACTGGGGAATCTGAGGGACAGTGCAGAATATGTGCCAGAATTATCCCACCCATGATGTGATACCCTAGGAAGCCAGAGTATTTATTCAGCAACTTCTGTCACTCATTGGTTGAGGGCTCACCCCAGGGGACATTAATATCACAGCACATCCTACCTTCCCACAGCCATTTTCAAAGAGATGCAGGTACAGGCAGCCAGAGTTCACCAGGAGACAGGCCAAAAGTATATAGGCTGGGTGCTGGCAACATCTGCTACAAAGAGGATGACTTGGAATTTATTGAAGGTTTAAAGTAAACAGAAATGAACTATGTTGGGGAAATTCCTTCTTGCTATGGATTATTTTCAGTGAGGAGTAAAAACTCCAAGAAGAATCTCTTAAACAAGATGACAAAAATTTCTTCATAATCAAACCAGGCAAAATGTTCCCAAACCAGAATTATTTTCAAAGCTTGTTTTTCCATACATTAATAGAGAAGAGTCAGAGTATACTAGTAGTCTGGTGTTCTTTCTATTTAAACTGAGAATTAAAATCTTTTGGAAACTGTAAATCAATATAAATGTGAGTCATTGGCATTAATTTAATTCAATAAATCTATATTTAATTTGTTAACAGGAGCAAAGGATAATAGCAGCTGCTTGAGTTATTATTCTATTGTCCAATGATTGAATTCAGTCTAAGGGATTCAGTCCCAGTAGTAAATGCTCACTATCCCAAATAATTAAAAGTCTCCTTTTTTTCATCCCTATAGTAATAACATGAAATGAATATTGGCCAAGACAACCATTTTAGATCAAATCAAAATCAGAGTTCCTTATACCCCATCCTCTCCGTGAAAATGGTCTGGATATACACACTAATACAATCTGATTGCTGGGTATTGGACCTGCTATATGCAAGCTTCAGAGGAAGAAAGAAAAGCCAGACACAAGTGTTCTCTAGAGAAGCCTGAGGTCAGTAAGGGCACTGGTGTGGGATGTGTCTCACAGATGAGAGGCTAGCAAGCAAAAAGGTTGTTCATCTATTTCCTGTGTGGCCCCAACAGTGATGATCATGTGCCTGTGTTTTACAGCACTGCTCCAAAGTCCAGGGGCTCTTCAGGAATAGAGCAGGACTTCTCCAAGAACATGGAAAGTGTGACTGAGGATGTAGGTCCTGCAGGGTGGGTGTGGTGGGGCTAAGCACCTCCTGCTTTGCCCAAAACCTGCTCTGCTGAAGCTACAAAGGTGAAGAGCCGCTCGTGGTTCTGCTAAATCCAGAGAGTCTTCGAGCTGTGGGTGGTGGTTTTCTCAGAGGCAGGCCTGAGACAAGGATTAGATGGCAAGTAGTTTATTTGAGACAAGACCCCAGGAAAGTACCAGCTGCGGAGAAGGAAAGCACTGAGAAGGGGTTTGTTACAAGCTTATACCCCTGAGGGCAAAGGAACATACTCTCACCACAGAACTCAGGGTAGCAGTATAGACAGAGCCACTCAGAGTTATCCATTAACTCTTGTCAATTACTGGTTGAGGGGCTGTGCCCCACGAGTGGGCACAACATGGGAAGATGGGCGGGCTTGGACTCCCCAGCTCTTCTGGCCTGCTTATTATCCAAGTAGAATAGGGACAGCAGACAGAGAGAGCCTTCAGATGAAGAGTTGCAGATGCTGACAGAAGTCGGACCACATGCAAGAGTGAGTAAGGTTCTGACAGTGTAATAACAGTGGAAACTGAGTCAAACCTGACTGTAATGCCTGGCTCCCTAATTCATATTTGTGCAACCTTACACTAACCTATTAACCCTCTTTGAACTTCAATTTCCTCATTTGTGATATGGCAAAATGAATATCATCAGGTTTGTTGTGAGGTATCATTAAGATACCATGTGTATAGGATATGACAAATGACAGATGCTTAATAAACATTGACTTCCCTCTCAAAAAAGCTGAGATTACCAACTATGCACAATAGCAGGTTGTCCTGATGAAGCATGATCATGCCTTAGGAAACCAGTGCAATTGTGCAGTGCCCTCCCCAATACATTCAAAGTTCTCAAAGAGAAGAAAAGGGGACCTCATCCAAACTAAGTGTGAGATTTTGAGGCTAGGAAAGCAAAAGCCAAAGAGCAGAAGTTACCAAAATAACCCTCAAAGATTTATTTGAAAATATAAAAGCTTCATTTTTAAAAGAACAGCCAAGCACCAGAAGATAAATGGAAAGAGAAGACCCACTGCCCAAGGCCAGGGATGTAATGAAGAAAAGTGTCCCAAACACAGCAGAATCTCTCACCTACTCTTCTCTGTTTCAGTTCTTTGAGCTAAAAGAATATTCATGGATATTTATAAGGGAGGTCTAATCCTCAAAGTAAGTGAAGGGATTCTAAGATGGCAATTTTTCCAAATGCAGTTTTCTCCAGGCCAAGGAAAATTACATCTCCTATGTTTAAGTGATCACAGAGTGGAACACCAGGTTTTTCCCTGATGACAGGAAGGATGGACCACTTCTTGAATTAAGGCCTCCATCTTTCAGCTTGGAAACTGTGGGTCACCCTCTGAGCAGGGCTAACATCCTGTGCTGAGAATCTGTATAGATTCATATGCTCCTCCTTCAGTTTTTCCACAAATTCTTGTGTGCAGCAAATATTGAAGATTGCATTGGCCCAACTTATCCTTCCCTAGACCTCAGCTTCTGCTGTGGGGCTTTGCAGACCTACCTCTAAAAGGGGGAAGTATATTTTCTACCCCTTGATTTTGGGTTGGGCCATGTAACTTGTTTAAGCAATAAAGTTATACAGAAGTGTCAGAGTGCCAGTTCAGAGCCTTAAGAGGCCTTTTGTGTTCCCACATGCCCTCCTATGCCTCTACCGACTCCATTAGAAGAGCATCCCCAAGCTAGCCCACTGGACCCAGGAGGAAGATGAGAGACACATGGAGAAAAGCTACCCCAGCTGCCAAAACCCAAAGTAAAGCCACCTAGATCAACCTACAGAACCTCAGTAAGAAGCAGAGCTGCCTTACAGAGGATTCCTGCCAATACCAACTGACCCCAGCCAACCACCAGAAGTAAGCAAGCCCAGCCAAGATCCTCAGAGCTGCCCAGCTGAGCCTAGCCCAGGTTATCTTGTGCCTAGATTACTGTGATATGCTACTGACATTTTATGGTTGTTTTTTATGCAGCAACTATTATAGTTACCCATGCTAGGCCTCCTCTTTGGTCCTCCGACAGTAATTGATGCCCATCCCAGTCTAAGAGGATATAGATTTCTCTGGCCCTACTCCAGACCTACTAAATCCAAATATATAGGGATAAACCTCATAACTGTATTTCTTTGAAAACAGTCCCAGATTCTTATAATTAACCTCATCATTCATTTTGGCACTTTATTCATTCATTCATTTTATTCATTCAACAATGCTATCTCCCAATAACATATGATGACATCAGGGCTAGATCACAAGTTCTTGGTAGGAAAGTGTGTACTTTTTAACATTTGTGTTTCCCTTAACGTTTAGTACAGTGCTAAGCAGACATTTAATATTTGCTAAATTGCATTGACTATTAATTCATCATTCATACATTGCAAATAAAATCAGAAGCTAAATCATTTGATGAGTCTCTATCATTAATGATGGGGAACTCTAGCATGCAGAATCCTCACTCCAAGCTCTCAGCTACCTCATAGGTAATGCCCCCACCCATTCCCTTAATGCATGTCCCTGATGAGGGAAATAAAGGACCATAGAACTAAATGAGGTCCCTTTAGCTAAAGGCCTACAGGATATATTGACTAATGATTCTCAGTATGGGTATTTGCATGCAAATAACCAAGAGCTATTTCATTACTGGAATGTCTAGAATTCCTCAGTTTGGTAGAAATGCAATTAAGTTCCCAGATGGGAAGGATGTATTATGCCCTTTAACTCAGTCCAAAATTTGGAACATTATTTATATTCCAGATATGCTATTTTACTAAAATAAATAAATTAATTAATAAGCCCATCCCTAAGGACTACACTTTTCCATTCTTTTGGTGGGTTCCTAACAGGTGACTATCTCCAAAGAGGGGCCTTTGGAGCACTCTAAAGGGCTGCCAGAGCAGAGCCTGAAGGAAGTGCCTTGGAGCCCAGCTGCCATGTGCACTTCTAGTCTCCAGGAGGCAGGTGGCCACCATGATGAAAAGGTAACTGTTAGGGATGGGACCAGTCCTCAGCCCTGACTGACTTCAGTGCTGTGAAGTATGATTGCATTCATTGCTCCAGGTTTTTAGACTGATTAATATTTAAATAGGACAAGTATAGCAATACTTATATTGCATGATAAGCCATAAAAGTCATTCATGCAAATATAAAAAGTGTCTTCTCCACTATCTTTGTTTCTCTTTTACTCTCTTTCTTATATTAGTATACACTCATTGAATTCCCAGCATGTAAAACATTTCACTAGTTTTCCTACCTTGTATTTTTACCTGAGAGAGCCAAAAAAAAACCTTTGGTGGCCATGCTTTGCTTAGAGCAGACCCTACAAATAATTACTTTATAATAATTTGCTGAAGCTATGGTGAAAAATGCTGCACCTACTAAGGTGACATGCATTTTACTCTTTCCCTTTCATCATGTGCCTGTTTCCCCATTGTATTTCCTTAAAGCCACAGTTCTGCTATGAAAGTTAAGGGCTTTGAGATTAGACTCCCTGAGTTCAAATCCTGCTCCAGCTACTTGCTAGCTTTGTGACCCTAGAAAAGTTCACCTTTCTGTGTCTCACCTCAAAAA
The DNA here is from genome assembly GCF_004126475.2 of Phyllostomus discolor. Lineage (NCBI taxonomy): Eukaryota > Metazoa > Chordata > Mammalia > Chiroptera > Phyllostomidae > Phyllostomus > Phyllostomus discolor. Next base: position 68,211,344 of record NC_040911.2, on the reverse strand, counting down.
TGGGCTAATATAATCTTTCGGCAAAGATATAGGCATAGGTAGACACACTGTGCCTGCCTTCTTGCATAACCAAAGGGCAATAACAAATTAAAAAAAAAAAAAAAGCTAAAACTAACAGAAAATCGAACAGTATGGAAGTCTGACAACCAAAGAGTTAAAGAAGAAACATTCATCCAGACCAGTAGGAGGGCCAGAGATAGGCAGCTGGGGTGCCTGGAGGGCTGGGCTGGCAAGACAGTAGCTAGCAGACCAGCCGAGGCAGCAGCTGGCAGAGTGGGTGGTCCTACATTTGTGTGCAGATAAACCAGAAGCAATAACTGAGGAGACAGACAGACCATGCAGTTCAGGGTTCCAGCATGGGGAAATAAAGCCTCAAAACCTCTGACCAAATTACCCATGGGGATTGAGGCGACAGGAGAAATGGCCAGCCTCATAGGAGAGTTCATTGGAGAGACCCACAGGGTCCTAGAAGATACACAAAACAATCCACCTGGGAATCAGCACCAGAAGGGCTCAATTTGCTTGTGGTTAATGGAGGAAGGGACTGAAAGCCAGCAGAGAGTAGAGCGATAAGCATTGTTCCTTCTCAGACCCCTCCCCCACATACAGTGCCACAACCAAACCACATGGGTTGCCCCACTCTGGCAAATACCTAATGCTCCACCCCTTACAATGTAATAGGCATGCCAAGACAAAAAATAATAGCCCAAATGAAACAACAGATCAAAGTTCCAGGAAAAAATACAACTAGGTGATGAAGAGATAACCAACCTATCACATGCAGAGTTCAAAACACTGGTAATCATGATGCTCACAGAAATGGTTGAGTATGGTCATAAAATAGAGGAAAAAATTAAGGCTATGGAAAGTGAAATTAAGGAAAATGTACCGGGCACCAACAGTGACATGAAGGAAACCAGGACTCAAATCAACAGTTTGGACCAGAAGGAAGAAATACACATTCAACCAGAACAGGATGAAGGAACAAGAATTCAAAAAAAATGAGGAAAGGCTTGGGAACCTCTGGAACAACTTTAAACATTCCAACATACAAATAATAGGGGTGCCAGAAGGAGAAGAGGGAGAACAAGAAATTGAAAACTTAGCTGAACAAAAAAATGAAGAACTTCCCTAATCTGGCAAAGGAAATAGACTTCTAGGAAGTCCAGGAGCTCAGAGAGTCCCAAAGAAGTTGGACCCAAAGAAGCACACACACATCAAAGCACACCATCATTATATTACTGAAGATTAAAGATAAGGAGAGAATCTTAAAAGCAGCAAGAGAAAAGGAGACAGTTACCTGCAAAGGAGTTCCCATAAGGCTATCAGCTGATTTCTCAAAAGAAACCTTGCTGGCAAGATGGGGCTGGAAAGAAGTATTCCAAGTCATGAAAGGCAAGGGCCTCCATCTAAGATTACTCTATTCAGCAACGCTATCATTTAGAATGGAAGGGCAAATGAAGTGCTTCCCAGGTAAGGTCAAGTTAAAGGAGTTCATCACTACCAAGCCCTTATTATATGAAATGTTAAATGGACTTATCTAAGAAAAAGAAGATAAAAAATATGAACAATAAAGTGACAATAAACTGAAAACTATCAACAACCAAACATAAAAACAGAAAGAAAAATGTACTAAGCAAACAATTAGAACCGGAAGAGATTGACAGAAATGGAGATCACATGGAGGGTTATCAGTGGAGAGTGAGGCGGTGGGAATGGGGGGAAAAGGTACAGGGAATGAGAACCATACTTGGTAGGTGCAAAGTACACAGGGAGAGGTTAAGAATAGTATGGGAAATGTAGAAGCCAAAGAACTTATATGCATGACCCATGGAGATGAACTAAAGGTGGAGGGGGGATACAGGTCCAAGGGGTTGTGTAGGGCAGAGGGGAATAAAGGAGGGAAATGACACAACTGTAGTAGTATAATCAATAAAATATATTTTAAAAATAAATAAATAAAATGAGTTAATATAATACTGACCTTATTGGTGCTTGTGAAAAGTCAATTCAGTAGTGTATATAGGGTCCTTAGAAATGCTCCTGTCACAAAGAGCACCCCACGTTAATGGGTGCAAGTTGCAAATTAAGCAACTTACCCAAGGTTACATAGCTAGAACTTTAGAAGAGGAAGAGTACAAACCTAAGTTAATGCTTTTAATCCACTCCTCCTTTCCTGCCTAAAGGACACATAATGAATTCATAGAGAGCATCTTTTTTGTCCCCTTTGTTTTCTTATTTTATAGTTGTTCAAGTGCAATTGTCTCCATTTTTCCGCCAAAAATTTTTCCCACCCTACCCACACTCACCTCCCATCCTCAATCCTTTCCCCCTTTGGTTTTGTCTATGAGTCCTTTATACATGTTCCTTGAAGACTCTTCCCCTTCTTTCCTGCTTTATCCCCCTCTCCTCTCCCCTCTGGTTACTGGCAGATTGTTCTTTATGTCAGTGTCTCTGGTTATATTTTGCTCACTTGTTTTGTTGATTAGGTTTCACTCATAGGTGAGATCATATGGTATTTGTCTTTTGAAAAAGAAATTAAAAGCTGGCAATTACTATGTTGTTCTGCTTTTTTGTGTTTTCCCTCCACTTTCCTGTTATTACAAAGTATACCAAATGTTCATAAGGAATAGCCTTCCTTTACTTTTTAATCTAACTCTAAGCCAAGTCACAGATGTAGCAGAATGCAAAGTACTTAACCTATTGCCTGTTTGAAAATCCTTTTAATTCTAAAGGACACTTTATAAATATAGTCTCAGACATGGGTGCATGAACCTATGGAAAGCATGACATTTATGTTTCTTTATTGTTACAAAAGTAAAATATACACAGTACACATAAACACACATCAGACATAGATGGTGAAAGAGATTAGTTTGGTTGTTATAATTACTAACTACCTTAGATGGGATCTCCTGAAGACATCTGAGATGGGGAAGTGATTTCATTGGGTGAGTGTCCCCAGGGGAAGGAAAGGAAGGAAAGCAGGCCAGCCGAAGGTAGAGTCTAGCTTCAGCCTGATCCCTCAGGGAACTCTGGAACACGAATCACATACAGAGTAGGTCCCTCCTCAAAGAAGAGGACCAGAATTTTGTAATCCTGTGTCAGTCAGTCACTGACTTCCAGTAGTCCCTGAGACCTGTGTAACATCCTGGGCTTGTCGATTCCCATTTGTCCAAGGACAATTACTCTGAGAAGGACACAGTGGTGATTTTTTAGCAACCAACATTCCCAGAACTGGAATCTGAGTGCACTGACCCGGGGAAAGGAATCCAGGCCAGTGCCTATGGCATCACTACCCAGGCATTCCATCTCTGTCCCCTTGAGTGAAGACAAGGCCTGTGCCTATTATTCTCCACACTCACAGTGCTTAGCACATGACTTGCGACAAAACAGGTGACCAATGACTTTTTGTTTGCTGAATGAATGAATGAATGAATGAACCCACGCCTTAATCCTTGAAGCTGTATGTGAGCTTACATGGCAAAAGTGACTTTGCAGATGAACTTAAGTTTAACTTAAAATGGGAGAATTCTCCAGATCCACCAAATTGAATCACAGTTCCTTAAAAGTGAGAAAGCAGAAGAGGTATGATAATAGATGGAGAGATAGAAGAGATTCGAAGCACAAGAAGAACTCAACTCAGCACTGAAGACAGAGGAAGGAGATACAAGCCAAGGCATACGGGCAGCCCCAAAGCTAGGAGTGCCTCTTAGCTCACAGCCAACAAGGAAATGAGGATCTCAGTCATAAGGAATCAAATTCTGCCAACAGCCTGAATTAACAAGGGAAACTGATTCTTCTCTAAACCTCCCTGAGAAACACCACCCTGCTAACATCTTGATTTTAGCCCTGTGATATTGGTATCAGACTTCTGCTTTCACCCTGCTTAAGTTTGTGGTAACTTATTAGGCAACAATAGAAAACTAACACAGGCTTTCTTCCTTAAAAATAGTGTTTTCCCTCTGCCTGGAGAAGAACTGAATGCACAAACCTCGTGAGGGGTTGAGGTGGGGTACTGCTCCTAAGCCACTACCCCAACTCTGCAGGCTCAGGGAGTCCCAAGTAAACTAGATCTGAGGCCAGCAATGGCCTGGATGAGCCCAAAACTGTTCCACATGGAAATCAAAGCCCTCAGGCAGTGAACAAAACTATGTGGACTTTGAGGTGGATCCATGCAGCTCAAATCCTTCCCCTGGGACTTCTCAGTCCATATTCAAATAGACACAGAGCTCCTCAGTTCTCCTTCCTGTGTTTTCTTAAAGCTGAAACCACATAAACTTTAGGTTGAAGTGAAAGTAATGTAGTGTTTTAATCTCCTTTGGCTGCCTCCAAATAAACACAGCTGAAACAAACAGGAACACAGAAAGGTGGACTTTGTAACACTTCAAGGGTTTTAAGAGGTGTTTGGGTCCAATACCTCACATTACACAGGAGGAAACTGAGGCCCAGCTGGAATGTGAAATGCCAGAGGTCACACAGCAAGTGAGAGCAGAGCCACTTCTGGAACTTGTGTCTCCAACATCCCCAGTCCTGATGTGTGGCTGCACCACTCACCACACACTGTCAGCCCTTAGCACAGCAAGGAGGCACACATCTGGATGTTTCCAAGTGCTCAGACTAAACCTTGCCTGGGAAGAGAACCACCCGGATCCTTCTATGGAGCTTCAAGCCTCTTGGCCCCTGCCAGTGCAACTATCTCCCTACCAGATCCTCCCAAACCACCTCTGCTGCCTACAATTCTGCATTCAGCCACCAAAGGGAGCCCTCTAGAGCAGGTTATGCCTGCTCTGAGTCCTCTGTACCATTTTTTGTGTACCTTACCCTAGCTTTGGTCCATTTTTTTTTCATCTACTACCAGCACCTCCCGATCCTTTTGAAGGATTTCCCAAGGGCTACTGGAACTGGCTTTGCTCTGCACACAGAGATCTGATATGTCTGGAATTTCCACCCTCCTCTTGGCACCCATAGATCTGTAACTGCCTGTGGGAGCATGGAAACCTTGTCTCACTCTGGAAAAATGCTGAGTTGTAACTAACCCTCCAGGGGTCCCTACAGGATGTGCCCAAAAATCACATGTTGGTTTGGCTTTCTACCTATTCAATCTTGCCTTCCTCACTCCACTGATTTCCCTGGAAGTACATCTTCAATAAGTCACTTGCCCATAGTCTTCATCTCAGTCTGCTCTGGGAATCCTCCTTACATTTGATTAATTTGGTGCTTCGGGCAAAGCAGAATTTTTCCCCTGTATGGCCAAGGCAGAGAGGATCTCTGACATAGAAATAGGATTTGCTTCTCAACCATGGTAATCCTGCTGGCTCCCAACCTACAGGAAATTATTTTCCTCAAAAAACAGAACCCTATACTAACCAAGAGTAAGAGCCCTTAATTGCTAACCTGCAATTAAAACCTGAAGCCAAGTGCTTGGCTCTGAGCAATGTTCCTCACCATGATGTGAGTCTTGTACTTTGATGGTGAATTCTGTACTTTGAATGTCTCACACACACACACAATGAGTGCTCTGCTAGGCAGAAGAATAAGATGCATTACAATGTGTGGGCAATGTTTTCATTAAGCTATGGAAATAGGAGGCTTATGTTTTATAGCTCAAACATTGCCAATTTTTTTTAAATAAGAGGTTTGGTGTAAGCTATTCTGGGAGCACTTAGTTCAAGGATTCACCTTGAGTCACTGTGAGCAAAAATGTGTTTTCTGATGTTCATGGTCCTCAGTTTTCCCACCTGCAAAACAGGAATAATCATCCTCCCTGCTTCAGAATCAAAGGGGCATAATGATCATCCCTATAACTGACATAAATGATGGGTCTTTGTTGATCTATCAAAAAACATAAATTGATATCCCCAGAATGCTAAAGGCACCAAGGTCCTCCTGGTACTGATTCTGGACCACCCTCCCTTCTCTTCTCCACCATACCCCACAGATATAAACACAGATGCCTGCCTTAAACTCGTAGAAAATGTTCCAGAAGACTCAGTGCAAAGAGCCAGTCCCTCTGCATATGCAGTGTAGTAACAGACAGGCACTGAGTTATTTAATAGTCAGTTACCTTGCTGGGATTTTTATGACGAATCTTACAAAGAATGTTCACTCTTTGAATAAAGCCAGAGTCAAGGTTCAAAAACACTTCAGCAAAAAACTCACTAGCAATTGCAATTACCTTATTATACAGGATGTTTGGTTTGGAAGTTTATTTTTGCTTGTTTTTGTCTTAGCTCACAAATCCATTGACCCCTCCCATGGAGAGCTGACTGTTGGTCAACAGACTGTAAGATACCATCTTTCTCTACCACGTCTCCTGCCTCTTCACCCTGCCTTGTTTCTGATATTTTAGTCCCTACTGTTTGGTACATTTTGCCTCCTTGGCTTCTTCTGAACCACAGCAGTCTTAGTACCCAGAATTTGTTGAGCATATGCTATGCACCCAGCCTCATGTTTTACATGCATTATCACATTTAAATTGAATGTAACCAAAGAAGCAGATACTTTGTTATCCACTTTTCCTAGATAGGAAACTGAAGATCAGAGAGGTTAATGATCTGCCCTAGCTCACACAGCCAGGTGAGGAAAGAAATGTGAAGTTAACCATCTATCATTTTGACTTCATTCAACTTAATCCCACGCCAGGATCCCACAGCTCAGCAAAATGACACTGTCATGGATACAATGACTAATGTCCCAAACATGAGAGTTACCCTCGACTCCTCTGCCTTCCTCTCTCCCCTCAGCCACCAGATCTGTTAGACCAGTCCACTCTGCAATGCATCCTTTTCTCTCCAGCTCTAATGCTGGCCCCCTTGGCCGCACAAAAAACTCAGCCTCCTGCTTCCATTCTTACCCTCTTAAGTGCCCTCTCCCCACAATAACGAGAGAGGTTACTAGAGAGAAAAGAAAGTATCAGAAGCCACACCTCTCTCCCAGTAAAACCCATCTGGTGGCTCCCCCTGCACTTGGAATCACACTCTTTCTCCTTCATTATTAATCTTCATGCGTCCTGGTTCCAGGCACCTATTCAGCTTATCTCCTGCTCACTCACTACATGTCAGACTCTACAACCCCAGGATTATACCTAAGTCAAGACTTAGAAGCCTCATACACTGGCTCTTCCCACAGTTGAACCTATCTCAATTTAAGTTTTTCGTTCCCTTCCTAGCTCTTAAAATACTATGTAAAAATGTTTTAGGTTCTTGTTTTGTGTGCTCTTTCACTGGAATATCAGCTGGGGAAACATGGGGATCTTATCTGTCTTGTGTGCCCTCTTTATCCTCAGCACAGCACACGGGCTGGAACAGAGTAAAGGACTAACCAGTACATGTTGGATGAATGGCTGGCTGATAAAGGGATGCTTTGCTTTTCTCCTTTTCTTTATCATTCACCCCTCATTTCTTCCAGCCCAGTTTCTACGGAAAAAAAAAAAAAAAAAAGAGAAGAAAAGAAAAGAAAAAAACCTCTCTCTGGCTTTACTATGCTCCTCCTTCCATTCTCATAGTAAAAATTATTTACTTATATTCAGCAAACACGGCATTTCACTATGAAAGAAATGCTTCTGCTCAGTGCCATCAGGAAGATAGTCTACATCAGAAATGAACACTTCTCAGTACTTCTTATCTTCTGTGGAGAACTGGTATCCTTTTTCATAGCCACAGATCAAAGCACAAAAGACCCATCAATCCAGGTTGACTCAGGTCCCACAAGGGAGCAGCAAGAACTAGAGAAAGGATAGAAATGGTTGTCCTGATGCTTTCAACTCATTCATTTGTGCTATGTGCAATTAACAATAGCCTTTTGACTTGTCAAAGCATGCATTTTCTTTTATATATATATTTTATTTATTATGCTATTACACTTGTCCCATTTTTTTCTCTCCTTTATTCCCCTCCACAATATACCACCCCTCCAACCAACATTCCCCTACCTAAGTTCATGTCCATATGTCATATAAGTTCTTTGGCTTCTACATTTCCCATACTATTCTTAACCTCTCCCTGTCTATTTTGCACCTACCAAGTATGGTTCTCATTCCCTGTACCTTTTCCCCCCATTCTCCCCGCCATACTCTCCACCGATAACTCTCCATGTGATCTCCATTTCTGTCAATCTGTTCCTGTTCTAGTTGTTTGTTTAGTACATTTTTCTTTCTGTTTTTATAAGTTTGGCTGTTGATAGTTTTCAGTTTATTGTCACTTTATTGTTCATATTTTTTATCTTCTTTTTCTTAGATAAGTCCCTTTAACATTTCATATAATAAGGGCTTGGTAGTGATGAACTCCTTTAACTTGACCTTACCTGGGAAGCACTTTATTTGCCTTTCCATTCTAAATGATAGCGTTGCTGAATAGAGTAATCTTAGATGGAGGCCCTTGCCTTTCATGACTTGGAATACTTCTTTCCAGCCCCATCTTGCCAGCAAGGTTTCTTTTGAGAAATCAGCTGATAGCCTTATGGGAACTCCTTTGCAGGTAACTGTCTCCTTTTCTCTTGCTGATTTTAAGATTCCCTCCTTATCTTTAATCTTCAGTAATATAATGATGGTGTGCTTTGATGTGTGTGTGCTTCTTTGGGTCCAACTTCTTTGGGACTCTCTGAGCTCCTGGACTTCCTAGAAGTCTATTTCCTTTGCCAGATTAGGGAAGTTCTCCTTCATTTTTTTGTTCAGCTAAGTTTTCAATTTCTTGTTCTCCCTCTTCTCCTTCTGGCACCCCTATTATTTGTATGTTGGAATGTTTAAAGTTGTTCCAGAGGTTCCCAAGCCTTTCCTCATTTTTTTTGAATTCTTGTTTCTTCATCCTGTTCTGGTTGAATGTGTATTTCTTCCTTCTGGTCCAAACTGTTGATTTGAGTCCTGGTTTCCTTCATGTCACTGTTGGTGCCCGGTACATTTTCCTTTATTTCACTTTTCATAGCCTTAATTTTTTCCTCTATTTTATGACCATACTCAACCATTTCTGTGAGCATCATGATTACCAGTGTTTTGAACTCTACATGTGATAGGTTGGTTATCTCTTCATCGTCTACTTGTATTTTTTCCTGGAACTTTGATCTGTTGTTTCATTTGGGCCATTATTTTTTGTCTTGGCACGCCTATTACATTGTAAGGGGTGGAGCATTAGGTATTTGCCAGAGTGGGGCAACCCATGGCACTGCAATATGGTGCCCTATGTGGGGTGGGGTCAGGGTCCAAGAAAGAACAATGCCACTTTCTGGGCTCTCAGATACCTCAGTCCCTTCCTCCTCTACCCACAAGCAAATTGTGCTCTTCTGGAGCTGATTCCCACATGGACGGGTTTGTGTATGTTCTAGGACCCTGTGGGTCCCTCCAACAAACTCTCCTATGAGGCTGGGATTTTCTCCCACCACTGCAACCCCCACATGTTTTTTCAGTGAGGGGTTTTGAGGTTTTATTTCCCTGCACTGGAACCTTGGGTTGCGCATTCTTTCACACTCCTCAGTTGTTGTCGCCGGTTTATCCACAAGCAGATGTGGGAACTCCCAGTCTGCCAGGCACTGCCTTGCCTGCTCCAGTCCTCCAGCTTCTGCCTTGCCATGAGTCCTCTCTGCCCCAGCTGCCTATCTCTGTCCCTCCTTCTGGTCTGGGTGGATATTTCTTCCTTAACTCCTTGGTTGTTAGACTTTCATACAGTTCAGTTTTATGGAATTTCTGGTTGTTTTCTGTTTTTAAATTTGTTGTTGTCCTTCTTTTGGTTGTGTGAGGAAGAAAAGTGTACCTACCTACACCTCCATTTTAGCCAAAAGTCTGAAAGCATGCACTTTGATGCTAAAATATTAACCTAGGTTTTCAGTACTCTTTTAAGTATCTACAATATTTTGATTTTGTTTAAAGGTATACGTGGACATGTTCTTAATTAATATGCTTTGCTTATCCACTATGCCACTAGGAGGGGGGAATTCACAAAATCTGAACTCTAGTCATAAGGCTCTCTCTAGAAACATGTGTTATTATTTTGTCATCATAATTAATATTAAACTCAATACACCACATTTACAAATCCTTCCTAAGAAAAACAAACCTGCCCTGGAAACAATGCTCATAATTATAGTCATGGATACTACCTGTATTTGCTCCTCACAGGGAATCCTTAAAATATCAATTTAAATGCAAATGAATCTTATTGTTTCAAATTAAACTCATTCCATTGTGTTGAAATGAATATAAAAAATAATATTGAACACTAAATTATGAGTATTAATATTGACACAATGAAAAATACACTCTCATTTTCATATTTTAGGGAGGAGAAGTCTTATCTGTATATGTGCTGTTTGAACTATAACTAGTGACTACAACATAATATCCCCAGGCCCTGGAAAGGCTAATGTGCAGGATTAACATTACAGAAAAAAGCAGTTGGAGTGTGGGGGGAGACAAATGACTGATACATCTTGGGAATGAGTAAGCTATTTTTTAGGTGCAAGGAAAGTGCACTTATATATGTTTTTAAATGACTATATATTATTTAAAAATAAATTACAAATACTAAAGAGCTATAATGAGAGCCTGAAAAATCTTAGTCTTAGACATAAAGGCAAGGAGGACCTTTGTCTCCTCTGTAACCTTACTTAAGGATTGGAAAACTATGATCCACAACTGGCCACATGTTATTGTAAGTAAAGATTTAGCAGAACCCAGCCATGCTCACTTGTTGACTTATCTAAGGCTGCTTTCACAGTACAATGGCCAAGCAGAATTTTTGTAACAGAGACCATCACACCCACAAAGCCTAAAATTTTTACATTTTGACCCTTTAAGATAAATCTGCTGAAAACCCAAGTTAACCAGTTGTGCATCAAAACATAGTAAAATGGCTTTGTTAGAAACACAAGTCCAGAGAGTTGCAATGCAACTCTCCAGACACGGCTGTATCACTTTCTAGCCCTGTGACATCTGGCAAGCTGCTAAATGTCTCAGGGGCATAGCATCCTCATTTGTGAGCTGTGAAAATTGGACTTTTCTGTCATAACTCTAAAATCTTATAATACTCTCCTCCCTTCCAATAAAATCACTGATTAAGAAACAAAAGCAGAATTGGTGTTACAAGGGAATAAAATTGTCAAGTAGTTTGAAGCTACTTAACTTGCTTTTGAGTAACAAAGTCAAAGTTATGCTCCTTTTTCACACATGACACTCTCTACATTAGTCACTGTGGCAGAGTGAGTTCAAAGAGTTTTGCTTTCATTTACTGTCTTTGGATCTCCCCAAAACCTGACCCTGAAGCATGGACTCACAGTTCAGTAGTTAATTTGGGATATGGTCCCAGGTAGCAGAGGTAGGGGAGGGGCTCAAGACAGGTATGTATGAAGTGAGTTACCACTGTAGGCAAATGGAGCTCAGTTCAACTGGGTAACCTCAAGATACACGATAGAGCCCATGAAGGAAAAGAGTTGGGGTATTAATATATCAACTCCTAGCAGTCATTGATGGAGGGCTGGTACAGGCATGGGGGGTAGGGCCATTTCCTGTACTGGGCTGCACAGATAATGAGCAAATTGGGCTCCAGAGATAAAGAGATGGAAAGCTTGTCAAGGAAAGTTGAGTCAATATGCATTGAAATACCAAAAGCAAAGAGTTATAAAAGGAGCACCCAACAGCATCTACTAAACCAGAGGCCTGATTATAAAATCAGAGGTCTCCAAGCTTTTTAATCATACATCCCTATCTATGAAAGTTCTTGAGTAGGCCCTTCAAATATATTCACAGGCATTTTTCACACAGTATGTGCTTTTACTACTATAATAATGACTATGCACATTAGAAAGCAACCAAGAAAGAAAAAAATTAAAGGATAAAATAAAAAATAAATATTTAAAGAGTTATAATAAATAACCCATTTTCATAACAATAGACAAAAGGTAGAAGCAACCCAAGTGTTCATTCACAAGTGAATGGATAAACAAAATGTGGTCTATACATACAATGAAACATTATTCATCCTTAAAAAGGAAGAAAACCCTATCACATGTGACAACACAAATGAACAAACCTCCAGGGTGTTAAGCTGAGTAAAATAAGCCAATCATAAAAAGACAAATACCGTATGATGCCATCTCCATGAGGTACCTAGAGTAGTCAAATTCATAGAGACAGAAAGGATTATTGTGGTTGCCAGGAGATGGGCAGGATGGGAAAATGAGCAGTTATTGTTGACCAGGTATAGCATTTCAGTTTTGCAGGATAAAGAAGTTTTGAATATTGCTTCTACCACAGTGGAAATATATTTAATATTACTGAACTGTACATTTAAAAATGGTTAAATGGTCTATTTTGTTATGCCTTTTTAATGCAGTGGAAAATAAATACATACTTTTTAAAATCAAACTAAAAAATGTTATAATGTTTTCTCCCCACACCCCAATGGATATCTTGTACATCCCCTGGGATGGTCATGCCCCACTCTGGAGACCTTTGCATTAAATAGCCCCAGTGTGTAACCTTATCTACAGTGGGATCAACAAAAGATTCTGAAGTAAAAATTCTTTGGGGAACTAGATTTCTATCTCCAAGGAAGATAAAACACTATAATAGAAATGGCACTGAAGACCATGCAATAGGTGGATCTGCATCCAATCCTGTTTCTACTATTTAGTTACTGTGATTTGGAGCAAGTTATTCCATCTGTGGGGACTGTACATTTCTTAAATGTAAAAGAAAGATGTAAAATGTTTTTATTTACTCACTCATTAACTATTTATTGAGTCTTTTTAAAATTATTTTATTGTTGTTCAATTACAGTTGTCTGCATTTCCCCTCCCCACTCCCCCCCCTCTACCCCAGCCATCCCCACCCCTTCCCCTGCTTCCATTCCCCCTTGGTTCTATCCATGTGTCTTTTATAGCTGTTCCTGAAAACCCTTCCCTCCATCCTTCCATTATCCCCTCCCACCTTCCCTCTGGTTACTGTCAGGTTGTTCTTAATTTCAATGACTCTGGTTATATTTTGCTTGCTTATTTTCTTGATTAGGTTCCAGTTAAAGGTGGGATCATATGGTATTTGCCTTTCACCACCTGGCTTATTTCACTTAGCATAATGCTTTCCAGCTCCATCCATGCTGTTGCAAAGGGTAGAAGCTCCTTCTTTCTTTCTGCTGCATAGTATTCCATTGTGTAAATGTACCATAGATTTTTGATCCATTCATTTACTGATGGGCCTTTACTGATTCATTTAATTAGGTTGCTTCCAGCACTTGGCTATTGTAAATTGTGCTGCTATAAACATTGGGGTGCATAGGTTCTTTTGGATTGGTGTTTCAGTATTTATTGAGTCTTATACTATACCAGGAACTATGGTGTATTAGTTACATATTGCTGCATAACAAATTACCCCCTAAACTTGGACACATAAAATAATAAATACTTTTTTATCTAACACAATATCTACTGGCCAGAAATTCAGGAGCACCTTGGCTGGATGGTTCTGGTTCAGGTTCTCTCATGAGGCTGCAGGCAAAAATTTGGCCAGAACTTCAGTCATCAGAAGACACTACAGGAGCTAGAGGACTCACTTCCAAGATGATTCACATGGGGGTGGCTCTTGGCAGGAGGCTCAGTTCAATCCCTTGAGTGAGTCTTTGTGAACTGCTTGAGTATTCTCAGGATGTAGCAGCCAACTTCCCTAAAGCAACTGGTCCTAGAGAGGGAACAAGATGGAAACTACAATGTCTCTCATGATCTACCTCAAAACCACCCAATAGAATTTTGCAAAATCCTATCGGTTACAAGGGTTAGCCATGGTCATTGTGGGAGATTCTAATGCAAGGTCATGAGTACCAGGAGGCAAGAATCACTGAGGGCAGCTTGGAGGCAGAGATAAGTTGATGAATAAAACAGATATAGTTCCTAACCTGAAGGACTTTATTATCTAAAAGAGAAAATAAAGTCCAAATTAATAATAACAGAAATAATTGTTTATTTATTGACTGTGGTGTTTTTGCCTGATGGAAGAATACTGGGTCCTATAAATGTGTTAAACAAGAGGAATTTGATCTGGTCTTCTGGTTGAGGGAAGGTATCCTTGGAGGGGGAGACACTACTCTGATGCCTTAAGGATGAGGAAGAGTCAGCCAGGTATCTGGCAGCAAAGGAACTAGCTTATGCAAAAGCCATGAGGCAATAATATGCTCAGCCTTTTTAAGGATCTAATGAAAGTTGGTGTGTGTGTTGGGGAAAGTCGAGGGAGATGGGAACATAATCCAGGGGAGATAAATGACCTAAGATGACACTGGAGAAGTAGAAAAGGACATGGTTGTGTGGACTTCGTGAATCATAAGGACTTGTGACTGCATCCTAGATGCAAGGATAAAGGCGCAGGTGGGGGCAGGGAACACATCTGGATTTGGTATTTTTTAAAAATTTGTCTGCTATTGAGATGGATTGAGGGTAGGTGAGAATGAAAGCAAGAAGACCTATCAGGGGATTTTTCTAGAAGAAAAATTATTTGCAAAAGAGCTATTGTGCTTTTAAAAGAAAGAGAAAATGTGAGCCCTGGCTGGCGTAGCTCAGTGGATTGAGCACGGGCTGGGAACCAAGTGTCCCAGGTTCGATTCCCAGCCAGGGTACATTCCTGGGTTGCAGGCCAGAACCCCCAGGCAACCACACATTGATGTTTCTCTCCTCTCTCTCTCTCTCCTCTCTCTCTCTCTCTCTCTCGCTCTCTCTCCTCTCTCTCTCTCTCTCCCTCCCTCTCTTACCTCTCTAAAATAAATAAATAAAATCTTTAAAAAAAAAAGAGAGAAAATGTAAAACATCCTAAATTTAGGAACTAAATATTATCACTAAATATTATGTCCCTCTTTCTCTTAAAAACAAGCAAATAAACAACTCAGGAACATTTAAAGTAAGGCAATATCCACAAAACAAATGTCTCTGAAAAGAGCAGACAAAATATTGTCAAATACTGCAGGCCTCATTAGGCACCTTATAAGCTCAAGCAGCAGGGGTCTAGAAGAAGCCTTGTCTGTGGGAAATACAGAAGAAGATTCAACAGCAATCCTAACGCCTCCCTCCACCATCAGCAGGAACCCGGGGCCAGACCACAGAGAGCTCTGAATAGCATTTATGATGCTTAATCAGAAAGCATGCAGTGTTGACTGGAAATTATGGATGCTTGGGTTTTTTGTACCTCATGGAGAGTTAGATATTACAAAGATTTTGACAGGAATATATTTAGTAATAGTATCATTGATGTTCAGTCTCAAACAGGGACCCATATCGACTTTGGGGCTCATTACAGCCTGAGTGACAATGGGTGCTTAGTAAATCTCTTTTGATTATAATGATTAACACATAGCTAGTGAGGAATTGGACCAGACCTGCAGTTTTCTAAATATGACCCACTGTGCATTGATTTATTTAATCATTTTACTTAATCGACCCACAATTTTAACTTAAGTTAAAATAAGTTAACTTAGACTGTATTTAAAGGTAACTGTATATTACCACCATATATCGAAAACCTCACTTGCCATAAAATCAGGACAATCATTAAAAAGAGATACAGTCAGGCCCTGAAATCTCCCCTGTGCAGGCAGTGCCCTGAGAAATGCTGGATGGGAAGTGCTTATAGCAAAAGGAATGTGCCAGGTCATCAGTTCCCACAGTTTTCATTTCTACAACACTATTGACAGAGGGAAAAAATGGAGAAGAAAGTGATGAAGATCTCTCAAGCCAACAACAATGAATATCTACTGCATGAACTTAAAGAAGCAAAGGCTCTTTGGTATGTGGAAAGCATGTGAAAATGTGCTCAGTCCTGGAGACTACTTTGACTTTGTAGCTCCAGAGACCACCAGCCAAAAGACAGAGAAACTAGTCTCCTGGACTCCACCTCCAGTGGCAGGGACCAGCCCTCATTCACTTATATTGTCTCTATACCTGGGGAGGGGTAGGGGCTCAAATGCATAAGAGCTCAGTACCATGTTTACTATTACTACTGTAAATTTCCTGTAGCCTTTGCTCTATAGGAAAATATGTACAGATGTACCTAAGATTAGTATTTGCAGGGGACAAAACCTACATTGCTAATGGTTGCAATCCCTGTGGGAAAAGGTTTGGCAGTCTCTTACAAAGTTAAACACACACGTACCATACAACTAGCAACCCTACTCCTAATTGTTTACCTAGGAAAAATGAAAACAATGTTCATAAAAAAACATAAACAAGAACTTTCATAGAAGCTTTGTTCATATAGGCAAAAACTGGCAATAATGCAACAGCCCATCAAGTGAAAGGATAAATAAAATTGTAATGTGTTCATTCAATGGAATACTATTACAACAAATAGTGATAAATGCAACAAAATAGAAGAATATCAAAAAGCCTATTAGCTAAGAAGGCAACACAAAGAAGTATATAGAGTATATACCCTTTGTTTCCTTTACACGAAGTTCAAAAAAAAGCAGAGTTAAGTTATAGTAAATGGAATCAAAAGACTGGTTGACCAAGGAGAATGGAGATTAGCTGAGGACATGAGAGAACTGTCTGAGGTCACATAGTATATACATTTCCAAAACTCATCAGGCTACACACTCAAATCACATATTTTAAAATAGATAAATTATATCTCAATAAAAATGCTATTTTAAACAAACCTATTGGCAAAAGAGTCAATTCAGAATCAGTCACTACTGAAAACACTCTGTGAATTTGGGAAGAATGAGAGTGGGAACCTGCTCATGTCCTGAAAGACTGGCTTTTTCACCACCCCACTTGAGAGAGAACACATGCCTACCCACCTCCCTAGGTGGTCTCTACCAGAAAAGAAGATGATAAATGTCAAGACATTTGGGAACTCTCAATTGCTATCATGGTACAGCCTATAAGGGACATTGTTTAATCATGATTATCAAGTTCTTAGTACTCCATCACTCTTTTCCATATTTGCGTTTTAGTATACAAGTGAAGCTTGCTCATCATAAAACAGATTCAGACATTACAAAATTGTAGAATAAAATAAAAAGTGCAAATTTCCCTTCTCTCCCCTCTCCTACCTCTCCTCTATGAATCCTATTCACTTCCAATTTTGGTGTGACATAGCAGTTTTGTGGTAAATCCTTCCATATTTGTTTTCCCAAGCTGGAATCATACATACAGTAGATCATATTGTGCAATCTGCTCTTTTATTTAACAGCATACTTTCTCCCATAGTATACACCATAACTCATAACTCATTCAACCAAGCCCCTAACAATTAACATTTTTATTCTCCACCAATGTTTTGCAGTTTTAAACTATCATAAACATAGATCTTTCAATTCTTGTGTGAAAGTCTTTTTAGAATAATTTCCTAGAAGTGAAATTTCTATGCCAAGGAGTACATATAATTTTAATTTTGATAGATTTTATCAAATTATTCTCTGAATCCCTGGAAAGATGGCTCAGTTAGTTGGAGCATTGTCCCATACTCCAAAAGGTGCTGCAGGTTTAATTCCTGGTCAGGATTCATACCTAGGTTGCAGATTTGATCCCTATTTGGGGACATATGGGAAGCAGCCAGTCTCTCTCTCTTTCTCTCTCTCCCTCTCTCTCCCTCCCTCTCTCCCTCTCTCTCCACACACATACTTCCTTTCTCTCCAAAATCAATAAACATATCTTTGGCTGAAGGTTAATAAAAAAAAAAACTATTCTCTGAAAAGACTGAATCAATTTACAATTCTCCCAAGAGCCTCACTTCTCACTTGATCTCAAGGAGGGAAGATAACGTGGAGAAAATGCTGTAATGTTCAAAAACTCTCCAGTGCCCTTGAAAAACAAAGGTGATATTAAAGCCAGCAAACACATGATTTTAAAAAATGTTTTTCGTAAGCAATGAAATTAATAAGAATTGAGAGCCTATGACTTCAACATTTGATGGTTAATAAATTTAGCAATGGAAATAGTGTTGTGTCAATTACAGAATTAACCACAGATGAAGATGAATTGAAGGAAGTCTCCTTGCCAGCCAAACCTCAACCTAAATTTTGAGTAATCAGCTACTGTTGTGGATGGGAAAATCAGAACTCCAGAACTGGGCTGGACTGGGAAAATGATGCAGCTCTCATTCTCCAAAATGTGTGTTGGGCTCTCAGAAACAGAGTTTCATCCTGCTTTGGCACCCCAAAGGACCCCTGTCTTGTATAGCTTGCCCTTCAGGAAATAGGACAGTTTCCAACAAACACATTTGGCTGTATCCCCAAAGGTATATTTTTTGTTAAATGGAGTTACATTCTTTCTGAACCTGAAAGAACATGACCCTGAAGGAAATTTAGCCTATCTCTATGATGAAATGTACAAAGAGGAAAAACACCAAAGGCAACAATTCATTATCCTTCTGACCAAGGCAGAGAGAATTCATGAACCCCTAGTAGTCAATTTTGTTGGAAATAGTTCTTTAGAATAGGAAAAAAAGATTGGAGCAAATTTGGAGTACACTCCAAAGCTATGACTAAAAATCATTTATAATACTCCATCAGGATAAGAGAACTTTACTTATTATCACATAAAATCACTCTAGTTAGGTAGCCAATTACTATTTTTTAATTCACTTTTTATTTACAGAAAGTAAAATATATTTTTTGGGGTGCACTGTTCTTTGCATTTTGGCAAACATAAAATTGTGTAGCCACCACCACAATGAAGAGAAAAATCACCCCCCACAATTTCCTCATGCTGCCTCTTGTGGTCAATACCTCCTCATGCCCCATCCTTGGGTCCTGGCAACCACAGATCTATTTTCTTTCCCTATATATAGCTTTGCCTTTGTAGAGTGTCACCACACACCTGGATCCTATGGTCTATGTAGTCTTTTGAATCTGGCCTTTTTCATGCATTTGTGATTCATGCATGTAGTTGGGTATGTCAACACTCATTCCTTCTGAATGCTGTGTAGAATTCCATTGTGTGGGTATGCCACAGTCTGTTTATCCATTGTCCATTTGTGGGACACTGGATGTTTTCAGTTAGAGCAATTATAAATAAAATCAGCATTTACATTCACATACAGGTTTTTGTGTGAAATTAAGATTTCCTTTATCTAGGGATTGTGGGGTCATATGGTAACCTTACTGCTATTTAATCTCTAAAAAATGCAACTGTCCTCAGGATACAAGGAGACTAGAAACAGTTCAGTTGCCCCTGGGATTTTGGAATGCTCCTCCCCATGAATACTGTTCTCACTTATGTGCATGGGCCTGGGAGTGAATGGGCTGTGATCTGGGCTTGTCTGGACATCAATTCTAGCTGTATCCCAAATATGGCACAATGCCTCCATCCAATGAGTCCAGTAAAACACTTTCCTATTTTTATTTTATGCCCTAGGTCAAGCTTAAATGAAACTAAACTGAATTTCATTTCATTTCCTTTTCCAATCAATTTTTGTATCTTAAAAGTTTTATAAAGATTTATAGATAGCCCTGACCAGTGTAGCTCAGTTGGTTGGGTGCCATTCCACAAATGAAAGATTGCCAGTTTGATTGCCACTGAGGCAGGGCACATGCTTGGGTTGCATATAAGAGGCTGATCAATGTTTCTCTCTTCCATGAATGTTTCCCTCTCTTCCTTCCTTCCTTTCCCTCTCTCTAAAAATAAATAAATAAATAAAATATTTTAAAAAATTTTTTTAAAGATTTATAGACAGATACTGAGATTTTTAACTGAAGAAAATAAATTTCCTTCTGATTATTTTTCCATTTGAAACTTTTTGAAAATATATGCAGTCCCCAAACTTGAACTTTAAAAGTAAATTTATGTGATTATATTTTCAGAAAGCTAAAAATATACATAAATATCATAATTTATAATTCTATTATATCTCAACTCAGATATAATTTTTGATGATTTTTCCTCAAAGACAAATATTTTTTAATGTTTCTTCTTTTCTATAGCAACTGAACATAGCTGAGTTAAATCCAGGAGTACTGGACAGAAGCTAGAGGTTTGCAGTTGCAGCATACCTAATGATTTCTTTCTTGTTTCAATTGAATTAAGTTTATGAGACCTCTATTTTTCCCTAGTGTCAGCTTATTTCATTTTTTCATTTTCAACTTGTTTTTCTAAAATAATAAAGGAGAAATGCAATTAAAATATGCAAATTATGTTGCTTACAATACCACCATAGCTAAATGTGGTATAAATAAAGTGTGATGATGCTAGCACATAAAAAAAGAGGTCTGGGGATATTAACATTTAATGTACAAAAACACAAGTAATGAAAGGTTTGGAATGTTTAAATGTTTGGAAACCCTTGGATACATACTTGTGTTGTTCTGCTGACTTACATAAAAAATATCTTATTTTAGTAATTCTGTTATATACAGAAATGAGAAAACTCACTTCATAACTCCCATCAGCATCACATCAAATGATACTGGAGTCTACAAAATGATTTAGACAATCATTTTTCTTATAATTAGTTTATTCACTTAACATGCATTGAAAGTCTGCTATGTGCATAGTGGCATCAAATAAAAGACATCTTTGAACCACTTTCAGTGAACTAGAGAGGATGGAGAAGTAAGGTGAGTCTGATGGAGGCATATCTATCCATACATAATACAGTGTTATGTGGAGAAGTCTCTTCTTAAATGAGATGATATTTGAGCTGATTAAATTCAGCCAGATTTAAGGAGGAGAGAATTCCAAACAGATGCAACAGCTTGGAGGATAGGTGTGGACAGAGCTATATGCAAGGGAATGGAAAAAGATAACACAAGAGCCATGGATTCATTTCCTAGAGCTGCTATAACAAATTACCATAAATTGAATAAAACAACAGAAATTTATTCTCTCACAGTTTGGGAAACTAGAAATCTAAAATTGAAGTATTTGCAAGGCTGGAGACTCTGAAGGAGAGTCTGTTCCATGCTTCTCTCCTAGTTTCTGGTAGTTGTGGGGAACCCTTGCCTTTCCTTGGCTTGTAGACCCATCACTCCAATTTCTTTCTCCATCTTTACCTGATGTTCTCCTCCTTGTATATCCCTGTGTCTCTCCCTTCACATGGACTTCCTCTGAGGACATCAGTCAATGGATTTAGGGTCCACCCTAATCTAGTATGACCTCATTTAACTTGTTTACTTCTACAAAGACACTATTTCCAAGTAAGGTCAAATTCACTGGGATTATGTCTTCCATACCAGACTTATGACTTCAACATATCTTTTAGGGGAGACATACCTCAATTTACAATAAGCAGGGTTTTGCAAACTACTGCCCATCCATTGTCCTTTTGTTGTTACTGTTTGTGAATAAGATTTTATGGGCACACCTATTGGTTTACATATCATCGTTGGCTAGTTTCCCACTACAATGGCAGAGGTGAGTCATCATAGAAACCATGTGGCCCACAAAGCCTAAAACATTCCCCTCTATCCCTTTCCAGAAAAAGTTTGGTGACTCCTGAGCTAGCAAGAAACTGGTAGTAGGCCAATTGTGAATGGCCTTTGGGGTAAAACTGAAGAGTAAAAACATGACCATGAAAATTCCTGGGAATGTAGTGCAGTGTTGATGGGAAGCATGAAACTGCAAAATTAGATGGAGACATCACAAAAGAAAGTGGAGTGGGTGAGTATTTTGCAGACCCCAAAGAGACATATTAGTGGTTAGAGGAGGAAAGAAGTGGGAGAACATGCAGTGGAGGGTGGAGAATAAAATGTGCACTTTTGTGATTTCAACAGTTTCCATTCTGAGTTATGAGAAGATCAAGGAACATGCTAAGATGGAATTGAAGAGAAGTTATAGGAGCTGGAGGCAAAGGCTATGGGCTGGGAAAGCAAAGGGGCGAGATGACCACTTTTCATTGTCCTTAGAAATACCAAGAACAGTGGTGGCAATGTGGGTGGCAAGGAATACCATGAATCCAAGACATGTCATCCCCAAAAGCTCTAGAGAAGAGTATTTTCTTCCCAAGAGATCAATGTCCATAGTTCAACCCCATGCATAAAGAGATTCCGTGAATAATGTGGATTCTGGTGTTCCATACTTATAGCAATTTAATAAGGTATGTGTACAATGTTCAAATGGACGCTGTAATCACTTTTCCATAGTTTTTGAATTATGAAGTTGGATTTCCATCACAAATACTGACAATTTTTTTTTGGCTGCAAAACCAATTAAAATGATGAGTAGCTATCAAAGGAACCAGAAGTGAATTTACTCTTTCTCAAGAACAGTTGGGGATCAGCACTTTTTTGTGTTACTTTTCATATTAGCTGGGAACAAAAACTGGTATCATTTGAAGGTACAATTCAAACAACTTTTTCATGAAAGGGGACTGATCCACTTGGCTTTTTTCAGCTATAAACACTGAGATATTTATAATGTGCCTTGTGCTTCCTTTTCACTTATCTCCCAAGGTCATAACACTCTATTTCCATCTTCTCTTCTTAGCAAGGTTATCCAAAAAGGATCACCAAATCCAAGATTAACTGTTTAAAGTAAAAACTAACAAGTTAGAAGATGGATGACAAGTTTTTGAGTTTAGTCCACCATGGATGCAAAAGTGAATGGCAGCCCAAAGCCCTAAATCCCCTCATCTGGCCGTCATTTACATTATCTTAGGTCTTTATACTCCTATTCAGTGCTGAGGGTGCTAGAATAGGCAAGATGCTCAGTCCTGTGGTTTTTTCCTTTACTTTCTATCATAAGAAAGAGCTGTAGACACCACACAATACAAAGAGAATGAGTCTGAGTCAGAAGATCTAATACTACTAAGCCACTTTTAGCTGAAAACCTTGAGCAAATACATAACCTCATTGAGCCTCAGTTTTCTTATCCTCATTGACCCTCAGTTTTCTTACCTATAAAGTGGGGGTTACAATACTCAGTTCTCAGAACTGCTGTAGGCTCAACTAAAATGACTTTGTGTTGAATTTTACACATATATAAAACATATGTGTATGTATAATAGCAACAGACCCCTGTACTATATGTGTATTATTCATATTTCTATGCCTTCAACAGGAGAAAAATATATATTTAAGTCAAAGTCCCCAATAAGTGATACTTGGACAAAACTGCTCCTTCCATGAGGTGACTCAGCTATCAGTGAACTCATCTTTGCTATTTTTAGGGCTAGAAAAGGAGAGGCAGGTGATATTGAAGTTGTGTAATCATTCTCACAAGGAGCCTATAACTAGCATCTCCCTCTCTCCCAGGACATCTGGAATCAGAGGTAGTGGTTGACCTCAGCAGCCACCCAAAGGTGAACAGAATACTCACAGAGGAAGCAAAGGTAGAGACATCTTGAGCGTCTATCTCTATACCCAGTCAAAAGAGAGGGAAATACAAATTGACTTGTCCCTTGTCACCTTGACAACACAAATTTAGACCCTAGCTGTTACATTATCTTCTGATTCTCTTTTCAGAACAGTGTCTAGCTCACTTTGTGCTGATTTACAGTTTCTACTGCAGGGCCTTGACAGCATGCTCAGCTTTTGTGAAACTGCAAGAATCAGCCTTGAATTGACTTTTCAGATGGCTGCTCCTAACCTTTCAGTCTGCCACCTGGGCAAGTTCCATAACAGGGTCTATTGTAAGCCCATCTGTTGGCTTGGCCCACTTCTGGTCCTGGGTCCCAGGAGTACATTCCTGTTGTCACCCAGTGCAAGCATTCTCCTTACCCTCTTTTAACATATCAAGACTAAATCCAACTGCTTTTCTTAAACCCACATGTTTTCTTTTCCTTCAACCTTATTTACCCCATTGCTCCTGTGCCACTCTCTCCTGAAGTGAAGACCGATAAAGTGATAAAGTTCAGCATAGCCACATGCTATTTTCAAACAACTCATTCAAGGTCTACTTTGTCATCGTGAGGGTGAGAGGTGGGGGGTAGACACAGAGACACTCCAGCAGTGAAGGCCACCGGGAAAGAGAGGAAAAATCCAGCGGGGCTAACACAGGGCTGGAGAGCTGACCAGTTAGTAAAATGGGTCATGAGCATGGATTGGCTTCAAGCAGCATCTATGCTCAAAGTGCTCAAGTTTGGGCTATAAGGGCAAGCATTAATCGAGCACAGAATTACAGCACACATGTGGCTACCTATGTGCACCTCATTTTACTAAATCCAAATTATTATCTTATTATATGTTAACTTTTGTTTGTCTATATTTTTACTAGGATAGAAAATATCATTTCTGTTCAGCAAAGGGTCAGGGTATAATAATAAGATACATTGAAATATAAACATATTTTAAAAGATGTTTTAACTCACATTGCTGTTAAAGCAGCTTAGCATTTAGTTTGTCTCTAATTAGGTGTACTTTTAAGGTTTTGACTTATTTTAAGCAACAGGAGGCAAAACGAAGTCATACCTTAATAATCATCAAAATTTATTTCACAGCAGGAAAGCTTTTACTCTGAACTTTTAGTCTTCTTTCTTGTAGAATTGATCCTCTCAATAGCCCTTGCCTTCCAGAAGCACAAAGAATCCAGTAATATTCTGTATGAGATTCACACATTCATCTTGCTTTTGTTGTTGTTGTTGTTTGCTTTGGTTCAATAGGCCTCTCCTTTAGAACCAAAGGAATCCATTGTGACAACTTGATTCTCAGAACTGACCTCCATAGAAAGAACTTGAGTCTGAGACATGCTAAGAAGTTCCTGACACCCCCAAAATACCACCCTCCAATCTTTACTTTTAGAGGTGGAGTTCTTTGCCCTTTTCCAATGTCCATTCTCTCTACTAAAGCAGATAATATTGGGAAGGACAATGTACTGAATTTATTCATGCTAAGATATGGATGGCTTATCAAATTTGATGTCTTCCTGTCAAAGAGTTTAGGTGGAAGGGGGAGGAAGGAAAGTGGAGGAAGATTCTATCAGGGAGATTATGGATGTGCAGAGTGGAAGTGAAGAGCCAGAGGGAAACCTGACCCTGTGCACTTCTTTCACAAATAAAATATTGTGCACACCCCAGATCACTTGGAGATTCTGTCAAAATGGAGATTCAGGTTCAGTCAAGACTGGGTGGGGCCTGATATTCCATATTTCTAACAAGTTCTCAGTGATGTCAGTGTTACTGGTCCACTAGCCACTTTAAGCAGCAAGGGGGCCAGAATATGAGTGCTAACAAGGTGTTAGCTCGGTGGTTCTTCAGAGTCACCTGAAAGTTTCTTTTTTTAACTACTTATGCCTAGACCTCACTCCTGATCAATTAAATCTAGGGGGTCCCTTAAGTATTTATATTTCTGAAAGCTCCCCAGGTAATTCTATTGAGAAGCCTGAGGTGAGAACCACTGTTAGTTGATAACTGCATTGAAACCTCAAGTGTCATTCCATAGCTGAGGGCTAAGGGCAAGAGACCTCAGCTAAAGGCATCTTCCTCTCCATTAGTGACTTGTTATTGCACAATGCCCAACAAATGGTTGGTGCTCAGTGATGAAAAAATAAATGATTGGCTGAATGCATGAATGAATGAAAACATATGAAGGCCAACTGTAATGTAAAGGATTGAAGCCATAATGTTGCAATGACAAGTAACAAGACTGAAATTTGAGGATAAAAGTCTTTTCCATTATTCTTTCAGATCCCTTGTACAGGTATCAGTCTACTCTGAAGACTGACTGCTGATACCTGGATATGTCAAAGTCATAAATATTACCATTGTTTTACTCCAGTGTTTCCCAGACATCCACCAGTCACAGCATACCTTCAAAATTTTCTATATTCGTGCACTTACCTGGTGTGTTTCCTTATATTGATTGACGTTTTTAACATAAATGAATGTGTTTTAAAGGGAAACTATAAATCACTACTTTAAATAGAAAAACAATCAATATCTCTTGACATAAATACAAGTGTCAACATAAATGCAATGGAAACAACCCAAGCTGGATGTCACTGCCTGCCAATGCTTGCCTGTCAGTTAGTAAGATGGATTAGGAAGGAACAGGGAGAATTAAAGACCAGGAGCACTAATGGAGACTTGTCATTGGCATAAGAAGAAGGATTGGAGGAGTGTTTGAGAAAAGTTATAGTCTGCCCTGGCTGGTTATTCCTGGTTCGATTACCATCAGGCACATGCCTGGGTTATGGATTCGGTCCCTGGTCAGGAGGCATATGAGAAGCAACTGATTAATGTTTCTCTCCCTCTTTTTCTCCCTCCCTTCCCCTCTCTCTAAAAACATATAAATAAAATCTTTTTTAAAAAAAGGAGTCACAGTGTGGCCCTGCAATGACATGTAGCTAAAGGCACCATGTGTGAGCCTCATGGAACACAACTCACAGCCAATGATTTTTCAGACTGGACTCAGAAACCCAGGGCCACAAGTTCTGCTGAAGAGGATCTGGGAAAAAGGAAGTATTTCCAATGTTTTGGTTTCTGAGGAATCCATGCATCAATTTTATTTGTCTTATATACAGCATGATGTTTGTTTTTGTTTTTTTCGGAAAAAAAAAGTCCTACTTCTAAGAGGAACAACATAATCAACAGAGAAAAAAGGCATAGGCTGTTCCTTGCTGTGGAAAACGGGAATTTGCTTTCTTGGAGGCATATTTATTGGTTTAGGCCTCAAAAGCATTATATCTACATCAGAGGAGAGACTTCACTTGGTAAAATAATGCTGTTAAAAAAATGGGTGGAACATGTGAAGTAACAGATGTACTTTCTGGCTCCTTAATGAGAGGTGTCCCAGTTTGGGGGCTAAATCACAAGCTCAATTTACATACTTGGACTTGAACAGAATGAACTGTTGATATTTTAAAGAGTAAATCCATTGAATCATTACTTTTTATTTGTATTAGTTTTTCTCTTTTAAACAACCAAACAGTAGAATGAGATGGTTATGATTCTAATGCAGAGAAGCAAAATTGACAGTTAGGGGACAGGCCTCTGGAACCAGGCTGCCTGGTCTAAATCCTTGCTCTGAGTCTTCTCATATTTGTGACCTTGGGAAAAAATATTCATCCTCTCTGTACCTCAGTCTCCCTGCTCATAGAATGAGAGTGATAGTAAGAGTCCTACCACATAAGGACATCATAAGGAGAAACTAATGCATACAAAGCACCTCAGAGTCCCTTGTGCAAAATAAACACGTGACATATTAGGTTGGCCAAAAGATTCATTTGTTTGGTTTTAAGTAAAAATAAAAGACACATTTTTCACTTTCACCAATAACTTTACTGAACAGCATATTTACCATTTTGTTCCACTACCTTCTGCCACCTTTCAGGCAACTTCATAATTTCATCTTCCCAAAGCTTTTAAATTTTTTGAGCAAAGAACTGTTCCAGGTGCCTTTTGCAGTCTTCCAGGTAATTGAAATTTTATCCATTAAGAGAATTTTGTAAAAACCAAAATCAATGGAAATTTGAAGGTACAATTTTTGGTGAATATGACGGATGAATTAGAACTTCCCAGCCAAGTCATAACAATTTTTGCCTGGGCATCAAAGAAACATATGGTCTTGTGTTATCCTGATGGAAGATTTTGCTTTTTCTGTTGACTAGTTCTGGATGCTTTTTGTGAGTGCCACTTTCAGCTGGTCTAACTGGGAGCAGTACTTGTTGGAATTACCTGTTTGGTTTTCCAGAAGGAGCTCATAATAGAAGACTCCTTTCCAATCCCACCATATCTACATCACCTTCTTTCAATGAAGAGTGGCCTTTGGTGTGGTTGGTGGTGGTTCATTTTGCTTGCTCCACAATCTATTCTGTTCCATATTATTGTAAAGTATCCACTTTTTATTTGTTTCATTTTTTAGTTTTTTAATATATTTTATTGATTATGCTATTATAGTTGTCCCATTTTCCCCCCTTTATTACCCTCCACCCTGCACACCTCCTTCCACCCCTTTTCCACCCATTTAGTTCATGGGTTGTACATATAAGTTCTTTGGCTTCTACGTTTCCTATACTCTTAACCTCCCCCTGTCTATTTTCTACCTACCATTTATGCTTCTTTTTCCCTGTAACTTTCTCCCTCTCTCTCCCTGTCCCACTCCCCAGCTGATACCCCTCCATGTGATCTCCATTTCTATGCTTCTGTTCCTGTTCTGGTTGTTTGCTTAGTTTCTTTTTGTTTGTTTTTTTTAGGTTCGGTTGTTAATAGCTGTGAGTTTGTTGTCATTTTACTGTTCATAGTTTTTATCTTCTTTTTCTTAGATAAGTCCCTTTAACATTTCATACAATAAGGGCTTGGTGATGATGAACTCCTTTAACTTGACCTTATCCGGGAAGCACTTTATCTGCCCCTCCATTCTAAATGATAGCTTTGCTGGATAAAGTAATCTTGGATGTAGGTCCTTGCCTTTCATGACTTGGAATACTTCTTTCCTGCCTGTTCTCACCTGCACAGTTTCTTTTGAGAAATCAGCTGATAGCCTTATGGGAACTCCTTTGTGGGTAACTGTCTCCTTTTCTCTTGGAACTTTTAAGATTATCTCCTTATATTTAATCTTGGGTAATGTAATTATGGTGTGCCTTAGTGTGTGCTACCTTGGGTCCAACTTCTTTGGGACTCTCTGAGCTTCCTGGACTTCCTGAATGTCTATTTCCTTTGTCAGAGTGGGGAAGTTCTCCTTCATTATGTTTTCAAATAAGTTTTCAATTTCTTGCTCTTCCTGTCCTCCTTCTGGTACCCCTATGGATGTTGGAATGTTTAAAGTTGTTCCAGAGGTTCATAAGCCTCTCCTCACTTTTTTGATTTCTCATTTCTTAATTTTGTTCTGGTTGAATGTGTACTTATTTCTTCTGGTCCAAACTGTTGATTTGCGTCCCAGTTTCCTTCCCTTCACTGTTGGTGCCCTGTACATTTCCCTTTATTTCACTTTTCACAACCTTCATTTTTTCCTCTATTTTGTGATCATATTCAACCAATTCTGTGAGCTTCCTGATTACCAGTGTTTTTAACTGTGCATCTGATTGGTTGGCTATCTCTTCATCACTTAGTTGTATTTTTTTCTGGAGCTTTGATCTGTTCTTTCATTTGGGCCATTTTATTTTTGTCTTGTCACACCTGTTACATAGTAAGGGGTGGAGCCTTAGGTTTCACCAGGGTGGGACAACCCATGTGACTGGATTGTGGCACTGTATGTGTATGTGGAGGAGGGGTCCAAGAAGAAACAAAGCTGTTTGCTCTACTCTCTGCTGGCTTTCAGTCCCTTCCTCCATTAACCACAAGCAAATTGGGCCCTTCTGATGCTGATTCCCAGGTGGACTGTTTTGTGTGCACCCACCCTGTGAGTCTCTCCAATGAACTCTCCTATGAGGCTGGGAGTTTCTCCTGCCACCTCAATCCCCATGGGATTTTTAGTCAGAGGTTTTGAGGCTTTATTTCCCCATTCTGGAATCTTGAGTTGTGTGGTTTGTCTGTCTCTCAAGTTGTTCCTCCTGGTTTATCTGCATGTAAATGTGGGACCGACCACCTGCTCCACCAGCTGCTGCCTGCCAGGGTCCACCAACCACTGCCTTTCCAAAAGTCCTCTCTGCCCCTCCTACCAGTCTAGATAAATGTTTCTTCTCTAACTCCTTGGTTGTCAGACTTCCATAGAGTTCAATTTTCTGTCTGTTCTGGTTGTTTTTTTGTTTTTAAATTTGGTGTTGTCCTTCTTTTGGTTGTGTGAGGAGGCATAGTGTGTGTACCTATGCCTCCATCTCAGCCAGGAAAAGTATCTACTTTTAATTGCTCACCACAATTTGTTTTAAAAATGGAATGTTTTCATTATGTTTAATTAGAGAATCACATGCAGAAATATGGTCAAGAAGGTTTTTGTGACTTAACTTATGTGGAACCCAAACATCAAAACAATTAACATAACCAAGTTGGTGCAAATGATTTTCAGTGCTTGATTGAAATATTTGGGGTATGTCAGCTATCTCCTGCTTGGTATAACATTGATTATTCTCAGTTAATGTCTTAATTTGATTGCTATCAACTTCAGCTGGAGACCATGAGGCATCGTCCAGTGAGAAATCTCCAGCACAAAACTTCACACACCACTTTTGATACATTTGATCAGCCACAGTACCTTCTTTCACTGCACAAGTCTTTTTTGCATTTCAGTTGTATTTTTACATTTTTTGAGATAATAAAGGATAATTATATGCTGAAATGTTGTGTATTTTCTTCCATCTTCAATATTAAAATGGCTACCCAAAAATTCACCAATTTTGATGTTTTTTTAAATGCACACTGATATGACAGCTGTCACAATACAATCTAACAAAATTGTTTTTGTTAGATTGAAAAAATGAAGTTGAAGACAACTAAGCACTACTAGAGCCATCCTACAGAAAAAAACAAATGAAGGTTTTCGCCAACCCAATATGTTACCTGTTATTATTATAACAAGAAAATACACAAAACAAAAGGTTACACAGTGAAAACTATATTTTCCTTCACCCCAAAATCTGCCTCCTTCCCCAAAGGCAAAGTACCATAAAAAGGCTCTTAAATATCTTTCCAGAAATACTCTATGAATTTACCATCAAGTATATTGCTATCTTCCATGGAAATGGGAGCTCACTATGCACTTTATTCTGTGTATTGTTTTTTGTTTGTTTGTTTTTTGGGGGGTTTTTTTACTTAACAAGACTTCTTGAGAAGGAATTCATTGCAAGCCTCATACCTCACCCCTTGCCAGGACTGCAGTTTTGCATTGTATGAGTGCCACATCATTTATTTGTCTCTCCCCACGTTGGACACTTAAGCAATTTGAGTCTCACACTTGTAATCATTGCTGTCATGAATACATTTAAAAGCAAATCTTTCATGCAATGGGCAAGTATGTATCTTTAGGATAAATTCTTAGAATTGGGATCCCTGGGTTAAAGATTTTATGTATCTTTTATTTTGATAGATATTGCCAAATTTCTCTTCAAAGAGATTGTACCAATTTGCACACTAACTACCCATGTACACAACTACCTCTTTCCCTCCTCAGAATAGTATTTTAATAGATAGGAAAACTGATGAGAGTAATTATATTGAAGCACAATTATCAAAAATATACGTTTGTGAGATGATAATGTTTTCTTCATTAATAATATATTAAATTACAAAATCAAGTAGGAGGTAAGAGTGAGTACAAAAGGCATTTCAGCTTGTCTGCCACAACTATAATGTGATATAGAAGTACAAGTTGGCAACATGCTCACACTACTGTTAATAATATCATAGCTTGTTGTCTACATCCAGAATTGAAAGAAATGCTAAATTTCAGTTGGCAGCTCATGAAAATAGAGGTGTAAATTTTTCTAAACAAATTTTGGACTCTGTCTTAGAGCCAGGTCTTCAAGATTAATTACAGTGAGTGGCAGCTTCTTCTCAATGCATCTGGTCAGCTCCAGGAATTGACACTTTTAGGGCAGCTATTAAAATTCATGTGTTGGAATTCACCTCAGTCTAGCCTGATACAGCTTTCACTGGCCTTCTAAAATAGGAAGCAAAGAAGCCATGGGCAGGCAGAGGCAGCTCTAAAGAGGCCATCCAGATATGCTGCCTTGACTGTGTCAGAGATAGTAACAGCCCTTCCTCTTCTTCCAATACATCTGCTTTCCTACCCTGCAGGGTTTTAGAGAATATTAAATAAAATGAGACAATTTAAACACTTTTGAAAAACCTAAAGACACTCTTAATTTAGTGCTGTGTTAACCATTAGCAATTATTATTATTATCTCCTCTTATGTTTAGTGCTTACAACCTCTCTCAGATATGCTGACAAGGGTGTCCTTAAGAGCCAAAGAACAGAGCTGCTCCTGTTTGGAAAATATACAAAGCCCAGTAGGCCAGGACATGGCTTGGGGTGGGGTAACACTTGCCAGCCTGGCTATTATGTTGCATCATTCCTCTCACCTAGAGAGTACTCCAACAGCTAGAGAAGTTGCTGGAATTTCAGGAGTAAGAAGGAAGTGATGGTAGAATGGGTCAAATCCATGATCAGGCAGCACTCTGTCACTGGAAAAATTGGTAAATCTTAAAAGCATAGAAGAAAGATTGCAAATAATTTTCTGACTATGCATCCTTTTAAAAAAAATTTTGAATGCAGGAGAAATGCTAAATTTCATTAAGTTTTACAGTCAGACTTAATATAGACATAAATCCCCTTAATGTTGGTTTTAGTCAAAAGTAAGTTGAACATTATCATTAAACTGGTACATGTGGGAGAATTATTTGAGGAAAATAAAAATAGGCACAGTTGGGAACATTCAGCCATGACCATATTAGATGCAAGTAGGTGCCATAGCAAAATTCTTTGGACTTTAATAGACTGGACTCTTGCCACTGTTTCCATACAGATGAGCTTGTTCTGGGGCAATATAGTTGCAGTTTGAGAGTCGATCTGGAGAAGCTCATTTCTCCTTCATTAGTCCATGAGCACAGTGCAATTTCAGCTAATATTGTTACACAGTTCCTAGCTGGGTTATTTGGTTAAATGCCTTCAGGGAAAGTAACAAGTCAGAATAAAGGGACAAAAACAATCCACTCTCTTGTTCTGAGTTCCTTTAGCTGTGGAATTACATTGTCAAGTATTCATATGCCATGTTGTACCCATGATCATAAACTCCTATTGTTGGACAAATCATGTAAGTCTGGTACGACCTGATATTTCACAAGGGACACCTTGTATCCCTGGTACAATTTCTCTGAGGTCTGAGCTTATATATGTCAATAATAGGAAGACCTATTTCTTGCCATGGCTCACAGGCATGCTAGTACTTATATAATGCATTTTGTGAAATTCTTTAAAAGTGTCACCTTTTGGTGGATAAGTTGCAAAACAGCACCCTTCCTTCTGAGCAAACAAATTAGAAAATGTACCCTATTCTGAGCAGACAAATGAGCAAAGGATAGTCTTCTGGGCTGACCTACTATTATTAAAAGCCCCACCCCAAGTACACCTAAACTAATAAAATATTGTATGTCAAATGTATAATAATTGAAAAAATAATTTTATTGAAGGTTTCCTTTGCACTAAAAAGTATAAAAACTCTTTAGTTTAATGTAGCCCTATTTGCTTATTTTTTTTCTTTTGTCTCCCTCACCCAAGGAGATATATCAGAAAAATATATTACTACAAGAAATTCTGATATTTTACTGCCTATGTTTTCTTCCAGGATTGTTATGGTTTTGAGTCAACATTTAAGTCTTTAATCCATTTGAAGTTTATTTTTGTATATGATGTAAGAAAATGGTCTAGTTTCTTTTTTTGTGCACATTTCTGTCTAATTTTCACTTATATGTGGAATCTAGTGAACAAAATAAACTGACAAAGTGGAGACAGACTCATGCATACAGAGAACAGACTGACAGCAGTCAGCAGAGAGCAAGTTAAGGTCGGGTGAGAAGGGAAAAGAGATAAAGCAAAGAAAAAAAGAAAAACTCATGGACACAGACAACAGTATGGTGGTTGCTAGAACGAAGGATGAAATGGTGGTGGGGGAGGCAGAGGGAGGTAAAGGGAAGATAAATGGTGACAGAGGGGGCCTTGACTTGGGTGGTGAACAGACAATACAATATATAGATAATGTATTATAGAATTATATACCTGAAACCTATGTAATTTTATTAACCACTGTCACCCCAATATATTCGGTAAAAAATAAATCAAAATATAAAAATAATAATAATATTTTAACTTTAAATAAAATAAAGTAAATAAAATAAAGCCCCCACTCAGGGGGCTGGTGGACCCAGTGCCACCGCAGGTGCCCTCTCAGGCAGGCACCTTTCTGCAGAGCACAACCTGCAGGACTGTACATGGCAGCCCTCACTGAAGATACCACTTTCCTATTTTGTTGTCAGACCACCAAGTTGCTCCTCTGGGCTCTGAATATATCTGTTCAATCATAGGTGTGGATGCCCACATTAAATGTAGTAATATATTGCAAGAGCCTGGTATTAACAAAATGTTGATGCGGCACCACATTTAAAAGTGAAAGTTAGGTGAGGCCTTGTGCAGCAGACACCATGTGTACCCATACCACCTGGAAGATTACCTCTGCATGCCAAGGGCAGTTCACTGCAAACAGGTGTTGCTCTGCCAAGGGTGATGCTCTAACCATGGGAACAGACAGGACACTGCAGATGGAAAGACAGAAGAGTTAGAAGGTTGATGCCTTTAGTAGCAGCCTTCAACCAGTACTGGGCAGGGGTCGGAGAACAATGGTGGGGCTCTCTACTGCCTCATTGAGTACTCTAGCAGGTGAGCCCTAGTTTCTGACTGCAGGAGTGCCTGGTTACCCATTGATGACTGGTGTGAGCCCAGGAAAGGTAAACTTCAAACTCACAGCAATGTAGTGAGGATACTTCATAGTAGATTCCTTTTCAGCAGCTAGTGCCACCTAGAGAGAAGGGGATGTGGGACAGGCATGTCTCAGAGAAAAGGGGGCTGGCTCTTCAGGAAGGCAAAGACTTGGAGAGATGCTGTAGTGTAGGTCTCAGGTTATCAGAGGGCATCCTGGGAGCCCATGAAGCCTAGGATGTCATTCAAGGACTCACAAACTCTTTCTATAAAAGACAGTAAATATTTTAAGATTTGTGGGCTCTGTCACAACTACTTGTCTGCTGTTATTTACAAAAACAGGTGGTGGGTCAGATTTGGCCTGCAGGCATTTTTATGACCCTAGCCATAGGCAATCAAAGAAATGAAGGACACAAAAGAAGAGGTGAGAGAACACCCATGCTTGTTAGACAAAGTACATGCCAGTTTATATCCATTCTCTCATTTTTATCCTTTCAGCAAGCAAGTAGTTATATTTTTATCATCTGCATTTTAAAGAAGAGGAAACTACATTTTCTAGAACATAAAAATATTGCCAAAGCCGAATGGTCTAGGTTCAAAACCAGATCTGTCTGGCTTTAATGCCTTGTTTCCTTTCTCTACTCTAAGGTGATGCCTGCTGACACATTTGTCTTATGCAACCAATCAAGGAAAGTCTACTGGAACTAGAGACATTAAATTCCAGATTTGGGAGTAAGGGTGACAGTGTCAGATCTGGGTCTCCAGGATCTCAGAAGCTTCTCTGACAATGTTAAAACAATGGAAGCAATGGGCTTGGTGAGCACTGGGTCTACCACCAGCTTTCATAGTGAGACCAGATCTACCATCTAACATGAGCCATGTGTGGACCTGTGCCTTTGGTGGCTGCACAAGTGCAGCACTTCAGGTATAACAAGTTTAAATAAGTCCTTCGTCCCTTCTTAAGTTAGTGTACAGGCAGGCCATCTGATGGAAAAGTGCATGGTCCAAACTATGGCCAAACTCTTTTTTTTATTTTATTGATTATACTATTACAGTTCTCCTATTCCCCCCCTTCATTCCCCTCCACCCTGCACACCCCCTCCCACCTACATCCCTCCCCTTTAATTCATGTCCATGTGTCATAAGTTCTTTAGCTTCTACATTTCCCATACTATTCTTGCCCTCCCCCTGTCTATTTTCTACCTACCATCTATGCTATTTATTCTCTGTACCTTTTCCCCCTCTCTGCTCCTCCCACTCCCCTGTTGCTAATCCTCCATGTGATTTCCATTTCTGTGGTTCTGTTCCTGTTCTAGTTGTTTGCTTAGTTTGCTTTTGTTTTTGTCTTTGTTTTATGTGTAGTTGTTAATAATTGTGAGTTTGCTGTCATTTTACTATACATGTTTTTTATCTTCTTTTTCTTAGATAAGTCCCTTTAACATTTCATAAAATAAGAGCTTGGTGATGATGTACTCCTTTAACTTGACTTTATCTGGGAAGCACTTTATCTGCCCTTCCATTCTAAATGAAAGCTTTGCTGGATAGAGCAATCTGGGATGTAGGTCCTTGCCTTTCACGACTTGGAATACTTCTTTCCAGCCCCTTCTTGCCTGTAAGGTCTCTTTTGAGAAATCAGCTGATAATCTGATGGGAGCTCCTTTGTAGGTGACTGTCCCCTTATCTCTTGCTGCTTCTAAAATCCTCTCCTTCATTTTAATCTTGGGTAATGTAATTATGATGTGCTTTGGTGTGTTCCTCCTTGGGTCCAACTTCTTTGGGACTCTCTGAGCTTCCTAGACTTCCTAGAAGTCTATTTCCTTTGTCAGATTGGGAAAGTTCTCCTTTATTATTTGTTCAAGTAAGTTTTCCACTTGTTGCTCTTCCTCTTTCCCTTCTGTCACCCCCATAATTCGGATGTTG
Source organism: Phyllostomus discolor (assembly GCF_004126475.2). Lineage (NCBI taxonomy): Eukaryota > Metazoa > Chordata > Mammalia > Chiroptera > Phyllostomidae > Phyllostomus > Phyllostomus discolor. Next base: position 68,175,243 of record NC_040911.2, on the reverse strand, counting down.
GAATGTTTAAAGATGTCCTGGAGGTTCCTAAGACTCTCCTCATTTTTTGAATTCTTGTTTTTTTCCTCCTTCTGGTCCACACCATTGATTTGAGTCCCAGTTTTCTCCCCATCACTATTGGTTCCCTGTGCGTTTTCCTTCATTTCACTTAGCATAGCCTTCATTTTTTCATCTTATTAGTGACCAAAATCAGCCAATTCTGTGAGCATCCTGATCACCAGTGCTTTGAACTGTGCATCTGATAGGTTAGCTATCTCTTCATCACTTAAAAGTATTTGCTCTGGAGCTTTAATCTGTTCTTCCATTTGGGTCTCTTTTTTTTTTTTCCTTCAGTCATGTTGAGCCTATTCCGTATGAGAGATGGAGCCTTAGGTGTTCACCAGGGTGGGTCAGCCCAGGCACTGGGTTGTGATGCTGTCTGTGGGGGAGGGGTCTGAGAGGGAACTGTGGTGTTTGCTCCTCTCTCTTTCTCAGATTTCAGTCCCTTCCATCACTTCCCACAAGGAAATTGGGCCCTTCTGGTGCTGATTCCCAGGTGGGTGAGCTTGTGTATGTTCTAGGATCCTGTGGGTCTCTCCAACAAACTCTCCTGTGAGACTGGGAGTCTCTCTCACTGCCTCAACTCCCACAGGTGTTTTCAATTAGTATTTTGAGACTTCCTGTCCAGCACGAGGACCCTGGGCTGCGTGGTCTGTCTCGATTCCCAGCTTTTCCTGGTTTGTCTGCGTGGGACTGTGGGATCGCTTGGTCAGCCAGTCGCCCTCCATGCCTCACTAGGTCTGCATGCTACCACCTGCACACCTGGGTCTGTCAGCCACTGCCTTGTGTGCCTGGATCCCCAAGCCACTGCTTTGCTTTTGCTTTTTTTTTTTTCTGTGCTGTGACCCCTCTCCATCCAGCACCCGACTCTGCCTGGCCACCCATCTCCATCCCTCCTACCAGACTGGATGAATGTGTCTAACTCCTTGGTTGTTGGACTTCTATACAGTTCAATTTTCTGTCAGTTCTGGTTGTTTTTTGTTTGTTTGTTTGTTTCTAAATTTTTGTTGTCCTTAATTTGGTTGTGCGAGGAGGCACAGTATGTCTACCTATGCCTCCATGTTGGCCAGAAGTCTGGTCAAACTCTTAATTAAACTTTCTTGCTAAGAGCTACTGTAGCCTTTTTTTTGTGGCTATGCATTCAAATATTCAGAAATTAAATTCAGAATTAACTTCCAGGGAAGCCCTTAGGTCAATTTGGATTCAGCCCAATCTTCTCATTTTCTGCATGATGGTACAATGATAATTCAATTCTTAATGATGACTGAATCATTCTGATCTTGAATCATCAATAATTAAATCATGTTCACTAAACATCTAGTATTATCTAAAGCAATAAAATATATTAATGTGTTTTAGGAAAAAGTTATAGAAGAGTTCAAACCAAAATAAGCTTCTGGCTTACCGTAGGATCACCAAAGTATTAAATTTACAGAGACACCACTTCCCTTCAAATGTCAGTGCTAATGGCTATCTTAGAAAATTTCAGGATAATTCAAGATCAGTTTGATTTGTTCCTGTACACAAATAATTTCATGGAAGATAACACTGTAATTCAAATCAATAAATGATTTTGTTTGGGCTATAAAACTATAAAAAGAGCCTTTGCAAAATATTGCTTACTGTTCTTTCTTGCTAAAAAACATTTGATTTTTAGCCATAAAACAAACAGCCAAATAATAACAACTGTTTGCCTTCTTTATTACTCAGTGTATACTGTTATGCAAGGAATTCAGCATTAGTCATCAAATTAATCCTAAAGACAACAAAATACTTAGATTTCCTACGTCATCACCCATTTCAACATTCAGAGGTGAAGTTGACCCCAGACAATACATGGTCTTTGTTCTTGCTATAAAAGTAATCTCAGAGTTCCTTGGATTCTTGGCTACCAGTTTGCTGTCAGAGCTCCCTAATTCTTCCCACAAGCCCCCACCCACCTCAAGGCAAGCTATTTTCTACAGAATCAGGAATAAACACCAAAAGGCCTCAGCCCAGAACACAGGTGATAATTATGAACCAGAAAGGTGTGCCTGGGTGGAAAGTATGTGAAACTGGTCAAGTGCTCAGGAAGCAAAGATAAAATTGCAGAAAATTCAGATTTGATTTTTCTCTAATTGAATTTAATTTCTATATGCCAGCCTAATTGCACTGATATGGAAATTTGACCTTGGCCAACTCAGGTTTTCCTCCCACCTTCCTATCTCCAGAACTGCCCTCAAGCTTCAAAGGATGAACATAGTATTAAGGAGAGGGATCAGGGTCCTGGTGCTAACATCTCATCCTCTGTCTACCCTGGACTCTCCTGTTGTATGCATCCTCATGCCTACTGGCATGTCAGTTCATGCACATCCTGCCTGAATCCTGGATCCACATTGTCCTGACCCCAAAACTTTCCAGGCCAGACAGTTCTCACTGTCATGTTCTCACTAGTCAGCCTCCCAAAGAATATTGCATTGTTCCATACAGAGGATCATAGAAATGCAAAGTGGGGTTCCCCACAGCTCCTCAGCTAAGACACCTTACAGAGCCACTTTGCAGCCTCATGCCCCTGTCCAAGGATGAGTCCCAGACTTCTCTGAAGTTGGAGAACTTCAACATAATCCCATCCCAACATAACACCTTCCCACTCCAAGAACACAGCTCAGAAGAGAGCAGTAGCACTCAGGTCCTCTCTGAGGACCCCACAATGGCTACTCATGCTGAATTTTCTGTCCAAATCACACAAACCAGGAAATTTTAATCTCTGTGGAGAAACAAATGAGGCTTAGCAATAGTCTTCCAAATCAACTACTTAAGTTTAAATCTCAGCTTTGAAACCCAAAACAAAATGTTTTTTATGTTTCCTTTTAAAATTTTTTTGAAATATTTTATTTTTATGCTTTTACAGTTGCCCCACTTTTCCACCCTTCAAATCCTCTGAGCCCCCCAGGTAATAAAGTCTGTGCTTCATCATGTCTCCGTGAGTGAGTGATCTTCCGCAACAATGGAATTGGTCAATTTGCTCTTAAAAACATTGTGCCACTATTCCATTAGGTATTCATACTACAGTGAGACACAAACTAAAGTGTTTTACCTCATAAAGCAGCGGAATTCCTGAAAATGTCTCCAGACCCATGGAATCAAGAAACGCCCAATCTGGAATAGGCATCTAACCCAGTGCTTCCTAGCCCAGTGTATACTGTGGGCCAAGAAACCACCTGGGCTTTTTACTACAGATTTCAAAATCAAAGCAGAGAAGAATGGGATAAGGAAAGAAGAACTTCACAGAGCTTAGCAGTCCTGGCCAAACAGAGAAGCAGTGGGGAAGGAATGGATTGGTCACCAAATGGTGGTGGATCATCTCTCACCACAGACCAAAATAACAGTCCAGCCAACTAAAGATCTAAATGGAAAAAATTAAAACATGTAATCACTTAAAAAGAATTTAAGTAAATATGTGATTTCTGTGGGGAAAAAATGAAGGTGTTGGATTGCATAGAATTTAAATTTCTAACTGAATACTGTAGGGCTTAAGAATACCCACAGTTTGCAATTACATATTTATCTGTTCAATCTTGATCAACGTCTGCCCCCTAGCTGGGCTATAAGTTACCCAAGAACAGAGATATCACCATTTAATTACAATGCTCGGAAAAGTACCTGCATATATTAGACTCTTAATGATGTGCTTTTGAAAAGTATTTCTGCTGTAACCTTGTAAGAGCTCATGTAGCCCCTTTCAACACAACAGTAAATTGAGTAAGTAACTGATTCTGATAATGCAGTCGTTATTAGGGGCATAAGCAGGAGTTTAACACCCATAAGTATAAAGAAGATAAGCCTTAAATCAGTCTAATGCAGAGAATTGGAAATGAGCCTTCTGCCTGAAGCAAGAAAAGTCTAGAGGCCATCTCACTTGTTAGATGAGAACTAAAACATTTTGGCCATCAGTTCAAAGAAGCTTAACTTAAGCCCTGGATTCCAAGTGAATCCCATTTATCCACAAGGGTTAACAACTTAAAATGGAGACCCTCCTGGAGAAAGTAGTACTCAAATTTGCTTACTCTGAGGACCTGAAATAGAATGGGATTAGGAAACCTCAAAATGGGGATAAAGAGAGGGAAAAACCCTCCAAGGACATACTTTAGCTCTCTCACCATTTTGCAAGTGCTAGACCAGTACAGAACATTAAGCCAGCACAGCAGAAAGACTATAAATGTGAAATAGCCATGTCTTGGAGCATTATTTTTGGCTGTGCCTCTGGCTTTATTGACCCAATGACATCTCTTGTGTTTTTCAGAATGCCGAAGCAAGTTATGACTTCAGCAGCAACGACCCCTATCCCTACCCTCGATACACAGATGACTGGTTTAACAGGTAAAATGGGCCTAATGCGGCATCTTTGACTTTAGGCTTGGGGGTTTATTTTGCTTTGTTTTGTTTTTAAGCCTTTAAAATCACAAGCAAAATAATCTCAATACTTCACTAAATTGTACTGTGACTTCCTATTCATAACTTCATTCTCTAAATTCTTGAACTTTTTAAAATATTTCCATGCTCCTCCAGAATTATCTGCTAACAATTTGTTCTGTTCAATTTGTTCACCAGGAACTATTTGCTACTTTATTAAAGATAGAAGGAAATAGAAATAAGAAAGCCTTTTGCAACCTACCACAAAGTGATTTAAAACATACTGATTTTATCTGATCTGTGGAAATGGTTGTAGAGAATTTTTTTTTGTCCCATGAGTCTATGTCTGTATGTTTTTGAAGAGCATTTCTGCTATAATCTCATGAAGTTCATGTAGTCCCTCTCAATAAAATGATAACTTCAACTGGCAGAGGTTTAAAGTATTGCTCAGCATCCAACCATGGAAAACTATTCAATAGTCTATCCATTTTCTTCAGCCTGTTTGGCTACTAAACATGTAAAAGTAGTCTCTTTCTTTCCCAAGTAACATTCTTGCCTAAATGGTTGATTGCATGTTAGAAATGCCAAGAAATAAAGATGTATGGCTTGCTGAACCAAAGAATATTACATTTTATAAACTTAGTGCTTCCCTATTATTGATATTTTGGGATGAAATTCATAAAACATGTGAACTTCTATTAATAATATAAAAACATATTATTTGTACAGCACCTTACTCATTTCTTTTACTTCTTGTGACAAACTCATGGCACATAAAACAATGTTGTCATTCTCAGTTTAGTGATAAGGAAATAGATTTAGAAAGGGTAAGTGAGTTCTCTGGTAAAACAATTAGTATATGTCAAAGCCAGAATTTGAACCCAAGCTTCATAAATGTCTCTAATTCCAAAGTATACCATTCTTTTATAAGTATCATTTTTATTATAAAAGACAGGAAGCATGATGACCAGACAGTGGCCAAGTAGCTTAAACTCTGCCCCTACAATTAAGTTGACCTGAGAAGGTCTAGGGTGCAGACAGGGCACACAGGTTGGAAGTCTTGGTAATTACATAAAATGCATAAAAATTTAAAAAATACAGTTCAAATTTGTAACATTTTAAAAAATTCATAGCTGCTGTCCAATAGTACCATTCACTTTCTATCAACTTTATCTACAGTTTTAAAATGATCATGCAGAGTTTGGAAGTATGTGCTTAGGGGGTAAGGATGTATAAAAATGTCTAAGAACTTTTGACATGAAGTGTCTCTTGCCCTCATGACTTATAACCATAAATACTATAAGACATTACCAAATAGATGTCACCCAGCCATCTATGAGCAGTAACTGGGATGAGCAGTAACTGGGAATGATGGTCTGGAACAGTGTGTTGAGCAGGACCATGAGGAAGTGCCTGGCTTCACTATGATTGGTTAGCAATTGTCCACTTGACCTCAGCAAGGACAGTATAAACATGTATGCCAGTTACCGGCCATCTCTCTGCAGCTAGTAGATGCTAAATCAACCTTTGGTGGAATGATTCAGGTACAAGAATGTAACTGAAAGAATGATTTTCTCCTTTACCCATTTCCTGAACCCAGCACAACCTTCCCCAAAGCAACTCTTCCTGTGTGGTATGCTATAAGGATATACTTTTTTAAAAAAGATGATAACTTCTACCTTAAATATTTTAATTTGTAACGTGTTCTTGAAAGTATAGTTCTAAATTAACTAAAGTCTTCTAGCTACTGTAAATTTTATTACAGTAAGTGATTAGCACTTACTGTAATAAAATTTTTCATTGTCAGTGGTAAAAATTCTCAAGTGTCAAATTGTCTGAGACACAGTCATAGTGAGTGGGACAAGCATGATCCTTGCCTCTTAGGGAGCCAATGACTCGAAACACAGTCTCTACTTTGACAATAAATGGGACTCTTTCCCTATGATCAAGTCATTTTCAAAGATTCCCATTTATCATGACTTGTTGTTACAAAGAGTAGATCATACCACAGTTTAAGGCATGACCTCTCAAAACATAACTACTATTGTAAATAATTATAGGAGTATAGTGGGTCAAAGTTCAAGCCCAGAGCTCTGGGAGGATTCATAGTCCAAAAGGTTGAGTGCCCTGGAGATGATTCCTGCCTGGCACAAAGAGAATTAGAAAAAAAGCAGCCTTCCCATGAGTGTAGGATACATCTATTAAAAAAGCCCTGTGATAAAGTACTTTGCCTAGTATTTTCTTCAATATAACATAGAGTTTGGAGCAAAAGAGAAGATGAGATTGACTATGTGTTCACTCTACTCTTGTATATCTGATATTTTCCATAATAAGGAGTAAATTGTAAAAGCACAGGACATAAAAAGAGGCAAAAAACAGACCTGGGACTTTAGTTCGGCATTTTTGAAACTGTTAGTTTTGTTGTGCAAGCTGCTGAGGATCTCACAATGTCATATAAGGAGGTAACAGATGCCATAATCACCTCAGGGCTAAGTGTAGCCAGAGGGAAAAAAAAAAAAAAGCTAATGCCTTTTAAGCAGTCATTAGTTTTAAGGTACCCTTTCTGTATATTAATTCAATTAATTCCTATCATAATTCTCTGAAACAGATATTATTATTATTACCCCCATTTTGGAAACTGAAATACAAAAAGATTAAGTAAGTTGTATGTAAGTTTACACAGCTAATAAGTAGTGGAGACAGGATTTGACACCAGAGTTGAGGCCATTATATGCACTGTCTTATAATGAAGATGGTTTGGAGAGCATAGAGAAAGATAAAATTATCTCCAGCTGAGGTAGTTGGGACAGTTTTCCTTGAAAAGGTGGCATTTAGTCTAGAATTTTAATGAAGGTAATAGGTTTTTTGGACTTCCACCAAGATGGAGGCATAGGTAGATAATCTTTGCCTCCTTACATAACCAAAAGAAGGATGACAACAAATTTAGAAACAAAAAATGACCAGAACTGCCAGAAAATCTAACTGTATTGGAAGTCCAACAACCAAGGAATTAAAGAAGAAACATCCAGACCAGCAAGAGTTGCAGAAACAGGCAGCCAGGATGGAGAGGATGCGTGACAAGGCAGTGGCTGGAGGTCCAGGCAGTCCCACATTTGGGTGCAGATAAACCAAGAGGAACAACTAGGTAGTGAACAGACAATGCAACCCAGGTTTTCAGCATAGGGAAATAAAACCTCAAAACCTCTGACAAAAAACCTGTGGGGGTTGAGGTGACAGGAGAAACTCCAAGCCTCACAGGAGAGTTCGTTGGAAGACCCATAAGGTCCCAGAATGTACACAAGCTCACACACCTGGCAATCAGCACCAGAAGTGCCCAATTGGCTTGTGGGTAGCAATGGAAGTGACTGAAAGCCAGAGGAGAGCTGAGCAAGCAGCATTGTTCCCTCATACCTCTTGCCCACATACAGTGTGACAATGCAGTGATGTGGGCTGCCCTGCTCTGGGAAATACCTAAGGCTCTGCCCCTTACTACATAACAGGTACACCCAGACAAAAAAACTATGGCCCAAATAGAAGGACAGATCAAAGCTCCAGAAAAAAATACAACTAAGTGATGAAGAGATAGCCAACCTATCAGATGCACAGTTCAAAGCACTGGTGATCAGGATGCTCACAGAAATGGTTGAGTATGGTTGCAAAAAAGAGGAAGAAGTGAAGGTTATGAAAAGTGAAATAAATGAAAATGTACAGGGCACCAACAGTGAAGAGAAGAAAACCAGGATTCAACTCAATGGTTTGGAGCAGAAAGAGAAATACACATTCAACCAGAACAGAATAAAGAAACAAGAATTCAAAATGGAAGGTTAGGAATAGTAGAGGAAATGGAGAAGCCAAAGAACTTATATGTATGACCCAGGGACATGAACTAAGGTGAAGGAATGCTGGTGGAAGGTGGGTACAGGATGGAGGGGACTAAAGAGGAGAAAAAAATGGGACAACTTTAATAGCATAATCAGTAAAATATATATTTTTAAGTGAAGATAATAGGTAGAGTTGGTGGGTAGAGACTGTTCTGAAGTGAGGGTAAAGTTTAGGTACAGAAAGTAAGGCAGGAAGTGTAGATATGTTCACCAAGTGGCCTGGATAACTGGTCTGGGATTTAGAGAATAGTCATAGGACAGCATTCTAAGGAGACATCATGGAAGAGTAAGCATGAAAAGCTTGGACAGGTTGCTAGGAGAAAGAAGAAGGAAAGATTCTGTGGTTGGGTAGCAAACTGGGCCAGAAGCACAGACAAGGAGCACCCTCCCACTGCACTCAAGGAATATTATTCCCCAGAGGCTCCAGAAGCCCTTAGCCCAGGACTTGCCTTTGTCAGGGTTCACTACCAATCGAGCATGAATGTCTGGACAGCTGTGCAACCACAAAGACATACCATGTTCTCTTCTGGGCCCCATCTCTGTTCAGCAGACTTGGGGTTCTTGAGAAGGCTCATTTCACTGTGATTCTGATAAAGGACTTACTGATGCTGACCAGCAATGGGCTTGCTGCTATTACTATTCCAGTCACACTGCCTGCCACAAAGGCCAGTTAGGACTCAGAAGCAATTGCTGCACAGGAAAAGGCAGTAGCTTTCCATCACAGGGTTCTCAATGCTATGAAAAGCACAACAAGGGGCTTTCTCAAGCAAGCAAATAAAATGTTTCCCTTGGTTGAGAAACCAAGTTCAAGAGCAGTGTGTCTCTCCTGAGATTTCCCAACATTCTAAACTATCATATCATCCCTTTTGTACTTACTTGTAAACTTTTTTCGATAAGTGTAGTAGAATTTCTGGCTTGGTACTTAATTTGCTTTTATAGGATTATTCCTTTTTAAGCAGAGCAAGTATATTTATTCTACTTTGAACCATTTAATAATTACATGCAGTTTCTGAGCTCTGGGGATATATTTGGAACAACTGAGAAATTTGCAACAGGAGTATAATATCCTCCTAGCTTACAATCAGAGAAATATAGATGGCCAAACTAAATAATAATAGTCATAATAACCTAAATTGCAAAAAGATAGAAAATAATACACATTTAATGAGCATCAACAGTGTGCAAAACATATATAACTAATTTGCTTTGAGGTATCAGGGGCTAACATCACATTTTTTTCCCCTGCTAGCACTCAGCAAATATTAATTGGCTGGTGGATAGATGGATGGCATACCTTCTCAGCTATGCTGAGATGTTAAATGACCTTGACATCTGTCCATGTTAGAGCTGCCTGCCTCTCCTAAGGTTTGCTGCCCTTACTTTGTCAATAATCCTCCAGCATTGCTTGGTTTCAGGTCAATGTTCGGTGATGCATGGCATATCTGTATTCCATTACTGTGCTGCTGTCCATAGAAGTCCCTCTTGTATAACATTTTTTTGACAAGCATTCACCATTAAAATGTCACCCCTGCCCTCAACAATGTTGATGGAGCATCACAGTGTGCAGCACACTCTATCTAGTAAGCCCTAAAGAGTAAGAGATTCTGGATTAGATATAATTCCTGGCAGCAAAAGTTTACTATAAATTCAGGAAGAGAGAAGACATTTATTACTCAGGCAACCAAAATGGGGGACAGGAGGAAAGAAAAATGGTTGATGAGGAACATTTATCTCTATGTAAGTTCATTTGATTGATAGAAGTAGTTAAGCCTTCAAATAATAAAGATTTTCAGTAATTAACTTTTTTCTTATTAAAAGTAATATTTCATTTTGAAGAACTCTATGTGACAAGCCAAAGAACATGTGAGAAAAATGGCCATCTCTAGTTGGCTATTTGCATACTGATAGAAACTGATACTTTACCCTGGTGACACTAAATGGTTTAGAAATAGACAAACATCTTTCCCTTCTGTCTTTATAGACAATCCTGAAATTACTTCCTGGATAATAAAATTCAAACTGATTTCAAAGACCTAATCTAACTTCTTTCATGTGAGCTTTGAGAATACAGTAGTCCCCCCCTTATCCACTGGAGATACATTCTAAGACCTCCAATGCAGCCCTGAAATCACAGGTAGTATTGAACCCTATCTATATTAGGTTTTATTGTATACTGACATACCTATAATAAAGTATAATTTATAAATTAGACACAGGATAGAGATTAACACAATAACTAAGATAGAACAGTTATAATAGTATACTCTAACAAAAGTTCTGTGAATATGGCATTATTAAGTAAAATAAGGGTTATGGAACACAAGCACTGTGGTACCTTAACAGTCAATCTGATAGCCAAGATGGTTATACTGGACAAAAGCATAAGCCACTTCCTGGGTGGGATGCAGCAGGACAGTGAGAGATTTCAGAATGGCACACAATTTAAAACTTGTAAATTGTTTTTACAGGAATTTTCCATTTAATACTTTTGGACTGCAGTTGACCATGAGTAACTAAAAACATGGAAAGTGAACCCACAGATAAGGGGGGAATATTGTATCTCATAAACCAATATTTGCTCAAAGGTTGCTGTTGCAATAAACCCTCCCTCTATTCAAACCAAAGCACAGTGAAATAAACAGAGTTTAATTTTGTTAGTTATTCTGACTCATTGGAAAAAAAACCCACAAAAATGTTTTTTTAATTTTATTTCTAGTCTCCTACCTGGATTAGACAAGTCTTCATTATTTAAGGTTTCCTTTCAACTAAAAGAAATAAACATTATACAGATTTGAGGGTTATAGAAAGAATATATCAATTATAAAAGAATTATCTATATGTTGGCATAATCATTTCTACTTTGGAAACTAATATTATGCATGGCACATAGGGGGGTTTTATGGTCCTCGGGTGGCAAAAATTATTTTCTTAACAGGGAAATAGATGGCATATTATAATGGGCAAATGTTATATTATGTTAATTACTTGTTATGGAATAAGTAATCCCTGAATCAGTTTCTCCTCTATAAAATGGGAGTAAAACTGCACCTTGAAGGTTTGTGTGAGGGACTAGAGGCATGTATACAGAGTACTTGGTACAGGGTATGGCATATGGTAGGCACTCCCAAAGGGCAGCAAATATAATTGTGAAATTCAGTGAAGGGATTTCTAAGGAGCTCCAACTACACAGTAAATGAGAATTTATGGCAAAGAAGTTAATGGATGGCCCAGCCATTCACCCATTTTTCTCAGGCATCCATTCTCTCATTTGAGCTTTTGACAGAAACTAGATAACAGTCAGCCCAAGGTTAAAGTTCATAGCAAGAGTCTAGTGACTATGTATCTTCATTATTGATTGAAAGGGGAATTATATCCAAAGATTGTTTGTATGCATGAGACTAACTTGATCTAACAAGGAAATTGAAAACCCTAGCATCTAGCCTCAGAAAGCTAGAGAGCCTCTTCAATTCTCTATAAAGCACTGGATACTTGCCAGCAGACCTGGGGTTTTCCCCAAAAGCATCTGCATATCCTCACCTATTTAACCAGGACTCTTGAAACCCTAAAGTTTTACCCTGTAAAACTCATTGAGCACCAGCCAGCATACATGGTTGATGACAAACTAGCTGGGTAATCTCTGCATCTCAGCTCCAATATAACCAACTTTGTTGAAAGCATCTTTCAGCAAAGACATGGCTTAAAAGACTGTAGCTGGCCACTGTGGAACTTTGGTCATCTAAGCATCTGTAGCCCTAAGGAGAGTGGAGACTGGGTGCCCATGAACTTGGTCAAGTTTCCCACTGGCTTGCTGGAGAAATCTGTGTTATTCCCAATATCTCAGTGAATCCAGAGCCCTAAAACACCATTTTAAGCTGTGGCTGTGCGAAGTAAGGAGTCTATTAAAACAACCACAGAACCAAAGGCCAGTGGTAGAGACTTAAAGGAAAGGAGAGAAAAAAGAGGAGGAAAAAATCCCCAACTCAAAATTAGCCTTCATACCAAAATTCAGAAATATCTGGAAAAAAAAAACAACACATTCAACAAAATAAACAGGGCATGAATTTATACAGGTGAAATTAATTTCACAGGGAGTCTTTTAAAAGATGTTAAAATAAGTTATGTTTAAAAGTCTCACAGAAATACCCAGAATAATGTTTGACCAATATCTAAACAACCCGTGACCCAGCAAGTTGAAACATAAAATTAACCACTATACTTTTTATCTGCACATTTGCTCAGAATGAATAACATCTGTTTAAAACAAAAAAGTGATGTGGAAACACAAGCAAAAATAAACATGAGTATGAAAAAGAACCAATTGCAATTGAAAAACACGGCCTCCGGAATAAAATCCCAATGAATGAGATAAAATGTAGCCTGGTTGCAGTTGAGTAGATAATTAATTAATTGAAGATAACACTGCCTATCAAAAACCTACAGCAAACATTATTCTTAATGCTGAAATTTTGATAACATAGGGATGAATAAGAATGCTGCCTATCATCTCTTTTTTTTAAAATATGCCACATCTCATGGCCACTGAAATAATTAAAAATCTAAGAAAAAGTATGTGAGAACATTAAGGAAGAAATTATAAAACTTAGAAAACACATAAAAGAAATCTTGGATGAATAGAGTAACATACTAAGTTCATGAATAAAAAGATGTAACAATATAAGGCTGCAAGTTCATCTATTAATTCAATGGAATTTCAATTAAACTCAATAGCATTTTCTGTGAAATTAGAACAAATGATCCTGAAATTGATATAGAAAAGCAAAAAGCCAAGAATAGATGAAGAAGACAAGAGAAGAGAAGGAGGAAAATGAATATGAAGGAGATCAACAGCAACATCAAGGTGGGGAAACCTTGCCTACCAGATACCAAAACATTATAAAACCATAATAAATATGAGAGCAGGGTGAGCACAGAGAGAAAATAAAAGGTCAAGAAAGAATAGAGAGCAGACACCCCCCCATATACAAAGACATGACCAAGATGGCAATGAAAACAATGAGAAAAGGATGGTGTGATGATATTTAATAAATAAGGTTAGTTGTTCATATGGAAAAATAGGTGTCCACCTCACATTCTGAGCATAAATAAAATCCAGGATAATTAAGACCTAAATGTATAGAAATATTTTAGAATTAAAATGTAGAAAAACATTTTTATGATCCTAAGGTAAGAATGGATTTTTTAAACAAAACACCAAACCACAAGAAAAATAAAAGTATTGACTGGTACACCTGGCTACATTAAAATTAAATACTTTTCTTCAAGAAAAGTCACAATAAACAAGTTGAAATACAAGTCACACACTAGGAGAAGATATGTGCAACAAGTTTTATTTTTAGAAAACAGGATTAAATGTCCAAAATATATAAAGAATGGCTACAAATCAAAGAGAAAGATACTAGAAAAATGGACAGAAGTTATGCACAAGTGATTAACAGAAGAGAATACCTGAGTGAGTTTACATATGAAAAGATGCTCATCCTTCCCAGTAATGAGGAAAATGCAAAATGAAACAACAAGATACCATTTCACACCATTAGACAAGCAAAAATTGTAAATTTTGCTGATACTAAACATTGGCAAGGATATTTGCTGATACAAAATGTTGGCAAGAATGTTTGAACAGGAGGTAGTATATAGCCATAGGCCTGTTTTCACCCTTATGTATTGGGTTGGCAAAATAAGTTTATTTGAGTTTTTTTCCATAAGATGGCTCTAGTAGCACTTAGTTGTCTTTAACTTTATTTGAAACAATTTTGTTAGATTGAATTGTGACAGCTGTCATATCATTGTGCATTTTTTTAAAAAACTCATCAAAATTGATTAATTTTTGTGCAGCCATTTTAATATTGAGGATGGAAGAAAACATGCAACATTTTTGCCATACTGTGCTTTATTATTTAAAAAAAAAAGGCAGAAATGCAACTGAAACACAGAAAATTATTTGTGCAATGTATGGAGAAAGTGCTGTGACTGATCGTGTCAAAGTGAAGTGGAGAGTGATCAAATTAAGACATTAATTGAGAACAATGAACATTATATGACATGCAAGATAGCCAACATATTCAAAATATCCAAACCAATAAAGTTATTGGTGAAAATGAAACATCATCTTTTATTTTACAGAAAAAACCACACGGACTTTTTGGCCAACCCAATACATACCTCCAGAGAAACTCTCTACATGTGCCCAAGGAAATAATATACAAGAATGTTTTCTTCAGATTATTTGTAGTAGCAAGGAAATTGCAAACAACCTAAATACCTTTCATTAGGAGTATGAATAAGTAAATTTCAGCATATTTATAAGTGAACACATGGCACTAAAAACAAATTCATGAATAAACCTTAAAAATACAAATAATGAAGCAAATTTTAAATAGATCATATAGTATGAAACATTTATATAAAGTTTGAAAACAATTGCAAGGTAATTGCATAAAAGCATGCATATGTGGGTATTCCAGTTATCAAACTCAGTGTAGTGGTCAATGCTGAGGTATAATGCCTTCAAGGAAGACTTCAATTGTATCTCTGTAGATTTAATTCTTTTAAAATTAGATAATGTTTCAGCTGGGTGGCTCAGTTAATTGGAACATTGTCCTATATACCAAAGGGTTGCAGGTTCAATTTCTGATGAAGGCACATACCTAGGTTGCAGGTTTGATCCTTGGACAGAGTGCTTATGGGAGACACCCAATCAATGCTTCTCTTTCACATCAATGTTTCTCTCTCTCCCTTCCTCTCTATCTAAAATCAATTAAAAATATATCCTCAGGTGAGGATTAAAATAAATAAATAAATAAAATAAAAAATGAAGATAAAATAAATATATATACCAATATAAAATACATGAGTGTGCCCTGTAGTTACAGGTTCCTTTGGCATTGAGCCTATCTAGGAAGCCTTGACTGGTCATGCACAGAATTATGTATGTTGCTTTACTCAAATTTCACCTATATAAATGTTAATCTCATTCAAAACATCCTTACAGAAACACCCAGAATAATGTTTGACCAAATATTTAAACACCCCCTGGCCCAGCCAAGTTGACACATAAAATAAAACATCACACTTTTATTTGCACATTTCTGATAGCCAGCAATATCTGATAATCAGGAATTTCTGATAGTCAGGGGTCAAGGTTAAGAGCAGGGATTTAGAAGCAGCAGACTTGATTTTGAATTCTGGCTCTTCCTCCTAATGAGAAGTGACTTACTATCTCTATGCCTCAACTCCTTCTTCTTTAATGTGGGAATAAGAGTTTGTTGTAAGGATTAAATAAAATAATACATTCCAAATTCTCAGCACAGTGCCCAGCCCATAGTAGCTATCAGTAAATGATACTCGTTATACTGATATTGCTCATTATATCTTACTCTATGACTTGAATGTAGCACATATAGAAAAACGTGCTTTTGGCTGGAAAGAATAAGCAGAATGAGCAATCACTCTAAAGGAAAGCCAGCAACATGGAAAGAAGGGGTGTGCCTGCCCTCTCTCACTGGAGATCCCCAGATAAAGGGGTGGGACCTCAGATTTTCACTTGGACATCTCCGTAGCAACTGCAGCTGTTTGGGAAGCCCAGTAGTCATCATGACAGTCCAGGTTTTAACCCCATTACCCCTCAGGTTAACCAAGTGTTGTCCCTCCAGCCTTGTTTATACATTGTATCAGCTATCTATTGCCAAACAATGCCACATAACAATCATACCAAAACTTAGTGACTTAAAACAGAAAACATTAACAATTGCTCACAAGTCTATAGGTCAGCTAGACAGCTCGGCTGACCTGGACCAGGCTGGGCTTTGTGGCTGGGCTCACCTATGAGTCCATGGTCAGCTGGCAGGTTGGCCAAGGGCTCACTGGCTTAGGACAGCCTCTTTCACAAGTCTGAAGGATGAGTGGCTACCAGATGAGGTGAGAGTCATAAGGGGTTGCATGCCTTTCATCATCTAATAGGCAATCCTGGACTTGTCCACATGGTACCTGAGTAGGGTTTCAAGAGAAAGGGGAAGCTGCAAGGCCTCTTGAGAGGTAAGCTCATCATTTCCACCACATGCTTTTGGCCAAAACAAGTCTCAAGGCCAGCCTGAATCAAGGAAGAGAGAAGTATGCTCCACTCTTCATGGCAGGAGCAAGAAAATCACATTGCCAAGGACATGGACCCTGGAGAGTAGTAGACTGGGGCCATTTGGGCAATGCAACACATCCATAACTCTTGTCACTTGCCTCCCATTGACCTTCATTAGAAGGAGGCCAATCAAGCAATCATATTTGTCCTTACCCCCTACAGCTATGTCCATTTCTGACAGGTTTATGTTTCATTATAGAGACCAAAGGGAGCTATTGAATGTTTTAAGAAAGCAAAAGGACCAAATGAAAATGGATTTGAAAAAATCTTTTCCTGACATTCAGGGAGCAAACACACTAGCCTGAGACAATCAGGAAGGCAGGATTGCGGGGGAAACATTAGAAACAGTGGGAAAAAGTTTACAAAGGCCTAGATGTGTGAAAAGATGGTGTGGTGAACAAGTACAGGAAGCCTCCACTACTTGCCTATAATTAATTAGTGTTGCCTAATTTAGCAATGAAATGTTTTTTCCCATATGTTCCTAAGAGCCCATGATATTCATCTCCCCACTTAAAGGCCAAAATCAAGAATATAGAAGGATTCAATGTCTTTTAGTTGCTCAAGCCAGTTCATATGCATTTGTCCTCCAGCCACTAAAGAGCAATTGGGGGGGGGGGGGGGGGGATGAACTTATCCCTGTAGGGGAGGGTAGTGCGGCGGTTCAGTAATTGAGTTCTGGTCTCAGACCTGACTCATCCACCTTCTTGCTGTGCACCTTGAAGCCAGAAGCACCTCTAAGAGTCAACTTTGACATATGTGAAATGAAGCAGTATCTACTGGTAGCCCTCCTGTGAAGATCAAAGCAGGTAAAGCAAGAAAAGCACTGAATGCAGTGCCTGTTAATGAATAACCACTCAGCAACTAGCAGGTGGATATTGGTCATTCTAGCTCCGCGTCTCATAGAGCAGGGTTCACACACATGAGGCTTCCATCAGTACCTCTGTGTGCTCCACAGCTGTGAGTGAAAGCACTGACTGGCCCAGGCAAGGCCTAAGTGCACATTTCAGGTCTTAGAAGGGAGATCTTGACAGGGCTGATTATTAAATAATAAGGAAATTAGTGTGCAGTCAAATTAGACATGATATTTATTTTTAAGCTTTTATTAAAAAATTATTTGTTCAGTATGAGCCAAACAGCCAGCAAGTCACATTTAATCAGTATCCATTTTTTAAAATATGCACATATACACATAAAGCATATATATATATACTTTATATATGGTATGCAAGTATTTTATATAAGTATATATTTAAATAAATGATATGTGGGTATATAGATAATATAAAGGTGTATGTTTCATATAAATGATGTATAAATATATAATATATTCATGATTATATAAGTAGATGTAGAATAAATATATACTTAAATATATATTTAAGTAAAGTATATATTTAAGTAAATATATAAAGTATATCTGAATCAATATAAAAGGGTATATATTATTTTATGTATATAGATACCTGTGTGTGGTCTTATGCTGTTTGTCAATACTTTAGTTATCAATTTCTTCAGCATTTGGAGTAGGAAGGCAGCACTCATAAAAGCCACATCCATGACACTCTCCTGTCAAGTTACATCCTTATTAAGCACCTTCTCAAGAACTCAAATGTGGTTTACAGAAAACTTAGATTAGTAGATAGTGGTTTGCTGAACACTGTAAGTTTTCATAGACCTTTCACCACAAGGGCCAACTTCCATAACAACCTTGGGGTTTATTTTAATACAATATACAGATTTTATTCTTGTTTCAAAGGGATCTTGAAGCCCAGGAAATGTGTAGTTTTTATGGAGGCAGGATTTCCTCTTATTCACACACACACAAAAAATGTGTGAATATAGAAAGGCTGTCATAATAGCTTCACTTGCCCTAAGAAGATGTTGCAAACAGTCTGCTAGTCAATACTGCAGAAATCAAAACTCCCTACGGCCCTGTGGCAGTCAACCCCTGCACCCACATCTCCTTACTGTGCACCACAGTTTGAGCAGCAAGTGGAAAAGCCAGCCCTCCCCACACTGGCCATTCAGCGGGCTGTGCTCACACTGTTCTAGCAGACTTGGTAATGGGACTGTTTTATCCCTTAACTGCTTCATAGACCTTTAAAATGGACATGTCAGGGTCAGGGCTAATAGTTTCAGATGACTTCCATGTCTTGCTGTTTAGGATTAAAACAGCATTTTGATTGACTTAAGAGTTTATACTTGTTTCGGTTCTCTAGTGCCACTAACAAAGTACCCTAAAACTTAATGGCTTAATAAAGAACAAACATTTGCTCACAGTTCTGTAACCTGGGCAAGGACAGCCCATCTCTTTTCAATAGCTGCTGACTGGGGCGATCTAGCTGGACTGGAGGAGGAAGGTGTTGCACACATCAGGCACCTCATCCAAGGTGTTGAAACATACAGGTTGCTGGGCCTCTCTCTCCACGTGCTCTGTCCATTTGTAGGCTAGCTCAAGCTCCTCCGTATAGCATCTGGCACCAGCTGATGGAAACAGAAGCTTCCAGACCTCTTAAGAAGTAGTTCATCATCCCCCCACTGCATTTTATGGGTCAACCCAAGTCACCAGGCCAATTAAAGGAGAGGGAAAATATACACAGGAGGTGAAGAACTATTTGGAACCCAAGGTATAATGGAAGAGAAAGCAGGCAAAAGGGAGAAACTTAATCGAATTACAGTGTCTGTTGCACTGAACATTCTAGGACATGAGCCTAGAAGAGGCCTTGCTCAGAATTATAAGCCTGGGCAAACCCCAGAAAAATGATGTGATAAATGCCTGGGGTTCTTAATATGGTCAGCCTCAAAGATTCTGTGGAACTATGCAAAACGTGGCCAATATATGCTTTTTTAATTCCTGGAGGAAATGGGAAGCTATAGCACTCAATACATCTTCAAGGGAGACTATGATCCAAAAAAGGTAAGGAAGCATTATCCCATCACTGACAGGCAGCATTACAACCCAATGGATGGGCCAGCCTTGAAATTACGCACCAGCCCACAATTCTAGTGCTTCAAAAAAATCAGAACTCTTCCAACCAGTGCAAACCTGTTTTATATAGCGTTTTTCACCAGCGACCTGTAAATGTGTTTGTGCAGGAAAATACTTCAAATTTTAAAGTAAAGATCAAATTTCAAGGTTGAAATGTTCCAGGAAGTGTCTTTTGGTAGAAATAAGCCAAGGTCAAGAAGGCAGCTAGAGGGGGAAGAGAAAGAAAAGGGATGCTGGAATACACAGATGGAAAATCAGGAGGGCCAATGCTAGCTTCGGGCTAACCGGGCCATCCAAAAGAACCAAATTGCTTCTAGTTGATAGAATTTAAGGAACCTCCTCCAGAGTCTTTTGAAACTGTATCTAACTTGTCTTTATTTGTCTCCACAGCCATGGGACCCGATGTGCAGGGGAAGTTTCTGCTGCAGCCAACAACAATATCTGTGGGGTTGGAGTGGCATACAACTCCAAGGTCGCAGGTAAGCTGTCCCCTGCCAAACAGCAGGCCCTGGTCTGGGCAGCCAGTCCCAAAACACATCACATCCTAGTCTCTGGGCTGGCCAGGGCCTTGCAAAAACTGCCACAACAGATCTGGGACTCATATATTTAACAAGAGTGAAAAAAATTTTATTTTAACTTATATAACAATATTAATAAACTTTTAAATTTTATGTAAGCATAACATACAGAAAAGTGAACAGATCACAAATATGTAGCTCAATGAATGTTTACAAACTGGCCAAAAAACAAAACAATACCAGCACCCAAAAAGCCTTCCTTGTGTCCCCTCCCAGTTACTACCAGTACACACAAGAATAACCACAATCTTGATTTCTAACAGCAGATTTTGTTTATTGCCGGTTTTTAAATTTTATATAAATGGAATTGTTTTTTCTGTACTCTTTCATGGCAATATCAAAACATTTCAGTAAGACTCAAAGACTGTAGACAATGAGATGTGTATGAGTTGTTATAAATGTGCTCAGAATCTTCAAAATGGTTTCCTGTTCATTGTGTTTTGTACAATGTATCTCATCTTTAAGGAAATATACTCTACCTAGAACCTTTTTACTAAGTTCCACAAGAGGGATATTTAACAATTTCATCTTTATAGAAGGCTTTGAAAATAAGAGTGGCAAGACACTAGAAATTTAGAAACCCAAACCTGTGCCCATCCCAAAAAAGAGGAGAGAAAGAGGATGAAAGAGCAGGGTTTGCAATTTTTCAACAAGATGCTGGAGAATGGAGTGACTCCTGGCTCATTCTGAGTTTAGCATCAAATTGGTTCTTAATTTACTTAGGCTGACTCACCCAACCTTATTTCTCCTTTTTTACAACTGCCTTGATATTTTTCCTGGTGATTTAATGGAACCATAAACATACTTTGTGCTGACACTTGTATTTCTAGGGACCTAAATAAAGCAAAAGCAACTTATACAAACACACCATTAACCTCTTTCAACAATGTTTGCTAAGAAGCTGCCTGAGCTAGGTGCTGAATTTCACAAAAGAATACATCCGGAAGGTTTGAAATATAAATAGAGGAGGCTTTGTCCCTCAGGTTTCAGTTCTCTTTACTTTGTGCACATCCAAAATGCTAGCATTAAAATGTCAGAAGCCATTATGAGATTGGGAAAGAATATCACCCAATTAATATTTTATAAGCTAGGCTTGTACCCCGGGTGGTAGCTCAGGAAAGGTATGTTCTCTATTCACAAGACAGAACTGGAGGCAACTGAAAAAGTCAAACCTGAATTTCTCATTCACAGTGACTGTCTTCAAATTAGTTTTGAAGGCTCTACACACCCAAAGTAACTGGTTTTTTGAACAAGGGATTCTTAAAACTACTGCCTGCAAAAATTAAAAGTTAGAGCAGATCAAGGTGTTTTGGAAGTTTATTGTAGTTCCTTTCCTCATCTGCTTCTTCTATTTTTTCTCTATTATCTGAACTCTGAAAACATCTTAGATGCTTATCAAAGTACATAGTTATCCTATTCTCTTCATTTGAATTTCCTCAAGTGAAGCCAGAGACAAAAACTGAGGTATATAAGGGAGGAAGAAATGTTCCCCTATTCTTCTAGGTTCATCTGGCTAGTCTAAGAATAAAAGTGACATGACACAGATTAACAAGAGAAAATAATCAAATTTAACTGTGTACATATGTACAGGGGTTCTATAAGAATACAGGGCCCAAGAACAGATAGGGCAGTTGAGACTCATATGCCATCCTGAGCTAAGGAAAAAGGGGTAGTATTTTGGGATTTTGAAGGGGAAAAAGGCAATTCACAAGGAAGTGGGAAAGCAAATGTTTGGTAAACAGATGTTTGCTGGGCCACACAAAGACAGTGGGAGACAGACCAACTCTGATCACTAGGCCCTGCCATACCTAGTTTGCATACACTATGATTATCTATGAGGATAACTCCCTTCCAGGAACAGGCCCTCTGTCTAAATTATTTTAGGCAATAAGAGGGAAGGTCAAAGGTTCTTCTTGAGTCCCCTGTTTCTTAAAAATAAAATAATCCTCACCCCAGAGAGACACATTTTGGGATGGCAAATTTTGCTTACCTACAGGCGCAAGGAGTTTATTTGGAATATGGTCCCACAAAGCCAGAGAGAGGGAAAGGTAGCATAGGGAAGGAAGCAACAGTGTGTAGGTGAGCTGGTTGCTCCCATAGACAACTGGGGACCTGACTATGGGAGTACCCCTCAAAATTACTGCTCCCAAGGTGAGGAGGCTGTCCCTCATTGGTAGGGAAGGCTCCTGAGACATGAACACCCTGGCCTACCCAGTCTGCCAGCTCGACTGAGAACTCCTAAGGCAGAGAGTACTGCCCCAGGCAAAGATTCGGATGAGGGCAGCAGATCCAGGTAGAATACAACAGCCTCTGCCTCGCCTGCTGACTAACCCCCCTCCCACAGGCAGGTGAATGCAGCTTGCTATCTCAAAGATGCAACCCGTCCTCTCTGAAACTCCCACAGCAATGCTGTGAGATTCCAGAAAACAAGACCAGAGCTGGGGGGAGGCACACCCAGCCACACAAAGATTTTCAGCCAAGCAGCCATCTTTCTCCCCTTTTCACTCCCTAAACCCCAGCTTTGCTCCTCTGTAACCACTCATGCTGCCTCTAACTGCTCAAGGGCAGGAAGCTCTATACCCTGTCCGGTGTTCTTTAGGTTAGGACATCCAGTGTTCTCTAGGCTTCCCCAGAAGAGCTAAAGGGAATTAGTCATGAGGAAGCACTGAAGCATTACTCAAGATCCCAACAAAAACAGAATTTCAAATTCCTCCATCTTACATTGTTAGAGAGAACATTTTGTTCATTCTGGTTGACAATTTTTTTTTTTTGCCAAAAGTTGGCTGTTTTTGATACTAAATGAGCAAGCATACCCTTCCAGAGAATCTTTCCTGAGCTGGAGATGTGTGGAGTGCCACCTGGTGGCCCACTAAGATCCTGCTAGCCTCTGGCCCTGTCAAGGTGTTCAGTTACAGGTTGGGGAGGCACTGGTGGCAATGTCCCTCCAGTGTCTGGATGTCTCTTCATCCTCTCCTCAAGAAAAGACTAAGATTATAGTGCTGTAGAATCTTAGGCCAAAAATAGAAAGGAAACAGAGATGAGATTACAAAATAAGTCCTGCTCATTTCCCCATTGGAGATCTTGTCTTTCTCTTACTGATTTACAAGTATTCACAGTATGCCCTAGATATTAGTCCCTGCTCAATTTTAATCAATGCAAATATCTTCTCCCAAACTTTTACATGAGGTCATTAGTTCAACTAGATTCCACCTTGTACATTGTGCTAACTGGGAGTCCAGTTTTATTTTTCTCCAAATAGTGAGTCAGTGTTCCCACTATTTAATAATATAACCTGTCTCTTTGATTCGTGGTGCCATCTCCATTGAATATTAAGTTCCCATTCATACGTGGTTAGTCTCTGGGTACATATAATTTAAATAAAGCCTCCTAGCAACTATAAACTAGAAAGTGTTAGCCACACTCCTTCTACTACTGAGTCTTTGTATATGCTTTTCTCTCTGCCTAGAATACTTCACTCCTATACTATACCAGGTCACCTCCTTTTCATCCTTCAGCTCTCAGGTCCCCATTGTTTTCTCCACCATCACCTCCCAAACCACTTTCCTCATCTACACTTGAGAAAGACTGCTGAATTTTTGTACCCCAACGGTAACTACTTTTGGTTACTGTACATCCTTATTATTGTGTGTTATTACATATATTAATACCTTTCTCCTCAGGCAGATGACAGTCTCCATGAGGACAGGGGCCATATCTGTTTTCTCTCACACCTCAGAATTAGCACAGGATCTGCACATAGTGGGTGCTCAAACCCTATTTCCTGAACAGCAAAAAGCAAGGACAGAATAAAGAGAAGGAAGGGCCAATGAAGAAACCCATTTTAACTGGTAGAAGTTTATTGTTGAATGGAAAAATGGGTGCATGATTGGAGTTGAGAGATTAATAGCATAAGGCTCTAAGGACCCAAAGCTGATGCAGTTTCTATCTGGGAAGCCAAGGTATTTTCTTTTCCACCAGTATCATCTTACCTCTGTTCCTTTATTCCACTCACCTTAGCAGTTCTAACTGGATCTGGACCTCACTCTTGGGTACCTACCTACCATGGGCCCAGTCCTGGTATGGGTGGTGGAATACAGCAGTGAGCCTACAGACAAGACACCTGCACTCACACAGCTGACAGTCTAAGAGAAGACTCTGACAGTGAGCAAATACGCACACACAATAATATCAAATAATCATTGCTGGTAGAGACAAAACCAAGCCAGGTGGCAGAGAGTAACTAGGGTGGAGCACAGCACTTGAGGGTGGGCTCTACAGCATCATCCCTGGGCTTCTGCAGAGCTTCTCGACGCAGACCCAGGATTCAGCTGGGCCAGATGGGATTGGCCTAACCTCCCTTCCCTTTTTAGCCACAGCGTATAGATTGGGCCTTACATATTGGGCTTCAGGATGAGATCTCCCTTGACCAAAGATTCTGAAGAGTTTGAAAATCACACTGTTGACCATTGTTAAAATGACCTGGAATTTTGCAACCAGAAATAAACTGCTTCCATATATTTAAGTTAACACATTTTTTACCTGTTTTAAAA
Source organism: Phyllostomus discolor (assembly GCF_004126475.2). Taxonomy (NCBI): domain Eukaryota; kingdom Metazoa; phylum Chordata; class Mammalia; order Chiroptera; family Phyllostomidae; genus Phyllostomus; species Phyllostomus discolor. The sequence continues at coordinate 68,150,662 of NC_040911.2, read as the reverse complement.
TAAACCAATGAAAATCACCCATTAGCACAATAATTAATGTTTTCATATCCTTAAAACCTCAATCAACATGAATGTGCTCCTTAGCCTACTGATTAATACCTGTTAGCACTAAATGTGGCAAATAGAGATACTGAGGTTTGTGGGCAGATACAGCATTTCCTGGTGTCAGGTACAAGCTCTTCTTTTGTAACAGGAGTAGAGACAGAACAGATTTAGCTCAAAACCTCTGGACCATGATCCCCCAGAGCAGCAATTTTCAACCTTTTCCATCCGATGGCACATATAAACTAATTACTAAAATTCCATGGCATGCATATATATATATATATATATATATGTGTGTGTGTGTGTGTGTGTGTGTGTGTGTGTGTGTATACATATATGTATAATATACACACACACACACACTTTGGTGATCTGATGAAAAAATAGGTATAATTTTGATTGATTTACCAAAAACAATAATAATAGTAATTATGTACCCTTTTTGCTCCAAAGTGACTTTTTAAAAAATCGGGTACCTGTACTTGTATATAAGGATTTCTAGTACCAAGAATTAACCAACAGATGAAAACTTATGCAATATGACCAATAAGATCCTACTCTATTATATGACCTACATATTTATAGTTCAAGACAGGGCATTTACAGTAGATGGCTATTTTGTTGTTGTTGTTGGCTTTGGTCATTTTTTTATTTGTCAATCTAAGGGAAAAGAGGCCAATGCCCCTGGCTAAATAATCAGGTATTGCATGTTTTTAAAATTCTTGCAGCACACTGGTTGAAAATTGTTGCCCTAAAGGCTAGCAGCAGTGCAAATTGTGCGGACAGGCATGATGAGGCTCAGAACCTAAAAGAAAACAGGAGGTAGATGCAGAGCTACCACTTGTCACTAATTTGGTCATCAGGAATGGGGGCTTGGGGCATAGGGGAATAGATGCTTGATGTACACATCTCAGCTCGAATCACATCAGCTGGTAGAGCATTTTTACAAATGTGAAGACACTGAGTCCTAGCTCCCTGGTCTTCCCTCTTTGCCTCTATCTCTCATTCTTATGCTTTCTCTTATGTCCTCTCTCTGTGTGTCCCTCTGTAGCTCCTAGAGTACCCAGAGACAGAGAGGCCCTCCCTAAAAACCCTTGGGTCACCCTGAGCCTGTGTCTTGGCTGCTAATGGTGCAGTTGCTTGCAAAAATTAATGCTGTGTCTCATTCAATTAATGTATGCCTCATTCCTCCAGAGCTTAACGAGATTAAAAGAATGTCGGGTGCCTGATCCCTGAATATGAATGAGAGCCTTGCTTCCAAACTGTGGGCGCCCTTGTCTCTCTTGATGCTGAAACAGTCAGAAGATTAATGCACACCAGCTCTGATGTTCTGTGCAGCACAAAGGGAGGCAGGGAGGGGATGAAGAGGGAGAGAGACAGAGGAATAAGAGCTGCAAAGAGAGAGGGTACAGGACACGGCTGGATATACCACGCACTGACTATATAACAAAATCCAGTGTTGCCATTGCCTGGCAGGTGGTGGGGCAGTCCAGGCCTACTTCAGCTAGGATCAAATTTGTCTCACCTTCCAGTTAAGGTAGCTGTTCAGTCCTGGTCATCTTGGCACTTCTGGGGTTTCTTCTTGCAAGAAGGTGAATACTAACCTCTCTGTGATATTTCCTTGTCCACAAAGTAGGCATGACTTCTTACAAGAAAAAGCTGCAGTACCTGGTTTATTCTACAATATATGGGCCACCTTTGGTGAGCAAATTTTTTAAATAACAAAATATAGATGGACCAAAAACAAAAGGTGGAGTTTTAAATTTTCTATCCTTTATCAAATGAACCACAAAACTTAGCTCCCAGAAAGTTCAAACTCTGTTTATTTTGAATAAGCTTCCTCCAGGAGAAAGGATGTTAACTCAGAGATATTTGTTGGCAAAAATGATGACTTGATTTATAACTTAATGGCAAAGGATGGAAATCTGAACCTGTTATTATTTGTTCTTTTGGACTTATTGTTTCTGTTAGGGGGAAAATCAGTCAAATAAAGTAAAAATACTATTCATTTATTCATAAATATTGATCAAACTTAACACAAATTCCAAGCACCATGCTGATGCCTTTTGTTCAGAAGTAAACAAAATAGACATGTGTCCTGTACTCCAAGACCTTGCTACCTAGTGGTGAATGAAACATACAAACAAACAATAGTAATAGAAGGCTGAAAGTGTGGTGTTAATGGAAAACCTGGAGAGCTGGACCCAGAAAGGCTTCTAGGGGAATGCCTGCTGAACACAGGTTAGTCAAGAGGAGGGTGAGCCCTGGGAGAAGCTGCAATAGAAGCACAAGGGATGGGCTATGAGATGTTAAAGAGAAAAGACAGGCCATTAAGAGGGAAGAAAATTTTATGTCAGTTTTACATGTCCTGAAAGAACCATAGTTATCCTTCTTTAAACTGATTTGCATACCATGTTAGATAGTGATGATTGTTAATAATGTCCTTTGACCATGGGGGACAAATAAGGAGTGTCAGCAATCCAAGCTTTGACTGTGTGCAGCCCATATGCTTCATTTCAAAATTTCTATGAACAGAAAGACTCAAGTCAGTGTACTAAAATTCTAGGCCACTTGCCACAAAATAGAGTATCGAGCAGAGAACAATATGGCCCCAGACACCAATGTTTTGAGGTTCGTGATGGAGACACAGAAAGCCCATCCCATTGGCTGCTGCTGAATTAACTCTGGAGAGGCTTTTTAGGGATTATGTGAACCACAGGTGTCCACAGGCTGGTCCGTTCTCTGTGTCCCTCTTCTGCCCAGCTCAGGTTTTCCCCACACACACTCACAATCCAGGACTGCAAGACTCTGCTCCTTTTCAACTGCTCAGCAAGAAGTCACTCCCACAAGGCATCAGAGAGTAACACCAACTTTGCAAAGATGCCATTGGGAATAAAGAGGAGGGTGTTGTATCATGCACCCATTATTAGTGTATTTTAGAGTAAGTTATGCAGCCTTTCTGTCCTTCCCAAAGTCCCTTCTCAGATACAATGCAACTGAGAGTTCTTTTCCTGAACCTGCACTTACACACTATCCCTGCCCCACCTCCACTCTCTGCCCTCTGGGATTTCTCCTTAAATAGCTATTATCTATTGCCTCCCCCTCGCTGTCATGCATAGTAGCTTTATTTCTCCTCTAAAACTTGGCTCCAGTCAATATCTAGTCCTTGAAGGCTGATCTTCCACTTAGGAACAAACTTATCCAGGAATGTCTTGAGCAAAAGTGGTTTTCTCCCCACTGGAAATTCTAGTAAAGTTTACTGGGGGAATATAGTCATGTTTAAATAGTTACATAAGGAAAGGTGAGAGTGGGATCCAAAAAGGATGGGTGGGCCAATCTGTGCCTCTTCCCATATCCTCTGAAGGTGTAGCCAACATACTACACCCAAGTGGGACTCAGAATCCCGCAGAGACCCCCAGGGCAACTGGGGCACCCAGGATGGTAGACCCACCAACTGCACCCCGGATGTGAGCCCTCCCCAACCCCTGTCTCCTGTGAACTAGGGACCACAACACTGCATTTACCTGCCACCCGTGTCCACAGGTATCCGGATGCTAGACCAGCCGTTTATGACGGACATCATTGAGGCCTCTTCCATCAGCCACATGCCCCAGCTGATCGACATCTACAGTGCCAGCTGGGGCCCAACAGACAACGGGAAGACGGTGGATGGGCCCCGAGAGCTCACGCTGCAGGCAATGGCTGATGGTGTGAACAAGGTAAAGTCATCCCTGTCGCCACACCCTGGTCCAACACTGGAGTGGGGGGCACAGAAGGTAGAGAAAAGGTGATGACAGAAGAGGAAAAGGTGATGATGGCAGTGTGGGGGTCCGCGGTGTGGCTATCACCCTTTGCCTTAGCTCAGCTTCTGCGAAAAATGGACCCCAAAGTAGGCTTAGCCATGCAGATTTTGGAAAGGGATGCCTGTGGAAGATAAAGCGGAGGTGGCTGGGGAAGGTAGGGGGCACCTTTAGATGTGAAGTGATGCAGGCCTGGTGCTGGAGAAGGAGGGTCCTACACTGCCCTGGTGCCTGCAGGAAGGGGCGCCTGAGTAATGACAACAAGGCCCTACACACACACTCCTCACCTCCCCCTCACCACCAACCCCCACTCATCCCCCCCCATGCCCACCCAGCTGTCCGCAGAAAGTGGGGTGTCTGCGCAAAATGGAAGTAGATACAGGCGCGGTCGCAGAGGCAGTAAACCCAGGGCACTCCCAGGTGGAAGTCTGAGCCGCGGGTCTCCATGGCCGCAGCTCCCTCACATTAGCACAGGGACAAAGCCAGGGAGATGGGACAAGGCAGATCCCAGAGGAATGGCCAGGAGACGCGGGTCACTGTTGGGGTGAGGGGCTGCACAGCGAGACAAAGAGAAGTCCCTCTCCGAGATCTCAGGGCAGGGGCCACCCCAGACAAGACGGCCAGGCTGCTGGATCAGAGTCTCTCTTGGTTCAGGTCACAATTGCGCCACTCAGTGTCTGAGCGTCCATTGGCAAGTGATGTGGCCTCAGTGTGCCTCAGTTTTCTTGCCTGTAAGGTGGTGAAGATATATTCCTCCTGAAATCATTGTTAGGGATAAATGAGATAACTATACAAGTGCTTGGAACTGTGAAATGCCTCCACAGGGCTGCTGCTTGCCCTGGTCATTATGGAAGTTAAACCCACAATCCCAAAACTTTGTGGCCTGAAGCATAGTGTTTCAGGAATTCAGATGGATCCAGTGGGGATGCTTGTGCTCCACCAGTCCTGGGCCTCAGCTGGAACACTTGTGACTTGAATTACCAAAATGTTGTGTTTTCACATGTTCCGCAATGTACTGAATTCAGAATTACTCCCACATGGTGCCATCACACACATTACGTGGATACGTAGTCATTTTGCTGCTCTTGGTTATTTTTAAAGATTGAACTAGCCATGGGGTTGACACAAATGTCCTCTCTGTGCTTTCCGTTTGCATGTCTTAATCAGCCATCATGTGGGAATCACATCCCAAAGATTACAACAGTAGTGTGTAGAGAAGAAGTAATAAGGTCCTAAGTGAGGGGACAAACAAGTGTAAGAAGTTTAGAATATGGACTTTGGAAAATCCATTTTAGGAATCATTAAAATTTTGCTCCTTGGATTTTGACACATTTCAAATAGATAAAATGGCTATAACCATATCTGGGTACATAAACTAGCACTATTATAAATAAATTGTAAAATGAATCCATTCTGTGTATATGTTTAAATTATTTACAGTCTGTATATAGAAGACACAAACTCATTACTTATATATTTATGACACTTAAAGACATGCATGGACAAATTACTGTATGTTTAACAGTAGCCTGAAAAGGTAAAAATATTAAAGAAAATTAGACCAAACAGCCGAAGATTACTTTTTTTTTATATTTCTTTGAAGAGTTACCACATGCCAAACGTTGTTTTATTTTTTTAACTATAATCACTATGCCGTGCATTAGATACCCAGAACTCATGTATTTATTGTATAATTGGGAATGTGTACGCTTCGACAAACATCTTCCCATCCTTCCACCCCCACCACCATAGCCCCTGACTACAGCCATTCTACTGTCTGTTTCTATGAGCTTTTTAGATTCCATATGTGAGATCATACCATACTTTTCTTTCTGTCTGACTTACTTCACTTACTGCCCTCAAATTCCATCCATGTTGTCACAAATGGCAGATTTTCTTTTTATGGATAAGTAATATTCTAATACACACACACACACACACGCACACACACACACATTTTCTTTATCCATTCTCACACCAATGGACACTTGGCTGTTTCCATGTCTTGGTTGCTGTAAATAATGCTGCAATAAATATCTCTTCAAGACACTGATTTTATGTCCTATGAATATATAGGGCAGGGCAAAAGTAGGTTTATAGTTGTGAATACTCAAAACACAGAGTTTATTCTTATATTATTTTTATTAGTTATTGTATTGTTTTCCATACAAACAACTGTAAACCTACGTTTGCCATACTTTGTGTATACCCAGAAGTGAGATTGTTGGTTAATAAAGTAGTTCTAGTTTTAATTTTTTGAGGAACCTCCATACTGATTTCTATAATGGCTGTACCAATTTGCATTCCCACCAACAATGCACAAGGGTTTCCTTTTTTCCACCTGTTCCACAACACTTGTTATCTCTTGTCTTTTTTGTAACAGTAAAGGCTACTTTTTAAAGTACATTTCCTGGGGTTGAGAACACATGTTTTCTTCTCCAGCTACTCCTCAGGAATAGCCTAAGACTTGAAAACATGACAGATCAGCTGTTCAACAAATATTTGTAGAATTAATATGTAAATGAAATTTTGTGGCTAAAAGATTAAAAGTCATGTAAAAGTCTACAACTGTAGTGAAAGTCTTTGGTAGCCCACCCCTAGATGCTGTGTTTGCTGATGATAATTCACAGCTGCCCCTTTCCTGGAGAATAGCCCTAGCTGACGGGATTCTTCTCATCCAGAAGATTCTGTCCACACCCACACCCACAGGGCAGCCCATGGCCAATGATGGACTTGTCTGCTTGTCTTCTGCAGGGACCACTCTGGGATGAAATTTATGCTCCAGTGCCCCTAGTGAATCAGGTCAATCAATGCTTACCTTTACTTAAGACCACATCATTTGGGGGTTCCTTCTCCTGCCTCTCCTGTTTTACTCCCTCACACACAGGTGTCTCCTGAGAGCTCTCCCTCAATATGTCTAGAGCACCCAAGTCCCTGTCTCTGGCTCTGCTTCTAGAGAATCCACCCTATGACATTAACCTATTAGTGTTTGCTCTTTTCCTTGGCTTCCAGGAAGCTCAGAACTAAGTTTGTACCTAACAACATAGATATTTTCAGGCTAGGTTTTCTATTACCCCTTTTCCTCCCTTTTCATCACCAACCATGGCCTCAAAAATCATTCCTTAGCTTTTGTTCCTATATCCATTTTTGAGATCCTATTGAATCTAAGCCTCTGAATGTAAAGCCCTATAAGATTCGTAAAAGAATTGATGAAATGAGCTCAGTTTGATTACAGTAAATTTGGACATGTAACAATTGGATCCTTAAATTTTTACACTCATTACTAGTATCAAGGAACTAAAGTTCTCCTTGGGTAAAAATTGGGCTAGGCTCTAAACAACAGTAAACAGCAAGTCAACCTCACAGCTGGGATCAGCCAACATTAGCTCACAAGCCAAATCCAGCCCAGCAGCTCTCTTTGCAAATAACATTTTATTGGAACACAGCCAGGCCCATCAAGGCCTCTGTGTCCTTCCAGCCACAATTTGTCTTCCAATCAGAGCTGTCACAAGCTCCACTTGGGAGGAAGCCCATGAATGGAATCATCACTCAGAGTGACAGGCTTTTCTGCTGGCCTGTCCACATCTCCATCTCCACGAGATGACTGACATTGCATGAAAGGAGGTCTGCTTCCTCTGTACAGGAATTGTTTTTCTAAGGATTAGCATGAACAAGTGAAGAACTGAGCTTGAGAACTGGGAGACCTGAATTCTAACCATGATACCGTCTCTCATTGGCTGTGGGACTTCACACTAGTCATGTAGTTTCTCCATTCCCCACTTTCTTCTTCTATAAAAATAGCCACATCAATGCTTCTCAAAGTGTGGCCACTAGCCCACCTCAGAGTTTATAAGAAATGCAGAATCTCAGCTCCACCCCACCCACCCACCTGATATATCAGAATCTGCATTTTAACAAGATCCCATTCATGTTTGACAGGTGCTGCTCTAAATGATGTCTAGGATACCTATCATGCGACCCTAGGATAATAAGACCATAAGATATATTGTTTTTAAAAGTTCACAATGTACAGAAAAGGGCAGTAGAGGTGACTCACTTTCTGGAGGTAATAATGGTACTGCATACCCTCATCAGAGTGTTACATTGGATTCATTGATGACTAAGCCATGCACTCTAGTGTGTCTCTGAGTTGGTGGAGCAAGACCCAGGTAGGTGTAAGGATGCATGAGAAGTAATGAGAGCAATGGAATAGATTCAGGAAGGACCTCATACAGACTGGAACCAGACAGGTGTTCTGGACCCAAGGTGGTTGCAGAACACTAGTCAGAGAATATGTAGAGATCCCCACTAGGGCCCCAAACTCATGGGACATGGCCACTCTCTCCTTGCCTGTTTCTCACTGATTTTGTATATCCATCACCTTGCCTGTTTCCCACTAACTTTGTATATCTATCATCTTGCCTATTTCCCACTGACTTTGTATATCCATCTCTTCAATCCATTTTTCTCGTCCTTGAGGTTTATGCTCACATGGTACTTCTGCTTGGACAGGGGCCCATCAGCACCCTCCTTTATCACAACCTGTCAGCTTTTACCCAACTGCCATATGCTTCCACTCCAATTGTTTAGGGGCAAATTTGTCACAGTTAGGGGACAGACCCTTTCCCCTGCTAGGTTCCAAAAGTAAGAAATGAAGTTCTTTTGGAGAGGTCTAGAACTTGAAGGGTCAGAGGACAATTAGAAGGTTGCTAGCACAGCCCTCTCTTTTCTATCTCAATAACATCAAGTGGCAGTCATGCTAGCTTTTCAGCCTTCTGATGGAGTTTCTTCTGAGCTGTTGAATTCTTTCAAAGGTCTGAACAGAAATATAAGACCATATCCTCCCTCTCTGTCATAGGTTTGTGTCCCCAAAATTCATATGTTGAAGTCCTAACCCCCAGGGTCTCAGAATGTGACTGTATTTGGAAATAGGGTCATTAGAGATGTAATTAGTTAGGATGAGGCCATACTAGAACAAGGTGGGCCCCTAATCCAATATGACCTGTATCTGTGTAAAAAGAGTAATTTGGATATAGACACGCACAGGGAGAATGCCAGGAAATGAAAGCAGAGATTGGGTTTATGCTTTGATAAGCCAAGGAGCACAAAAGATTGGCAGCAAACCACCAGAAACTAGGAGAGATGAACAGATCATTCCTTCACAGCCCTCAGAGGGGACCAACCCTGCCAACACCTTGATCTTGGACTTTGGCCTCCAGAACTGCTAGACAATATGTTTCTATTGTTTATACCACCTGGCTTTATGGTACTTTGTTATAACAGCCCTAGAAAATCAGTACAACTTGCAGTCTTGAATAGACTGCCAAAAAAGGGATTTGTCCAGGCTCAAGCAGTATGAAAACATGAATACTTTTCCAGGTTACTCTTGATGTTACCCAGCTCTCTCTTTGATAGCTAAGATGAATGATAGTTGATCTAAGCACAACTTTTTTCTCATCATCTGGGGCCTTGAGAGTATCCTCCCTCCATTCTCTAACAGGGTTCCTCAAAGGAGAAGCATGCAAAATTTCTCATGATATAATACTAGGGGAGGAAAATGTTTCTGCAGTAGGGGAAGTGCCATGTGGCTCTGGCTTCTGATGACATCACATTGGTAACTTGGAATTAAATAGGGAAATTGGCAAATAGAGATTTTATGTACCCCCTTCAGAGAGCCGGTTGCTAAGCATTTGTCAGAACCCTCCTGGTTAGAGGACTGCTGGCTTCCCTTCAGTTAAAGCAGTAAGATACCCACTTATTCTCCCATAACAAAAGGCCAGCTTTGTCTTCAGGAGTGTGGAAATTCCCTTTGGGAAGAGGAAAAACACCTGAAACACTAAGGCTTTGTTTTTCCCCAAAATGACAAGTTTCCTAAGATTGTGGAGGAACAACTTTTCTAAGTAATTCAAATAAAGACCTCACAGCTTAGGCCATTTAGCTCTCAAGCATTCAACAAAAGGATTCCAGAAATACAATTATGAAATAAGAAATTGAGTGCTTGAAAGTGAACAGTATCCATGATTCAATGTTGGCTAAATATTGACACTAGGATGGGGAAACAAAGGAAAAAAGTGGTTTTATTACAAGGTTATGCCAATCAGCTGTTGACATTCAGCCTATCTGAGATTTGAATGGTTCAATGCTGTTTACAGAGCAGGGTCTACCAACAGGATCCCAGGGAAGGTGGTGGTGTAATGGCCCCATTTCAATGCCCAGACCCCTAGGAGTTTTTAGGATGAAACTTTTGCACACAAACAGAAGCTTGTTTCCTTATTACATAATTTACTGTGTGGCTGGAAGGAAAGGGTTACATAGCCAAGCCCAGAACAAGATAACAGCAGGTACCCAGGGGAACACTTGGCAGATGTCCCCTTTCCCCAGCACACATGGATTTTCACTGAGTAGTTTTTAAAAGATTTTATTTATTTATTTTTAGAGATGGAAGGGAGGGAGAAAGAAAAAGAGAGAGAAACATCAATATGTGGTTGCTGGGGGCTGTGGCCTGCAACCCAGGCATGTGCCCTGACTGGGAATCGAACCTGCAATGCTTTGGTTCGAAGCCTGCACTCCATCCACTGAGCTACGCCAGCCAGGGCTTACTGAGTGTTTTTTGACACCCGAGGCCAAAAGAGAGACAGGTGAGTAGGTGACATGTGCCCTCAGCGAGAATTTACAGTGCAGGCGGTGTTCAATACAGCACTTCCCTCCAGGGCTCCCATCATTTTCCACGCCCTTCTGAACTGCTCCACTTCATTTCAAGTCTGGGCACTTCTCTCCCCTCCATCTGTAGCCTCCCCTGCAGCCTCCCCTGCTGCAACTAAAAAGGCCTTTTCAAGTGTGATTGTTCTGCAAAGCACTCCAAGCATGGCAACACTTAAGAGGAAAATTGTTACGACTTATCATCAGATGACAGCATGTAAACATTTTAGAAAGTGAAGTGAGCATGATAAAAGAAAATATATACAATTTCTCATTTGACTTTTCCCTAGGCTGTGGGGATGATTCTTTCCTGATTTCAAGGTGACATTTTTGAACAGCATTGTAGAGTTCTGTGAGTGATCATGTATTATGCATTCCTATTATACATTTCCTTCCAGTATATTTCAGTTCTCTGGTCTACTAGAAAGGAAAGTCCACCTCTGAAAACTGGTCTCCACCTAAACAAAGGAGATAATTACCTTCTAAACAAAGGCAGTTCCTCTGCTTGCCTTTGAACTTGAACATCCTGCAAATAGGTTTTGTTTGACTGACATATTCATGATAAAAAGGGAGAGGAAAAGATAAGAGACCTTTATCTGGGGTGTACTGTCTCCCATAGACCTCACCACTCCCAATTCTCTTACATCTTCTTCACACAAAAGCATTACCTACTTGGCTCTTTAGGGGTTTTAGTTTGCTTCTCCCAAGTTCGGTCAGTAAATAATTGAGGAGGCAGCAAAGACCAGACAAGAGGAAGGAAGAGGAAAAGTTTTCCCCTTTATTTCTGTATTTTCCTCTTTAACTTCATAGTCTACATGTTGAATTCACAGTTAAAGCAGTCCATATTATATGTGGGAAGTGGGCAAGTCAGAAATCTCTGAATTATGACATAACTAATAAGTAACTTCCATCTTAGTTTGGAATCTCCCAGAAGCAGACCCTGAGACAAGAACTGAGTTGAAGTAGTTAATTTGGGAAGTCAAGGGACCATCAGTAGTGAATAGGAAAATATGACAGGGAAGAAAAGGACCAATAAATGGTGTACTCTTGAGCCAGCTATTGAGTAACTGGAGCTTAATCCCTCTGGGAAACTGGCAAGCCATGTAGAATACACATTGAAGTTACCCTACCTGATGACAAGGGAGCAGGGGGTAAATGTCATTGTCTAATTTATGGCCCAGTACTTTCAGCCCAGGGGCAGGTGTGCAGAGCAGACTTCATCCTCCTGGGAGAAAGCCCTCAGACAAAGAGATGCCTGTACTGGCATTTGGAAATCCCTAGTGCACAGAATATATGAGGTCTAAGGCATATGAGCCAATACCTACTGCCATCTCTGCTACAATCTCCAGATTGCAATTTAAGTAAAACCTAATCTGAGACTTACAGTCATTGCTCTCTGAGTACTAAAGGGCCAGACCATGTGTTTGCTAGTCAGAAAAAGATGTAGCCCTCACACAGAGACTGATGAAGCAACAAAGACCAGTCATTATGGGGCACAGCATCTTACATTGCTTTGACAAAGAGAAGAAGAATTCAGATAATAGAGGGGCTTGAAAGTAGCAACTGATTCTTGAAGTCCTTTCCACATCTTGAGGAAATGCAGCCACCCAGAGTAACCCTGGCATGTCTTCGGCTGGCTCAGATGACTACACCCCAACCTCTTATTAATCACACTCAGGGTTGCTACTGAAGGGAACATCTTAGGAATATTTAAGGACAAGGCTATAGAAAATCCTCTGAGGCACAGATAAGACAGAGCATTGATTGTTTATTCCTGGAGGGGTTACAAAGGGCATAAGCACACATCCCAGATCATTAGGCTGGAATGTACTAGAGAGGGGTCACTTGCAAGAGACTGACTCAAAAGCCACCATCCAGAAAGGGGGGGTGGCTGCCTAGGGAGAAAGTGATTAATCAAGAAGGGCCAGGAGAGGCCCTGGTACCACCTACTGAAATTTAATCAGAGCAGTGGGTCTGACACAGTAGCAGCAAGTGCCAGGGCCTCTGGCAAGCAATGAATGCCTCCTGCCAAGGAGCTCTCGGGAATGCTCCACAATCCCTGATTTATGCTCTAAAACCAAACCAAGGGTGGCAACTGAGCAGAGGCTGCCACAGTGGAGAGTATATAGTTCAGACTCTGTAACGTTTGTTGCCCCTACAATTGCTCCTTTCACTTCTGATAAGGGAAGACAAGTTTCGTGGTTTTCACATGACTATGGCCCTTGGTTTGGCTTTCCCAGAGATTCCAGGACCCTCACTCCACTCCTGGTAGACTCCACAGACCCTACAAGGGCACCAAGACAGACTCTGTGATGCCCAAGTTCAGCTGCAGTGTGCGGCTCCAGCAGTGCCAGCCATCCTCTCTCTCTGCTCTTCTGCCTGAGAGCACCTGGAAGTAGCTCCTCAGTGTATCTCCATGGGGAGTTAACGCCTCAGGACAACCGCCAGGCTTGCTGTCCTAGTAGCAGTTTCACAAGCAGTAGCCAGAGGGACTGAGACCAATTGCCTGTGGGAGGAACCTGCTTGTCAGCTCACATTTGGTTGTCTTTTCTTCCTCCCATCTCATCCTGCCCCATCACTCACTAATGCTTCTTGACATTCTCCCCCCAAATTAACTACCTGCTTTCAATTCTTTGTCTCAACATCTGTTTTTGAAGACACATAAATTGGGACCAACCCTTTCTCCTTATAGGTGTGGCCAGCAGTTCTCTGAAAGTAAGCCCAGGTCCTTTCAGGAGGATCAATTCACCCATTGCCCCTGCTTAAGGCCTTGTATGACTTCGCCACCACCTCTAACACCCCATATACAGAAAAGAAGTAGATAAAGAATAAAACATAAAACAGTTGCACAAAAATATAATGCAATCACTGAAATTGGGGCAGAGAGAAACTTTCTAAGCATAAATGCAAAGGGAAAACATTTAACAAAAATAAGTAATAAATATTATTACATAAAACCATTAAAAGCTTCTGCAAGTCTGGTCATTGTTAAAGCTGAGTAATGCATACATTGGGAGTCATTATACTATTCACTCTATTTGTGTTGTGCTTAACACCTTTCAAATCAAAAGGTTTTTATTTCTCACTAAAAATATAAAAAGCAATTCAGTGGGTGGTTAAGTTGTCACGAGTAAGAATATACATCTAGGGAAAAGTGGAAAAAGCAATATTCTAATTTTATATAAATGCTCCAGGGACTATAATATACAGATTTTGTGGGGTTTTTTTAATGTTCTACCTGATAAAACCTAAGTGGAAATGAATAGGATGAACTGTATCAGCCAGGAGAGGCTACCTTGTGCCGTGGTAACAAGCTGCCCCAAAAGCTCAGAAGTTTCAAAACACAAAGTTTCCTCATTCAGCTACACATCCATCATGGTCAGCAGGAGACTCTGCTGGTAACCAGTCACTCTGCAGAGGGAAAGAGAACTGTGCAGTATCCAGCACTGACCAGTAACTGGTTCAGCCTAGAAATGCTACTATGTACAAGCCATTCCCTCTCACAATTCATTGATTAAAATGGCATACAATCCCTAGCCAGTGTGGCTTAGTTGGTTAGAACTTCGCCCCATAAACCAAAAGGTCATGGGTTTGATCCCCGATCAGGGTACATACCTGGGTTACAGGTTCAGTCTCAGTCAGGAACTGTGTGAGAGGCAACCAATTGATGTTTCTCTCTCACATCGATGTTTCTCTCCCTCTCTCTCTCCCTTTCTTACCCTCTCTCTAAATATCAATAGCATATCCTCTGGTGAGGATTAAAAAAAATTTAATCGCTTACAAGACCCCACCCAACCACAATACAACATTGTCATAGGTCCAGAGAGTGAACAACTAGAAATACTTGGCAAACAGCACCAGTGACTATCACAATGGCCCAGAATAGCTGCTGGGTGACTCAAAAAAGTAAACAGTGATTTAATAAGGACAAATACAAATGTCAAAGATATTTGTGAATAGTTTGAATGGTATTGTTTCATGAACTGTGAGTCAAGAAAAGTGATATTTGTATATAAAAATATTGTTTTATATGGCATTTAAAATAAGTACGTAAAAATACATTTGAAAATATAATGGGAAAACTTTTGCAAATTCAAATGCAATATACAAAAGAAATGAAGAAAACATAGGTCAATATACATGCAATATAGATGGAAGAAATTTGGTTAAGGTCCTTAACATAGAAAGAACTCTAACATATCAACAAAAAGAATAGCATGAAAGAAAAAATAGGCAAAGGCTATTATCTTTGGGGGCTTGGTGCTTTGCTATTCATAAAGCAAAAACACAAATAAGCAGTAAAGATACAAAAGGATAAATTAAATGGGAAAAAATATAACTCCAAACAGTGAGGTAACATTTTGCCCACCAATTTTGCAAAAATATTTTTTATGACTACAAATTTTGAACCAGATGGGCTGAATGTTGCATTCTTATGCACTGCTAATAAAAATATAGATTTTAAGAAGCTTTTTTTAAAGAGTAATAACATGGCAATATGCATCAAGAATCTTCAATCATTCATTCCTTTTCATCTAAGATTCTTTCTTTTAGAAACTATGCCTAAGGAAATAAAGATACAAAGACATATATAAAATTATGTGCACTGCAGCACTTTATAACCTAGAAATAGCCTTCCACATATGTCTAAAAAGGAGTAAATTATGGTGCAGCCCTGGCCGGTGTGGTTCAGTGGATTGAGAGCTGGCCTGAGGACCAAAGGGTCACAGGTTTGATTCCCAGTCAGGGCACATGCCTGGGTTGCAGGACAGGTCCCTAGTAGGGGACACTCGAGAAACAACCACACATTGATCTTTCTTTCCCTTTCTTTCTCCCCCTTTTCCTCTCTCTCTAAAAATAAGTAAATAAAATCTTTTTTAAAAAGTTATGGTGCAGAAGAATATTTAATTACATGAGGAAATGTTAATGATATGATAGTAAGAAATGCATTTTCAGCAGAGCCACAAAATCAAATGTATTTTATGACCTCAATTTTATTATTAAACCTGTTGTTATACTTTGTATTTATCTATAAAATTTGCAGGAATATATAAAACCTCACCAGTGATTTTCTAGTCATGGAATATTTTAAAGGAAAGTCTATCGATGTTATATTAAGATGTCAAGATGACTAGAAAATACAACTTACTATAGCTGAGTATTTAAGAAAAGGCAATCTATACCAGAAGGCTGGCCTCACAAGCATCTGCAGATACCACCACTAACCAGGTTCTACAGTGGTCCTTAGCCTGGATTACTGCACACTGGTTAGGGTACAGAGACTGATTAACTTTAGCCCCAAACTTCTCAAAGTGGGAATTTCACTTCCTGGGATATAGGTGATATGCTGGGGACATGGAGATTAACAGTTCTAGCTGGAACTTTACCTAGATTGATGGTAAGCAATGTGTGACATTATTTTTATGTTATGAGCACAATGCAAAATCTGCATGAGTGATTTTAATCTTCACCTGAGGATATGCTTATTGATTTTAGAGAGAAAGGAAGAGAGAGATAGAGACAGAGAAAAAACATCAATGTGAGAGAGACACATTGATCGGTTGTCTCCTGTATGCACCCCGACTGGGGATCAAAGCTGCAACCTAGGTATATGTCCTAACAGGGAATTGAAAATGCAAACTTTTGCTGTATGGGACAATGCTCCAACCAACTGAGTCACCCAGCCAGTGAAGAAATCTGCATGAGCTTTTAAAAGATGCTGTTTGTGAGAGGCTCTTTAGGCTATGCTCTAAAAACCAGCAACTCCAAACTCATTTGGCCCTTTGCCAACAGATTAGAGTAGTTTCTCAGCCTCGGCACCATTGACACTTTGGACCAAGTCATACTTTGTTGTGGGAGACATAGGGAACTGTCCTATGCCTTGCAAAAGTTTAATAGTATTCCTGGCCTCTACCCACTAAATACTAGTGCTGCATATATGCGCACATACTTGTGGCACCAAAATTGTCTACATCAGTGCCAAACACCCCCTTGGGCACAAAACGTCCTGGTTGGAAAATATTGTACTTAAATACCATCAGTAGGGCCTGGATGAAAAATTCTCATTTGGTGAAAATTTTAGAGAGGCACTAATTCTGCTAAACAACAAAAGACTGATTTAAAGACAGAGTTTAAAATTAATTTGTACCACATACTTAATTTCATCTAAATGGACTTGCCATCTTCAAAAATAATATTGTATGTCAGTTACACATCAATTAAAAAAAAATGGAATAGAATCCAAGATGGCAGCAGAGTAGGTGGTACCTACACTAACCTCCTCCCAGGACCAAACTGGAATTTCAACAAAATTATGGAAAAATCATCTTAAAGTAAGAAGGAAGTACAGAGGCACAAGAGGGCCAGCTAGGCTCCCACGGTAGCAGCTGAAGTTCCAGAGGGATATTTCAGCAGCTGGGGGAGGGGGTTCCCCCTGAGAAGTGTGAGGTCTAAACACCAAGCTGGGATCCCCAGCCTGGAGCACAAGAACCAGGAAAGGAACCCAAATATCATCTGGATGTGAAAAGCAGTGTGGTTTCTGTCTGCCAGGAAGAAATGGCTAGAGATGGAGAGAGCCTCTTAAAGGACCAATGCACAAAATTCCATCTGCAGCCACTTATCCTGGGCTCCAGCAGAGGGACAGCAGTGTGGACTAGAGACACCTAAGTAGAGCCTGGGGTTGGTGACTTTGGAGAGAAAGCTGAAGGAACAGCTGCCAGGATCCCTGTGCTGAGTCACTCCCCATATTGTAGAAACCCTCTTTTTCAGACAGAGCACTCCCCTCCAAGTGGCATCAGCCTGGGGGAAAGGCCTACCCTGTGGAGCTTAAAGCGGGCTGCAAAGGAGTACATTTGGAGGCAATGTCAGTGTTTAAGCTTAACAGAAAGCCTGCAGGCAGAGGAGGATCTGCAGGAGCTCTGAGACTTTAGCTGACTATCCCCCAGGCTCAGTGCTGATAAAAGCTGGCCTTGGTGCACAGTCTGGTTCTCTCTGCACACAAACAGGTGCAGCAGACTGCACACTGTGGATCACTAGTAGCGCCAAACAGTTTGCACAGGGCCAGTCACAAACAGCCTCTGACAAAGGTCTGCACTAGATTCTTTGCAGATCCATCTAATATATAGAAACAAATACAAACAGGAAACCAAAACTGGGGAGACAAAGAAACAAACCCCAAATGAAAGAACAAGAGAACTCTTGAGAAGAAAAACTAAATGAAATGGAGTCAAGCAATCTATAAGAAAGTTTAGAGAGTAATAATTATAAGGATACTCAACAACATGAAAAAAGACATAGAAATCATAAAAAGGACAAATCAGAAATAAGAATGAAACATCTGAAATAAATAATACACTGGAAGGAATAAACAATAGGTTAGTTGAAGCGGAGGATTAAATCAGCAATTTGGAAGACAAGTTAGGAACAGAACACCCAAGTAGAGCAGCAAAAAGAAAAAAGAATTTTTAAAAAATGAGGAAAGCTTAAGAAATCTCTGGGGCAACATGAAGCATAATGATATCCACATCATGGGAATACCAGAAGGAGAACAGAGTGAGCAAGGGATCAAGAACCTATTTGAAGAAATAATGAGGCTTCCAGTCAACATGGCAGTGTAGGCAGACATGGCTCAACTCTTCCACAACCACATCAAAATAACAACTTAAATACAGAACAACCATCACTCAGAAATGTCAGAAATCAAGCTGAGTGGAAGTCTGACAACTACAGAATTAAAGGAAACACATACATCCAGACTGGTAGGAGGAGCGCAGATACAAAATGGGCTGGTCCCTTACCCATGTGTGGTGGAAAAAAATCAGAAGGGATATCTCAGGAGTGAAAAGTCCCAGCCCCACAGCAGGCCCCCCAGCCCAAGGTTCTAGTGCCAGGAAGATAAGTCCCACAGCTTCTGGCTGCAAAAATCAGCAGAGATAGAGTCAGTGGAAGAAAATTCTAGAACCCCAAGCAGTTCCTCTTTAAAAAGCCACACAGAGACTCACCTATTCAGATTCACTCCCTCTGAGCTCCAGCACTGGGGAGGCAGCTTGAAGGGCACCAGTAGCATATTGGGAGAGGCTGAAATGTCTGGCATCAGGGAGAGCAGAGGCCATTGTCCCTTTTCTGAGCCCTCCCCCAACAAAGCCGGCAAGCTGGCACCATATCTGAGATTCTATCAACCTGGCTAACACTATTTGACCCAATTTGGAGATCCCCAGAGACTCTGCCCCAGTCAACTTATGGACCCTGCTTTCCATATGAATAACTGGTCTTGCCTCATGCTTCATAGCCTCCTAAATCTTTACAAACAAGCCAGAGCCAGCTTCAGTGAACTCCAGGCCAGGCACTAGCAGCAGCTAGATTAGTTTCACAACTTGGCTGTACCGGGGAATCTCCAAGCCCAGCACAAGTAGCAGCCTTCTCAGAACGCTTTATAACTCAGGAAGAGTAGCCTCAAGAAAAACACAAGTGGGGACTGACCTTGCCCTCTACCACCCAAGAAACCCCAGGGCCAGAGCACCCAGTGCACAGCTACAGACCACTTCAAGGTGCTGCCACCCTGTCCCTGCACAGCTGATCCTCCACAAAGGGCAGAGGTTGGCAGTAAGTGGTCACAGTCAGTCCTTTCAGCTGACTGTCTTGGGTAAATCCCTCCCATTGATCTGCCAACAGCAACCAAGGCTCAACTACAAGAGGAGAGTGTACTCAGCCCATGTGAAAGGTACACCTCAAATATCCAGCTCAGGTGATATCTGGGAAGGCTGTGCCACAGGACCCTACAGGACACCTACTACATTAGGCTGCACTGCCAAGACACGGAGTTATAGCAGCTCTACCTAATACATAGAAATAAACACAGGGAGGCTGCCAAAATGAGGAGACAAAGAAACAAGGCCCAAATAAAAGAACAGATCAAAACTCCAGGAAAAAAAATCCAGAAAAGGAGCTAAACAAAATCAAGATAAGCAATCTATCAGATGCAGAGTTCAAAACACTGCTTATAAGGATGACAAGGAACTTAGTGAAGATTTCAACAGCACAAAAAAGATCCAGTCAGAAACAAATGTATCACTAATTGAAATAAAGGACAATTTATAGGGAAACAACAGTAAAGTGGATGAAGCCAAGTATCAGATTGATGATTTGGAACATAAAGAAGCAAAAAAACAACCAATCAGAACAACAAGAAGAAAAAAGAATCCAAAAAATGAGGATAGTATAAGTAGCCTCTGGGACAACTTCAAGAGGTCCAATACTTGCATCATAGGGGTACCAGAAGGAAAAGAGAAAGAGCAAGAAATTGGAAATCTATTTGAAAAAAAATAATGAAAGAAAACTTCCCTAATTTGGTGAAGTAAATAGACATACAAGTCCAGGAAGCAGATAATCCCATTCAAGTTGGACCCAAAAAGGACCACACCAAAATACATTATAATTAAAATGCCAAGGATTAAACATAAAGAGAGAATCTAACAAGCAGCAAGAGAAGCAGCAAGTGAGTTACCTACAAAGGAGTTCCCATAGACTCCTTTCAGCTGATTTCTCAAAAGGAACTTTGCAGGCAAGAATGGAATGACAGGAAGTATTCAAAGTGATAAAAAAGCAAGGAACTACAACCAAGATTACTCTATCCAATAAACGTATCATTTAGAATGGAAGGGCAGATAAAGTGCTTCCTGGACAAAGTAAAGCTAAAGGAATTCATCATCACTAAGCCATTATTACATGAAATGTTAAAGTGACTTACTTAAGAAAAAGAAGATCAAAAGTGAACATTAAAAGGGCAACAAATTCACCACTATCAACAACTAAATCTAAAAAACAAAGTAAGCAAAGAATAAGGATAGGAACACAATCCTATATATGGAGATTACTTGGAGGTTTATCAGCTGGAAGGGCAAAGGGAGAAAATGGGGGGAAAGGTGCAGGGATTAAGAAACACAACTGATAGGTACAAAATAGACAGGGAGGTGTCAAGAGTAGTATAGGAAATGGAGAAGGCAAAGAACTTATATGTGCAACCCATAGATGTGATCTAAGGGGTATATTTCTAGAAGCAAGAGGGGTACTGGGTGGAGGAGAGCAAAGGGGAAAAATTGGGACAATTGTAACAGCATAATCAATAAAATATACTTAAAATAAAAAATTTAAAATTAAATTAAATTTAAAAAAAGAAATAATGACTGAAAACTTCCCTAATTTGGTGAAAGAAAAAGACAACCAAATCCAGGAAGTGCAGAGAGTCCCAAACAAGATGAACCCAATGAGGCCTACACCAAGACACATCATAATTAAAATGACAAACCTTAAAGACAAGGACAGAATTTTTAAAGCCACAAGAGAAAAACAGTTAGTTACCTACAAGGGAGTTCCTATTAGACTGTCATCTGATTTCTCAACAGAAACATTCTGGGCTGGAAGGAATTGGCATGAAATATTCAAGTTGATGAAAAGCAAGGACCTACAAGCAAGGCTACTTTACCCAGCAAGGCTACAATTTAAAATTGAAGAAGAAATAAAGAGTTTCCCAGACAAGAAAAGGCTAAAGGAGTTTGTTAATACCAAACCAGTGCTACAACAAATGGTAAAGGGCTTGCTTGAAGAAGAGAAAGCAGAAAAGAAGACAATGACAACAGGAAAATAGTTAAAGCATAAAATTTCAATAAATACATATCTATCAATGACAACTTGAAATGTAAATGGCTTAGATGCTCCAATTAAAGAACAGAGGGTAGCTGAATGGATAAGAAAATAAGCCCAATATATATGCTCTCCTCAGGAGACCCACCTGAGATCAAAAGATACACACAAACTAAAAGTAAAGGGATAGAAAAATACATTTCATACAAATGTGAAGGGGGAAAAAAGCGGGGGTAGCAGAACTTGTATCCAACAAAATACACTTTAAAACCAAGACTATAGTAAGAGACAAAGACAGACACTACATAATGATAAAGGGAAAACCCAACAAGTGAATATAACCCTAATAATTATTTAAGCAACCAACATAGGTGCACCTAAATATGTAAAGCAAATCTCGATGGACATAAAGGGAGAGATCAACAAAATTACAGTCATAGGAGGGGATTTTAACACCAATAGATAGACCTTCCATACAGAAAATGAACAAGCAGGCAGCAGCCTTTCATGGCACACTAGATCAAATGGATTTAATTGATATCTACAGAGCACTTCACTCCAAAGCAGTAGAATATATATACTTTACAAGTGCACATGGAACATTTTTTAGGATTGCCACACATTAGGATACAAAACAAGTCTCAATAAATTTCAGAAGATTGAAATCATATCAAGCATCTTCTCTGACTAAAATGCTATGAAACTAGAATTCAATCACAGGAAAAAAACTGTAAACACACACAAAGTCATGGAAGCTAAATAACATGTTATCAAACAATGAATTGGTCAACAACGAGATCAAGGAAGAAATCAAAAGGTATGTTGAAACAAATGAAAATGAGGACACAATAACCCAATCTGTGGGAAACAGGGAAAGCAATTCTAAGAGGAAAATTCATAGCATACAGTCCTATCTCAAAAAAAAAAAAAAAACAAGGAAAAGTTCAAATAAACAATTTAACTTTAAACTTAAAGGAACAAAAAAAAGAAAGAAGGAAATAATAAATATCAGAGCAGAAATAAACAAAATAGAGCCTAAGAAAAAAAGACAATACAGAAGATCAATGAATCCAAGAACTGGTTCCTTGAAAAGATAAACAAGAATGACAAACTTTTAACCAGATTCATCAAGAAAAAAGGAGAGGGACCCAAATAAATAAAATCAGAAATGGAAGAGGAGAAATAACAATGGACACTGAAGAAATACATAGAATTGTAAGAAAATATTTTGAACAACTATATGCTAACAAATTGGATGAAATGGATAAATTCCTACAAACAATTTGTGAAACTAAATCAGGAAGAATCACAGAATCTGAGTAAACAGATTACACCTAGTGAAACTGAAGCAGTAACAAAAAACACCCAACAAACAAAAGCTCAGGACCAGATGGTTTCACAGGTAAATTTTACCAAACATTTTGAGAAGAACTAATGCCTCTCTTTCTCAAACTATTTCAAAAAATTCAAGAGAAGCAAAGACTCCCAAGCTTATTTTACAGTAAGGCCAGCATTATCTTAATTCCAAAACCAGATAAAGACACTACAAAAAAAGAAAATTATTGGCCAAGATCCCTGATGAACATAGATGCTAAGACCCTCTTTGGCTAAGATTCCAAAATATTAGCAAACCAAATATAGCAATATATCAAAAAGATCATAGTCTATGATCAAGTGGAATTTATCCCAGGAATGCAAGGTTGGTACAACATTTACAAAAAAATAAGTGTGATATACCATATTAAACAAAATGAAGGATAAAAACCACATGATCATATCAATAGATGCAGAAAAAGCAAATGAAATCCAGCACCCATTTATGATAAAAACTCTCAACAAAGTGAGAAGAGAGGGAATGTACCTAAATATAATAAAGGCCACATATGACAAACCCAATGCCAGTTCATACTCAATGGGCAAAACTGCACTCCAGTGTTTCCCTTAAGACTGGGAAGAAGACAGGAATGTCCCTTTTACTGCTCTCATTCAACATGGTACTGGAAGTCCTAGCTATAGCAATTGGGAAAAAAAGAAGAAATGAAAGGCATCCAAATTGGAAAAGAAGTAAAACTGTCTTTATTGGCAGATGACATAATACTGTACATAGAGAACCAAAAAGATTCTACCAAGAAACAACTAGAACTGATATACGAATTCAGTAAAGTAGCAAGATACAAAATTAATATCCAGAAATCAGTTGTATTTTTTTATATTCCATAATGAACTATCAGAAAGGAAAATTAAGAAAATAATCCCATTCATAATTGCTTCAAAAAGAATAAATACCTAGGAATAGATTTAACCAAAGATATAAAAGATCTATACTATAAAAATTATAACACACTGAAGAAATGTTACAGAACACACAACAAGGGGGGCCTGGGATGATATACTATTATTGAAAGAAGGCCCCGGGTCCGTTATGTCCGCCGCCAGGGGAAAGACGTCTCTCAATGCCAGAGATTTGTGAAAAGGAAAGGAAACGTTTATTTAATGCTATATACAAACTTAAAGTAGTGACCTAATGTCTTCACCAAAATCCCAAAGTCCCTTAAAACACCCACAAAAACACAGTCCTTCCTTCCTCCCCCCTTTGCCCAGTCCAGAGTACCGTATCTCAGGGAAGGAAATAGAAGTCCATGGCTTAGGTAGTCCTCTGGCTCTTCTCAGTTAGTACTCCCTCTCGACTGGGAGACCTCCCTGGGTTCCCGGCACCCTCGGCTGAGTCACCGGGATCTCTGCTAAAACCAGGTAGTGGTTCCCCCTTCTAAAGCTGTGGGGGCCCCACTCTGCCAGGCCACGTGGTTCTCTCCTCAGGGCTGCCGCGTGGTTCCCTCTCTCAGGGCTGCAGGAGTCTACACTCCGTCAAGTCCACGTGCTTCTCCTTCTCAAAGCAGCATGGTTCTCCTTTCTAAAGCAGCATGGTTCTCCTCCTCTCAATGGCCGCCAAGTCTGGGTTTTTAAATTCCCGTGGCCAATCTTCCTCTGCAGCCTCATTTCCAACTCCTCCCACACTTGGCTTCACATGCCAGAACTCGTGTCCTTCCAGCTTTACTGGGCTGCCATCATGAGTCTGGGCAGGCATGGCCCCATGTCCTGGAGCCAATCCTCTCTGAGCTCCCACACAGGCGCTGTAACTCAGGGGACCTGCCCCCCCAGTTACATCTGGGTGGGGAAGTTACTTCTAGGTGGGGAAGTTACTTCTGTTCCCCTGTCTTAGAGCTGATCACAGCTACTTAACATATCTATGCAACCAGCCAAAGGCTATAGATATGCTAAATGACCATGCCAGAGCCTAGCTGCAAGGCTGTTGCTATGCTAAACAGCTCTCAATGGCCCCGCTCCACTTGTCCCCTCCCCCAACCCACACCCTGGGGTGGGGGACGGAGACATCTTAAAATCTCCTGGACACCTTAAGCACTGGACCCCATTTCAAATGCCCATTTGGGGCCCCCCTCTTGGCTGCACCCTATAACAGAAAGAAATTGAAGAAGTTACAAAATAAGTCGACACACATACCATGTCCATGGATAGGAAGAATTAACATCAGGCTATAGATTCAATGCAATCCCCATCAAGATATCAGTGACATATTTCACAGAACTAGAAGAAATATTTTTAAAAATTTATATGAAACCACAAAAGCCCCCAAACAGCAACAGTGGTCTTGAGAAAGACAAAGTTGGAGAAATCACAATACCTGATATCAAACTATACTATAAGGCCATAGTAATCAAAATAGCATGGTACTGGCATAAAAACAGACATTTAGATCAATGGAACAGAAAAGAAGGCCAGAAATAAACCCAAACCTTTATAGTCAATTAATATTTGACAGAGGAAGCAAGGACATAATATGGGCTACAGACAGTTTATTCAGTAAGTGGTGTTGGGAAAATTGGACAAATAATGCAAAAAAAATTGAAACTAATCTACTTTCTTATGCCACACATGAGAATAAACTTAAAATGGATTAAAGACTTAAATCCATTTAGTCTTTAGTTAGACCTGAAACCATAAAAATCCTAGAAGAAAACATAAGCAGTAAAATCTTGGGCTTTCTCATAACATTTTTTTCTGATATATCTCCTCAGGCAAGGGAAACAAAAGAAAAAGTAAATGAATGGGACTACATCAAACAAAAAAAGGTTTTGCCCAGAAAAGGAAACTCTCACAAAATAAAAAGACAACCCACCAAATGGGAGAACATATTTGCCAATACATCTGATAAGGAATTAATATCCAAAATTTATAAAGGACTTATAAAACACAAACAATCCAATTAAAAAATGGGCAAAGGACCTGAATAGACACTTCTCCAAAGAGGACATACAGATAGTCAATAGGCATATGAAAAGATGCTCCAGGTCACTAATCATCAGAGAAATGCAAATTAAAAACCACAATGAGATATCAGGAGTTCCAGCCAAGATGGAGGCATAGGTAGAAACCCTTCGCTCTTTACACAACCAAAAAAAGGATAACAACCAATATAAAATCAATAAACAACCAGAAGTGCCAGAAAATCTAACTTCATGGAACTCTGACAACCAAGGAATTAGAGAAACAGTGACTCAGCCCAAACAGGCCAGTAAGACGGCAGACAGAGAGAACCCACAGCATGGCGGAGGTGGGGCAGGCTGATCTGAAAACTGGGACTCAGAGCTGACTGTGGACTATGGCACAGGTTGCCCCCATGGGAGAAACTTCCAGTCTCATATGAGGGTTCATTGGGAAGTGGGCTAGAGCTGAGCAGGCATGCTGCATTGTTCCCTTTCTGGCCTCTCCCCAACAGACAGTGCCACAATGCAGCAAAGAGGGTTGACCTGCCCTGGTGAATACCTAAGGCCCTGCCCTCTTACAACTTTACAGGTATGCTGAAACAAAGAAATAGGGCCAAAATGAATAAAAAACAAAAACAAAAACAAAAACAAAAAAACAGCAAAACTTCAGAAAGAGAGGTAAGCAATGAGGAGATATCCAGCCTATCTGATGGAGAATTTAAGGCCCTGGTAACCAAAATGCTCACAGAAGTGATTGAGCTTGGCTGAAAAATGAAAAAACAAATGAAGCACACCCAAAATGAAATAAAGCAAAATATTCAGGGAACTCACAATGACAGGAAGGAAACCAGGACTCAAATCAATGATTTGAAACAAAAGGAAGAAAACATCCAACCAGAACAGAACAAAGAAACAAGAATGCAAAAAACATGAAGAGAGGCTGAGGAACCGCTGGGACAACTTGAAACATTCCAATATCTGAATTATAGGGGTGTCAGAAGGAGAAGAACAATAGCAAGAAATTGAAAACTTATTTGAACAAATAATGAAGGAAAACTTCCCCAACCCGGTGAAGGAAATAGAATTCCAGGAAGTTCAGGAAGCTCAGAGAGTCCCAAAGAAGTTGGACCCAAAGAGGAACGCACCAAGGCGCATCATAATTAAATTGCCCAAGATTAAAGATAAAGAGAAAATCTTAAAAGCAGCAAGAGGAAAGGAGAGAGTTACCTACAAAGGAGTGCCCATAAGACTACTAGCTGATCTCTCAAAAGAAACCTTGCATGCAAGAAGGGGCTGGAAAGAAGTATTTCAAGTCAAGAAAGGCAAGGATCTCCATCCAAGATTACTCTATCCAGCAAAGGTATCATTTAGAATGGAAGGGCAGATAAAGTGCTTCCCAGATAAGGTCAAGTTAAAGGAGTTCATCATCACCAAGCCAGTATTATATGAAATGCTAAAGGCACTTATATAAAAAAAAGAAGACAAAAAGTATGAATAGTAAAATGACAACAAACTCACAACTATCAACAAATAAACCTAAACAAAAGAAAAAGAAAAGCAATGAAAATAAATATAAGCAAACAACTAGAACAGGAACAGAATCAAAGAAATGAATACCACATGGAGGGCTTCCAGTGGGGAGGGAGAAGGGAGGAATGAGTGGGGAAAGATACAGGGAGGCAGCAGCATAATTGGTAGGCATTAAATAGGGAGAGGTCAAAAATGGTATAGGAAACAGAGAACTCAAAGAACTTATATATACAACCCCTAGACATGAACTGGGCAGGGGAGAATGTACTATGGTTGGGGGTACAGGGTGGATGGGGGAGTAATGGGAGAAAAATTGGGAAAACTGTAATAGCATAGTCAATAAAATATACTTTAAAAAAACACAATGAGATATCACTTCACACTAGTCAGAATGGCTATCACCAATAAATCAACAAACAAGCGCTGGTGAGGATGTGGAGAAAGGGGAAAACTTTTGCACTGTTGGTGGGAATGAAGGTTGGTGTGGCCACAGTGAAAAGTAGTATGGAGTTACCTCAAAAAATTTAAAACGTGACTGCCTTGTGAACCTGTGATTCCACTTCTGGGAATTTACCCAAAGAAACCTAAAACACTAATTCAAAAGAATATAAGCACCCCTATGTTCATTGCAGCCTTATTTACAATAGCCAAGATTTAGATGCAGCCCAAGTGGCCATCGGTAGATGATTAGATAAAACAGCTATGGTATAGTTACACAATGGAATACTACTTGGCTGTAAAAAAGAAGAAAATTCTACCCTTTGCAACAGCATGGATGGACCTGGAGAACATTATGCTAAATACGCCAATCAGAGGAAAAAAAAATACCGAGGCACAGAGTCAGGTTTCTCTGACTCACATGGCAGGGAGTCTGTTTTAGAAATGTTAACAAAATTATGGTTCCATTAGGAAGAATGAGTACATGGTTGACAGCCAACAGAGATGCTGCAATGCTGGTGTTAAGCCTGTCATCATATGGTATCATTTGGGAAAGACTGACTTTTGGATATTTTACCTTTTCAGTCCAGTGTGTGATGTTCATCATATGGTATCATTTGGGAAAGACTGACTTTTGGATATTTTACCTTTTCAGTCCAGTGTGTGATGTTCAGTTGAGGGTATACGGGGCCTTGGGTCAAGCCTGAAGAAAATTTTCAGAGAGTACCATCTTCAGCTAAATCCAAAATGGAGGACCAGAAGACAGACTAGTGCATGCTTTTTAAAAATAAAAATGTTAATGTTTGGAATAACCCAGTCTTATCCACACAGACTATCTCATTGGAATTCTCACAATAACAGTTATCAAAACAAGTCTGGTGGACTTCCAGCAAGATGGAGGCATAGGTGGATGCACCGTACCTCCACGCACAACCAAGATTAGAACAACAACAATTTAGAGGCAGAATAACACCCAGAACTGATAGAGAATTTATCTGAATGGAAGTCAGACAGCCAAGAAGTTGAAGTAGACCCATTCATCCAGACCGGTAGGAGGGGAGGAGAGGAGCAGCTGGGTTCGGGTCGTGGCGCACGGAGAACAGGGAGAACTGGGTGCATAAGGCAACCGGGAGCATGTAAGGCATCCGGGGCGCGAAAGATCGCAGCGGGCGGACCCTGAGTGTGAAGGCAGCAGCTGGCAGACCCAGTGGGACGGCGATTGTGGAGCAGGGCAGAGCACGCAGCCCAGGATCCCAGGGAAGGGACTGAGGTCCCGGGAGAATGGAGTTACCACCATTGTTCCCCCGCCCCCACATAGAACGTCACAATCTAGCGACTGCGGTGCCCAGCCCCAGTGAACACCTAAGGCTCCGCCCCTCACTGTAACAGGAGCGACCAGACCAAAAAAAAAAAAAAAAAAAAGAGAGAGAGAGAGAAAGAAAGAGAGAGAGAGATTTGTCTCAAACAGAAGAACAGATCAATACCCCAGGGCTCATCCTTTTGAGCAACCAAGAGATAGCCAATCTATCAGATGCACAGTTCAAAACACTGGTGATCAGGAAGCTCACAGAACTGGCTGATTTGGGGCACAAATTACATGAAAAAATGCAGGTTACCATAAAAGAGATGATGGAAGATGCACGGAGAACCAATAGTGATGGAAGGAAACTGGGACTCAAAACAATAGAGTGGACCAGAAGGAAGAAAAAAACAACCAAACAGGAAAGAATGAAGAAATAAGAATTCAAAAAATGAGGAGAAGCTTAGGAACCTCCAGGACATCTTTAAACGTTCCAACATCCGAATTATAGGGGTACCAAAAGGGGAAGAGGAAAAGCAACAGATTGAACACGTATTTGAACAAATAATAAAGGAGAACTTCCCCATTCTGGCAAAGGAAATAGACTTCCAGGAAATCTAGGAAGCTCAGAGAGCCGCAAAGAAGTTGGATCCAAGAAGAAACACACCAAGGCACATCATCATTACATTAACCAAGGTAAAAATGAAGCAGCAAGAGATAAGGGGACAGTAACCTACAAAGGAGTTCCCATCAGACTGTCAACTGATTTCTCAAAAGAGACCTTACAGGCAAGAAGGGGCTGAAAAGAAGTATTCCAAGTCATGAAAGACAAGGACCTATATCCCAGATTACTCTATCCAGCAAAGCTTTCATTTAGAATGGAAGGGCAGATAAAGTGCTTCTCAGATAAGGTCAAGTTAAAGGAGTTCATCATCACCAAGCCCTTATTTTATGAAATGTTAAAGGGGCTTATCTAAGAAAAGAAGATAAAGAAAAAACATGTATAGTAAAAGGACAGCAAACTCACAATTATTAACAACCACACTTAAGCAAAACCAAAAGAAACTAAGCAAACTACTAGAACAGGAACAGAACCACAGAAATGGAGATCACATGGAGGGTTAGCAACAGGGGAGTGGGAGGAGGAGAGAGAGGGGGAAAAGGTACAGAGAATAAGTAGCATAGATTGTAGGTAGAAAATAGACAGGGGGAGGGCAAGAATAGTATGGGAAATGTAGAAGCTAAAGAACTTATAAGTATGACACATGGACATGACTAAAGGCGGGATATGGGTGGGAGAGGGTGTACAGGATGGAGGGGAGTGAAGGGGAAAAATGGGACAACTGTAATAGCATAATCAATAAAATACATTAAAAAAGAGAAAAACAAATACCATATGATTCCACTCATACGTGGAATCTAATAAATAAACTGAACTAACAGCAAAATAGAGACAGATTCATAGATAGAGAGCAGGCTGACATCTCTAGTGAGAGGGTGGTTAGGGGGTGGAGGGATCAAGCAAAAAAGAAAAAGGACCCATGGTCATGGACAACAGTGTGGTGATTGCAGGGTAAAGGAGGTAGGTGGATGTGGAAGAGGAAATAAGGGGGACAAATGGTAATGGAAAAAATACCATAAAATAATGTACTTTTAAAATTTTCAAAATAAAATGTACTTAGGGAAATAGAAAGGGAACAGGCAATTCCAGTGTCCAGAATGAAGGTAGGTCTGCCATTCTATTCTCTGACCATGCACTGAAGAGTAAGGGTGGGAAACCTCCAAAGGACAGCCCACCCTCATGGGCCCAGCTTCTGCCCACAATTCAAGCCCTTTAACCATCTCCTCCCAATTTAATTCCTGAGTGATCTCCCATGTCCCATTTGGGTGTTTGGCTCTTCTTTACCACTTGTTCCCTATATAAAATTCCCTCTGTTGAACGGCCCAGTATGGCAATGTTTGCCCAACTGAATCTCAAATGATACAATACAATTATTATGATGATGTTGAATTTGTAAGTTAACTTGGGGAAAATTGACATTGCTGGAGTGTTGTCTATCCAAGAACATGATGTGTTGATGTCTTTTTCCAATAGGTCAAGTCATCTGTCCTTCCATAGACTTTCAAAGTCTTATTTAGTACTTAGCTTTTTTTTTTCAGTTTGTTGAGTTTCTTCCTAAGTTTTTTATCCTTTGTGTAGCTAGTATAAATGGCACTGACACATAGGATTGCTGTAAGGATCCAATAGGGAAATATACAAAGTACTTGGAGCAGTCCCTGACATAAAGTGCCATAGAAGTCTGGCTGTGTTTATCACCCTAGTTTCTTCCATTGTATCCTACAACTGATTACTGTCTGAATGTGGGTCATAGTTGTCGTATCTTGATTGCTGCCTAGTTTCTGTTTAGGTGAAGCTGGAAGCAGAACTGGATCTTGGGACATCATTTTAAGTGTTAACCTAAAAAGAAAAGGCCAAAGTGAGAGGCAACAAGCATTTATTTGAGATCCAAAAGAACAGCTATTCAGGAAGCACTGATTCAGGTACAAACCCAAAATGCTCTGATGAGGAGGCAAAGGCAAGGGATATGTATGAGAAAGGGAAGAAGAAAAATTGCATCAATAGAAGGAAAAAATTTCTATAGGTGCAGATAAGCTAACATTGTGAAGCTAATTCTAAAGAATGTTTTTCATTTTCAGTCTGCAGTCACAGTATCTGCTTTCTTGTCATTTTTTCAAACAGTTGTTTGAAATGCAGTGTGGCTTTATGCCCTATTTTAACATTCTAAAGCCCTAAGAAGTGAGAGGTACAAGCCAGATCTTCTGGGATGGCAGTTCTGACTCTATTGTAAAGTGGCTCTGTTTATATTATTTTTATCACAGGAAAGTGTGACATGCCACCAACAGACCCCTCCCATAACCAACTCTTAGTCCTCTTATAGAGGCCCCATCCCCACTCATCTGCCTCCAGAACTAGGGTTTTTTCCTCACTGGCCCATCTTACTGGTGCTAATACCCAGTCATTAGAAACAAGAATGTAATTAGTCTCACCTATTCTATCTTCCTTAGAAAATGAAGCTTAATATTCCTAGGAATCAAAGTATCCTTGTGGGCAAATCTTATATGTACTGAAATACAAAACTAATGTTTGCCACTTACTCTTCAAAGTTTCTCTCTTTGTATGAGTGAGCTACTGCCCCAAAATTCAGCACCTTAAAATAACCACTATTAAAATGTGCTTGTGGTCTATAGGTCAGCTGGGTTATTCTGCCAATCTGGACTAGCCTCAGCTAATCTGAGCTGGGCTTGTTCATGCATCTGTGGTCAGCTAGAGGGAGAGGTACAGACTGGTGTAGAATGGCCTCCCCTGTAAGTCTAGCAGTTACTGGTTGTGAGCTAGGGCAGTAAATTTGACTGGGCTCTATCTGTCATCAACTAGCAAGTAAGGTCAGATTTGTTCCCATGATGCAAACAGAGTTCTGAGAAGTGTATAGGGTTCCTTGAGACCTGTGCTCAGAACTGACACAGCATCACTTTCCACCATAGCCTGTTAGCCAAAGGAAGACAAGAAGCCATCCCCAAATCAAAGGATGGGAAGTGGACCTCTCCTCTTGGTGGACAGGATTGCAAAGACATAAAGGGGCATGAACAGAGAGAACCCTGAAAAATTAGTCACTATCAATCTACCACACTGTCTACACCAAGCATTGATTTCCTTTTAGCAAAGGTGGCTTCATCTCACTAGCCACCACCTGTGAACTGATTCAGGGAAGAGATCCATATACCCTCATCAACATATGTTTCACTTTCAGAGGGTGCATTTCTTGACAATGAGCCCATACATGAGTCTATTTGAGAGTGTGATCCCCTGCACCAGCTGTAAAGATGATCCATTTCCCTCTTTGTCTTCGTTTCTGAGAGCAGTTGCTTGCTTTGGTGGAGTTTTTCCAACAAAGATTTACCAAAGACTCTGAGGACAGTTCTCAGCTAGTGATTGAATAACTAATTGTAACATATCGACTCAACCAATCACAAGCTAATTAACTCCAGATCCTGTTAGAAGCAATTGAAATGTCACTTCTCATAGTCAGGGAGAAGGCAGAGTGACCTTGAAAGTAGTTCAGTCATCTTCTTTCCTTCTGGCATATCCACCCTGAAAAACCAGTGAGTCAGGACCATGGATCCCTGGTGGCCATGCAAGGACAATCTTTCTCTACCATTGCTTCTGTCTTCTCACCCCTAGAGGGTTTCCTAGTGGCCTGGGCCAGGCTATGGAGAAGGGGGAGGCTATACACCTGCTGCTAACCTCCTACACAGCAATGCTGCTCTCCTCTCCTCTACTCAGCACATAGGGGAAAACAGAATAGCACCAGCTCTATCACCCTGGATCAGAACACAGGAATCCAAAAGGAATGGCCACTCCTGGGTGGCGAAAGTGGAGAAAATACTCCTAGAAGACAGGAAACAGGGAAAAAAAGTTCTGCTCAAACCAGAAAAACAAGGCTAACTATAGGTATTTATAACTAAGCTTGGGATTTATAACTAATTAGCATATGGTAATAACATTGTGCATGTCATTATGTGTTTAAAGTTATTTTTGCTCTGCTTTACTTGATCATATTAGACTTTTTCTGTATATTTGGTGTGCCTCTGCATAAGTAAAATATCATATAATGCCATGTTTAAAATAATTCTAGTATAATCCAATTGAATAAAAATATATACATGTATATAGGCACATATTTACATGTATATATAGATATACATATATCTACATATGTTTTGTACACCTGTATATACAGGGTGGAGCAAAAGTATGTTTACACTTGTGAGTACATTAAAGAGTTTATTCTTGTATTATTACCTATTAATTATTGTATCATTTTCTTTTTTTCTTTTTAAAGATTTTATTTATTTATTTTTAGAAAGAGGGGAAGGAAGGGAAAAAGAGAAGGAGAGAAACATCAGTGTGTGGTTGCCTCTCTCATGATCCCTACCAGGGACCTGGCCTGCAACCCAGGCATGTGCCCTGAGTGGGAATCAAACCGGCAACACTTTGGTTCGCAGTCCAGCACTCAATTGAGTGAGCCACACTAGCCAGGATTATAATTATTATATTATTTTCCATATGAACAACTGTAAATGTGCTTTTGCCCCACCCTGTATATGTACATATGTGTGCACACACATGCATAAGCACATATGCATATGTATATATACATATGCTTGTAATATATGTTTTGGCATAAAATATGTATTTCATATTCACAATGTCTAGATATATATAAATTTTTATACAAAAGATATGTGACCATATAAAATAAATAAGATAAATATTTTTCTATATTATATAGCTAAGTATAAACATATACTTACATTTTTTGCTGAAAAATGTCTGAAATGATGCACAAAAATTGGATAATGATTACACCTATGGGGATTTTTTTTTCATTTTCCTTTCCATATACTTTGACTTTTTAAAAGTAGTTCAT
The DNA here is from genome assembly GCF_004126475.2 of Phyllostomus discolor. NCBI lineage: Eukaryota > Metazoa > Chordata > Mammalia > Chiroptera > Phyllostomidae > Phyllostomus > Phyllostomus discolor. The sequence continues at coordinate 68,116,440 of NC_040911.2, read as the reverse complement.
TTGTAAATGTTACAGAGATTCTTCCAGTTTTTCTCATCACCTTATCCCCAGCTTAAAGTAAATTTGGATGACTTTATATACTGAATCCTTCCTGGAAAAAAAAAAGAAATACGGTGTCCTACTAGACAATAGTGGTTTTCATGGGCAGACAGAGCAGAATCCAGTCATTTCATTGAGCTCTCACAAAGCCTAAGTCCAGTCACTCCCCGGCCAGGACCCCCAACCCCTGGCAGGACCCTCTTGCAGCCCCCAGTGCCCACACGCATGGGAGTTGGCAGTATCTCCTCTGTCCTCCCACAGGGCCGAGGCGGCAAAGGCAGCATCTATGTGTGGGCCTCTGGGGACGGCGGCAGCTACGACGACTGCAATTGCGATGGATATGCCTCGAGCATGTGGACCATCTCTATCAACTCGGCCATCAACGATGGCAGGACAGCCTTGTACGATGAGAGCTGCTCCTCCACCTTGGCCTCCACCTTTAGCAATGGAAGAAAGAGAAACCCTGAGGCCGGAGTGGTGAGTGTGACCACTGGCCCTCTCTGAGGCTGTGGAATGCACTGGCACCATGATGTCATTCAAGGATGCTGTGATGTCATGGAAGGAAAGGGAGCTATCCACTTCCCTAAAAAGTCAGCACATCTCTTTCAGGCCTGATAATGCTTTGTTGTCAAGGCAGACACACTAGAGGCAACCACACATTAATGTTTTCTGCTGTACATAAGTCATAAGGTGTGCAAGTTGAAAGCAAGGATGATATGATTCCCTTTCAGCTCATTTTCCACAAATGGTCTTTCATATTCATTGTTTTGATTTACAAATAATGGTAAAGTCTAGTCTATCAAAAAGTTGCCCCAGCAGGTCAAGAATAAGGAGAACTAACATAAGGAACCGGGTCACCACATCACCTCTCTATTTGAACCAAAAACCTATCCTCATATTACAGTAATTACAAAATAGCATCCATGCATGGTCCTTACTGAATCTATAAACTTCCCAAAATTGAGCACATGTGTATTTTCTCAGGGAAAGAGTGCTGGTTTTCATCACAGTTTAAAATGGATCAGTGATTGAGAAAATAAAAGATTAGGAATCACAGATTTACATTATTTATTGCACTTATCTTTATTTTATTTTATTTTATTTTTAAACAGGGGGAAGGGAGGAAGAAAGAGAGGCAGAAAACATTAATGTGTGATTTTCTCTAGTGTGCCCCCTACTGGGGCCCTGGTCTGCAACCCAGGCACTTGCCCTGACTGGGAATCATACCAGTGACCTTTTGGTTTGCAGGCTGGCACTCAATCCAATGAGCCACACCAGCAAGGGCTATTTACTGCACTTTTCTGAGTAGCTCTTCCTTTCTAGGTAACTAGGTATAATGCTAAATTTTCCAAGCCATTTAAAAAAAATACCTGTTGAGTATAATGAACATTTTTGGATTTCTTCCTCTCTCTGGCTATTTTACTAACAGAGCAGCCTTTCTTCAGACCTCCAAGTCAGGAATTTAGTAGGTGGTTCAATACTGAGTTAGTTACATTCTGACTGGCCACTACTTCAGCTGGGGCTTCCCAGGGGAGGAAGACAAAAACTCAGAACACACTCATTACCAACCAGTGCTTCTATTCCAAGTTCCCACCTGAGCTCCACCTTGGTGAGCTGGCCAGGTTCTCATGTGAGCCAGGAGATGCCTTTTCTTAAAGGAGACACAGACCTTGACCGGGATCCCTCCATGAGCCCTCCTGGGCTTCCACCTGGTTTGGGGGGATGACAGAAAGTATGCCAGCTCCTTCTGAGGAAAGTAGGCTTCAGCCTCTCCAATCCTACGAGAGGTATAGGCCAATAGGGAGAAGAACAGAACAGAAAGGGACAAGTGAGGGAGGCCCCAATCCTGTTTTGTTTATAGTGCTTCTCTCATCCCCCAGAAGCTCTACTCCCCACCCCAAAGGCCTCCCAATGGCATTGCTTTGTCCTCAACATTATCTATGACTCTCTTTTTACTAGAGCTGGGGAAGGGCCTTGAGTTCCCCCTGAATATTGTAATTTTTCTCCACCATATGCCTTTAAACCTCCTTGATACTTTGTTCCTGAAAATAATAGGCCCACTTGAGGATCCTACAAACAGAGGAAGATGAATTCCTGTGGCTCGTACATGACCTTAATGAAAACCTGGCTCTCACAAACATTGAAAGTGAGGTTTTTCTCTTTGTAAAAGTTCTTGATCATTAAGAAGATCTCCCTCCTTGAGAAGACTTGTGGAGGAGGTCACTTACATGTGGGTTATCTTGCCTCAACATGTCTCAGAATCTCTTCATGAATTTTAGATGGAGAGAGACACTTTCTTTTTAATGGCCTATCCATTTGGGCAAGCTTTAGCTGAGCCTACTTATTCTTCCCTCTTTGGGAGTGCCTTTTCTTCCTGAAGGGAAAAGAAATATTGATGCAATAGCCCTTGGGCTTTTTGAAAGCTAATCCCATTGCAACAAAAGCCACTACTATTGACTATCCTGGTGATACTGACTTGTGACTCTCCACCTATTGTGTCTCATTTTAAGATCCAGAAAATAAATGTCTCTCTAGTCTCTGGAATAGCTGCAGATATGCTTCTCTGAACTTGCTTGTATCTTGTGGGCACTATAATATAACTGATTGTGTGTCCCATTTTGCATGGGCTGCTGGAAATACAGATAAAATGTATGGCAAAATATATGTATGGGTGCTAACTTTTTCCTTACCTTCATCTTAATCTTCAGAACAAGGTAGAATTTAAGTAAAAGAAATAGATAATTCTCTGGTCCATATTGTATTGTCTAAAGTACTGTGACTCATTACTCACCATCTTCCCTTTCAGGCAACCACAGATTTGTATGGCAACTGTACTCTGAGGCATTCTGGGACATCTGCAGCAGCTCCAGAGGCAGCTGGAGTGTTTGCTCTGGCTTTAGAGGCTAAGTATGTTTCCAGCTTGGGGCTAAGGGCCATCTCTGCAGAGTCGACTAATGTGTCTCTCCACCCAACACCAGGTGTCCATGGAGGCAAAAATAGGTGCAAGAGATTGTGAACAATCAGGGTCAATGAACTCTGGTGGGAGTTTCTAAATGAACCATGGGCCTTAAGTCTCTCTCTCTCTCTCTCACACACACACACACCACAACTACAATAGGCCCACTTGAGGATCATACAGACAAACAGAGATAGGAGAAGTCCTGTGGCTAGTACATAATTTTAAGGAAAACCTGGCTCTCACAAACATTGAAAGTGAGGTTTCTCTTTTTGTGAAATATTTTTAAACATTTTATTTATTTTTATTTTTAGACAGAGAGAAAGGGAGGGAGAAAGAGAGAGAAACATTAATGTGTGGTTGCCTCTAATGCACCCCCCAGTGGGGACCTGGCCCACAACCCAGGCATGTGCCCTGACTGGGAATCAAACTGGCAACCCTGTGATTCCCAGGCCAGCACTCAATCCACTGAGCTACACTAGCCAGGGCTCTTTGTGAAAGTTTTTTAAAACTTGGTTGATCATTAAGAAGTTCTCCCCCATTAAGAAGAGCTGTGAAGGGATCACTCACATATCAGTTATCTTGGCTCAGCATGTCTCAGAATCTCTCTATGAATCTTAGATGTAAAGAAATACTTTCTTTTTAATGGCCTGTCCTTTTGGCAAGCTTTAGCTGAACCTATTTATTTCTCCTTCTTTGGGACCGCCTTTCCTTCCTGAAGGGAAAAGAAATGTCGATGCAGTAGCCCTTAGGAGAATACATCCCTAGGAGAGTACATGACCCCAACACCCAACCACACATATCAGATCACTTACTTGGGTACCAAACAGGAGTATGTAGATATTTTTCATTATAACAACCTCTCTTTATTCTTTGGATAATTCTTTGGCTATTTTACGCCAGTAATGCAATCAGCTAAATGAAAAAAGAAACCATTGCCAAGTTGGGTATCTCCCAAGGTATTTCAGAACATGTGTCAAACAGGGTGCTCCCACTCAAGATTTGTTAACTTACAAGGTGAATTCACTTTTTAATACTGAGACAAGATAGTCAAAGTCACAGAGTATAGACCAAGAAATGGGCTTTACTGGAAAACTTTCCAAGCTACGAGTAAGAGGATATCATCCTCTCTGTTCACACCATCCCACAGAGAGGCCACATGTCACTGCTGCAGGGCATACCTTGGATATAAATATCAGCTGAGGCACTCGTTTACCTGCTATTCAATATTCTCTTAGTGCAAGCCAGAGGCTAGCCTTGTGTTTGAGCAATGAACATGTGGACTTCAGGCACCATGTACTCAGTGTGAGTGCAAATACCCACCATATAGGGATTTGTGTGAGAATGCCGTACCAGCAACTTGTGAGAAGTTGGATTCATACTCCTGGGGAAGCAGAGCTAAGTCCCCACCTAGGCCCCTCTGCTGTTGCTAGGCAGCTGAAGCTTTGAGCATCAATCTCCAGGCAACCCTGCTTGTCTGTCTCCATACATTCATTTTTTGATTTGCAAAAGAGGCAGGAATTACTTCCTAGAATAAGAAGGGACTTTGAAAGACTACCTAGTCCAATCCTCTGCCTTCAAGCCAAAAAAGGCATAATCATCCTCCTTTTACAGATAAAGCCCCAAATTGGGAAAGACTCCTCTCTTTGGATCAAGTCAAACTTCAATTCTTTTAACAAAAGTCAGGTGGAAATTTTAGGACATCAAGAGATGGACACTAGTCAAAGAGTTCCTAGTAAGTGCCTAGTAAGTTCCAAAGAGATCAAAACTTAGTCACAGATTACATGCATTCCTGAAGATGAACTCTTACTCTCAGAGCTTGCTGGGCTCTGGACCCTGCACTGGCTTTGCTCACTCCATCTGGAAGCAGACAAGTTGAGCCTGCTGCCTGCCGCTTAGTCTGGCAGAAATCAGGAACAGGAATGCTCCCAAAGCAAGAGGGTATTTCTGGTTTTCTTTTAGATCGAAAAGGACAGAACTTGACTCAGTCTCCTTGGATTTTGACAAGCAAAAATCCACTTGCTGGGGCCTACACACATGCAAAGGGACAACCTAAATAAATCAAAGTGATAGAGCAAGGCCACTGGATCTCTAGACAGATTCATGGTCTCTGCACTAGTTTTCTTGAGCACACACTTGTAGATATCCTTACAGAGCAGAGGGCAGACACCACTTAGGCACACTTTGTTTTAGAGCAATGGCCATGAATTTAAATCTCTCTATTGTAGAGAAGCAGAAAAGCAGAGAAGGATAGCTGGCAGGAGGTATTTCAAGAACAGGTTTTAGGACTGGCTGCCAGTCCTAAAATCCCTCAGAATACCAACCATCTGAGTTGGAAAACACTCTGAGATGAGTTTCCTGCAAGTGATTTCTTAAGGAAGGACTCCCAGGAGAGACCAAAAGGAAATAGAAGAAACAGGTTAGGGATGGGGAAACACCCAGAAAGTATGCAGTTTCAGAAGTTCTAGCCTCAGCCTGATCCCATGGGGAGTTCTGCAGTATATACTTTTATGCCTCGGAGTTTCTTCTCCCTCAAGGCAAGTGAGCTGTGCTGCCATGTTCTTGTGCTGACCAGTCCTTGGCTGAGAATCATGGCTTGGGATGTAAACTCCAGGCACCTCTGGCTTTCTACACCTGTGGGCAGAGGGGCTCCAGTAGTCCACAGTTAAAACCACTAGTCAACAAGAAATATCCCCAAGAGAGAGCCCAGAGGGATGAGGAGGGAAAGACTCTCCAGGAACAGTTCCTATAGCTTTTCTCTATCATGAGACAAGGCAACTGGGAGTCCTTGGTGACACATGTGACAGCAGTTGAGGCCTCTTTCCCTCCCACAGGTGCAGTAAAACAAAGCTTTTTTAAGCAATGTGAATGCAGCAAGCAAATTATCCTGTCCCAGTATATGCCTGTCAGGACTTTGCAAGAGGGAGAACAACCATCCCCATGACTCCAGGGAGAAAAGGAAACCCTTCTCTGTCATGCCCAGTCACCACTGTTTTTAAATGCCAAATGCTTGAAAATGACTTCTTAAGTAACAAGTAATTTCGTTCACATTTCCCAATATGACCAAATTTCAAAGAATTTCTTTAGTGGATGTGGGTCATGGTAACTGCCACCTTCCAATATTTGGGGTTCTCTCCATGACCTGGGGCTTTCTGTGTTGTCCTAGAGGTCTGAACTAGGTCTGAGGGGCAGATGTCATCAAGAGGCACGTTTTGGGCTCAAAAGAACTATCCATAGTAATGTGGCCCACACATTGGACTAGTATAACAGAAGTTCTAGGTTCTATTGCCTGCTGCCAATAAGAACCATGACTCCCAATGCCAGCATCTTATGAAAAGGAAAAGAACTATTTATTCAAAAGTTATGCAGGTTTAGAATAATGACAGAATTCTGCCATTAAATCTCATGCCCCTTATAAACAAAAAATACCCACAAACACACAGTCCTGCCTCCCCTTGACAAACCAGGCCAGTCAGAGGTACCATCTCTCAGGAAAAGAAATAGAAGTCTGTATCTTAGCTAGACAGATTCCCATTTTAGCATTTCAACTTCTGCCAGCCTTCCATGATCAGCTAGGCTCCTGCTCTTAATCCAAAACCATACCCTCATGGTGGGGGCCCTTCAAACTGCATGGCCAAGGTGGCATGGTAGAGAGACTGACTGCCCCTGCCCTGGGTTTAAATCCTAACATAGATCTTCCTCCATAACCCTATTTCTGACCCCTCCCACAATGGGTTATACCTGCCAATAATCTGGTCTCTTCTGCCATTCCCAGCTGCCATTGTTAGTCTGGGCAAGTGTGGCCCTGTGATGTAGGAACCACCACCAAGCTGTTCACACAGGTGCAGCAACCAGGACACTACCTCCATGCTGCATCCCAGGTTAGAGCCATAACCAGGCCATTAGCAACAAGCACAGCTTTTAGCATTACTAAAACACTGGCCAAGTTCTTTAGATATGCAAAGTAATTCTCAATGGCCTGCTCTGCTTCCCCCACAATCCAAGTGATAGGCATGGGGGTTTTCTCCATTTTGGGGTACCTCTAGCTCAGCACCCAATTACAATAGAACAATGTTTCCAAAACTGACCTTCCAGGGGATGGATTTTTACATGTAAACTCATTATCAAAGTATAATAGATGCTGAGAAAAGTGTACAGATATTAGGTATAGCTCAATGACTTCTTACAAGGTTAACAGATCCGTGTAACCAGCACCCAAATGAAATAGCAGACTGTTACCTAAGTGCCAGTCTGTGTTCTTTTACTCTGAAAGTCTGAGAGATTTCCTCATGCTATTGTGTGTCGTTATAGGTCATTCAGACTTACTGTAGAATATTACTCCATTATAGATACCTGGGTTTTTTCCACTTTAGGGCCGTTATGAGTAATATTGCTATGAACATTCTTGTACATGTCTTTTAGTGAATCTATGGACACATTTCTTTTGGGTGTTAACTAAGGAATCAAAATACTGAGTTAGGGGAATACATATGTGCAGCTCTAGCAGATGCTACCAAGTTGTTTTCCAAAATGGATGTACCCATTGACACTTCCTCCAGCAGTGTATGAAATTTGGGTTGTTCCACAACCCTGTGACATTGGGCATTGTCAGTCTTCTACACTTTGCCATGCTTATGAGTGTAGAAGAATTGCACTGTAGTTTTTAATTTGCATTTCCCTGATAATTAGTGAAGTTGAGCACTAGGGGGAGTTTTGAAAATGATAGATTCCCTACCGTCCACCATGAGTCATTAAATACAAATCCCTAGGGATGAATGTCCTAAGAATGTGTCTTTTCAACCCACTCCAAGATTTATATCAGCAGCCATCCCTTTGCTGATCTGTGGACTGGTGTGTGGCAACCAGGAAGGCAATGGCTGTATAAACCTATGAATTGGTGCTGTTGTGCAGAATGCAAATATCTAGACTCAACTTCTGATTAGATGCTGGTATTAGATCAAGATTGAAAACATGAAATTCAAATAACAATCGCTAAACTGAAAAGATTTTATTTTTCTGTCATGTGAAAGATAACAAATTCAGGATAAGCTTAGGTTCTACTGGAAATCAGCGAATCCAGCTCTTTTTAGATTTCTCCCCTTCCACCTTCATGTCCTCTAGATGCTGCTGGAACCCCAGTGATGGCATTTACATTTCAGGCAGAAAAAGGAGGAGAGCGAAGGGAAAAAGAAATCCACCAGCTGAGTTAGCCTAGTTTGAAGGTTTTTCCAAAAAGCTCCACCCAGTGGCTTCTGCTTATTTCTCATTGGCCAGAACTATCACATGACCACCCTACATGGCAAGGAAGGCTGGGAAATATAGTTTTGTAGCTGATTAACATTGCTGTTCTGAATAAAATTGAGGTTTTCTTAATAAAGAAGGAGGATAGATGTGATAGAGAGAATTGCTACTTCCTTCCAGCAACTAAATGGGCAATCGCCTAAGGATCTCTGTTGTCTTATCTGAAAAATAGAAAGCTAGATCATCAATAGTTCTCCTATGACTTCCTGAAATATTGTAGGATTGCTTCCAAAAAATCATGCCTATAGGAAAGTGCATTTTTAATTGAATACATGTTTGTTTGAGGGTTGAATATGCCTCAAAGCTAAAAATATTTCATTTACTTTTAAATATTGTGACCAGTATTTTTCTAGGAAATAGTGGTCTGTTCTCTTTTAAGTTACATTAATGCTCAGTATATGAGATAGATTTTATTAATAATAATAACAATAATGAATTCTTATTAGGTGATCAGCACCATGCTAGCTACTTTTCACACAATGATTTACATTTACACCCTATAGCAAACCTCCAATGCCTTTATCTCTATTTTATACATGGGAACCCTGAGCCTTGGATTGTTAAAGTCACATCTAAATTCACCAGGTTGAAAAACAGCAAACCTGATATTTAAACCCTAGGGATCCTGGGCTCCAACCCTGGGATCTTCCCTTGGCCAAACTATGGAATTTGGAAGGGCCACCATCTGGGCTGAAGGTCTCACCACTCATTCTACCCAGGGCAATAGGCCAAATGAATTGACTCTTCCTCAAAAGATATGCACAAAATCAAGTTTCAGTTTCTTCAAGATAAGGTTTGGCACATCACAGCTATATCAGGGCAACAAGTAAACTGGGTTTTCTTTTCTTCACAGTTCATAGTAGTTAGACAGATATAGACTGTGGAAAAACACCAGCTTGACTTACAAATGCATTATTTTTCTCAGACTGGAAATAATCTATGCCTGTGAAATTGGTTTATAATCCTGTCAGAGTTTAGAGAATAGACTCTGAATCTTAATGCTGGAAGAAAGCAAACAGATCTTTACTACTCCAAACATCCTTTCTGCACAAAGAGAAAGTGGTCCAGAGGAATGAAGTTCTTGTTCGGGTTCACACACCTTACTCTGTTCAGATAAAGATCATACCCAATAACTAGAGGAGTTAAAATTCCATTGGCTTCTAGGATTTACCAGATGTTAGCAGAAGTCATTTCTCCAACCTCAATACTGCAACCTCTTTAAAACATTTCAGTTTGCAACTTCTCTAAAGATGCATGTTCTCTCCTGAATTCCCTTTGTTGCCTTGATCATTAGGAGGAAAACTGGGTCCAAGAGAATTTAATACCATAAATAGAACTCTAAAAAACAGCAGTGAGGGGTAATCCTCACAAATAGAGAACTCCAAAACAAAAGTCATTATTTTGTACTTTATTCTTCTTAGCAGGGAGTTGGTAAACCAAGTATAAATTTTGGTGAGTGCAGGGCTCTGTAGGAGATGCAGAGCTGCTGACTATACACAGGTGAACAATCTTAAGCATATAAATTCATTTGCCAGGACCAGCTTTAGGTGGTTTAAGAAACAGCGCTTCCTGGGTCTCCCTGGTACAAGATTCTTCTTTCAGCCACATGAGGCCAGTCTCTTCCTGGGCTTTGGACTGCCTTTTCCAAGAGCCACATACTCTCCTCACTCAAGACTTCTGCCACATCTGTCCAAGATTTTCTCCACAGTGTCCTGAGTGACTTCTTTCTTTGGAACCCTGGCCACTCGGAATGAATATGTAACCATCCTGTCTCCTCTAGAAGCCCTGGGTTCCACTTTGATCTCTGTGGATGCTTACTCTAAACCAGAGCAATCTGGCCCACTCTGAGTGGCCTAGGACCAATCTACTACTATTTATTTATCTCTGGAATATCACAGGTCCTATGGATGATTGGAACAATGATGTTCCAGCTGTACAAACATAACAGTTTTTATTGATAATTCACCTAGGACTTACTCATGCATGGCCTTGTGACAGCTCCCAGCTATGTTCCTTATGGCCATACCTGGCCAGATTCCTGCAGCAGCCTCTGACTAGTATGGTCCTGCTTTCTAGTCCCACACTTCTCGAGTCCATTCTCCCAGGAATTGTTCATAAAGATCAGATCACATCTCCCTCTGCCTTTACTGGCTGTCACCAAGAGAAAGTACCAGTGTTCTAATGTGGGTGAACACCCTGTCATCCTCTCCCACTTACAATTTCTAATTCTCCCTCCCTGTCATACTTGGGGCTTCTGCATTCCTTTGTTTTCTTAAACTAGTCACCTGCACAATGCTTGCTATCTTCCATCTCTATATCCTTCCAGAATCTTCTCTCCCCTAGAACCTCCCCCCTTCCCTGTTTTTTCACTCAACCACTTTTGCTTGTCCCCTTGACCTTGGCTTAAAATGCCACTTCCTAAGACATCCTTTAGTTTATCAAATTTCTTGATAATTAGAAGCCCTGACATGCTTGTTAAAAACAAATATCCAAGCCCAGGTCAGGTCCATGATTCAGAACCTCCAGGATCATGCCTGGAAAGCTGAAATTTTAAGAAACATCCCACTGCTTCCCAGGAAGTTAGGAACCACTCCCCTGGACCAGCTTTGCTTAAGCTTTTGGCTGGATGTTGGACAAGCCCACAAAATCAACATCTGTGGGTCCTGTCGGATATCATTATTTTTTTAATGTATGATTCACTTGCAGCTAAGGTTGAGAATTGCCATCTTAGACCAATGTTCTCATATATGTATGCACAGAAGAATTGTAATGTTGTCTTAAGTGCAACTTCAAAGGCTCACAACTTCCAAGATGCTGATTCAGAAGAGCTAGGGTTGAGGCCCAGAATCTGCATTTGTCAGTACCCCCACGTGGTTCTTATACAGGGGCTTGAGAATCACAGTCTGAGACCCCCTTGGTGGAATAACACAGGCTCCCCTGTTGGCTCCCTCGGCATTCTAGCTCCCCTTTCATGACACCTCTCTCACTTTTTTTTTGTTTGTTTTATATAGACATAATTGACATACAGCATTATACATGTAAGTTTAAGGTATACAGCATGATGGTTTGACTTACATATATTGTGAAATGATTAACACAATATGTTTAGTTAACATCCATTATCTCATACAGATACAATCAAAAGAAAAAAAACATTTTTGGGATCTGATTCAAAGCTTCAAACCAATGAACACTGCATGTGTTAAAATTTTATCATATGAGTTATGTTGTTTCTAGTCCTTTGAATTCTGAAGAGAATATGGATTTTTCTACTTTTTTTTACCATGATAGTCAGTGAGAAATAAATTTTGCATTGCAACCCAACACACACACACTAAAAGTTCCATCAGAAAAATAGTTTTCCATATTATATGAAATGTATACTGCTCTTCTTTTCTATGTCATTCATTTTCAATGATAGTCCCATCTGTTAAATCACTGGTTCTCAACCTTAGCTTTCTATTTGAATGAACTGGGAAGTGTTAACAGTTTTTAATACCTGGGTCCTGCTCCTGCAAAGTCTGATTTAATTGGTCTGATGTATGGCCTAAGCAGTGGAATTTTAAATGTCCCCACCAGAAGGTTTTTAGGTACATCCCCGGTAGGTAATGTGCAATAAGTTGATTTCCTAGCCCACAGATGGGTCATGATTTGCAGTTTGAAGAACACAGACACCAAGTAATATTAGACACTAATTTCCAAAAACAATGGCATTTGCAGGTAGACTTGTTTCGTTGATGAACCATGTGCCAATGACTGTCCTGTGACCTAGAAACTAACAATAAAAATGTACAGAAGATACTATCTTTGCCCTTGAAGAGTAACAACCTCATTTTTACATATAAAACACACACGTAGCCAACACCTAGATCAAAAAAACAGAGTAGTGCCTGCACCCAAAAGGCCCTTGTGTCCCCTCCCCCACCAACACTAACCATTCATGTGACCTCTAACAACACAGATTAGTTTTGCCTGTTTTTATACTTTAAACAAGTAGAATAATATAATATATTCTCTTCAGTGTCTGGCTTCCATAGGTCAACATTCTATTTGTGAAATTCATCCATATTATTCAGAGTAGCAGTACTTCATTCATTCTATTGCTTTACAATATTCCTCATTCTATAAATACACCTCAACTGATTTATTCATTTTCCTCTGGATGGGCATTTGAGGTCTTCACAGTTTGGACATTTGAACATTCTAGTACATGTTTCTGGTGAATATAAACACAGGGTTTTGTGGTATACATACCTAAGAACTTCTGGACCATAGCTTAAGTATATGGACAACATTCGAAGACACAGCCAAATAGTTTTCCAAAGTGGTTGCAATGATTTACACTCCTATCAACAAAGTATATGAGTTCCAGTTACTCCACATCTTTCCCAGTACTTAGTGTTGTCAGTCTTTTCATTTTAGTCATTCCAGTGCATGTGTATAAGAATGACATTTGAAATAAATTTCAGTAAAAAAGACAAGTTTTTATATTTATAAAAAATATAAATTTATATATACATAATGGTTTTAAAAAGCATGGAAATTCTCCCTTGACTTGGTGGTTCCGTATGTGTTCCAAATCTTACAAGGGGTTTTTGCCCTACCTTAGTTATTGTGTCTTTCTCCCTCCCTTTTGCCTTGTTCTCAAACTCTCTCTGCCTCTGGTCTGCAGCCTAGATCTAACGTGGAGAGACATGCAGCATCTGACTGTGCTCACCTCGAAACGAAACCAGCTTCATGATGAGGTTCATCAGTGGCGGCGGAATGGGGTCGGCCTGGAGTTTAATCACCTATTTGGGTATGGGGTCCTTGATGCAGGCGCCATGGTGAAAATGGCTAAAGACTGGAAAACCGTGCCGGAAAGATTCCACTGTGTGGGAGGCTTGGTGCAGGACCCTGAGTAAGTGGGAGCAGGGGTTCTTCTGCTGCATGTGGAAATGGTCCAGGGATGGTGCTGTGACATTGGGGTCAATATCAGATTCCTTCTCCATGTCAGGGAGATGAGCTGGATTTGATTCAGGGAAAACCAGCTTCGGGGAGAGCTATAGCACTGCACAACTCAGGGTGGGGGAGTGCCACTTACACAGAACACAATTTGTAACTCAGAACTTGTGCTTGTAGGTGTGTTAAATGTTTCAGTGGCTTATTCCATTATTTTTAATTGCAAAAACCTTCCAGTGTAACCAGCTCTGAGATTAGTAAACAGAACACAATCAATATCCCAGAAGGCTATGTATCCCCTTCAACCATAATCTCTCCAAGGGTAACCACTATTCTTCTAACTCCATAGATTATTTTTCTTATTTTATACTTAATATAAATGGAATCATGTTTGTGTTTTCCTTTACATCTAGATTGTTTTGCTCAAAATTATGCTTTGAGATTTAAGTATATTTAGTGTGGCCTTGCAGTTCATTTACTCTCATTGTTGAATAGTGTTCCTTTGTGTGACTATAGCACAATTAATTTATTCATTCTACTTGTGCAACAATGTAGGGACTTGATTTAATTCTAAGTGAGGTGGATAGACATTTGAAGGGATTTAAGTGAGAAGTTTCCTACACAGAAATTACTAGGCTGGTCACATGTACTTACTTCCCTTCCAGCTTCCCATTATAGCAAGAGGATTGGACAATAGGGTCCTTCTTTATTTAGTTTCTTTCTTCATTTGTTCATCAATAGAATAGAAATAGCAGTTTTTATCATTGTTATTTCTAATTAAGGTATTATGTATATACAATGAAATGCACAGAACTTAAGTGTATCACTTGAGTTTTTGATAAATATAAACACCTGAGTAACTACCATCTGATCAAGAACTAGAACATTCCATCACCTCAGAAAAATTCCTTGTGCCCCCTTCCAGTTAATCCCCACATTCCATAGACAGCCATTGTTTTCATTCCTGTCCCCATAGATTAGCTTTACAGTTCTTGGGCTTTATCTAACTAAATTGCATGCTTTCTTTGACTTAACATTATATTTGTGATATCAATTCAAGTCATTATGTGTAGTAATAGCCCACGTATTCCCACTGCTATGTCATATTCCATTGTGGGGATACACCTCCAGTACTTACGTCATTTAAATGGTGGTAAAATTCATCTCAAGCCTCCCCTCGCCTTGGCCTTCACTCTGTTGATCATCTGAACTTGGCCAGAGTCAGAGCCCTCTCACAGTGCATCCTCCCCTCCACTCCCTGTTGGTCCTGGAAAAGGACATGCAGCTTCTGTAGTCAGTTACCCAGACCTGGATTCAAACCTTAATTTCATCAAATTAGACAATACTTGGACCTCTCTGAACCTCTACTTTAGCAATTCTCAACCTTTGTACTCTGATCCCATTTGGCAATATGGTGAAATCTATGGAGCACATCTCAGTATATTAAATGCTTTTAAATGCTTTAGATGAAATACATGGGATTACAAAGAAAGCCAAAAATATTGAAACCAGTATAAATTTTTTAAACAAATTCATGATGAAGTAATACATGTCCTTGGTTTTATCAACACATTAAGCAAAAATGTGTTATGCCACTCCTAGTGCCAAGTCTAATGGCCATGATAATTTCAGAGCTGTCATAATAACCAAAATGCGACTTCAAAATAACTGCAGACTATAAGGGGATATACAAATCTCTAGGACTTTTGGTGACAAGCTGAGAAACTACTAATACCACTCTGTCATGGGTCTGCATTCCTAATCAAAAAAGAAGCTATTTCCATTATAAGTTAGTAAAAATTAAGATGCAGTGTTTTTTCTATATAAATTAATATACTCTTTGAATTCTGCCCTTATTGGCCCTCAAACAAGGATTTCTTCTCTCTTTCTTCACCAGTAAAATGGAGCTAACATCTTTGCCCTGTTGGGAGCCTTTAGTGAGAAAATCAGCATAGAGCTGGCACACAGCAGGCACTCAGTAAATGTAACTTTGGTTTTCCCTCTTATCCATGACTTTTGACACTCCTAGTTCACAACTGTAGAAAAAACGAAATCAGAGAGGATTTCAGCACTAACTCATTTGGGCCCTCCACAAGGATGGGGGACCTGGTCTGTCTGGTTTAATGGTGCATCCTCAGAGTCTAGAACAGCACCTCGCACCTAGTAGACACACAATAAATATTTTTTAAATGAATGAATAAGTGGCTATTCAGCCAGCATCACCTGGGTACAAAGAAGATATCTAAATGATGGCAACAGAACCAGCAGACCTGCCAGGGAAGTTGTAGGCACAGCCTTGTTGGAAGGACTCTGCATTCCTCAGTGCCCTCTGCTCGATCATCCCCTCTGCACCTGAATTTGTTCTCAGACGAAAGTGAACTAGGTCTAGGGCAGATGTTTTTGGTAGAGAACTGAGAGGCTGGACAGGGAGGTCGAGAGGGCAATGCCCAGGCAAGCTGTGCCACAGGCAGAAGAGGCCCTTATCACCATGAATTGAACTCCTGAGAGCTTAGGCAACTGCCACTTGCTGTGATATGCATGAAAACAGCCTCTAAATGGAGTGAGTGCTGATTGTCAGGTTTATGGGTTTCCTCAGCATTAGTCTTCCCAGAGAAACAGTCAATTCGAAAAGCAATTTTCTAAAGAGACTTTATCAGGAGAGTCAGTGAAGGCTGCTCAATTTAATAAGAGGGAAAAATAACACTAGCTGTGTGCATCTGCACTGAACCAGATGCAGGCAGTGAGCAGAGCATCAATGGCACCACACAGTTGTCCCTACTTTGAGGCCAGGGCACGAGGCTTATATATCCCCATATCTGCCAGGCATCAATCAAGCCTGGCAAAGCGTGTGACCTGCCAGTCACAGCCACTATCATTGCCTGAGGGTGATTCTGCAGAGAAGGGGACAGCTGAGAGTCAAACTGGCAGCCAAAGCTCAGAGCAGCTATGGAGAAAATCTGGCTGAGGTCCTGTGGTCTGGTGGAACCCCATTAGCCATGGTGTGCCTCATGGTTGTCTCAGGCTTGGTTCAATTCCTATTTCTCTTCTTTGATCATATGAGATCATCTCAGCCTGGAATAACTTCTCTCTTGTGCAAGAGAACTTGGTGTGTATTTACAGAAACTCCATGAATGGTGGACTATGGACCTGATTTCCAGCTAAAGTGGCCATCTCTTCTCAAATTCTTAGCCAAGGAAGAACTACTTTCAGTTTTTCCAGGGAACTAATGTCACTTTTCTGCCCGAATTTTCACAAATTCTGTGAAGGTCTCTCTGTGAACTTCAGTCCATAAGTGCTCCAGATGCAAATGGGGACAAAAAAATGAAATTTTTAAGGATCCATCTTGTGTTTAGAATCCTTGTGATAATAGTGATTATTGCATTTGACAATGATCAGTGATGCTTTATAGCACCTAGAATGGCTATTACTCAGGGTAACAGTCTCTATTTGTTAACGTGTGAATTTCCTTCTTGAATTTTTCAAGGTGGCCTGGCCTGCAAAATAGGAAAAGGGCTTAAACCCAACTCAGGCAGGACTCAGAGCCAGGGTCTCTCTTTCTGCTGTAGGCTCCTCTATCAACATCTGTTACCACCACCATGCTTCTTAGAAAGTTGCAGAGCCCCTGTGACACCACTTTAGAAGGAAAGCCTCCACTCTGGACCTGCCTGCTGGTCTGTGTAGAAACTCAATGGCAGAATATGGCATTTCACTTACACCGCAAGTGGCAAACACAAAGCCTGTGGGCCAAATCCGGCCCTCCACCTTGTTTTATCCCGCACAGCACCTTGTTTCCACCCAGCGGCAGTACAGAGCTCCTTGCCCCTAGTTAAGTAATTACAGTTAGACAGTCCTAAAATTACATTCGGCCCTTTGAAGGCAACTGTGAGGCTGATGTGGCCCCCAGTGAAAATGAGTTTGACACCCCTGGCTTACACCTAAGATTCTGAACTTTCCAGAAGCCTCCAGAAAGGTAGTCAGAAAACCAGCATAACAAGATCCACCATTTCCCCAGGTGCTTTTCCTAGACCCCTGTGAGCCACAGCAAAAACAGAAGCTCCAGACACCTGTGTGGTGGTGTTGTTGTCAAATTTAATGTATACATAGGCAAACAATTTAGATGTGTGCTACTCAATACAGAGGCAACTAGCCACTTGTGGTTATTTAACAAAATTAAATGAATATAAATTAATGACTAAAGTTAAATTAAATTAATTAAAAATAGAGTTCCTTCCTCACACTAGTCATATTTCAAGTGCTCAATAGCCACATGTGGCTACTGCATTGAACAAGACATTTCCATCATTACAGAAAGTTCTAGTGGCCAGTGCTGGTCTAGACATTTGCAAATAAACAATGCATATGAGTGTGTATGTATTTTATCTCCACAGCAGCTCTTCAAGGTAGGAAGTAACATCCCCATTTTATAGGTAAGGAAAATTAGCTCAGACAGTTCAGATGCCTTGCCCATAATTAGACCTTCAGCCCATCCTTCATAGCTTTCTGCCTGATTTCTCAGCTTACCTGTTATATGTCTGACATAACAGGTTCTGAGTACACAGCATCTTCTTTGAGAGATCCAGGTAGTGGTTATCCATACGCTGACCTCCAAAGCTAACCTAATGCCTGCTCCTTACCAAACTGATTTCCCCAGAGCTGGTGCTGGGAATGCCACCTGCACCATTGTCACTCGATCTCCTTGGCCAATGGATGCTTCATGCATTACTCGGCATCAGCATCCATGCAGAGTACACACAACAGCACTCCATGAAGCTGTTTAAGTATATTTTTTCAAGTTTCTCAGGAGACAGTTGTCTTTACCAAGGAGCAGCAGGGTAAGCTTCAGGCTTGTGGTCTTGGCTCCAAGGGCAACGCAGAACCAAGGCTTGGCTCTGAGCCAGGTGTGTGACCAGCATCTATTTTTAGATGTGCTCTACAAGGTATGAATTTTTAAATATTCACCATTTTATGCTCCAACATAAAAGCCATGTCAAGGAAGGATACTGATAGAGGTAAAGGGCCAGGAAGGGGGAACTAACATCATGTGCCAGGCACCATGCTCAGTGTTCTCATGAATGGTCTTATTTCACCTCACAAAATCCACCTGCAGTGACAGTGAGACTTCAAGTATTTGAATAACTTGCCCAAGGTCTCCTGACCAGCACATGTAGAAGCAGAAATCTATCCCAAATACTTTTGTTCCCAAAGTCTGGAGTGTTTCCATTACACCATGCAATCTTCAGATGTAATTTGCTTTATTATGTTTCTGGTGCAAGAGCTTTTGAGCATCTCACCTTAAAGGAGATTGGTTGTAGGTCAAGACAGATGAAATGCTTAGATTGTCCCTTCATTGGGTTCCAACTCTATGAACAAAGAGACTCCCAAATTTCCCTGATTTTTCAAATGACTGTCCTTCTCTAGGATTAATTAACCCAATTTCAGGGTTTTTCCATGACAATAACAACAATTACATTATCAAGAACTTTCATTTATCAAGGTACTTAGCACTTTAAAAGAAAAGCATTATGAGCTTCTGTCTCAGTCTGGTTTTCCCAAAAGTAGACCCTGAGATGGGACTTGTGTGTTAACAATTTTTTTAACTTAATTTTCATTGTATGTTTTCCATTACCATTTATTAACCTTACAGCCCTTCCCCCCACAGTCACCACAGTGTTGTCTATGTTCATGAGTCCTTTTTCCTTTGTACTTGATTCCTCCACCCTCTAATCCCCCACCTCCACACACAGCTGTCAGCCTACTCTCTATCTACAAGTCTGTATCTATTTCCCTTGTTAGTTCAGTTTGTTCATTAGATTCTACATGTAAGTGAAATCATATGATACAAAATTTGTAATCTCTGACTGGCTTATTTCACTTAGCATAATATTCTCCAGGTCCATCTGTGCTGCCTCAAATTGTAGAATTTTCTTCCCTTTTATATCTGAGTAGTATTCCATTGTGTAAATGTCCCATAGTTATTTTATCCACTCATCTCTTGATAGAGATTTGGGTTGCTTCCATATCTTGAAGATTATAAGTAATGGTGCAATGAACACAGGGGTGCTTATGTCCTTTCAAATTAGTATTTTGGGTTTCCTCAGATAGATTCTAGAAGTGGAATTGCTAGATCATAAGGCACTTCCATTTCAATTTTTTTAGGTATCCCCAGACTGCTTCCCACAATACCAGTCTGCATTCCAACCAATAGTACATAAGTGTTCCCCCTTTTCCCACACCCTCACTAGCACTTGTTGTTTGTTGATTTATCTTTTAAGTTTATTTTATTGATTATGCTATTATAGTTGTACCATTTTGTCTCCCTTTTATCCCCCTCCTCTTTGCACTCCCTCCCTCCATTATCCCTCCCCTTAGTTTATGTCCATGGGTCATACATATAAGTTCTTTGACTTCTCCATTTCCTATACTATTCTTAACCTCCCCCTGTCTACGTTGTACCTACCAATTATGCTTCTTATTCCCTGTACCTTTTCCCCCATTCTCCCTCCTCTCACTCCGCACTGATAACCCTCCATGTGATGACCATTTCTGTGAATCCGTTCTTGTTCTACATGTTTGCTTAGTTTGTTTATGTTTTTTAGGCTCAGTTGTTGATAGTTGTATGTTGTCATTTTGCTGTTCAGAGTTTTGATCTTCTTTTTCTTAGATAATTCCCTTTAACATTTCATATAATAAGGGCTTGGTGTTCATGAACTCCTTCAACTTATCTGGGAAGCACTTTATCTGTCCTTCCATTCTAAATGATAGCTTTACTGGATAGAGTAATCTTGGATGGAGGTCTTTACCTTTTATGATTCCAAATACCTCTTTCCAGCCTCTTCTTGCCTGCAAGGTTTCTTTTGATAGTCATTTTTAAGTATATTTTATTGATTATGCTATTACATTTTCTCAATTTTCCTCTTTTGTCCCCCCTCCATCCTGCACCCCCCAACTCTCTAGCATTCCCCCCTTAGTTTATGTCTGAGTTATACATATAAGTTCCTTGAATTCTCTGTTTCTTATGCTGTTTTTGACCTCTCCCCATCTATGTTATGCCTACCAATTATGCTTCTTTTTCCCTCTACCTTCCCACCATTCCTGCCTTCCCCCTCCCCATTGAAAATCCTCCACATGATATCCATTTCTCTGATTCTGTTCCTGTTCTAGTTGTTTGCTTAGTTTTTGTTTTCGTTTTTTAGGTTCATTTGTTGATAGTTGTGAGTTTGTTGTCATTTTACTGTTCATATTTTTTACCTTCTTTTTCTTAGATAAGTCCCTTTAACATTTCATATAAGGGCTTGGTGACGATGAACTCCTTTAACTTGACCTTATCTGGGATGCACTTTATCTGCCCTTCCATTCTAAATGATACCTTTACTGGATAGAGTAATCTTGGATGGAGATCCTTGTTGCATGGGTCACCAGCCAGCAGTGATCTCAGAATGCTGCGGATGGCTCGACGAAAACACGTGAGAAAAAACATGCACAGAGACAAACTAGTTTCTGTGGAGAAGTAGAGATGGAATGGCCACCCCCTCTAGTGAGGAGCTCGCTGGTTTACCATCCATACCTGCTTTTATTGGGCTCATTTTGCATAATAATTCAGGTAAAGTACAGTACTCATTAGGGGGAAGTAAGGAACCATAGAAAACAAGGAACTCTGCTGGTCTATTTTGAGTCAGGGTCAAAGAGCTGTAAGACTTTGAGGAACAAACTAACTTCCTCCTAGGACCCTTCTCATTCAACTGAGAGCATTCTAAACAAAGCAGGCTTCACAGTAATTTACATATTCTTTCTTAGACCTGATCACCCAGGGAATCCGCCCTTTTCAGCACAGAGCTGCACCACCCTGTCATTGTTTCAGGCTTAGGTGGAGCAAGGGAACTAAGACAACCAAGAGATAAGGAGATTTTGTCCCAGACGATGAGAACTCAGGCTATGTCAAAGCCGAGGAGCGAAGGTCCATCACCCCCTTTTGCTGCAGCCCCCCAGGTCCTTCTTTTGGGGGGCCTCCCAAAGTGATCGTGCCTGTCTTAGGCTGTTCCCCCGGTGGGGAATCTTACCCATCTTTGGCTAACCGACCAAGCTTTTTGGGGTTTAGTTATGAATAAAGCAGCAGAAGCAGCATTCCTGTCAGGGAGATAAGCTTTTGTCTCCTTGCTGGCTTATGGTTCCAAGGGCATTCCCTTAGCCTTAGCCTAGGCAGGGGTTTCAGCTTCTGATACCAGTCAGGGCGGTTCCCAACAGATCCTTGCCTTTCTTGACTTTAAATACTTCTTTCCAGCCCCTTCTTGCATGCAAGGTTTCTTTTGAGAGATCAGCTAGTAGTCTCATAGGCACTCCTTTGTAGGTAACTCTCTCCTTTCCTCTTGCCGCTTTAAGATTTTCTCTTTATCTTTAATCTTGGGCAATTTAATTATGATGTGCCTTGGTGCGTTCCTCTTTGGGTCCAACTTCTTTGGGACTCTCTGAGCTTCCTGAACTTCCTGGAATTCTATTTCCTTCACCGGGTTGGGGAAGTTTTCCTTCATTATTTGTTCAAATAAGTTTTCAATTTCTTGCTGTTGTTCTTCTTCTGACACCCCTATAATTCAGATATTGGAATATTTCAAGTTGTCCTGAAGGTTCCTCAGCCTCTCTTCATGTTTTTTGCATTCTTGTTTCTTTGTTCTGTTCTGGTTGGATGTTTTCTTCCTTTTGTTTCAAATTGTTGATTTGAGTCCTGGTTTCCTTCCTGTCATTGTGAGTTCCCTGAATATTTTGCTTTATTTCATTTTGGGTGTGCTTCATTTGTTTTTTCATTTTTCAACCAAGCTCAATCACTTCTGTGAGCATTTTGGTTACCAGGGCCTTAAATTCTCCATCAGATAGGTTGGATATCTCCTCATTGCTTACCTCTCTTTCTGAAGTTTTGCTCTGTTATTTCATTTGGGACCTGTTTCTTTGTCTCGGGACACCTGTTAAATTGTAAGGGGTTGGGGCCTTAGGTATTGACCAGGGCTGGCAAACCACCGCCACTGCATTTTGGTGCTGTATGTAGGGGAGGGGTCAGAGAGGGAACAATGCCACTTGTTTAACTCTCACCCCACTTTCAGTCACTTCCCCTGCTACCCAAAATAAAATTGGGTCCTTCTGGTGCTGATTCCTGGGTCAGTGGGTTTATGTATGTTTCAGGACCCTGTGGGTCTCTCCAGCGGACTTTCCTGTGACACTGGGAGTTTCTCCTGCCACCACAACCCCCACATGTTTTTACTGCCAGAGGTTTTGAGGCTTTAGTTTCCCATACTGGAACCCTGGGTTGCATGGTCTGTCTCACTCCCCAGTTGTCCCTTCAAGCTTATCCACACATGAATGTGGGACTGCCCAGTCCTCCAACCATCGCTTCACCCACACGGTCTGCCACCTTGCCACACATCCTCACTGCCCCCGGTGCCCATCTCCACCCCTCCCACCAGTCTGGATGAATGTTTCTTCTTTAACTCCTTGGTTGTCAAACTTCCATGCCGTTCAATTTCCTGGGAGTTCGGTGGTTCTATGAAATTTTTAAAAATATTTCTTCTAATACTGTGATATATATCATTGATATCTTAATGGGATTGCATTGCATCTATAGCTTGTTTTTAAATTTGTTGTTGTACTTCTTTTGGTTGTGTGAGGAAGCAAAGCATATCTACCTATGCCTCCATCTTGGCTGAAAGTGTTTGGTGATTTATTAATGATGGCCTTTCTGACTGGTAGGAGGTAGTATCTAATTGCAGTTTTAGTTTGTATTTCTCTGATGATTAGCTATATTGAGCATCTTTTCATATGTCTGTTGGCCATCTGTATGTACTCTTTGGAGAAGTTTCTATTCAGGTCTTTTGCCCATTTTTTAAATAGTGTGTGGGTTTTTGGTATTGAGTGTTGTAAGTTCTTTATAAATTTTGGATATGAATCCTTTATCACATGTATTGACAAGTAAGTTTGCCCATTCAGTGGGTTGCCTTTTTATCTTGTTGATGGTTTCCTTTCTGTGCAAAAACTTCTTAGTTTGATGTAATCCCATTTGTTTATTTTTTCTTTAGTTTCCCTTGCCTGAGGAAATGTATCAGATAAATTATTGTTCCAAGCAATGTCTGAGATTTTACTGATTATGTTTTCTTCTAGGATTTTTATGGTTTCTGGTCTAACATTTAAGTCTTTAATCTTATCTTAAGATTATTTTATGGTTTCTGGTCTAACATTTAAGTCTTTAATCTTAAGTCTTAAGTTTATTCTTGTGTGTGGCATAAGAAAGTGGTATGGTGTTATTGTGCTGTATTATCTGTCCAATTTTCCCAACTTATTGAATAAACTGACTTTAGCCCATATTATGTGCTTGCTTCCTCTGTCAAATATTAATTGACTATAAAAGCATGGGTTTATTTCTGGCCTCTCTATTCCATTCCATTGATCTAAGTGTCTGTTTTTATACCAGTACCATGCTGTTTTGATTACTATGGCCTTGTAGTATAGTTTGATATCAGGTATTGTGATTCCTTCAACTTTGTTCATCTTTCTCAAGATTGCTGTTGTATTCAGGGGTTTTTATAGTTCCATATAAATTTTTAAAATATTTTTTGTAGTTCTGTGATCTATATCATTGATATCTTGGTGGGAATTGCATTGCATCTATGGCTTGTTTTGGTAGTATAGACATTTTAATGTTAATTCTTCCGATCCATGAACATGGTATGTGTGTCCACTTATTTGTACCTTCTTCAATGTGTGATAATTTTCATAGTACAGGTCTTTTACATCTTATGTTAAATTTATTCCTAGGCATTTTATTCTTTTTGAAGCAATTATGACTGGGATTATTCTCTTAATTTTCCTTTTTGATAGTTCATTATTGGCACATAAAAATGCAACTAACTTCTGGATGTTAATTTTGTATCCTGCTGGGTGCTACCAATTTTTTGAAAGGTGATCCCAAGAAACACAAGTGGGAAGTGGAGATGTGAGACAAGGAAGAAGAGTAAAAAACAATAAAGAGTACACTGGTGAGCAAGTTGCCACTGTGGGCAACTAGGCTCGGTCCCACTGGGAATACTGAAGTATCCCACTGAAGAGCAGAGAAGCTACAAAAACAGAGAAGCCACCACCTTCTGTCAGTCATTAGTAGAGGATTGTCCCTGAGGAACTAAATCCCTGACACTTTGTGCTGACCTGCACACAGGCTAAGCAAACTCCCATGGAGCAGGGAAAAGCTCCAGGAAAGAAGCTGGGAGGTGCCAACACCTGAGGTGGGAAGCAGTTTAGATACATGGAAGCCAGAGCTATAGGGGAACTCAGAGGTGACTTAGGATAAATGGGAGGGGCATCAATAGCACCTACTACATTCCAAAGGTTCAGAGAGAGTAAGTAACTTGCTCACACTCCTACAGCTTGAGTGGAATTAACCCAGGTCTGTCTGATTAATCTCAAAACCCTTATTCTTTTTTACTACCTGAAGCTGTCTTTTGAAATCCCCCATGTAATATGCCCATTCCTTACCATATCTCCTCATCACTTTTCCCTCAGGAAAATACCATCCACTGGCAAGTTGGTGCTGACCCTCACCACTGATGCCTGTGAAGGAAAGGAAAATTTCGTCCGCTACCTTGAGCATGTCCAAGCTGTCATCACAGTCAATGCAACCAGGA
This sequence comes from Phyllostomus discolor, assembly GCF_004126475.2. Classification (NCBI taxonomy): domain Eukaryota; kingdom Metazoa; phylum Chordata; class Mammalia; order Chiroptera; family Phyllostomidae; genus Phyllostomus; species Phyllostomus discolor. The sequence goes on along the minus strand of NC_040911.2, from coordinate 68,091,546 downwards.
GAGGAGACCTGAACATCAACATGACTTCCCCTATGGGTACCAAGTCCATTTTGCTGAGTCGGCGTCCAAGGGATGATGACTCCAAGGTGGGCTTTGACAAGTGGCCTTTCATGACCACCCACACTTGGGGTGAAGATGCCCGAGGAACCTGGACCTTGGAGCTGGGGTTTGTCGGGGGCACACCTCAGAAGGGGGTGCTGAAGGAGTGGACACTGATGCTGCATGGTACGCAGAGTGCCCCTTACATTGACCAGGTCGTGAGGGATTACCAGTCCAAGCTGGCCATGTCCAAGAAGGAAGAGCTGGAAGAAGAGTTGGATGAAGCTGTGGAACGAAGCCTGAAAAGCATCCTGCACAACAACTAGTGTTGTACCCTGGCTCCTGTGCCTCCCTCCCTCCCCCATCTCTGCCTCTGCCCTCACTCCATACTCTGTCAGGCACCTAGCAACTGTCACCCCCATGCAAGCAATTCCAACTTCTTGATCTGAAGCTTCGCTCACTGTCAATGATTATTTTCATTACAATGGAAGGAATCTTTTTTATTCTATGCCCCAAATACAGTGTTCCCACCAACACCTATGTTCTATTTGTGACTCTAGGTTCTTTACTTGTGTCATTTAAATAGGTGATATCTGCAAACAAAACTGGGACATCTTTCCTCTCTATTTTTTCATACCTGAGAAGAGAAGAGAATACATTTAAAAAGCTACACGTGGTGATTCCAAGAATGTTTTTTCATGATCTCAACTGACCTGTTACATAAAAAGAAAATCAAGTGTGAGCTCTGACTCTCTTAAAGCACAAGAGATGCTGTAAATGCTTTGGGGAAAGATGTTTTGAACTTAGCAAGATTTCTTCAGTGGGATAGGTGAAGGTGGCATGATTTGAAAGATGCCATCCATGAAAGCCCTAATTACTTGAGGGAGAGGAATCAAAAAGCATGAGCATTGGAAATATTGCTACCAATGCCAACATCATAACTCGTCCTACTCAGCCAGCATGACAAATATAAACCTACATAGCTTGGCTGTCCTTTCACCAGCTCCTGCTCCAAATTATAGTACAATATTCTAGAGGAGCCCAAGTTACTCTTAGTCTGTATACAGTTCATCTCAGCCCCAATTTTCTGGGGTTTCTCACATAGCTATCCAAAAGGAAAACAGGCAAGGCAGGTCTGGCAACATGTCATCATAGTTTTTGACCCAGGAACATTCCTTTCCCTAAATCATTTTGGGACTTCTTAATCTGATGTAAGCAAGAGGCCTAGTGAATATTTTTGACAGTTTTTCACACGTGAACTTGGGCTTTGATTTTCAAAACATATGGTTGGAGAGCAATATCTTATTCCTTCTTGTTGTGATTTCTGTAATGTGTTAGAGAAATGGCCTCTGTTTAGGCACTGGTGTATGGAAGGTAAAAGGGGCATGTCTGAAGATGTGAACAGCCATTTTCACATAGACCTTCATTTGTGTGGAACCTTTTCTGTCAAAATGGGGATGCCAACTCATCCCCAGGTAATGGGAGGCCTGAAAGAAGCAACAGAAGCCTTTACTGGGGAAAGCACAGTTACCACCTTGGCAACTAAGCAATCCATGAGGGTGTTTAACAGGCAATCTAAAGCTGATACATTCCTTTCCTCTGTCAACCCCAAAAGACAGCACAACATTTCATTATCAAAGAAATGCTTTCTGACCTGCTGACACTTTGTTTTCCTACTCAAGGACTGTCTCCTCATCCCCACTCCCAGTGCCCACCCAGTCCCAAGAACTGATCAACAACTTCTGGCTGCATTGCTCTCTTCCCCTGGGAGCACATAGCTAACCCTAGAGTTCCCTTCCTCAAAGCCAGCAACACCAGAACATAGTTTCCATTCCCTGAAGGTTGTGATTTTAAGAGAGAAGTTTGAAAAATCCATTTTCTTTCTTTCTCCCCAGCCCCATGTTGGCATGAATTTCTGTCTTCTCCAACACCATATGATCTTCTCTGTATAATGCTTTAAAATGTAATAATATTTATTATTTTAAAAGAAATTTATTACGTGTTGTGAAGGTCTTTTTAAACCAGTTTAAATTTAAAGAAAAAAATAAATGAAAATTATCAAAAATTTATTTCACATTTACAGTCTGAAAATAAACCAAAGGACATTATGTGTGCATGTGTGTATAAGTGCACACAGAAATACATATATGCACATGTATACTATGTACTATTACATGTGTGTATATGTGTGTATATATACACTTGTATAAATGTATATACACACATATATCTAAAATGTGTGTATGTGTATTTATTGAAGAAACAGATACCATATTCATCTTTTAAAAAATATTTAGAGAATATCAAGATGATTCTGGCTGAAGAAAAAGGCCAGTGGAAATTCAGGTGAAAATGTTCATTGAGTCCCACTGAATCACCTCTGTAATTTTGCAGCTCTCTGTATAAACATTAAATGTCTTATATAGCAGCAAAAATATAAAATAGTTGTCCATATTTTCACAGTTGTGGTATAATTTATGAAATTAGAGAATAACTTATCAGCTTCTTAATAGAAATGGCAAGTTTTGATATGAGAATACAGTATATAAAAATATATATAGTACTAAATAAAAATATTTGGCCTCTATTCCATTTTTTGCACTAGTACTAACACTAAATATGTCTAGCTAGTGAGGTTTTTATGATACCCCTGATCTTAATGCAAGAGATATTTATAGTCATTTATTTTAAAAAATGGAAATAAGTAAATAATGACTAATCAAGTTAACATTGTTACTCCCTATGAAAAAATTTTATAAATAAATTTTAAAAGACATGTATATTAGGAGACTTAACAATAAAACATTACCTTCCAGAAATTATGTGGGATGTGATATGTATTACATAAAAGCACCACCATCCATTCTAGAAGCAGATAATAAAAAGTTGCCAAGGAGAGATCTAAAAAGCCTGCTTTCATAAGTGTGTGCGTGTGTGTGTGTGTGTGTGTGTGTGTGTAAGATTTATCATTAGCAAGTAAATTATACACATACAGCAGCTTTTTTAAAACTCAGGTTACATCCCTGATTGTAAAATAAAATAACTTTAGCGGTGACAAGACTACCACTGTAGAATAGAATAGAATAGAATAGAACAGAATAGAATAGAATAGAATAGACAGAATAAAATAATAGGCATGGTTTCCTGAAATGTATTTTTCAGGGATATGTGTGTGTGTGCATGTCTAAGTACATGAATTGGCTTATAATATAAAATACATTTCTCATTGCAGGTCACAGGTCATGGCCAAAATCTTTTAGAAACATTATCATAAAATATATTCTTCAGGCCAAACTAACTTATACTATACTGTAGTAACAAACAGCCCCAGAATCTCAGTGGTTTATCACAAAAAAGTTTAATTCACACAAATCCCACTGAGGGTTCAGGTGACTCCCCAAGGCCACAGACCTCCACGCACTTTTGAATGACTCAGGGATTCAGGCTGCTTCAATCTTTAATCTTATGGTTTGTAGTCATAACACAAAGTGGCTACAATCCATGCAGAAGAGAACTCATGGAGGACCCTTACCTACTTTTTTTATGTTCAGCCTGAAGGAGATACACATCACTTGACTTACAGTGCACTGGCCAGTACTGGTCAATACCCTTGCCTAAATTTAAGCAACTAAGAAACATAAAACAACTAACAGAATGTTTGATAAGCATTCAAGTCTCTCTCCCACAGAAAGAGCTTGACATGCCCTTAAGACATATTCTTAAGTATTGATTTACATGGCAACCTCTCTTCATGGAAGGTACCATAAACAATACTATAAACTAGCTGTACCCCATGTGACTACATGCTAGTCCAGCAAATCTTAATAGTTGTTAATAAAATATTAATATATTTATCATATTTCATTGTAAGAATAATTTTCAAATATGTCCTATGATACAATACTTATCATACCCAATTAGTAAAATCTTAAGAGAGCCTATAACTAAAACACATATTGAAAGGTATAAGGTCCAAAGTCTGATCTTGTGACAAATTGAGGCACTGCTTTTCAGTACTTAAGTTCAAAGATTGATTTACAAAAGGCTACCTTTAAAAAATGATAATTCTTATAGAGTTACTAATACATGTCATTGTTACTGTCACTTATAAATTAATAACAGTGTTTTTATGTGATCAATGCCTTCATTAGTTGATCACATGAAATGACACACTATAAAACCTTTAGGAAACATATAGCCAGACACTTTCATTTAGAGAGAGAAATGGTGGATTAGGGAAACTGGTACCTTCTTATCTAGAGTAAGTTCTTGGATACAAGGAATTTAATTTGATAGAAATTTCTAAAAATCAAAAATCCAAGAGTAGGAACAGAAGTTGTGGGAGAGAATAAGGAGTTCTAAAAATTCCAGGAGTTTGAATAACATCAGACAGAATGTGTCCTGGGCCAATGAAGGTGATTTGGTTGTAGCCAGCTGGATGGTTCTCTGTCTGCAAAGAAGAAATGAATCAACAGAAAGAGTGCTAGGAGCAGCCTACACTCAGCTGGTGGAAGCTTAGGAAAATGAAGAGTCTGAAACATAAGTTGGCAGACAATATATGGCAGTGTTAAGCACAGGGAAACACAGAGACTGGTGTAAAAGGGGAATTCCAATCCCTGAAGTCTGCTGACGACAGAGCCCAATACACTGGGGAAGCCATTTCCAGAGAAGTGCCTTGAAACTCCATTCTCCTGTCAGTGGTCTAATTCCACACCTACCCACAGCCTCCTGGTACTTTATTTGGCCTAGCAAAGATATTAACAGCAGGATAGGGGGTAACCCACACCTTCATTTCTAGGAAAGATGGCCCCCTTCTTTGCATTGCAAATTAATCAACTTAATTCTTGAGTTCTTCCACTAGAGTGTTGTTCATTTTGTTGCTAAGAGTTTCTTCCCTGGGGTTAAAAAAACTCTGCTTGAATTGGGTTTGGGATATACAAGGGACAAGGAATCAAGGCCTGATCTGAGGCAAGTCTTCCAAGCTAGCCTGCCAGCTTCATTTGTTTCTTAAAACTTAGAAGAGACTCACTATAACCTGGGCACTGAATGAACTGACCATAAGAAACGCATTCAACACAAAGAGATGGAGACTCTGTCTTGCTAAATTCATAATGTTCAGTCTTGCATGGTTTGGGGTGGGGTGGGGACCATTAGAAATCTCAGCCCACAGAGTTTTAGATGCCAGAACAGCCAAACAAGGCTGAGAATTCCTTAGGTCCAATGTTAAGCATCACTGATTCAGGCCAATCCACCCTTACTATTTCAGAGTTGAGTGTCCCATCTTATAGTACCCTCAAAGTTGTCCCTCTGCCCTTTGCACCCAAGGGGACATGCCATGAGCTACTCCAAGCTAGATAGAAGGCAGAACTTGCAACCTGTCTTTTTCTTTGGGGGCCCCATGTCCTGGAGCCACTAACCAACCACAGGTGACAGATAAGCCATCTGGTAAGCTCCTGGTCATAAGGACACAAACATGTAGGTGAAGGGGTATGTAACAGGTGAATGCACCAGCACAGTGAAGTTATTGACCAAGGATCTATCTCCTGGGAGAATGTACTTCTCATCTCAAAAAATCTCAAAAACCCTATTTCTTTGAATCAAACTTAAGTTTTTGTGGCATCTATTTGCTTTTACCCAAGCATGAGATATTGGAGTCAAGCATTTGTGCTCATCTAGGCACCTGAATGGTGTCCTCCATCATCAATGTGCCAAATGCCATGTGAGTTTAAGGTGACTTCATTGACCAGTAATATACCAACTACAAACCTATGATACAACAATTTTAGTATAAACTTGAATATAATGATGGCCTGAAGATCCTTTCTTATAAGCTTCAAGTCAAGGAGAGACTTCAGTGGAACTTCCCAACATCAGCGGGGGAAGAAAGGAAGAGTTGCCAGGTTAGAAGGGTCTTCTGTTATGTAAATTGAATTTTGCATTAGACCCTGTTGGTGCATGACCTACATCAAAGATCAGCAAACTACAGCCCAGGGACTCAATCCAGCATGCTGCCTATTCTCGGGATTAGTGTTACTGGAAACAATCATGCCTATTTTTTTAATTGTCTGTGGCTGTTTCCATGCTATAGTGGCAGACTTGAGTAGTTATAACAGACACTGTACAACCTATAAACTGGCCTTTTATACCAAACGTTTGCCTACTTCTGCCCTATAGCTATTGGGTTGGCCAAAAAGGCCATATGTTTTTTTCTGTAAAATAAAAGACACATTTTTTATTTTTACCAATAACTTTATTGATTTGGATATTTCAAGTATGTTCACTCTCTCCCATGTGTTAGAGCATTAATTTGTTCTCAGTTAATGTCTCATTTGATCACTATCAACTTCAACTGGTCTACCCAACCATGGAGCATCATCCAGAGAGAAATCTCCAGCAGGAAACTTTGCAAACCACTTTTGACACATTTTCTCAGTCACAACACAGTCTCCATACACTACACAAAACTTTTTTTTTTTCATTTCAATTGTGTGGGACCTTTCTCTTTTTTTTAATATTTATTCTTTTTTTATTTTATTTATTTATTTTTAGAGGGGGGGGGGAGAGAGAAACATCAATGTGCAGTTGCTGGGGGCCGTGGCCTGCAACCTAGGCATGTGTCCTGACTGGGAATTGAACCTGCGATGCCTGGTTTGCAGCCCACGCTCAATCCACTGAGCTACACCAGCCAGGGCTATGTTTTTACCTTTCTTGAAATAATAAATCATAATATGGCAAAATGTTGCATATTTTCTTCCATCTTCAATATTAAAATGGCTACAGAAAAATTCACCAATTTTGATAAGTGTTTTTAATGCATGCTGATTTGACAGCTGTCACAATGCAATCTATAAAACTGTTTCAAATGAAGTTAAAGACAACTAAGATGGCTACTAGAGCCATCTTACAGAAAAAAACAAACTTTTTGGCCAACCCAGTATCTCCTTGGCCCACCCCAGAGGTAATCTGCAGACAGTTTCATACATGCCAATGTGCTCTCTCTCTCTGCTGGGGTGTTCTCTAGCTGCAGAGATGCACCAGGCCTGGTGTGCTGCAGGAAGACAAGCCAGAAGATCAGTGACCCAGGACCACTTCACCTGAAGGACAGAGCTGGTGCAGAAAGATCTCAGCTTCCTTGCCTTCTGTTAAGACATCTACTAGGTCTCTTAACAGGGTCTCCAGTGGGAGGGAATCCCAATTGCCCACAGCCATGTCAGCAGGTTAATACTGCCTTTGTTGGCACCTCACTTCCCTGTTTCATGCCCCTTCCTTCACCAGTCAGGAGACAGAAATCCCATCAGTGATGTTAACAGAGAGAATTAAATATAAAACCCCATAAACTGAGTAGTTTAAAGAAGTACTACCTACTTAATTAGAAAGGTAAAAGAAAACTACAGTATCACAAGGACCAAGCAACCTAATACAAACAAGCGGGAGTCAGAAGCTTGCTGGGATCATGCCGGGGTCCTGGGTTTGTGAAGTTTCATGCTGGGGTAGGGCCACCACATCCTGACTCACCTTTCCTTCCTGTGGGTAGAGAGGGAGCACATGTGGCAGCCCCTGAACAACCCAGACCTCTGTGAAGAGGCATCATCTAGCTGGCATAGGCATCTCTGAGGAGATGATTATGAGGCTGGTTCCACAAATGTTGGAAAAACTGAAAAATGGATCCTGCTGCTGTTATATGAAGTGCTACCACTGATGAGTGAAGAGGTGCTGCTGTGGCAAAGGGGACAAGTCCCTTCTCCCTCCTCCAGACCTTCACTCTCCCCTACCAGAAAGACACTGGCAAAGCAGGAAGGAGCTAGCAGGTTCCAGCCTGGCACCAATGTATAGAAAGGTGGGCTTGGAGCCCCTGGGTGCCTAGGCAAGAACCAGAACAGTGAGAGTTGGGGGGGACCTGGGGAGTCAGCACCCAGGACAGCTGATACAATAGCAGTTGTTGGTCGTCAACTGGAACGCTTGGAGAATGGGAGGGGTGAAGAGCTGGGACACAGTTTTTCCATGGGGAGGCAGCTTCTGGAGATCATCAGTGCTGGACTTGAGGCTGAGTCACAAAGAGGAGGCCAGGGGCCTCAAGTACAACAGTTAGGACGAGGCATCTATGCACTTGCACTTCAGCTATATCAGGGCTGGTCAAAGCTCAGCATTCTCTTGTCATCAATCATACTGGCAAGCCAGCTCTGAGCCTCCATATTTCCTAACAAGAAATACTTTTTATAAAACTAAAGTGCTTGTTTTCAGAGACCTCCGGGAGGGGACATGGCCAGGAAATGAACCCATTGCAGCTCTCTTGGGAAAAACCAAATACATCAGGAAAAGTGGAGTAGCAGCAACTGGAGCTCCAGGGTGGACGAAGAGCCAACTAGACTCCAGAGCATCCACTGCAGGCAGTTCCACAGCTCACACTGAGAGACTAGCTTTCAGGTAGAAGCAGACCTTCCAGGATATGGTGTTTACAGGTCCCCACTTCCCTCCTTGACCTCACCTCCTTCCATTGTCCTCCTGCAAACCCCTTTATTTTCTCTCCTTGAACAGGCTAAGTTCATTCCTGCCCCAGGGCATTTGCACTAGCCAGTCCCTCTGCCTGAAATGCTATTTGCACATGATTGGTCCATCTTGTCATTTGGATCACATGTCACCTCACCCATGTGGTTTTCACTGGACCACCCAATCCAAAGTAGACCCCGAGTCACTTTTACACAACACTCTGTTGATGTCCTTTATGGTATTGTCTCTATCTAATCTTCTCTTACTCAGTTATCTGCTTCCTTCCACCAGAATGTCATGTCTGTGAGGGCAGAACCACATTTGATTGCTTGCTGTTGTCTCCCCAGTGCCCAGAATCATGCCTGACCCAGAACATGCCCTCAATTCATTTTTGATGATTGATTAAATATATAAATCATCTTTCTTTCCCAAAAGATACCGCTGCCTTTTTAAATAAAAATATTAACTAAATACATAGTCCAAAAAATAAAAAAACTTGATGGGGAAAACAAAAAGGTTCACAGTGGCTTATGCCAAATTTTATACACATACATATAAATGTATATGTATGTGTATATATACATACACACACTGACCCAAATTCCTGGATTCCTAGTACATTCTGGACTCCAGCTAATGGTTTCCATCATTCTCTCTTAAGCTTTTAAATTGTGAATATTTTAAAATGTTGTAATGCAGTAATTTCTCCATTCATCTTTTAAAAAGAACAAGAGCATATTTCTTTCTTGAAATCAAAACCTCAAATAAATCCAGAATAAGATTTTTTAAAGCTCTAAATAGAAAGGAAAGATGATGCCATTTAATATTCTCTCTATTGTCCGTAACAAAGAAATAAGAGAACATAACTTATGACTCCATCAATTTTTCTCTAAAAATATGTAGTTGTCTTGGCAGATGCTTTTGTTTCAGCAGATGCACTAATCCATCTAAGCACATTTACTCAGTGCCCTTAATGTATTTTGGGAAAGTACACAGGGAAGGAGTACTTCCTTAATCAGTGTCAATAAAAAATTACTTTTGGACTGTTTGTAGAAAAATAGATATCTAAAGACAACATAAAAATTTCTGTAAAGATTCTGATTTAGAGTAATTTCCATTTCCTGGGACATGGCACAGTAGGCCCCTGTGTGCACGTGTGTGTGTGTGCATATGTACACAAACACTGCACAGTTACATCACAGCTTACTTATTATGATCATTATTAATAAATCAGTAAGTCTCCCCTTATCAGTATAGCACACTGTCTGGCACATAGTATATGCTCAATAAATGCTTGTTGAACAAATAACTCCAAACAAGAAACTATGAGGTGACGTTTGATTTTGTTTTTTGAAACTTGACCTAGGATTGTAATCTCTGAATGAGAAAATTTGAAGTCAGACAAAAGGACATTTGGAACATATGCTATGGCAGACAACACTGGTGTCCTGCTTATATCCCCATGACCTTTTCCATTTCCATGTATTTGCATGTTAACCCTCTGGGAGCAGCCCTCCCCACTGGCTAACAAAAGCTGTTGGATGAAAACCCCACTCCCTCACCCCTCAGACAGGATAGCTCTGTGGCACATGGTCTATGTCATCTCCCAGAGTCCCTCAGGAGAGGCTGAGCTCCAGCGAGCTGCCCACAGTGCTAACCAACCTGGTAGCACAGCTCTTGTTGGCAGCCTTCTCTCCCTGTCTCCCTCTCCACTGCCCTATGGGTGCTTCCTTAGATCATATCCCTAAGAAACTACATTCAAAACCTTGCTTCAGGGTCAGCTTCTAGGGGAACCCAAACTATGACAGATAACGTCAATCATTTTACCTCTAACAACACATTCCTCCACATGAGCATGTGCTTGGGCTTGAAATACAATGAAAATGAGCCACTGCCATTAACTAGCATTTTCTGTGTGAAATCCAGGCACTGTCTGTGTCTCTAATGAGTCTCAGAAAACCATGAGGAAGGGCATGTCTCTCTCCTAAATGAGCATGGTTTGGTTGTCATTTAACAGACGGGTCTGTCCTGAGCATGGTCGATCCACCTACATTCCCAAGGCCCTTGTTAATTAGACAAATGATATGCAAGCAAAATATACTTTTTAATTAAGGCTTCCTTGGCAATACCAAACAGGCCAACTATGGTCTAATCCAAACAGGAACCTTCACTCTTTAGCATCTGTTCTACAACATCAAAGCACTTCCCGTACAGCGCGACCCAGAGACATTTCTCCAACAAGCCTAGGCATTGTGAGAGCCCTGGTCTCCCAGGTTCTTGTTTGCCTTTGTCTTTCCAATCATGGTCTCCAGAATTACAGTGGTTTCTTCATATGTCTGAATGCTCTCAGCTGAAAACTTCTCAATGGATTCCATCACTTCCACCTTCTCATATGCCAAAGTCCTGGGAGAGCTTCTCTCTTGCAGGCTGCTGTTCCTATCCTCCTGACCTTCATATCCACCCTGACTCACCCCAGGCCTTTGTGGTGGGGTTGCAGATGGTTCCTCTGGGCCAGGTTTGACCACAAGACAAGGCTTCCTGGGCCCTTCCTCCTCATTCTGACTGCCATGATTCTCCCCAGGACCTTTCAGTTCTTCACTGTTTATCTCATTGTTTGCAGTATGCTGACTGGGTGGGCATGGACTCCCCTGTCCATCCTCCAGAGGGGGCTGGGACTGCTTGGGAGAGGGCTCCACAGCACTGTCATGATGCAGAGAGTTGCCCTCAATGGAAACAAGTACTCTACCCTTGGTCGGGACAGCCAATGAACAAAATCCAGGGTCCATATAACTGGCATCCCCCATGACCAGCACGTACCGCCCTTTAGTGTAGAGGTCAGCTGTGGGCTCAGGCTCCTTGGGGCTTCTCATTCTCTCCTTGATCATCTTGCAGAGCTTCCCAAAGGCTTTGCTTATCTGCCCTCCATCTGGCACGTCCTCTGGAGCCCCTTCTGGGGCAGGGGGACTTGCTTCTTCATCCCCTGATTCAAGCTTAGATTCTCCTTCTTCTTCAACTACCACCTGCACCAGCTCTGTGTCTTCCAGACCTTTCAGTGGTACACCTTCCAAACTTTCATCTACTCTGTCTTTAGCTATAATCTCCTTTTTCCTTGGAACATTCTTGGGGAGGCCTCTTTGTCTTGGTTTTGCTGTTGTTATATCCTGCACAGCCCTGGTGAGATCTTAAAAATAAATAAATAAAATTTAAAAATAAATGGGCAATGAATCAAATACAATGGTAATGAAAGAGAAAGAAAATGTGTGCACTGAAAATTATGCTACCTGTCTTAGAGACCAATGCCCAGCACTGGGATGGGTTTACTATTTATGGAGCAAAGCCATGGGGAAAGAGGTATAGATCTGTAACATCCATGGCCCATGTTAATGACCCAGCTCTGCAACCAATTGTGTGACTTTAGACAAGTCACTTGACCCCTCTGAGCTTGCAGAAAAAAGTGAAGATGCTGCTTGTTCTGACTCTCACAGTTCCCATCCCACTGGGCACAACTTGCTGAGATACATGATTCTGCTGAAAGAATACTTGGTGGGAGCAACACTTCCTCCCCACCCCAGACCCCTTCTTGTAGTGGCTACTTGACTAGATGATGGAAATCTATTCCATAAAATTATTCCCACCTTGGACTTCCCCAAAGAAGAGAGGACAGCAGAACTGTCTGGGCCTCTAACATATCCAAAGTGGCTTCAGGCATGGGAATCATATCAATCCACAATCTCTTGTTCCACATGTATCCCAAGCTAAATAAATGTGACCACCCCTTAATTAGCATCCCCTTAGCCAGGGTAAAAAGGGGAAGCAATGCTATTAAATTAAGAACTAATAGGAACCCCCTATTACCAAGGCCATATTTATTTCCTCAGACTAGCTAAAAGGAAAAACTAAAAGTTTAAGAAAACATACAAAATAGGACCCTGCCTCATCCATGAGGCTTTTCTGCTTCACTCACATGGTGATTTATTTTATTTTATGTATTTATTTATTTATTTTTAGAGAGAGTGGGCAAGAGAGGAACAAAGAAAGGGAGATAAACATCAATGTGTGGTTGCCTCTCCCACACTTCCTACTGGGGACCTGGCCCCCACCCCAGGTATGTGTCCTGACTGGGAATCAGACCAGAGACCTTTCAGTTCACAGGCTGGCACTCAATCCACTGAGTGACACCAGCCAGGGCAATGATTTTTTTTTTAACTTGTTCATCCCAAAGATCTTCTCCATCCCCTCCCTCTGTTCAGCAGAGGACTAAGGCAATGTAAGGGCATCTAGTGTGACTTATGGTAAGAGGGCAGAGTGAACAGGAAATGGCAGGAGGGGCCATGAAGCCATAGGAATGAGGGGATACAGAAAAGGTCACATCAAAGAGAACCAACAGAGAGAAAATATTGAAGAAGGGGGTGCTTGCAGGACCAGCTACAGAATTTCAGGGCCCCAAACAAAAGAAAAAGTCAGGCCCCCTCTTCAAATGATTAAGAATGTCAAGACACCAATAGCAGAGAAGTAAGCCCAGTGCAGGAATTCTTGTGAGTATAGCACCATGTGCATAGGCCATGCAGCCCTGACATTGGCCTTGGGTATATGGAGACTAGGAACTGCTGACCTTTCTGACAGTGTTCTGATTTTTCTAGCTCTGAAACCTCATTTCCACAAATCTCTCTGAGCTTTCTGAGACACAGGGACCTGAAGGCACTCTAAGAATGGAAAACTAACATTGCCACCTTCTCTTCTCCCAGAACACTGTGTTAGTTCAGGACTAGGGAGGTTTAGCTGTGAGAAGACATCCCACAGGTAGGTGAAACCATCCCCAAAGGACCAAATGTTGAAAGCAAAAGCCACACTTGCCAACCAAGCTACCTCTGCTCAGTTGTGAACAGAAAAGAAAATGAGCAATCTTTGAGCATGTACTCTGCTTCCTATTTGGGGATGGCATTCCCAGGGTGGTCTGTCCCCCAGTCAGATTTTCCTCCTGTGAACTTTTTGGCTCAGTCGCTTAGCACCTGTAGGAGTACATCAGAGAAAGGGAGAAGGAAACCCCACCTAAAAGTGTTTAATTTCCTGGTAGACTAGAAGGAAGCATAAATGTTAAGTTCAGGAAGAAAGTCACCTAATTTTGTTCCATTTTTTCAAGAGCAGAAAACAGCAGAAGCCAGGCTGGGGAGCATTACCTTTCCCACCAGGTTGAGGACTACGGGAGACTCCATGGCCCATAGTGAACAGAGTGACAGGTGTATCCATGAAGACAGAGCTCAGCCTGGCAGAAAGAACCAGAAAGAGGTGGTAACCATCTTTAATTTATCAAGCCAACAGATGGTTAGGGGTTAACAGTGGCCCTATAATATGGGCAAAAAGGAGAAAACCTTTCTCTGGATCAAACTTCTGGTCAACCACATACCCATTTGTACACTGGATGAGGATGTAAAGGAAATAATTGTTTCTTTGAGCTCAAGTCATAAACTGTGAAACACACAGAAAAATTGTAAAGTAGGGATTGCTTATAATCTCAAATGTCACTTCTATGTTGAACAGGGGTTTTGTTGTTGTTGTTGTTGTTGTTATTGTTTTTTTTAATAAAACAGTGGTCATCCCAGGCTGAACTATTTAGAACAACCAGGGTATGCTATCTCCAATTTGTTTTTTAAAAAAATATGCATTATATATAAATAAAGAGAAAAAAGATAAAACAATTGAGACAAAATATAAACAACTGGTAAATCTGAGTAAAGAGTATTCAGGAGTTCCTTGTTTTATTCTTGCAACATTCCTATCAATCTGAAATCAGTATATTAAAATTAGAAGTTATATACAAACCAACAAAAGGTATATCCAGTTACCTTATTGTGAAGCTCTACCTCCAAAACAAAAAAAAAATTCACAACGACATTTAAACACCTGTTCAAGACTTCTTTTCATAAATGTATGCATAAAGCATTCACTGTGATGAAAATTAATTTGGAATTATGCAGGATACATTGATCATAATGAGAGAAAAAAAAGCCTTGCTTTCCTGTTAGAAATTCAAGTACTCACAGCCAAGACAGAAAACCCAGAAAAAAAGAAAAAACATTCCTTGTGGAGTACTTTGGGGGTGCTTCTATTTTAATTCACTCTAAAATATCAACAAGAACAAATCAAAGAATCACAACTTAGTAGAGAATCAGAAGCCTTATATGAAACGGTGTTCCCTAATGTTAGGTGTGAGTAGAGATGATGTAGGTATAGATAATATAGTTGTAAATGTAAATAATGTAGTTGTAGGTGCAGATGCACACATAGATGATGTAGATACAGGTGTAGGTATAGGTATAGACTTAGAGGATGTGATTGTAGATAATATAGATGATACATATGTAGATAATGTAGTGTGTAGACATACATATAGATAGTATAGATGTAGGTATAAGAATAGATGATATAGATGTAGATTATGCAGATGTAAGTTTAAGTGTAGGTATACATATAGATATAGATGATATATCAATAGGTATAGGTGTGGATGATACAGACATGGATGTAGATGATGTAGGTAATATAGATGTGGGCATAAATGTACACATACATGTAAATGGTGCAGATCCAGATATAAATTTAGATGTAGATGATATACAGATACATAGAGACAAAGATAGAGATAGACAGATATTTATTTCCCAGCCTCAAGTGAGTAGAGTTCAAGCCACAGCTCCATTATGGACAAGACCAGATAGCATATTAATGGCCACCTTACAGACCCAACCAGGTGGTAAAAGTCATGCTTGCAGTAGCAGGAATAACACCAACACCTCGAAGCACTTGTGAAGTACCAGGCACTGTGCTAGGAACCTCACCTGCAGCATCTCTTTAAACACTCCTGGTCTCCCTATCTACTATGTCCCCAGAGACCTGTCAAGCAAAAAGTAGCCTTCTCCATGAGGCCTTTTCTGACTGCCCAACTCAAGATTTCAAATAGTCCCACCATCACTCCATCTCCATTCCTTCTTCCCTGTCATAATTTCCTTCACAGCACTTGTCATAGGTCATCTTCCCCATTACAAATTCATTCATCATCTGTATTTGATCTCCATGAGGTCATGAATTTTTGTGTTCCACTCCCTGCTACATCTCCACTGCCTAGAACTGGCACACAGGAGACACTCAGCAAGAATGTGTGGCACAAGTAAGTAAGCAGCATGGAGAAAGAGGCAACCTCTCAGCTGTGCCCCTCTGTGACCACACCTGTTGCCTTCGTTCTCAATGATCCGATGATACCGGTCCAGCTCATTCTTCAGGGTTTGCTGGATGACCACCAGCTGCCGGCAGTCACAGGAAGACTTCTCCAGGCTCTTCTCAGTCTCTTCAATCTCCTTCCGCAGGGTTTCAATCTGTTCATTATACAGCTGAATCTCATCTTCATAACACTCGTGAGCATCTTTAATAGCTTGTTCCAGCATTGCTGTCTGTGGGCAAAGACAGTTGTAAGAAAACCCATCACATCCTCTCATTTAAGACCCACACTTGACAGGGAACATTTGGACTCAGCATGTCAAGTTTTATGTATTTTGTTTGCTTATTTCTCATCAGCAATGGAATCATTTTGGAATCACTAAGCCAAAGAGGAATGTACAAACTGAGCTCCCTCTCTTTACACCTGCATCAGCACCCAAAGGCAGTTGTTATTTCCACTTTATACATAAGGAAACTGAGGTACATAGGTAGTGGGATTCAGACCCACCTGTATAGGCTGAGACACTTCTGGAAATCATGGACCCTGCTGCCTAGGCCTCCTCCTAGCTGTAGGCAAACAGCATGCATTCTCTCTCTCTCTCTCTCTCTCTCTCTCTCTCTCTCTCTCTCACACACACACACACACACACACACACACACTCCAAGGCCCAAGGCCCATGGAAAACTCCCCCTTCCCACAGATTGACAGGCAAGCACCACCAGCCTGCTCTCACAGAAGACACAGGTGATTCAGGGAGACCCCCATCAGACCCCTCCCTAAGTGCGTTCACTTAGCAAACTTTTAAACCATAAATAGGATAGCTAAGTGTTGTCACAAATTGGGAAATTAGAAACTAGAAAAATGTCATCTATAATCTTTGAACCATCAGAACAAGCATGATCTTTCTTCTGTCTCATGAGTTGGTGGTTGGTTGCTGGCTGTCCTGTGATGGAGTTGGTAAGAGGATCACCTGCCCTGGTAGGGAGGCTCTGCAGAAAACTTCCAATCTGTGACCAGCACTGGTACTCTGCATGGTTCTGCCTAAGTAAACCAAAATTCCACAGTCCAAAGAAGTGCTGACCAGGTTTATAAAACTGGACTTATGTCCACATCAACGTGGTCTTTATAGCTCAGTCATTTAAACTATTCTTCAGAAGGAGAGGTGTTTAGGAAAAATAGTAAAAGCCCCACTTTCACCAGCCCCAAGGGGGCTAAGGCAATGTCTCTGATGTGAACAACCTCAGCACAGGAGTCAGACAACATCCAGCACCAGCCTGTCTGTTGGAGAATGAGACATGGACCCTCCTTGTAGGAGCCCGCAGTCCAGTGAGGAAGGCAGCTCAGGCACCAAGATATGCCCAGAGCATCATGGAGCACACAGAGAGGTCCTGTGGCACTGAAGAATTCAGAGAAGGCTTTCAGGAGGTGGTGGAACTGGTGCTGGGTACTAAAGGGGAATAGGGATTTCCAGAAAGAGAAGAAGTGATGAGCAAAGGGCAGGTGCCAGAAACTGCAGGAGTCAGAGAGGCAGAGGAGCAGAAGAGAAGAGACAGCAGCCCACAGTCAGTCCAGGGCTCCTTGGAGAAGAGCAGGCAAGTGAATACCAGAGACAGGCAGGTGGACAGTGTGGGCCATGCAGCAACTTGAACTTCATCCTAAGCTTGGCAGTAAAGGTTCAATGAAAGATTTAGTGTTCAAGCACAGCTATGGGCTTGCCTTTGCACAGCAGGGGTAGACAGGGGCCCAGGACAGCACCTCACAGTGAGCCCCATCTGGTGGAGTAACCTTCTGCTTCAGTCTTCTTAGGGTCCTAAACTCCTTTGGGTCCAAGATCGTTTTTTGTTGTTTTTGTTTTTTTTTTTAAGAAAACAAAACAAATCCAGTATCCTTTACTAATTACATAGTCTTACGATCTTACTATGCCTACCACTAGGTGGTGCTAAGGGACTTCAATGAGAATATATCCTGCTAGCTTGGAGGTTCACACTTTCCAAGTAACGAGTGACATTTTTTCACTTTCCTGTCAAGGAAATTCTCAGTCACTGCAATTCAGGAAACCAGAAGCACCTGCCCTATAAGAAGTGCCATCCCCAAAGAGATGGGTGCTTTCTCTCATCCTGTGGACTAATGTTCTCAAACTTGAGCCTGTACAAATACCTAGAGGGCCTATTGAAAGAGTTTGCTGGGCCCCAGCACAGAGCTCCTGGTTCAGAAGGTCTAGGATGGGTCCATGAATTTGCAGTTGTTATCATGTTCCCAAGTGATGCTGATGCTGCTGGTACAGAGACCTCACCATAAGGCTGCCTCTATGAAAGGTTCTGGAAGCATCATATGCCCTAACCGTAGGCAGAACCAGCTGCCACAGCCCTGCCCAGTTGGAGCCCTCAGGCTGCAATGGGTTCTCCCCACCAACCAAGTCTGACAATCATAGCTGGCCACACCACCAAATCTGTCTTTGAGTGCTCAATTGAGTTACTACTTTGTGAAGCCACTAAAATCTTTTTTAAATTGGCAGAAAGCCAGCCATGAACACCTCCTAACTAAGGCTGTGGCAGGCCCAAACCACACACTCAGGTAGATCAGATGTAGAAGATTCTGACCCAATCTGGTATCCACCTTACTTCAGTGGTCTCCAAATGTGGTTCCTGGACCAGCAGCAACACCCAGAAACAGACATGCAAATTCTTAGGCCACGCCCCAGTCCTACAGAGTCAGAAACTCTTGGGTAGGCCCAGACACATCTGTATTTTAAAGCTGATTAG
The DNA here is from genome assembly GCF_004126475.2 of Phyllostomus discolor. Lineage (NCBI taxonomy): Eukaryota > Metazoa > Chordata > Mammalia > Chiroptera > Phyllostomidae > Phyllostomus > Phyllostomus discolor. Next base: position 68,073,045 of record NC_040911.2, on the reverse strand, counting down.
GCAAAATTTCAGTCCCCATGACCTTTGCCCCTTAGTATCACCTTCATGAATATGTTTGTTACACAGCAAAAGGGACTTTGCAGATGTTAGGGTGCTTAATCAATCCGTTGATGTTAAAAAATACAAAGATTATTCTAGCTATTTCTAATCACATGAGCCCTTAAAAAGCAGAAGTCAGAATGATTAAATGCACAAGAAAGACTCATGGCACCATGGCTTTCCAGATGGAGGGGGCCATAGCCAAGGAATGTGCATGGCTTCTAGAAGAACTCCTAGCCAAAGGCCAGCAAAGAAATAGGGCCCTCAGTCCTAAAGGCACACAGAACTGAATTCTGCCAACAACCCAAATGACACTGGAAGCAATTTTCCCCAAGATCCTGCAGATAAGGGGCCCAGGCAGGCCAACACCTTTATTTCAGCCTGTGAGACCCAGAGCAGAGAGAACAACCAAGCCTGCCCAGTCTTCTGACCTTCAGAACTGTGAGATTAAGAAGTACTGTTTTAAGTCCTTGTATTTGTGGTAATTCATTATGGCAGAAAGAGAAAACTAATACAACCTGTGTTTCATTAGACCCGCTGCTAGAGTTTGCTACAGAGTCCCCCTTATCCACCAGGGGATACATTCCACACCCCCCAGTGGTGCCTGAAACCACAGATAGTACTGGACATTTACCTTTTCAATTAGAGGAAGCACTTTACAGCTTCTCTTTGGTGGATCCAAATTGCCAGCATCACTATTCTTGTGCTTTGGGATCACAATGAAGTAAAATTATGGTTACTTGACCACAAGCACTGTGATAACAAGCCAGTGTATCTGATAACCCAGACAGCTACTAAATGACTAATGGATGGAGAGCTTACAGTGTGTGGAGACTCTGGACAATGGGATGATCCACATCCTGGGTGGGAGAGGGAGGGATGGCACAGGATTTCATCACACTACTCAGAACAGCACTCAATTGAAAACTTATGAGTTGTTTTTTTCTGGAATTTTCCACTTAATATTTTTAACCACAGCTGACTGTATACAACTGAAATAGTGGAAAGTAAAACCACAGGTAAGGAGAAACTACTGTATTTAATATAAGCACATGTATCATTATATAGGATATGACTTGACACTATTTTGATAACTGTTTCAATATCATTAGTTTCCTTTTAATTATATCTACTTTATTGTTATTATATGCCTTTAATATTTTCCTGAGAAGGGGTCCAGGGGCTTCACTAGACCACCAGTGGGGGGGGCACAGCACAGAAAAGAAAACAACATCAGAGTGAAATGAGTAAGTCTTTCTGCAGCAACTACAGGTAAGAACAGGTAATCAACCAGAGTTTTGTTTCATATTCTCAGAAAGTTGGTTAATCCTTTGTTAAATGTTTTATTTATATATTCAACAACTATCCATATGTACATAGAGAAAGAAACATTCTTTTGCCCTGGAACTAGACTTCACCACATTAGACTGGGCTCTCACCTTTCTCAGAATCTGAAACAGTGGTTTTCATCTTTATGACCAGGGCCACAGGAAGCAACACATTTTACATCATGAACCATACATACCATACAAATACATGTGTAAATTTGAACAAATATATACATTTAAATACACATACATATTTAAAACAAGGTTTTGCAAAACAAATCCTACCTTTTTACTTGCCATGCACTTTGTTATTTCTTTACTATCTTAGTCTGGTGTTGTCAATTTCTTTTTTAATTCCAGTCAATCCTTCTGACTTCTCACACACATGTGTGCATACATACACACATATATGTACCTATACATAGATACACACATATACACATTTACACACATACATGTGCAGGTATACATTATACATACATACCATATAGACACAATACACACAACACATACACACCCTTTCTCTGTACCCTTACAGGACCTCAGAAGAAACCAAGCACTACCAAGTCACCAAAATGGTGTACCACAAAAACAGGACTGAGTTTTTCTGTTGAATTCAGTTTTCAAAATAAGATTCACCCAAATAAAAGGCAGGGGTGGAATTGTGAACTTTCTACTAACAAATTCTGAACAGAGCAAATACTGACACAAATACCCGTTCCTAGGTCTGTAATCAAAACCCAAAGGGGAAATGTTTCATCATGAGAAGAGAAACAAAGAGCACAGGTTTGAGGAAGTGTAGGATAAAAATCCCAACATGTGTCTATTTCTTCTTATTTTTTAAAACAAGTTTAAGTTTAAACTAGGAAAAATGCAGATAGATTATGCAGATGGCCTTACCCTTGGTAGGTGAGGGGTTGCCAGGGGACCCTCTGAGGAGCCGGAATTAGTGTGACCGCTGTCTCCATTTGCCCAGAACTTTTCCAGTCTGCATCCCTGAGAAACCCCTCAGTCCAGGGCAAAGCAGGGCAACTGGTCACCCTATTCAGAGTGTTTTCCAGCTATAAGCGCTGGGCACACAGGTGCGTTAAGTTTCTGAGAATCACTGAACTGAATACGTGTGTACTTCTGTGCATGCACCAACATTGAATAAAACATGTTGTAAAGCCTGATTCACACGTGTGGCTGAATGCCCAACAGGAAGCAGCAGACAAGAGGATATGGGGCCTACCTGGGCCTGCAGCTCAGCTCTCTGTGCCTGCAGGAGACACAGTACCTCCTGGCCCTCCTCCAGCTGACCCTGCAGGGCAGCCACCTCTCGTTCTGTCAGGAGCTTCTCCTGCACAAAGAAGGCCAGACTCAGTTCTCATACTCACTTGACAAGTGAGGAAATTCACAAAGGAAAGGAACAAGGATGGTGTGGGACCCTGTTATATTCTGCATATTTATGTCTCCCCCTACAAATTCATATGCTAAAGCCCTAACCCCCAGTGGGATGGTATGTGGAGATGGGACCTTGGGGAGATAACTAGGTTAGGTAAAGTTTGAAGGTGGGGCCCCCAGGATGGGATCAGTTAGTGTCCTTATTAGTAAAGATGCCAGAGCGCTCCTTCTCTGTGTTATACCACAGAAAGGCCACCTGAGGACATGGCAGAAAGGTGACATCTGCAAGCCAGAAAGTGGGTACACACCAGGAACCAAGTCTACCAGCACCATCATCTTGGACTTGCAGCCCCAGAACTGTAAGAAATACATGTCTGTTGTTTGAGTAACCCAGTCTCTTGAATTTGTTACAGCAGCCCAAGCTGACTAAGACAGGCCCACCATGGCCACTGTTAATACGTTTTCACTTTGTCTGCAACATCTGAGCTATCAATGCTGTGAGTGTAAGAAGTGCAGAGATGGTGTTGGGAGACCTGTGTTTTAGAGCTAGTAGTGCCACAGACTGGATAAGAGATTCTGGACAAGGCACCTTCCCTTCTGTCAAAAGGAAAACTTAGTATTCAGTTTCTCACTGGGCTCTGTTCTCTGTGTCTGTGCAAACAGCATGGTCAGTCTGAGCCCTGAGCCATTGACTGTGCTAAAATGTCACTGCTGCACAAAGCAGAAGTCAAGGTGATCAAGGGAAGCTAGGGACATGGTGAGGCAGCTGCACCACCTATTGATGCTCCATGGAGTGTCTTGAAAGGGGATTCCTCAATGTCTCTACACTCTGCAGAGCAGGGACCTGTTTCCAACAGGCCTCTCCATAGTCTATTCGAAAAAGCCCAAATCGCTTCATGAAAGCCTGACTACTCAAAAAGCAGTGCCATCTGACACAGAGTGTGAGGCCTCAGAGCCAGGTAAAATCAGAAACAAGTCTTTTCCCAGTGCACCCATGTTCAAGGCCATACGTTCAAAGCAGTCCCCTACTCTCCAACACCCTGCAAAGTGGCTGGAGCAACAACAAAGACATGAAGACAGATAGAGCAAGACAGACATGCTTAAAGGGAGGAAGAGAAAGTCTGGGCCTGTGGCCTGATCCCATGGGGAAGGCAGGACTTGAGATTTAACTGCAGACAGAAGGACCTTCTCAACTGTGTGCCCTTAGTTCTGTGATAGCCACACTCCACTCCTCTACCACCTTGATAGAAATTATCAAGACGGTCAGAGGACCAGCCCTTCCTGAGAGTACCCAACACAGAGCAGGGCCCCCCTTACCTGACCCCTCCCCACAGATCACACAGGACGCCCCTCAAGTCTCCATAGTATATACCCATCCTCCCTGCAGTGGAAAATGAGCTAGGCTTCATGTGAACACAGTTGTGCACCCAGTGGCCTCTGGTTAGAGGGTACTGACATTATGTTTATTGACACATTAACCAGTTAAGCTGTGTTCCTATAATTAACACCACTAATTACATCCTCATTTGAGCCAATGTGACAGACATTTTCTAGGACACTAACAAAAGTCAATGAAACAAACCTGAAAGTCACCATTTAACTGCATGCACAGGTTTTAAGTTAAGATTAATAAAAAATGTAATGCTTTCTAAATCTTTGTTTCTCCACCTTTAACATGCACATGGATCCCTAAAGATCTGGCTAAAATGCATATTCTTATGAAAATTATTCATTTCTAACAAGTTCCTGGGTGATGCTAATAAACACTGATGATCAATGATGCTCTCAGAAGAAGTCCAATCTCTATAACCTCACAATTCAGAAGAATTTTGTTACAGAGAAAGGATGATATAATTTTTAAAGTGTGTTCTGGTGTAAAACACCTTGGAATTACAGGGAAAAAAGTGTTTGCAAAATAAAAATGAGGTATCTGGAAAGAAGTTGCTGACAAAGAAAATTAAGGCTTTAGGAAAGGCTCCTCTAGGCCTTTGCAGCAGCCTCGGTTGCATCAGCTGAAAAGAGTCAGAACCTGAAATGAACATTAGTGGACAAAAATATTCCAGTGAAGGCCCAGAAGTAACTTTCCTATCCCTTAGGAGAAACTTGACAGAGTATCTTCGAAAGCAAATTTGGGGATTTCTTTAGCTTTGATATTAAAACATTTAAGTTAAAACTCAAGCAGTCAGCTACACTAGCCCATTAGTTCTACAGGTGGCGTATGGTCTAGCCAGACTTCCAGGCAATTCCAGGTGTCAGCAGGGCTCAAAGCACTGTCTAAGCCACCCTTCCAAAAAAAACAAAACTCTATCAGCTGACCTATCGACAAATCCCTGTTCCAGAATATCACAACCTCTGGAAAAAGGACAAAATGACATTTTGTTTTAATCTGCATCCTTTTCAGTGTATGTTTAAATGTATCATATTATATACCACAAAATCCCTAAAACTCATTAAGAAAAAACACATCAGAATCCTGTTGAGCAGCTAGAGAGCTGAGTAGAAAAGGAATGTGGAACACTATGTAGGGAATAATGTTTTACATCCAAATCCTCATTTTTTTAAAGATTTTATTTATTTATTTTTAGGGAGGGAAGGGGGGGACAGAAAGAGAGACAGACAGACAGACAGACAGACATCAATGTGCGGTTGCTGGGGGTTATGGCCTGCAACCCAGGCATGTACCCTGACTGGGAACCGAACCTGAGACACTTTGGTTCCCAGCCCGCACTCAATCCACTGAGCTACGCCAGCCAGGGCCTCCAAATCCTCCTTTTTAAAAATTTAGCTTCAATAATCTCTATCTTTTCCCAATCGTTTTTAAGCCATAAACTTGCATAATCATTAGCAGAGCCAGACCTTGAAAATATAGTCACTATTATTTGAGTCTCTCTGTATTCAAATTTTATGGTCAAACTCATAAGAGGGATAAGAAAACAAAAAAAACAATTTAAAAATGGGCTAAAGACTTGAGCAGATATTCTAACAAAGAAGATATAGAGATGGCAAATAAGGACATGAAAAAATGTTCAGCATCATTAGTCACTAGGAGAGGTAGTTGAAACCACAGTGAGATGCACAACATATCTATTAAAAGAGCAACAAGCAAAAACAAATAAATACCTAACACACCCAGCACTGCAAATGACCGAAGCAACAAAAACTCCCAAACATTGCCAGTGGGGATGCAGCAAGCTCCACCACATTGGGGGACAGTCTGGCAATTTCTATCAACTATACAAGAAAGAACAGTCTGGGGTTTTTAAGAGAAAACTCCTAAGAAAATGGTCAGGGACACAGTTTAGATGTCCTCAGATGTCTAAAGGGAAGTGTTCACAGTCTGAATAGAAGAACAAGAGAAAACTTCCAATGTGAATGTCAAGTCAGGGTGGGGAGGAGTTAACCCACCGCAGCTCTACACTGTTGGACCTGCCGCCTCTCCCTGGATGTCTGTGAACTAGGCCCACAGTGCTATAAAAAAAAAAAATCTCCAGTTATGCTTTCCCTATAGCCTGGGTTCCAATTCTCACCTCCCGCATCCCATCTGTAATGGCAGATGCTTGAGGAGTGGTCTGGATGATCTGCTGCAGAATGCTCACATAGGTCTGAATTTCCAGAAGATTCTGTTGGAGGAAAGAAATCATTCTCATTAAAACCTGCACTGCCCGAGTTTCTCCCCCCAGGACTAGGTGACTCCAGGGACGAATGCTTTCACATGTTCCACTGTCACAAATAGGACAGGCCACGATCTCTGCAGAGGGCATTTTACACCTTTAATCTTCACAGGATCAACAGGGCAGATGAATAAACTGAGGCTTGGTTTATTTACTTCACCATTTCCCTTCCATTAAGTGAATGCTTTATTGCTGTCTTCATAGAGCCCTGCAGGCAGGAGTATGAAAGAAACGCAGAGATGCAGAACAAAGAAGCCTCAGAGGGTACAAAGAACCCTTTCTGACACCAGAACAGGGCAGTGTTTCAAAGGACAGAATTTGGTCAGTTGGGCCAGCTACTTATACCTCCTAAACTCAGGCTGTACTGTGAAAGTGGGTTATCTAAAGAGCACCTATGCCCAGCTGTGTGCTGAGGACTAATACTGTCTCTCAGCTGTGCCCCCTCCACAGCACTGCCCTGGGCCAGACAATGGTTATCTTGTTCAGGCTCCCAATGGGGACCCATTCCCAACCCAGGCCAGTGACTAGCTGGCACAGGAGTACAAAAGACCTACACTCTTGCCTCAAGGAGAGAACAACCTTGTGATGTGACTCATGATCCAGAGCCCCCAACCTTGTGGTGGAATCAGGCAGAGGATCCAGCTGGGCCTGGGCCCCTGCCCAGTTCCTACCCCTGCGCTATCCTACTCTGCTTCCTCCTTCCCCTTCTCCTGGGTACTCTCCACCCAAACAGCAATCACACACACACACACACACACACACAAATCACCACCTTAGGCTCTGCTGATGGGGAAAACTCGATCTAAGATGCTCTCTCATGAGGCTGCTGTTGGGATCCAATGAGATAATGCATGGAAGCATCATAGAGTGAATGCTCAATGTTGTTGTTGTTGTTGTTGTTGTTGTTGTTGTTGTTGTTAAGGGCCAGAAGAATGTTTTGAGCCACTAAAAACTGCCCCCAGGCACTGCTCCCAGGATTCCAGGAAGTAGAGCAGAGGCAGGAAGGCAGGAGAGGAGGAGGAACCAGACTGATGGAAAGTTGGAAGAAGCCAAAGGGACGGGAACATCCCTTCAGTGCAAAGCAAGAGGACTGCCTTCGTGCTGAAGCAGGTCCACACTGAGGCAGGAAAAGAACCTAAGGCTTGATGAGCACTGGCCAAGGTCCTGCTTATACCAGGTGCTTCATCTGAATTATCACATAGCCTCAAGTTTGGGTTTCCCCAGAAGTACACTATTATACATTCAATGTTGTGTCCCTCCCAAATCCACACACTGAAGTCCTAACATGCAGTAAGATGGTGTTTGGCGGTTGGGCCTTTGGGAAATAATTACAATTAGAGATGGTCATGAGGGTGGGGACCCATGATGGAATTAGTGCCTTTATAAGAAGGGGCACCAGAGAGCTTGCTCCTGGTAAAAACACACGCTCCTAGGAAAGGCCTCACCAGGTAAGCTCTCACCAGAACCTGACCTGGCTGGCACCCTGATACTGGTGTCCCAGCCACCAGGACTGTGAGAAATAAATTTCTGCTGCTTATAAGCCACTCAAACTGTGGTACTTGGTTATAGCAACTAGAGCTAAGTACAGACCCTAAGGAAACACTCTGAGTGCAAACAACTTACTTGGGCAAAGATACCAGTAAACATGAGTAGCAGAGTGAGGAGGTGAGACAGGAAAGAGAAGGCAGCCAAGAAGGGGTGTGCTATCAGTTAAGGTACCGCTGTGGGCACCTGCATGTCAGGCTCAGTGTGGATCTCTGGAAGCCAGTACAGAACAGCAGGTAAGAGGGAGCTGGGGGACACATCCAGCAAGTCACATTCATCACTGACTAAGGTTGCTCCCAGAGGCATGAATTTCCCAACCCTTCCCATGAGACAGAGCAGCCCTTGCTTCCTGTAGAGAGTCCTAGAGCAGAGCTGCAGATACTGGCAGTTAGAGGGAGGCCAGAGCCCACTGGAGAGGTCAGCCCAAAGGGTCATGGCCACAGGTCAGCCTCACTGAAGTAACCACACTACCATGCAGGAAAGATAGTCTGTCATTTGTTTTTTGAAGATAAAAAAGCTCAGAGAGGTTAAGCTACTTGGCCATGATCACACAGGTCCAGAATTTGATTTTTTTCAGTATATCAAAGAGCTCCCCCCCACACAAATCAGGTCTGTAAGAAGCTGGCAGAGAAGAGCATTGCATAAAAGGAGGCTCCTGAATGCCATGCATTCCCTCAATTAACTGGCTCAGAGGAAAAGTTAAAACATATATAAACAGGGACTGGCAGAAGTAACACCTGCTTCAGTGTGGTTGACAGGGCTATAATATGGGTGTAATAATTTATACTTTTAATTTGAACATTTCACCTAAAATGTCATATGGTGTGCTTGCGTGTGATAGCGTTATGTTACAGAATCACATGCTTATGATTTTGTAATAAAAGAGTTTGTAATTAAAAAAGGGGTGTTATTTGTGCTGGACCCTTTATATTGTATTTTCTGCTTTTCTGCATTTTTGAGCTGAAACAATCAACAGGTTGTAGCTTAACCAAGACAGATTTATTTTTAAAAAATCATGCTGTGAACTGTAGTATACTATACAGATATTAGTTCCCAACACCACACCTAACACAAACACACTATTGCCTCCTCTACACGTCTGGCTCACTAAGAGCTGTCTAGCAACCAACCCATCACCTACTTAATTCAGGAGTAAAGCACACAAAAGTGACCCACTCTAGTAGTTTCACTCTTCAGCTATGAGTGCCTTCGACTACCTAGCCAAACCTGAACTGGGTTTTTTCCTAGAAGAAGAGCTTCAGAAGAGTCATAGTTACCTTTTTGTACATGTCTTTTGCTGCACTGATATCATCCTGCAGAAACTGGGCTTCAATCTGAAGGTGCAGATTATGTAGTAAGGCTTCATCAGCTTCCTGCAATAAGAAAGCATCACACATCCAAATCTGCAGGGGCACAGTGGAGGCATCCAAGACGGGTATAAAATTGGCCAAGTGTGTGTACCCACAGACCACTTGAAGTTTTATTAAAAAGCAGATTGTTGTTCAGTGGCTCTGGAAGGAGTTGAAGATTCTGCATTTCTTTTTTTAATTATATTTTATTGATTATGCTATTACAGTTGTCCCATTTTCCCCCTTCACTCCTCTCCACCCTGTACACCTTCTCCCACCCACATTGCCCCCCTTTAGTTCATGTCTATGTGTCATAAGTTCTTTAGCTTCTACATTTCCCATACTATTCTTGCCCTCCCTCTGTCTATTTTCTACCTATCATCTATGCTACTTATTCTTTGTACCTTTTCCTATTCTCTCCTCCTCCCACTCCTCTGTTGCTAACCTTCCATGTGATCTCCCTTTCTGTGGTTCTGTTTCTGTTCTAGTTGTTTCCTTAGTTTCTTTTGGTTTTGTTTTAGGCATGGTTGTTAATAATTGTGAGTTTGCTGTCATTTTACTATACATGTTTTTTTTATCTTCTTTTCTTAGATATGTCCCTATAACATTTCATAAAATAAGGGCTTAGTGATGATGAAATTCTTTAACCGGACCTTATCTGGGAAGCACTTTATCTGACCTTCCATTCTAAATGAAAGCTTTGCTGGATAGAGCAATCTGGGATGTAGGTCCTTCCCTTTCCTGACTTGGAATACTTCTTTCCAGCCCCTTCTTACCTGTAAGATCTCTTTTGAGAAATCAGCTGACAGTCTCATGGGAACTCCTTTGTAGATTACTGCCTCCTTATCTCTTGCTGCTTCTAGGATTCTCTCCTTCATTTTTACCTTAGCTAATGTAATTATGATGTGCCTTGGTGTGTTCCTTCTTGGGTCCAACTTCTTTGGAACTCTCTGAGCTTCCTGGACTTCCTGGAAGTTTGTTTCCTTTGCAGAATGGGGAACTTCCCCATTTCCAGAATGGGGAAGTTCTCCTTTATTATTTATTCAAATAAGTTTTCAATTTCTGGCTCTTCCTCTTCTCCTCCTGGTACCCCTATAATTCGGATGTTGGAACGTTTAAAGGTTCTGCATTTCTAGAAAGGCATTGGGTTAGCCAATTGGACCTGGTCTATAATAGTAGTTCTCATTGGGGAGTGATTTTTGCCCCGCAAGGGACATTGGGCAATGCCTGAAGACATTTTATTGTCACCACTTGGGTGGTGGGGTATTACTACTGGCATCTAGTAGGTAGAGGCCAAGGATGCTGCTAAATATCCTACAATACACAGGACAGCCCTACCGTCCAGAATATCAATAGTGCCAGGGTTGAGAAATCTTAATACAGTGACAAAGTTAGGGTATAGTTACATACCAATAATCTTAAAATTTAAGTTACAGCTATACTTGTTCTATATCTCATCATCATTGAGTTAAGTTTCTAAGACTAAAAAATAGTTTTCCCTTAACATCAAAACCTTCAATTTAATAATTTTCTCCCAAAGACTATTGTCTCACCCTGAGACTATGTACCTATAATGCATTTTGTAAGAATGATTGCTGTGGGGAACAGTATTTTTTTCCTTTAAAGTTGGAAATGACATATATGAGAGAAGGTTGAATGTTCTTGCCAAATTTTTTTATTAATACACCAATTTTTCTTTCATTGATCCTGTTTGGATAAACTAAATAGGTTGAAGAGCTGCTTATGCTCTTAAGATAGTGCTGTGATGACTGGAGTTGACTTAAATACTTCAGTGGTCCAGTTCCATATCACAGGTAAACATTACTTGGGTTCCTCAAGATTGTCACTCTCCTGAGACACCTCTCCCATGCACACCTGCCAATACCTGAGGCCTTGCTATGTGAATTTTTACTGACTTATTAATGACTTGTTAAAAAGCATGGCAGATGTTAGTAATGAGCTCTCATTAATAAAGGTAGATACATGGTTTGGCTAAAATATTTAATATACTCTCCACTCCAACATGAACAGAGTAAAGTGAGTCAGGTATGTGGACTGGTTATGATATTTTGAGACACTCCCACCATTGCACTAATAGGGTTAGGTTCTGGGAAGGCCTCTGGACTGCTCTCTTAGAAAAGACACTTGATTCCTTAGTTGTTCTTATAAAAGACCACTGGAGAAAGAAGATATGAGAACATCTGATGCTGACAATAAGGATACCAAGATTCTGACTCTTGGATCACCTGCCTTGAATGAACTTTTCATGCAAAGTGTTGCCTTAGCACCTAAAACATTGAAGAGACAGGACTTTGTGGAATCTATAAAACAGGCTGTATAAACTTTTAGGGTTTACAGCAAAATGATCATTACTTAAGAAATACATGCCTGTATGAATATGGTCTGAAACATCAGCAAGACTGTAGAGGACTGGCTAACCCTTACCCAACTCAAACTTCTGAAGCTATTTTATCTACTAAAAATAACTCTGACTTTACCTTAAAGAACTTAAGAGTACTACAAGATCAAATCAGTTAACTTGCAACCTCTAGAAATGTATATTAAAGTATTCCTTTTTGCATTGATTTATGCAAGTAAAAATTAAATAAGTTACTCCAAAACAGCAAGCCTCAAGCATCTTAAATTTTATAGTAGATCCATTAAATAAAATAAAAAGAAATGGGTGAAAGTAATTTTAATATTTTCTTTTACCCAATATACCCAAAATATTGACATTTCATCATGTAATCAATATTTTTAAGTTATTACTGAGTAGTTTATATTCTTTTTCTCAGGCTAGATCTTTAAAACACATATATTTTACACTTTATGACACATCACAATTTGAATAGTCTGCATTTCAATCCCTCCCAACCATGCACAGACAGTGGCTCCCAGTCTGGACAACACAGCTCTGTAGAATTAATTTTAGGCACAGTGGGCCAGGTTTCTGCTCCAGGGTGATTCCTCAGTCTCTCTATACTCTAATTTACAGTTACCAAATCCTTTCCTTTGAAGATGTTGAAATCTTTTCATGGGTACCAGGGATGCCAACACTGGGTGACAAGACAGAAGGAAGGAAGGACCACAAAATCCAGAGCCAATCTGTACCAGACACAGGTACAGGCAGGACAGTCAGGGAACCTCTGTCTTCCTTGAGACAGGCACAAAGCTAGTGTCTCTGGGTAAAGATGGCCCCTTCACACTTGATATGCTCTGTCCATCTCCTCTGGGCCACCCCCAGGGTCACTCAGACATGCTGAACACACTGGCAACTTCCTGTATCTCTCTGGCTATGGGAATGTGTGTGATCTGCAGGAGGCACAGTCCGGAGTGTGGGAATTAGCACCCCAGGAGCGACCCTCAGCCACTGAGGGACAGGAGATGGGTGAGTCCCTCAGCTGGCCTTCAGTATCTCAGAGGGCTGGATAAGAACTCTGTACTTAACTCTTGACTAGTACAGAGAAGTCCAAGGCGGATTCTAGTCCCATTGTCTTCTGTTAATTTTCATTAACTAGCTCTTGAATACATGACCGACTGGGAAGTCTGGCCTTAGTCTCCCCATCTGTGAGGGCAGACTAGTTACTGAGCTGCATTTTGCAGAGCTCTCGGGTTCCAGGGAGTTGCTTGAAGGGGCTCTGAGGGTGGAGGGTTGCTGGGTAGGTGGGGTGCCTGTCCCACCACCATGTCCTTAAGAAAATCATCTCTGCTTTAGCCCTATACATTGGTTTCTCTAGGATATTTTGGTGAAAGGATGTAGCTTTACAAAGTTTGAGAATCAATGACTTCTAGGGTCCCTTCTGTTTCTACAGTTCTGAGTATTTGATCCCCTTATTAGCAATAACACAGGGGGTCATTGAAGTCCAATTTTGTTCTTCAGCTCAAGTAATTATGTATCAATTGTGGATGAATTTTTGATAAAAATTAAGATGTTTGAGAATTCTCTGCCCACCCCATCCTCAGCAGTCATTCTGCCCCCAGCTCCCTCTTAGGATCATGCCAAGATAACCATGTGTAGGTCCCGCCAGCCAACCCTCTAAAACTGCTCGTGGAGATAATAAAAGCCCAGACATTTGTGTTCAAAAGAAAGATAAACCAGATGCTTCTGCAAGCACATTCTCTTTCTTTGAAGACAATCAGCTGATAAACTGCCCCAGAAAACCCCAAATGTAAGTAGGTGCCATTGGAATGTGCAGTTGCTGGTATGTTGAGAAGAATTTGTTTGGAAGTGTTTTCTTTTGTTTGCAGTGGAGCTTAAAAATGTGCAGACACGTATTTTTATTGTATTTTGAATGCTGTCAAAGGCACTTTTTAATGCTCCACCAGCAGGAGCATCTAGATTTTTCCAAATCAAGACTCTGGGTCAATAGTCTAGTTTTAGGAAACATTCCAACCCTGATATGGTGTGTGTTTTAGATCAAGGTCAGTGGTTCTCGAAGTGTCTTCCCTGAACCACACTACCTGGAAAATAATTTAAAATGTTATATTTTTGGCAGTTCCCAGACCTAATGGATCAGAATTTCTGGGATCAGGGCCCAGCAATCTGTGTTTTAACATGCACTACAGGTGATGTGAATTCACACAGAAGTTTCAGAGCCACTGGTCTAAACTACTACTGAGGAAGGGTCTAGAGAAATAACTAGAATCCAATGTACCCTTGAAAAATCAACCTTGCCAACCCACTCATAGAAATGCTAAAAGTTCATTAAAAATCCTACTAGTCTCTGTTTGTCCTGGCTGATGGCTCAGTTGGTTGGAGCATCATCTCATATCCCAAAAGGTTGTGGGCTGTATCCCTGGTCAGACCACATATGAGAGGCAACCAATCAGTTTTTTTCTCGCATCAATGTTCCTCTGTATCTCTCCCTCCACCACTCCCTTCCTCCCTCTCTAAAATTAATAAAAACAAATTCTCAGGTGAGGCTTTAAAAAAATCCTGCTGTTTTTATCTACACTCAGCCTCAAATCCAACCTCTGAGCAGCCCAACTCAAAAACAAATTAAAAAAAAAACAACAAAAACTGCTAAAGAATAAGTATCCAAATTCATCAAGATTCCTAGTTAATTAAGTTTAATTTAAAAAAAAGACATCAACTTTCATCCTGGATGTCAAAAACCTTTCCAAAAATGTTCTAGTCACTTTGCCCCAGGGGTTCAGGCTGGCCTGGAGAAAGGCATGGCGTGTCCGCAGGGTATGTTGACTAGAGCCTACATCATTTTTAAATTCTGGGGATTTCAAAGAAAAAAAAGAAAAGAAATAAAGCCTGCTCCCTACAATTTTCTTAAGATAAGCAAAATCAGGCATTATTGGGATATATATATATATATATATAATACCTAAATATAACATCGAGATGTGATACTATATATATTTTATTTATATACACACACAATGATTCCAATGTCTGGCACAAATAACACCCCTTCTTTTATTACAAAATCATAACCATATAATTCTGTAATGTAATGATATCATACTCAAGCACACCATATGACACTTTAGGGGAAATGTTCAAATTAAAATTATAAATTATTGCACCCATATTATTACACTACCAACCACACTCAAGCAGGCAGGTTACTTCTGCCACACACTGTACAATGAGTCTTAGAGGTTAGTCAAACCCAAATACTTAAAAGTTGTCAGGAACTCTTGCTACATTAAAAGTCTTCAAATCTGAATAACGGGCTATATTGTTAGTGGTATGTGGAGGAATTCACTTCATTTCAAAGTACATAGCAAATAGTGGCTTGCTCTAGTTTACTTGCTATTAAAAATACAGCAACTCATTATTTAAATGGAGATTTAATTACATGGGAGATATTAATAGATAGAAATTTTGTGACAATAATGCTAATAATGTGACAGTGCTATCACACACACTGTGGTATTTTCCAAGCAAGATTCAAGTCTAGGTTAATGATCTGAGCTGTACCCCATTTCCCATGGCCACATTCAGGGGTAAATCCCTTCCTCAAGACAAAAGGAAATGAGCACTAAGACTGAGTTCATAGTCAAAACCTTATTGATCTGATGTGCAGAGACATTCAAAGATTTGTCAACCAAAATCACTGATATGACCAGCCAGCAAGATATGAATATTACTCTTCCATTTCACCTCCTTCTTCTCATCTGAGGACCTCAATGGAGAGAGAACCTGAAGGTCCAGCCTTCACCTGCTGACCCTAGAGGGGCTGTCTTATATTGGGTTCCTCAGAAGCAGACCCTAAGGCAAGGATTGGGAACATGTCATTTATCTGAGAGGTGATTCCAGAAGTACTAGTAAGGGAGGCAGGAGTGATACAGGGAAAGAAAGAAAGTAAAAGTATGCAATAAGCAGGTCATCACACTGGACAACCGAGAGACTAGAAAACTCACCTCTGAACTGTTGCTATAAGGGGTGGGCCAGCTGAAGGACTCGCCCATCTCCTGTCCCTCAGTGGCTGAGGGTCGCTCCTGGGGTGCTAATTCCCACACTCTGGACTGTGCCCCCTGCAGATCACACACATTCCCATAGCCAGAGAGATACAGGAAGTTGCCAGTGTGTTCAGCATGTCTGAGTGACCTTGGGGGTGGCCCAGGGGAGATGGACAGGGCATATCAAGTGTGAAGGGGCCATCTTTACCCAGAGACACTAGCTTTGTGCCTGTCCCATGGAAGACAGAGGTTCCCTGACTATCCTTGGGGAGTGGAGAATAAACCATGGACACAAAGACTCTACTCCTGCCTGTATCTGCCACAGGTGGGTGGTGAGCCTCTGAAGTTATTTAACTCCACCAAGGGTGAGTTTCCTTACTAGCAAAGGGAGGGGGCTAGACTGGGTCATCTCTGGGGGTGAACCAACAACCACAAGGCTGTTCCAAGGCTCCTACAAGCTAGTGCAAGGACTTCCCAACTCGGTGAATTTGCATACTGTGTTCATGATTTCTGCTTTATCCGAGTACCACTTATTGCATCATTCAAACACCCTGTATTTTCTTCAAATTGATTCATTCTTTCTTGCATGTATTTAAAAGAAACTTTTTTATGCCACCTGCTGTAAGGAAAGGTAATATAAAAATAAATGCACAACTATTAAAAAGTTGTTCCTCCATGCACCATCTAAGATCATCTCTCCCTGCACCAGAGTTATGTACCCCACCCTCTGGAGAAAGCTAAGCTGGCATCCATCACATCAAGTGCTCTGTACTAATAACCATGACAGGTAAGTCACATACACTATTACGTCATTTAATTCTCAGTAGGCACAGGTCCTCTTCCACTTTGGGAAGTCACTCTCCGCCCATTGCAAGGTGGGAAGTGAGCCATGAGTTGTAGTTCACCCAATCCCATTCCACCAAACATTCAGGCAAAGACGAGGCTAAGGATGGGAAGACACAAGGACACTGGTCCCTTCCATCTGGAAGCAAAGAGGAACCTAGTGGCCAGCTCACGAGATTGGCTCAAAAGGGCACCATCGTCTCTCTGTCTAGCCTGGGAATGACACCACTTTTGGTAAAACAAACAGAAAAATGAACACATCTGCTCCTATGCTGGTGCAAACTATTATTGTTCCCATTTCACAGATGAAGAAGCTGAGGCTGAGAGATGAGACAATTCATCCAAATTCTCACAGATACTTAGCAGTGGTGTGAAGTGTCCTATTAACAAGCACTCCTTTTTGTACAGCACAGCACATCCCAGTGTGGGCAGAAGTATCTTTCCTTCAACCCAGGTAACAGTCACCACGATGTCCTGAACTGGCCCTTACTCATGTTCTTGGTAGCATATTTCCCCAGAACCTTTTGTAACATTCTCACAGGGTTGATACTTCAATCATCACATGCTGTCACAATGTACATAAAGGTGTTACAGCTGTGTTTTCGGAGCAGTGAAATGATAGGATGCAAATTTCCCTTATTTTTCATTATCTCTACTATCTTATTTTTCTACTGAGAATATATGTTGGTTTTTGTAGTAAAAGAAAAACAGCAGAAGGCTTGAGCTTTTAAATCCAGTGTCACTTACCTTATTAAAGGAAAGCACATGATGACACCAGATGAGTGACAACCTTAGGGGTAACTCCAGAGAGAGTTCTTCATCCAGCAAGGACAAACACTCAAACCAAAACACTTTGGGGTGGGAGTGTTGGGGAGGACATAGATTGGCCTTTACCTGAAGGCCATCACCTTCAAATCAAGTCCTCTGCAGTAGACGGTCTGTGATCAAGATGGAAGCCCTATCTGGCAACTTGGGATAACCACCAAAACAAAAATGGGATGAACTGCTAGTGTCAGCAGAACAGCTGGCTAATGTCAGATGTTACTAAGGCCCATATCCCAGCTCAGACTTCCAACAAGCTTGGGGACATCACAACGATCGATACAAGGCCAGTCACTGAAGCACACTCTCACCCCACCTTTATGTTTGTACTGGGGTGCTCATATGTTCCAGTGGGCATGAGACAGTCCCAGTTTCTATCACACAAACTGCACCTCCTTTCACAGGGTCCTAGTTTGGACAATACCTTATATGCTCACACAGAAAAGGGCATACAAGTATTAGATGGTAGGTAACACAGACAAAGCAAAATTCAGTTTCCCCAGATATTACTTCTGACTTTCCCACTGACCAGCTGAATAATCCTAGACAACTGAGGTTGGACAAAGCCACAGAAACCAAGAATCCTGAGCTAACCCTGACTATCTGAAGTGGTTGCCTGGAGTTCCATGTAGAAAAGAATCTTAAGGCCACATCTGGGCACAGAAGGGAAGGAAGAGTGTTTTATCAGCAATTCTGATGAGGTTATGGGCAGGGAGGATAGGAGTGAAAGGCAGCCATGTGCCCTGAACAAGAAACCCTTCAACTAAACTTCAACTAAACAGTCTCCATGGGTCCTTCTGCTCTGACATTCGAACTCTGAAATGATCAGGAAAGGATAATTATCCTTGATTTATCCAGCCTCTGTGGTCCAGGATCAGTCTGCTATTTGGTAGTCAGGTTCTCCTGATAAGCAAAATAGTCTAAGTTGTCAGGATAATGGAGGATCAGTAGAAGGAAGCTCTCCCTGCAAAGAACCCCAAACAACCTCTGCAGGAGGGTCTCCAGCAAGCAGCTAAGAATCCTTGGTGTCCCCCACGTGGCTACTTCAAGAGTGAGGAGTTTCAGGGGAAATGGAAACTTTTTCCACTGTGCCCTGGCTGGTGTGGCTCAGTGGAATGAGTGTTGACCTGCAAATCAAAGGGTCACTGGTTTGATTCCCAGCCAGGGCACATACCTGGGTTGTGGGCCAGGTCCCCAGTAGGGGGCACACGAGAGGCAACCATACATTGATGTTTCTCTCCCTCTCCTTCCCCCTCCCTCCCCCTCTCTAAAAATAAAATAAATAAAATCTTTAAAAAAAATTTTCCCCACTGCTCTCTTGAAAGTTTTCCTGTAATCTTAAGATTCTTAGCCAAAAGGATAGAGGCATCATTGCATCCAAATAATCGCACTGCCCAAAGTAAGTTCCCTCCTAAATTTGGTGTTTGTGAACAGGATGTCTGAATTGCAAAACAAAACCAGTCACTGTAATGCTGGCACATTTTGATAGCCCAGCACAAGCAATAAACTTAATAGTCTAGGTTCTCTCTCAAGATCCTGTATCTTGTGGTAGAGGAATGTGTGTCTGTGTGTGTGAGTTCACACAAAGATTTAGCTGAAATTACAAAGTCAAGAAAGAGAGTGACAGCAAAAGAAAGAGGTGGATCTTAAAATAACAAAAGAGGAGGTGTGGAAAACACTCATCATGGCTGTTTAGTTCAGTCCTGTTATTAATCTACTCAAACCCAAGGACACGCTCAGCTCACCTTGTTGAGACGCCCAAGCATTTCCTTTAGCAGCAGTTGACATTCACATTCATTTTCATACCTGCAAATTGGACACATAAGTGAAAGCTGGGCAGCTTCCATAATTCCACAAGTGTTGATCACACAATCAGCATTAAATTTAATACAATATGAGTACTATGCCCTCTCTTTTAGAAGGGGTTCCTAATGTTATAGCAGAAGCTGATGCTGCATTTCCAAGCCCACTGCTTCCCAAAGTCTTTCACATCCAATAAAGTGACAAAATGCTTTGGCTTCAATTATCTGATTGTTTTACATAATTATTTTGGTTTTCAGCAATTTGGACAGTTGACTATATTCATCATTGTATTTTGATGGTTTTGTTTTTATTTAATTTGATTATATTGAGTCTTTGACATGCTAAAAACCTGATTTTGAAATTATTAAACTATTCAAATAGTAAATATACGTAACAAGGCTGTATATACCTTCCTCTTTCTGTATTATTTTCACCTGCTTTGGCTAGCCATCAGCTCCCCTCTGGAATGCAAAACCCAACCTGGTGTGTGTATATTCATGCGTATGAATGGTTATGGCTTTAATTGCTTTTATAATAACTTTCAAATCCCATTATCCCAGTCAGAATATTGAAACTTCCCATAGGGAGCAAGAGAGAAATAAACTTATGGAAATTATTAAATAAATTACAAAACCTAAAAGGACTGCACCATGGTGAAGATATAACTCAGAACCAAGTGAAATCAGGAAACGTCAGTATGGCCATTTCTTTATCAGGGGCTCAAGGGAGTAGTGCTTACCCAGCACATCACAGCAGGCCCTGGTCAAACGACCAGGTGAAGGCCATCTGGGGATCTAGGGGCTCCTATTACCCATGGAGCTGGGTGTCTGAATCAGCAAGCACTTCCCTTTGTTGTAGAAAATGTGAGCTTCATCTGAATGAGGTCTAGTTCTATCACTGGACCTCACTCCACAGGAGTCCAAGAATGACTTCTCTCCACAACAGTGTTCTAGAAAGAGTATAGACCTGGGGCAAGAAAACTCGAGTTCAAATTCTGCCACCCAAAGGCCCTCTCCAAGCCTCAGTTTTCCCATGAAGGACTATAACAGGTGAATTTTCAAGTCCCTTTTTCCAGCTCCAAATAAGATACTCTGAATCAAAACCAGAAACAGAAGGACTGATAGGAATAGAAGCAATGATTTGATCCAATAAATATCCTCAGTACACAGTGTTGAATAACCTGCCCAAGATTTGTACTGAGAATGAGGAACTCAAACAGAGAACATATTTAGAGAAAGCCCTCTGGTTTACCCTAGGCCAAGTGTTCACTGGAATTACTAATAGAGCTCAAAAAATTAAAATTCCTGGGTCCCACCTGAGGTCCAGGGTAGAACCTGAGTATATATTTTAAATTAACTTACATAATTTTTTAAAGATTTTATTTATTTATTTTTAGAGCGGGAAGGGAGGGAGAAAGAGAGAGAGGGAAACATCAATGTGCAGTTGCTGGGGGTAATGGCCTGCAACCCAGGCATGTACCCTGACTGGAAATCAAGCCTGTGACACTTTGGTTCACAGCCCATGCTCAATCCACTGAGCTATGCCAGCCAGGGCTAACTTATATAATTTTTAAATGGCTAAACCTCTTATATGGTTAGACAGTATTTTTAAACTACATAAAAGGATGTTCAGTTAAAGTCCTCCTCCTGCTTTGGTCTCCCAGATCCTACTCCCTTATCCCCCAGTGTAGCCACTGTCATTAGTTTTTGTGTGTGTTTGCATCTTTTTTCCTTATGCAAGCAAAAAATTTCTACTCTCTTCCTTTCTTTTTAAAATAAATGACAATAACACACTATTCTTGTGTTTTCACAATTGCATAGTATTCCATTACATGAATGAAGCACAATTTTACAAACCGCCTACTACCAATAGGCATTTAGGTTACTGCCAGGCTTTTGCTACTACAGATTACACAGCAGTAAATATCCCTAGAGATATATATAAACTTGACATTTGCTGGAGTATCATAGAGTAAATTCCTTGAAATGGCCATGCTGAGTCAAAGAGCACACACATTTATAACTTGAAAAGAGGTTGACAAATTGCTGAGTATCCTTTTGGTTTTTAATGGCTCATTTTAATGCATTATTCAGTCTGGCAGAAGTGAAACCATGCCCCAGACCAAAGCTTCTTCAAATACCAATCACCAGTAAGACTTGTTAAAATGCAGCTTCTGTTTCAGAAGCTCTGCAGTGAGCCCAAGAGTCTCCGTTTCTAACCAACTCCTGGGTGATGCCAGTGCTGCTGGTTCATGGACCACACTTTGAATAGCAATTTCCAGGTGTTAGTTGTGATGTGTTGAAAACAATTTAGACTTAGCCTGCCCAACACTTCAACCCAGTCCTAGTGCAGCAAATTCACTAGCTGAGTGACCTTGTTCCAAATCCCTACATTTTGTGAACCTCAGTCTCCTCATCTGTTGAATAGGTGCAGGCAATACCATCTATAACTGGCTGTGAGAATTAAATAACATTAATGCGTCTCAAAAATACTGTGCTGAGCAAAAGAAGCTAGACACATATGAGTACATCTGTAATACTTCATTTTTGTGAAATTCTAGAACAGGCAATAGAAATGAGAACACTGGATGACTCTGGGTTTTTCTGGGATTGGGGGTGGTTCAGGATGACAACTGAAGATTGACTTGGAAAGGGCAGAAGGGAACTTTCTAGGGCAGAGGAAACATCTTGCTTGTTTGGTAGCTACATGGGTATGTACATTTGTCAAAACCCACTGAACTACGTACTTAAAATCTGTGCCTGTTATTATATGTAAATTATACCTATATTTTTAAACACATTAAATGTAAATGATAACATTTCATGTAAACTGTGAAGTACCATCAAAATAGATACTAATCTCATCTGAGGCAAATGCACCACGTGCATGCCCCAGCCTTCCGCAGGGATGATGACCAGAAGCCAGAGATGGCTCTCTAACCTTGGGTGGGAGCCTGTTCTCTGATCCGCGCCGCGGGTGCCCCCCTGCCCTGCCTCAGTTTCCCCCCACCAGGACGACGCTTACTTGCTACGGTACTGGTCGAGGGCACGCTGCGCCTCTGCACCCTGGCGCTCCAGTCGGGTGCGCTCAGCCGCCAGATCCCTAGTGCGCTGGCGGTTGCCTTCGACTTGGTGGACGAGGGCATCCTCGGGAAAGGCCAGCTCGCCCAGGCACTGAAAGGCGTCCAGCTGCCGCCGGAGGACGCCATGGCGTTGCTCCAGCGCACGGGCCCGTTGGACTTGGGCAGCTACCCGCTGCCCGAGCTCCTTCAGTGCTGCCAGGTTGGGCGTGGTGGCGGAGCCCTCTGACAGGCAGTCGGGAACCTCCTCAGAGTGCTCATACCGCTCCTTCTGGGCCTGGAAGACGTAGCTGCTCCGGTACATGGCTCTTCTGCTGAGGAGTGCTCTCAAAGCCTACACCAGGGGGCCCCTGACAAAGCCAGCAACCAGCTAAATAAACATTGGAGGCCCCTGCGCACTGCTGGAACGCTCCAGAGCTAATCAGCTGTTGAGCTCAAAACTGTGCCAGCCTGGGGAAAAATAAAAGGCAGCAGGGATATTTTTGTGGGCTGGATTAACAGACCATAGAGCTCTGGGGCTTGGAAGGTTAAACTGGGCAATGAGATTTTTGTTCTGTGATTGTTAAAGCCTGTTGCTATATGATTGAATGGGGTCAGGAGGACAAAAGGGGCATGACTTTCTTTTGATTGGTTCTACTAGAATTGTGAAGAAAGCCCAAGGAGCTTATTAAACTTGGACCAGATCAAGAGCCCAAGGACCCCTCCCTTTGTCTGTGTCTTTCAGGCAAGCTTTCAATTATAGAACTTTTTAACAATACCATTTTTTCTGATTTCTTAAGTAATTCTTTTAAAATATATTTTTATTTTATTGATTATGCTATTACAGTTGTCCCAATTTTCCCACTTTGCCCTCCTCCACCTAGTACCCCATTACCTCCAACAATACCACCTGCGCTTAGTTCGTGTCCATGGGTCATTCATGTAAGTTCTTTAGCTTCTCCATTACCTATACTGTTGTTAACTTCTGCCTATTTTGTACCTACCAATTTGTGCTTCTTTTTTTAAATTTTATTTTAATTGTTGAAGTACAATTTTCTATCTTTTACTCCCATCCCAGCCCACCCACCCATCCCTCCCCACCTCCCTCCCATTTCCACCTGCCCCTAGTTTTTGTCCATGTATCCTTTATACTTGTTCCTGTAAACCTTTCCCCTTTTCCCTGTATTCCCCTGAAATTCCCTCTCCTCTCCCCTCTGGACACTGTCAGCCTGTTCTCTATTTCAGTGTCTTTGGTTATATTTTGCTTGTGTCTATGCTTTGTTGTTTAGGTTCTTGTTAAAGGTGAGATCATATGGTATTTGTCTTTCACCACCTGGCTTATTTCACTTAGCATAATGCTTTCCACTTCCATCCATGCTGTTGCAAAGGGTAGGACCTCCTTCTTTCTTTCTGCTGCATAGAATTCCATTGTGTAAATGTACCATAGTTTTTGATCTATTCATTTACTGATGGGCACCTAGGTTGCTTCCAACACTTGGCTATTGTAAATTGTGCTGCTATGAACATTGGGGGGCATAGGTTCTTTTGGATTGGTGTTTCAGGGTTCTTACAATATAATCCTAGCAGTGGAATTGCTAGGTCAAAAGGCAGATCCATTTTTAGTTTTCTGAGAAAATTCCATACTGTTTTCCATAGTGGTTGTACCAGTCTGCAATCCCACCAACAGTGCACTAGGGTCTGCTTTTCTCCACAACATCTCCAACACTTGTTTGTTTTGCTTTGTTTATGATGGCCATTCTGACTGGTGTGAAGTGCTATCTCACTGTGGTTTGAATTTCCATCTCTCTCATAGCTAGCAATATTGAGCATCTTTTCATGTGTCTCTGAATCCTCTGTATGTCCTCCTTGGAAAAGTGTCTGTTCAAGTCCTTTGCCCATTTTTTAATTGGGTTGCTTGTCTTCTTAGAGTGGAGTCATGTAAGTTCTTTGTATATTTTGGAGATTAAACCCTTGTCTGAGGTATCATTGGCAAATATGTTTTTCCATACAGTTGGTTCTCTTTTTATTATAGTACTGTTTTTCTTAGCTGTGCAGAAGCTTTTTATTTTGATGAAATCCCATTTGTTTATTCTTTATGTCCCTTGCTCTGGGGGACATATCAGTAAAAATGTTGCTGCGTGAAATATCTAAGATTTTCCTGCCTATTAATAGTGTCATGGCTTATATTTAAATCTTTTATCCACTTTGGATTTATTTTTGTGTATGGTGTAAGCTGATGCTCGAGTTTCATTTTTTGCATGGAGCTGTCCAGTTCTCCCAACACGATTTGTTGAAGTGGCTATTGTTACCCCATTTTACATTGCTGCCCCCTTTATCAAATATTAATTGACCATAGAGACTTGGGTTTATTTCTGGGCTTTCTGTCTTGTTCCATTGGTCTATGTTTTTATGTCAATACCAGGCTGTTTTGATTGCAGTGGCCTTGTAATACAGTTTGGTATCAGGTATTGTGATCCCTACTACTTTGCTTTTCTTTCTCAAAATTACAGCAGCTATTCAGGGTCATTTATGGCTCCATATAAATTTTTGAAGTGTTTGTTCTATGTCTGTGAAATATGCCATTGGTACTTTAATAGGTATTGCATTGAATGTGTAAATTGCTTTGGGTAACATGGACATTTTGATGATATTAATTCCTCTGATCCATGAGCACAGTGTATGTTTCCATTTGTTTGTGTCTTCCTTGATTTCTTTCTTCAGTGTTATGTATTTTTCTGCATACAGGTATTTTACCTCCTTGGTTAGATTTATTCCTAGGTATTTTATTTTTCTTTTTGCTATATCAAATGGGATTTTTTTCTTGATTTCTGTTTCTGATGTTTCATTGTTGGTATACAAAAATGCCTTTGATTTCTGGATATTGACTTTGTATTCCACTGTTTTGCCAAATTCGTTTATTAGGTCGAGCAGTTTTTGGGCAGAGTCTATAGGATTTTCTACATACACTATCATGTACGTGGAAAACAATGACAGTTTTGTTTCCTCCTTTCCAATTTGGATGCCTTTTATTTCCTTTTCTTGTCTGATCGCTGTGGCTAAAACTTCCAATACTATATTGAATAGAAGTGGTGAAAGTGGACAACTTTGTCTTTTTCCTGATCTTAGTGGAAAAGATTTTAGTTTTTGCCCATTGAGTATAATGTTGGCTGTAGGTCTCTCATATATGGCCTTTATTATGTTGAGGAATGCTCCCTCTATTCCCACTTTGCTGAGTGTTTTTATCATAAATAAGTGTTGTACCTTATCAAATGCTCTTTCTGCATCTATTGATATGATCATGTGGTTTTTGTCTTTACTTTTGTTTATGTGATGTATTACATTTACTGATTTGCGAATATTGAACCATCCTTGCATCCCTGGAATGAATCCCACTTGGTCATAGTGTATGACCTTTTTAATGTATTGTTGGATGTGGTTTCCCAATATTTTGTTGAGGATTTTAGCATCTATGTTCATCAGCAATACTGCCCTGGAGTTTTCTTTCTTCGTTGTGTCTTTATCTGGTTTTGGGATTAGGATGATGCTGGCTTCATAAAAAGAGTTTGGGAGTCTTCCATCATTCTGGCTTTTTGGGAATAGTCTGTGAAGGATAAGGATTAGCTCTTCCTTAAATGCTTTGTAGAATTCTCCTGTGAAACCGTCCGGACCTGGACTTTTGTGTGTCAGGAGTTTTTTTATTACTTCTTCAATTTCATCTGCTGTTATTGGTCTGTTCAGGCTTTCTGCTTCTTTTTCATTGAGTTTTGGAAGATTATATTTTTCTAGAAATTTGTCCATTTCACCTAGGTTTTCAAATTTCTTGGCATACAGTTCTTCATAGTAATTTCTTACAATCCTTTGTGTTTCTATGGTATCTGTTGTAATCTCTCCTCTTTCATTTCTGATTGTGTTTATTTGGGTCCTCTCTCTTTTTCTCTTGCTGAACCTGTTTCAAGGCTTTTCAATTTTGGTTATCTCTTCAAAGAACTAGCTCCTGGATTCATTGATCCTTATAGTTGTTCTTTTAGTCTCTATGTCATTTAATTCTGCTCTGATCTTGGTTATTTCCTTCCTTCTACTTGATCTGGGCTGTCTTTGTTAGTTGTTCCTTGAGTTCTTTTATGTGTAGGGTTAGTTTGTTTGAAATGTTTCTGTCTTTTTTGGGTAGGCCTGTATCGCTATGAACTTCCTTCTAAGGACTGCCTTCACTGTGTGCCATAAGTTTTGCATTGTTGTGAGTTCGTTTTCATTTGTTTCCAGAAAATTTTTGATTCCTTCCCTAATTTCATTCTTGACCTATTCATTGTTTAATAGCATGCTATTCAATCGCCACAATTTTGAGTGTTTTGGGTTTCTTCCTTAGGGGTAGGTTTCTAGTTTCAGTCCCTTGTGGTCTGAGAAGATGCTTGGTATGATTTCAATTTTCTTGAATTTGTTGAGGTTCCTTTGTGTCTTATCATGTAGTCTATCTTTGAAAATGTTCCATGTGCATTTGAAAAGAATGTGCATTTAGCTTCTTTGGGATGAAGGGCTCTATATATATCAGTTAAGTTCATTTCATCTAGGGCATTGTTCAATGCCACAATATCTTTGTTGATATTTTGTTTGGGAGATCTGTCCATTTTTGACAGTGGGGTATTAAAATCCCCTACTACAATTGTGTTGCTATCACTATCTTATTTAAAAAAATTACTTATTTATTTTTAGGGAGGGAGATAGAGAGAGAGAGAGAAACATCAATGTGCGGTTGCTGGGGGTCATGGCCTGCAACCCAGGTATGTACCCTGACTGGGAATAGAACCTGCGACACTTTGGTTCGCAGCCCGTGCTCAATCCACTGAGCTACGCCAGCCAGGGCTTCAATATCTTTCTTGAAGTCCTCTAAGATTTTCTTTATGTATTTGGGTGCTCCTATGTTGGGTGCATATATATTGCATATATATTTACAATGTTTATGTCTTCTTGGTGGATTCTCCCCTTGAGTATTATGCAGTAACCTTCTGGGTTTCTCTTTATGACCCTTTTTAGGAAGTCTATTTTCTCTGATATGAGTATTGCTAACCTGGCTTTCTTTTTCCTGTTCCTTTGCTTGGAAAATTTGTTACCAGCCCTTCACTTTCAATCTGTGTAGGTCTTTTGTTCTGAGGTGAGTCTCTTGTAGGCAGCATATGTGTGGTTCATGCTTTCTTAACCATTCAGCTATTCTATGTCTTTGAATTGGAACATTTAATCCATTTACATTTAAGGTTATTATTGATAGGTACTTATTCATTGCCATTTTTGTACCTGTGTTCCTCTGTCTCTCTCTATTTTCCTTCCTTTCCTTAAAGCAGTCCCTTTAGCATCTCTTGCAGAGCTGGTTTGGTGGAGGTGTATTCTTTTAGACTTCTTTTGTCTAGGAAACTCCTTATTTGGCCTTCTATCTTGATTGAAAGACTTGCCGGGTAAAGTAGTATTGGTTGTAGGCCTCTAGTTCTCATTACCTGGAATATTTCTTCCCATTCTCTTCTGGCTTGGATTGTTTCCATTGAGAAGTCAGCTGCTAACCTTATTGGAGCTCCCTTGTATGTTACTTCCTATTTCTCCCTTGCTGCTTTAAAGATTCTCTCTTTGTCTTGAAATTTTGCCATTTTAATTATGATGTGTCTTGAGGTGGGTCTCATTGGGTTCCTCTTGATTGGGACTCTCTGCGTTTCCTGAATTTGTGTGACTTTTTCTCTCATCAAATTAGGGAAGTTTTCCATCATTCCTTTTTCAAATAGGTTTTCTATCCCTTGCTCTTCTTCTTCTCCTTCTGGTATCCCTATTATACGGATATTATTACATTTCCTATTGTCTTGCATTTCTCTTAATCCCTCTTCATTCTTTCTGAACCTCTTTTCCTTTTCTTGGTGTTTCCGGGTGTATTTTTCTACTTTGTCCTCTAGCTCGCTCATCCAATCTTGTGCTTCATCAATCCTGCTTTTCATTCCTTCTACTGTGTTCTTCAGTTCAGAAATTGTATTCTTCATTTCCTCTTGGCCCTTGTTGATAGTTTCTATTTCCTTTTTCATGTTGATATAGTTTGCAGTGAGTCCATTTTAGTTTCCCTGTAGTTTCTGAGAGCTCATTGTAAGCTCATTGAGCTTCCTGATAATCATTGTTTTGAACTCACTATCTGATAGTTGAGTTGCCTCTATTTCATTTAGCATTCTATCTGAGGCTTCCTCCTTTCCTTTCATTTGGAGATTGTCTTTGTTTTCCCATTCTTTGTGAGACTCTGATTGTGTCTTTGTTTTCCCATTGTTTATGAGACTCTTCTTGTTAGCCTCAGCTTCTTAAATTGATCTGTAAGGTCTCTTTTGAGAGATCATCTGACAGTCTCATGGGAACTCCTTTGTAGGTTACTGTCTCCTTATCTCTTGCTGCTTCTAGGATTCTCTCCTTCATTTTTACCTTGGCTAATGTAATTATGATGTGCCTTTGTGTGTTCCTTCTTGGGTCCAACTTCTTTGGGACTCTCTGCACTTCCTGGACTTCCTGGAAGTCTACTTCCATTGCCAGAATGAGGAAGTTCTCCTTTATTATTTGTTCAAATAAATTTTCAATCTGTTGCTCTTCCTCTTCTCCTTCTGGTACCCCTATAATTCAGATGTTGGAATGTTTAAAGATGTCCTGGAGGTTCCTTAGCTTCTCCTCGTTTTTTTGAATTCCTATTTCTCCATTCTTTCCTGTTTGGTTGTTTCTTTCTTCCTTCTGGGCCACTCTATTGTTTTGAGTCCCAGTTTCCTTCCCATCACTATTGGTTCCCTGTGCATTTTCTTTCATTCCTCTTATCATAGCCTGCATTTGTTCATCTAATTTGCAACCAAAATCAACCAATTCTGTGAGCTTCCTGATCACCAGTGTTTTGAACTGTGCATCTGATAGGTTGGCTATCTCTCGGTCACTTAAAAGGATGAGTTCTGGGGCTTTGATTTGTTCTTCTGTTTGAGCCATCTCTTTTTTTTTTTTTTTTTTTTTTTTGGTCTGGTCACACCTGTTATGGTAAGGGGCGCAGCCTTAGGTGTTCACCAAGCCTGGTCACCCCAGTTGCTGGATCGTGACGTTGTATATGGGGGCAGGGTTGAGAGGAAACAATGGTGGTTGCTCCATTCTCCATGGGACCTCAGGCCCTTCTGCTGCTTCCCTCAAGCAAACTGGGCCCCTCTGGTGTCAGTTTCTGTGTGGGTGGGCTTGTGCACACTGTGGGACCTTCCAAGGACCTCTCCTGTGAGGCTGGGTGTCTCTCTGTGCTCCTCAACTCCCACAGGTGTCCTCAATCAGTGTCCTGAGGATCTATTTCCCAGTGCTGGGATCCTGGGTTGCATGCACTGCCTTGCTTTACAATCATCGCCTCACTGAGTCTGCTGGTTGCCACCCCTCGGCTGGGGTCTGCCAGCTGCTGCTGGCGCACTCAGGGTCCACCCACTGTGATCTTGCATGCCCCGATGCCTTATGTGCCCAACTCTCTCTGCTCTCTGTGCCGTGACCCATGCCTGGCTGCTCATCTCCACCCCTCCTACCGGTCTGGATGAATGGGTCTATTTCAACTTCTTGGCTGTCCAACTTCCATTCAGATCAATTTTCTGTCAGTTCTGGTTGTTATTCTGCATCTAAATTGTTGTTGTTCCAATCTTGGTTGTACACGGAGGTACGGTGCGTCCACCTATGCCTCCATCTTGGCTGGAAGTCCGGATTAGAGTTATTTTTCTGGTTGGTTTTATTTTTTAAAATGACAGGGCCTGAGGCCAGTCTGCCCTGGGATGGTCTAGAATGTGTAAGCCATTTGCTCCTAAGTGGCCTTGGTTAGGGAAGATAAAACCATGTGATTTATTAGCAGGCTGTAAATTGCTCAAATTGTTTGGACTTGTTTAATTATTTTGTCTCAGTTTCCCTTATTCCAAGGAATTTCCATAGCTTCTTACTATCCTGCCTCAGTGTCACCTTGCTCTCCTGGGTCTGACATCCTTTCTGGAGTGGGAGAAACAACTAGAGCTCCATCAAGTAATTTACATAATAGATTATTTGAACTAAATAGAAAAATCCTTATAGCCTAAGATTATATAAATTGTCATGCTCTCAAAGATTATAAAAGATTTTTTGGCCACCACATTTAATTTTAACTTGTATTGTGAAATTAAAGCTAGGCTTTGACAAATTTAAAAGTAAATTGTGGATACTGAAAGAAATAATAGCATTTGATTAAAATTTTACTAAACATAAATATTCTGTCATATCTCCAGTTTAAAAATTATTCTTAAGGCTATTTTGTAAAATTAAGGATTAGTAGTACTATGCATACTAGATGATTAACAACTATATCAATTGTGTATAATTATAGTATAAACTCATGGTTATCAAAGATCAAGAAAATTACACAGATCTTTGTTGGGTTTATTAGGGCTTATTAGTGCTCCAAAAAGACTGTAACACAATAAATTTAGTCTGGTGCAATAAATGATGCTATGTAAGGTCCTAAGTTGTGTTGGCAGTGTGGTTATTGTTTTCTCTACTTTAGCCATTAAAAATAAAGTTTATGATCAAATCAAGGAGAGCCTAATGAGTATATATGCAGGTATACATATACCATGCTTATGGCATGGTAGACAGCAAATCAACATAGAACAAGGGTTATAAAATCATTGTTCCCTATGACATCATGTATCAGTCAGGTATCACTACAGAACAAACTGACCCCAAAATTAAGTGGCATACAAGAAGTATGTATTGCTACAGTCCCAGGTCTGCAGGTCAGGTGGATAGCTGTCCTTCAAGCTGCAGATCTTCTGATTAGCTAGAGCAGCTCTGCTCTTAATGTCTCTCATTCTCCTAGAACTACCAGTGGCAAAAGGACAAGAGCATGCCCAGCTGCATGAGCTCATTCCACCAACATCTCATTTTTCAAAGAAAATCACATGGCCACAGCCAAAGCAAGGAGGCAGGGAACAGACATGGCAAGGGTGTGAGTGTGTAACTCTCTCACACTGGAGTGAAGAATGGGGACCAGAAACTCAGTCTACCACATAGTAATCCCATTTAAGAAAAACATATCCCAGGAACATAACAAAGGAAAAATATGATTTTAATTAATTCCAGTAGAACAAACACTTAGAAAATAAAGCATAGTCTTAGAAAGATCAATACTGAACAAGGCCAAGTCCCAACCCTCAAGGTTCAGGAGACAGATTCCTACCAAAGTAATAAAGACACTGTTAATGTATGAAACACCCAAACCTCTAGAGAATGTTTATAGGAGTTTATTTGAGCCCTGGCTGGTGTGGCTAAGTGGACTGAGTGCTGGCCTGCAAAAGGAAAGGTTGCTGGTTCAATTCTCATTCAGGGAACATGCCTGGGTTGTGGGCCAGGTCCCCAGTTTGGAGTGTGCAAACAATAGATGTTTCTCCCACTCTCTTTCTCCCTTCCTTCCCCTCTATAAAAATAAATAAACAAAAATCGTTTTTAAAAAAAGTGAAACAGATGATATATGCCAGGGAGCAAGATCCCAAATGCTCCTAAGAAATAGAGTTTTGCAACTTCTTTTATGCATTTGAAGTTAAAGAGTGGAAAAATGTAAATAAGATTAGAAAAAGCCAGGCAGGGATTGGATTACAGGATAATTAAGATTATGTACTTTCTTGAGTGTTAACAACCCTTTGGAGAGACATTTCTTCTGGTCTTTTAAAGATGTTTTAGCCTATATGCATAAGAACAATGGACAGGCCTGCATAATGACTACCCACCACGACCTACCCAGTTAGGAATTTTTGATCAGGTCACCATGTGAGGTTACTTCCCATAGAACATCTTTTTTACTTTGTTGGGGGAAAGCCCCGAAAGTCTAAACTCAGGATTGATTCTGAAGAATTGGCACATAGCCTTATTCAAATTCTTAAGAGCTTTAATAGGAGAAACTTACATATACAAGCAAAGCAGCTACTCCCAGTGGTGGTGGGCCAGAAAAATTTCACACTCCCTCCCAGGATAGGATCCCTTTTCATAGGGGTTAATTGTAAAGCCACACAATGGGTAGTCTCATAAATCACCAGAAAGAACAGTGCATTCCTAAATTAACAGATAACATCAGACAGTTATCACATTCTACACATTCACTAACCTCCTTCCTGGAGGCATCACATTTATCTTTGGGTGGCATGCCAGTTTTCTGGGTAGTCAGCTGAGCCTGAGGCTACAGAGAGTTAAGTAGTCACAGAGACTTAAACAGTCACAGAGTGTTAAACAGAGCCCAGCATTTCCCAGATATGTTTTGCTGCTGGAGCTATATTGCATCTAAAGTTAGTTCCCCTACACTCTACCCCAGATGTAAAATGAGTTACCTTACATGTATCAACAACACAAAAAAATTTAAGATAAGTTCTAAAATAGAGATATTTACAAAACTCTGGTTTGTATTAAAGAAGCTTCAATAAGCAGTGTGTGGGTTGGTAGAGAAGTTAGAATTCCAGAGACAACAGCATAAAATTTATAGAGTGAAAGAGCACTTGGTATGAGGTGCAGTGAAATCAGCCATGCACACCCAGAAAGTGGTGAGGCTGAGTTTAAGTGGGCATGGCAAGTAGGGGTACAAAAAGGAAAGCTTGAGAGAGGGCTGGGCTTTCCATTAGTTGTAATGGACTCAGCAGGAGCATTACCTCTATTCCTTCCCCTAAACCCTATGGATGAAAAAAGGGCTGCATTTGAAACCTAACAAACTCAGTAGAGGCCTGCATGGTGGGCCTTAGAAACTCAGAGACCTAAAGTAACCACGTAGTCTGACATTAAAGCTTTCTAACTAAAAGTGAGTTGTAGTGGATATTCATGCTCTTGGCCAATATCTTACTTGACAAAAGTCAATCTTTACCTTAACCAAGCCTGTCTATTGTCTTTTTCCATCTAGGATAACATACCTTTGAATGTCAGGTAATTTTCCTTTTTTCTAGACCCTTCACTGCCCAAGAGCTGAGACCACAAAACCCCTTGTTGCTATTGTTATTGTGCTAATTGTTAACTGCTAACTATCCTATACCCACAAATGTAAAAGAAGTATGTGTCTATTTGTTTTAGTTTTTATCTAGTCCCAAAGATTTCCCCACTTTGCTTTCTCCTGCCTTCCTAATCTATCACCAATGGATTTCATGTAACCCCTTCCACCTCCTATTTGATGGTAATGTATAAAATAAGATGCAAGACTGCCATTCTCTGGACCACATTCTCAATCTGTTGAGATTCTGCTTCCCAGCAATTGTCATCAGTTTGGCTCAGGTAAACTTACAAAAATTCTCTACAGGTTTAAATGTTTCTTATCTTGACAATCCCACCAAAAAAAAATGGTAGTGACATTTTTTTTTTAGATTGAAACTCCACAAAAATAAGGAAGAAAAGATGTTAGGCAAAATGGTTTCTAGTGCTTGATGTGACCAACTCCATTTTAAGAAGCAAGTTACTCTCAGTGACCTGGGAGCAGAGGGCCTATATTACCTGAAAAAAATGTTCTTATATAGAAAAGTAGGCCCTTTAAATTGTTTACTGCTTTGCAATATATAGCTCTTAACAATACCCTGCCACTTGTATTGCTGAAACCTCGTACACTTTCAGGTGTAGATACTCATCTTGCTGCTGACCAAGACTTTGCTTCTGTCTGTAAGTCCCTTCAATAAACTCCATTTAATTCCAGAGTTGCTGGCCTTTTTCTTCATTCTCTTTGTGGCAGGCAGTTAGATACACATGATCCAAGCCAGGCACAGAAGGTCACCAGGGCAGAAAGCCCGGGATGCCTAGCAATGGGCAGAACTGGGAAAACCAGGATCTTGCCCCCAGGGTAACATTTCCTCCTCTAGTATATCACTGGTCATGTGAGTTTGACCCCCTTAGAGGAGGAACAAAGGGCAGGAGACCAACCTCATACAACCCCCATATAAGCCCCTGTATGACCATTCCCCTAAGCATTGACCTCTAGCAATAACATCTAGGCCTCAGTTGTGTTTCAGCTCTAGGCTCAGAAAGCAGCAAAACCAGACAAGCAATACCATGGCTAGCCTCAGGACCAGCTGCCTTGACTAGTGATACCTTGCCCTGATACTAACTAATCAGTGTGCAACAAAAAAAATAACACAGGTTCAGCTGGCTGCTGCAACAAAAGCCTAACTCATGAGGCAGGTGCTTATGCAAGAGGAAAGAGGCTTTATTCAGGTGTCATGCACCCTGGGGAAATGGTGGACTCCTGTCTCAAAGACCATCTCTCCTTCCTGCTCAAGCCATGGTTTTTACAAGGATAGGAAGGAGGGCTTTTTTCTACTCTATCTTGCTGGGTTTTGGCATGCATGGGTCCTGTCCATTCATCTTTCTAGTTGTTGGTGTGCTCAGGCCCTATCCATTCATCTTTCTACAGTTTGGTACACTAAATGTAAGAAATGCCCTCTGTCACCATTTTGGCCAATTTCAGGAAACTCCCTGACTCTGACTGACTATCTACAGTAACAACTCTTGCTTCAAAACACTTGATTCTTATAATCTTATAAGGGTAAGTGGATGGAGATCTCATCTTCTATAGTTCCTGTCTGCTGTCAAGGAGCATAGTCTCAACATATCCCCAGGTCCAGAGGTTCTTGTTATTTACTAAATAAAGAAGGGAATCAAGAATAGAGTAAAGTTTTTATGCAAGGAAGAAGGATTGTTGTCTTCAGAAGGTGGCATACTCAGTATCTAGAAGATAGCACTGCTGAACAAGTGAAGCTGATAGACTGCTTCATATTTCTAGAGACCATGTTGCAGATGGGTTTCCAAAGTGAGACCTATTATGCAGAGAGTCAAGTGTTTATTGAGGGGTATACTTAGTAGTGCAAGGCTATCGTAGTAAAATCAGACCCTGGAGAGACTAAAGGAACCCCATGATCTAATTCTGAGTGGGGCTTTGAGTGGCATATCCAACAGCAGGAGAAATTGCCAAGGAAGCCACAGTCTGGGAAATGCAGAATAAAATAAAAGTAACATTGTTACTTAGCTTTGGGAGGTGCAGTTCCTTTCAGAAAGAGGAATTTTAAATCTCCTTCAGGAGTGCAGGTCCAACTTTTTCTTGCAGTATCAACAGCAGCAGCAAGATCCAAGTCCTCCTTGGGAAGTTCCTGCTTTATGGGTGTGTGGTGGATCCAAGGCTTGATTCCTGTGAGCATTAGGAAAGAGTGTGCTGTCAGTGGGATGGCATAGAGAATGGACCACTGCTCAGTCAACTGCTTTTCAGTATCTTGAACCTTACATGTCATTAGTAAGACTCAGTCTCCTGGTTGGAATGGGTGAAAGGGTTTGTCAGGTGCATAGGTAGACCTTTAATGAGCAAACTTGTGCAAAGTTGTTAGTGTTTGCTCTAGATATTGTACACATTGTTTGCTTTTTTATTTATGTTCTAAATCTAAAGGAGGTGTTCCTAAAACAAACCTTGGGTCTCGCATACTAGTTGAATACCCTCTGAAGCTTTCTTTTTTCTTAAGTATATTTCATTGACTATGCTATTATAGTTGTCCAATTTTTTTTCTTTTTTATCCCCCTCAGCCCTGCACTCCTTTTCCAACCAGCATTCCCCTCCACCTTAGTTCATGCCCATGAGTTGTACATATAAGTTCTTTGGCTTCTACATTTCCTATACTATTCTTTACCTTCCCCTGTTTATTTTGTTCCTACCAATTATGTTTCTTATTCCCTGTACCTTTTCCCCAATTCCCCTCTTCCTCCTTCCCCACTGATAACCTTCTATGTGATTTCCATTTCTGTGATTTTGTTCCTGTTCAATTGTTTGCTTAGTTTGTTTTTGTTTTTGTTTTTTAGGTTCAGCTGTTGATAGTTGTGAGTTTGTTGTCATTTTACTGTTCACAGTTTTTGCCTTTTTCTTAGATAAGTCCCTTTAACATTTCATGTAAAGAAGGGCTTGGCGATGATGAACTCCTTTAACTTGACCTTATCTGGGAAGCACTTTATCTGCCTTTCCATTCTAAATGATCACTATGCTAGATAGAGTAATCTTGGATGTAGGTCCTTGCGTTTCATGATGTCAAATACTTCTTTCCAGCCCCTTCTAGCCTGGAAGGTTTCTTTTGAGAGATCAGGTGATAGTCTTATGGGAACTTTGTAGATAACTCTCTCCTTTTCTCTTGCTGCTTTTAAGATTCTCTCCTTATCTTTAATCTTGGATAATTTAATTATGATGTGCCTTGGTGTGTTCCTCCTTGGGTCCAACTTCTTTGGGAGTCTCTGTGCTTCCTCAACTTGCATGTCTATTTCCTTCACCACATTGGGGAAGTTTTCCTTCATTATTTTCCAAATAAGTTTTCTGTTTCTTTCTCTTCCTCCTCTCTTTCTGGCACCCCTACAATTCAGATATTGGAATAATAAAAGTTGTCCCAGAGGCTTCTAAGTCTCCTCATTGTTTTGAATTCTTGTTTCATCATTCTGTTCCAGTTGAATGTTTATTTCTTCCTTCTGTTCCAAATTGTTCATTTGAGTCCTGGTTTCCTTCCCTTCACTGTTGGTTCCCTGTATGTTTTTCTTTACTTCACTTTGTATAGCCTTCACTTCTTCTTTTATTTTGTGTCTGTACTCAACCATTTCTCTGAGTATCCTGATTGCCAGTGTTTTGAACTGTGCATCTGATAGGTTGGCTATCTCCTTCTTGCCTAGTTATTTTTCTGGAGTTTTCATCTGTTCTTTCATTTGGTCCATATTTACTTGTCTTGACACACCTGTTAAGCTGTAAGGGGTGGATCCTTATGTATTCACCAGGGTGGGGCAACTCACTTTGCTGCATTGTGGCTTAGTCTGCATGAATATTTCTTCTTTAACTCCTTCGTTATCAGACTTCCACATAGTTCAATTTTCTGGCAGTTCTGGTTGATTTTTTTCTTTTTAAATTGGTTGTTATCCTTCTTTTGGTGGTGTGAGAAAGGAATGCATATCTACCTATGCCTCCATCTTGGCCCTGAAGCTTTCTTTTTAAGAAGGTATTGCTTCTTCTGTGTGATCCACATCCATTCTTTTAGGTTAGTTTTTATGGTCTGAATGTTAACTATCCTAGGGCAGCCCAAAGAATAAATCTCAGGTGCAAAGAGATCACTTCTGGGTCCTTTTGCACAAGTCAGCAGCACCTAGAGCTGCAGAGCACATTCCAGTGGGATTTCTAAACATAATTGCTGCTTTTCAGAAGGGAAAGTTATTTGTACATGCAATTTACAAAGTAAATCTCAGCTTTACAGTGGAATGGGACAGTTTGGCATGTAGTAAACTTTTTAAATATATTTTATTGATTATGCTATTACAGTTGTGCCATTTCCCCCCTTCACTCCCCTCCACCCTGTACACCCTGTACACCCTCTCCCACCCATATCCCCCTCTTTAGTCATGTCCATGTGTCATAGTTATAAGTTCTTTAGCTTCTACATTTCCCATACTATTCTTACCCTCCCCCTGTCTATTTTCTACCTACAATCCATGCTACTTATTCTCTGTACCTTTTCCCCCTTTCTCCTCCTCCCACTCCCCTGTTGCTAACCTTCCATGTGATCTCCATTTCTGTGGTTCTGTTCCTGTTCTAGTTGTTTGCTTAGTTTCTTTTGGTTTTGCTTTAGGTGTGGTTGTTAATAATTGTGAGTTTGCTGTCCTTTTACTATACATGTTTTTTCTTTATCTTCTTTTCTTAGATAAGTCCCTTTAACATTTCATAAAATGAGGGCTTGGTGATGATGAACTCCTTTAACTTGACCTTATCTGAGAAGCACTTTATCTGCCCTTCCATTCTAAATGAAAACTTTGCTGGATAGAGTAATCTGGGATATAGGTCCTTGTCTTTCATGACTTGGAATACTTCTTTTCAGCCCCTTCTTGCCTGTAAGTTCTCTTTTGAGAAATCAGCTGACAGTCTGATGGGAACTCCTTTGTAGGTTACTGTCCCCTTATCTCTTGCTGCTTTTAGGATTCTCTCCTTCATTTTTACCTTGGTTACATTAACCATCACTGCAGCTGAACTTCACTTGGTTAGTATTGTATTTAGCACTGAGTATGCCACTCCTGTATTTATGAGGGAGTCAATTAGCTTATTCTCTCTCCACTGTCATTTGTACCTGGGGCTCCTATAGTAGTGGGTGAGGAGGTGTCTAGGGGAGCCCCTGTGCCTCCTCATTTGTCATCATATTTGTTATTCCTTTCTAACTTTTCTTGGCAAGGATTTCTATCCTTTTTATTTTTTGTTTTGAGGCCCAAGCAATCCTTTCTCCAAAGGGCTTTCTCTTCATAATAGGTGCACTGATTGACACCTAGTGGGTCTTTCCCTTTTCCTTTTGGGTCCCACCTCTTCTTCTGGTTTCTGCACACTGTCTTTAAGAAAATGGTGGCCTGCTTTAATTTCCTTGTTTCCTGGCCATGGTAAACTTTACATACTATGTATACCAGCTGGGAGGGGATTCATTGCCAGTGCTGTTTAAATGTTGGAGCTTCCTTCTGGTATTCAGGGCACTCTGCCCAATAAAAGTCATATGTACCATCTGGACATTTTCTGGTGCCTGTGGGTGCCATCAGTGTGCTTTTGCTAAGGCTAATAGATCCTTTCTAAAAATTCAGAAGAGTCTGTCTGGTTTCTGTTGAACACCACATATCATATTCAGGCTCTTGTGTTTAGTTACCCCCTTTATTAAGGCCTTTCACTATGCACCTTTTGTAATGTTCTAGAGAGGCTAGGTCACTGTTATTTAGGTCCCTGTTGTGCTCTGTCAAGGGAATTGCCCTAGCTAGTTTGGGGTCACATTGGGATTCTCTCTTTTTTAAATGATTTTAATTTATTTTCAGAAAGAGGGGAAGGGAGGAAGAAAAAGAGGGAGAAAAATATCCATGTGTGGTTGCCACTCATATGTCCCCATACTGGGGACTTGGCCCACAGCCCCAGGAATGTGCCCTGACTCAGAATTGAAACAGTGACCCTTTGGTTCACAGGCTGGCACTCAATCTACTGAGCCACACCAGCCAGGGTCCACTGTGGTTCTCTTGATGGAGGCATTGATGATGGGAACCACCCTGCCTGGTTTCAGAAGCTATAGGCCACCCTGGCTGACATAGCTCAGTGGATTGAGCGCAGGCTGTGAACCAAAGTGTCGCAGGTTCAATTCCCAGTCAGAGGACATGCCTGGGTTGCAGGCCATGACCCCCAGCAACTGCACATTGATGTTTCTCTCTCTCTCTCTATCTCCCTCCCTTCCCTCTCTAGAAATAAGTAAATAAAATCTAAAAAAAAAAAGATTAAAAAAAAAAGAAGCTACCCCCCGCCCATGGCTAAGGCTGAGTGAGAGACCTTGGGACCCTAAGCCACTAAAGAGACAAAGCTTATCCCCCTGGCAGGAGCACCACCTCTGCCAACTTTACTTTACCATGCCTGGCCCCCAGTGCATGCCTGATTAGCTAATGATGGGTAAGATTCCTCTAGGGAGGGATGACCTGAGACAGGCATGGTCATGAGGGGCCCTCAGGGGAGGACTGGGTGGGTACAGAGAAAGGGGGTGATGGACCCTTACCCTCAGCTTTAAAATAGCCTAAATCTTCATTCTGTCTGCAAGAAGTCCCCTAATCTCTTGGCTGCCTTACTTCCCCTGCCCAACTTAAACCTGAAACAATACTGGAGGTGGGTGCAGCCCTGTGCTGGAAAGTGTGGGTTCCCTGGGGCGATCAGGCCTAAGAAAGAATGCATAAAATCCTGTGAAACCTGCTTTGCTAATGCCCTCAATTTAAATGATAAGGGTCCAAGCACAAAATTAGTTTGTTACCCCAAAGTTTTATGGCCCTTTAGCTATTTGACCTTGACTCAAAATAGGCCCTCAGAGTTCTTTGAATGTTATCTATTTGATCATTACTGCCTGACAATGGTTGATGAGATTTCCATATATGCTCTGTATTCCTATGCAAATAAAGCCAATAAAAGCCTGTGAAGTCAAGTGTCAGGGTGCTCTCCCCTTGAGAGAGTGGCTGTGCCATCCCTTTTCCTCCACAGGACTCGGTAGTCCATGTGAATTTGTCTCATCTCAGCCACAATATCATGGACAGTGTGGACCAGAGTCCACGTCACAATAATCCTCTTCATTAGCTTTATTTATAATTAGCTGCCTTTCATCTACCATTAGCAGGATGTTAAAGAGAGCCTGTACTTCTGCCCAGTTTGGATAGTGAGTGGCAAAAGTGGAGGTGATAAGATCTGCCATTTTCTGAGCATTCTTTCTATATGAGGGGTTGGAATTCTTCCAATTCTATAAATCTGAAGTGGAAAATGGAGTACGGGCCCAATAATAGCCAGCAGGCTGGCCTTCCTATTTTATTCCACTTATAGGGTATTGACTCAAAGGGAATTGTCCTATTCCAGATAGGGATGCTCCTTGGCCAAATTGGATGCCCTGCTGGGTCTTTAAGGGGGAGACCATTGTTTTATCACACAAGGGTGGAGCTGTCACCCCTTTGGGCCCTATTTCAGGGAACCTAGCAGCAAGAGTGGTGGTGGGGAAAATTTTTCTGATGCCAATCCTGGGTGCCCCAGGTTCAGGGAATTAAAGAGAGTCATTTCCTCATTTTCTTTTTCTTCCTGTGTCTTACTAACAGGGAAGGGTTTTGAAACCAATTCCCTTTTCTGCATGATAGGTCACTCCCTTTCTTTACAGGATCTTTATTGTGTGAGGACATAGATCCTCGACATAAGGGATTTTGTCCCATTTCCCTGAGCATTGGCAAAACAATTTCAACTGTATGATGGTGCAATAATTTAGGGAATCATTTAAGGGGTATTTTCCCCCATAGTCTAAAGTATACATAGACCAACCAGTGTTACAAGAGAAAACCAATTTCTTCTTAGTCATTGGACAATAGCTGTACATGGACCACTAAGCTAAAATTCAGCTCAGTGGGCTCCCTTGAAAAGTCAAAACAGAACAAACCCTAATAGCACAAAAGCACAAACCCAAAACCATAACCATACCAAGACCCCAGACAAAATGGGAACATATAAACAAATCCATAATTTGTTTTAAGGATTATGGATCCATAATTCCCTTATTCCAAATGAGTACTCACAAGCAAATCTTAGAGTCTTATGTCCTTCAACCAATATGGAAACAGTCCTAACTGGACCCAAATGGCATGAAGCTCAAATGGCGCAAAGTCCAGGTGGCAAGGAGAGCCTACCAACCAGTACCACAAATGGTCCTAACAGGACCCAAGTGGCACAAAGTCCCAGTGACATTAATCCAAAGTGTCATGAAGCCCAAGCAGCAAGGATAGCCTGCCAACTAGTACCTCAAATAATACTAACTAGACCCAACTGGCACACAGCCCAAATGGCAGGGATAGAGGACTTCTGGTGTGCATGCCTATTTGACTTACACAGTCTTGGAGTCTGTCTGCTTCTGAGAAACTGTTTCTTTTCACTAGCCAAGCGTTTCAGACAGCTGATATCTTGAGAAGGGGTGCAGGGATATTCCCCAAGAAAGCTCTCAGCACCTCCTGGGAAGTCCCCACAATCCCTCTCTGGGGGTCAGCCTGCCAAAGGCTGCTGAGACCTGAGCCTGGACCCTCTGGGATTTTGCAAAGTCCACACTTTCCCAGCAGAGTCACCTAAAATCTGTTATTAGAAAAAACAAAACCCCAAAACAAACAAACAAAAATGCAGATTTGGCTGCATGCTGCAACAAAAACCAAACTGGTGAGGCAGGTGCTGGTGCAAAAGGAAGAGGTTTTATTCAGGTGCCACATGACCTGAGAGAATGGTGGACTCCCATCTCAGAGACCATATACCCTTCCTGCTAAAGCCTGCCATTATTATAGGGATAGAGAGGGGAGGACTGTTTTCCTATCCAATTATTTTGCTAGCTTTTGGCATGCTCAGGTCCTGTCCATTCATCTTTCTAACTCTTGGTGTTCCCAGTGTAAGAATCTCCCCTGCCACCATTTTGGCCAATGAGAGAGACTCTCCAGTACTCCAACTGACTGTCTATTGTAACAAATGGAGTCCATGATCCTGAAATGACACACCTG
This sequence comes from Phyllostomus discolor, assembly GCF_004126475.2. Classification (NCBI taxonomy): domain Eukaryota; kingdom Metazoa; phylum Chordata; class Mammalia; order Chiroptera; family Phyllostomidae; genus Phyllostomus; species Phyllostomus discolor. The sequence continues at coordinate 68,030,726 of NC_040911.2, read as the reverse complement.
GAAAATTGATGAATATTCTATTGAGATCCTTCTCTGGGACCACCCATAAAATCTTCAGTATTAAAAGTGCTTAGGACATAGGACCCAGATTGCTCCCCCTCCCCGGAGAATACCCACACCTTTCTCCACCTCTTACTCTCACCCTCTTTTTCCTCCTGGCACTTTACCTGTACCCTCCTCTCTCCTAAGCTCCGAAGACCCTTCCTTGCTTCTGTAACTTGTTTCTTAAATCCATTTCTTCTAACACTCACTTCTTCTACCTCGGTGACTTTCTAAATAAACTTTCTCTTATAGTTTGAGTCTTGTCTCTGTATTCTTTTCTAGCCAGAACTCAAGTACTGAAGTTGCTGAACTGAGGTCTGGTTTGACACTACCTGTCTAACACCTGGTGCCATTCTCATCACCACCAACATCTTCACATGTCCTCCTTTGGAGGTCAGTTTCAGTACACCTCAGGAAATTTTCCACAAAAAACATCACAGTGCACAAAATATGTCAACATATTTTGAAAGGCTGAGCATTGACAGAGTAGTGGCTACTGGCAGAATGAAGAAAGCTGAACCTAAGAGTCTGCAGAGAGGAATGGAAAAGAAAAACAAGCTGACTCATGCAAGAGAATCTCAGAGAAGGTTAGGAATTAGATGTACCAGATATGTCTGAAGGTGTGGATAAAGGGTAGAGCTGAAACTCCAGAGGGTTGACAGAAATCTGCATAAAAAGCAGTTAGAATTTAATCTCCTACTGCATCCTCAGAAAGCCAGCAACTAAACCAAACTCCATCATGACCAGAGTCCTGGACATATTTCCCAGTGAAATCAAACAAGAGATGTCTTGAGTTTAAGTTTACCAAACACAGCCAAGGGTAGGATAAGGCCATATTGAAACAAGGACTTATGGAAGCAGATGCACAAGAAAGACTGAGCTGTATGCTCCCCCACTGCCCATTCACCACTTTACTCCCTGGTTACCTGGCACATATTCTGCAGGCAGATTTGGGATAATTTTCCAAAGAAACTGAATAACTTCAGAGAAAAAGGTCTGCATTCAGATGTTGAATTTGAAATGCTTACTGCTTGGCTTTTGGGTTAACATGGAACATGGCTGTGTGGTCCAAGGTAATTCAAAACCAAGCCATTAATCATCAAACTAAGACCCATCTTAAAATAAAGTTTTACTTGTTATATCATATGACTTATAATCTCTTTTTTACTTACATTTTTGTTTTTGAAAGTGTTTTTCCTCAAAAATACACATTTGTATAACTTACATTGTCCTATATTAGGATAATGATGCTAATCACAATATTTTGCCCCCATCTGTTGATGCTATTAAAAGCATAAATATTTCTTATGAGAATTTTACTATAATTAATAGGAGTTTTACTTCCTATGAGAAAAGATACTAAGTTGGTGCAGTTAGCTCTTGTCTGTCACAGCTGGATTTCCTTTCTACTTGGTTATCTTCATTTGGGTTCTCCCAATGCAGACCCTGAGACAAGACTTAATGGGTAAATGATTTATTTGGGAGGTGGTGCCATAAAGCCCCTGTAGGGAGGTGGGAGGGAGAGGGAAAGGGAAAGCAGAACTTTTGATAATGTTACAGAACAGACCTGGGGGGAGGAGGATGTACAATATACTATTACCAAAAGGACCCCCCCTTTTTCTCCTGGAGTCCCCCACCCCATAGTAGGTTCACTTTGCCTGCCACTAGGGGAAAGATGTCTCTCAATGCCAGAGATTGGTGAAAAGGAAAGGAATGATTTATTTAAAAGTTATACAGACTTAGAGTAATGACTTAATGTCTTCATTAAAACACTAAAGTTCTTTAGAATACTCACAAACACACACAGTCCTTCCTTCTCCTTCTGCCCAGTCTGGGGTACTGTATCTCAGGAAAAGAAGTATAAGTCCATGATTCAGGCTCCCAGCACCATCATCTGTGTCACCGCCACGATCTCCAGTTAATCCAAAGTCATGTGGTACCTCTTCATGGCCCACCAGCAAGAGTCCCCCTTTCAAAGTCTCTCCTGCTCCCTAAGCTGCGTGGCAAAAGGGAGCACCCCAAAGCCATGGGGTCCCTACTCCGCGAAAGCCATGTGGTTCTCCCCCGTATGGCTGCCATGCCTGGGTTTAAATCCCTGCACCAATCTTCCTCTGCAGCCCCATTTCCAACTCTTCCTACAATCACACAGCTCTCACACAGGCTCTGTAACCAGGGGGAGTTGCCTCCCAGTTATAGCTTAAGTGGAAGTCACTTCCATCCCCCTGGCTCAAAGCATGGACACAGCTATATCTATGAAACCAGTTAAAGGTTATAGATATGTTAAATGACCATACCAGAGATTAGGTACAAAGCTGTTGCTGTACAAAACAGCTCTGAATGGCTCTGCTCCATTGTCCCATCCCCCAGCTCAGACTTGTGGGGGTGAGGACATCATATATATATATATTTCTCTAATATTTCCTGAACACCCAAAGTTCTGGACCCCATATCAAATCCCTATTTGGAGTTCCCCCTTGGCTGCACCCTGTTACAATAACATGAAACTTTCCATGGTGGTGGAATGTGGTTTAATTGTGTTGGAGACTCTAGCAGATAGCTTACAGCTGGCACCTTAGAGCCACTCCACGCAAGAGAAGGAAGAGGCACTTCCAGCTTGCAGAGCAGGTTACCCATGAACTCCAATGGCCAGATGAAGCCCTGACAGAGACACAGCTGCTGGTAGTGGGAGAAGGGGCAAGCAAGCATGGAAATGGTCAGTGTTCAGTGATGTAGTCGGTATCCACAGCAGCTCCTACAACAGCTCCTACAACATGCTCATTGTTCCACCAACTCTTTACATGGTTCCTGCATTTCCTGGACTCAATTTTTCCTGTTTAAACAGATAGAAACAGAGATAGAAACAGGTACAGATCCATGCACTGTACATTTCTACAAGCTTCACAGAAGAAACAAAATATCCATATACATTAATATCTTCCATCTTAAGATCAATAAATATTAAACTTCATCTATAATCATTCTGTTTTATTTTACAAATATTTTTAGAATGCCTTTGTGTAAATTGCCTTCTAATTAATATCATAAATAGTGTTTTATGGGCTCTCCTTTTTTCTTATTCTCACCCAAGGACATGTTTATTCATTTTAGAGAGAGAGAAGGAGGGAGAGAGAAACATCAATGTGAGAGAGAAAAATCAATCAGTTGCCTCCACTATGCATTCTGACTGGGGATCAAACCTGCAACATTTTGGTATATGGAACAATGCTTCAACCAAGCCACCTGGCCAGGGCTTCGCTTGTTTTAATTAAACATTATCTTCACTCTAATTACTTTATGTGTGTGTTATTCCAATGTGGACAGTTGAAGTCCCACTTCATTTGTTCTTCTAGCAATGCCTCTAATGTTCTGGAAAACATCCTTACCTGTTAGAAATAAGATATACTAGGCACATGTGCTTTTTTCATGCCCTAACACATGTAATCAACTTCCATCAAAGGTGGCCCATTTTCTGTATGTAAAGAACTGATTTGGAAGGCAACAACTGGGCATTTGTGATGCATATACAATTGTGATGCATATACAAATACAGTAGTAGGTAAAGTGTCCTGCTGCTATTACTGTGGCATTATCCACTTTTAAATGGAATGGAGAGTAGATCCTAAGATTTCTCATCACAAAAAGTAATTTTTGCATCAATATAAAATGATAGATGTTAATGAAACATATTATAGTCATTGTGCCACAATAAATATGTCAGATTATTACACTGTATACCTTAACCTATACAGTAATACATATCAATTATATCTCACTGAAACTGCAAAATAAAAATGATGGATCTAGGATACATGTGAAGTTATACCAGTTATTGAAATTTATCTTATGGTATGTGGATCCATTGGATAGTAATACTTTCTTCTAATCTAAGGCTCTAAAGAAAAAAATAAAATGACAAATGAACTGGTGTATTTTAACATGTAGAAATGAGTATTGAGGTAGGTTATATATTTCTCTTAGTAAGCTTGAGGAGATTAATGAGTGCCATAAACAAATAAGCAAACAAAAAAACAAGACAATTATTAATTCCAGGAAAAACAAAACAAATGAGGAAGAAATACAATATAAGCAAAGTGGTCTGCTTGACTCAATACAAAAACTATGTAGACATGGTCCTGTTGATGAAACACTAATTACTGTTTTATCAAAAATTATGATATGAATAATTAGGAGAAAGGGGATGGTAGTGAGAAGGATATACTTGTAAAAGGATTAATTCTTCATGTTTCATAGCAGAAAGATAATACATAATGTCTATAAGAGATAAACCAAGAAATAACAGTATTATCTTCATACAGAATATAGAATTATAGAGCATTTAATATTTATTTATTTATGACTGCCAATTTATTTATTCTTTAAATATATTTTATTGACTATGCTATTATGGTTGTCCCATTCCCCCGTTTATTCCCCTCTGCCCTTCACACCCTTTCACACCAACATTTCCCTCTCCCTTAGTTCATGTTCATGGGCTGTACATATAAGTTGTTTGGTTTCTACATTTCCTATACTATTCCTAACCTTACCCTGTCTATTTTCTACCTACCATTTATGCTACTTATTCCCTGTACCTCTTCCCCCATTCCCCCTCCCCTTCCATGCTGATAACCCTCCATGTGATCTCCATTTCTGTGATTTTGTTCCTATTCAATTGTTTGCTTGGTTAATTTTTGGTTTGGTTTTTTAGGTTTGGTTGTTGATAGTTGTGAGTTTGTTGTCATTTTACTGTTCATAGTTTTGGTCTTATTCTTTTTCTTAGATAAATCCCTTTATAATTTCATATAATAAAGGCTTGGTGGTGATGAACTCCTATAACTCAACCTTACCTGGGAAGCACTTTATCTGCTCTTCCATTCTAAATGATCACTATGCTGCATAGAATAATCTTACATATATGTCCTTGCCTTTCATGACTTAGAATACTTCTTTTCAGCCCCTCCTTGCCTGTGAGGTTTCCTTTGAGAAATCAGCTGATAGTTTATCGGGAATTTCTTTGTAGGTAACTCTCCTTTTCTCTTGCTACTTCTAGGATTCTCTCCCTGTCTTTAATCTTGGGTAATGTAATGATGATGTGCATTTGTGTGTGCTTTCTTGGGTCCAACTTCTTTGGCACTCTCTAAGCCTTCTGGACTTCCTGGAAGTCTATTTCCTTTGCCAGGTTGGGGAAATTTTTCTTCATTATTTGTTCAAATAAGTTTTGAATTTCTTGCTCCTCCTCTTCTCCTTCAGGCACCCCTATGATTTGGATGTTGGAATGCTTAAGGTTGTCCCAGAGGTTCCTAAGCCTCTCCTCATTTTTTCTGAATTCTTGTTTCTTCATTCTGTTCTGGTTGAATGTTTTTTCCTTCTTTCTAGACTAAACCATTGATTTGAGTCCCGGTTTCCTTCCCTTCACTGTTGGTTCCTTGTACATTTTCCTTTATTTTACTTTTCATAGCCTTCACTTTTTCCTCTATTTTGCGACCATACTCAATCATTTCTGTGAGCATCCTGATTACCAGTGTTTTTAACTGTGCATCTGATAGGTTGGCTATATCTTCATCACTTAGTTGTATTTTTCCTGAAGCTTTGATCTGTTCTTTCATTTGGGCCATTTTTTTTGTCCAGAATATTTAATATTTAATATATAATTAAACAGCCAGGGCTAAAAGTGATTAGTTCTGAGAGTACAGAGGGATAGATAAGAGCAGGGAGAAGAGGAATAGGACAGAAGACAAATCTTTTCCATTATAAAACTAAGCTTTATTGTATTATTTGATTTCAAAAATATATTACCTTAATTAAAAAATTAAAATAAAAAATAAAAGGCAGGCTGATAAAGCAGTCTAGTATAGACTACTGCAGTATAGACTACTTTATACTGCAATAATGAAGACTTCCCTAATCTCTGAAGCCTAAAACAATGAGGGTTGATTTATCACTTATGATATATAGCTGTCTAAGGTCAGCTGGGGCCTCTGCTCCATGTCATACTTACTCCAGCACACAGCCTGTGGGGGTAGCCACAATCTTGAACATTGACTGTTATCACAGAACAAAAGTGAGAGGATGAACCAGCTTACAATGTTTCTACTCAATTACATAAAGTTGGCCAAACAAAGTCACACAGCCCCACTTAACTTAAGAACACTGGGAAATGCAATTCCGTCATGTGCCTGAAAGGAGCAAGAGTGGGCATACTTGTCAACAGTCCTAATGACCACACCACCGATGGGGATTAGCCCTGGCTGCTGTGGCTCAATGGACTGAGTGCTGGCCTGTGAACCAAAGGGTTGCCAGTTCAATTCCCAGTCTAGGGGAAATGCCTGGGTTGCAGGCCAGGTTTCCAGTAGGGGGCGTGCACTAGACAACCACATTGATGTTTCTCTCCCTCTTTGTCTCCCTCCCTTCCCCTCTGTTGAAAAATAAAATCTTTTTTTTAAGAATTAAAACAAAGATCATATGCATGAGGAAGACATTATTGCTGACTGAATGCATTCAGCAATAATTCAATTCAAGATAGGTATAGAGATAGAACTCACAGGAGTTGATAAATGGTCATATATATAAGAGTTGCACTAAATAGCCCACTGGCTGCTCTGAAAAGCCATCTTTGCATTGTTCCTGTGTCTGCCTCTCAACTCGCTGCAGCCACCTCCGCCGCGCGCCTCCTCAGTCGCCGCAGACTCCGGCAGCGTTTTTGCCAGAGTCCTCGAACTCTCGCTTTTTTTTTTTTAATCCGCTGCATAGGATCACCGGCGTGCCCACCACGTCAGACGCGGCCGTGGATACCAGCTCCGCGATCACCACCAAGGACCTAAAGGAGAAGAAGGAAGTTATGGAGGAGGCAGAGAATGGAAGAGATGCACCTGCTAATGGCAACGCTAATGAGGAAAATGGGGAGCAGGAGGCTGGCAATGAGGTAGATGAAGAAGAGGAAGAAGGAGGGGAGGAGGAGGAAGAGGAGGAGGAAGGTGATGGTGAGGAGGAGGATGGAGATGAAGATGAGGAGGCTGAAGCAGCTACGGGCAAACGGGCAGCTGAAGATGACGAGGATGACAATGTTGACACCAAGAAGCAGAAGACCGATGAGGATGACTAGACAGCAAAAAAGGAAAAGTTAAACTTAAAAAAGGCCATCGTGACCTATTCACCCTCCACTTCCCGTCTCAGAATCTAAACGTGGTCACCTTCAAGTAGAGAGTCCCGCCCGCCCACCGCAGGCAGCGCCACCCGCAGACGACACACGCTCTCCACACCCAACCAAAACCACAATGTGAATTTGCAACAGGGGAGGGAAAAAAACAAAACTTCCAAGGCCCTGCTTTTTTTCTTAAAAGTACTTTAAAAAGGAAAATTTGTTTGTATTTTTTATTTACATGTTATATTTTTGTACATATTGTTAGGGGTCGGCCATTTTTATTGATCTCGGGATGACCAAACCAGCCTTTGGAGCGTTCTCTGTCCTACTTCCAACTTTACTTGTGGTGTGACCATGTTCATTATAATCTCAAAGGAGAAAACAAACCTTGTAAAAAAAGCAAAAACAACAACAAAAAAACAATCTTATTCTGAGCATTCCAGTAACTTTTTGTGTATGTACTTAGCTGTACTATAAGTAGTTGGTTTGTATGAGATGGTTAAAAAGGCCAAAGATAAAAGGTTGCTTTTTTCCTTTTTTTGTCTATGAAGTTGCTGTTTATTTTTTTTGGCCTGTTTGATGTATGTGTGAAACAATGTTGTCCAACAATAAACCGGAATTTTATTTAAAAAAAAAAAAGAGTTGCACTAAATATAGTTGAATGACACTACTTTGGGGTGGGACTGGGAAATGGGCGGTGTTATGGTCAAAAAGCCTTGAGGTTGAATTCTGGTCTTGGTAAGTGATTTAACCAACCTGCTCCCACTGTGAGTACTAATAAAATGGGAATAATCACTTACATAAATACAATCACCATACATGTCAGTTTATGGAGACATTCCACGTTTAAACCTTCACCTCAATATAAGTATAGGTAGTACCCTCCTTCACTGTCAAGAGTTTCTTGGTTGGTCTGAGAAGAACACAGTATCCTATATTCTTCCTGCATAACCTGAATGCACTGTCTAAATCTAATCATAAGAAAGCACCCAGACAAACCCCAAAAGAGGGAACATTCTATTAACAAAAACAGAAGGGGACTATAGTCTTTAAAAATGTTAATATTATAAAAGAAAGCCCTGGCTAGGTAGTTCAATTGACTACAGTGTCGTCCCAATATGCCAAGGTTGCAGGTTTGATTCCCCCTCAGGGCACATACAAGAAGTAACCAATGAACGCATGAATAAATAGAACAACAAATTGATGTTTCTCTCTCTCTCTAATCAATTTCTAAAATATTTTTAAAATATTATAAAAGAGTCCTGGCTGGTGTGGCTCAGTAGTTGAGTGCTAGCCTGCAAACCAAAAGGTCACCTGTTCAATTCCGAGTCTAGGGCACATGCCTGGGTTGTGGGCCATGGGGGACACATGAGAGGCAACCACACATTGATGTTTCTTTCTTTTTCTCCCTCCCTTCCCCTCTCTAAAAAATAAATAAATAAAATCTTTAAAAAGATTATATATTATCTTATATATTATATATATATATATATCTTATATATTATAAAAGAAAAAGAGAGGCTATAAAAATGTTCCCAATCAAAGCTAACGAGACATGAATAATATCTAAATGCAACACTGATCCTAGACTGGATCCTGTACTGGAGGAGAAAAAATGTTATAAAGGTCATCACTAGATCCATTGACAAAACTGGAATATGGACAGTAGCTGATAAAAGAATCATATCAATGTTAAATTTACTGAAATTTATGACTATACTATAGTCAAGTAAAAGAATATCTCTATACTTAGAAAATATACTCTGGCCCTGGCTGGTATAGTTCAGTGGATTGAGTGCGGGCTGTGAACCAAAGCATCGCAGGTTCGATTCCCAGTCAGGGCACATGCCTGGGTTGCAGGCCAGGTCCCCACTGGGGCCACATGAGAGGCAACCACACATTGATGTTTCTCTCTTTCTCTCTCCCTTCCCCTCTCTAGAAATAAATAAAATTTTTAAAAAGAAAAGAAAATATACTCTGAGCTAGAGATAAAACCTATGATGTATGCAATTCATTCTCAAATGATTCTGAAAAATTACATGTATAAATATAAACATGAACATAAATATAAAAATGTATGGACAGAATGAGAATGAAAATGGGGCAAAATATTAACAATAGATAAATCTGGTTAAAGGTTATATGGGAGTTGTTTGTGTTCTTGTAATTTTTCTTAGAAAGTTTAAAATTATTTTCAAAAACATTTGTGAAAAGTCTGATTGTCTTATACTTTAAAGTGTAGGCATTTAATAAATATTAGTTGCTTTACTTTATAACTGTACAAATGTATAGTAGCAAAGAGCAGGAGAGGGCAGAGGGGAAAACGGTTTAGCCAATTGTGCAGATACAACAGGAGAAAATGAACCATAACCATTGAATAATTGTAATCATTATTAAATGTGGAAAATGTGATGATATAAGTCAAAATGTTTATAACAAACATAAAGGGGAGCAGAAAAACAAAATGCCAGGTATTTACAGTCATGCAAAATATATATTCAGAAATTAACATACTATACCAGGTTTTAGGTTCATCACATATTTTTATTTACATTTAAAGTTGTTTAAATGTTTGAAACCTTTTACATTTTCAAGTGAACATTGTTCACCAAACAAATATTTTGTCTTATTTTTTTTAAGATTTTATTTTTAGAGAGGGAAGCAAAGGGAGAAAGAGAAGGAAAGAAACAGAGACTGGCACATGCAACCCAGGCGCGTGCCCTGACCTAGGATCAAACCCATAACTTTCAGTTCACAGGCTGATGCACAGTCCACTGAGCTACACCAGCCAGGGCCCAAACAAATATTTTAAAACCTGAGTAAAATAGGCACAGTTTTCCATTTTACTCACTTTCATACTCTAGAGTTTTGAGCTGTCTCTTTCAGTTAAGTTATATTCTGACAGCACTCCTCTCTGAGCTCCCATCCCTCAGACCCATGCCAGCCCTCCTGAGTTGTCTGGACAGGGGCAGAGTGTCACGCCATCACAGGCAGAGATGCAAGGAAGACACTGAATATTACCTTGTAAAATGAAAAGGGTAGCCAGATTCCACAAACACTTGGGAACCTTTGCAAAATCTCAAGTGCCCATTACTAGTTTGGCAATTCTCCAATGACAAGAATACTTATTTATCTTGGGTAAAGAAAGGCAAAGCAATTACTAAACAATAACAGAGCTTTGAAATCTGCCAATGCTGAATATATTGTAAAGAATGCTAAACAAAGTATAGCTCTGCAGAGATGGCAACATGAATGCAACAGAATAAAAAATCATAAAAGAATGATATTTGTTGAAAGTATCGTTGAGTTGGCCCACTTTCAGACTTCTACTACATTAATAAATACAAATCCTCTCCTGGAATTAGCTTAGTAAATGAAGCTACCTTGGGTTGTTCATGCACAGACTGCTTTCTTGAGAAATGCTGCCCAGCTGAATGAAGCAGGCTTATAATAAACACCAACGAATTAAAATCCCCTATTTATGAATGCAACTTAAGATATGAATGTGGACCTGATCGTCAGAACAGGATTGTACAAAAAGGCACAGCATTCCCTTTGCATCTGTCTAACTAGCAATGGCTGTGGCTGGAGTGTAAAACACCCTGTGAAGATGAAACGAATGTGTGTTGTAATGGAATATGTTGGAAAGGTCATCACAAGTGAAGAAGCCAAAAGACAAGGGCAGTTATATGACAACTAAAGAATCATATATCTTTTTGATACAGACTATGAATCTGATGAATTCACAGTGGATGCAACTCAATATGGAAATGTGTCTCATTTTGGGAATCATAGTTGTGACTCCAATCCCCCAGCTTTCAATGTTTTCTTTGATAACTTCAGTACCTGTCTTCCCTGGATAGCATTATTTTCCATGAGAACCATAAATGTTGGAGAAGAGCTCACTTTTGATCACCAAATGGAAGATTCTGGAGCTATATCTTCAGATTCTACTGACTACAGCCCAGCCAAGAGAGAGTCAAAACTGTGCATAATGTGGATCTGTGACTAGCAGAATTTACCTCAACAGAATTTTCAGGAAATAAAGCTGAGGATAATTGTAGTTTTGTTTATTTGTAATATTAACATTTTAAAAAATAAGTATTTCGACTCCTTCTATATTATCAGGATTATACACTACATTAATTTACAATTTCTGTTTCAAACTATTGGCCAAAACGCATTACTGGTGTTCCTGAAGAGAGGAACACAAGGTCACATAGACTAGTTTGAAATACACCTAATTAGTGATTAGATACCAAACACTAAAGAAAAACTATTTACAGATCAGCATACCTTAAGAAATCTGTGTTGAACTTCCTGCAAAGATGGAGACATACTGTGCCTCCTCTTCCTGCCAAGGTGGAGACACACTGTGCCTCCTCTCACACCAAAAGAAGGACAACAATTTAAAGACAAAAAACAACCAGAAAAGACAGAAAACCAAACTGTATAGAAGTCCAACAACCAAGGAGTTAAAGAAGAAACATCCATTCAGACCCGTAGGAGGGGTAGAGACCAGCAGCTGGGCAGAGAGGACTCACAGCAAAGCAGCGGTGGAGGATCCAGGAAAGTGGTGGGTTGTGGACCAGGACAGGCAAGGCAACAGCTGGCAGGCCAGCAAGGCGGCAGCTGGGGGAGCAGGCGGTCCCACATTCAGGTGTGGATAAACGGGGAGGAATACCTGGGGGCAAGGCAGACATTGCAACCCTGGATCCCAGCTCGGGAAAATAAATCCTCAAACCACTGGTTAAAAACACCTGTGGGGGTTGAGGTAGCAGCAGGAGAAACTACCAGCCTCATGGGAGCGTTCGATGGAGATACCTAGAGGGTCCTAGAATGTACACAACCCACCTGGGAATCAACACCAGAAGGGCCCACTTTGCTTGTGGGTAGCAGGGGAAGTGACTGGAATCTGGCAAAGAGTGGAGCAAGCACCATTGTTTCTTTCAGACCCCTCCCCCACATACAGCATCACAACCCAGCAACATGGGTTGCCCTGCCCTGGTGAACACCTAAGACTTTGCCCCTCAGTACGTAACAGGCTTGTCAAGATTTAAAAAAAAAAATGGCTCAAACAAAAGAACAGATCAAAGTTCCAGAAATAATACAACTAAGTAACAAAGAGGTAGCCAACCTATCAGATGCACAGTTCAAAGCACCGGTAATCAGGATGCTCACAGAATTGGTTGAATTTGGTCTCAAATGAGATGAACAGATGAAGACTACGCTAAGTGAAATAAAGGGAAATGTACAGGGAACCAACAGTGAAGGAAAGGAAACCGGGACTCAAATCAATGGTTTAGTCTAGAAAGAAGAAAAAAACATTCAACCAGAACAGAATGAAGAAATAAGAATTCAAAAAAATGAGGAGAGGCTTAGGAACCTCCAGGACGTCTTTAAATGTTCCAACATCCGAATTATAGGAGTACCAGAAGGAGAGGAGGAAGAGCAACAAGTGGGAAAGTTATTTGAACAAATAATAAAGTAGAACTTCCCCAATCTGGCAAAGGAAATAGACTTCCAGGAAGTCCAGGAAGCTCAGAGAGTCCCAAAGAAGATGGACCCAAGGAGGAACACACCAAGGCACATCATGATTACATTAGCTAAGATTAAATTGAAGGCGATATCTTAAAAGGAGCAAGAGAAAAGGAGACAGTTATGTACAAAGCAGTGCCCATAAGACTGTCAACTGATTTCTCAAAAGAAGCCTTACTGGCAAGAAGGGGCTAGAAAGAAGTACTGAAGTCATGAAAGGCAAGGACCTACATCCAAGATTACTCTATCCAGCAAAGCCATCATTTAGAATGGAAGGGCAGATAAAGTTCTCCTCAGATAAGGTCAAGTTAAAGGAGTTCATCATCATCACCAAGCCCTTATTATATGAAATGTTAAAGGGACTTATCTAAGAAAAGGAAGATAAAAAATATGAACAGTAAAATGACAACAAACAATGGTTATTAACCACACCTAAAACAAAAACAAACTAAGCAAACAACTAGAACAGGATCAGAACCACAGAAATGGAGATCACATGTAGGGTTATCAATAGGGGACTGGGAGGGGAAGAGAGGGGGAAAAGGTACTGAGAATAAGTAGCATAGACGGTAGGTAGAAAATAGACAGGAGGAGGGCAAGAATAGTATGGGAAATGTAGAAGCTAAAGAACTTATGACACATGGACATGAACTAAGGTGGGGGGAATGTGGGTGGGAGAGGGTGTGCAGGGTAGAGGGGAGTGAAAGGGGGGGAATAGGACAACTGTAATAGTAAAATCAGTAAAATATATTTAAAAAAGAAATCTGTGTTGACTGAGAAATGCCTTCTTCTGTGTTTTAAATGTTAACCTGATAACGTCACAGTAGCTGAGACCAACATCCAACTTTCCATTCACCTTGAATTTAGAAAAATGGTTGATTCAGTTGGGACAAATATAGAAAGTCCTATTTTTGTTATTATGTTTAATTCCTGTTTTCCTATTTATTACTATAAACACTGTACTTGCATTGAAGACAAATAGGTGATGCTGAATTATACTCTATTTTCTATTTCTTTCATTAAAACACTGGATTCTTAATGATACAGAAATTTAAGGTCTAAAATTAAATGTGAAAAAAGTTTTTAAAGATATTGTACATTCTGAGTTTGCTTTCTGTTTTTTACAGACACAAAAGAGTAATGGAGAGAGTCTCTAAAATGACAGATTTAAGCTAAAGAATCTCCAAGATCTCCTTCCTGCTTGTACAGGTTGAATTGCATCCTTCAAAATTCATATATTGAAGCCCTAACCCCCAGGACCTCAAAATGGGATTGTATTTGGCATAGAGCCTTTAAAGGGGTAATTAAGGTAAAATGAATTCAAATGCATGGACCTTAGTATAATATAACTGGTATCCTTATAAGAAGAGATTATAAGACAGGCAGGTACAGAGGGAAAACCACATGAAAAAACAAGGAGAAGGCAGCCATCTACACATCAGGAAGCCTCAGAAAAAAACAGGGGCCTCAGAGAAAAACAATCTTGCTGACCCATGATCTCAGATTTCTGGCTTTCAGAATTATGAGAAAATAAATTTCTGTTGTTTAAGCCACCCAATCTGTGATACTTTGTTATGGCAGTTGAGCAAATTAATACACTGCTCCATCATTCTGATTCTGCATGATCCTTTATAGTCCATCCTTTTCTCAGATCACACAAATGTCAAATGTCTGCCACAAGAGGGCCATGCTGCACTGAGAGTGAACACCCTGGCTCCAGGCCCCCAAGGGTGATTACAGATAGCACAGAGGGCAGATGGATGCCCACATGCACACCTTGAAGGCTTTCCACTAAACTGGACCAATTCAAAAGGCAGTCTGCCTGGAAAGGCTTATTTTAAGATGGCCAAGAATCCCAAAGTCAAAAGGCAGACACCTCCTGACCCTTCCTCCCTTAAACTGGCCTCTTCATCAGGCCCCAGCTTCTAAAGACATGTTCTTAAGCATGGTCAACTGTCCTCTAAGTGGTGAGTAAACACAAAGGGTGGGAACAGATGGAGAGACACACTCAGAAGCAAGGCTCTCTCTCACACACATAGTTGGCTCTGAAGACTTCCTGGAAAGTGAATCCCATGGATTCAGACACTATCAAAGGCAGCAGGGCACTACCATAAGTGCCCAACCTGCTTTTCTCACAGTCTAATACAGTCACTGAAGCAAGTATCAACAAACCCAATTTGTCTGAAGACAGATTTGCTCCCGGTAGTCTTTGGCTGATGGGCCCAACAAAAGGCATGACAACTAAAGGCAATACACGATCCTGAATAGTGTTCTAGACTAGGAAAACAAAACTATATAGGGATGTTACTGTGATGCTAGATGAAATTTAAATATGGAATATGGATTAGATAACAATATTGTGTTAAAACTCTTGATTTTGATAACTGTGCTATGTCATGTCAGGTAAGAAAATGACAATCTCTCTTTTTTATCCTCCTTATACCCTCTTCCACCTCCAAAAAATGATTGTCTTAAGACAGTCACTCTAGTTTCAGAAATAATGAGGCACAATGTTCAGCTTATATACTTCAGAAAATAAAAAAATATATGTGCATATATATTATATATATATGCACATATAAATAATCACATAGTATGATAAAACAAATGGCATAAAATATAAATAGTAAGTGAATTGGGGTAGAGGATATATATGGAAATTCCTTATAGTCTTCCTGCAATTTTTCTGTAAGCTTGAAATTATAGCATAAGAAAAAGTTACTCCCCCAAAGGGCAAACACCTCTGGGAAAATTGTGCTGAGAAAAGATATTTCTTAGTGATAATAAGAATATGCAAAAATGCTCCTTTGATTCAACAGATGGCGTTTGGTCTCAGCAAATAGGATTTCACTGATGACATTCGTAGGAATTCAATGTCACTAATGATTAAAGGATTTTGAGAAGAACCTGGACTTGTCTTCCCTAAACACTAGACAAATGGGGCACAGCCTTGAAATGTTGTATAGACATTATCACACCCTACTTATTCATCATCACTCTGGTTATGCATGAAAAGTGGCCATACCAGCCCTGGGCCAGGTAACTCAGTTGGTTAAAGTGTCATCCCAATACACCAAAGTTTCAGGTTTGATCCCTGGTCAGGGTACATGTAAGAAACAACCAATGAATGCATAAATAAGTGGAACAACAAAATGATGTTTCTCTCTCTCTCCCCCCCCCCCCTTTCCCTTCTCCCTCTAAAAATCAGTAAATTAAAAATCATTTTTAGCCCTGGCTAGCATAGCTCAATGGATTGAGCGTGGGCTGCGAACCAAAGTGTCGCAGGTTCAACTCCCAGTCAGGGTACATGCCTGGGTTGCAGGCCATGACCCCCAGCAACCGCACATTGATGTTTCTCTCTCTATATCTCTATCTCCCTCCCTTCCCTCTCTAAAAATAAATAAAAAAATTTTTAATAAAAAAAATAAAATAAAAAACATTTTTAAGTGGCCATACCCATGAACTCAAGGATGCAGAAATGAGTCACTATCCCAGCAGGTGCCACATTCGGGACTGAGTCTGAAGAAGTCTTTTTCATGGTTATAATTTCTTGTAGATTTAAATCTGGCCAAGCTCTACATATGTGTGCCCTACTTCTCTACATTATTAAATAGACCTGTTACCACTCTCAAGATGGATCAGCCTACATCTGAACTAAAGCCCCTTTTCTTCTGGGAATACATTGTCAAGTGGTTTGATGTATCATCCAACCATAGCTGACAAACTGGCATGCCAACTTTGTTTTAAGAAAAGGACATTCTAAATACCACTTTGTACCACTTACAAAATGGACCCCAAGGAATTTGGCACACCTATCCATGAAGGCATTTCTAATAGAAGTAATCCATTTATACATTTTTTAATATTCTATTTGCTAATGTTTTTAATTATACTTTATTGATTATGCTGTTAGTTGTCCTAATTTTTCCTCCTTTGCCCTCCTCACCCAGCAACCCCCACTAACTCAGGCAATCCCCCATCATTATTCATCTCCATAGATTATGCATAGGTTCTTTGTCTACTCCATTTCCTATACCTTACTTTACATCCCCATGGCTATTCTTTACCTACCTGTTTGTACTTCTAAATCTCCTCACCTCTTCACCTATTTTTCTATACCCCCCTCCCATCTGGCAACCATCAAAATGCTCTCCGTATCCATGATTTTGTCTTCTTGTTTGCTGAGTTTGTTTTTTAGATTCAATTGTGGATAGGTTAAGTATTTGCTGTCCATTTTATTGTTCATAGTTTTGATGTTCTTCTTTTTCTTAAATAAGTCCCTTTAACATTTCTTATAATAGTGGTTTGGTGGTGCTGAACTCCTTTAGTTTGTGTGTTTTTTTCTTGTCTGGGAAGCTCTTTATCTATCTTACAATTTTAAATAATAGTTTGTTGGGTAATTTTTACTGTAGATCCTTGTTTTTTTTTTCACTTTGATATTTCTTGCCTGTCCCACCTATCATGCAAAGTTTCTTTTGAAAAATCAGCTGACAGTCTTATGAGATGTCCCCTGTAGGTAACTTACTGCTTTTCTCTTGCTGCTTTTAAAATTCCCTCCTTAACATTTGGCATTTTAATTATGACATGTCTTGGAGTGGGCCTCTTTTCATCCACATTGTTTGGAACTCTCTGTGGACTTGTATGTCTATTTCCTTCAACAAATTAGGGAATTTTTATTATTTTTTCAAATAGATTTCCAGTTTCTTGCTCTTCCTCTTCTCCTTCTGGCACCCCTATGATATGAATGTTGGACATCTTGAAGTAGTCCCAGAGGCTGCTTATACTATCCTCATTTTTTTTTATTCTTTTTTCTTTCTGTTGTTCTGATTGGTTGGTTTTTGCTTCCTTATGTTCCAAATCATCAATTTGATTCTTGGCTTCATCCACTCTACTGTTGTTTCCTTGTAAATTGTTCTTTATTTTAATTAATATACCCTTCATTTCTGACTGGGTCTTTTTTTGTTGTGGAGGTCCTCCCTAAGGTTGTTGAGCCTTAACCAGTGTTTTGAATTTGGCATTTGATGGATTACTTACCTCCATTTTGTTTAGTACTTTTTCTGGAGTTTTGATCTTATTTTTTCATTTGGGTCACATTTCTTTGTCTCCTCATTTTGGCAGCCTCTTTGTGTTTGTTTCTTTGTATTAGGTAGAGCTGCTATGACTCTCTGTCTTCATAGTATGGTATAACATATTTGAGGTCCTATAGGCTCCAGTGGCACAACTTCTCCAATCACCCAAGATGGGTACTCAAGGTGCACCCTTTGTGTGGGCTGAGTACACCCTCTTCTTGTAGTTGAGCCTTGATTACTGTTGACACATCAATGGGAGGGATTTACCCAGGCTAGTCAGCTGTAAGGCCTTTCTGTGACCACTGATCACAAACCTCCACCCTCAGTGGAGGATCAGCTGTGCAGGGGCAAGGTGGTGGTGCTCCAATGTGGTCTGTAGTTTCCACTGGGTGTGTAACAGGGTGCAGCCAAGAGGGGGACCCCAAATAGGGATTTGTAATGGGATCCAAAAGAGCTTGGAGATGATTGGCTCCACACCTCAGGGCCATAACTGCCCAAATGATGGCAGCTGTGCCCAATTGCTGGCAGCTGTGCCCAATTGTGGGAGGAGATGGAAATGGGGCTGCAGAGGAAGATTGGCACTGGGATTTAAACCCAGGTGCAGCAACTATTTGGTGTCTTTTTGGGGACCATGCGTCTTGGGCATCTTGGAAGAGGGACCACATGGCTTTGGCAGCTTTTTGGGGACCACATGGCTTTGGAAGTGCTCCTTTTTGCCACACGGATGGTGCTAGTAGCCTGAATCAGGGACTTCTACTTCTTTCCCGAGATACGGTACCCCAGACTGGGCAGAGGGAGAAGGAAGGACTGTGTGCATTTGTGGGTAGTCTAAAGAACTTCAGTCTGTATAACTTTTAAATAAATAATAATTCCTTTCCTTTTCACTGATTCTGGTACTGAGAGATGTCTTTCCTCTGGTGGCAAGCAAAGTGAACCTAGTGCAGGGGAGGAACCCGTGGAGAAAAGGGGAGGGGGTCTTTAATATTGTTTAGCCCCATCCTCTGGTCTGTTCTGTAACAGGTGTGCAGGCTCTGGGTTTTCCCAGGTAGTACAGGACAAGGTCAGCCACTATCTGTGTTTTGCCCAGAGTCATCCTGCCTGAAGTATAAAGCAATCTTAGTTGGCTGCTACTTGAGCTGGGCTTGGAGATTTCCAGGTGAGACCAAGCTGTGAATCTAGGATGGTTGCTACTAGTGCTGGGCCTGGGGCCCTTAGCAAGAGGTATGGGGTCTGGGAGCTCACTGAGGCTGGCTGTGGTTTATTTGAGAAGACTTAGGAAATTGTGAAGCATGAGTCTAGACCAGCCATTCATATGGAAAAGCAGCTTGGGTGGACCCATAATTTGAATAGGACAGAGTCTCTGGGATCTCCAGGGCAGGACAAACAGTGTTAGGTGGGTTGATGGAGCCTCAGATATGGCAATGGCCTGCCAGCTCTCTGGCTCTTTGTAGGGAGGGTTCAGAAAAAGGACAATGGCCCACTTTTTCGTCTGGGAGAAGGCTGTCCCCCAGCTCTCACCTTGATGCCAGACATTTCACCTTCTCCCTGTATGCTGCTGGTGTTTTTCAAGCTGCTGCTCTAGCTGGAGCTCAGAGGGAGTGAGTCTGATTAAGTCCATGTGTGGGTTCTTTAAGAGGAACTACTTGGGACTCTAGAAGTTTCTTCCACCGGCTCAATCCCCACTAGTTTTTACCCACAGAAGTTATGGGGGCTTATCCTCCTTGCACTGGAACTATGGGATGGGGTACCTGGTGTGGGGTTGGGGCTCTTCACTCCTGAGATATTCCTCCCAAGTTTTTATCTACCACATGAGGATGTGGTACCAGCTCGTTTATATCTCTGCCCCTCCTACCAGTCTGAATGGATGTGATTTCTTTAATTAATTTCTTTACTTGTCAGACTTCCATTCAACTTGATTTCTGATGGTTCTGAATGATGGTTTTTCTATAATTTAGTTGTATTTTTTATTTGGTTGTGTGAAGAGAGGAACCGCATTTACATATGCCACTATGATGACCAGAAGTACCCCCATTTATAGATTTAAACATATATCTGTAATATCCATTGTTTTTATAGAGCCATATCTACTTTTCTTTTGATATGAAATGGAAGTAATTAAACTACTTCATAAGAGATGCTCTGTCTTCCAAAGATTACCAACCTTTCAGCTTTGACCTGAAATTGGAAGGGATGATATCCTAAGCTATTTTACCAGCTATTTTTTGATTCTGTACAGTTTAAAAGTACAGTAAGAGTAGCTACAACTGTACATTTTAAGTACTAGCCTTCAACTCTCAGATCTAAAATCTATGCAAAGTTTTCTAGTGAAATTTTTAATAAGAGCTAATGTACAGATTACCATTGTTTGAAAGGCACAGGGGTCTGCCAAAAATTCAAACAACTACTGCCCTGGCCTGGCCAGTGTGGCTCAGTTGGTTGGAGCATTGTCCAGTAAACTGAAAGATTGTGGGTTCGATTCCTGGTGAGGGCACCTGCCTAGGTTGTGAGTTAGGTCCTGGCTGGAGTGTGTGTGAGAGGCAACCAACTGATGTTTCTGTCACATAAATGTTTCCCTTTCTTTCTCCCTTTCTTTCCCTCTCTAAAATCAGTAAGCATGTCCTCAGGTGAGGATAAAAATAAATAACACAAAGATCATTTAAAAACATTTTGAAGAACTACCTGTCCAACCATCTAACTTGTTAGCATTTGGAAAAGAACTATAAGTGATGTAAATACTATTATCCTACAAATCCACCTACTAGTATCTGCTTATGGTTGAGGCCTACTGACTCCTACTCCTTCATTTATTCAAAATTCTTGTCATCTGGATTTTCTTCTCATCTAGCAGACACCATCATTTTCTTCACTTGCCTGTGTCCCTCAGTTTGCATATCAACATCTCCCTTACTTCTTTGCACTTTTCATTCAACTGGTCATGCATATTAATGTATGAAAATGGTGTCTAGAGGTCTTCAGTTCCACACACCTAAGCCCCTCACTAGCTTAGCCAAGACACCCTTCACGCTAAACCTCTACCTCTAAGTTATTCAAACAGATCTGCCTGTATGATTATTCTGAGTAGACTGCAGATCTTTGAGGGCAAAGTTGAGATCAATGTTGTTCATTCCGCAATGGAGATCCTCTACCAGAGGGTAACTCAAAAGAAGCATGCTCCATTCTTCCCTAGGCTGCCTGAAACTTACAAGTTGGTCTTTCCAGATTGCATACCTGCCTCCCTGGCTTCCTGCAGGGTTTGGCAAAGGAGAGTCACTGGCAGGAGATCAGACAGATGCCCTTTATGCTCCTCTCTCCCTCAAGGCATAATCCCACTCCATCCTTTGCTTGCAGAAGCAGTAATAGCTTCCCACTATTGCAAGCTCCTGGAGCTTCCCTATGTTTTGTTGATGTCCTTAATCCTGCTCACAAATTTAGATATTGTCCATTCATTTCATTCTCCTCTGTTAAGCCTTTTATTAATGTCATTTATTTCCTGCTGGATGTGTAAGAACCCTGACAGATACAATATCTCATTTATTAACTAGTAAAGTTTCAGACACAAAGTAGGTACCTAATAAAATGAATTATAGAATAAATGAATCTTAAATAGAAATTTGAAATGAATGATAGTTTTTGAATGTTGGTTGGGTGGTAAATCTTGAAACTTTTAAATGGGAAAGGTGAATATTACTTGGCCAAAGATGAACCATTAAGCCTTTATCAACAGCTGTACCAAAGGCCTGGCCCTCTCAGCCCACATTTGTTGACTGGATGTTTCAAAGGACATGGTCAAATTTAGTAGCAACCCTAAATTGAAATTTACTCTGCTCTATGCTGTGGTGACTAGGTTTATGTTGTCTTCCATCATTAGAGGAAATAATAGGGACAGAACAAAAATATATTCATTCAGAAAGAAAACAGTGCACCAGTCAACAGAATGACTGTGCTTATACAACAGACTAAAAGGAAAAATTAGTTCCTTGGAAAAGAGCTTTTTATTTTCATAAGATGAAAAAAAGAAGAAATGTCCTCAAGTGATAGATAATGAAGACACTTCCCAGGTATCCTCAAAGGCTGTGTTGTGGTTTTTCAGATGTAAACCTAAAACAATATCCATTACAAAGGGTGGCATCCAAACTTGATTTTGGCTGCATATTTTGTTCTGTGGTCAGTCTTTGCTGAAACTAGCAGTTTAAACTCAAGCTGCAGGGCTGTGAGTGGCCTGTCTCTAAAATGCCTTTGGATTGTCCTCAATGACCCTAATTGTATGACTTCATATCTGCAAGAATGTAATTACACAGGATATTTGGGACTGAATTCTCCAGGGTATGTTATTTTTTCAATATAACCTGAGTTTTGGGGAAATGCACACATTGAATCTTTGCCAGGATTTGCTATGTGATGTCCTAGTCACCTTGAAGATTCATTCCAGGGCACCAGGGAACCAACAAACCCATGTACCCAAGCCTGCATTTGGGTCACTATTTGGCTGAGTCACATGCAGTGTTGCTCTTCTAGAGCTGCTCCTTAAAAGCTAGTAAGGGCCAATTATTAAATTTACAGTAATTTGGGGAGCTGGTTGATACCTCACTGATAGCTTGGGACAGGAGTATTTATACCACAGGGATTGACAAACACTATAAATAAGGACATTTCTCCTCTTGAAAGTCAGTTGTTTAACATTTACCAGCACCACATTATCTATGAAATAATATAGATCCATCTCTCCAGTGGCTGAAATTGCTAAAAAGGCACTTTTTGTGCCTTTCTTGGTCTCCAAGCTCAAAGATAAGAACCAGTCTTCCTGACTATATTATTTAAAATGATATCCTAAATTTAAATGTTCAGTTTTTAAAAATCAGGCTAAAGTATACAGCCTGAGAAAATGGTTTGTTTTGGTTTCAAGTTGGCTCAAGAAGTTTCTGAAAATTAATGTATGATAAATTGTCTTATAAAGTTAAAATGCCTTTCAAAGTTTTATGGGGCCACTTAAAAAACTTGGGAAGTCAGCCAGTAAATTAAAATGTATGTCTATAAAGAGAGGAAGAAATTTATCTCAAAAATAGTTTAGAACCAGCTGGAGAAATTGGTGTCTATCTCAATGGAAAGGGAGACTGCAATCACTAGCTAATCTCAAGATCCTTTTTCCCTGAAATAATGGCTGTCCATTGGCACTGTTATTTTTGGCCAAGTCTTCTACCAAAACAAAAATTTTGTAACTGCAATGACCTAACTTGGGAAACAATTTTATAACATTTTCTAGGAACCACAAAACATTTGTTTTACTCTTTTTGAAGACCAATGGTGGGACTAGGAAGAGAGCATAATATTTTGCCTCACAACAAAGAAAAAAACTTGATATGGTTGTCAGCTGAAAGAATATCTCAGTTCAATGAAGGATCATCCACAGCATTTAAAATGTTTTCAAAACCAGTAATAAACATGCCTCACACAACATCACAACCAGCTAAAATCCTGGATCCCTTCAGCCAGTTATTAGGGAATAAATGATAACCTTTAGGCAGTGAGTTTTGACAAAAAATAATAGTAACAGTGGTTAGCTGGAAAAACAGACTTATGTTTTAGAACAGCCAGAAGAAAACATCTTGACGTGGTTGGAACAAAACAAAAGCTTCTTGCAGTGACTCAAGTTTCAGTTGGATGAGTGCAGACCATGCAAGTTAGGCAACATTATTAGTGCTGATAGATTGCAAAACAATCTACCAGCTCATCCATCAGCAAATGCCCTGACAAAGCCCATTAAAAATGTGCCACGGAAGATATTTGAAATAACCTGGTACACTGTGTCACAGGACATATCATAATTAAAACCATGGACACAAATTAAATAGTCAGGTTTTAATCCTTCAGGACCCGTTAGCTATGTGATCTCTCTAAGCCTCACATTTCATCCATAAACTGGAAGTGATAGTTGTGTCCAAAAGACTTGTTGTGAAAGTTAAATGATCCACTTAAAATGGTGTGTGGTACATAGTAGGTGCTTAATAAATATTAGCTTTTTTTTTTTGCATGTAGTTTGACTTATTTGTCTTAGTTTGGAGCACCCCAGAAGCAGATGCTGAGGCAAGGATTTGAGTACAAGTAGTGTATCTGGGAGAGGATCCTGGAATACCAGTAGACAAATGGGGAAGTGAGGTCAGAAGGAGAAGGCAGTCAATTATTGGGGCATTACCACTGTGGGTGACTAGAGCTCACTGCATCTGGAGACTCTAGGAGACAGCAGAACTTATCCAGAGATATCTTGCCCAAGGGGTGAGAAAGCTGGATACTTATCCATAGCTCCCTGTTCATCTTTGATTGAGGGCTGTTCCTGAGGGCATGGACACTCTAAGACATGGGACAGAAAATAGCAGGTAGTTCAGAGTAAGCAGCCTTCAATATTAGAAATAAGTGTTAAGGGGATATGAGAAGGGAGCAGAAGCTGCTAGAACTCTACATTGTTTTCAGATCACTAAATGAACTGAAGTCTCCTCTATATGTCTGTTTTAATGGGTCAACCCTCTAGTGACAATAATTCAACAAAACAAAAAACTGTGTTCATTCTATGCCAGTTTTAATGAATGTAGTAAGATAAACAAATTAAGTAACTTTAAAAAGTGTGTACAGCCCTGGCTGATGTGGCTCAGTTGTTTGGAGCATCATCCCATAAACCAAAAGTTTATGATTCAATTCCAGGTTAGGGCATCTGCGCAGGTTGTGGGTTCAGTCCCAGTTGGGGCGTGTACGAGAGGCAGCCAATTAATGTTTCTCTCCCTCCTTTTCCCTCTCTCTAAAGTCAATAAGTATGTCCACAGATAAGGATTAAAAAAATGTGTACATAAGTTCCCATCAAATCAACACAGCATTAGGAATAATGTATGGAATTTAAACCCTAATTCTGCTTTCAACTGTTTATTTCTTCCTCAATAACCACTGCATGAAGTGAGGAAGGTACCTAATATTTTTCACTATGCTGTGGAATAGGCAAGCCTTCATGGAAAAGGAAAGCATCCCTCTTTTTTCCCAAATCACCAAGCTTTTAGCAGCTCAGGTTTTTAGGACAAATAACATATTGAGACTTTTCCTATGCATCCAGACAGATGTTCAAATACTAAACAATAATACCTATAAACTCCATTCCTAAATTGAGAAATGCATCTATTATATAATCTAATTGTTTGTCTTTTTAAAGTGAAAAGAGGAAAGTCTATGTATGTAATCAACATTTTTTTTTACTTCTGCAAAATCTTTTTTAATTTTTTTAATATAAATTTATTATGCTATTACAGTTGTCCCATTTTCCCTCCTTCGCTCCCCTCCACCCGGCACACCCTCTCCCACCCACATTCCCCCCCTTTAGTTCATGTCCATGTGTCATACTTATAAATTCTTTAGCTTCTACATTTCCCGTACTATTCTTAACCTCCCCCTATCTATTTTCTACCTGCCATCAAGCTACTTATTCTCTGTACCTTTTCCCTCTCTACTCCTCCCACTCCCCTGTTGCTAACCCTCCATGTGATCTCCATTTCTGTGGTTCTGTTCCTATTCTAGTTGTTTGCTTAGTTTGCTTTTGTTTCAGGTGTGGTTGTTAATAACTGTGAGTTTGCTGTCATTTTACTGTACATGTTTTTTATCTTCTTTTTCTTAGATAAGTCCTTTTAACATTTCTTATAATAAGGGCTTGATGATGATGATGAACTCCTTTAACTTGACCTTATCTGAGAAGCACTTTATCTGCCCTTCCATTCTAAATGAAAGCTTTGCTGGAAAGAGTAATTTTGGATGTAGGTTTTTGCCTTTCATGACTTGGAATGCTTCTTTCCAGACCCTTCTTGACTGTAAGATCTCTTTTGAGAAATCAGCTGACAGTCTGGTGGGAACTCCTTTGTACATAACTGTCCCCTTTTCTCTTGCTGCTTCTAGGATTCTCTCCTTCATTTTAATCTTAGCTAATGTAATCATGATGTGCCTTGGTGTGTTCCTCTTTGGGTCCAACTTCTTTGGGACTCTCTGAGCTTCCTGGACTTCCTGGAAATCTATTTCCTTTGCCAGATTGGGGAAGTTCTACTTTATTATTTGTTCAAATAACTTTCCCACTTGTTGCTCTTCCTCTTCTCCTTCTGGTACTCCTATAATTCAGATTTTGGAACATTTAAAGACGTCCTGGAGGTTCCTAAGCCTCTCCTCATTTTTTTGAATTCTTATTTCTTCATTCTGTTCTGGTTGAATGTTTTTTTCTTCTTTCTAGACTAAACCATTGATTTGAGTCCCGGTTTCCTTCCCTTCACTGTTGGTTCCCTGTACATTTCCCTTTATTTCATTTAGCGTAGTCTTCATCTGTTCATCTCATTTGAGACCAAATTCAACCAAGTCTGTGAGCATCCTGATTACCGGTGCTTTGAACTGTGCATCTGATAGGTTGGCTACCTCTTTGTTGCTTAGTTGTATTATTTCTGGAAATTTGATATGGTCTTTTGTTTGGGCTATTATTTTTTTTGTCTTGGTGCACCTGTTATATTGTGAGGGGCGGAGTCTTAGGTGTTCACCAGGGCAGGGCAACCCATGTTGCTAGGTTGTGATGCTGTATGCGGGGGAGGGATCTGAGAGAGAACAATGGTGCTTGCTCCTCTCTCTCTCAGATTTCAGTCCCTTCCGTCACTTCTGACAAGAAAATTGGGCCCTTCTGGTGCTGATTCCAGAGTGGGTGGGCTTGTGTATGTTCTAGGACCCTGTGGGTCTCTCCAGTGAGCTCTTCTGTGAGGCTGAGTGTCTCTCCCTGTGCCTCAACCTCCACAGGTGTTTTCAATCACTGTTTGAGGCTTTATTTACCCACACTGTGTTACAGAACAAACAAGGGGGGCCTGGGATGATATACTATTACTGAAAGAAGTCCCCAGGTCTGTTATGTCCGCCGCCAAAGGAAAGACGTCTCTCAATGCCAGAGATTTGTGAAAAGGAAAGGAAACGTTTATTTAATGCTATACAAACTTAAAGTAGGGACCTAATGTCTTCACCAAAAATCCTAAAGTCCCTTAAAGCACCCACAAACAGACACAGTCCTTCCTTCCTTCCCCCTTTGCCCAGTCCAGAGTACCGTATCTCCTAAAGCTGCAGGGGCCCCTACTCTGGCAAAGGCATGTGGTCCTCTCTCCCCAGACCGTGGGAGTCCCCACTCTGCCAGAGCCATGTGGTTCTCTCCCTCGGGGCCGCGAGAGTCTTCACTCTGCTAAAGCTGTGTGGTTCTCTCTTGCAGGGCTGCGCATGGTTCTCCCCCCTCAAATGGCTGCTGCATCTCCATTTAAATCCCAGTGCCAATCTCCCTCTGAAGCCCCATTTCTGGCTCCTCTCACAATTGGCTACAGCTGCCAGATTCTGGGCAGATGTGGCCCTATGGTGTGGAGCCAATTATCTCCAGGCTCTTCTGGATCTTATTACAGATCCCTATTTAAGGCTCCCCTCTTGGCTGCACCCTGTTACAACTGGAACCCTGGGTTGCGCAGTCTGTCTCACTCCCCAGTTTCACCTGGTTTATCTGCGTGTGAATGTGGGACCACCCGGTCTACCAGCCACCTTATGACCAAGCCCCTCCACAATCACCACCTTGCTGGGTTTGCTTGCTGCCACACCGCACCGGGGTCCTCCAGCCACCACTTTGACATGAGTCCTCTTCACCCCACCACCCAATTCTGCCCCTCCTACTGGTCTGGATGAATGTTTCTTCTTTAACTCCTTGGTTGTCAGACTTCCATACAGTTCAATTTTCTGTCAGTACTGGTTGTTTTTTTCTTTCTAAATTTTTGTTGTCCTTATTTTGGTTGTGCGAGGAAGCACAGTGTGTCCACCTATACCTCCATCTTGGCTGGAAGTCTATAATCAACATTTCTAAGATAAATACAATCATTTACCACATAATGGTGTTTAAATCAATGATGGACAGTACATATGAGTGTGGTCCCATAAGATTATAATGGAGCTGAAAAATTCCTATCATCTAGTGATATCATAGTATCATAATGTTGTACTGCAATGCATTACTCATGTGTTGGTAGTAATGCTGGTGTAAACAAACCTGCTAGTCATCTAAAATTATAGCACATAAAATAATGTACAGTAAATAATACTTGATAATGATAATAAAAGTCTGATACTGGTTTATGTAGTTACTATACAAGACCTTTTTATCATCATTTTATAGTGTACTCTTTGTACTTATAAAAAAGTTTTCTGTAAAACAGTATGCTGTGTTATACTGGCAGCAGACTCATCTTACATTTACCTCATTTCTTGATTGCATCATTTTCCCCTGTGTTTGATTTAATCTCATGTTGTTTCATTCAGTAACATGTTGTATAGGCTTGTATCCTGGGAGCAATAGGCTATGCCATATAGGCTATGTGTGTAGTGGGTTTTACCATCTAGGTTTGTGCAAGTGCACTCTATGATGTGTGCCTAACAAAAATTGCCTAACCATGCATTTCTCAGAATATAACTCCATTATTAAGAGACCTATGACTATAACTGACTCAGAGCTAAAGATTGATAGATTTGCCTACACAAAACATAAACTTTTTTTGGCTACCAAAAAAAAGAAATTCCTAAACAATGTTAAAGTTTAATAAAAAAAAAATCTGGGGGAAGTTTGCATAGTAAATAAAAGAAGTACTATATAAAGAAAGATTACAAATCAATTTTTAAAAAAATCCAAGCCCTGGTTGTGTTGCTCAGTTAGTTGAGTGTCATCCCATGCTCCAAAAGGTTGTGGGTTCAATTCCTGATGAGGGAACATACCTAGTATGAAGATTCAATTCCTCGTATGAGCACATATGGGAGGCAACCAATCCATGTTTCTGTGATACATCAATCTTTCTCTCTCTCCCTTTCTCTCTCTATCTAAAGTCAATTAAAAATACATATCCATGGCCAAGGATTAAAGTAAAAACCATCCAATACAAAAGTGGACAAAGAACAAAAGCAGTTTAGAATTCAATGTTACAAAGTCTGACCACTTGCAGTACTTTCAAATGAAAGGAAAATAGTCATATACAAGTGGCCCAAGTTTCTAAAGCAAATAATTACTTTAGAGTTTGATACAAACTGTGAAAGTTTAAAAAAGGCATGTGGTGAAAAAAAATGAAAGGATGTTCAACTTTACTATTCATCAAAATACTGTGAATATGAAATGAAAAGGTTGTACTTCTCCACAAATTGGAAAAAATGAGAAAGACCATAAATACCTACCTAATGTTGATATAGGTCCAGGGATCCAGACATCCATAGGCTATTTTTAGAAATATACATTGATATAACATTTCTAGAAAGCAAACTAGCAATATGCTTTATATTTCTTTAAATATCTCATGAACTTTGTCCTAGCAATTATTACAGGAATTTAGCCTACAGAAATAACTGTACAAATGCTGAACCTTCATATTCTCAATGGATGTTATATCAGTCAGTGTTTTCCAGAAAAACAGAACCAATGCATACACACATATATGGGGTGGGGTGGGGGAAGTGGCTGGCAAGTCTGAAATCTATAGAGCAGGAAAGCAGGATAGCAATTCAAGTAAGAGTTGATACTGCAGTCCTGAATCCAAAATTTATAGAGCAGGCCAGCAGGATGGCAATTCAGGAAGGATTTCTAATGATGCAGTCTTGAAATGAAGTTCTTCCTCTCCAGAACACTCAATTTTTGCTGCTTAAGACCTTCAATTGATTGAATGAGGCCTATCCTCATTATTGGAGGATAATCTGCTTATCTTAAAGTTAACTGATTATAAATGTTATTCACATCAACAAAATACCTCCATATCAACATCTTTCTAATGTTTGACTAAGCACTGGGCACCATAGTCTAGCCCAGTTGACACATAAAATTTACTATCACAGGTGGTCATTCCTGCTACTTCACGAAGAAAATAGGAATCATTAAAAAGATGATCTCTCAGCCAAGCAAGCAGCATTGTTCCCTCTCGGACCCCTTCCTCACATACACTACCACAACACAGTAAGGTGGTTTGCCCAGCCTGGCAAATACCTAAGGGTTTTCCCCTAATAACATAAAAGGTGTGCTGGGACAAAGAAATATGACCCAAATGAAAGAACAGATTGAAACTCCAGAAAAAGAACTAAGCAACAAGGAGATAGTCAACCTATCAGATGCAGAGTTCAAAATACTGGTAATCAGGATGCTCACAGAAATGATTGAGTACAGATGCAAAATAAAGGAAGAAGTGAAGGCTATACAAAGTGAAATAAGAAAAACATACAGGGAACCAACAGTAAAGGGAAGGAAACCAGGACTCAAAGCATTGATTTGGAACAGAAGGAAAAAATAAACATTCAACTGGAACAGAATGAAGAAACAAGAATTTAAAAAAAAATGAGGAGAGGATTAGGAACCTCTGGGACAACCTTAAACATTCCATCATCCGAATCATAGGGGCGCCTGAAGGAGAAAAGAAGGAGCAAGAAATTAAAAACTTATTTGAACAAATAATGAAGGAAAACTTCCCCAATCTGGCAAAGGAAATAGACTTCCAGGAAGTCCAGAAGGTTTAGAGAGTACCAAAGAAGTTGGACCCAAGAAAGCACACACCAATGCACATCATCATTACATTACCCAAGATTAAAGATAAGGAGAGAATCCTAGAAGCAGCAAGAGTTAAGGAGACAATTACCTACAAAGAAATTCCCAATAAACTATCAGCTGATTTCTCAAAAGAAACCTCACAGGCAAGAAGGGGCTGGAAAGAAGTATTCTAATTCATGAAAAGCAAAAACCTACATCCAAGATTACTCTATCCAGCAAAGCTTTCATTTAGAATGGAGGACAAATAAAGTGCTTCTCAGATAAGGTCAAGTTAAAGGAGTTCATCACCACCAAGCCCTTATTTATATGAAATGTTAAAGGCACTTATCTAAGAAAAAGAATAAGACCAAAACTATGAACAGTAAAATGACAACAAACTAACTCACAACTATCAGTACTGAACCTAAAAACAAAAACAAAAACTAAGCAAACAACTAGAACAGGATCAGAATCACAGAACTGGAGATCACATGAAGGGTTATCAGTGGGGAGAGGGAAGGGGGAGAATGGGGGGAAAGGTGCAGGGAATAAGAAGCATAAGTGATAGGTACAAAATAGACAGGGGGAAGTTAAGAATAGTATAGGAAATGGAGAAGCCAAATAACTTATATGTATAACCCATGGACATGAACTGGGGGAGGAGGGACATTGGAAAGAGGGGTGTGCAGGGCTGAGGGGAAAAAAAGGGAGAAAAGAAATGGGATAACTGTAATAGCGGAATCAATACAATATACTTGAAAAAAGATGCTCTCTCAACTTTAGTCTGTTGTGTTCTCAGTTTAATATCCCATCTCCCTTCCTGGGGACCTCGCATCAACATTTGAGCTTATTGACCACACCCTTCTTGAAGCAGTCTTTCTTGGCTCCAGGATTTCACTTGCTTCTGGAGGTTCTCCCATGTTTTACTCCTTCTCAGCCTCTTGAAGGGATCCTTTTCAACATCATGTCATTGAATTATTGGGTTCCTGGGGGAATTCTGTTCCAATTTTCTTTTAACCCTCAGAATAGTTAAGCTTTCTGGATCACTGATTGGTATTACCCAGGACTGCATCTAGATGCACACAAAAGGCACCCAACAACAATATCTTTACCAAAAAAAATTCTTTTTGTCTTATAACATGGAGTCTAGAGGCAGGTAGTTCAGGGTTGGTACGGTGGACAAATGGAACCCACATTTGTTCACACTCTTCACAAAGCTGTCCTCAGTATGTGGCTTTGGTGATCCTGTTCACAAAACGGTTTTTGCCCTCTAGGCATCATGTCTACACCCAGTGTCTTCCCACCAACTGTTTGGAATCTGATTCATTTATTTATGCAACAAATACTTATTGTGAACCTACCATATGCCAATACTTGTATAGGCACTGTAATACAGAAGTGGGGGGGGGGGGAGATAGAAATCACTGTTCTTGTAGAGTTATATTCAAATGGGAAAAAGAGAAAGTAAAAAATATAAATAAGTGAAAAATACTGTTAGGTGATGATGAATGCTATAGAGAAAAATAAAAAGGAGAAGGAAACTGGAAGGATAGAGGTGTGTGTGGTAATTTCAGACAAGGTGATCAGGGACAGCCTCACTAAGAAGGTAATATCTGAGTAGATAATTGAGGGAAGTGATGGGCAAGCAATTTGGATGCCTAAATGAAGAGCACTCTAAACACAGGGACGAGTATGTGTAATGGGGTATTCCTGGTTTGTTCAAGGAAGATAGGGGAGGCTGCCTGGTGAGAGCAGAGAAAGTGAGGGCAGAGTAGAGGGTTGAAGTCAGAAAGCACAAACAAGGAGCCTGATATTAAAGGATTTCTACAAAATCCTTCATAACAACTTTGCTTTACTATGTGAGTGAAGGGAAGACATTGAGAGTGTTGACAAAGAAGTTGCATATACTGAATTATAATTTAATAGGGTCACTTAGAAGGCTGTGTTAAGAATGACAGAGCCCTGGCTGGGTGGCTCAGTTGGTTGGAGCATTGACCTGTACATCAAAAAGGTTGAGGTTTCTATTTCTGGTCACGTCATATACCTAGGTTGCAGGTTTGATCCCTAGGAGGCAGCCAATTGATGTTTTTCTCTCACATTGAGGTCTCTCTCTCTCTCTTCCCTTTCCTCTCTCTAAAATCAATAAAACATATCCAGGTGAGGAAAGAAGAAGGAGGAGGAGGGGGAGGAGAAGGAGGAGGAGAAGGAGAATGAGAACAGAAGCAAAGAAACCAGTTAAGAGGCTATTGTAATAATCCAGTTTAATGTGATGTTGAGTTGAGTTAGACTGGGTGGTAGCAATGGAGGTGTTGAGAAGTGGGAGAATTCTGAATATATTATGAAGGTAGAACAAACAGGATTTACTGATGGGGAGTATGAGAGAAAGAGGAGAGTCAGGGATATAGCTGAAGATTTTGGCCCGAGTAAAGAGAAGAATGAGCTTGCCATTTATAAGATAGGAAGGATTGTACAGCAGATTTAGGGAGTATCTCAGGGTTCTGTTTTAATCATGGTGAGTTGAGATATCGATCAAACATCCAAGGGCAAATATTGAATAGATAGTTGCTTCTCTAAGTCTAGAGCTCTGGGGAGAGATTAAGGAAGGAGATATGAATTTAGGAACTATCTGCAGAGAGTTGATATTGAGAGTAGATAGAAAAGACGCCTAAGAACTGAGTATGGGGCACTCTAGGGATTAGAGATCAGGAGGTATAAGGAAGAACCTACAAAAGAGATTGAAAAGGAATAGCCAAACAGGTAGGTAGAAAATCAGGAGAGTGTGGGATTCTGGAAGCCATGTAGGTGAAGTGTTCCAGGGAAAAGATAAGGTGTGATTCACTGTGTTGAGTGACATTGAGGACTAAGAATGGACCACTGGATTTAGCAATGTGAAATTGCCTGGTCACCACAGTAAGACCAGTTTCAGGAAAGTAGTGAGGATGAAACTAAGAAGATGAAATGCTCAACTCAACAAGCAGAACTAATGCTTAGAAAATAAAGTCAATAGAGTAAGCAAAATAATACCTCAAAAGACGAATACCTACTTCAGTCAACAACTTCTGCAGATATTTAGTGTTTACCTTCTATGTACCAAATGATATTCTAGGAACTGGCAATTCAGCAACAAAGAAAACAAAGTCTCTACTTTCAGAGAGCATCACATATTTTACTGAAGGCAAAGGGACAATAAACAACTGAACAACTAAATAAACAATGGCAGTTCCTTAAACTAAAAAAATA
Source organism: Phyllostomus discolor (assembly GCF_004126475.2). Lineage (NCBI taxonomy): Eukaryota > Metazoa > Chordata > Mammalia > Chiroptera > Phyllostomidae > Phyllostomus > Phyllostomus discolor. The sequence goes on along the minus strand of NC_040911.2, from coordinate 67,997,125 downwards.
CACACGGGAAAAGGGGATAGATTAGGGATGAAGAGGAATTGTTTTAGACTGTGATCATCATACCCTCCCAGATTTGAGTAGAGATCTTATATCAGTTAGGATTAGGATCTTTGAAAAGACTGACTTAAAAATTTAAAAATATATATTACGACTGTGTCTTAGCTCAGGCTGCTATAACAAAATGCCATGGACTAGGTGGCTTATAAACAAGAGATATTTATGTCTCACAGTTCTGGAGGCTGCAAGTCTAAGATCAAGATGTCAGCATGGTTGAGTTCTGGTGAGGGCCCTCTTTCAGGTTGCAAACTGCCTACTTTTCATTGTATGAATGAAAAGTAGGCAGAAAGAGGGCTAGAATGCTCTATGAAGTTTCTTTTATAAAGGCTCTAATCCCATTCATAAAGGCTTTACTGTCATGACCAAATTACCTCCAAAAGATTCCATCTCCTCATACCATGACCTTGGCAGCTAGGATTTCAACATATGAATTGGAGGGAGGTAGTACACAAACATTCAATCCATAACAGATGGCAAATCTGATTTTAAAAAAAGCAGAGTCACAATTGATTATAATGTGTATAAAAAGCTATCAAAACTACAGTTACTGGTGATGTTGTTTTAGTATAAAGGAATAGGGAATATTATATATGGTATTATATTCCCCCAAAATGAAAATCTACATAAAATATATGATTTTCTATAAAAGAGACAAAGTACTAAAATTGACCAAAGAAACAGAAAACTTGAGAGGAACAACAATCACAGATAAAAACAAAAATCAGCTTAAAGTTGAACTTTGAGTTATGTTGCAGATCAGATCCAAGGATCTTCTGGTCTCTCAGGCCAATACTATCAAAGCTTTAAGGACTAGGTTAAGTCCAACTTAATGCCACATATTCAGAGCAAAGTCAAAGAAAATAATAGTTCCAACTTATTCTCTATTTTAGGATTGAAACTGGCTCAGGATATCATAAACATAAACCAAAATAAAACATAGGCCTATCTCATTTGTGAAAATAGGTGTAAAGATCCTAAAAGGCTAACAAACCAAATCTAACAGTAGGTCAAAAAAACAAACATCATGGCCAAGTAGAATCTATCATAGTATACAAGGATAGTTCAACATTAGAAAATCCATTAGTAGTAACAGATTAAAGGGGGGAAACTCCTATGGCATCTCCAAAAATATTTGATAAAACTGAACACCTACCACTGGTAAAAACTCTTAGCAAATTAGTACAAGAAACTTTTGTTAAATGCAAAAAGCATAAGAATGCAAACGGCACAAGATATGGTAGAATACTGGCAGCTTTGCACTAAAGTCAGGAACAAGGCAAGGCTTTTTGCTATCATTGTATCAGTCAGTGTTATGTTCTCAAATCTAACCCAGGTGAAGCAAGAATTAGAATTTAGTTTTAAGAATTAGAAACAGGAAAACAGAACTACCATTATTTTATTTATGGCTTATATAATAATATTTCCAAACATCTTAGAAAATTAAGTATTAGAATTAATGAGGGTTCAGTTTGGTGGTTGGCTATATAACTAGTCTATAAAAATGAGTTGCCCTACCTTTATTCCAGCAATAACTAAATACAAAATGTAAATAATGAAAACCATAAAATACCTTAAAAATCCAATTAAGTCACACATTGACTGTACATGAAGAATAGTATAAAGTTTTACTGAGTGGTATAAAAGAAAACATAAACAATTATATAAACATGCCACGTTCATAAGTAAAAAAAATTAGTGCTGTGAAGGCATGGCATCTTCACAAATCGATAATTAAACACAATATAATCCCAATCAAATGCCATGAGGACTTTTTGTAGAACTTTACAAGCTGATTCTAAAGAGAAAGTATATAAGTATAATTAGGATAATTTTTAAATGAATAACAGTAAGTGCCTATCAAAATTTAAAATGCATGTGTTATGTGTATAAAAATGAACAAATTGGTGGGAAAAATAAAGCAAGCAATAGATCCATGTGAATCTATTTCTATGTGGGAATTCTATAAAAGTTCTGTTCTATGGGAAGGGCATATATGGTTGAAATGATATATCACGTCTATAGGAAAAAATAAACTACTTGAACAAATCATTTTGGAAAACATAGATATACTTTTGGAAAAAATAAAATTAGATACCTCCCAACATATAAACTTAAATCCAAATGAAATCTTGGTGGTACAGAAGGCCTTAAGCAAAGTTACAAATGCAAGTCACCAAAAAGGACTGATAAATTTCTTATTAAAACATCATCACTTAACATGTTTAACATTACTAAAATATTTGCTAAATGACACTATAAACAAAGTTAAAAGATGAGAAATAACTAGGAGATAAATCTTTTTCACATGAACAAAACATGTTCTGGATTAATAACGAGAACATGATAAAACTACTAACATCAGAAAGAGACAAACAAAAGAAAAAATTCAACAACACATGAATATATATTTCACAATAAATACAAAAATGCCAATAAACATGTATGTCTTGCAGCTGTTGAAAGCCAGGCAGATTCACATGGGATTCAGGCCGATGGAAGAAACTTCAGAGCCATAGGGATGTCTGACATGCCTTTATTTTGAGGTGGGGTGATTCACGCGCACCACAAACCTAGTGTTGTACTGGGGGAAGTCTCAACTCCCTTATATACTAAATGGACACAAGGCTGGCAGGCTGCCAAGATATTACATAACAAAGCGTGATTCTGCACATGCAGGCCCATGCTCAAGGGTATGTGAGTACTGCTTATCATAGTTGCTTGGACATAAGGGTGAGGGAGCCTGAGAGACTTCATTTTCCCCATAATTTACCCCTTCAGGGTTCCTTGCTGTACATTCTACATGAGGGTGTCTCCTATGAGGGTCCTTTGGTGAGGAGGGCAGAGCTCTATACCCAAATGCTGCAGCAGCACGCAACCAGAACACAAGCACTGCCATCCAAGACAGCAAGGAACCACCACCATTCCTGCAGGGATTACCTGTCAGGTGTTCCAGAGCATGGGTTTTAGAAGCTAATGCTCGTAGAGCTTGGCTAATATTATGATGGACATTTGGAATATATACACAGCATTCAACCCCTACTGGGGCACATCCCCCACCCTGTGATGCAGTGAACATATTTAAGGCCATACGATTTTGTAAGGCTGCTTTTCTTAATTGATACACTTCCTCATTTAAGCAGTTGAGAAAATTATGGGTTGCATTCAACGCATGAGCAGTGTGCAAAGCCAAAGCTGTTATTTCAATTTTAGTGACTGAAGAAGCAGCTTGAAGAGAAAAAAATCACTAATGGGTAACACCACCAGGGAGTATGCTTTACACAGTATCGTGCTCTAAATGCTTCCCAATTGGTTGGCCGGATTGCAAGAGTTTTCTGAACTAGAGTAGGCAAATAGGGCCATTTTCAGGTACAACGGCCAGTCCAATTTCCAGGTAGGTTAGGCCATCCGTTTGAACCACACACCCAGAGGGCCCCAGTAGGAAGTGCAGTCCATGAGTTATTTCATGCCTCCCAGTAATGCGTAAGAGTATGCTTCTGACATGGATTTATTGGAGTCCATCCCACTTGGGCTTGTACTTTAGGGCTCTCAATACCAAGGGGGGGCTGGTCCAGCCAACTCTATGCCTCAGCCAGGAGCCACCCCAAGTCATCCCATATGAAGTAGCCGACTACCAGCTGGGGCCAGTCACACTGCGGCTCTGCCCCAGCATAGATGTCAGTCCAGGTTGTGTTATGCAAAGAATGTGCACTGTTCCACTGGTGCTGTAACCAACTCCAATTTGAGACTGAAGTTAGAGAGAGCGCCATGGGAGGCCAGCAGGTGTACTCAGGGGGATTTCAGTGCAGACCCAGCATGCTGATTGGTTAGCCACTGAGGCATAGGTATGTACCCAGTCCACTAAGGTGTTACTTTGCAGCCTAGGGGTGAAAAGACAAAGCAGTTATAGGCACCAACAATAGCAAATTACAACCCTTAGGCAATATACAAGCAAGTTTCTGGTCCATTGACAAGATGACAAGATGGTAGTTGGCAGAAGGGGCCTTCCTGGGCACAAATACCCAATTACCCAGGACACTATTTTTAAGTTTCTTTTTACCTCTTGCCCCCAAAGGGCAACAAGAGCCACCCAAAGCATGTGGGGGACTTTTATTTCCCAAGGCCATGTCCAAGTGGCTGTTGGCCCTTGCTCCAGGCCCTCAAGTGCGGGGGAAAAATATTTCCTTGTTTTCCCATGCCTGGTTTCAGCAAAGTGCATCCCTGGCCCACTTTCAATAATTAAGGGTCACCCACAGGCAGTGCACAGGCACTCCAGTGCAGTGACCACCACCCTTTGATCCAGGCAGCACGTACCCACACACATGACCACATACTTATACCCCTAGGTATAGGTACAGGTTGGTGGTACAAAAGTAGTCTGTAGCTGTCCACTGGGTCCGTTGACCCTGTGATTTCCTGGGTAGAACTAGGCAGGGACCCAACCATATTAACCTGACATTGGGTCAGCAGTACTTATCCCCACAGCACCCACCTGGCAGCCCCCACAAGCCTCTGGGGATGCTTTTGTGAACAGGCACCACAGGTCTGACAAGATTTCTGTATGTTTGCTAAGGTGACAGGTAACTCGCAAGCTTTTATAGTGGACCACAAGGTCTTGTGCCCAGCATGTAATAGGCAACAGTGTAGCCACTGGGCTATTTTGTTTCCTGTTGGGCTGGAAGGCACCATTTCCAGGCATCGCACCTTGGCTAGCATGTCAGCCTCATCATTCCCAGGGGAAGCAAGAGGTGCATGCCCAGTCACCTGATATACAACGATTTATTTCTGGTGGCCTAATTCCCATAGGCCTTGCCACAGGTCTTGCCCCCATAATAGTCTATGCATAACCATCCATTTACTTGCAATCTCTACATCCATATTATGTAGAGATTGATAACATTAGTCCCTGGTATACCACCCAACTATTTGTGCAAATAGTCAGGGGTGGTTCTTCATTTGCAGCCATGAGCCACATGGCTCACTGTTCTACCTACTGGCTACTTTGACCTACTTCAGTGTTAAGCCAGATTGTGTCTGTTTAACTGCTGTCACCCTTTGTGGGGACGGCAATTGAACAGGGGGATGCTCAGCATACCCTGCAAAGAGCCTCAGCAGGCCCCCACAAGCAGCCTCAACACGCCCTGCAAGGGACCCAGGATATACTTAGGAATGAGGGACACCTAACAGTATATTAATGGTGGGGTACAAATGCCCAATACTCAGGGCAAGCTGCATGGTCTTTACCTTTATACCGCACTTCCAATGATTATTAATAGAGGCCTCAGGCCTCAGAAACTTGTCTGGGTTTCCATACAGGAGACTACATTTGCCCGTGTCTACTAAAGTCAGGACCTGCTACATATTTGTAGGGAGACCAATGTATAGCCAATTCCACATGTGGCCTTCAATCCCCATCCATTCCCTGTAAACAGGTTCCTTGGTCCTTCCCCTATTCAAATGTTTAAAGGGTATTTCCTCCTCTTCTCAGGGGGTTGGCACAGCCATATGGTCCTCCATGTGCACAGGATAGGCCTCTCATAGCACACCACCGAGTTTCCTGGTCACCTTTTTCTTCTTTTGGGTCCTAGTTAACCATAAGAATTCACTTTTTGGCTGAGGGACACCGTCCCTCCCACCTGCTGTTGCATCCCCTTGGGCCACGCTGTCACTACCTCTGCAGCTCTGGCTGCTGCCATGGGCTGTACCATCCCGCTCCACCATTGCTGCCAGAGCACCTGACCTGGGCCGAAGTCCTCTGGCCTAGTCCCTCTTAGCAACTTTATTCCAAGTCTGTGTGGGGCGGTGGAAGGGAAGGGGACCACGGGCTTTGCAGATCTCAGCGCCCCCGCCCCCCCCCCCCGGGTGCAATAAGCTGTTGCCATTTCATCTTTTGTATTGCTACTGGGTGAGCCCACAGGGAACTCTGTTGCTTTCCTCCCTCCTTCACCCTACTGTTCACTACAATTGGGGAGATGGAGGGGATCGCTGCAGCTCCCCCTGTCCAGACCTCTTCCTCCAGGGCACGAACCAGAGCCTCCAGGGCTTCCGCCCCCTCTCAGAGCCCTTGGAACTTCACCTTTGTCCTGAAGCCGTCTCTTCCTCTTCAGCCTCCAAGGCTTCTGCTCCCTCACAAAGCTATCATAGTTTCGCCCCATCACAAAGTGCAGTTTCCATTACAGCTCACAAAGCCATAAGAAACACCCAGCCCACAGCCCCCTGGACGCCAGGGCACTTGGCTTCTCTAGGGTCTCCCCTACTACCTGCAGGGCCTTCTTTACTGTGTCAGGTGCACAACTAACATCCAGCCAATTCTGGAGGCTGGGGCCCACACGGCCAGGACGCTTGCCACCAAATACTACATGCTGGTGGCTGGCCACCCAACCAAGCCCTGCTCTGGGGGTGCTAATGGCTGCATAGCATTTTTGCAATGAATACTGACAACTAAGCCAATTGTCTTGTAGCAGCTCAAGGTTGGGCAGATTCACTCAGGATTCCGGCAGATAGAGGAAAATTTGCAGAGCCACTGGGGTGTCTGACATGCCATTACTCTTAAGTGGGGTGATCCATGCATGCTGCAAGCTGCATGTCAAGCCGCAGCAAGTCCTGACTCCCTTATATACTAAGTGCACAAAAAGCCAGCAGGATGCCAAAATATTATACAAAAAAGCGTGACTCTGGACATGTGGAACCATGTTCAAGGTTATGTGAATACTGCTTACCATAACTGCCCAGACATCTGGGTGAGGGAGCCTGACTGACTCAATTTTCCCTACAATGTGAAAAGATGCTCAATATCACCTAGTAATCAGGAAATTGTAAATGCAAGCAATGAGATACATTTTTCATTTATCGGACTGACAAAATTTACATAGGCTGATATCCAGAGTTGATAAGGATATAGTTGGTAAGAGAATTCCAAAAACTTCTATGTTTTCCTATTGTAACCGGAAAAGACACCGGCGTTGGGGCTGCCTGTCACTACCAAATCCAATAAGCAATGACAATGATCGAATCTTTTATAGGCACTTTATTCAGATGGCCGGCAATCCGAGAAGATGGCGGGTTCATACCCTAACAAACCATCTTAATCTTTCTTTCCCGGCCAGATCTTTTATAAGGGGGTTGGGGGAGGGCAAACAGGAGTTAGTGAGAGTCTTTGAAATTCCAAGGGGAGGGGTAGTCGCCTGGTGGGGATGTCTCCAGGTGGTATCTTTAGCCAGCACTCCAGAAGGTCAGTTTTTTTTTCCTCAGGCACCAGATGGGCCTTATCTGTAGTTTCTGGAACAAAAAGCTTAACATACACATTACTTGCTAGATTTCTGGCTATTTACCTTAAGCTAAAATTTTCCAAGTTTTGAGTCCCCTATCATTCCCCACCATTAGTATTAAACTGTCTCATTTCTATGAGATCAGCTTCCTATGGAAGTATTCACTTTGTTGCCGTGCCTGTTTATGGACACTCGATTGTTCAGCAGGGGTTTTAGGAACACACAAACTGCGGACTTACATAAGGGGGCAGACTGTATACAACAACAAGCTATGGTACTGAAGAAAACGACCAGGATAAAAACAATAAAAGCTTCTTGAAGACCAGATATGCTGGGCAGCCAGGAGGTTAGTTTAGACCAATTAATGCCAAAGAATCCTTTTCCCTGTTTTATATTGGACACCACATCATTTATTTGCTTTACTTTATGCTCTCTAAGCTGTGAAGTATCAGTTAGGTTGAAACAGCAGAGTCCCTTAAATTCCTCACATCCATGATTATGTCTCAAAAGAAGGTAGTCTATAGCTGCACGATTTTCCAGTACTGCTTCTCTGACTTGTCCTAATCCTTGACTAATGGCACTAATAGTTTGAGAGGTGGCATTTAAGGCTTTCACCATAGCCCAGGCTAACTTGCTTATTTCTATATTTAAATAAGTTACCATGGTTGGCATCACAAATATAGTTAAAGACACGTATTCAGCAGGGCTCAAGAGGCTTAAATCACTGATTCAATCAGGTGCAAGGGAGACATCCCGTCAAACCCGGGTTAAGTGGGGCTTCTGAGGCATAAACACCGTTAGTCTTCCCAGAGAGCACGGTCCCCCAGAGCTGTTTGCTGAAACATAAGAATAAACTGTTATTCCACATATCAGGAACCATCCTATTGGCTGCTTAACATGGGCATAAGCATAAGATACATCAGTGGTGGTGGTGCAATTCATCTTCACACCTGCTGACAGCACAAGACAGTTTTTAGTGCAGTTGACAAAAATTACATATTCTTTAGCTGGGGTTACATTAGTAACCTTCAATGAAAACATTTCCCTATCTTTTATATTTACCACTGGTCCCCAATTATAAATGTCAGAGTAGGCCGTTTTCTTTTCAATATGCTCAAACATAGTATAGTTTCTAAAGCTTTCCAAAGGGGCACAGACGCCTGTAAGACATGAAGTGAAAGTCTGTTTTACACAAGTTCTTCCTGCAAGACAAAAGTCAGAAATATTCAGGACATTTTTCCCCAAATATACCCAGATGTTTTCATCCCATTTGAATGGAATAAGTTGTCAAACAGGAGGTAATGAAGAGAACATAAGTCACTGTTTTTCAAAGATGACTTTCAGATCTTCTTCCTGTGCTTTCTTTATTCTGGTGTGATGAATCTAAGGTTTTATTCCTGCCAGCTTCACTGCAGTTGGGGTGGTGAAGAGTATATCCAAAGGTCCAGTCCACTTTTCTTCTAGTTGATTTTCTGGGGATCCTGTCCTCCAAATCTTGAGCAGCACCTTATCTCCTGATTTGAACGAATGCAGTGGACCTATGGGAGAGAAGTCCCTAATACATGCAAAGTTATTCATCACAGCTAAGGTCTGATTTAAATATTGCACATATTTTTTTCTACCTTCAGATTTTTATCCATATACATATCTTTCACCCCAATTGTGACCCGAAATGGCTATCTGTACACAATTTATAGGGACTCAACTGAATCTCACTTCGAGGAGCCACCTTTATCCTGAGCAGGGCAATAAGTAAAGCTTGATCCCAATGAAGATGAGCTTCTTGACACTTTGGCTATAGTTTTCTTCAAAGTGTGGTTCATCTTTTCTACTTTCCCAGAAGCCTGGGGTCCCCATGCCGTATGGAGTCTCCACTTAATTCCTAGGATTTTACTAACCTTCTGTGTGATTTCTGAAACAAAAGCAGGTCCGTTATTGCTCTGAATGCTGTCAGGGAGGCCAAAGCGAGGGATTATTTCCTCTAATAATGCTTTTACTACTTCTGAAGATTTCTCTGTCCTACTGGGATAGGATTCTACCCATCCTGAAAAGGTGTCCACAAAGGTTAACAAATATTTCCACCCTCGGAGCTTTGGCATCTGGGTAAAGTCTATTTGCCAGTCCTCGAATGGGCACTGTCCTTAATATTGCTTTCTTTCTTTCTTTTGGTGGGGTTCTGTTTTGGGATTGTTCTTTTGGCATACAACACATCTAGCAGTTATATTTCTTATTGCTTTAGAAATTCCAGAACCTGTGAGCCACAGTTGACATAGGTGGTTGATGAGTCTTTTCCACAGTGCGTGGCCTCGTGCAAATGCTTTATGACTGGCTCTAATAAATGTTCAGGAAAACAGTATAGCTTCTTTCTTATTCTTTTCTATTGGCTATCAGGACCTTCTTCATTAAAACTCATTCCTTAAGTTTTTCTAAGTCTGCAGTCAAATATTCAGGGTCAAATTTTGACAAGTCCAGAACAAGTACTAATGGCATCATAAATATTCCTTTAGCAGCTTCTTTTGTTGTCTGTTCAGCCAGATTGCTTTCTCTAGCCACTTCAGTTCTCTCTCTTTGATGTCCCGGGCAGTGCATGACTGCCACCTGTAAGGGTGCCTGGACAGCCTCTAATAACTTTAGAATTTTGACTGCATGCTTAATTTCCTTTTTATTGGAGGTTAACAGTCTTTTGTTTTCTCAGATGGAGCCATGTGCATGCAAAATCAAAAAGCTTACCTTGAGTTGATACACACATTTACTCTCTTTCCATGAGACAATTCCAGCACCCTTGTCAATGCAGCCAGTTTAGCCTTCTGGGCAGAGGTTCCTGGCAGCAAGGCCTTGGCCTCCACTATTCCTTGAAGAGTCACAACTGCATCCATCTGTACAGAGAGTCCAGTCTGCTTTTTCTACAGGATGCTTCTGTAAATCAATTCTGCTAGAATACACTTCATCAGTTATTTCAGCACAGTCATGTATTAGTGCAGCTGAGTCAGGGTCTGGGAGAAAAAGGCAGGAATTACTTCACTTACAGTTTAGAGGGAGACATTGGGATTGTCGAGAAGAAAGGGCTTGGTACCTGCCCATTCTTTCAGCAGTCAGACACATATTTTCCTTTTGCTCCAGCAGGCTCAACACTTGCTTCGACACATAACTGGCATAGGCTGCCCCAAGGCAAACTTTTTCAGTTTCCTCCAAGAGCTCTCAGGTGGTTGCCACTCAAGCAGGCTGGCCACACCAGGACAGTGTGATTTAATATCCTTGACAATTATGCGATGGATTGCAAATGCCACTAAGCATTTGGGTGAGGAATCCTAGGGCAATGCCCTGTTTCTCACACACAGATCATTCATTGAAAGGGCTCCAGTAGGCCTGAAAGCCCCAAGGCTGGTGCTGAAGCCAGGTGCACTTTCAGAGACTCAAAAGCCTGAGTGCGTTCCTTTGTCCACTCTAAAGGGCTATATTCTGGTTCCTTCAGAGCCTCACACGGTGGATTAGCAGTGAGCCCAAAGCTTGGAATTCAAATGCAGCTGTCACTTGCCATCCTCAAGAATCTTCTTAACTGATTCCTAGTGTTGGGAGGAGTCCTCTGTGGACTTTTGTTGCACGGCCTGCACTTACTCAGACTTTCTGTTCAGGGATCTCTTATAATGCTCTAAGAGAGAGAGGCCATCCCCTTAAGGGTCCCAGTTGGGCTCAGTTCTATAACCTATGTATTGCCCTGGGAAGGCCCAGAGCCCCATCTGGATTTTCTTGGCTTAATCTCCAAGCCTTTTCATTTGCCTTATCCAATACCAGCCTCTGCTCATCCCCCTTACTGAAGCAAAGAATTCAATAAGGCTCCTATCTCTGCCCAATTGAGATGATAAGTGGCAAAAACTGACGCGATCAAATCAGTCATTTTAGCAGGGTTATGTCCATAAGAAGGATTTGAGCTTTGCCAGTTTAACAGATCCAATGTACAAAACAGAGTATGTGTCAGATAACATCTAGCAGACTGGCCTTCTGGCCTTACTCTCACTAAAAAAAAAGTCTCCAAAAAGGATATTGCCCTGCCCTGGTAGGGGCTTTTCCTCCACCGAATCTGGTTTCTTGACCAATTCAAGATAGCGGTGCCGGTTCAGGCGCACTTTTCCCATTTCACTCACAGGAGTGGATCCCCTAGGGCTGCAAGAACTCTGACCAGCCTGCAGTGGTTTTAATACCTAGATCTTCCTGGCCCCTCTCCTCTGACCTTCTATCTTTCATATGTAAATTCTCTTTTCTCTGAGCCATTAACTGACTTTCCCCCCTTTTTTTTGCTTTTTAACTCTGCATGAATCTTTATCATGTAAACCCAAAAACTTCTAGGTAAGGCACTTTGTCCCACTTCCCTGATTTTGACAAAACAACTTTAGTTACAGTATAATACAGTAATTTAAAGACCAATTAATCCAGTGACCAGCACTCTCCTGAGTGAAATGGGAAAAGTGCGCCTGAACTGGCACCGCTATCTTGAATTGGTCAAGAAACCAGATTCGGTGGAGGAAAAGCCCCTACCAGGGCAGGGCAATATCCTTTTTGGAGACTTTTTTTTTAGTGAGAGTAAGGCCAGAAGGCCAGTCTGCTAGATGTTATCTGACACATACTCTGTTTTGTACATTGGATCTGTTAAACTGGCAAAGCTCAAATCCTTCTTATGGACATAACCCTGCTAAAATGACTGATTTGATCGCGTCAGTTTTTGCCACTTATCATCTCAATTGGGCAGAGATAGGAGCCTTATTGAATTCTTTGCTTCAGTAAGGGGGATGAGCAGAGGCTGGTATTGGATAAGGCAAATGAAAAGGCTTGGAGATTAAGCCAAGAAAATCCAGATGGGGCTCTGGGCCTTCCCAGGGCAATACATAGGTTATAGAACTGAGCCCAACTGGGACCCTTAAGGGGATGGCCTCTCTCTCTTAGAGCATTATAAGAGATCCCTGAACAGAAAGTCTGAGTAAGTGCAGGCCGTGCAACAAAAGTCCACAGAGGACTCCTCCCAACACTAGGAATCAGTTAAGAAGATTCTTGAGGATGGCAAGTGACAGCTGCATTTGAATTCCAAGCTTTGGGCTCACTGCTAATCCACCGTGTGAGGCTCTGAAGGAACCAGAATATAGCCCTTTAGAGTGGACAAAGGAACGCACTCAGGCTTTTGAGTCTCTGAAAGTGCACCTGGCTTCAGCACCAGCCTTGGGGCTTTCAGGCCTACTGGAGCCCTTTCAATGAATGATCTGTGTGTGAGAAACAGGGCATTGCCCTAGGATTCCTCACCCAAATGCTTAGTGGCATTTGCAATCCATCGCATAATTGTCAAGGATATTAAATCACACTGTCCTGGTGTGGCCAGCCTGCTTGAGTGGCAACCACCTGAGAGCTCTTGGAGGAAACTGAAAAAGTTTGCCTTGGGGCAGCCTATGCCAGTTATGTGTCGAAGCAAGTGTTGAGCCTGCTGGAGCAAAAGGAAAATATGTGTCTGACTGCTGAAAGAATGGGCAGGTACCAAGCCCTTTCTTCTCGACAATCCCAATGTCTCCCTCTAAACTGTAAGTGAAGTAATTCCTGCCTTTTTCTCCCAGACCCTGACTCAGCTGCACTAATACATGACTGTGCTGAAATAACTGATGAAGTGTATTCTAGCAGAATTGATTTACAGAAGCATCCTGTAGAAAAAGCAGACTGGACTCTCTGTACAGATGGATGCAGTTGTGACTCTTCAAGGAATAGTGGAGGCCAAGGCCTTGCTGCCAGGAACCTCTGCCCAGAAGGCTAAACTGGCTGCATTGACAAGGGTGCTGGAATTGTCTCATGGAAAGAGAGTAAATGTGTGTATCAACTCAAGGTAAGCTTTTTGATTTTGCATGCACATGGCTCCATCTGAGAAAACAAAAGACTGTTAACCTCCAATAAAAAGGAAATTAAGCATGCAGTCAAAATTCTAAAGTTATTAGAGGCTGTCCAGGCACCCTTACAGGTGGCAGTCATGCACTGCCCGGGACATCAAAGAGAGAGAACTGAAGTGGCTAGAGAAAGCAATCTGGCTGAACAGACAACAAAAGAAGCTGCTAAAGGAATATTTATGATGCCATTAGTACTTGTTCTGGACTTGTCAAAATTTGACCCTGAATATTTGACTGCAGACTTAGAAAAACTTAAGGAATGAGTTTTAATGAAGAAGGTCCTGATAGCCAATAGAAAAGAATAAGAAAGAAGCTATACTGTTTTCCTGAACATTTATTAGAGCCAGTCATAAAGCATTTGCACGAGGCCACGCACTGTGGAAAAGACTCATCAACCACCTATGTCAACTGTGGCTCACAGGTTCTGGAATTTCTAAAGCAATAAGAAATATAACTGCTAGATGTGTTGTATGCCAAAAGAACAATCCCAAAACAGAACCCCACCAAAAGAAAGAAAGAAAGCAATATTAAGGACAGTGCCCATTCGAGGACTGGCAAATAGACTTTACCCAGATGCCAAAGCTCCGAGGGTGGAAATATTTGTTAACCTTTGTGGACACCTTTTCAGGATGGGTAGAATCCTATCCCAGTAGGACAGAGAAATCTTCAGAAGTAGTAAAAGCATTATTAGAGGAAATAATCCCTCGCTTTGGCCTCCCTGACAGCATTCAGAGCAATAACGGACCTGCTTTTGTTTCAGAAATCACACAGAAGGTTAGTAAAATCCTAGGAATTAAGTGGAGACTCCATACGGCATGGGGACCCCAGGCTTCTGGGAAAGTAGAAAAGATGAACCACACTTTGAAGAAAACTATAGCCAAAGTGTCAAGAAGCTCATCTTCATTGGGATCAAGCTTTACTTATTGCCCTGCTCAGGATAAAGGTGGCTCCTCGAAGTGAGATTCAGTTGAGTCCCTATAAAATTGTGTACAGATAGCCATTTCGGGTCACAATTGGGGTGAAAGATATGTATATGGATAAAAATCTGAAGGTAGAAAAAAATATGTGCAATATTTAAATCAGACCTTAGCTGTGATGAATAACTTTGCATGTATTAGGGACTTCTCTCCCATAGGTCCACTGCATTCGTTCAAATCAGGAGATAAGGTGCTGCTCAAGATTTGGAGGACAGGATCCCCAGAAAATCAACTAGAAGAAAAGTGGACTGGACCTTTGGATATACTCTTCACCACCCCAACTGCAGTGAAGCTGGCAGGAATAAAACCTTAGATTCATCACACCAGAATAAAGAAAGCACAGGAAGAAGATCTGAAAGTCATCTTTGAAAAACAGTGACTTATGTTCTCTTCATTACCTCCTGTTTGACAACTTATTCCATTCAAATGGGATGAAAACATCTGGGTATATTTGGGGAAAAATGTCCTGAATATTTCTGACTTTTGTCTTGCAGGAAGAACTTGTGTAAAACAGACTTTCACTTCATGTCTTACAGGCGTCTGTGCCCCTTTGGAAAGCTTTAGAAACTATACTATGTTTGAGCATATTGAAAAGAAAACGGCCTACTCTGACATTTATAATTGGGGACCAGTGGTAAATATAAAAGATAGGGAAATGTTTTCATTGAAGGTTACTAATGTAACCCCAGCTAAAGAATATGTAATTTTTGTCAACTGCACTAAAAACTGTCTTGTGCTGTCAGCAGGTGTGAAGATGAATTGCACCACCACCACTGATGTATCTTATGCTTATGCCCATGTTAAGCAGCCAATAGGATGGTTCCTGATATGTGGAATAACAGTTTATTCTTATGTTTCAGCAAACAGCTCTGGGGGACCGTGCTCTCTGGGAAGACTAACGGTGTTTATGCCTCAGAAGCCCCACTTAACCCGGGTTTGACGGGATGTCTCCCTTGCACCTGATTGAATCAGTGATTTAAGCCTCTTGAGCCCTGCTGAATACGTGTCTTTAACTATATTTGTGATGCCAACCATGGTAACTTATTTAAATATAGAAATAAGCAAGTTAGCCTGGGCTATGGTGAAAGCCTTAAATGCCACCTCTCAAACTATTAGTGCCATTAGTCAAGGATTAGGACAAGTCAGAGAAGCAGTACTGGAAAATCGTGCAGCTATAGACTACCTTCTTTTGAGACATAATCATGGATGTGAGGAATTTAAGGGACTCTGCTGTTTCAACCTAACTGATACTTCACAGCTTAGAGAGCATAAAGTAAAGCAAATAAATGATGTGGTGTCCAATATAAAACAGGGAAAAGGATTCTTTGGCATTAATTGGTCTAAACTAACCTCCTGGCTGCCCAGCATATCTGGTCTTCAAGAAGCTTTTATTGTTTTTATCCTGGTCGTTTTCTTCAGTACCATAGCTTGTTGTTGTATACAGTCTGCCCCCTTATGTAAGTCCGCAGTTTGTGTGTTCCTAAAACCCCTGCTGAACAATCGAGTGTCCATAAACAGGCACGGCAACAAAGTGAATACTTCCATAGGAAGCTGATCTCATAGAAATGAGACAGTTTAATACTAATGGTGGGGAATGATAGGGGACTCAAAACTTGGAAAATTTTAGCTTAAGGTAAATAGCCAGAAATCTAGCAAGTAATGTGTATGTTAAGCTTTTTGTTCCAGAAACTACAGATAAGGCCCATCTGGTGCCTGAGGAAAAAAAAACTGACCTTCTGGAGTGCTGGCTAAAGATACCACCTGGAGACATCCCCACCAGGCGACTACCCCTCCCCTTGGAATTTCAAAGACTCTCACTAACTCCTGTTTGCCCTCCCCCAACCCCCTTATAAAAGATCTGGCCGGGAAAGAAAGATTAAGATGGTTTGTTAGGGTATGAACCCGCCATCTTCTCGGATTGCCGGCCATCTGAATAAAGTGCCTATAAAAGATTCGATCATTGTCATTGCTTATTGGATTTGGTAGTGACAGGCAGCCCCAAAGCCGGTGTCTTTTCCGGTTACAGTTTGAGTCCCCTATCAAATCAATCGTGTGTATGTGTGTGTGTATGTGTATGTATATGTGGTATATATACAACTCTGAAAGGACACTTTCCAAACCAATGATAAGGTTTAATTTGGTAAGGGGCAAAGAATTGTAGGGGAGTAATGGTGAAGCTTTCTATACGGCTTTCTATTAAGGAGACGGTATTGATAGATAATTTGCATAATTAAAAAATGTTTAAATCACCTTTTAAATTATTGGATAAAAAGGTGTTGGGACAATTAATTGGAAACGTTTTTCTTTCTTATACATTTTCAGGGTTTTTTCCCCCTATAAACCTACTTTTTTTAAATAACCTGAAGAATACAACGAAGGGATTTTTCATTCCGTAATTATTTTTAATACTTTTTGGCTCTCTAGCAGAATGACCCAGGGCCCATCTGTGTCATGGCTCAGGGCCCAGGGGCTCCCTCTCTCTTGGCAGACGGTGAAGTGTTCTTGCAGGAGCCATCCACACAACTGCTGCCTCTGTGGCTGCCAGCATCACCTTGGCTACCTGCAGAGACACACTTCCACAGCCTCTCAGGTGGAAAGAGCTCCCTCCCCATGAGATTGAGCACTTATTAATATAAGATGAACAAAGAAGCAAAGGAAGGAAAAAATACAGAGGGCCAGTCCTTCCAAAGAAGTCCTGTTTCCTCAGTACCACCCTCATACCCCATGTCACATTTCTCTGATTAATCTGGCTCTCACAGTATTTCTCTCTGAAGAAAAAACTTGAAATAAGTTCAAAGGGCAGATGGATGTTGTATATCCTTTCCCACCTGCACTGGTGTTCCACACCATGCCAGGTACCTCATCTCTCTCCTGTCTCATGGTGGATTCTCTACAAGAACTTATGAGACGACCTTAGCTGTTTCTCTGCCTCCAACCTCCCCTACAGAGTGTTCTAGAGTTTCTGTCCTGAGTGGTTAAGTCTATTCTAACATGGTCTCCTCTTTCTCAAGGGAAGTCCATAGGCCTATGACTGGTTGTAGAAGGGTCATCAACAAGACCTGGTAGACTTAAGGAAACACATTTTCAGATTCGGTGCCTCCTCCTGGGTCCCTGACTTAGGACCCATACATGCTTATCAGTCCCTTTAGCCATTGTACAGGGATGGGCAAAAGTAGGTTAATAATAATAATAATAATAATTAATGAATAAATAATACAAGAATAAATTGATCATGTACTCACAACTGAAAACCTTTTGCCCACCCCTGTATTTGAAGCAGGAAGTTGTGGCCTGAGTCTTTCCTTGCATTATTAATCCCCATCATCTATGTATCATGACCCTATACAGAAGAGTTTGTTGTGTTTATGCTGGGATAGCCAATTCCGAAGAACACTACTACTAAGTCATGCTACTCTGTTAATAAACTGACAAGTTATACAAGACAAACCAGCTAAAAGGCAGATTCAAGCTACTCTTCACTAGTTGTTGATGTTACAGTAGCCATTTCCCCAGGTTTAAATATCAGTATATTATATTTTCTTTAAAAAATAAAACCAGCTGATGGCAAGTTAACACTGACTTTATTTCATAAGAAATAAAACCTCTACTCAGGAGCTCAATCATGACTTATGGCTCAAACTTTCTAAATTTTCTCAGAAACAAGATGATATCCTGGATTCCTAACATCTCTCCAGCATGTCTAGTTTCTTCTACACAGAGATGTGGAGGTATTTCTACTCAGGAAGGAAAACATTTACTTTCCTTTTTTTCTTCCAAGGGAAAATATTTTAATCTTTATCCTCATTATTTTTTATGGTTGGTATTTTCATTATATTAGTCAAAAAAGGTCTGGATTAAATAAAGTGTAAAACAAAAGGCATTTGAAATGGCTTCCTAGTCAGGAAGATACTGTATCCATCTCAGGAGTTTCTGGCTTCAGGAAAAACAAATGAAATCTGGGCTGGCCAGGAAGGGCATCTAACAGAATCCAAGCAATCAATGCTTTCTGCTCTTTTTTTTTTTTTTTTTCTAAAAGCTCAGAGGCACAGCCACCATTATTTGGATACACACTCCTTGTTTTTTATAACCACAGAGTCTGGTTTAGCTGAGTGTTTCTCATGTCAGGTTACTGCTGAGCCAATATTTATTTCAGATATTTCCATGAGCTATAAAATAAATCCAAAACCTGCTGTACCTTCTATGGGTGTTTCTTTTTTCTTTCTTCTTCTTCTTCTTTTTTTTAATGCTACATTTATCATCAATGAAAGTAACTTTTTTAAATTTATTTTTTTAAGATTTTATTTATTTATTTATTTTTAGAGAGGGAAGGGAGGGAGAAAGGGAGAGAGAGAAACATCAATGTGCAGTTGCTGGAGCCCATGGCCTGCAACCCAGGCATGTGCCTTGACTGGGAATTGAACCTGTGATGCGTTGGTTCACAGCCTGCGCTCAATCCACTGAGCTACACCAGCCAGGGCTTTATGGGTGTTTCTTGAATCCCACACAGCATTCACCAGACCACGGGCTACTTTCTCCTGCATGGAGGATCCTCTTCAAAGTGTGTGGCCTGTTGCCTAAAGCTCCATTCCTTCCCAACTAGAGGACCTAGACCTCTCCTGTGTCCACAGGGTCAGGGCAAGGCTGCAAATAAAGGAAGCTATAGAGGTTTGAGGGAGGAAGTGACTCACTGGCTCAAGGAATGCGAGGGAAGATTTTTCACAGGAGCCAGAATATGAATGAACAAGTAACTCCTTCCACTTCCAGGATGGAAAATCTTGTGAGGGGACAACCTCTTAATGACTGGACCTGAATTTATTGATCAAAAAAATTTTGTTCAGTTATTGCAGGATCTGACATGTTTGCCTCTCATTTACATGTAAGAGTATGTGACATTAATGTTATTTTCTCCCTTTGTGCCCATCAGCTCCCTTTCCCCAGGTGTGGATATCTGAGAGAATCTCATAAGTCCACCACCTGGATAATTATACTAAGTTATTGATTTTGCTGTAAAAATATTCACTGTGTCAAGAGTTCAAGGCCTACAGATTACAATTAAAATTCAAGGGTTTGCCTCAATATCACTAGAATGAATACTCCACAAATTGAAAATACTGTGCTAGATACTCAGTGAAGCTTCTGTGTAGTACAGGTATCACATTTTAGAGTTAAAGCTGTTAAATTCATCAATGCCTTCAATTTGCAGGTGAGGATAAGAAAGCCCACAGAGGTGCACCTTCTAGGAGGTCACAGAGCAAGTCAAGACTGGAACTTGTAGCCCTGGCTGGGTAGCTTAGTTGGTTGGAGCATCTTCCTGATACACCAGGGTGTGGGTTTGATCTTTGGTCAGGGCACATACAAGAATCAACCAATGAATGCATAAATAAGTGGAACAGCAATCAATGTCTGTCTCTTTCTCTTCCTCTCTCTCTCTAAAATTAATAAAATTAAAAATAAAGAGTAGAACTTATAACAATAGTATCAGTACCCTGTTGAACAACTGCCAAAAGAAATATTGGAGTCTTAGTGATAAAAGTGAGAGTTACACTAAAAGGCACTTGAATTTCACATCACATCCATTGTCCCCTGGCTGTTAGAGTTGCTGTCCTTTAACTTGCTCTGAGTTCTTTTGTCCTGCAGAGCTTGGGGTTTTTTGCCTGACCCATCATTTGACATTCCTTATTCTGCCCCTAGATGAAGGGAAAACTAGGAAGCAAGCCAGAGCAGCCCCACAAAGCACACAAAATTCACATCTATGTCTATCTACTTAGGTTTTGTGGTCCATGGAGTATAATTTTTTAGTAGGAACATTTGGTATTCTTTCTTTTCAAACATCAGTCTGAGTGAGCCTTCGAGCTACCTTTTTCATAATTAAATGAGAAATCATGTCAGTGAGAAACACACACACTTCCTTCCTCTTGGGATACCTCATGCATTATGATCTGTTAATATCTCCTGGTATGATCTACCCTACCAGTTAGAATCCTGAGAATTCTCAAGGGAACCTGGGCTGAACTTATCTTGACGTGGATCTCTTTTCACTAGTGATCTCCTTGTGGCAGGCGCATGACTTATTTATCTTTGTATTCTTGGTAGCTAACATGGCCACAGGTGGCACACAGTAGGATCCCAGTAAACTTCTGCCAAATCTGACTGAAAATACTTCAAAGTGGCATCCCATCATGAATGCAAACAAGATCACTCTTTTGCCTCCAACACAAATTTTTATGTCTTTTATATGAGAAATTCAGGTGGTAATAATAGATGATATAGTGATGCAAACATCTTTTAAAAGGCTCAGGATGCACAGACTCTTGCTTGGTTAGCATGCATTAGGTTGAAACATAAGAAATCCATGCTTTTGTAGGTCAAAATAGTTTAATATTGTCTGTTTCCTAAGTTCAACCTGATATAATTGATCATAAAGATGTCATGTAACTGTAAATACATTGCTTATATGATGATATAATAGTTTTTTCTTTAATCCACCCTGATCTCTTTACATGGTCTACAGGTTCTACATGATCTGCTTACTGGTTACACTTTCAGCCTCAGCTGGGTCCACCCACCCTAGCCCTCCAGGCTGCAGCTGCAGTGTCTTCCTTTGTTCCTGAGCTAGTGTAGCTCATTCTCTCTACAAGGGAGGCTCCCTAGTTCTATCTTCACATTGCTAAATCCTTGGAATTTAAATCTTAGCTTAAATTTTACCACTTTTGAGACTTCTCTGAGTACCAGTTTAAACGCGCCCCCCCAACCCCCCCTTTCCCTCTGTCACATCACATTTTTACTGTCATTAAAGCACCTATCACTTCCCAGTACTTTTTTGTTTAGTTGTTTATTGTCTGCCTGTAGCTATCTGGAATTTGAGCTTCAGGACAGCAGGAACCTTTTCATTCTTTTTTTTTTTACAGTTCTAAGTTAACTGTAATGATTTAATCTTTTTAAAAAGATTTTATTTATTTATTTTTTAGAGAGGGAAGGGAGGGAGAAAGAGAGAGAGAGAAACATCAATGTGCAGTTGCTGGGGGCCATGGCCTGCAACC
The DNA here is from genome assembly GCF_004126475.2 of Phyllostomus discolor. Taxonomy (NCBI): domain Eukaryota; kingdom Metazoa; phylum Chordata; class Mammalia; order Chiroptera; family Phyllostomidae; genus Phyllostomus; species Phyllostomus discolor. Next base: position 67,975,871 of record NC_040911.2, on the reverse strand, counting down.
CAGGCATGTGCCCTGACTGGGAATCGAACCTGTGATGCTTTGGTTCGCAGCCTGCACACAATCCACTGAGCTACACCAGTCAGGTTGGAACCTTTTCACTCTTATTCATGCTCTGAACAGATTTGGCACATTGCATTAACAATATAAATGTTGAAATAATGACCTCAATAATTAATTTAAAAATGAAACAGAACTGAAATTGCAGTTATTTCTTCAAAGATTTTCTTCCCTCAGTTTACTAATTTCAATCTGAATTTTTTTTTTTTAAGATTTTTTTCTTTTAGAGAGGGGAAGGGAAGGAGAAAGTAAGGGAGAGAAACATCAATGTGTGGTTGCCTCTCGCACACCACCCAACTGGGTACCTGGCCCACAACCCAGGCATGTGCCCTGACTGGGAATCAAACTGGTGACCCTTTGGCTCATCAAGCCAGTGGTCAATCCGCTGAGCTACACCAGCCAGGGCTCGAATTTTCTTTATACAGATACTGGCCCTTTTCTCTCTACCCTCCATGCCTCTTAACGTTTTTTTATTCTTTGCATCTCTATCCTTTCTAGATACCTTCTAAGAATTAATTCCTTGACCTCTCTTGCGAATCATATCTTCATTTTTTACACATATTCACTGTGTTTTCCAGCCCATCCACTGAATATTTTAGTTCAAGAATATGTTATACTTACAATATCTTCAATGTTTCTATAACTGTTGTTCTTGCTTCTGGTTTCCTGATTTCTTTCCTTATCTCTCTGGTTTCCCACTATCTTATCTTTACTATGCTCACTTTAATTTCTTGTCCTGCTTCTTCTGCTTGAGTTTATTCAGCTGGTTATTTTTCTTTCAAAATGCTTGAATCCTTTCTATGTCTATGTCTTATCTTTACCTCATACACTCATACACACATCCTTAAGATTCTCATCTACCTGAACTTGTAGAGAAAACCTGGGGAGAGAGTGAAAACTGGTGCTACTCCTGGAGAGTTTGGAGGGAGACAGATGGGGATGCATCAAGCTGAGAAACCTCTGATGTTGCAATCTGTACTCAACTTCCCACATCTTAACCAGGAGGCCCTTCTAGAAGACTTTCCAGTACCCCAACTCCTCTGTTTCAGGATATAACTATTTAGTCCTCAGGGGCTGGGGAGGTGGAAGTGGGGTGAGAGAAAGTGCCAGGGTTGGGAAGCCTACTTGTATTATGTTAGTATCCCTTCCCCACACCCCAGCAGAGCTCCAGCACTGCCTCGGTATCACCTGGCAGCCTCCGGGGTCAACACTTGGCTGGTTCTGAGGTTTTCCTGCCCTATAGTAGTCATGGGAGAGGCAGAGTTTTGCAGAGCATAATGTTCTGAGAGCTTGCCACTATCAGCCTATTACTGTTTATGACATGCCTTTCTTCTCCTCCGTCATCTCCCTCCCATACTTACCCGTCATGTAAAATAGTCCTTCTGTTTTTTCTAAAGTTATATCTTTTGAGCTATAAGGGAAGCCTTCTCATTTTTATGTTACAATTTGCTGCAACATTTCTATTCACTTTACTCTTACCTTTCATGATTTTATAACTGATCGTATTCAACCCTCAGGCTTATTTACATTCTGAAGAGTTTGCAGTCATTTAGTCAATAATTATAGCAAATACCTCATACCTTTATTGGTCTCTTTTTTAATATTTACGTGTTTTTTTCCTTTCTCCAGAAATACATCAACCTGATAGGAAATGTAGAGAGAATGTATCATGCTTCTGAAAAATGGGAAGACTGATGGACAGATCCCCAAGACATACTGTGGAATGAGTGAACAAAGACAAGCTGCCATCCTAACTATATTGAAGAGGCTGTTTGTATTTTTTAAATGCTCCAAATTATCAGGGTCTGGAAGGCTTCATGCTGAACTTACAACCACTCTGATCTTGGCATATGTATTGTAGTAGAAGAGAAAAAGTGGGACTCTTCCTTTATCCCTACCTTAAGTTTCCTTTTTAGAACATTTCCCAAAGCCTTTCTTGAAATACCAGTTTAATGGATGGGCATCAGGCCTGAAATTGTATGCTAAGCTTTGTGAGTAGTAGCAAATGTCTGCTTTTCTAGAGAGAAGATCTGTACAAATTTTCATCAGAATCTCAGAGGAAACATTTGGTCCAAGAGGGGTTAATAATCATTGGTCAAGATTGTTGTGCCACTTTCTACTCCATTTTCTCACAGATTAACTCAAAAAGTACATATTACCTGTACAACATGTCATATTGTTCAATTTTTAATGTCATAAAATAGTAATATATGGCCTTTACCTTAACATAAGTACCGATAGAGTAAGTGTGTTACCATGTAGTTCTGCATTACCCCCATGAATATACCTAAATGTGTTTATCCCTTTCCTAAAATGGATGCCTGGGCCCTAGGGACTGTCTGAATATCCAGAATGTATTGTCTACAGCTTCCATTTGCTTTGCTTTGTATAAAAGACCCTGTTACATGAAGGAAGAGCAGAAGTACCTCATTTCTCTTGTTCAGCATTACCCATGAATGACGTGTTATGTGGCCTGACAGTAATCTGCTGGGCTCCTAAGGAACAACAGCTCTTCACCTTACCTCTTCCATAGAATGGGACTAATAATATCATCTATGTATGGTAGTCACCACTAGTTATCTCCAAATGTCCATTCCCCCCTTCTTCCTTAGCAAAGGAACCCCAGATTCTTAGCTGAGTATACTTCTTCCCAGAGAAAAGACCCCATAACCCAGCCTCCCTTGCAGCCATATGACTAAGTTCTGGTCAATGAGATAATAGTGGAAAATCAGTCTGGTACTTCTTTTTTAAAAGGAAAGGGCAAACTTCCAGTTTCCAGTTTTGCATGGGAGGAGCTTGGCATTTGTCACTCAGTCCTAACAACAAGTAAAAAGCTGAACAGGCAACTCTTTTTTTGATTTATAAGAGAAAGGAGGACACAGCAAACTTCTGCCTCCAAAACTGGAGACATACAAATATAGGGAATTGCAACTTACCAGAGCAAAGACTCAAGTAGAAACCATTGTGGCAGGGTAGGAAAACTTGAACTGTAGCTGAAAAACTGCTAGAGGCACAATGTGGACAAGTCGAGAGTTAAACTCTAGGGAGACTCATTCATGGGGGTAGGGAGCTCCCACACTTCTATGAGTTTTACCTCTGGAAGCTCTACTAGGTTCCCACAGTAAATACCAAGACAAATCCCTCTGGCTTCTGGCAGAGGGGAGGAGAGAAGGAACTGTTTAGAAATATACCAGAGCACTGTGTTCTTCTTAACAAGGCCTGCCTGTGGTAAACTAGTTACCACAGTCTAATTTGCTGGGGTATTAGCAGAGTCTAACTGACCTGGGGAAGAGAAATATCCCATCTACTCTAGCCATCGTGTCCCAGCTATGGGGGGAAAATACTGGAAAACACTTGCAAAGTTCACAGTCCACAGGCACGGACTCATTAAAAGACTGAGACCTAATCACAGGACTATAGAAAGTTTCCCCTCCCCACCACACCTCATCATCACATTAAATAAAAGCCTATTTACTGCAGTTCTTTTTCCCTAGTATATCATGGTAACCTATCAAGAAAAAATGACAAGGCAAAAATCACAGAAATGACAAATGCATCTTTAAGTTAAAGGATATATCAAAAGAATCCTCAAAATCAAAAAGCAAAGACAATACTGAAAAAAAAACAGAAGAGAAAATACAAGAACTGTAGGACAGCTACAAAAAGTGTAACATATGTGTAAGAGGAAGACCAGAAGAAGAAAAAGAGAAATAGGAGAAATATTTGAAACAACAGTGACTGAGAATTTCCCTAAATTATTGCCAGACACCAAACAACAGATCTAGGAAGCTCAGAGAACACCAGGCAAAATGAATTAAAAAAAACAAACAAATAAAACCCAGAAAACAAAAACAAAACAAAACTACATCTAGGTATATTACAGAAAATCAAAGATAAGGAAAAAAATTCTGAAAGAAGCTAGAGGGAAAAAACACCTTACCTATAGAGGACCAAAGATGAGAATTACATCTGACTTCTCCTCAGAAATCATGCATTCAAGATATTGAAATAAAATATTAAAAATGTTGAAAGAAAAACCCCACCAACTTCAAGTTCTGTACCCAGCAAAATTACCCTTCAAAAGTGAAAGACAAATAAGGACTTTTTCAGACAGACAAATTGAGTTTGTTGCCAGTAGACCTACCTTGCAATAAATGGTTTATTTATTTTTATTTATTTTTATCCTTAACAAAGGACATATTTAGAGACATGAAGGGGGTGGAAAAGAGAGGAAGAGAGACAAGGAGAGAGGGAGAGGGAGAGAGTAAGGGAGAGAGAGAGAAAGAAAGGAACATCAATCAGCTGCCTCTCGTATGCATCCCAACCAGGGATTGAACTTGCAACCTAGGTATGTGCCTTGACTGGGAATCGAACTGGCCAACTTCTGGAGTTTGGGACAATGCTCCAACCAACTGAGCTACCCAGCCAGGGCGCAACCAATGTTTTAATAAGTTCTTTAGCTAGGAGAAAAATAATATAGGTGAGAACTCAGATCTACATAAAGAAAGAAAGAACGCTGAAGAAATAAGTGAAAGTAAAATGAAAATTTTAATTTTCTTATTCTTAATTGATTTAACAAAAAGTTTATTCAAATGACGGCAACAATGTAATAATTATATATGTTTATGTATATCTGTGTGTGTGTGTGTATACATGCCATGCTTATGAATGCTTCAGGTGAAATAAACGACAGTAATGACAGAAATGAATTAGTATTATTATATTATTATAAGAAGTAGTAGAATGTTACTTGAAAGTGAACCTGGATTAATTGTAAAGCTACATTGCAAACTCAAGGGAAACCACTAAAGAAAGTAAAAAAAAGAAGTAAAATTTATAAGCTAAGAAGGGAAAAAAATGACATCACATAAAATGCTCAATTAAAACTTCAGAAGGTAGAAAAAGAGTGGATAACAAAAATAGGAAGAAAGTTCAAAGGTAATAAATAGAAAACAGTAACTAATATTGTAGATATTAATCCAACTACATAACAATTTTGAGTGTCAATGGTCTAAATGTATCAATTAAAAGAGATTTTCAGAGTGAATCAAAAAAATGACCCAAATATATGTTGTTTACATGAAATCCATTTTAAATGTAAAGACACATATAGATTAAAAGTAAATGGATGAAAAAAAATGGATGGGATGAAAATACCATGTGAACACTAATCAAAAGAAAGCAGGAAGAGCTATGCTAACTCTAGACAGAGCAGAGCAGACCTAAGTTATTAGAGATAAAGAAGGGCATTATATAATGATAAAGGGGTCAATTCTCCAAGACACAATTCTTAATGTGTATGTACCTAATAATAGTGTTAAACTACATGAAGAAAAAACTGATAGAACTGCAAGAAGAAGCAGATAGTTGGAGGCTTAACATCCCTCAATTAGAAATGATTAGGTCCAGCAGGCAGAAAATCAAGAAAATCAGAAAACAGTCTATATGATACCACACACCCAGCACAAAACCATCATACAAAACACCAACAAAAGCAAAATGCAACACAAAACACTTGCACAATGTTTACTTCTCTGTAAGGCTATAGACCAAAGTAATCACAGTGGTTACCTGTGAGAAGGTAACTGAGAAGATGGGAAAGGAGAGCAGAGGTGCTCAAGGAGCTTGGCTTTATTATATTGTTGAATGTTTTATAATGAAAATATATTCACATCTTACTTATATGTTCAAATTATTTTTTTTAAAAAGGGGCTATACAAATAAGCAAGGGAATGAATAGGTGAACTTGTGGGGAGAGAGAGGAGAAATTCAAAAAATCTTTTCTATACAATATACTGTCTTGCCAAAACCCTTTTTCCAGTCTGTTGATTAACACCCACATATCTCTCTCTTCAAGCTCCCAATTATATAATATTCTTCCCTATCACTCATGTATGTCATAAGTGAAAGTACCTATATGTTCACAGACTAAGTATGCAAAAACATATTAAGCATGTTTCCTAAATGAGAAATGGAATACACCCATCTTATATTTAAGGAGAGACCTTCTTTCAAAACTTTTTCCTTCTTTGGGATAAGGAGGAAGGAAAATATGCAGCAAATTTATATGTAAATACAGAAGTTAAAGTTCAATGGGACCTTAAGAAAAATGGGGTTTCATTTTAGGTTATAGTGAACTGATATAGAAGTTTGTCTGATGAATTGTAAAACATCTTCAGATATTGGCTTACTTTGAACTATCTTATCAGGGTCTCTGTTAGGTCATATATAAAATGTATCCTAAACACCCCTTGTCCTCAAACCTCAGTCTAATCTGGTGGTAGTGGTAATATATGAGGCCTGTCTAGAAAAAGTACAGCCATTATTAATATAACAAGAATAGTTTGCACGACAGTGATGCAACCTGGCAGCCAAAGCGAGTGGATTGGAATGCACATGGGTGAACAAGCACAACTTCACTGTACTATTTCAGTGTACTAATTGTTAGAAATGCAAATTCTTCGGTCCTACCCCAGATATACTGTATCAGAAAATCTGGTGGGTGGGGCACACAAATCCAATTTTGAGTAAGCTCTTTTTTTTTTTTTTTTTAGATTTTATGTATTTCTTTATTTTTAGAGAGGGAGGGGAGGGAGAAAGAGAGAGAAACATCAATGTGCGGTTGCTGGGGGCCATGGCCTGCAATCCAGGCATGTGCCCTGACTGGGAATCAAACCTGCGATGATTTGGTTCGCAGCCCGTACTCAATCCACTGAGCTACGCCAGCCAGGGCGAGTAACTCTTTTTAAAGTGAGAACCACTGCTCAGCCTGTCAAAAATCCTGTAACATAGAATTGCTTAGAATTAAGGCTTAGAATTGTCACAACTTGTTTCCCTAAAAACAAAAGAAACAAAAAGAATGTGATGAATACAGTCAAGCCAATGTCCTCAAACTTAATTTGTTCAATTTGCAATTGAAGAGGCAGAAAAAGAGGGAAGGGAGGATATTCCTACTCTACTAATCAAGGAAATGCTTGGGAAACGGCAAGGAATGCAAAGTTTTATTGAGAAATATCACCCTGACAAAGTAGCAAACCTTGCAATAAACTTGTACAATGAATGACAAAGCAGTGTTTCACTTCAGTCAAGTGTAAAACACAGGCAAAACCAAAAATCATTCAATAGGTTTTTAGTGAAACAGAGGCCAAGTAAGCCTAAAGCAAGATCTAGTAGTAGAACAAAGAGACAAAAGGGAAAAAACACCCAGACCAGCTACCTGACATTTTTATGGAAGGGGACTCCCCTTCCAAACAATAACATCCCTCCATCCCTCCTCTCCATATTCAGTCATCAATAGCTCTCAACATTAAAGATAAATCTAGTGTATACAAAAATTTTCATTTTTTACTGTACATTTCACTTAATTTTTGTTGAATTTTCATTTATACTTTAAGTCCTTTTTGTTTTAAATTGTTAATTAATAGATTCAACAGTGCATTAGCCATGTACTGTATATAAAAAAGGTTAAAACAGGCAATTATTTGGAGGTCCACAACAAATTAATTCAATTTACATTATTTTTAATGGGAAAAATGATTTGGTTTTCAAACTAATTGCTCTTCGAATAGCCTTCTGGAACAAATGAAGTTAAGAGAACTGAGGTTCCACAGCTACATTGGTTAGAACAAAAGTCACAAACAATTTAGATTTTAGATAGTGCCCAGAAAAAAAAAAGAAAAAAGAAAACACAATGACGATCCTGTCCAAAAAACCTTACATTTGGAGAATTAAAATAGTTTTGGTAGCAGTCATGATGTTCTCAGTAGCTTAATTAAATAAAACCTAAAATAAAATTAAGCAGGGATCCAAGATGGGTTAGGTGGGAGCTACACTAACGTCCTCCTGATACATAACGAAGTTACAACTAAATTATAGAAGAATCATCCTGAATAACCCAAATGAACACTAGCTGGAGAGAAGCCTTATAACCAAGGACTTACAGGAGAACCCACATTGAAACTGGTAGAAAGTGCAGAAATGTGAGAGGGCTGGCTGGGCTACAATTGGTGGCAGTTGAAGTTCTGGAGGTATATCTCAGCTGTGGGGGGGTTCCCTCTGAGAACTGTGGGATCTAAACCCCAAGACAGACTCCCCAGCCCATAGCATCACAACTGGAAAAAGTACCTATATAACATCCAGCTGTGAAAAGCAGTGGGGTTTCCCCCTGCCAGGGAAAGACAGCTAGAAACACAGTTACCCTCTTAAAGGGCCAACCTACAAAATTTCATTTGTAGCCACTTACTGTGGGCTCCAGTGAAAAGAGGGCAGAGCAAACTAAAGCAGCATAAGGAGAGTCTGTGGTTGGTGGACTGGAGAGAGAGCTGAAGGGTCAGCTGCCAAATCACTGTGCTCAGTCAGTCATCCCCCTATATTGCAGAAGCTGTCTTTCTGGGGCAGATCGCTCCTCTCCAGATGGCATCAGCTTAGGAGAAACGATAGCCTCCGCCTCAGGAATCCCTCTTGCCCCACCGTGTGGAACTTCAGTCCTGCTGAGATGGACAGCCAGAGGCTCTGTCAGTGACAAGGACTAACAGGTAGCTTGCAGGCAGAAGCGACTGTGGGTACTTTTGAGACTTTTGCTGACACACTCTGGGAACAGTGCAGGTAAAAGCTGGTCTTGGTGCATACCTTGGTCCTTTCCTCAAGCACCCAGCCCAGCAGAGGGAACCTATGGATCACTGATCGATCCAAACATATTGCCCATGGACAGTCATAGGTGGTGACTGACATAGGCCTGTACCAGAGTCTTGCAAGTCTACCTAATACCAACAAACAAACAAACAAACACAAAGAGGCAGCCAAAATGGGAAGACAAAGAAACAGGCCCCAAATGAAGGAACAAGAGGATGCTCCAGAAGAGCTAATAAAATGGAGCCACACAATTTCTCAGATATCGAGTTAAAAGTAATGATTACAAAAATGTTCAACAGCATTAAAGAGGACATACAGATGATAAAAAAGGACCAGACAGAAATTAAAAATACCTGAAATAAGTAATACCCTGGAAAGAATAAGCAGTAGGTTAGATGATACAGAGGATTGAATCAGCAATTTGGCAGACAAGGTAGGAAACAACACCCAGTCAGAGCACCAAAAAGAGAAAAGATTATTAAAAAATGAGGATAGTATAGGGACCATTGGGACAACATGCAGTGTAACACCATCCATATCATAGGGGTAACTAGAAGGTGAAGCTAGAGCACAAGGTATTGAGAACCTATTTGAAAAAATGATGACCAAAAATTTCCCTAATCTGGTAAAGGAAAAAGACACACAAGTCCAGGAAGAACAGAGAGTCCCAAACAAGATGGACTCAAAGAGGCCTACAACAATACACATCATAATAAAAATGGCAGAGTTTAAATACAAGAAGAGAACCTTAAAACCACAAAGAGGAAGATAGTTACCTACAAGGGAGTTCCCATAAGACTGTCATCTGCTTTCTCACAGAAACATTTCAAGCCATAAGGGATTGGCAAAAATATTAAAAATGATGAAAAGTAAGGACCTACAACTAATGCTACTTTACCCAGTAAAGCTATCATTTAAAATTGAAGGAGAAATAAAGAGCTTCCCAGACAAGAAAAAGCTAAAGGAGTTTGTTAACACCAGACTAGTACTGTAACAAATGGTAAAGGGCTTGCTTGAAGAAGAAAACATAGGAACATAGTTAAAAAATAAAATGGCAATAAATACATATCTATCAATAACCACTTAAAAGTAAATGGCTTAATCAGGGGTGTCAAACCTTTTGGAGTCTCTGCACCACACTGGAAGGAGAGTTGTTTTGGGCCACACATTAGGGACATTGTGACATTATAATCACAAAAAAATCTAATAATGTTTTCAGTAAACTTATAATTTTGTGTTGGGCTGCATTCATAGCCATCCTGGGCTGCATGAGGCCCATGGGTTACAAGTTGGACACCCCTGGTTAAATGATCCAATCAAAGGACATAGGGTAGCTGAATGGGTAAGAAAACAAGACATATATATGCTGTCCCCAAGAGACTCACCTCAGAACTAAAAATACACAAAGACTAAAAATAAGAGGATGGAAAAAATATTTAATGCAAATGTAAAGGAAAAAAAAAGCTGGGGTAGCAATACTTATATCTGACAAAATAGACTTTAAAACCAAGGCTACAGTAAGAGACAAAGAAGGATACTAGATAGAGATAACAATCCAAAAGAGGATATAATCCTAGTAAACATTTATGCTCCCAACATAGGAGCACCTAAATATGTAAAGCATATCTTGATAAGCAAAAAGGGAGATATTGACAGAAATACAGTCATAGTAGGGGACTGTAAACCCTCTTGATATCAATGGATAGATCTTCCAGACAAAATAAACAAGGAGACAGCAGCCTTAAATGACACACTGAATCAAAAGGATTTAATTGATATCTACAGAGCATTTCACCCCAAAGAAGTAGAATATACATACTTTTCAAGTACACAAGGAATGTTTTCTAGGATAGACCACATCTTAGTACACAAAATAAGTCAATAAATTTAAGAAGACTGAAATCATATCAAGCATCTTCTCTGACCACAATGCTATGAAACTAGAAATCAATCACAAGAAAAACACTGAAAATACACAAAAAGACATGGAAAGTAAATAACATTTTCAAAACAATGAATGGGTTAACAATGAGATCAAGGAATAAATCAAAAGTTACCTTGAAACATGTGAAAATGTGAACATAAGAACCTAAATTTTATGGGGCACAGCAAAAGCACTCATAAGAGGGAAATTCATAGCATTACAAGCCTACCTCAGGAATTGAGGGAAAAACTCAAACAATCTAACTTTATACCTGAAGGAACAACAAAAAAATAAACAAACACAACAATAAACAAAACTGAAAGTGAACGAAGGAAATAAAGATCAGAGCAGAAATAAATGAAAGAGTGTCAAAAAATAAGAAAGATCAATGACACCAACAACTAGTTCTTTGCAGAGAAAAACAAGACTAAAAAATATTTAACCAGGCTCATCAATGGGAAAAAAAGAAAGAATGGATCTAAATAACTAACAATCAGAAATAAAAGAGGAGAAGTAACAACTGACACCAAAGAAAGACAAAGGATTGTAATAAAACATTATGAACAACTATATGACAACAAATTCAATGATCTGGAAGAAATGGTTAAATTCCTAGAAACAAACAATCTTGCAAAACTGAATCAGGAAGAATCACAGAATCTGAATAGACAGATTTCACCTAGCGAAATTGAAGCAGTAATCAAAAAGCACCCAACAAACAAATGCCTTGGACTGGATGGCTTTACAGGTGAATTTTATCAAACATTCACAGAAGATCTAACATCTCTCCTTCTCACAGTACTCCAAAAAATTCAAGAAGAGGGAAGACTCCCAATCTCATTTTATGAGGCCAGCATTATCCTAATTCCAAAACTAAATAAGGACACTACAAAGAAAAAAATTATAGGCCAATATCCCTAACAAACATAGATGCTAAAATCTTCAACAAAATATTAGCAAACCAAATATAGCGATACATCAAAAATATCATACACTATGATTAAATGGGATCTATTCTGGGGATGCAAAGTTGGTACAATTTCTACAAATCAATAAACATGATATACTACATAAACAAAATAAAGGATAAAAACCACATGATTGTATCAACAGATGCAGAATAAAACATTTGATAAACCCCACCACCCATTTTTGATAAAAATGCTCAGCAAAATGGTAATAGAGGGAAAATACATCAATGTAATAAAGGCCATGTATGACAAACCCAGAGGCAACATCATATTCAATGAGCAAAAACTGTAAGTGTTCCCCTTAAGATCAGGAACAAGATACGGATGTCCGAATTTGCTTGTCTTATTCAACATAGCTCTGGAAGTCCTAGCCATTGCAATCAGACAAAAAGAAATAAAAGACATCCAAATTGGAAAGGAGGAAGTAAAACTCTCATTTTATATGCAGATGACATGATACTGTATATCGAGGACCCTAAAGATTCTATCAGAGAACTACTAGAATTGATAAATGAATTCATTAAAGTAGCAAGATACAAAATTAATATCCAAAAATCAGTTGCATTTTTATATGTCAATAATGAACTATCAGAAAGTGAAATTAAGAAAACAATCCCATTCACAACTGCTTCAAAAAGAATAAAATACCTAGGAATAAATTTAACCAAGATTGTTAAGATTTGTACTTGGAAAATGATGAGACACTGAACACAAGAAATTGAAGACACAAATAATTGGAAGCATATACTGTGTCCATGGCTAGGAGGAATTAACATTATTAAAATGTCCATACTACCCAAAGTAGTCTACAGATTCAATGCAATTACTATTAAGGTGCCAATGATGAACTTCAGAGAACTAGAACAAATATTCCAAAAATTTACATGGAACCACAAAAGACCAGGGAGTGATCTTGAGAGTGTACAACAAAGTTGAAGGAATCACACTACCTAATATCAAACTATATTGTAAGGCCATAGTAATCAAAACAGCATGGTACTGGCATAAAAACAGACATATAGGTCAAGGGAACATAATAGAGAGCCAGAAATAAACCCATGTCTTTATAGTCAATTATAATTTCACAAAGGAAGCGAAAACATACAATAAGCTAAATATAGTTTATTCAATAAATGGTGTTGGAAAAAATGGGACATATTCATGCAACAAACAATGAAACTAGAGTATCTTCTTACATTGCACACAAGAATATGCTCAAAATGGATTAAAGACTTAAATATTAGACTTGAAACCATAAAAATCCTAATAAAACACATGCAGTAAAATCTCAGACATTGCTTGTAGCAATATTTTTTCTGACATGCCTCCTCAAGCAAGGGACACAAAGCCCTGAACAAACTGGACTACATCAAACTAAAAAGTTTTGCACAGCAAAGGAAATCAACAAAATGAATGGGCAACCCATGGAATGGGAGAACATATTCACCACTATATCTGCTAAGGGATTCATATCTAAAATTTATAAAGAACTTTAAACCCAACACTAAAAAACCAAACAACCCAATTGAAAAAATGGGCTAAAGACCTGAATACACACTTCTCCAAAGAGGACATACAGATGGCCAAGACATTTGAAAAGATGTTCCATGTCACCAATCATCAAGGAAATGCAAATTAAAATCACAATGAGATATCACCTCACACCTGTCAGAACAGCCCTCAAAAAAAAAAAAAAATCAACGAGTGTTAGTGAAGATGTGGAGAAAAGGGAAGCCTCCTGCACCGTATGGATTTACCTCAAAAAATGAGGAACGGGCCCTGGCTGGTGTAGCTTAGTGGACTGAGCGCCGGCTTCAAACCAAAGGCTTACAAGTTTGATTCCCAGTCAGGGCACATGCCTGGGTTGTGGGCCAGGTCCCCAATGGGGGCCACACGAGAGGCAACCACACATTGATTTTTCTCTTTCTCCTTCCCTTCCCTTGTCTAAAAATAAATAAATAAAATCTTTTAAAAAATGAGCAATGGATCTGCCTTATGACCCAGTGATTCCACTTCAGGGAATTAATCTTAACAAACCCTAAACACTAACTCAAAAGAATATACGGTACCTTAAGTTCACTGCAGCGATATTGACAATAGCCAAGATTTGAAAACAACCAAGTGGCCATCAATAGATGCCTTACGGGGGGGAAAAAAAACCACAAAAAAAAACCCTATTACACATTTACAGAATGGATGGCTACTCGCAGTAAAAAGGAAGAAAATCTGCATGGATGGACCTGGAGAACATTATGCTAAGTGAAATAAGCCAGTCAGAGAAAGACCAATGCCATATGATTTCACCCATATGTGGAATCTAACAAACGAACTGAATAAGCAAAATGTAGACACACTCCTAGATAAAGAGCAGGCTGATAGCTTTGGGGGTGGGATCAGGGGGTCGGGGATGGAGAAATCCAGCAAAAAAGAAAAAAAGAACTCATGGTAGGTACAACAGTGTGGTGATTGCAGGGCCAGGGCTGAAGGTGGAAAAGGTATAGGGGTGATAAATGGTACTGGAAACATACAATAAAAAAAACAAAATACAATTACACAACAGATAAAATTAAGTAATCATCCCAGTTGTAAATTTTTTCTATTCCCTCTATCGCCACAAAAACAACCTCAGGAAATACGCTGGGATACTTTTTGGTCCTTTGAAAACTGTGTTTCTGATGCAACCGCCCATTAAAAAAAAACACAATCCCAAATTTAAAACCTAAAAAACGGAGCAGCAGGGCTGACGCAGTCATCTCAAGAGAAGTGGGCCGTTTCCCAGCCACACCCTTGCGGACCGCAGGGCCTCCTTCCTCAGGCTGTTCCCAAAGATAAATAAATCTCTCCCTGTTTTTTCCAGACCTGAAATTAGCTATGACTCAGAGCACTCGGTATGGCCTCAGTCGCCTTGGGAAGGAGGAGAAATGTGCAGATTTCCTCCTTCAGGCAAAGGCCCGACTTGCTGGGCAGGACCAATCAGGGGAGGATGGCGAGAATCGCACCAAAGTAGGTATAAAAATGCGGGATGGCGTTCCCGTACCTTCTGCAACTGTACTCCCGCGGGTCTTGTTTTCAACTCCCTCCCCCGAGGCCCCGCCCGCCGTCTGACCCCTCCCTCTTCTTCCCCCGCCATCTCCAGGTCCCGCCCCTTAGCGGTGGCGCACACCTGGCCAGGTAGCTATTTCCTTGTAAGGCCAAGGGATTCGCAGTGGGCGTGGCGCCACATGGCCCCGCCTAATTGTTGGGAGCTGGGTCCACCGCCCTGCATTTTACTTTGCCCGCCCCTCGCTAGCAGGTGCCAGTCCAAACTCCGCCTCTTGTACCTCAGTAGAAGACGGAGAAAAGACCCATCCCTCCCTCCCATTGGACCCGAACTAGTGAGAGAGAATCCCAGTTTCCAGAAGGTTGGGAAATCGTCCCGCCCGCGGGTAGTTCAGAGGGCCGCCTGGGCGGGGCGTTACTAGCCCGAACGGTTGCGGAGCAACGGCGGATGGCGCGTGACGTGCGCACTGTCGTGCTAGGGCAGGAGGCGCGTGTCCGCGCACCCGTCCCTTGGTAGGCTCGCGCCCTGGGTAGGCTTCTCGCTTTGTCGCTCTGTCTAGCTTCCCTGAGGAGGACGTTCAGCAGACTCAGCATCCGCCGACTTATTCCCCCGCGTCCGTGCTACCGCCGCGGCGAAGATGGTGAGTGGGGGGATGATCGAGGAGGGAGCTGGTCTGAGGGGCGAGCGCTGTCTCCCCGTCCAGGGGTGACCCAGTCCCTGCTGCTTTCTCCCGACCGGAGGGGGTTTAGGGTGTCTGCTGCCCGCTGGAGCTCTTGTTTTGGAGCGGCTCCCCCAGCCGCTACGTTGGTCGCAGCAGCAGTTCGACTGCCGCGTCGCCTCAGTGGTTCCGCCCGCCCGGGCCGTGGTACCACCAGCCGGGTTTGAGCCCCTTCCCCCCCCCCCCCCCCGGTAAAATCAGCAGGGTGGGGGGCGTCTGAATTCCGTGTGGGCCTTGCTGGGGCTTGTTGCTCCTAAAGCGCGGCATAGAGGAGGCCAGTGACTCGTGCGAATTTCGCTTGAGAGGTCTGTCCATCTCGATGAGGAAAATAAGGCCTTTATTGAACAACCCTAGAGGGCGGAGTGATCACTACGAGCCTGACCCTGGCATGATTAAGAACGGGTGGCCTTGCAGCCGCTTTGTTGTCGTATCTGGCAATCAGCTTCCAGCAGCACTCTCGTCGTGCTCGTCGAGCTTGGCAGTGTCTCCTTAACCCTCGCCTCCCCAATCTCTCATCTGTGGTTATAAATTTTCTTTTACCTGTAAACAGTTTGGCTGTGCCAGAACTTAGCATGCAAGGTGAGGGCACGATGCTGGGATGCTAATAAAAACAAACGAAAAACTTTTAAAAAGTCCGTTAAATTATCCAAGTCTCTAAAAAGGAAACGGAAGCTCATATATGCTAGGTGATGGATACTTTGCTTAATTTACACATTTTTTCCTCTATGCTGTAATTCCAGTTTGCTGTAAAACAGTATTAACGGGACAATCAAGTAGAACATTTGCACACGCTATTACCATTTTTGGTCAATGGTTTGCAGGCAAAAGCTTACCAGACTTTGCTATAAATATTACACTGTTTTTACATCTGTCTGCCTGGAAGCAGTTGGTACCAGCTTATCTGCATACAAAAATGTTCTCACTGAATAACAATTTTGGTTTTTCTTAAGGTATTGCAGACTGTCTCATTAGTGGAAGAAAATGAGGTTGATCATTTTCTAAATGATTGGGGATATGTAATTGAAATTTGATGTTCAGTTTCTGATTCTTATTTGGTTTAATTCTGTAAGCTACAAAGAGGATCAGCACTTGAAGACTTTTTAACCCTTTTAAGATTATAAATATATATATATTACTTTATACTAAAAGACTTTTAATCTAAGAGTGTTGGGTTCTAATAAATGTAAGGCCATCAGCTCTGATGAAAGTACTTTGGAACCTGCTTTAGGGTCCTCTGATTTGACACTCTTTTTCTTTTTTTGTTGGGGGGGGCAGGTGTTGCTAGACTGCAAACTTTATCTTCTGTTTGAAAATAGGACCAAGAATTTTAACTTCAGTGAAATGCTTAAACTTTAGCTAAAGCTTTACTTCCTTATTCCTATAATTCAAACAAAATGAAGAATCTTATTTACTGGTTCTTGGGGGAGGAGGAGAAATAAAAACCATGATGGGGGATTCCAAATACATTTCAGACTTGGTTTAGAGACGTCAATAAGACCTTATAACCTAGTCTTTTTTGGATGTTTGCAAAGGAAGTTCAGAATATAGACTGACCATTTCTAAGGTTACTCTTGTATTTAGCCTCATGAGAACAGGGCATTTTATTCAGGCCAGCTATTAGAGAATATTGTGGAGATGGAAAGTTCCTTTATTATACCAGATTTAAGCATTTTACTTATGTATTTGGAACTGTTTAGATCTGCTGGTTAGATGCTTGGTTCCTTTTTTAAAAAAAAATAGGTTAAATTTTAACTGATTGTTTTGTTCTACATTAACAAAATCACTTCCCGTTACTCAGCAAGTCTTCTAGAAACACTTTGGAATAAAGCAATTTGAAACCAACTCAAAAGATCACTCATGGCACTTTAAGATGAGATTTCACATTTTCAAAGTCTCACTTTGCAAATAAAAGTGCCAATAAAAGGGAAAAAAAGCCCTACCCTCCACATCTACACACTCAAAACAAAACTTCAGTGTCTGTGCTGGATGTGCCAGTTTTCTCAGACAGATTGTTTATCAGCCCACCCACCAAGTTCTTTGGGTTGTCTGCTCAGTAGTTCTTGTGTTGGGTATGGTTTGAGACATAACATAGACTTGCCTAGCTCCTTTTGTAACTGATAGTATGTGCATTTGCAGTATAGCTATATTGCTTTCTGGGAAGTAGGAGTGTAGTGTTGCCCTTGAAATAGTGTAAAGGTCTACATGATAATCTAACCCTTAACTTTCCCCTAATCAGAATGCTACTCTAACAAACTGAGCTAAATGGCTTAGACTGAATTACAAATGTATTCTACCACTTGATGACTAGTAAAAACACTTTCACTTATAACAACCTAGTGGAATAGGTTGGACATGTATTCATGTGCCTATTTAACATATCAGAAAATAGACAAAAGGATTGACTTGTGACCTTTTCTGACTCCACATCAAGTTTTAAAATAATTTAAAAATTAATTTAGAAACATTTTAAACAGAGAACTATGCAGAATAACAGATTCCTTTGTCATATTTCAGGTTATGTTACCATTACATCTAAGTATGCAACTTTCTTACTCCAGTCTCTTCCCTTCCCAGAGATAGCCAACCATTCCAGTGTCAAAGGCATAATGTACCAGCCAATTAAGGAAATGATTTTCTTTAGGCTCTTGCAATTTGGAAGGCATCAATTAATGAGGAATGTCTCAAAAAAAAATAAAAAAGGCATGGGGACCTGGGGCAGGTAAGCCAGGGAATCTTAAGGATACACAGGAACGGAGTTTTATCTCCCATTGAGCCAGGGCAGAATCCTTTTCTTACCTGTTCTGCAGAACACAAAATTATGAGGGTGGATTTCTTAACTGGCACTGCTTTCTAGGAGCACATGGCTCAGGTAAAATTCAGCAGTCACCTGAAATTAGCGTATTTCATGCTCATGGATATTTCTATACTTTTATCTATGCATATATGCATCTGCAATAATACATACTGTATTGCCTTGATATGTTTTTAAATTTTATATAAATGTTATGCTTTGTATCTTTTTGCAACTTAAAAAAATTAAACTTGGTCAGGTTTGGGGGTGGTTTTTAGTTTTAGTTGTTGCTCGGGTTAACTGCTGAATACTTTTCCATTTAACGACTATGTTAAGTTTATTCAGTCCCCTAAAAAAAGGTTTGGCCAACTTTTTGCCTTTTTATCTTGTTTTTGTCTACTTAAACTGTTTTGCAATAGATGGTTTCCATTTTTATATATCACTATGTATTGCTTCCCTAGCCCTAGTGAGTGTCAATTTAGTGTATATCTACAAACAGAAGTCCTGGTTTTGGAGACCATGCATATGTATTTTTTATTGTATTGGGTTGGCCAAAAAGTTCATTTGTTTTGTCCATAAGATGGCTCTAGTAATGTTTAGCAGTCTTTAACTTCATTTGAAACAATTTTGTTAGATTGTATTGTGACAGCTGTCATATCAGCATGAATTTAAACATTTTACAAAATTGGCAAATTTTTGTGTAGCCATTTTAATTTTGAAGATGAAAGAAAATAGGTAACATTTTGGCATATTGTACTTTTATTATTTTAAGGTAAAAATGCAACTAACATGCAAATTAAGATGTGTGCAGCGTATGGAGAAAGTGCTGTGACTGACTGAATGTGTCAAAAATGGTTGGCAAAGTTACGTGCTGGACATTTCTCACTGCATGATTCTCCATGGTTGGGTAGACCACTTGAAGCTGATAGCAATCAAATCAAGACATTAATTGAGAACAATCAAAGTCCTACCATGGGGGAGATAGCTGATATACTCAAAATATCCAAATCAATAAAGTTATTGGTAAAAATGAAAAAGGTGTCTTTTATTTTACGGAAAAAACCATATAGACTTTTTGGCCAACCCAGTACCAGCAGTGGTTATAATTTGCATCCATCCATCCCATCATCTACATTTAGGAGCCTGTTTCTCCATTTCTCTTCATCATTTGCTATTATGAGACTTAAAACCTTTGCCAATCCGATGGGTTTGAAATGTTTTCTTATTCTTTAATTTGCATTTCTCTGATTAGTACCAGTTGAGTATCTTCATGTGTTTATTGAAGTTTATGTTTTTACATACATGTGCATTCAGTGAACTTGACATTTGGGAAATATATTATTTAACATGTCTTCATCTAAGATAATTGTGGAGCCATCAAATAAATCCAGAGTTAAAAGAAAATCAACAAGTATGTGATTGTCAAGCCCAGAATTACATACAGAAGACTAATTCTACTCTCTTTTGGCACCTGGTTTCTTTTCAAGCCTCTCAAGCTGCTAAGTAAGGAAAGTTCAGTACTTTCTCTTAATTCTAGACACCTGGTAGTGGTAGACTGCTGAGTAATCTAGGATAGAGTTCCATTTTTGCCAAGGGCCCTGAGTGTTAACATTCTTTACTTTATATTTACACTTTTCTTTTTCCTAGGTGGTTCATCTAGCCTAAATGTTAAAACACACACACACACACACACACACACACACACACACAGAGGCTATGTAGGAACTCTGTGCTCAGTTTTACTGTGAAGTTAAAAGGTCTCTTAAAAATAGTCTATTAACAACAACAACAACAAAAAACCCCAAGCAAAACAAAACAAATAACCATGACTATTTTTTATAAATAGAATTAGTTTAAATCAAAAGTGTTTAACTTAATATAAGACTGTAAACATTTGTGTTTTTATAATAACTATATTTTCTTCCATTAAGATACTTTGGGATGAACATCATATTTGAAATTTAAAAAAAAAACCTTGAAACTTTTGAAAAACGATTTTTAAAAAAAGATTTTAGTTATTTTTAGAGAGAGGGGAAGAGAGAGAGAAAAAGAGGGAGAGAATCATCAATGTGTGAGAGATACATCAATCAGTTGCCTCTTGCATGCCCCCCAACTGGGAATTTGGCCCGCAACCCGTGTATGTGCCCAGACTGGGAATCAAACTGGTGACCCTTTGGTTTGAAGGCCACCCACACCAGCCAGGGCAAAAAAAAAAAATGGATTTAACATAATTATGTATATGTATTACTTTTATCTGTAGAGCAATTCTCTAGTCTCTGAGAAACTAGGCCTAGTCTTTTTACTGTACAGGCATACCTTGTTTTATTGTGGTTTGCATTGTTGTACTACATATATGTTGAACTTTCTACAAATTAAAGGAAGACCCTCCACCAGCAAAAAGATTATGGCTTGGCATTTTATTCAGTGGTCTGGAACCCAACTGGCAGTATCTCTGAGGGTAGAGTTTGCTGTTTGCATACCTAAAGTGTAGAACATAATAAAGAAATAAGTAGAAGATTGTTACTGCAGTATCTTGAGCTTCTTTCTCTTGTAGTGTAATATTCTTCTCTAGATTGTCCATGAAGATTTACACCTCACACTTCAGAAATATTTTAATCCCAGCTTTTCTTTTCTGTCCCTGCCTTTTTGCCTTAATGTTAGAAGTGAATTTCACTTGAAATTGTGCTTCTAAAAACTATCTCCTATTTATTTTTCTTGAAATTTTACATTGGGAGAAGTATGGAAAAAG
Source organism: Phyllostomus discolor (assembly GCF_004126475.2). Lineage (NCBI taxonomy): Eukaryota > Metazoa > Chordata > Mammalia > Chiroptera > Phyllostomidae > Phyllostomus > Phyllostomus discolor. The sequence goes on along the minus strand of NC_040911.2, from coordinate 67,954,990 downwards.
AAACATTAGATTGGTTCGTGTTAGTGATGACAATCCTGTTACTTACATTCATCATGGAATCTTCTGTGCAAGGACCCCCATAGAGTTGAGTAGTTTTTAGTCTAGAGTGATTTTTAATTCTTGAAGATAGTCTCATAAGTAGTTGATGTCGTAATGTTTATGTGATTTGCTTTCATATGTTAAAATTTAGGAATCAATTTTTACTTAGATCTTTAAAAAGCAATTAAGTAAAAATGCACTTAAAATTCTTAAAATTCACAGTTTCATCTGTAGGTGAAGGTGTGAAAAAGCTGAGAGTTTGACCTTTTTTAACCTGGGAAGCTAGCATCAAAGAGCTCTGTTCTGTTGCAACAGGGCACAGGATAAGCATTTGAAAGGTAGACACTTCAATGCATACTGTAGGAGGAAACCTACACTTAAAACTAATTTGTTAGCCCTGGCCAGGTGGGTCAGTTGGTTGGAGCCTCATTTCGTATGCCAAAAGGTTGCATTCCTGGTCAAGGCACATACCTAGGTTGTAGGTTCTTTTCCTGATTGGAGCGCTTACGGGAAGCAACCAATTGATTGATCTCTCTCTCTCCATATTTATGTATTTGTAAAATCTCTCTCTCCTGTCCTTTTCCTCTCTCTCTTAAAATCAACATATCCTTGGGTGAGAATTAAAAAAACAACGAAATCATCATCGTGTTTGTGCTTTTGGATCATATTGACGGAGTATTGTTTACTCCTTTCATCATTTTTGCATTACCTTATAGGGTGTTAATCCCATTTGCCTTATTACAGAAAATAAACATTAATTTCCTACCCATATTCCTACTTGGCTTGCTTTCAGAAAATCGCCAACCTTAAATGTAATTAGTGTTTACTTTAAAGTGCTATGGTTTCACATAGCACATTTTTGTTGGTGGTGGTATTTTCATGTAGTATTAGAACTAAAACTAAAGCATAGGCAAATACCAGTAAGACTGCTTCAACTTGCTAGAGCTTCAGAGATTTGAGAATTCCTTAGGGCTCCAGAGCTTCAATGATTGACTTAAAAGATTGCTCCCTAGCAAGCTGAAGGAGGAGTCTTTTCATCTGTGTTGTTGACTAGAAATAAAATACGAGTTACATATGTACTTTAAAAAAATTTATTAAATTTATTGAGGTGACATTGGTTAATAAAAGTATATGTTTCAAGTGTACAACTCTACAATACATCATCTGTATATTGCATTGTGTGTTCACCACCCAAGGTACACATATGTACTTTTAAATTTTCTAGTAGCCCTAGTTAAAAAAGTAAGAGAAAGGTAAAATTTATTTAACTCACTATATCTGAAGTATATCAACATTTAATTGATATAAAAATTAATGAGACATCTTACTATTTTTTATGCAAGTTTGAAATCAGTCTATATTTTATACCTAGAGCACATCAATTGAAATGCTCAATTTACATTAGAAATATTTTAAATATATTTAGATTTATATTTTACTGTTGAAAAAGTAGATTCACATACCTAAGTTGCTCTGGGCATACTTAACAAGTTTTTCCAGTAATAGAATTGATAATCAGTTTTTAAAATTTAAGTTAATTAGCCCTGGCTGGCGTAGCTCAGTGGATTGAGCGTGGGCTGCGAACCAAAGTGTTGGAGGTTCAATTCCCAGTCAAGGCACATGCCTGGGTCGCAGGCTGTGGCCCCCAGCAACCGCACATTGATGTTTCTCTCTCTCTTTTTCCCTCCCTTCCCTCTCTAGAAATAAGTAAATAAAATCTTTTTTAAAAATTTAAGTTAATTAAAACAAAATACAATTAGTCATGCAGTTCTTCAGCAACATTAGCCCCATTTAATGAACTCACTAAACCACATGTGGTTAGAGGCCACCTTAATGGACCAGCCTCAGAGTATGTGGATTGGCCTATTTGTAAGGGAAAGTTAGTATGGATATCAACCAACACAGGTGTTAATTCTCTGCATTTCTGCACATGTCTAAGAAACAGTGCTAAGAGAGTATATGAATATCTTTTCCTTTTTTTAGATTATAAAAATAACTCCTTTAATCAAGGCTTTTAACATGAAACAGATTTCTTGAATAAAATGGAAAGTTTCCAATACATTGAAACATAAATCACCACACATACAACACCTGGCAGGAAAAAACCAAAACAGCAAGTTTACACAATTCCTGTAACAGCCATGGTCTTTTTCTCAGATGCTTCCTCCATCTGCCAAGTGTGTTCTGCTGAGTACAGAGCTCACCATGTTTCTGGGGTTATACTCAGCAGAGGTTGCACAGCCCAAAAAGCACTCCTCTGGCTGGGTTGTGCTGTTGGCTCTGCTCAAGAAGCAAAGCAGTCACCAGCACATCAAACAGTGTATTTTACACATCCTTTAAATATCAAAGTGAGAAACAAGAGGGCAACACAATAATGTTATCAGATGTTAGCCAGTGAGGACAACTGTGTAAAGCTTGAGGCTGAATGGTGGTTCCTCACTTTCATTCCTTTGGCTTCTTGGGCAGTGGCCATGGGAACAGCAAGATGTGAGGCTCTGGTTCATGAATCATATAATGGACCCATCCCTGACTCTGCTGAACACCAAGATTCCTCTATTCAGATTCGGACATCAAATGGGTTTTAGGGACCAGCTTGGCTATGTCCTTGGGCAACAGGACATGCTGGTACTTGAACTTCTCATCATATTTGTCCGAATACAGTCATCCCTCGCTATATCGCAGTTCACTAATTGCAGCTTCATTGTATCGCCTGTTAAAACCCGTGAACCACGATATAGTGAGGGACGACTGTATACTTCACTGGTGAGTACCCATATAGAATTTTATATGTTGTTAAAATTATGTAGCTTTAAGAGTGTAGAAAATGTTTACAAGCATATGAAGTGTTTATAAGGGTGTGGGAAAGTTAATAAGAGAGTGGGAAAGGTTTATAGGAGTGTGGGAAGGGTTTATAAAGCCTTAAAATATATATAAATAATAAAATAAATATAACGCCACTACTTCACAGATTTTCACCTACCGAGGGGGTCTCTGGAACGAAACTGCCAAGATAGGTGAGGGATCGCTGTAGTAAATTTGTTTGTGCATCATGACCACTCTGCCTGAGGACCATAAAGGGATAGCCCCGCATGGCCAACCTCCAAACAACTCCCAGCAGCACACCTAAATTCCTTTATGGCACTTAAGATGTTTTGTGGAACTAGGCTATTAGCACCTAAGAAAGGGTTTATATATTTCAGTAGCAAGATGCCTTTCTCATAGTAGGCCTACAACATAGGTTACTGAATGAACATGAATAGGTGAATAAGAGGACATTTTTAACTAGGACAGGAACAGGTTCCCCATGAAGATGGATTACTTTAATTTTTATACTTTCTATTCCTACATACTTTTTGTAATGCAATGGAAATGGAGTTTTAACTACTAAATTGAATAATATCTCCCCTTTGTATACTGCATTGCATTTTAATTTGAGTTTTATGTGAAAATCCTTTGAGATAAGCACCTTTAAAATAAATCTAGAAGACAGAAACTACTAAAAAATGTGAGTTTTTCTTCTTTTAAAAATTAAATTGAAGTTCAATTCCCAGTCAGGGCACATGCCTGAGTGGCGGGCCAGGTCCCCAGAGGGCCCATGTGAGAGGCAAGCACACATTGATGTTTTGCTCCCTCTCTTTCTCCCTCCCTTCCCCTCTCTCTAAAAGTAAATAAATAAAATCTTTTGAAAAAAAAAAGAAATCTTTAAAAAATTAAATCGAATGGTATTTGGTGCTCATTAAGGCATCCTGAACCATAGAAAAGCGCTTGAAAGGAAGAATGCTATCTTAGATAACTTAAGTATTTACTATTTGTCACTAAATTAAGGCAATTGTGTTGCCTTATCTCATCCAGTCATTATAGCAACCCAGTGAGGTAGATATTGTTATCATTCCTGTTAAATTATACTAAGAAATGGTTAAGAGGATAGGCTCAGAGTTGCTACCTAGGTTTTTTGAATCTTGGTTCTGCCACTTACTAACTGTATCACCTTAGATAAGGCATTGATTGTTCTTTGCCTCAATTTCATCATTCCTCCAAATGTGGAATGATCATAGGAGCTAACATCACAGCAATTTGGGTGATGCATATAACTAATTTAAAGCAGTGCCTAATATGTAATAACATTAAATAACCTTGGGTCCTAATTAGATTATCAGTGTTGTTTTCTTTATATTCTGAGTATCCTAGTGCATGCTTCAGTGATTATAGGTAAAATGAAATGGGAAGAGAACATTAGAACATGTTTCCAATAGTTTTATTACTTCTTTAATGTTATTATATTTGGAATCATTATTTACTTATGACCAACTTTTTAATTTGATTTGTCAGTTGACTTGATTCTTGATAAAAAAAATACCTCTTAGTTTTTAAAGAATTAAATAAACATTTTTCCTGAAGTAATTAATGAAGAATCAAATATAGTTCTTCACTGCCTTCAGGGTTTAAAATAACAACCATTTATTCAGTAAATAGTTGAGAAATTTGATATGCCAAGACCTGATCCAGGTACTAAGGATACAGTACTTAAAAGCAAAACAAAGTCATTTTCTTGTGGAAATTATATTCTAATGTAGGAGGAAAGAAAAAAATGATAACATGTCAGATAATCGTAAGTGGTATAAAGGAAATAGGGTAATCAATAAGGAGTACTAGAAGAATTGGCTACTTTTAACTAAATTGTTAAGGAAGGCCTCTTAGGAGGTGACATTCGAGCTAAGACTCTCATGGTAAGAGAGCAGTCCATGTGAAAAATATTTCAGGTAGAAGGAACTCTGTAAGTAGAAAGTCCTTGAGAAGAGAATGAGCTTGACATGCCAGGGACAAAAAAGATTTGTGTAGTTAGAATTCACTGAAAAGAGGAGAGAGAAGTAGGAAATGGATTGTAGAGGCAAGAGCTAGAACAGGAAGAACTTTTAGACCAAAGTTAGGAATTTGAATTTTATTCTGACTACCCCAGGAAACCACTGGGTTTGTGGTGGTAGGGAGGTGTTAAGGAGTTAAGTAGTGGGATAGGATGGGATTTATCCTTGTGGTTCATGTATAGAGAAGTACAAATGGGAACAAAGACTGATTGAGAGACTTGCTATTATTCAGGCAGTTGATGGGGTAGTAGCTTGGCTTTGGATGGTTAATGGGGAAGTAATTAAGATATACAGTTGACCCTTAAACAACACAGGAGTTAAGGACACTGACCCCTGCACAGTTGAAAATCCACATGTAACTTTTGATTCCCCCAAAACTTAACTACTCCTCGTATCTGTGAGGAATTGGTTCCAAGGATCCACCTCAGATACCATAATCCATGGATGTTCAAGTCTCATATATAAAATGATGTAGAACCGTGCATACAGTCAACCCTCTGCATTTGTAGACTCCCAACTGTGGATCGAAGACAATACAGGTATTTACTGAAAAAAATACCTGTAAATGAACCTATGTGGTTAAAATCCATGTTGTTCAAGGGTCAACTGTATATTTTCGGCACTAAAGCTGATAGTACTTACTGATAATTTAGATGTGTGGCATAGTATAAAAAAGACATCAAGGATAACTCCTAAGATTTAGACCTGACTACTGGGAGTTGGTGGTATCATTGTGTTGGGGACCTATACAAGAAGCTAAAATAAAATAATTGGCAAAAATTGAGGCTCTTAGAACTTTGAGGAATAACACATTGATCCAGAAATATTACAGATCTTTAAAATATCTTTAACTTCATATCTGATTATAATTATGTTTCATTATAAAACATTAAGAAAAAATTTAGTTGTAATGGCAATTCCAACCAAAGTATTAACATTTGATATATTTTCTTCCAGGGCATTTTTAAATATATTTTCATTCTTTCAATAAATGATTTGTTAGGTGTCTTCTAGGAACCAGGTATGACAGGTCCTCGTTTAATGTCATTTCATTCTAATGTTGATTGCGGAAATTCTTATTTATATTAATTAGCTTGTGTTAAAATTGGTTTCATTATATGTCATTTTTTAATTTTTGTCTTTATTGTATGCTTATTACTGTTAGAGTATGGTTTTTTAATAAAGATTTCATTTACTTATTTTTAGAAAGAGGGGAAGGGAAGGAGAAAAAGAGGGAGAGAAATATGAATGTGTGGTTGCCTCTCCTGCACCCCCTACTGGAGACCTGGTCCACAACCCAGGCATGTGCCCTGACTGGGAATTAAACCTGAGACCCTTTGGTTCACAGGCCACACTCAGTCTACTGAGCTACACCAGCAAGGGCTGTATGTCATTTCATTTTATGTCACATAACCTGTCAATGATGTTAAAGCTCTGCTTACACATGACAAAGTCCCTGTCCCTGTGATGTATATACTATAATGGGGGAGACAGGTAAGAAATAAGTAGAAAAAATTGAGTAAGAAAATTGCAGATTGTAATAAGTACTATAATGAAGATAAGGGAGAAAGTGATTATCTGACGACTACCACTACAGTGGTAGTTTTTTCTTACACAGTTGAGTTTATCTGTAACAGTTTTATATTATTTATTTTCCATATCCCAAAGTGACAAGGGTGCCAAGCTAATTCAATGGGGGAAAGAATAGTGTCTTCAACAAATGGTACTGGGACAATTGGATATTTACAAGCAAAAGAATGAATTTGGATCCCTGTTTCATATTGTATGGAAAATTTAACTCAAAATATATTACAGACCTAAATGTAAGAGCTAAAAATATATAACTTATAGAAGAAAACATAGGCATAAATATTTGTGAACATGATTTAGGCAGTGTTTTCGGTCAATTTTCTTGGCCTTTCTAGGCAGTACAGCAGAACCTCCAGTGGCAAAAGAAAAATATGTAAATCAGACTTAATTAGAATTAAAAACTTTTTTTTTTGCATCAAAGAAAGTGAAAAGACAACCCACTGGATGGGAGGAGGAAACATTAGCAAATCATATGTCTGACAAGGAACTTGTATTCAGAATATATGAAGGACTCTTACAGCTAAACAGTGAAAAGACAACCTAACCATATGGACAAAAAGCTTTGAGTAGACATTTCTTACAGAAATGCACTTGGTCAATAAGCACACCAAAAGATGCTCATAACTAGCTATTAGGAAATGCAAATCAAAACCACAGTGGGATACTTCACCCTCACTAAGATGGCAGTACTAAAGACTACATCATACCCACTAAGATGGCAGTGATTAAAAAGACACAAGTAACAAAATGTTGGCAAGGCTGTGGAGCAGGCGGAACCCTCATACATTGCTGGGGGGAATGTAAAATGGTGCAGCCACTTTGGAAAATGATTTGGCAGCTCGTTAAGAAGTTGAACTTGGGAGTTACCATGTGACCCAGCAATTTAATACTTAATTATATACCCAAGCAAAATGAAAACATCTGTCTGCATAAAAACTTACACATGAATGTTTATAATAGCATTATTCATAATACACCAAATACACCAAAAGTGGAAAGAGCCCGAATGTCCACCCGCTGATGATTAGATAGGTAAAATGTTGTATATTTGTACAATAGAATATTATTCGGAATAAAAAATGAAGTACTGACTCATGCTATATAACATGGATGAACTTTAGTGAGAAAAGCCAGTTAAAAAAAAGACTACATATTATATGATTCACTTACATAAAATATCCAAGATAAGCAGATCCATGGAGATAAAAAGTAAATTAGTGGTTGGCTAGGTCTTGGGTGGGTTAAGAATAGGAAAAAGGAGTGATTGCTCACAAGTAGAGTTTCTTTTGGGAGTGTTCAGAATGTTGTAAAATTAGATTGTGGTGATGGATATATATTACAACTTGGTGAATATTCTAAAATCCACTGAGTTTACACTTTTAAATTGATGAATTTTATATTAACTATCGATATAGTTAATGTATTTGCTATAAGCAATTAATTAACTAAAAATACTTAAATTGTTTAATGATATCCTGCACATACAGTGATGATATTAAATTTTCTTCTTAAATTTAAATATAGTATTTTAAGTGATGCTGTCATCTTTGTGCATAAATCTTTGCTTGCATTTGCATTATTCTTCAAAATAGCATAGTTTATATATATTTCTAATTTTTAAACCATTTTTTATTGTTCAAATTTCTAATTTTGAAAATATGCTCATCACAGACAACTTTGAAAATACAGAAAACTAGAGAAAAGATAAAAATCACTTATACCCCCACTGTTAGACATAAAATTTCTTTTCCCTATACTATTTTACATAGTTGAGATTACACTGTATGTAAAACTTTATATCCAGCTTCTTTTTTTCTACTTAAATCATAACTATTTCCCCATGTCATTAAAAACTTTCTGTAAACAGGATTTTAATGGATGTATCAGAAACTATCCTGTGGATACACTATAATTTCCTTTGCAATTTTTCTGTTTTTATTTATTTGGGTTGCCTGATCTTTATGTATTATGAAGTTTATTTCCCCAGAATAAATTTCTTGAAGTGGAGTTGCTGAGTTAAAGAGTCAGAGGGTTTGGATTATTTTAAGGCTCTTGATATAAATGGCCAAATTGCTTTCTGAAAGGTACGAGTGATTCATACAATTGCCTGTGGTGGAAGATGTATCTGGAAAAGTAGGTTAGCTTTGATGATAAAGGGTTTTTAATGCTCTGTTAACAAATATGGACTTTATCTTGTAGGTGCTTGAGAATTGGTGAAGACTTTTAGTCTTGGGAGTGTTATGAAATTTTAAGAGGAAATGAGAAGAAACAGATTTGAAATACACATTTAAGGAGAAATTGGTAGGGCTTAGAAACTGAATGTGACCATGGAACAGAGAGGTAGGTCAGTTAACAACATCAAATCTGTTTCCTGTCTTAGGTTCACTTATATGTCAGTTAATCATGCAGAGAGAAGCCAAATTGTTAAGCCAAGGAGAAATCTTTTACCTTTAGCTCAGCAATTTTCAACCAGTGTGCCACAGAATTTTTAAAACATGCATTACCTATTTATTTAGTCAGGGGCACTGACCTTTTTTCCTTTAGATTGTCAAATAAAAAAATGACCAACAGCCAACATAACAATAGCCATCTGGTATGAATGAATCAAAATTATACCTATTTGTTGTCAGACTGGCAAAAAAATATATTTTTGGTGTGCCACAGAATTTTAGTATTAGGTTATGTGTGCCATGAGATAAAAGAGTTGAAAATCGTGGCTTCAGTTTATTGTGTTTCAAAATGGTCTTTCTCAAAGGAAGATAGAATATTTTTATATTGTTGCTTTTGAAATAAAGACTAGAAGTAATGCATATGTATAATTTGTCCATACAGAATAATTTACATAAAGTAAAATTCACCATTTTTTAAAATTTAAATTTATTGGGGTTACTTCAGTTAAATTAAGTTTCAGGTGTATAATACTGTAGTGCATCATTGGTATATTGCATTGTTTGCTCACCATCTGGAGTCTAGTCTCCTTCCATTACCGCATATTCGACCCCCTTTACCCTCTTTATATTCTCCCACCTCCCTTGTTCTCTGGTAACCATTATACTGTTGTTATGAGTTTATTTGTTCAGTTGTTCCTTTCTATTTTATATCTCACATATGAGGTCAGTCATATGATTCTTGTCTTTTTTCTGGCTTAACTTCACTTAGCACAATACTCTCAGGATCCATCCATGTTGTTGCAAATGGTAATGCTTTTTCAAGGCTGAGTAGTATTCCATGAATTGGGTTGGCCAAAAAGTCTCTCTGGTTTTTTCTGTAAAATAAGAGGCTGATTTTTTATTTTCACCAATAACTATTGAGCTGGATATTTTGAGGATGTTGGCCATCTCCCACGTGATAGGACATTGATTGTTCTTCATTAATGTCTTGACCGATCACTATCAACTTCAGTGGGTCTATCCAACCATGGAGTATCATCTAGTGAGAAATGGCCAGCACAAAACTTCATGAACCACTTTTGACATGTTCAGTCAGTCACACACTTTCTCCATACACTGTCCAAATCTTTTTTTGTGTGTTTTGGTAGCGTTTTTACATTTCTCAAAATAATAAAGCATAATATACTGAAAATGTGTACTTTCTTTAATCTTCAATATTAAAATGGCTACACAAAAATTCACCAGTATTGATATTTTAATAATATATTTATTGATTATGTTATTACAGTTGTCACAGTTTTCCCACTTTGCCCCCCTCGACCTGTTACCTCCAGCAGTCACCCCTTAGTTCGTGTCCATGGATCATGCACATAAGTTCTTTGGCTTCTCCATCACCTTTATTGTTCTTAACAATAAAGGTCCCCTGTCTATTTTGTACCTGCCAGTTTGTGCTTCTTAATCCCTGCACCTTTCCTCCCATTCTTTCCTGTCCCCTTTCCAGCTGATATCCCTCCAAATGATGTCCATACCTATGATTCTGTTCCTGTTCTGCTTGTTTGCGTAGTTTGTCATTTGAATTCAGTTATTGATATTTGTGAATTTATTGCCATTGTAATGTTCATTGTTTTGATCATCTTTTTCTTACATAGTTTCCTTTAGCATTTCATATAATAATGGCTTGGTGATGATGAACTCCTTTAGTTTTACCCTGTCTGGGAAGAATTTTATCTACCCTTCCATTCTAAATGATAGCTTTGCTGGATAGAGTAATATAGGTTGTAGGTCCTTGGTTTTCATTACTTTGAATACTTCTTGCCAGTCCTTTCTAACCTGCAAAGATTCTTTTTAGTAATCAACTGACAGTCTTATGGGAACTTCTTTGTAGGTAACTCTCTGCTTTTCTCTTGCTGCTTTTAAGATTCTTCCTTTATCTTTAACCTGTGGCATTTTACTTATGATGTGTCTTGGTGTGGTCCTCTTAGGGTCCATCTTGTTTGGGGCTCTCTGTGCTTCCTGGACTTGTATGTTTATTTCCTTCACCAAATTAGGGAAGTGTTTTCATTATTTTTTCAAATAAATTGTCAATTTCTCGCTCTTTCTGTCCTCCTGGAATCTCTGATTCAGATGTTGGTACATTTGGAGATGTCCCAGAGGCTCCTTATTCTATCCTTGTTATTTATTTATTTATTTATTTTTAATCTTTTTTTAAAGACTTTATTTATTTAATTTTAGAGAGGGAAGGGAGGGAGATAGAGAGAAACATCAATGTGTGGTTGCTGGGGGTCATGGCCTGCAACCCAAGCATGTACCCTGACTGGGAATCGAACCTGTGACACTTTGGTTCAAAGCCCGTGCTCAATCCACTGAGCTACGCCAGCCAGGGTTTTTTGTTGTTGTTGTTTTTATTTTTTTTTTAATTCTTTTTTCTTCCTGCTGTTATGATTGAATTCTTTTTCCTTCCTTATGTTCCAAATTGTTGATTTGATTTTCAGGTTTATCCCCTCCATCATTAATTCCTTGTAGATTTTTCTTTATTTCACTTAATGCAACCTTCATTTCTTCCAGGGTCTTTTTTGTGGCATTGAAGAACCCAGTGAGTTCCTGGAGCATCCTGATAAACCAGTGTTTTGAACTGTGCATCTGATAGGTTGCTTATCTCCATTTCATTTAGTTCTTTTTCTGGAGTTTTGTTCTGTTCTTTCATTTGGGCCATATTTCTTTTGTCTCTTTGTTTTGGCAGCTTCTCTGTGTTTGTTTCTGTGTATTAGGTAGAGCTGCTTTGACTCTCTGTCTTAGTAATGTGGCCTCTGGTAGAAAAGCACACCTATTAAATTGTATGGGGCAGAAGCTTAGATAATCATCATGGTGGGGCAATCCATGTTACTGCTCTGTTGTTCTGTGTTGGGGAAGGTTTGGAGAGGGGACAGTACCACAGGCTGGCTTCTGGAGTTTTGCCCAGGAGGAAGCAATCTACCAGCATTCACTCTTCACTTTCCTGCCTCTTCTGCCTCTGGTGTCCTTCTAGCTGTTGCCCTGGTGCTTAGTCCCAGAAGGGGTGGGTCTGTGTGAGTCCTAAGTCTGTTGTGAGTCCTTTAAGAGGAGTCTTTTGAGAATTAGCTCTTGAGAATCCGGCACTTTCTTCCACTGCTTCAAACCCCACTGATTTTTACAGCTGGAAGTTAATGGGGATTTATCTTTCTGATGCTGGAACCCTTGGCTGGGTAGTTTGGACTGGGGCTGGGATCCCTTGCTTGCTGAGTTAATCCTCCCAATTTTTATCCTCCTCTTGTGGATATGGAACCACCTCTTCCCATCTCCACACCTCTCTGCGCCATTCAGTGCTCCACACATCTCAGCGCTTCTCCAACTCTCCACACCTCTCTGCGTCTCTGCCCCTCCTACAGGTCTGGATGAATGTGGTTTCTTTAAATCCTAGGTTGTCTGACTTCCACATAGCTCGATTTTCTGACAGTTCTGGGCCTTATTTGATTTGTAGTCTGCTTGTGTATTTTCCTATTATTGTGCACAGAGGTGAGGCATGTTTACCTATGCCTCCATTTGACTGGAAGTAGTTTTTTTTTCAATGCTCACTGATATGACAACTGTCACACTACAGTCTAGCAAAATTGTGTCAAATGAAGTTAAAGACAACTAAACACGAGTAGAGCCGGTTTACAAACAAATGAACTTTTTGGCCAACCCAGTATATATGTACCACATTTTCTTTATCCAGTTATCACTCAATGACACTTGGGTGGTTTCTGTGTCTTTCTACTAATTTTGAAATATGAAAAGTATACACAGTTGTATAACTACCACCACAATCAAAATATAGAATATTTCCTTCACTTTGAAAAAAACTTCCTCATGTTAATTCCTGCTCCCAACCTCTATAACCACTGATAGGGTTTTTGTCTCTATAGTTGTATCTTTGCTGGAATGTTATAACTGAAATCTTCCAATTATACCTTTTGAATCTGACTTCTTTTCACTTAGCAAAAGGCATTTGTGCATCAGCAGTTTGTTCCTTTCTATGATGAGTAGTATTCCATTCTTTAGTTGAGAAACCCTAGTTATTGAAATTAATTCATTCTGGAAGGCAGTTTGAGAAATGATTTTTTTGAAAACTGGATCATTTGTTTCCCATTAGAAATACAGGTATCTGTCCTGGCTGGTGTGGCTCAGTGGATTGAGCACCAGCCTGAGAACTGAAAGGTTGCCAGTCTGATTCCTGCTCAGGGCACATGCCTGAGTTGTGGGCCAGATCCTCAGTTGGGGGCAGGCAACTGATCGATGTTTCTCTCCTTCTCCTTCCCTTCCCCTCTCTCTCTGAAAAAATTAATAAAACCTTTTAAAAAATACAGACATCAGCACTGAAAGGGTTGTCAGGTCAAGAATTGACCACTGAGACATTTTTTCTGTGAACAACTTAGTTGAGAACTGAATTAATTGTTTGAGGTGGGAAACATTTGGGAACTGAGGTTTGAATATATTCTTTTGTAAATTTCCTGTCTTCCTGAAGAATGAGACAGTATATTGTAGAGAACATTTTCCAATATAAATGCTTGAAACAGTCATTTTTTCTTTCTTGTGTAAATCTACTAATAGATATATTCTTATTAAATAGTGCCCTTTTTTATTTTTTGAACTGCACAGTCAAAGAGTTATTTAACAAGAGTATAGATTTCAGGAATTTTGAAACATGTCCATGTGTCCTATGGGATGTTGATTTCTTAATGGTTATGTTCTTTGAATATTGATTGCTGTATACATTAATGGCTCTTATCCAGCATTTGCTCTGAAATTAAGTGATGCTCACATATCAGACACATTTAACAATAAAAAGTATGTGTTTGTGACTTTTAGAATAGAACATGAAGTAGAGCTTGTATTGATTAAGTAAACATTCATTATGCAGCTTCAGAATTCTGGGTAGATGGGGTATTGTGTGTATATGTTGGGCAGAAGAAATTGATAAAGATACTGAATTAAGGTGATATCTAATTGTGGTTTTGATTTGCATTTCCCTTTGATTATTGATGCTGAGCACCTTTTCATGTACCTGTTGAACATCTGTATGTCTTCTTTGGAAAAATGTCTATTCAAATCCTATATCCATTTTTAAATTGGAATGTCCTTTTTTGCTGTTGAGTTGTATGAGTTCTCTATATATTTTGGATCTTAATCCCTTACCAGATACACAATTTGCAAGTATTTTCTTCCATTCTTTAGTAGACTCTTCATTTCATTGATAGTTTCTTTGCTTTGCATAAGTGTTTTAGTTTGTTGTATTCCCACTTCATTTTTTTGCTTTTGTTGCCAAACCCCCCAAAATTATCACCAAGACCTATGTCAGAGTTTACAGCCTGTGCTTTCTTTTAGGAATTTTATGATTTCAGGTCTTACATTCAAGTTTTTAATCCATTTTCAATCACTTTCTGTGTATAGTGTAAAACTGGTGTCCATTTTCATTCTTTTGCTTGTGACTGTCCAGTTTTCCTAACACCATTTATTGAAGAGACTGTCCTTTCCTCACTGTATATTCTTGACTTCTTTGTCATAAATTAACTACATGTTTTAGAATGGCTGTTATCAAAAAGACAAGAAATAACAAGTATTGGTGAGGATGTGGAGAAAAGGACCATTGTGCACTGTTGGTGGGAATGTAAATTGGTGCAGTGATTATGGAAAACAGGATGGACTTTCCTCAAAAAAATTAAAAATAGAACTACAGTATGCTCTAGTAGCCCCACTTCTGGTTATTTATCAAAAGGAAATAAAAACTGACAACAAATTATCTCACTAATATGAGGAATTTAAAAACAAAACACATTCCAAAAAAAAATCACCCTGAACCTACAGATACTGAAAATAGATTAGCAGTTGCCAGAGGCAGTGGGCAGAGGGTAGGCAAAATGGGTGAAGATGGTCAAAAGTACAGACTTCTGGTTATAAAATAAATAAGTCATGGAGATGTAATGTACAGCATAGTGAACATAGTTAATGGTACTGCATTGAATATTTGGAAGTTGCTAAGACTAAATCTGAAAAGTTTTCAATACAAGTAAAAAAATTGTAACTATGTATGGTGATGTATGTTAATTAGACTTATTGTGGTGATCATGTAGCAATATATATAATTAATGGTTCATTATGTTGTACACCTAAAATGAATATCATCAATTATAGGTAAAAGAAAAAAGTTTTTTAACTTTGTCCAGAGGAGATTCATGTTGCCCTGATGAGATTGATGCAGTGAGTTGTCACTTAAAAATGTAGTGTGAAATTTTTCCATCTTTACAAGTTTTTTTCTTGTCGGTTATGAGGAGTCTAAAAACAAAGAATCATAAGTATATGTGAACTATTTCAGAGGAGTGAAGTTCTGTATCTTCAGGATAAAGACAGTAATAGCAGATTTCATCAGGACCAAAATATTCCAAGGGAGATCAATAAAATTTGCTTAGAAGTTTTTTTTGCTTCTCCCCCCCCCCCCCCCCCCCCCCGAAAACCCTAACATTTCCTTTCCTTTTTTTATTGTTAACACTGTTACAAATGTCCCCATTTCTCTATCTTTGCCTGCCTCCACCCAGCCCCTGCCTGCTTCTCTGGCCATGACTTGTTGTTGTCTGTGTCTATAGGTTATGTATATATGTTCATTTGCTAATCCCTTTACCTTCTTTCACTCAGTGCCCCCCTACTCCAGGTGGGTGATATCTCATTATGGTTTTAATTTGTATATCTCTGATGGCTAGTGATGTTGATTATCTTTTCATATTTCTGTTGGCCATCCGTATGTCTTATCTGGGTTTTTTGCCCATTTTTTAATCGGATTGTTTGTCTTCTTGGTGTTGAGTTGTATAAGTTGTTTATATATTTTGGAAATTGACCCCTTGTCATATGTATAATTGGCAAATATGTTCTCCTATTCAGTGGGTTCCCTTTTCAGTTTGTTGATGGTTTCTTTGCTGTGCAGAAGCCTTATAGTTTGATGCAGCCTCATTTGTTTATTTTTTCCTTTATTCCCTTGCCCTAGGAGACTTGTCAGCAAAAATACTGCTCCAATAGATATCCAGGATTTTACTGCCTATGTTTTCTAGGATTTTTATGATTTTGAGTCTTAACATTTAAGTCTTTAATCCATTTGAGTTTATTCTTGTGTATGGTGTAACTTGGTGGTCTAGTTTCTTTTTTTTTTTTTTTGGCATGTGTCTGTCCAATTTTTTCAACATCACTTATTGAAGAGACTGTCTTTACTCCATTGTATGCTCTTGTCTCCTTTGTCAAATATTGATCATATAGGCGTGTGTTGATTTCTGGGCTCTCTGTTCTGTTCAATTGATCTGTGTGTCTGTTCTTATGCTAGTACCAGGCTGTTTTGATAACAGTGGCCTTGTAGTATAGTTCGATATCAGGTATTGCTCTCTCCAACTTTGTTATTTCTCAAGATTGCTGAGGCTATCTGTGGTCTTTTTTGGTTCCATATAAATTTTTGGAATGTTCTGGATCTATGAAGTTATGCCATTGGTATTTTAATAGGAATTTCATTGAATCTGTAGATTGCTTTGGGCAATATGGACACTTCAGTGATGTTAATTATTCTAATCAATGAACATGGTGTATGTTTCCACTTTTTGTATCTTCCCCAGTTTTTTTCATCAATGTCATATAGTTTTCCAAGTATAGGTCTTTTACCTCTTTGGTTAAATTTATTCCTAGTACCTTATTTTTCTTGTTACAATAGTAAATAAGATTGTTTTCTTAGTTTCTCTTTCTGATAATTCATTATTAGTGTATAGAAAAGTACCACTGATTTCTGAATATTAATTTTGTATCCTGCTACTTTGCTGAATTCATTTGTTAGCTGTAGTAGCTTTTTGGTGGAGTCATTAGGGTTTTCTATGTACAATATCATGTCATCTGTGAATAATGACAGTTTTACTTCCTCCTTTCCAATTTGGATGCTTTTTATTTCTTGTCTAATTGCTATGAGTGGCTAGGACTTCCAGTACTGTGTTGGCTAAGAGCGGTGAAAGTAGAAATTTCTATCTTTTCTCTGATCTTAAGGGAAACACTTAGTTATTGCCCATTGAATATGATGTTGGCTGTGGGTTTGTCATATATGGCCTTTATCATGTTGAGGTTTTTTACCTCTACTTCTACTTTGCTGAGGGTTTTTATCATATATATGCCGGATTTTATCAAATGCATTTCTGCATGTGTTTATTGATCATGTAGTTTTTATCCTTCACTTTGTTTATGTGGCATGTTGTGTCTTTTGATTTGTGGATATTATAGCAACCTTGCATCCCCAGAATAAATCCCATTTGATCATGGTGAATGATCTTTATGATGTATTGCTATATCTGGTTCACTAATATTTTCTTGGGCATTTTATTATCTGTGCTTATCAGGGATAATGGCTTATAATTTAATTTCTTTGTAGTGTCTTTTTTTTTAAGATTTTATTTATTTATTTTTAGAGAGGGAAGGGAGGGAGAGAGAGAGAGAGAGAGAGAGAGAGACAGAGAGACAGAGAGACATCAATGTGCGGTTGCTGGGGGTTCTGGCCTGCAACCCAGGAATGTACCCTGGCTGGGAATCGAACCTGGGACACTTTAGTTCCCAGCCCGCGCTCAATCCACTGAGCTACGCCAGCCAGGGCTCTTTGTAGTGTCTTTATCTGGTTTTTGAATTTAGGATAATGCTGGCCTCATAAAATGAGCTTGGTAGTCTACCCTTTTCTTGAATTTTTTGGATTAGTTTGAGGAGAGGTGTTCTTTGAATGTTTGGTAAAATTCACCCATGAAGCCATGGGTGGTCCAGGACTTTTTTCTTCCCCCAAGCATTATTTATTTTTAATATTTAAGAAACTATTTATTTATTTATTTATTTTTAGAGAGGGGAAAGGAGGGAGGAAGAGAGGGAGAGAGCATCAGTGTGTGGTTGCCTCTCATGTACCCTGCACTGGGGACCTGACCTGCAACCCAGGCATGTGTCCTAGACTGGGAATCGAATTGGCGACCCTGTGGTTCTCAGGCCAGCACTCAGTCCACTGAGCCACACCAGCCAGGGCTGGTCCAGGACTTTGATTTATTGGGGGGTTTTGATTACTGCTTCAATTTCACCACTTACAATAATCTGTTCAGACTCTGTGATTATTCCTGATTCAGTTTTGCAAGATTGTATGTTTCTAGGAATTTGTTCATTTCTTCCAGATCATCCAATTTGTTAGCATATAGTTTGTAATATTTTTGTACAATCTCTTGTATTTCTTTGGTGTCAGTTTTTACTTTTCCTCTTTTATTTCTCATTCTATTTATTTGGGTCCTCTTTTTTCTTTTCTTTCTTTTTTTTCTTTTTTCTTTTTTTTTTTTGATGAGTCCAGTTGAAGGTTTGTCAGCCTCGTTTATCTTTTCAGAGAACAATCTCTTCCATTCATTAATCTTTTGTGTTGTTTATATAAACTCTATTTTGTTTATTTATGCTCCAATATTTATTATTTCCTTCTTTATACTTTGGGCTTTGTTTTTTTTCCCCCTTTTCTTAAGTTTAAAGTTAGATTGTTTGAGTTTTTTCTCATTTCTAGAGGGGGCCTTCTAATGCTATGAATTTCCTTCTGATGACTGCTTTTGCTGCGTCCTATAGATTTTGGGTTGTTGTGTTCACATTTTCACTTGTTTCAAGGTAACTTTTGCCCTGGCTGGTGTAGCTCAGTGGATTGAGTGTGGGCTGTGAACCAAAGTGTCTCAGGTTCAATTCCCAGCCAGGGTACATGCCTGGGTTGCAGGCCACAGCCCCCAGTAACCACACATTGATGTTTCTCTCTCTCTCTCTCCCTCTCTCCCTCCCTTCCCTCTCTAAAAATAAATAAATAAAATCTTTTTAAAAAAAGTAACTTTTGATTTCTTCATTGATCTCATTGTTAACCTATTCATTGTTTAATTACATGTTATTTAGCCCCCATAACTTTGTGTTTTTTTTCTTACGGTTAATTTTTAGTTTCATTTTATTATGGTCAGAGAAGATACTTGATATGATTTCAATCATCTTAAATTTATTGAAACTTATTTTGTGTCTTAACATGTGGTCTATCTTGGAAAATTTTCTATGTGCACTTGAAAAGAGAAAAGAATGTGTATTCTGCTGTCTTGGGATGCAATGCTTTGAAGATATCAATTAAATCTTTGTGTGTTATTCAAGGCCAGTTTCCTTGTTGATTTTCCATTGATGTCAATGGAGTGTTAAAATCTCCTGCAATAAGTGCATTACTGTCAATGTTTCTCTTTATGTCCTTCAAGATTTGCTTTAAATATTTGAGTGCTCCTTTGTTGGGTGCATAAATGTTTACCAGAATTACATCTTTTTGTTGGATTGCTTTTTTTTATCATTATGTAGTGTCCTCCTTTGTCTCTTATAATAGCCTTGGTTTTAAGGTCTATTTTGTGATACATAAGTATTGCTACCCAAGCTTTTTTTTTTATTTCCATTTGCATGAAATATCTTTTTCCATCACTTTACTTTTAGTCTGTCTTTTTCCTTCACCAAGTTAAGGAAGTTTTCAGTCATTAGTTCTTCAAATAGGTTCTGTCTTTTTCCTTCACCAAGTTAAGGAAGTTTTCAGTCATTAGTTCTTCAAATAGGTTCTCGATCCCTTGCTTGCTCTCTCCTCCTTCTGGTAGCCCTATAATGTGGATGTTGTTACGTGTTGTCCCAAAGTTCTCTTAAACTATCCTCATTTTTAATTTCTTTTTTCATTTTGCTGCTCTGATTGGGTGTTGTTTTTTTTTAATATGTTGTCTTTCAAATCACTGATCCAATCCTTTGCTTCATCCAGTGTATTTTTTATTTTTCCAGTGTGTTTTTATTTCTTCCAGTGTATTCTTGATGTCAAATACAGTATTCTTCATTTCTGACTGGTTCTTTTCCATGTCTTCTGTGTCTTTTTGCATGGTCTTGTAGTTCTAAGTTGCTGGAATATCCTTATAACCATTACATTGAACTCTTTATCTAATAGACTGCTTGCCTCTATTTCATTTAGCTCTTTTTGTGGACATTTCTCCTGTTTTTCAGTTGGGGTCTGTTCTCTGTCTCCCCATTTTGGCTGTCTCTTTGTATTTGTGTCTATGTACTCGAAAGATCTGATGTGACTCCCAGTCTTTG
The DNA here is from genome assembly GCF_004126475.2 of Phyllostomus discolor. Lineage (NCBI taxonomy): Eukaryota > Metazoa > Chordata > Mammalia > Chiroptera > Phyllostomidae > Phyllostomus > Phyllostomus discolor. The sequence continues at coordinate 67,934,949 of NC_040911.2, read as the reverse complement.
TGGGGTGACCTTTTGTAATAAGTGTCCTGTGGGACCCAGTGGTGTGGTCTCCTTGATCTCCTGAGCTGGATGCTCTAGGAAAGTCCATTGTGGGATGGTGTGGGCCCTCCTTTGTAGTTTGGTCCTGGTTGCTGTTGTCCTGTTTATACAGGAGATCGATCCTTAGGCCAGCTGACTGTGAGGCTCAACCCCAAGTGTGGCCTGTGCTGCTGGAACAATAAAAGAGTTTTATAAGTATGTGCAGCTGCTGTGCAGATGTGAAAGTTCTCCTGGTCTTTTTTCTCCACAGCTTAGGCAGCTTTAGGTATCCAACCTGTTTATTAGTAAAATGACTGACAATTTTATATTCAAGTCTACAGAAGGCACTCTACAACTCCAGTTGGAATAGTACTCCCTGGGGTTGGCATAGGGGTGCATGCTATTACCCCACTTCTGCCATGACCCTATTTGGAAGTCAAAACCCTGAAGTTTTAAGGTGAAAAAAGTTTTGCTTGATATAAGTTGAAGAATTGTAACCCAAAGAATGGTTTAAATATCTTGAAAATAATAGTATATTTCAGAACAATTTTAAGGGATAATCAGGGTTTTGTTTTGTTTTTGTTTTTTTAACTTGAAAAAGTAGATGATAGTTTTAGGTAGAATAGGTTTTTTTAAAAAAAGATACTGAGAGTTAGTTGTTTCACTTAAGGCAATAAGAGAATCAGACAACCAGTAGACAATCATGGTGTTAGATAACCCTGGAGGATTAGAGGTGGCGTTGAGGGGCCAAGTAAGAGCTGTCTTCCAAGAGGAGGTGATGTGTGAGCTGAGCCCTACAGTACTTAACCAGGTGAAGAGGAGGAAGGTGAAGCATAACAAGAGAACATAGTGTATTCACGGAATCACAAGGAATTGTACATGACTAGAATTAAGAGGTATGTGTCAGGAGAAGTGGGAAAGGAAGCTGGAGAAATACGGCATAAAGGGCTTGATGTGGCATGGATTTTTATCCTGAAGGAGATTGAAAATTCTTGAAAGAAAACAGTAAAGGTATAGGGTTATTTGCCATTGTGCCTACTACTCCTAGGTTGCTAGTGTTTTTGAGGAAAGGAGGAGTAGGGAGTATTATTTTTTTTCTATCAGGCTTATAAAACTCTTTTATTCTTCCCAGTGTTCCTGTCCTCCCTTTCTGACTTTTGCCTTGTTGTTGGGACAAGCTGGGTATCAACGAACACAGTATTATCTATAAAATAAGATCTGAATGAAATTGATTATTTTTAGTAGCTGAGTTTTATTATATCTAATCCACTTTGGCTGTTAACATGCTTTTTCTGTAAGGTTTGATTTTTCTTATTTTGGTGGGGGGGTGGTATTGCATAGAGTTTGTTATTGAATGAATTTTTATCCCACTAAGTAAGGTGTAACCATAAAATTGTTTTAGTGGAACTCTTTAAAATTAATTCACAGCTAGTAAAATTGCTATTTGGTCTGCATAGGCTATCTCAAAGCCACTGTCTGTAGGAAGCACTTCTATAACTGGAAATTGGTTGTAAATTTAACAGTCACTCTCGTTTTGGGGGTGACTTTGAACATTTTTCTGGGTCACTGATAACCTATATAGTGAGTGACTTTGTATAAATTGTGTAATGGTGCTTCCTCTGGGCGATGTGGCCTCAGAACACAAACAGATGGCACTCCTTTGAACTGTAGAAGCTCTGCAGGCACATTCCTTGAAATTAGCTGTCTTGACCCAGGCACTCCTTAAGCAAGGCACCATCTATAAAACTATACCCAGCATCTCTGGACATTTTGAATTTATCAAAGACTGCTGTGTAGGGCAGGGACAAATTTTAGGACAGAGCCTGTTAGCTCACCCCATAGGCCCCAGTTTTCAGCATTGGATTTTGATTTATGGCCATAGGTGATAGTTGTGCCTAGGATAATGGCAAGAAGTAGTAGTGTAACTGAATCTTAATTGTGTTAAAGAGACTTTTATTCTTTTTGTTCCTGCTTGTTGTTGCTAGTCAATCATTTAATAGTCATGGGAATGTCAATATGGTTTTTTAATCCATAGTTCTGGTCATCAGAGAACAGAAATTATTTCAATCTAATTCAAATAGAAATTTTAAGCCATATGGATTTCTTTTATCCATAACCTTCCATTACCTAAAGGCCATATAGGTAACTAGAATGAGTTGAAGAAGTTATAACAGGTTTTCTGGTTAATAACGGGTCTTTACTTACTGAATGGTACCATTGCCAGGCAGTCTACTTAGGTGATTTACATGTAATGTGTTGCTGTGTCAATCCTCTCGATTTAGAGTGATCATGATTCACATTTTACTGTAATGAAACTGAGGTTAGAGAAGTCAGCGTACTGGCTCAAGTTATTTGAGTAAGTATGATTTGATTCAGTCTGACTCTGACTTAGGGTGTGCCTTTTCCTCTGACTAAAAAAGTCTTCTAGACTTCCGGCCAAGATGGAGGCATAGGTAGACACACTGTGCCTCCTCCCACAACCTAAATAAGGACAACAACAATTTAAAAACAAAAAACAACCAGAACTGACAGAAAGTCGAACTAGATGGAAGTCCGACAACCAAGTAGTTAAAGAAGAAACATCCATCTAGACTGGTAGGAGAGGCGGAGGCAGGCAGCTGAACAGAGCGGACTCGCAGCAAAGCAGTGGTAGAGGACCGGGGCTGGCAAGGTGGCTGGTGGACCCAGTGAAGTGGTGGATTGTGGAGCGGGGCAGGCAAGGCAGCAACGGGTGGAGCTGGCAGTCCGACATTCACGTGCGGCTAAACCACGAGGAACACCTGGGGAGCGAGGCCGACCTCACAACCTGGGGTCCCAGCCTAGGGGAAATAACACCTCAAACCACTGGTTGAAAACACCTGTAGGGGGTTGAGGCAGCAGCAGGAGAAAGTCCCAGCCTCACAGGAGAGTTCATTGGAAAGACCCACAGGGTCCTAGAACATACACAAATCCACCCTGGAATCAGCACCAGAAGGGCCCACTTTGCTTGTGGGTAGTGGGGGAAGTGACTGAAATCCCTCAGAGAACTGAGCAAGTGCCATTGTTCCCTCTTGACCCCTCCCCCACATACAGCATCACAAAGGAGCCATGTGGGTTGCCCCTCCCTGGTGAATGCCTAAGGCTCCACCCCTTATATGTAGCAGGCTCCAGGAGACCAAAAAAATGGCCCAAACAAAAGAACAGATCGAAGCGCCAGAAAAAATATAACTAAGCAATGAAAAGATAGCGAACCTATGAGATGCACAGTTCAAAACACTGGTAATCAGGATGCTCACAGGACTGATTGAATGTGGTCACAAATTAGATGAAAAAATGAAGGCTATGCTAAGTGAAATAAAGGAAAGTGTATAGGGAACCAATAGTGATGGGAGGAAACTGGGACTCTAATCAACAGCGTGGATCAGAAGGAAGAAAGAAACATCCAATCAGGAAAGAATGAAGAAACAAGAATTCAAAAAAATAAGGAGAGGCATAGGAACCTCCAGGACATCTCTAAACGTTCCAACGTCTGGATTATAGGGGTGCCAGAAGGAGAAGAGGAAGAACAACAAATTGAAAACTTACAAATAATGAAGGAAAACTTCCCCAATCTGGCAAAAGAAATAGACTTCCAGGAAGCTCAGAGTGTCCCAAAGAAGTTGGACCCAAGGAGGAACACACCAGGGCACATCATAATTACATTACCCAAGATTAAAAATGAGAGCATCTTAAAAGCAGCAAGAGGAAAGGTGACAGTTACCTACAAAGGAGTTCCCATAAAACTGTCAGCTGATTTCTCAAAAGAGACCTTAAAGGCAAGAAGGGGCTGGAAAGAAGTTTTCCAAGTCATTAAAGGCAAGGGACCTACATCCAAGATTACTCTACCCAGCAAGACTTTCATTTAGAATGGAAGGTTAGATAAAGTGCTTCTCAGATAAGGTCAAGTTAAAGGAGTTCGTCACCACCGAGCCATTATATGAAATGTTAAAGGGACTTAACTAAGAAAAAGAAGATAAAAATTTGAATAGTAAAATGACAGCAAACTCAGTTATTAACAACCACACCTAAAACAAAAGCAAAAGCAAACTAAGCAATCAACTAGAACAGGATCAGTACCACAGAAATGGAGATCACATGGAAGGTTAGCAACAGGGGAGTGGGAGGAGAGAAGGGAAAAGGTACAGAGAATAAGTAACATAAATGGTGGGTAGAAAATAGACAGGGGGAGGTTAAGAATAATAGTATAGGAAATGTAGAAGCCAAAGAACTTACATGTATAACCCAGCAACATGAACAAAGGGTGGGGAATGTGGGTGTGAGGGGATGTTCAGGGCAGAGGGGAATAATGGGTGGGAAATGAGACAATTGTAATAGCATAATCAATAAAATATATTTTTTAAAAAGTCTTCTAAGGTTAAATAAGTTTTCTAAATTCTGTTTATAAGAATACAGCAAATTTAAAAATTCAGTATCTGACTTTTTCTATTTATTTTAAAAACATATAACCTAATTAATTATACAATTCATCTAGAATAACTGTGTTTAATATTACAAAAAGTGGCATTATCTGTATTGCTATTAAATAAACCTTGTATTTTAAAGTAATTATTTCAGTTCTTCCTTAAATCCAATTTGTCCCCCCAAAAGGAACAAAAGAACTTTTTGTTATACCATCTATAAGAAAATCTTTCTCTGACTTATTTCACTTAGCATAATACCCACTCGGTCCATTCATGCTGTTGCAAGTGGTAAAATAATTCTTTTTTATGGCTGAGTAATATTTTATTATATGTATGTACAACTTTTTAATCCATTTCTCTATCAATGGGCACTTGTGTTGCTTCCTTATCACGGTTATTGTAAATAACGCTGTAGTGAACATGGGGTGCATACTATCTTTTCAAATTAGTGTTTTGGATTTCTTCAGATATGTACGCAGAAGTGGAATCACTGGGTCATGAGGCAGTTTCATTCTTAAGTTTCTGAGGTTCCTCCATACTGTTTTTATTGTCACTGCACCAATCTGCATTCCCACCAACAGTACAAAAGGGTTCCCTTTCCTTTACAGCGTTACCAACACTTGTTGACTTATGGACAATAGCCATTCTCACAGGTGTGAGGTAATAGATCATTGTGGTTTTTAATTTGTATTCCTTTGAATATTAGTGATGTTGAGCATCTTTTCATATATATATTGGCCATCTGTATGTCCTCTTTGGAAAAGTGTCTCCATATAATTTTACTTACATGTGGAATTTAAACAATAAAATAAATGAACAAACAAAATAGAAGTAGACTCATAGTTGTAGAGAACAGATTGATGGTTGCCAGAGGGTAACAGGGTTGTTAAGGCCGGGTGAAAAAGATGAAGGTATTAAGAAGTACAAATTGGTAGTTACAAAATAGGGGGATGTAAACTATAGCCTAGGGAATATAGTCAATACTATTGTAATAACTGTGTATGGTGCCAGGTGGATACTGGAAATATTGGGGGAGCCACTTTGGGAAGTGTATGATTGCCTAACCATTATGCTATGCACCTGAAATGAATACAAAATAATATGGGCTAGTCTGGTGGTAGTGGATTATCAGAACTCAACTAAAGTTTGTGTCAACATCATGTGAATGTCAACTGTAATTGAAAAGTAAAATAAAAGAAGAATTAAAATCTTTGTTTAAAGTTAAACCTTCTTGTCTGAAGTTTTATAAACTATTCTTGATTTTGGTCATTTTGACTTCCAAATTAACAGGATATTTCTAAACAAAAATGTATATCTGAATCTCTCCCTAACATTGCTTATTTGCCCCCAGAAATAGTTGACCATAATTATTATAGTAAACTAGAATTGAAATTCTCACCGTTAGAGGTATTCTTCTATCAATGCATGGTATAATAGCTGAGGTTTCATAAATTTAAATATGGAACCTCAGGCTAAATTTAAATTTAACCTTTCTGCCTTTTTCAAGGCAGGAAACTGTGACATCTTTTATAAGTTTGTTTCCTCAAAACATACTATTTTGGTGTTGAGAATTAGTTTTATGTTAAATTATTTAAAATAAGATAAAATTAAAAATTTAGTCCCTCTAGTGTATTAGCCACATTTCATAGTCATGTGTTGTACTGTCTCCCATATTGGACACAATGGATATAGAACATTTGAATCATCACAGAAAGTTCTGTTAGGCCTCAAGGTAGTAATGGTGGTAGAGAGAGTGTGTTAGCATTCATTTACATATGTTAATCTGTTTTCCTGTTTTCAGTATGATGAAAGCCAGGAAGATCTACTGCATATACCCTACAGAAAATGAACTCCAAAATTCCAAGGATGTGGAGGTGGTGGCTGGGTGGAGTCCAGGAGAGGGGGCCCTAGGGATCTCAGTGCTTCTCAAACTAATTTTACTAATTTTTCCTTATTTGAACTTCCATTTTTCTTCTGCTCTCCTTGTCCTTGTGGGTTTATGTTCTTTTTCTTTTCTTTTTTTAAAATCTCATTTTCTACTTTCACTGGAATCTTGGGAGGGAGATAAGATTAGATCCCCTCGTTTTAACATAGGATCTATAGGGCTCTGACACTTCTGTATGGAAATGTTGCTCATTTCTTAAGTACTGACACTCATTCTATTTGTTGTCTCAACACTATTGCTCAACCAAAAGCTCAAATATTTTGTACTCAGTTGGTTTTCTGTTTCTTCTGGTCCTTGTGCAAGGCATGTTGTAAATAAAGGAGAAGCATGAACCCATTTTTAAGCTCCCCAACTTCTTTGATTAGCAGTTATGCTGGGTTTTTAACGGTTGGTAGGTTGAGAAAGGAATTGTTTTCTGCCAGGTGTAAATTTGAAATTGTATTGTATTTTTCTGTATGCAGTATTCTGTCAAATATTTTAGACTATTAGCTTAGAAAAATAATTTTTTAAATTAATATTTTGAGGGAGGAAAATAGCTTTCGTTCCTTTTTCTCCAGTGAGTGCTGGGTAAAGTGTACTTGGCATTAATTATGGAGCCAAAGTTAGGTATCCTACTTAAGTTAATGGTGTAGAAATATACCATTGTTTCTGATATGTTGGTTTAGGATGGGTGGCTGTTAAGTTATTACATTTAGGGTTTGGACTGGTTCAGATTTTTATAAAAATTGAATCAGAAAAACTTGATACTCCTTTGAAATGGCACTTACCCTTATGCTAGAATTGAGAGAATTAATGTTTTAAGTGTGTTTCCTCATTTACAGCTTTAAAATGTCCAGTGTTACAAATTTTCTGTAGCATTTACTCCCCTTCTATTTGTGAGTAGTAACTTTATTTAAAGAAGAGTGAGTACAGTTAGTGAATCTTGAGTATTGAGGCAGTACCTTGCCTAATGTCTGAATCAGTGTTTTACAAAAGCTTTGCCAGAGGAGACTGACGGGTTTGAGATCCATTATGCTTCATGAACAAGTTAAAAACTGGTAGTCAAGTGAGATAAAACACAGTGAAGTAATGTAACAGCAACTGTTTTGACATGAGGGTGGAGTTCTGAGAGCCACTGTTATTCTCCAGTGGTCAGTGGTACAGAACACAGTGAAACCAAAGTTGTGGATAACATATCTTTTTAAGGTAATCACAAAGCTCTTGTTGCAATAGCAGTCTATTTTTACTCTCAAGATTTTCCTTCTGAGCCGTGCAGCAAATTTCGGTGCTATGTTCAGAATATTCTTGAATAGTCTTTATTGGTAAACTTTGTAATTGAATATAAATAATTTAAAAAAAGAAATTTAAAATCAACACTGAATTTGATTTTGCCTTTTAAAATAAGCTTTAGCCTTCTCAACATCTGAGTAGTTAATATCTTAGTCACCTAACATTTTAGAAAAATACTTAAAAATGAGACTGATGGGACGGGACCTTTTCTATTAGGTAAAAGGACAATGTAAAGTGAAAAAGCAATCAAATGACTGTACAGTCACAGCTCTTTTGTTTTAAGATTCACCACAATATCTTTTTGTGATAACAAATCCACTGAAATTGATACTGTCACAGGAATTCATCATCATCATGATCATAGATGAACTATATTTCAGTATAATTGTCTAGTAACGTTATATGTTTTATTTTATTTGAAACATTTTCAGAAGGCTTGATTAGTTGTCTGTGGCACAAAAATACTTTGATATTCTTATTACTACTGCTTTATTATATTAAACCTGTAGGCAAAGCAGTAAATTAGCTTTGAGCTAAGATTTTATTATATTTCATGCAATTTTAGAACTATATTTTACTGATTTTTACCTGGAGTTTATAGGAAATGCAAAATCTTAGACTCTACCCCAGATATCCTGAATCAGAATCTGAAATCTACCTTTTAACAAGTTCTTTAGGTGATTCCTGTGCATTTTAAAATTTGATAACTGGTCCTGTGTTCTACCCTAAATAAATTAGTTGAAGGAACTAATTTACTTTGAAGATGTTAAATGACGTGCCCAAAGTGACATAGCTAGTTAGTTAGTAGAGAAGCCTGGATGGATTGGTTGCTCTTACAATTCTGTACTTTAGTTTTACATTATCTTCTTTTGGCTCCAAGATGTTTATAAACTATAGTTACTTAAGGATTATTTTATTTTCTTTCCATCCCACTAATCTTTATCCCAGTTTTTAATCCCACTCCCTTACCTCCCTTAGAATCAAAGGTAAAAAGAACTATCAATTTACTGAGAGGATCAATGCTGGTACTAGTTTAGAGATTAGGAATGGAGGAACCCTGCAACAGTTTGGGATGGGAATGTAGGCAGTATTCCCTGCTTTCTCAGTCTGTCCTCATGGTCTTAGTTTTACTTTATAAAAATAATTGTCAAGAAACTAGGGATGAGTTGTTTAATCTTCCATATCAATGTTATTTCAAGGATACACTAAGTAAATCAAGATGTAACAAATTTAAGTATATTTATTCATTATAATTGAGTCTAATACACACTTTACTTGGTAGATTATTTTTTCATTTTCATGGACAAAATTTGTTATTACAATGTTAGTAGTCATCAATGACTCTAAAGCCTCACCACAATGGCAAGATAAAATGTGCATTTGGCGATATTAATCAGCCTCTTGACCACCAAATTTACCATTTTATTCTGACTCCTTCCTTTCCTCCATTCCTCTCCTAGTCAGTGGTTCTCAAGCACAAATGTTTGTACCTGTGTATTACTGACACCCAGCCCTCTCCCTCATACTGCTCCCACTACTCCAGTGAAGACCTTGATCACCTCTTGCCTTGCGTACTGAATTAGCCTTTTAGCTGGTCATCTTACTTTACTTTTTAAAACTGTCCAATGTCTCCAAACTATTGAACCTGCTATTTGTGGTCTCTTCCTTCTGAACCACGTCTCAGCTTCCTCCCTTCATATTGTATATGCCAGGTTCCCTTTGTCAATCCCTTTGTCAGGGACTTTTTCATTTTTTCAGTCCCCTTGTTTTGGAGTGCTTTAAGTCAGTTTACATGTGAAACCCTCCATGAGTACCTGTGTACCCCTGTCCCCAACTTAATCCCTGCCTTCTTTAAACTCCCTTCCATTGGAGTTTATTAGGGAATAATAGTTATACCAAATATTGAAGATTTGTATATGTTGTCTTTATCTTTGCTAATAATCAAACTACATTGGGAGTCTGATTCATCTTTGATCTCTTCATAGGAACACAATAATGAACAAGACACACACAGTCTATCATAAGGAGCTTAGTTTTAAGGAATTTACAGCCTATTTGGGCAGACAATCATTAAATAATCTTAAAGAGAGAACATTGAAACTGTGGTTAAGTGCTATGGGGTGGAGATAAATGGAAGCATATAATAGTGGTTTTGACCTAGAAAACTTATTTGCAAAGTGAGAATTGATCTAAGATCAAAAAAGTGAATCAGGCAAAGAAGGGTAGAGAAGTGCTATCCAAGCAGGGTGTACATTATGAGCAAAGGCCCTGAGGTGAGAAGGAACACGGCAAGTGGGACTAAAATAAGGCCCAGGTAATGAGATTGCAGAACATGTGTGGTGTAAGATAAGGCTGTAGAGATGGGTAGTGTCAGATCATACATGCTACAGAATTATTACTTTTTACCCTCAGATCAATGGAAATGCGTCGAAGTGTTCCAAGCATGGAGATAGGATCTGTGTTTCACATCTCTGGCTGCAGTATAGAGAATGAATTGGAGAGTGGAGGGGGCTCAGCAGTGGGTATGGGCAGTCTATTGTATTTGAACAACTATGGTAACAAATTACATCCCAAATCTCATTGACTTAACACAGAAAAAATTCATCTCTATCATACAGAGTTCAGCAGAGCTAGGCAGTCATCTTCTGTCTTGAAGTGTATCCACCAAGGTCATCTTGTCAAGAGAAGGTGGAGCTGGATCACTTAAAGAGCCATGCCTGGAAGTGGTTTATATCACTGTGTCTACCTGTTGTTGTATAGCAGAACTCAGTCATATGGCCCCAGGTGGGGCCATGACTGAAGGAAGGCTGGAGAATGTAGTCTTTCTTTGTGCCCAGGAAGAGGGAAACAGTATGGTACACACACATCCTGGTCTCACTCCCCTCCCATGCAGTCAGTTGGGAGGTTATTGCAAGGGTTCAGAACAGGCAGTGATATCTTGGGCTGGAAGAGTGGCAACAGAGAGGGAGAGATATGAATGTCTTGGGAGAATATAAGAATCTAAAGAGCTAACTAAGAGAGGTGAAAGAGAAGGAATTAGAGGATGTCTCAGGGTTGGGGCTTATGTAACTAGGATGGTGATGTCTTAGAAAAAGATATGAAAATATCTTCCTGAGAAAGGAAGAATGACAAGAAGGGGACTTTGGACATGCTGAGCATCAGATCCCTTTGAGACATTCAGCTGGAGGTATTAGATGGGAAATTGGGTGTAAAGGCTGCAAGCTCAGAAAAGCAGAAGTCTGAACAGTGTGTGAGTCGTTGGGATTAGATGATTGAAACCTCAAACTTGGATAAAATCTAAAGATTATACAGAGTCCTTTCTTTCTACCTGCACTGCCATCCTGCCACCAGCATCTGCTTTCTGCCAAATTGCTCTGCCATCACCGTCTCTGATCTCAGCTGAAACTTTTGATGTCCTTGGAGCCCATTTGCTTGTCCTCAGGTGATTGATTCCCTTTGATACTCTGCATAACAGCTATTCTAAATCTTTACCTAGTATGCCCTCATACACTGTGCTTTTCTCCTCCTGGCTTATACTTCACAGAGGAAATAGAGCCTGTCAAACACAGTTTCTAGCAGTGCATCTTTCTTCCTCCAGCTGTTACCCTCCCTTTTCCTATTTTAGAGGAAACTAAGACTAACATCTCCATCTATGCTATGTCCTCAGTCTCTTTAGAGTTCTGCCTCTTAATTATGAGTGGTTATGAATATTCTCTGGAGCCAAATTGCATGAGTTCAGATCTCACTTCACTACCAGTTTCTGTGTGACCCTGACCTCAATTTTCCCATCTGTAAGAAACAAATAATAGTAGCTTTCTCATAGAATTTGTTGGTGATTTAGAAATGTCTGACAATAAATACTCACTATTAGGTTTTTGTATCCTTTTTCTCTTTAGTGCCTTGTTTTCCTTTCTCTTGTTCCCACAAGAGCTCTTTGAGAAGACAACTTCCATAGTTAGCACTCAAGTCTTCCCTCTTCCCTTGACCATTAACCCTCCTGTGTTTTTTACCTCCTCAGTTCCCTTGAATCTTCATCCCATTTCCCTGGACTTCTGCCCCTTCTTCCAGTCTCCTGAAGTGCTCCAAGGCCCAGTTGTCAAGCCCAGTTGTCTGTTTTCAGACATTCTCAAGCTTTACATTTTTTGGTATTGATGATCTCCTTCTTCAAAATACTCTCCCTTGGCTTCTAGGATGCTGTTTTCTCCCTTCTTAATTTTTCTTTTTAGCTTTCATGTTATTTCTTCTTAGTCTCCTTGACTTGTTTCCCTTTTGCTATGTAATGTTGGTCCCTCCATGGTATTGACTATAGTCTAAATAGATCTGTGACTAACAGATCCATGCTTATATTTCCAGTTGAAATCTCTACCTAAATGACTTGCACATTCTTCAAAAAAATTTTTTTAAGCTGAGTAAACTTTTATTTTATTTTAAGATTTTATTTATTTATTTTTAGAGAGGGAAGGGAGGGAAATAGAGATAGAGAGAGAGAAACATCAATGTGCAGTTGCTGGGGGTTATGGCCTGCAACCCAGGCATGTACCCTGGCTGAGAATCAAACCTGGGACACTTTGGTTCCCAGCCCGAGCTCAGTCCACTGAGCTACACCAGCCAGGGCACATTCTTCAAAATGAACATGTCAAATTCTACCCATCTTCCTTCCTCTTCTGTTTAAACACCACAATTTTTCTAGTCACCAATCTGGAGAATAGCATATCTTCTTTGATGCTGCTACTTTATGTTTCACTCAATTATAATATATTAGTTCTACTTTGAAATGAACTTGGACTTGTTTTTTTGTTCTCAGCTCCACTGCTGTAGTTCAGAACTTTCTCCTCTGGATATTTGTAGCTGTCTCAGAAGTGGTCTTCCTGTTTCCACTGTCTTTACCATTTTCTCATTCTCGGTCTTCAGTGTCAATTTTCTAAAGCAGAAGTGTCTCCTCATCAGAGACCTTCACAGACCCTATTGTTCATAGAAAAAGCCCAAACCCCTTGTTACTGAGGCTTTTGAAGTACCTGTAAATTACAGCTTGATTTGGCTGAAATCAGTTGCATTATAATTGCAGAATATACTTTCTTTTCTGTTTTCAGTTACTGGTACCTGATTAATTTAGTTAATTTCCAATTCAGAATTTAAAGTGTTTGAAATACTTCACTTAGATATTGACAGATAAATTTAAATATTGATTGGTTAGATATAAGACTTTAAATACTGCCTTCATGTTTTTAAAGATGGGTTGAGCTAGTGTGGGTAACAAATCAACATTATAGACTTGGGAGTTACAGGAATTGGGGTCTGCTTTTAGTTATTCACTATTTTGTTACTTTAAACATTTTGTTCATCTGTTCAAAAAAGCAAAATAAAGATTCTTAACTTGCTGAACACACATGAACTGTGAAAATCGAAACAGTACTACTTCTAATTTAGTAAGAGGTTTAAGAAAAGTACTTTTTAAAGGTAGGAAAGAGGCTGTGGATGGTATGGATAAGCTGGTTGGAGTGTCATCCTGTAAACTGGTGGAAGGTCTCAGGTTCAATTCCTGGTCAGAGCGCGTGCCTACGTTGCGGACTTGGGTTCTGTATGAGAGGAAACCAATCAGTGTTTCTCCCCCACACCTTCCTTCTCCTCTCTCTAAAATCAGTAAGCATGTCTTTAGGTCAGGATAAAAAATAAAAGTAGGAATGTGATACAATTATATAGATTTGGAAGTAATTTTCTAGTCTTAACTTTCTGTATTTACTACTTTGTTATTTTAGAGTGAAATGTCCATTTATAAACAAAATGTGGATTAGATCAGGTAGAATTGAAGTGGATTAGATGGGATTGAAGTATATCAGCTCTTAATGAATATAATTAAATGGTCCAGTTGCCTTAATGTTAAATAAATTCTGGGATCTTAGTATATTTTAGCTCTCAGAATTCCTATATGAATTTTTAAGTAACAGCTTTATTGAGATATAATTCATACACTATAAAGTACAGTTCACTGGATTTTCAATATATTTACAGAGTTGTGCATCCACCACTGCTATCAAATTCCAACACATTTTATCACTCAAAAAGCAAAACAACATCCATATTCATTAGTTGTCACTCTCCATTCCTCTTTTCTCTTAGCTCCTGGAAACTGCCTAATCTTCCTGCCTGTGCATTTGCCCATTTTGAACATTTCATAGACATAGAAGCATGAAATGTGGCCTTTTCTGTCTGGCTTATTTCACTTAGCATAATGTTCTTCAAGGTTCATCTCTCTTGTAGCATGTGTCAAAACCACATTTTTAAGGGCTGAATAATATTCCATTGTATGGGTATACCACATTTTGTTCATTTATTCAGCAGTTGATAGACATTTGGGTTTTTTCTAATTTTTGGCTACTATGAATTATGCTGTATTTCTCTTGTGTATATACCTAGGAGACTGGCATTGCTAGGTGTTAACTGCATGTTTAACTTTTTGAGAGACTGCCATACTGTTTACCCAAGCAGCAGTAGCTCTGTCAGCAGTGTATAAGGGTTCCAGTTTTTCAACAGCCTCACCAACATTTCTTACTGTTGTCTTTTTTGTTATAGCCATCCTAGTGGCTGTGAAGTAGTAGGTCATTGTGGGTTTGCTATATATTCACTACCCTAATGACTAATGTTGTTGAACTTATTGACCATTTTTCTGTCTTTGAAGAAATGTCTACTCAGATCCCTTAAATTGGGTTATTTGTCTTCTTTATTGAATTATAAGGGTTTATTATATATTCTGAATATATAAGGGTTTATTATATATCATATTATTGGATATATGGTTTACAAATGTTTTCTCCCAGTGTGTGCATTATCTTTTCATGCCACAGGTATTTTTATTTCTTAATCAAATTACTTGACATTAATTTTGGGTTATCATTAAAGTTTTTGCATTATTTAGTATTTATATTCTATTAAGTTTCAGTTATTGCTTTAGAAAAGATAACATGCAAACCAAAGTAGTTAATGAAGCATATAAAAATTATGGACACAGTAAAGTTAGTGTAAATAGCACATTCCTTAAAGATTAAAAGGTTAAAAAATGGTTTTAGAGCTTTTGCTATGATGATCTTGTATAACTGCTCCCTCATCTCAAACCTAAAGGTTTATTTTTCTTGTCAGTATAATCCCAAATAAAGCTATATTCTTTGTTACAGCATAAACACTTTTTTATTTCTTTTTTTTTATTGAGATATAATTGACATTCAACATTATATAAGTTTAAGGTATACAAAATGTTGATTTGATACATTTATATATTGCAATGTGATTATCATCATAGCATTAGTGAACACTTCTATCACTATCATTCCTTTTTGTGGTGGGGAACAATTAAGATCTAGTCTCTTAACAATCTTATTTATTCTAATCTTAGATTAAAACTTGGAATTTAAGTGAAATATTAATGAAATAATGTTACTGAATATTAATCATATAATTTTGAAATGTGAATAGACCAAAGACTTTTTTTTTTTAAAGATTTTATTTTTTTATTTTTAGACAGGGAAGGGAGGGAGATAGAGAGAGAGAGAAACATCAATGTGCGGTTGCTGGGGTTATGGCCTGCAACCCAGGCATGTACCCTGGCTGGGAATCGAACCTGCGACACTTTGGTTCGCAGCCCGTGCTCTATCCACTGAGCTACGCCAGCCAGGGCGACCAAAGACTTTTTAATTCTTCTTTTATTAGCAAAAGCCATGCCATAGGAATGGAATTTTTCCAACCCAACTGCTCTGATCATCTGTTACTCATTATGAATATAATCTGGGGTAATGATAATAACCAAAATGGGGAGATGACTATCCCAGTAATGGCTCTGAGCAACTTTTATAAGAAGAAAATAATCCAATACCTCGGAAGTACATTTTTTTTTTCAGGTTTTAGGGTAGGAAGGGCTGCATAAATGATTCTTCCCTTACTCTCACATAATAGTGATGAATGGCTTATGTATGTAATCTTGTAAAAGTTCAGTGGCTGAAGTTAGTGATTGCAGCTCAGGTATCCCAGTTTCTGTACTGGATGATAAGTATACCTTAAAAATTATAAGTGTATGTCAGTCTGTAAATTATAAGCCTCTTTTTTACTTCCTTTTCTCATTGTAGGCCTCAGGAGTGCAAGTTGCTGATGAAGTATGTCGTATTTTTTATGACATGAAAGTTAGGAAGTGCTCCACACCAGAAGAAATCAAGAAAAGAAAGAAGGCTGTCATTTTTTGTCTCAGTGCAGACAAAAAGTGCATCATTGTAGAAGAAGGCAAAGAGATCTTGGTTGGAGATGTTGGTGTAACTATAACTGATCCTTTTAAGCATTTTGTCTCAATGCTTCCTGAGAAAGATTGTCGCTATGCTTTGTATGATGCAAGCTTTGAAACCAAGGAATCCAGAAAAGAGGAGTTGATGTTTTTTTTGTGGTAAGCAGTGATAAAAAAATAACCTCTGTAAAACTCTGAGTTAATTTCATTGTTAGCTTAGCATTTGGAGAACCAATACCTGGGGCCAAAGTGATTTTCAGTCCAGTTGTCTACAGTCATTGTCATTTAATTTTTATTTACAAGGTATCGTAAAAGAAGGTTTTAGCTGGATTGATGTTGGAGAGACCAAAACTAAATTTTAACTTTTTTGTTTACTTGAAAGATGACTTTGAATAATTGATTATTTTGGAGGTCTAAGGGGCAGGGAATAGATTTCTTTGCATCCTCTGAACTCCTCATATCAGGGGGGACCAAAAAAAAAACTGGAATCATTTTCTAAAAGTGGGCTCTTGTAGTACAGACTTCCCCCACTAGGTGAATGTTCTAAGAACCCATCTGTATCAGTGTTGCAGCTTGCGATGTTTTGAGAGGACGTGTTCGGCTTCAGTGAATTTTTTTTGAAGACACTTTCAGTGCGTATGCTTATTTCATAGTGGGTGATTTACAAGCACACCTGCCCACACCATGCTTAGTGTTCAGCAGTTTTTGAGCTAAAACAGCATGACCCCAGTACCCCACTCTACCTATTCACCTGATCTCCCTGCAAGTGAGTTGGTTGATGAAAAAAGTCCTCAAAGGTAACTTAATGATGTGCCCTGGTGTGTTCCTCTTTGGGTCCAACTTCTTTGGGACTCTCTGGGCTTCCTGGACTTCCTGAAAGTTTATTTCGTTTGCCAGGTTAGGGAAGTTTTCCTTTATTATTTGTTCAAATAAGTTTTCAATTTCTTGCTGTTACTGTTCTCCTTCTGGCATCCCTATAATTCAGATATTGGAACGTTTCAGGTTGTCCCAGAAATTTCTCAGCCTCCCAAGATTAAAGACAAAGTGACAATCTTAAAAGCAGCAAGAGGGAAGGAAAGAGTTACCTACAAAGCAGTGCCCATAAGGCTATCAGCTGATTTCTCAAAAGAAATCTTGCAGGCAAGAAGGGGCTGGAAAGAAGTATTCCAAGTCACAAAAGGAGCGGACCTACATCCAAGAATACTCTATCCAGCAAAGATATCATTTAGAATGGAAGGGCAGGTAAAGTGCTTCCCAGATAAGATCAAGTTAAAGGAGTTCATCATCACCAAGCCATTATTATATGAAATGTTAAGGGGACTTATCTGAGAGAAAGATAAAAACTATGAACACTAAAATGACAACAAACTCATATCAACAAATGAACCTAAAAAAAAAATAAAAGAAAAAACAACAAAAACTAAGCAAAGAACTAGAACAGGAACAGAATGAGAGAAATGGACATCACATGGAGGGTCTTCAGTGGGGAGTGGGAGGGGAGGAATAAGGGGGGAAAGGTACAGGGAAGAAGTAGCATAATTGGTAGGCATAAAATAGACGGGGAGAGGTCAAAATGGTATAGGAAACAGAACTCAAAAGAACTTATACGTACAATCCATAGACATGAACTAAGCAGGGGGCAATGCGATGCTGGAGGGTTCGGGGCACAGGGCAGAGGGGAGATAAAGGGAGAAAAATTGGGAAAACTATAATAGCATAATCAATAAAATATAATTTTAAAGTCCTCAAAGGGAAATGTTTTGCCATTGTGGAAGAGGAGAAACAAAAAATGGTAGAAGTACTAAAAGACATCAAAATCAACAAATTCAAAAGCTGAGCAGTGGAAAGAAACATCTTGATAGGTGTATTACATCAAATGGAGAGTACTTTAAAGGTGACGAGTTTAAACATGTAAGAATAAGTACACATTTTTTTTATGAATTCTGGGGTTTTTGGGTCCTCCTCCCCATAAGCTAAAATTCCTCTGAAAATTCTTCCTAGAATACTGAGAAGAAATTTTATCTCAACAAAATCATTCTTTAACTTGCAATGCCAGGAATCAGTCTTACTTGTGCCTCTGGTTTGCTACTTTTGAAGTTGGTACTGTCATTGCCTCCAAGCTATTTGCTCAAGTTCACATTGTGCATAAGGGTAGCCGCTAGCCACTGTGGCTATTTAGATGTAAAGGAATTAAATACAATTTTAAATTTATTTTCTTAATTACATTGCCACATTTCAAATTCTTAGTAGCCACATGGGACTATTGGCCCCCTTATTGGGTAGCACAGATAGAGAACTTTTTCATCATTACAGGAAGCTGTACTGGACAGCATTGCTCAAAATAGTGAAAGTGTTATAAAGTGATTTATGTGACCTTTTTCTTGAAAGGCTGTTTAAATGAGTTATCCTGGTCTTTTCAAGTAAGTTAATACTTGAAATTGATTATGTGTGATTTAAAAGTCACACCTGTATCCCTCATTTAATTTATTTTAAATACTTCTTGATGTGGAATTCATACATAGACTATTTCTAGCTCCCAAGGGGGAAGGGGAGTGGTAACAGCCTCTTATTTGGAGGGAGTAAGAGTCTTATTAATACTTTGGCCTGAGCCAGGGCAAGGCAAGGGGTTGTTTAGCTCTTAGCTGTGTGCCACCAAAATAGCTTGGGGTGTGGGGCTAGGAAAGCAAAAGAACTCTGATTTAAAGGAATGTGACTCTAGATCACACCTCAGTTTCATTTCAGCAAGCCTATTGTACTCGACTAAACCAGAATGCTGTGAGGAATATAAATATGAGGTCTAGGTGCATTTATTAGGGCAGCTTACAGTTCTGCAAACGAGGCAGCTGCATACATACATGCATACATACATAAAGTAGTTAGACAAAAGGAGCACATTCCTGATTTGAGTGATGGTGCATTTGTTAAACTTAATTTCAATTACATGCCAGGCGTTGTATCATGGCCTGGGAAAACAGGTATGAATAAAACAGGTTCAGATCCCTGCCCTTTCTGGGATTTACAACTGAGTGGCAGATACGGCAGCTAAATAAAGATTTTGGCTTTTTAAAAAATTTTGTATTTATTAAAAGAAACTTATTTGGTAAGGTTTGGCTTTTAAATTGGTGAATTCAGGGTAGGGGGAAATGTAGGTTTACAGTTGTGAGCATGCAAAACAGTTTATTTTTATATTATTATTTATTAATGTATTATTTTCATATGAAAAACTGTAAACCTACTTCTGCCCCACCTTGTATTTCCTTCATTTGTACTATTATCCACTGGTTTTTATACCTTTTTTTTTTTTTTTTTTTTTTTGCTACAAAAAGGATCTTCCATAAGGAAGAACATTTGGGAAATAAAAATAGAAGAAAAGGAAATTCCATGTTAGTGCAGTGTTTTACTTTGCACTATTGCTTTTTTAAAGAAAAGGTGAAACCTTTAGGAGTGTTCCATTACAGTCTCTGTTTAAAAGGCCCAGAGAACACCTCTTAAAGTGTTTTAAAAATCTGGTCAGAGTTAAATCAGAGCTGCAAATAGGCCCCTGCCCTATTTTCCATGAGAAAAGTACTTTGCCTCAGCCAGACCTGAGACTTTGCCCCCTTCCTTGGATCTTAGAGTTGGGAAGAAGCAGCATCTGAGAGACAGAGGCTGCCCGTTTTCTGGTTCCCGAGACTAGAGTATCTCTGCCCGCAGTGGGAGGAGTAGACTAGGTGAGGTCCATGCCAGGCCATGATGTTAATGAGGGTGGAACATCCTGGAAATATGGCAGTGAAATGGAATCATTTAGTGCTTAAAAGTATGTAACTACACTCCATTTACCCTTTGGTATCTTGGTAGTGTGGAGTGGTGGTAGACCTGAGGTTGGGTGGTATAGGGGGAAATGATGCATTCACAGATAGCAGTTTCAATAGGATGGGATTTTTCTGTCAATTGTTAATGCTTGTGTTATTTTTTTCAATATTACTAGTGAAGAAAGTGGTGAAGTGAACGCTTTCTTTCTAGTATTCATTCAAAATGAGGCCAGCCCAAAAATATTTGTAAATGCAGGATAGTAGTAATATTGACTATTAAAACATAGCTATTGCAGAACTGTCATTAAGTTTTAAAAAAGAAATCTTTCTGACATGTTTTATCATGTTAGACTAAGATGGAAGAAACAAGTACCCATGAGGTCAGAATGTGCTCTTAGATTAGACATAAATGAAGGGACTGGGGAAAGGTAAAAAGGAAACTTTATTTGTAATACATTTTTTTAAGAAAACAATTTTAAGTAAAAATGCCAAAATTGCTATAGCATTTCTTAATTAGAGGTGGTAGATATTTGATTTACAGATTAAGAAATCTGTAGGTACTTCTCTGTATTAAAACTGTTTCTAATCTGAAAGGGTTCGTACTTCTCTATATTAAAACTTTTTCCAGTCCAAAGGAGTTAAGAACCTTATATAAAGATGATTGTTATTAGCCTAAACTCAAGCCTTTATTGATAAAAAAATTTTTTAATTTGTTGTAAAGAAAACAAGTTGGGTAATACATTGAATTATCCAGTCAGTGTTGGTTCTTTTATTCTAGTCCCACTAATATTATTTTTAATTGGTGGTTCTGTACTTTTTCCTCTCTTGGTCAGCCTGAGCCATTCTGTATGTGCCCAACCATAACAATTCTCTCTAAAGAGGTAAGGACGTTGAAAAACTGTGTAGCTGAAAGAACTCCCAGGCTATTCTGAGGACTCTCCCTCATCACTTGATGCAAATGTTTAACGTGATGTAAATTTCACTTTCTCTAAACCATTTTCTTTTTTGGGATCTCTTTATCCAGGGCTCCAGAGCTAGCACCTCTGAAAAGTAAAATGATCTATGCAAGCTCCAAGGATGCAATCAAAAAGAAATTTCAAGGTATAGTCTAGATTTACTTCCAAATACTTAAAGGTGTGGTGAGCCCCTGGAATGGGGGCTGTATCTTTTCTAGGAAACACCTTATTTTCTTCAGAGGACCTTGGCCACAAAGAATGGAAGCACTACCTGTTTTGAGGGAAAAACCAGAAGGTTGAACCTAGTTTTTAATGTGTCCTCTGCCTTGTGCTGGTCACTTTGGGGCTACATAGCCCATGTTTAGTAACCCTGTTCTCTCTACATTGTTGCACATCACTTGTTCAGGCTGGTTTTAAACAAGTTTGAGATGCTGCCAAGTTTCTCACATAACAGATGGAGACTAATTAATTGGTTTACATTGGTCATACTAAATGATAAATTTGCTCTTGCCTTTGAATGTAGTTGACATAACAAAGTTGAAAAAGGAAATGCATGTAAATGGGAAAGGATAGTTTTATCTCTAGCTTTACTTTGAATTGGTATGATTTTTAGGTAATTGACTCGTCTGTATCCAAAGGAAAGTTCGCTTCTTGAGCTGCCCAGTTTGTTTGCCTTGCCCACTGGGTGACTGAAATCCTGATGAGAGGGCCTGACCATACTGACTGTTTCCAGCCAGGAGGAAATGTTGGTATGATGGGAAGAGCATGGGGCAAGTGCCCAAAGGCCTGCACTGAGTGCTCAGCTTGTCTCTAACTGCTGTATGACATTGACCAATGCTGCTTAATCTCCTTGGGCCTTGATTCTCTCAGCTGTAGAATAAGAGATCATCTAGGTTGTATGAGCTCAGTCTCCAAATAGCTATCTCCAAACAGCTGGGTGAGCCATGGCCATAAGGGCTCGGCCCAGTGTGGTTTTTGTTTTGTTTGTTTTACTGTGACTGATTTTTACATTCTTGTAATTGAACAGGTTTGCCCTGTCTTGTTTTATTGTACTTAGGGAAACAAACTTCTTGCTTTCCTGGAACCTGCTGCTGCATGTGTCAGGCCTTGTCAGGTTCTCCATGCCTTTGGGTTGATGCCGGACCATTCCCCAGAAGTGTATTCACCAGTTGGTTAACTGATGTTTTTATGTGACTCCTTAGCTTCAATACTTCCACAAATGCAATTGAAAAGGATTCAGGGTGGATTCCTCATCCACTTATCATCCTTATTCTGCATTGCCTTCCAATAAGGGGAATTGCTACATACACTTGATCTGATCATATTAAAGATGGCCACTATGTCACCTTTTTCTAGTGAAACCATCACTGGCTTTCTGTAGTCAGTCCTAAGAGGTCCAAAAGCTAGCTGACCTGATAATGCTTTCAACAGCTTAAGAAATGGTCTTAAAATTATGGAAAATCAGGAACAATGTAGCTATTTGAAAGACAGTTATTTACAGAGAAGCTACTGTATATAATCAGATAATTGAGCTCATTCTGCAGTGTGGTGATACAACTTTTCTTAGAAAACAATTAATACATTTTACATAGTTTTCCTTGATAGATTTCTTAAATGTGTAATACCACTGAGGAACTATTTTGTAGGACAAAAGAATGCCAGTTGTAAATATTCTTACTCTTCAACACAGTTGACTAAATCAACTGTAATCAAAACAGCAAATTCATATTTTTACTTATATTTTAAAAACGAAGAAAAATATTGCTAGATTTGTTTCAATTTTTACTGAAGTACATACATTATATCTATTAAAAACCCATACATCATAAATTTTTGTAGAACTCAGTGAATTTTCACAAATTAACATTATAATGGTCATTTCTTGGTTTAGTGACCAGTACAGAAGTCTCACTTGTGTCCTTTCTAGTCACATCTCCTTTTACTCCTTCCTTCATAGAGTAGCCAGTACCCTGGCTTCTAACAGCATAAAATAGCTTTGGCTGATTTTGTGTTATACAAATGTAATCATCCAGAATGTGTGCTTTGATGTCTGGCTTCTTTTAGTCAACATTATGTTTGTTAGACATTCATTTCATGCATGTAGTTACAGATTATTTATTATGTGTAGTATTTTGTTGTTTGTGTATACCACAGCTTTTCTATCCATACTAGAACTGGTCTTTTAAAACAGCCTGACATTTGCCCTGGCCAATGTTGGATGGAGCTTTGTCCCATACACCAAAAGGTTTCAGGTTCAATCCTCGGTCAGGGCACATACCTAGGTTGTGGGTTTGATCCCTGGTTGAGGCACTTATGGGAGAGAATTGATCAATGTTTCTTTCTCACATTATTGTTTCTTTTTGTCTCTCTCTCTCTCTCTAAAAATCAATAAACATATCCTTGGGTGAGTATTAGAAAAAAAAACAGGTAAACTACTGCCATGATTCTAAACAGAATTATTTTTCCTCCCTAGGCATAAAACATGAATGTCAAGCAAATGGGCCAGAAGACCTCAATCGGGCTTGTATTGCTGAAAAGCTAGGCGGATCCTTAATTGTAGCTTTTGAAGGATGCCCTGTGTAGATCATCGTTCAGTGCCACAAATCAAAAGCTTCTGTGTTTAATATTATCCTTTTGCTATATAAGTAAAGCAAATATATTTAGGCCAGTCTCACCAGGGAGAACTATCTTGTCATCTGTTAGGGTAAATTAAATATTCTATAAACATGTGCAAACAGCCCTAAATAAATTTAAAATCTAAAGTTTTATTGGTGTGAAATTAAATCCTTACTGACCAAATGCCTATTTTTAATGAGCTGGCTTGTAAAGATTTTTGCTGAGCTCATGATTTTTAGTAATGCAGTTCACAAAACAGTATAAGGTCATATGAAAATTATTGCTTCTTGGTTAACCTCAGCAATCACTTTGTTTCTTTAGAGAATTGGTCATAATCTGGTTATAATTTTTGCTCAAATTTTCCATTCTCTCAAGCTAAACTGAATAATGGAAGATAATTCTCACATGTATGTAATAACACTAATTACAGTAAGATTAAATTAGGCAGTCTTTTTAATTCTACCACATGTGTAATAAAGACCATCTCAGAATTGTGTACACTTTTATAATCAGCACTGGTCTTGCAAAGCACAGTTTCAAGCCTGTAGTTGGAATACAGGAAGCACCTACTCGCATCTGCAAAAAGCTCTCCCCTTACTAGTCGGGAGACTCTTCTGAGAGTGACCTTTCATCTTTACACTGATGACCTCCTCGGGAGAATGTGTAGTATCTTGTAACCAATTATAATGCAAATTAGGGCTCCATTGTACTACTACAGTTTGTTAATGAAAATGATAAAACAGTATATTGATAAGCTGCGACACTTGTGATAGCTTTGTGTCTTCAGAACTTCATTGCTTCTGGCACAATTAAGGTGTGGGAGTATTAGGTATGTGTTTACTCTGGGGCCTGGGAGAGCTTCTTAATATCCTAGAGCAATTTGTCAGTTGTATGTGAAATGGGAGCTGGTAAGACAAATGATGACACCCACAGAAACCCACTACCTGATGACACTTGGAAGTGATTGTCTTTAACATCACAGCACAACACTTTGAACAATATAGAGATGCACAAACAGTTGAACTTAGAATTAGCTGTATTGGCTTTATGTAATAAAGGAAGCATTTTTAACTTATCTCTTGTGTAATTATTCACTTGTGACTTGGGGATAAAGAAGTTTGTCTTCCATATATGGGGAAGGTTGTTGGAGGTTTGGGTATTTCAGACAAGTCAAGTCACAGCTCCCTCCTTGTATTGAATGAGAAAATTGGGTTAAAAGTTGGGAATCTTCTCATCCCAAATACCAGGCTTTTATCTCCTCTATTTGAGAGACCAAAAAAAAAAAAGGCTTTAATTAAAATACTTTCTTTCAAAATTGTTTAGAAAATAGTGCTAGTTACTGGTTTACTGATAAGCTGCTTGTCATTCTTTCATCCCAAATTTCTTGTTTTGCCGTTTGCAGTGCTTTTAGTGACTGCATATTAACAGGTCTCTGAGAAGCACTGTAGGCCCAAGGCTGCCCTGCTGAAAAATCAGCCATGTAGATAGAGCCAGGTAGTTGGTCAAGTTTTAGAAGAAAGTCTTTTCTGTGGTTTTAGCTTGTGACATGTGGTATGACTTGGTAACCATCATTCCATGCAGGTGCACATCCAAGTGTGTGGGTGGGGGGCTGTGGAATGCTATGGAAGGATTTCAAGCAGTGTGCACACCATGTGATATGTAAACTTCTACCAACATTTCAGTCTTATTACAGTAATTGGGAGTTCTTAGGTACTATATCTCTACGTAGGCCAACTGTTGAGAAAGAATCCTACTGGAGTCTTGAGGGTGGGGCCCAAGAATCCTGTAAAATTAGAGTTTGGGACCTCAGCTGACATTGGTGAGAAACAAAACTGCAGGTACACTCTACTTTCAGTGAACAGATTCCGTTTTTACAAGTGTTAACATTACAGAATTATGTTTGTGGAAAGCTGACTTACAATTCTAGTGAGTATTCTTTTGCCCTAAGACAGCAGCAGATAAAGTCACTGCTACTAGAAATTCAGAACTTGACTTGTGAAGCTTGTTATTTCAGAAACAATCTGGGGAAAAAAAAAAAAACAGTGTACAGTGTATTGGCTTACCCAGTCCCAAGAGGGTAGGGGGTACACAGTGACTTGAATAATATTGTAGAATTAGGCTTAGTTGAGTGATTTCCTTTTTGCAGAATTGTCCAGAGTGCTGGCTGGTCAACACACAGGAAATGCAGCTTCTGTTTGCCTGGTATGTTGCTTGAGATTGAATATTCCCAAAGATACATCACTTCAAGACTTGGGGCATTTCTGAAATGTAAGTTTCCAGACCAAAATCCAGCAAGTAGGGTCAATAATTTAATTGTTAGTGGGAATGGGGGAAGTTCCAGGAGCCAGGTTCTCCATGGAAGGTTGTAACGAGCTGTTTGGCCAGGCCTCTCCTGGGCTTTGCCCAGTCCCAGGAGGGTAGAAAGGGGGCTTACCCAGCCTGTAGTCAGTGAGTGCCCTTAGTAGCCAGCCTTGAGAGGTCAAGTAACTTGCCTAAAATCACACAACTCATGAGCAGCAGAGCCAGGACAACTTGGATCTCTTGTTTTCTGGTCCTAAGCTCTTGCCCTTGTATCTCTGGAGTGTTCTTTGTTTCTCACACCTGGAATTCTCAAGTTAGATCTTAAGTGGGCAGTGAAACCTGTTAGACCCTTTGAAACCTGAAGATGGTATCTGTGGAGTGTGTCTAGTGGTTTCTAAAATCTTCAGAACTCTGCCATCCCTGAAGTTGGTGGTCTAAGACTGATGCAAGAATTCCTAAAACATGAAGTGTACCTATTTAGTCAGACACTGACCTCTTTACATTAGTCTGTCAAATAAGACAGCCAAAACAATAGCTGTCCCATGTGAATGAATAAAAATTATACCTACTTTTTGGATCAGCAAAAAATATTTTCGGTATGCCACAGAATTTTAATTAATGTGTGCCATGAGACGAAAAAGGTTGAAAATCGCTTGTCTAAGATGAGCAGTAGCACTGCACCCAGGCTGTGGCATACTGGAGTCAGGCCTTGGGAGAATAGTGCTTCCTGTTAGCAAGCCAGCCAGTGCCTTGAGTTGACAAATGCAGCAACCCAGCCTGGGTGATTCCTGCCTCCACACAACTTCATTGCAAAGTGACTACAAAAGCCAGCACTCCAGTAGCCACACCAGTGAGCCAGGCTTGGGTGTCTGTTACATATTGTGGGACACCAGAGCGGCCTGTCAGCCTCTTGTGCTGCAATCATCAGACGGCAGTTGCCTCCCATACCTCCTCGAAGGGCTCTTTCCTCTAGCCAGATGATCAAGCCTAGCCAGGAACAGCCCTAGTGACAAGGCCAGGCTGAGGCTCCCTGGCAAACTTGGGCTCCCTCTGCTGGCCTGGGACATGCCACTGCTGGGCCTAAAGGCTGCTCAGTCCTTCCCTGGGAGCTTGGCTCCAGACAGGCTCTGAGGTAACATTTCCAGAGCCCCATGGGGCCCTTACACCCTGCACTCTTACCTCCTCTCCACAGCTAGACATTGGGTCCCTACAAGGTGGGCTGAGAGAATAGGGCTGTAGCCAGGACCCAGGTACCAGTCTTGCCCTGTGAAACCAAAACCAATTTGGTAACCCCCAGGGTCTCTTGTGCCTTCAAAGTGCTTTTGTCCAGCATAGGAGTTCTCAATTCTACAGTCAGGGGAGGCTCCCAGGCCCAAGGAAGAACTCGCTAAGGCCAACCACTGACCTTACATAAGGCCACTACGTATGGGAGGACAGGTTGTGTCCTACAGGGCCAACCCTCCAGCACTAAGCCCCTGCTTCTGAGGCACAGGGCACACAGGAGGTGCAGTGAGGGACACTCTTCGTGGAATCGAAACACTCCAGATGACATTCTCCCTCCAAATAACCCCATAGGTTGCCAGATGCACAGCCAGGTATTAGATGACAGATGGGTTTATAACCTGCTTGCCTTTTACCTGTTGAGCTACCTTGTTTTACCAGGGAGCTACCTTTTCATGGGGATTGTTTGCAAAATAGAGGGAAGATTCAACTCCCATGGGAATTGATTCACGTGAGAACCAGGCAGAGGGCTGGACATGTGGCAGGCAGCAGGTTTTAATGGTCACTTCCTCTGGCTGTCTCCTGGCCAGGAACTACAACATCCATGTCCCAAGTCCAATGGGCTTCCTCTCCACTTCAGCCTCTCCCTAGTTCTAGAACAGGCATGACTGTCTTCTAATGTCTGTCTGACCTCTCCAAACTCTTTAATCCTCCACACTTGTCCCCTGGGCCTTAACCCTTCTTCTCTTCCTGACAAATGCCTCCTGTTCTGGTGAACTCCAGTTCTAGCTTAAGCTTGCTTCTCTGGGGAACCTTCCCAGAATTTCCAGCACCCTGATCCCAAAATGATAGTAGCACATTAAGTGCCACAGTGTGGTGAGGTAGTCCACAAATCAGGCACTCTGTGAAAGCTGGGACCATGCCTTGGTCATGCAGGTTGTCGTCAGCATTGCCTGGCCTCTGGCAGCTGCTCAAAATGGGGGCGGCGCTAAAGACATGTAAAGGATACACATGCACAATGCTTCCCAAGGACTTGAGGTTCTCATGACAACCATGCAGAGGAGTCAAACCCACCACCTAAAAGGCTGCATGAGATGCAGAGAGGTCTCAAAGCAGGTGGTGGATGGGCTCCAGGGAAAGGCTCATAGCTGCCTTTCCCTGGAGCCCATCATCCCCTCTGGCTGGCTGGACCTGATATCAAAGTGCTCCACCTTCCCCAACCAAGTTCAGCTAATAATCAGACCCTTCCCCCTCTCATTTCCCAGGGCTGAGGCTTGGAAGATGGAAGTGGGACAGTGCTTGGTCCCGGCATCCCTTGATAAAACTGGTTGTCCCCAAGAACCCAGACTGCTCAGATTCACCTTCCATGGCTGGGGTGTTTTAATCCTTCCTGTGATTCAGCCTCTTTTTTTTTTTTTTTTTTCTTAAGCTCCAGGATCCTATTTCTTACAAAGTCCCCAAACACTTTTTGGCCCAAGATTCTTCTGGATCACACTGTTTTGGGCCACCAAGGACAAAGTGGGTCTTGAGGACCACAGGAAGTCTCAGCTGGCTGTTCCAGCCCTTGCTCTGCCCCTCCTGAAGTGAGGATATCTGTCCAAGCCCCAACCAGAAGGGCAAAGACCCCCTTATTCACTCATGGAGCTCATTTCACACAGCAGCCTAGGCCACTCACGGCTCTGCTCGAGTAACCTCAGATCCTCAAGAGTGGGGACCACAGTCAGTGCATCTGGCCACCACGCATCCCAAGGCTATGTTCACCCCACCTGGCAAGCAGTGGGGCCTGAGTGGCACAATGGGGAAAAGTGCTGGGGGCCAGGAAGCAACACATTTCACCCCCCACTTTAGGCAGAGCTGCTGATCCTGACTTCAGAGAAACCAGAGCCACACTTGCTGTCTCCTGAGGTATCCAGCCACTCCTCATTCCTCATCCTAGGCTCAGCAGTCAGTGGGGAAGCCCCAGCAGAAGAGCAGACAAGATGGCAGTGCCGGGCGACAATGTTGGTTTTAATGGCATTAACATCCAGGAGGTCACGCACCAGTTCTGGTTGGGAGGGGTGAGGGGCTGTGGCTTTGCTGGGCTGGGCCGGGCCCCTCCAGTCTGTGCCACAGCCTTTGAGACTCATCACCTGGTCCGCCCACCTCCCGACCCACTGAAAGACAGAACAATTGCACTGATCGACATACAGAGAGCTAGAGGTCCCGGCCTCCCCAGCACACAGCCTGGGGTCTGTCACAGCTGGTAAGGGCTTTGGCGTCTGCTCTGTGGTGGTCCAGGGCTGGTCATGGGGAATAGTGTTTATTGAATGTGACAAAGGTTCTTTTACAAACTGGGGGTCTGTCTGGAAGATCTACTTCTGTGGTTCTAAGAGACTCAAGTCTCTAATGTCTTCTCTCAGAGCCACCAGAGTTGGGCCTGGACAACGCTGTGTCGGTTTATTTGTAAGGAATGTATAAGGCATTTTGGTAAGTTGAACAGTAACTTCTTTTTCTGCAGAGGAGACTCAGACAGAGGTGCCCTCCTTTGAGCTGCTACCGTCCTCCTGCAAACAGGGCAGAGGGAGAGTGAGTGTGGGCCAAGGAGCCAAGGGGAGCACTTACCCCAACTCCCAGGGACCTCTAGGTCCCCCTGGATTTACATCCCATACAACTGCAAGCCCTTCAGAGAACACACAGGACATCTGGAGAACCAGAGCTGACTCCTGGGGCTGGAGGGGACGCCTGAGGATGGGCAGGAGCTGAGGGCCCCAAGTCTGGGTGAGGACCTTGGTCCCACAAGCTTTGGGCTGGTAGACATGCTTCTCACCAAATAGAGTCACGAAAGGGTAGGTACTGCACATCCTGATGCTGCGTTCAGAAGTCTGTCCCCACCACCTTCTGCTCCAGGTCTGTGTCTATTCTGCTTCCCAGGAGTCCTAGGGCTCCCAGTACCACGCCCACCCCTTCCATGCAGCCCTGGAGAGAGGCAGTGGCCCTGCATGGCCAGGGCACTCACTATTTTGTCCAGCTGCTCCTGCAACAACTTCACTGTATCTTTCTCCTTTGCCAGCTGTTCCTGGGTCATTTTCAAAAGCTCCTGTAATTTGGTGGCAGCACGTCCCAGGTCACTCGTTAACTTCTTCTCTTTTTCTAGTCTCTCCTGTGGATCAGAGGGTAGAAGGAGGTCAGCCTTCATGTGCCACATATCAGGAAGGCTGCCTGGTTATGCCTGTCAGGCCCAATGCCCTGGGAACTGGGAGCCCCATGAAGGTAGGAGGAGGCTGCCTGCCTCCTTGTTACCCAGACACATGCAGCGATGACTGGGAGCAAACAGCCCAGGCTACAGTTGGGTTAGTGCCCTATCATCAACGCCAAAAGAGCTTCCTGTGATACTGGGGATGCTTTGATGTGCACCGTGCAACACAGCAGCCACTGAACAGACGTGGTGGCTGCTAAACACTTGCAATATGGCCACTACAACTGAGGAACTGACCTTCATGTTTTATTTAATTTAAATAGCCACATTGACTAGTGGCTGCCATGTGACCCTGGAGGTTTAGGAACTGCACCCCCTCCCCCAACATCAAATTAGGCTGCACCCTGCCTAAGGGGCTGCAAGATGGCTCCTCTCCCATTCCAGGTGGTGGCAATGGAAAGCTGGCACCCAGAGCTGAACCTACTAGAGTCTTGGAGCAGAGCCCACCCTTCTACCTTTAGCTGTGTGACCGTGTTTGCTTCTGCAGACTCAAGGGGGCTGGTGCGGAGTTTCTCCAGCTCCTCCTGTAGCCGACACGCCTCGTTCTGAGCCTTGGCAGAAAAGGTGCAGTGCAGTTAGGGCATGGGGTATGGGTGAAACAACTCACAAACCCAACTAGACCACTTGGGGACAGAAGGGCACTCAGCACAATGAGATAACAGTTTCAGTCTGTGGACAGGATGCAGGTGACCGAATGCATAGCAACATCCCCAAGGGAGGGACCCTCCAGACCCACAACCACCTGCCTGGGCCACACCTCCACCATCCCCTCCACAACCCACTCAGGGTCCCCCAGGTAGGGCCTGACCTCCTCAAACTCAGCCATGAGCTTCTGCCGCTGCATCTGCTCGTCCTCCAGGATGGCTTCTGTATGCTCCAACTGCATTTTCAGCTGTATGGAAACACCACAAACATACTTTGGGAACCTGGTAAAGGACCCTCTTAGGGGCTCAGGGCTCCTGGACAGGCTGAAATCTGGGGACTCCACCTTCTAGCTGTCTGAAGCGTGACTGCTTTTCCCTGCCTCTGGCCAGCTGGAGTGGCTTCTACCCAACAGCCAGCCAACCAAGTCGCTTCCAAAGCTCCCCCTTTTCAGGAGATGGTGCCTCAGCCCCTCAGTACAAAAGCTGATGTGGCTGCAGGGAGATGCTGATGGGACCTCTGCTGACCTCCGGCACCTTTAATGAGGCCCACAGGACAAGGAAGCCTCAGAGTCACTAGGGCAAGCCCCACCCCACAGCAGTATCCCCACCCAGCAACCATCCCACTATTATTCTGGTGACAGGCCTCTGCCTCTTGGTGAGGGCTTCTAGCTGCAATTACTTGGGTCAAAAGTCTGGAAAGCAAGCACCCTGCTAGTGATACCCTAGCAAGGGCCACAGTGGGAGATCAGACCCCAATGGCAGGCCTGGCTGCCCCACCTCCCTCTCCCAGTCTGTCCCACATACCTTGTTAGGCTCAAGCTTCTAACACCTCCCTACCTAGACACCTTCCCTGCCCTTTCATCTGCTCTGTGGCTTCCTCAGAGCCTAGGTGACCCAACCTAGGTATCTGGGCAGAGTGAGGTGGGGAGGGCAGGCAGTGGAGACTGCAAGTAGCAAATGTTTAGCCAGAACAGAGGCCCACCATCCCTGTGTAGAAGGGGCCCAGGGACAGTTAGTGACACACATCTGAGGACAAGCTCACCGCCCTAACCTCGACAGGGTCCTGCTCTGCTTGGGGGGGATCTGGGGGGGAAGCCGGAGACCCAGCTACGTCACCATCCTCTACGTGGCTCTTCATCTCACTCAACTGCTGCCTGACCTGAAACAGGGAGGGGTGGGTTTGTGCTCAGCCAGATGCACGCCCACCCTGCACACACACACAGATGCCCCCCCCCACCCTTCAAGAGCACTGCAGATGCTCTCAACAGCCAAAGCCCCTGCAGCAGACCTGGTTTGGTAACTGTGACCTATGTCGGAGTCCTCAGGCAGGTTCACTGGGGTAGGGGACCAATGCCTTGACCCCTCAGCTGTGCCAAAACTAGGCCCAGGGTCCACTAGGGCCCTGGGCTGGGCTGGCCTGACCCGTGTGTTCTGCCCAAAGACCAGCCAGCAAAGAACTCTCCCCAGGAGTAAGGTGACCCCTGATGGACACAATGTACACAGAGCTAAGAAACCCAAAATGGAGTGAGAGGCAGCCACCTGGCTCAGCATAGATAAGCACTGCCTAGGTCCTGGATTCCTGTCAGATGTTGTCTGCTGTTCAGAGTGCTTTTTGGGGTCTAGAAAAGATTATGAGTTGACACTCGTGCCTAATAGGTCCCCTCACCCCTCAGCTCCACTGCTGGGGGCAGGTGACACATCTGGTGGTCCCCAAGACCCCAGACCATTAAGCCTCAGATCTGAAGAGGCAGCAGCATCACCCATGAAGCTCAGCTAAAGGTTCCAGTCTGGGGAACTGGGTAGCCCTTGGCATGAACTTCCCAGGAGACAGAGGTGATCTAAGGCACCCCAAGTGTGTGGGGCCTGCTCCTTTTCTTCCCTCCCTCTCAATAATCCCTAAAGGTGAAAACCGAACTGCCCGGGCCAATGATGAGGACTCAGGGGAGTCTTCTCCACAGGTGCCCCCAGCCTGGGCAGGAGCCTGTCACCCAGACCTTGCTTTAGGGAGCAGCCCTTATGCTCAGGCGGTGACTCAGGATGTGTGGCACCCACTCTCCAGTGTGACAGTCCCAAGTAAGGCCCCAGGGGAGACAGGAGTGAATGCACCACACAGGGGCTGCTCAAAGCTGAGTGGATGCTGCTGTGGGAACGTCAGCCCATGCATGAGACCTTTGGTCCCCTCACAGAAAACCAGACATATCCATTCGTATTGAAAATCTCCCAATTTCTAAGTGTTAACTAGTTCAAAAATTTTAAAAAGACCATACAGATTAAACAGAACACATTTGTGGCCTTACAGGCTGCTGCTTGCAGCCCCCATCCCAGGAGCTGGTATTGGGACAGTGGGGCTCTACCTCTGTAAAGGCTGGGCTAACCCTGCCAAGGAGCAAGGACTGTGACTAGACACCAACACTGAAAACTGGGGGACCCAGAGGCCAACCTCACAGCAGGGAGTTCTGCAAGTCTGCTTCTACTGCCAGCCATGAGGGAGGCCTCTGTCCCAGCCTGAGTTGGACAGAACCAGGCTCAGCCACTGCTATGATGAGAAGAGGCCCAAGCCCCACAGAGGACAAGGCCTGTGCTAACAGCCATGAAGCAGAGAGCAGCCTAGCCCAAACACCACATGACACTGGGCTCACAGGAATCAGACTACACCAAGCTTCCTGCACTGTGGCCTGGGACGAGTATGTACCAAGAGAGATGGGAGGTGGGACCTGAGTACATTGGTCCCAACAGCTACAGGCCCAGCTTAGAGTTTTGAGCAAACGTGCAAGGAGCCCCTTCAGCACAGCCCAATCAAAGCCTGACCCAAACACCAAACTGGTGCACGTGGCACCACCGCACTGCATCCCCTCTGACAGGACATAAAGGCACACCTGGAATGAATCTCACACACACGCCACTCCATGTCACACACTGTCCCACTCCACGTTCACTCACCAGGGCGAGCTCATTACTCTGCTTCTGGGCTTCACTTTTGGCTGCATCCAGTTGAGATTGAGATTCTAATAAAAGCTGCCTCAACTTGAGGAGAAAACAGACCCAGGCGATGCAGGGGGAAAGGATAAAGAAGAGAAAACCAGCTCCTGTGAGTTAGCACCTAAACACACAATCTAATACTACACCCCTGTAAGCCAAACCCTGAAGTACACTGCAGAGCAGAGTGAGAACAGCTGGCCCCCAGGCCTCTGGCAGCTCCCATTTCTTCTTTGAAGACTCAGGAAGGCTGGCATTCACTGTATGCCTTGTCTGGGGTCTTTGCAAATGTTTATGGATTATCCCGCAAAATAAGGTCAACAGATCAACATCAGATTTGGTTTCAGATCAAACCAAAATGGAGGTGCTTTCTGTTTCTCAAGTCAGAAAACAGTATCAGAGATAAGTCTACTTTCCCCAGAAATGGTGTCACCAAACCACGTGGAGAATTCTCTTGCTGTACAGCTGACCTGGCTTCACCCCTGCCCTGTTGGCTGACGCAAGCCCTAGAGCAAAGCCTGAGAACCGGAACTTCAGGCTCATCTTAATGAGAGCTGCTGAGGAGGGGCAACTCTGGATAGGCTGAGACCCCATGGGAGACTCACCCCTGCCACCTCTTTGGCATAGCTCTGACACTCAGCACTAGCAGCTGCCATGTGCTTCTCCAGCTCTGCCTCCAGATGTGAGGTATGCTCCTTCACCTGGAAACACACACCCACATCACACATCAGGGGCCTCAAGCTGGCTAGCAGAAAACAGGGTGATGGGGTGACAAGTGTAGCTGGCCCGCTGATAAGAGCTAAGAGTCCTTCACGGCCCACTGGCTATGGAGCAAACCAAGGCCAGGAAGAAACAAGTCCATGGCAACAGAGCTTTCTGTTCTGAAAGAACTTTCCTTTCTGAAAATGGTACCCAAACTCCAGCACTCCTGGGTCCATGTTCTCAGACCTCAGCAGTCAAGGAAAGGACAGCTTTCAGATTTACTTGCTAGGTGGATACCAGGTGCACCTTCTTCAAAGCCAGGGCTGACAATGTGTCTGCAGAGGGCAGTGGGGCCACCTCGTACACCTCCAACTCAGAAGGCCACTGTAGAACCCAATATTTACCATGGCTGGGCATTCTGCACATGGTCTACACTGTCTCTGGCCACTCAGGTGGTGAATGCCTCTCATTTAGGAAAAGCAGGACTGACAAGATCCCCAGCCACTCTTAAGACATGGGAGTCCACAAGGGAGAACTGACATGGCCTCAGGAACAACACTGCTCTGCAATATGGAAAGCAGCCCTCTGAGCAGATCCCCCATACGTACCTGATCTGAACTTTCAAGTTCTCCTTTTAGTTTCTCTACAATCTCTTCAAGATGTTTCACCATGGCCTGTGACTACAAAGCAAGGGGAAGGCTCCGTGTCAAATGCAAGCCCCATCTCTCAGGAAGCCCAGTGGTGCCCACCCACTCTGAATGTGACCCAGCAGCCTCTTCCTAGAGGTGACTGTGGGGGAGCGGGTGGGGTCTCCTTGAGATTGAGGACTTAGCTGTCATTCTGCAATCACCATACAAATATGGCATCACCAAAAACCAGCAAATGTGACTCTTGTCTCCCAAATGACCCCAGTGGCTTTCCCCTGGGATTTTTATAGGATTCTAACCCAGCTGTTTTTCTTGAGTAAGTTATGTTTGAATTCCTAGGGAAGGTGGACCTCCTGGAGCGATATTCCTATTGCTGGACCCTGGCGAGGGTCAGAGGGCTTGTGGTGTACCTTCTGAAGCTCCTCCTCCGTGGTGCTGACTTTGGCCTTCCATACCTGCTCCTCCTGCTCCACACTCTTCTGAAGGTTTCTGAGCATGCCCTCCTGGGGAGACAGGTACTGAGGCAGGGCCCTCTCTGTGGAGGCCCCGCCCCACATAAACACAACTGAGTTGTCCTGTCCATTCAGTCTCTCTGTGATGACCACCTGACTGCCAGCGTGACCATGCTCTGATTTTTGTCAGTCAGTATCACATGGGGAGCAAGGTGGGCCATAGTCCTGGAGTGGGGCCCTCTGGCCAATATGTGAAGGAAGGCTGCGGGCCACACATGGGAATGACACCTGTGACCAAATAAGGCCACAGGATTCTCATCTCTCAAGTTTTCCCCTAGTGCCAACTGCAGAACAAGAAACACAGGATGGGGCCAGTCAGGGTGAGAGAACCAGATCTAGCATTGCTCTTGGAGTCACAGAGACCATGACTTCAAGCCAGCTGTCAGCCAAATCCTCATATCTTCCCTTCCCTTCCCATATTGCTGTATCATATGACCAAGTCTCTCCAATTTGATTGAGATAGAGTTCTGGCCAAGATGGAGATGTAGGTAGAAACCCTTCGCTTCCTCACACAACCAAAAGGAGGATGGATAATGACCAATCTAAATATCAATAAACAACCAGAAATGCCAGAAAATCAAACTGCATGGAACTCCAACAACCAAGGAATTAAAGAAACAGTCAACCAGAACAACCAGACTAAGATGCCAGCGAACCATGACAGCAGGGCTGGCTGAGAGAACCCTGGGCAAAGCAGCAGACCATGGGGGCGGGGGCTGGCTACAGCGAGGCAGCAGGCTGCCTGGGTGAGGCTGGCTGAACAGGAAATTGAGACTCAGAGCTGACTGTGGACTATGGTGAGAGTTGCCCCGGTAGGAGAAACTCTCAGTCTCACATGAGGGTTCCTAGGAAAGTGTGATAGAGACAGGGTGGGGGACCGCGCTGTTTCTTCTCTGGCCCCTCCCCCACAGACTGCTGCAGTTCAGCAAGGAGGGTTGCCCTGCCCT
The DNA here is from genome assembly GCF_004126475.2 of Phyllostomus discolor. Taxonomy (NCBI): domain Eukaryota; kingdom Metazoa; phylum Chordata; class Mammalia; order Chiroptera; family Phyllostomidae; genus Phyllostomus; species Phyllostomus discolor. The sequence goes on along the minus strand of NC_040911.2, from coordinate 67,898,467 downwards.
GGGGAATACCTAAGGCCCTGCCCCCTTACAACTTACCAGGTGCCCTGAGGCAAAGAAATAGGGCCCAAATGAAAGAACAGGGAAAAATTCTAGAAAGAGAGCTAAGTGATGAGGAGATAGCCAACCTATCTGATGGAGAGTTCAAAGCCCTGGTACTCAAAATGCTCACAGAACTGAATGAGCCTGGTCTAAAAATGAAAGAACAAATGAAAGATACACAAAATGAAATAAAGCAAAATATTCAGGGAACTAACAGCAACAGGAAGGAAACCAGGACTACTCAAATCAACAATGTGGAACAAAAGGAAGAAATAAACATCCAACCAGAACAGAAAGAAGAAATAAGAATGAAAAAAAATGAAGAGAGGCTGAGGAACATCTGGGACAACTTGAAACATTCTAATATCCAAATTATAGGGGTGCCAGAAGGAGAACAACAACAGCAAGATATTGAAAACTTATTTGAACAAATAATGAAGGAAAATGTCCCTAATCTTGTGAAGAAAATAGACTTCTAGGAAGTCCAGGAAACTCAGAGAGTTCCAAAGAAGTTGGATTCAAACAGGAACACACCAAGGCACATCATCATTAAGTTACCCAAGATTAAGATAAAGAATCTTAAAAGCAGCAAGAGAAAAGGAGACAGAGGAGTTCCCATAAGACTATTAGCTGATTTCTCAAAAGAAACCTTGCAGGCAAGAAGGGGCTGGAAAGAAGTATTCGAAGTCATGAAAGGCAAGGACCTACATCCAAGATTACTCTATCCAGCAAAGCTATCATTTAGAATGGAAGGGCAGATAAAGTGCTTTCCAGATAAGGTCAAGTTAAAGGAGTTCACCATCACCAAGCCATTATTATATGAAATGTTAAAGGGACTTAATCTAAGAAAAGATAAAAAATATGAACAGTAAAATGACAACAAACTCACAACTATCAACTAATAAACCTAAAAAAATAAAAGAAAGAAAAAACAACGAAAACAAAAACTAAGCAAACTAGAATAGGAACAGAATCAGAGAAATGGAGATCACATGGAGGGTTTTCAGTGGGGAGGGAGAAGGGAGGAATAAGGGGGAAAAGGTACAGGGAAGCAGCAGCATAATTGGTAGGCATTAAATAGACAGGGAGAGGTAAAAAATGATATAGGAAACAGAGGACTCAAAGAACTTCTATGTACAACCCATGGGCATGAACCAAGGGTGGGGGAATGCTGGAGGGCTGGAGGGTGCAGGGCAGAGGAGAGATAAAGGGGTAAAAATTGGGAAAACTATAATAGTATAATCAATAAAATATACTTAAAAAAAAGTCTTTCCAATTCCCTGAGAGCAGACTCGCACTTTCATCTCAGCCCTCTCCAAAGCTTAGAAGCAATGAAGAGCAACTGAGCGCCTTCCTTATCCCTTTTACTATTCAGCCAATGATATGGGGCCCGGATTGGGTCAGCAACTTGCCCAAAGTCCTACAGAGCCTCTGAAGCCAGGGGTTTTCAAAGGGCCAGTGGGCTTTCCCAAACCACCACCTGCTTCCTGCCCTCCAGGCCTGGAAGCCCCCTCATAGGATAGAGGCCCCAGCCCTCCTGCCTTACTGTCTCAGCCAGAATGGTGCGGTATTGGTCACACTCAGCCTGCAGGGTGCTCTGGATCTCCTCAGACTCCCTCAGCTTGGAGGCCAGGTCCTAAGGGAAGATGGCAGAACAGAGCTCGCTTAGCCAAGCACAAAGGCTTCTCTGGTGGCCTGATGAAACCGAAACACATCCCTTCCCAGGGAGGGGAGAGCAAGTGGCAGCCCCTCAAGGGTATGTTTATGACCTGCTTACCAAGAGGGGCTCTGTGTTCACTGCTGGTTGCTTGAGCAGTTCTGGGCCTTTCTCTCTGAGTTCCCGGAGCCACTCGGTATAATTCTGCAACAAAAATGTGTGAAGGGGGGCTGAGTGGCATTCTTGACAAGCAGTGGGGTCCCAAGGAGTGCCCCTCTCCATTACCTGGTGGGTTGAACTAGAGAGGGCTGGGAACATGGCCAGCAGGGCCTCCTTGGTCTGTGCCTCCATCAGGCTGAGCTGCTTTTCTGATACCTCCTGTAAGGGGAGGGAGGGAGGGCACTGTTCAGATGCGGAGCTTTAGAGCAACCTCTGGGGAGTGTTTTAGAGATGCTGGGGTCTCCACCCCAGGAAGGAACAAGGGCCAAAGGAGAAGGTGGATAGCTTCATGACAATCCCACAGCCTGTGCCAGGTCAGTTTTAAACAGACTCAGTTCTAACAAAGGGGGATAGCAGGCTGGCCCTTGTGGCAGGTATGGGTTAATCCAACACCTCCCAGCAGATCCTCAGGCTAAATCAGTTCTCAATTCCCAAGTCACCCGTGTGTGTCTGTGTATGCACGTGCATGTATGTGTGCATACACTGTAGGGATAGGGGAGGGGGTCGAAGCTACTGTGGAAGCCAAGCACAAGGTGAAGAAGATGTGTATCTCCCACTAGCCATTAGAGTTATGAACTACTGCTGGCCAGGGGTGGTAGGACCCCCTAGTAACCCTGGAGGAAGGAAGAATCAGTATTCCTACTTTGCAGAGCAGGAATTAACCCGGTGAGGATACGACCTTGGTCAGGGTCATGTCTCTCCCAAAGCCTGACTCATGCTGTGGTCATGCCATGCTGGGTCAGTGCCCACATTGGTCCTTGAAGCTCCCACTCACAGCCTAAAGACCAAAGGAGCTACAAAGCAAAGCCTAAGACAGCAGCATCCCCTGAAGACAAGTAACACCCCCTCTCTCCACACCCTGCAGGGGTGGGGAGTGACCACAGGAGATTTCTGACAAACAGAAAGTCTCCTCTAATAACCTGTCCCCAGCAGGTTGAACCTACTGCTAGCTGTTCGATAATCTCAGCATGGCCTGAGACGCAGCTTGAGCCCCAAAGGCAACATTAGAGTTGTCGATTGGTGCTCTGGACTATGTGTAGGGAGGACGTCTGACAAACGGACACCCAGCTTGACCACAGCACCACAAGGTCAGGACTCAAGTCCTAGAAGCAGACTCTTCTTGACTCACCTACTGATTCATAGACAATGCCCATGGCCTGCCATAGACCCCTGACCACTGCTCAGGTCCCCAGTTATGGGAGTCTGAGGCCACAGCCAGTGGAGCCTGAGCAAGTCAGGTGATATCTCTGGTCACAGATTCTGCATTTACCACAGAAAAGCCAGACAGGCTCCCAGGTCACCTCTAGAGAGTCTCTGCCACAATGGGACCCGAGGCCAGCCCTCCACCTCATCCCAGGGTCCCATTTTGTACAACCTTTGGGCTTCCTGGGAGGCTCATGAAGTCAATGCAAAGCTCCTGATAACAGGAAAGACAGTTGTTCTGCATCAGCAAGGATGGGAGGGGAGAGATAGCCACCTGGGGTGCTACATTGGGGATAGAAATGTGTGGTGGTGGGCAAGGCCTCCACTTGCTGCAGTTGTAGGCCATGTCCCCAACCAGAGCCGTGGCACTGGCTCCCACCCCAGGGCTCCAGAAGTAATGTGAGGACCCCAGATACTGCGATGCCTGTACTCTCTCTAACCTGGAGCATAGGACCAATATGGACATCAGGGCTTGAGTGCTGCTAAAGATGTCCTTCCCCTCTGTGACTTACTGTAAAGAGCAATCACAGAACCTACTGGACCATGATTTCAGAGGGCCTGAGAAAACAGCAGGATCAGACAAAATACCAGAGTTTTGAAGACGGCTCAATGTTGAGCTTACTTACAGGAAGTGTAGGCAGGTGGGCTCACAGCCCCAATGGCCTCTGTCTCTGCCCTCTGATGGCAAAGGGCCCAGGTAAGAAATAGCAATCAAGGGTACATTTCCCCCTGCCATCTTATGGAGAGATCAGGGGATTGGGGAACAAGGAAGATGGAGGAGCTGGGGCACTCCATGTACTGGCCCCTTGGAGGAACCCTGGTATGGATTTCTGAGATGCTCCAGGGCCAAGGCTGCGCTGCACACAGTGTGTGTTTTGTGTTTTGCCAAACTACACAAAGTGCCGCTGATCAAGTCTTCACTAGCAGGAAAGACAAGGATGGGACTCTGACCTTGGCCTGGGTCAGGGAACGAAGCTTTTCCTCGAAGGCTCTCTCGGCTGAGGCCAGTGCCTCCATCGCCTTCCAGTTCTTCTCTCGGAGGTCCTGAGGGGAGGACATGGAAAAAGTCAGTAGCCAGATTGGAGCAGCTGATATATCCCCCATGAGCTGCCTCAGTGGGTCTCAGCAGGGCAGGGTCTCCCTGACCCCACTCTGGATCCCACAGGGGGCCTGCAAAGGGACAAAGTGACCTTTCTCTTGGGCTGCACCCACTGGGCCTCTCTCAGGCAGCACTAACACAAGGCCAAGGTGCTGCAGCCCACTATGGTGGGGAGGCTGTGTCATCAGGGTGTGAGTAGTCTGAGCATCTTTTCAGGGAGACTACCCCAGAGGAGGGATGGTCAGCGTGACTCCTAAGAAAGAAGAGGCTCCTGTTACCAAACAGTAAGCACTGACTCCGTGGCTGGCTCTGGCCAAGCCAGGCACAGGTAGGAATAGGTAGACACTCTTCTGGGGAGAGCAGACAGGGCTACCTAAAAGCTCAGGCTCTCTGAGGGGCAGTAGGTAGGCAGCCTGGTGGGGAAGATACAGCCAAGGCTCCTGTGCATCCCCCCACCCCCCGCACAGAGGAAAGAGACTTCCACATCTCCTTCTCCTGATGCAGCCTCCCTACTACAAGGTGACTGACCACATGACCCTGGTAAGGCTAACAGAAGCACTTTCTCTATAATGGGGGCTCCATGTCAGGACACATGACCCAAGATGATTTAATGGGAAGTCTGCCCTGGGTCTCTGGATGGACCTCAGGGGCAGAGAGGCTCCCCAAACCCTCAAAGACAGGCTTTCAGCAGTGAGTAGCACAATAGGATGTGAAGAGGCAGCTGGGCCCCTTCCATACTAGTCTTAGGCCAGCCTCACCCCCACCACTGCCCCCTGTGCACACGCATGCCCTTTGACATGCATGCCATTCTCAGCCCCATCACCTCTGTGTACATATGTCCCCAATACTCACGTTGTTCTTCACTTTCTGCTGCTCAACTGCCTCCCTGAGCTCAGTGGCCTCCTTTTCCAGACACCACAGCTGGGACTCCAGCTCCTTGAAGCTGGAGAGAGATGGTCGGGTCACTGCTGGGCTCTGAAGGCACACAGCCCCCAGTCTTGTCTCAGGACTAGCCAGAAGCACCTCCCACTCCCCTGACTGCCTCTTGGGGCACAAGCTTTTGGGAAGAACAAGCAGCTACCCACTCCCTTAACTCATTCTGAATGCCCTGGGACCAGGGTACAGATCCCAGAGGCCACCAGAGTCCCACTTGGTGACAATGGCCACTGAGACTAGAGAGGTCAGAGGCCAGAAGCTAGAGCAGGGATGGACCCAGACAGTTGAGTTTTGGGGAAGCTTTTTCCTCTAGTGAATCAAGCCCACTCCTGGTTACACAGCTCTTGGCCAACCTGGTTCCACTCTGTCCCCACGAAACTTGCTAGCTGGCCCTTCTCAGAGGACACTTGAGCTACAGACTCATGTGGCATTGTCACCTGCACACCCACAGACTCTGAGCACTGCTATTCTTGGCAGCTCACTGGGTACAGCAGGACCATCCCTTATCCAAATCCTAACTCTGCTGAGACTTAAAAGCTGCTCCCTCAGTCTGTGCCTGGCTCCAAGAAAGCAGCCCCAAGATGACCTCCCAAGATGTCTGTCCCATCTTTTCACGCTTTTCTCCAGATACAGTGGCCCAATGGGCTTCGTTCAATCTCATCATGGAAAGCAAAAGGCTGACACTACAACCATACTAGCTGTTCTGAGGAACAGGCTTCAGATGGACACTTGGATATGTTACCTTCTGCATTAAGGTTTGGGACCAGGAAGGCCCTATGGATATATGAAATTTAAAGTCCAGAGTGATCATGCTGACCTGAATCAGCACAACCAGAGCCACTGGAAAAATGGGAAGGAAGCCCCACCAAGGACACTCCTGCCAGAGGAAGGCTGCCACTGCCAACAGATGGGGATAAATATATTTGTATTACTTATTATGGGCCATGATTGAAAACTTGTTGATAACCACCATTCTAATGCATGTTAGGAGTAAACATAATTTCAGTGTGGGCTGAGCACAATGGTTATCCCAACCATCCTACCTGGGAATGGATACCCACTATACACCAACTCACATCTTTATTCTAAATACAGTTTGCATCTGGCCTTGAAGACAGCTGTTGACTTCTTAGATGTTGGTTTCAAGCCCACAAAACCCTGACCCCACCCTCAAAATTCCTATGGGACCCTTCACAGATCTTCCCTCCAGTCCCTGCATTACACAACAGCTCGTCTCCAGCATATTCCAGGAGGGTCCCCAAAAGAACAAAAGCCCTGAGGAAGAAGGCTCAGCAGGCCAGTGGCGAGGACACATTGACAACCGCCCCCTTGGTGACCTCTGAGTTCTAGAACGTCTAGGGAAAGATAACTCATTTCCACTGAACAGAATGGTCGGGCCTAGACACAGCTTTCAGAAAAAATGTCTGAGAAGGAAAAAAAAAAAACCCAATTTCTACCAAACACATCTGCATGATGTAAAAAATTGGAATGAACCCTATTTATACCATGACTAAGCGCCCTAGGAATTCGCTGTGTGGCTGGAATCTGACTTCAAAATACAAGAGAGCAAAAACCTAAACAAATAAACCTCTCTACCCCAACATATACCATTAAGAAACAAAACTCCCCCAACCTTTCTGGAAAAAAAATACACTGGGAAAAAAAGATGGGGAGGATTCTGCAAGGTATTTTGGGCCCTCTAGGCAGCTGGCTTCTGTCCTCAGTCCCCATACCCTGGAGCCTATAGCGAGGGAACATGGGTCATGGACTGTGGAGACACACGGAAGATGACTTACTGACAGCAACAGCCAGAACAAGGGCCACCCTCCATGATTCACCCCCACATGGCTAGTCTGTGTGGACCCCTGACCAAAGCAGCCAGGACCCACCTCCTGAGCCCATGGGCATCTACTAAGGGACTCATACCTGAGATGTGACAGTTCCAAAGACTGGCCCAGACTTAAGCCACCCCACCCAGATGTTGGCTCTGGCCTGAACAACTGCAAACAGTCCCTGAGCAACGCCTAGTGCTGGGCTCCCAATATGGAAGGAAAACAGGGTCTGTCAGCAGTGACTTTACCTTGCAGATAACTCTTCACCTGGTCAGCTCTGAATTGTACCTATGTCCCAAATCTGTGCAAAAAGCCTGGACTACCTCCCAGGTTCTCTATTCAGGGTGTGAAACCATTTTCCCTATTTGATTTATGACTTCAGTCTCTAAAGTCCCTCACCTGTAGACACAGGGAGAACTCCTGACCACTAGTCCCTCCCTATTGAGAGGTGGATAGATGGCAGGAGGTGCCCCTGCCGAGGCACTGGCCACTCTCCACACAGATTAGTCTTGCTCCTCGAGAGAAGGTGAGGAGCTATTTGCAGGGCTGTCTTCTTTGCCAGCCAGGCCTATCCCCTGTCCTCAAAGTCACTGCAGGAATGAAGAAAAGGCAGAGGCCTCTGAAAATGGCTCTTGCCAGGGACGTCATGTGCCCTGCTAAAATCCCTGGCTCCCAGGATCTTGCCACCCGGTGCTAAGGCTACAGCCTCCGACCTCCACGTACCGTGCCTGCTGCTGGTCAGCCTCCCCTTGGCTGGCCTGAAACAAGAGACAGAAAGCTCCTTAGTTACCATAAGACAACTCATTTAGCAACTAGTTGGGGGAGGGGGAATTTGCTGTCATCCCCCTACACAAGGGGTCAAGACTTGATAGTGTTCTCCCTCCCCTCTTATTAACCCCTGGAGGAGGTGCCAGCTGACCTGGGAACCCTGGACTTCCCGGGCCTGGCCTGCCTCCAGCAGGGCCTCAATGGACCGGATTCGCTCTGTGAGCTGTGAGTTCTCCGCTCTGGACTCCTTGAGCTGTCCGTGTAGACCACTCAGCTCCTCGCACTTGCTCTTTACCTCTGCCTCAGAGGACTGTAACTTGCTGTGCAGCTCTGTGCCAGAAGGGGAGCAAGAGTAGGTCAGGGGCAGCAAACAACTGGGATGGATACCACACCTGCTGCTTAGCACATGGGCACCAAGGACTCCCTCCCCTGCCTTCTCTATGTGCCTGAGGGTTTAAGACTTACCTCTGACCACTGGGGCATCTTATTAGCTTTGTTCTTGAGGATTCATTAGGGTAAAATCAAATGCCTTCAGATTACTCATGGGAAAAATGATAAAAATCTAGAATGGATTTCAATTGCAACTAAAAATCTGTTCTCTAGAAAACTGGCTCCTATTAGCTGAGACCAAGGGCAGGGGTCTTCTGGGTATGTCCTCCCTCAATGACCTCAAGTCCCATGGCTCTATATGTCATTCATGTATGTATGACTGTGCAAAGTCCCAAAGCTCTGGTCTCATCCCCAAACCCAGGCTCAGCTGCTTGACACTTCCCAATGAAGCTCTGCTTAGGCAACTTGAACCCAGTCCTCCAACCTCCCCATCATGACTGCCCTGCATTCCTGTGCCCCACCTCTCACCCACCTTCAAGGCCTATCGATTCTATATCCACTGTCTGCTGAGTCCATCCCTTCCTCACCAGCACCTCAGACAACAGTCTGAGTCCAGCCCTATTCCCTTTTGGCCTGAATTACTGTGAGAACCTTACCCCTGGTCCCCTGCTGTCCCTCCAGTCCACTCTCCACCCAGCATCAGAGCATCCAGAGGTACAAAGGGGATCATGTCACCCCCTGCCCAAATGCTGTGAGCACTCCCATCACTGAACATAGCATCCAAACTCTTCACAGGGAGTGTCACCCATCTGGCCCCACACTGGCCACTTGCCTTCTTGCTTCAGTCACTCACCGACCTATTTCAGCTCACCCACAGCCACGACTCCAGCTGGGTTCCACAGCAAACAAGGCCAGAAAGAGCAGTACCTTTGGCTACCACCTAGCTCTCACAGGCTATGTCCCCCTATACTCCCCACATCCTGCCCTCTGAAGCTCTACTCCCTCACCCATTCTACCCTGATTCAGCTCTCCCATGGAGGTGAGCCTCACCCCTGCAGCTCTAGTCTGTCCCCCAATAGGGTACAATCCCTACTTCACAGACTAACAGGACTGGCCCACTTTATGGGTTCTGGCCCTGGCACAGACCCTCCTGCCCCTCCTGCGGACTCCTAGCCAAGCCTCCACCCTCACCGGCCAGCTGCAGCTGCTGTTCCTGGGCCTTCTCGGCATCTGCTCGAAGGCTGGCGTGGCTGGTCTGAGAGCGACAGAGCTCCCGGCTGACCTCATCCAGGCGCTTCTGCAGGGCCTCTTCACTCTCCTTGTGAGACATCTGGAGAGCAGGCAGAAGGAAAGGGCCATGAGGATACAGAAGGGAGACCAGGCCCTCTGCTGGCTCTGAGGATGTGCAGGACACCCTGCCATCCACTCCAATGACTTTTATAAAACCTGCCTGCATTTCTAAAGTCAGTACATCCACTGGAAAATGCCAGGAGACCATGCCCATCCCAGCCCTGAAGAGCTGGCTCAGAGTTACGAAGAATAGTCACAAAAAGGAAAAAAGAAAAGTTCATTCCAGCATGGCACACAGAGATGCTTCCTATAACTTAAATCCCCAGTCTAACTTGGAGATTTCTGGAGTGGGCCCTTGTACAGTTCACATTTATTGAGCTCTTTTTCTGTGTGAGGTACCATCCTAGGCCCTATGCATACGCCACTTGGTTAATCCCCAGCCACCCCGTGAGACAGGTACTACTGTCATGCCTATGTTACAAACGGGAAAGCAGAGGCTCTGAAATTCTGCAGCAGATACCAGGGGCCCTCACTGTTGATATGATGCTCTGGTCTCCCTCACCACCCATGGCCAGCACTCCCAGAACGGACTCCCTGGTGTGGCCCCAGGGTGAGAACACATAACTCAAGGCCTGAGAGGGCAGAAGACGGTTCAGAGTCTGGGGCTTACTGATAAGAGCTAGGCCCAGGCCTTGGCCCCAGGCTAGGTCTTTAGAAATGACACAGGTGATGACAACACCCTGGGCACCAGAAGCAACAGAACCACCTGGGAACCTTTAAATCATGGTCATGCCTACCCCAGCAACTCTGATTTCATTGGTCTGGGTGGACCTGCTTTACATGAAAATCAGTAAACACCAAATTATGCACCTCAATTCCACCTAAACAATCAGACTGTATTTATTTGTCCTTTTTAGTCTCTTATATACACATAAGCATCAGTCTTTCAATTTTATCTATCATTCTCATCCCTTCCACAAGACAGGCCCATTGCCCTATGTGCTACAGCCTAGTGTCAATGACTGAGCAGAAACAGAGCCCAAGGCCCTTCAGGATGGAAGGATTTCCTCATTATCCAGAAAAGTTAAATGAACAGCAGGCATGATATCAAGGCTCTCCACAACCCACCACCCTGCCCCAAAACAGGCCAGCTGGGGGATCCAGAAGCAATCAGGCCAACAGGCAATCAGTGCAGCCACACTAGATATTGCCCAGCGCACTTTGGGGACAGGAGGACACTCTTTCTTCCTCTGGAAAAAGGGCATCTTCCTGGGAAAACAAGAGCTTCTTGGCCACATCTAGGTGCTAAAAAGGAAGAACCCTCACCTAGCCTTGAAGCCAAGAAGCTGCTAATGTTAGCTGGGATAGCTATGGCTGGAACTGTGGTACCAGAGATGGTAGTGAGTGTGGGAGAACAAACAGCACTGGGGCTAGACCTGGGTTTGAAATCCTGCCTCTATGTAAATTTGGGGTAGTTGCTTAATTTCTCTATGCCTCAAATTTCCTTATGGGTAAATTTCAGATAGTAATAGAAGCTACCTCATAAGCTTACAATAAGAATTAACTGAGTTAATGCTTCTAAAGTGCTTACAACAATGCTTATCACACAGAAAGCATCCATCTGAAGCTGGCAAGCTGTAACTATTATTCAGGAGGCCGAGGTTGGGGGTTCTAGTTCCAGCTCTGCCTGAGTCTCCAGTTGTCAGTCATGACTAAGAAGGCATGTCTCTATGTGGCTGAGCAATGACCCCTCCCTGCTACACAGGCAGGCTTGGTGGGCGGAAGGAACAGGGCACTGAGGTGAATGCCACTACAACTCACCTGCAGCTGTAGGACCTGCTTCTCAAAGGTGGCTGCTTTGGCCTCCAGAGCCTTCCGCTGCTGTTCCTCCTGCCGTGATGCCTCTGACTTCTCCACTAGCTCCTTGCTGACCTTGCTGAGCTCCTGCCGGAGCTTGGCCAACTCTGCATTCTGCCTGCAAGATAGTCACCAGCCCCCAACTGACAGACAGAAGAGGGCTCAAGTCAGCTGTTGCCAGCCCAAGCACTGTCCCTGGCTGACTGGGACCGTGATATGAGCCATCCCACTGAGGCACCTGCTCTTTCCTAAGTAGTTATACAAGTCTTGGAGCTACTATCAAAGCCCCTCTTGCATTATCAGCCAGGTGTCTGGACCAGAGACAGCAAAGAGAAAAACTTGCACTAAAATATCCCAGAGGTGCCCCCCCCTGCCCCCCCAGGCATCTGGAAATTCAGATAGAAAGAAGGCAAGACACTCTTTTCCTCATTGCCAACCAGGGTCCAAACAAACCGTAGGATACAGAATGCCTTGCTTCGACACCCCTGCAGGGCCAGGAGAAGTAGACTGTTGGAGATGTCCACGTGCCTTATTTCACTCAAGGCTACCCAAAGCGGAAGGTTGAGGCACTTTACAAAACGTAGCCCTCACCACTGCACAGAAGGTGGATCTCAGGACCAGGGAGAAGTTCAGGAAGGAGGGAAGAAGATTTGCTTGACAGGAAAGGAGTAGCAGCTCAACTGCCTTTTCTAGTGTAATCAGCATGCTTCCTTCACTAAACACCACTCTCCAGGACAGGACTGATGGTCCAGCCAAGAAACAGCACCAGACAAGACTGCCCACAACTCTGGGAGGCAGGAAGCCTGGCCAAGACCAGCTGTCTGGTGCTGGGAGCTGAGAGGCCGTCCCACCTCTGGACTTGGATTTCCTCATCTGCACCAAGGAGGCTATCCAGAGCTCTCTGTGGGGCTGTCAGCTTCTGCTTTATGGTACCAAGATTCAAGACTACAGAGCTCAGAGGACAGGCCAGACTCCAGCACCCTGGGAGGGAGTTGAGAGGCTGGGTTGGAGGCCCCTTGGGACTGATTTGCAGCTCTGGGGGCAGCCTGGGAATATCCATCCCACATGGGCAGTTTCCACAGACTGACAGAGTCAGCAGCTGCCAGGTCTTCATGCTTTGAAGCTTTCCCCAGGATGGAAACCACAGCAAATATGTGAAAGGGGAAGCCAGAGTGTTTCTCCATCTCTGTGTTCACCTGCTTATGGCTGCTGAGAGGAAATCGCCACAAACTTCCAACCCAAACAACAGGCCAGGATGGAGATGAAGATGTGTACACACATACAACCAGAGGGGACCTCTAGAGAGAATGGACCAGCCTGGGAAAGGTGGCCTTCAGGTCTCACCTGAAGGTGAGGGCCACCAGCAAAACAGAGGTGTGGGCACTGATTTCCCTCCCTGGTCTAGATCCTGAGCCAACATTATCCCCTTGACTTCCAGCTAAAGCACACTCAAGTGCGTGTATTCTCTGCCTTAGTCAGTTCTCTTGGCATAGGGAGATATTCTAGGGATAATGCAGATTCCCAGAAAGTCCCTTCAGGATGCTTCAGGCCAAGAGAAGGCAAAGAAATATGAATCAAAAGAAAATGCAGGGTGGGTTCCTCCAGGTCAGCCTGTTGAGACCATAAAGCTCAAACTAGAGAATCAAAAGAATGCCAAGGTGTCCTGAACATGGTAAGGCTCCATGTTGCCCTCTGGGATTGGCCCACTTGCTGTGCACTTCCTAGAACTTCAGGTCCAAAGAGGCAACACTGAGATCAAGAACTCTGCTCAGCAGTCTGGGCTGGTGTGCTGTGAAACAGTACTTATCACCAATGCATTAAAGCACATGTCCCGCCAGCACAGGAGACCACATCCCCAGTGGAGAATCAAGACGCTCAGGCCCTACGCCACATCAAACTCTGATCTTAGACAATCCACTTGACCCTGATACTCTGAGCCACAATCAGGAGTTTCTAAAAGCCTCAAACCAGGAAGTTGTGAAAAACAGACATGGACAAAGTATCTGCTCACCCAGGAAAAGCATATGCTGGCCACAGCCAGGACCTGCAGGGTACTTGATCACATAGGCATGAGCATGAGCTCACCTCTCCCTGCAGCCTGACCACTGAGAGGATGCCAGCCTGAGAGCTGAGAGGATGCCAGCCATGCACTGGAAGGCTCAGCCAGCCCCAGATCCAGTAAGAAACTAGAGTGCACCCACTGCAGCCTTGCAAGAACCTTGGGAACCCTGCCCAGCTCCAGAGTACCCTGGACTGTGCTGTCACAGAGTCCAACTGGGAGCACTGAACTTACTTGCTCTCCACCTGGCTTGTGGCTTGGTTCAAGGCATCCCTCAGGATGGAGTTCTCCTGCTGCAGACGGGCTAGCTGTGTGTTAGGGCCATTCTCCAGCTGTTCCTGAAGAGTCCGGATCTGAAAATCATTGATAGGGTATCAGAGTACCGCTTGGCCTTACAGAGGGAGCTGACTTCTGGAGTAAGGTTAGTGAGATCACAGCCTGCAAACCAAACCCCAAGGGTGCTGCTTCTCCACATGAGGTAGGGAGGGCCTCTAAGAACAAGAGGTTTGAAAACTGAACAGCTCCAGCAACAGGAGCTTGGGGCCAACAGTGAACCCCAGCCACACACCTCCTCACTCCTCTGCCTTCCAGTTTACGGACTCCAGGTGGCAAAGTTCTTTGCCCAGAGTTCTAGACATGCTCCACACACTTGGCCTCCTTTGTCTGAGACAGCCAAAACCACAGCCTATAACTAACCCAAGGGAGCCTCAGTTCCTGCCCCCTGGCCTCCTGTGGCCCACCCTGAGGAAAGTGCAGGTTTAAGCAGATGAGGCCCAAGGTTCGTACTATGCAGGCCAAGCTGTACAGGCCCTCCCCTGACCCCATTCCAGAGCTGTGCAGTTTTTAGGCCTTTTGATTTAGGTGATCTTCCCAACCTCAAGTGGAAAAGGCAGAGCCAGCATTAGTCTAGGGTCACACAAAGGCTGAGAACTTGACCCACAGGCACCCAGGAGATGGGACACAGGGCTGACCACTTGGGACCACACTGTTTTCAAAAAGCAGTCTTTACAATGTATGTTACATCTTCCTGGTTAGTAACAATGAACACACATGATAGGCTGGCTGCCAGTGTCTGGCCATATAAAACAGCTGTTTCCTCCAAAAATGAACCAGATTCTGCATAACTCACCCCACCTTCACCCCCGAGGGCATCCTGAACTGCCCTTTGGGAACCACTCCCACCCCCCCTGGGCCCACCTGTGCCCCCACCACCCCTGCCCACCTTGCCCTGCAGCTGTTGAACCTCCTTCATATGCTCCCGGTAGCTAGCCTGCATTCGGGCCTGCACAGCCGTGATCTCCTGCTCCCTGGCTACCAGCTGCTTTTTCACTTTGGCCTCCCCAGCTGCTGCCTTGGCCTTTTCTGCTGCCAGCTCCTAGAGAAAACAAAAGGCAGAGAGCTGGTTAGGCAGGGGCAGCAGCTTACCAGATGGGACCAAGATCATCAGAACCCAGAGCATTGGCTGGGGCTGGGAAGAGCTTCAGAGCTGAGCCACAAGACCCCTCTTCCTGAGCACTCAGACAGATCCACGCCAGCCACAGCAATCAGCAAGCAGGAGACAAAAGGTCCCCAGAAAACCCTGCTGGCCTGACTGGTTAGGGGCTAGGTGTCAGGCCTTGGTCACAATGGATGTGGTGGACACAGAAAGGAGCTAAGCAAATACAGCATGCTGTCCCTGGGCTCTCCAGACACTGGGTCGGTCCTGCTAGGATTACAATACTCCACTTGGCTTGGTCCCTGACATCCAGGCCCTCTATCTACCCCAGGCCCGGAAGTGTCTGCTCTCAGCAGTGTTGGATGCCATGATGAACACTGGATGCTGGGCCTGGGGACTCAGAGGCTGTGGTGGAGGCAGAATACAGGGTGGGAAGGACAGGTGGAGGGAGAGAAGCTGGCTGGGATCTGTGTCATCCTAGAAGGAAAGGCAGTAGATGTAAGCCTTATGGAAGCAGGTAATCACAGTGTGAGCAGGTGTTCTCCATCCAGGATGCAACTACTTGGTGTGGGTCTAGTTGGCCTGGGTGACTGAGATGCCAGTGTCTCAGGAGACTCAAGGATTTGCCCCTTTTCCATCCTGGGCAGTGAATCAGAAGTGAGAAATCCTCTCCCTTTCTAGGCTAGGGCTGCAGGGAGGCCCACCCCAAAGGCCCAAAGTGTCCCTCCTGACCCAGATGGGATAGAACTGGAGAGGAGCTGGGAGCACCAGGGTTGACACTGGGTGCCAGAGCTGCTCTGTGTGCTTGGCATTCCTTTGAACCAGTGGTCCCCAACCTTTCCGGCACAAGAGACTGGTTTCATGGAAGACAATCTTCCCATAGAAGCGTTGAGGGGGCAGGGAAGGAGCTCAGGCAGTAATTCAAGTGAAGCTTCAAATGCTCACTTGCCGCTTACCTCCTGCTGCATGGCTCAGTCCCTAACAGGCCATGAACCGGTATCAGTCCAAAGCCCGGGGATTGGGGACCCCTGCTTTGGACCACTTGGGACCCACTGGTCCCACTTTTCGAAGACAATCCTTCTCCTGGCTCCACCCAGGGTGAGAGCCCACAGGAGCATGAGGTCCAGGCTCAGAAACATTTCACTGATTATCTACAGAAATGGGAAGGGTGGCTGATATTGTACATTTCCTCTGGGATAAGCAGGTGTCTCACTTGATTCTCTTAGATGAGGATCTTGATCCCCAGTTTAAAGCTGAGCTCACTGAGCCCTGGGAAGAAGATGTGTCTCAGGCAGGGTAGCAACTGTACATCGTAGAGGTGATCTGGAACCTGGGGCTGTGTGAGTCCAAAAGGGTCCCAGAAAGTGGGAGAAATGACAAAGTGCCTCACTCCTCTGGCTGGCCTGGCACCTCCAAAGAAGTAGGACAGGGCAATTTAGCAGGAATTCCAAGTTTCACCAAGCTTCCTCTAATACACATGCCCTGCCAGCCCCACAAGCAAAACGCCACACACTAGCAATGCAGGGAGACCCCTTCTAGAACAGGATCCAGGCTTGGAAGAAAAAACCAAACCTCAGAGAGACCCTAGAGTGCCCAGAGCCACAGCAGCAGCAGGTAGTGCAGCTACATGTGGGTCACCCTCTGCCCATCTCTGCTGGCTAATGAACACCCACAGACTGGTGCCAAGTATCTGTCTAGGGACAGCCTTCCCCACTCTGGACAAGACACATGCAGTTTCAGGTACCTAGCTGGGCTCAGGGCATAAAACTGGTAACCTGTTGGGAACAGGATCCGAAAGCTACCAGAACTCAATGGGATTTCCCTTCCTTTCATCTCTGGGCTTTTTATAAGAGCAGAGGAAGATCAGCTTTTCCTCAGAACATTTGTTTAACCCTCCTTGGCTTCTTTTTCTTTTAAGAGCTCAGAATCCCAGGATTCTTCTTGTTTGTCAAATTCTTAATTCAGCTGCAAGGGTCAGATTCATTTTCTTGAAAGGCATGCCCAGTGGTGGTGGGGACTGGGCTGGGAGAGGAGGCAGGGCACCATCACAAGCACCGCTGGCTCAGAAATAGAACTCTGCTCTCCAGTCCAAGAATAGGTTCTGCTTGGTGTGAGCTTCCAAGGCCTGCTGAGGCATGGACAGTAGGTGGCTCCCATCAAAAAGGTCTACCACCAAGAATGTCTCCCACCCCACCCCTGGGAGCACATCTACCCCAAGGGGCTCCTTGACTGCGTGAAGTTAAACCCCAATCTCCTAGGTGAACAAATACGGGATGGGATCTGGTCCAGAGCTTTGCCTCAGGATAGACACCCCATGACAGGGTACCTGGTGCCTAAGACGACAACAGCTAGAAAGATGGTTTTCCAGAAGGGCTGCCCCAGAACCATGCATGGTTCCTCAAACCATGCCCAGAAGACTCTCAGAAGGCTGAGGTATCTCGGGGTGCCTAAGGCTGTGATTAACTACTGCAGCTGGTGCCTGAAATAGTCCTTGAGCCCAACTCTGCTGACACTTCACCCATTTGCAAAGCATAGATCAGTCCAGGGAACAAACCACAAGGACAAAGAAAACGTGGGGAGGAAAGCAGATCCTAGCCCTCTCACCAGCTCCTGTGGGGAATTAAGAGGAACTTCCACATTTTCAGTAATTTAGTTTCTTATATAACTTTCCTCAGTGGTGGTGGACTAAGAAATATGACAAGAAGGAAGTCAACACATCAGCTCTGTCCAAAACTCCCAACAGAGAAATGTAGGTACCCGACACCCATGGGTTCCAGAAGCATGGGGAAGAAAGATGGCAGTGCAATAACCATACGGGGCATCCTCTTAGCTGGCCTCAGGCCTCGACAGCCACTTGCTGACAAGCAGTCTGTTTGGCTGAGCCAAGCAAGACAGCAAGAGTCACCAGGGACCGATGCAATGGCACATTACTGCAACAATGACCTCTGTGCTGAGACAAGAAAATGAGGGCTCCAGAAGGATTCCCAAGGTCCAGTAAATTAAGTCTTCAAGCACAGAGAAAAAATTTCCCACCAGTCAGGCAGTGAAGGGCATTTGAGGCTAATGGAAGAGGAAGAGGAGGACCAGAGGAGTATAGACTAGAGTCTGAGATTAGGAGCCACTGGCAGTGCTTCAAGAAGGCCTCTCAGGATCAGATTAGCACTTGAGAGCCCAAGAGAACCTCCTCTGGCTGCAGGGAAGAGGATATAGTCAGAGGAGGGAGGGCTGGATTCCCAGAGGGTGAGATGAGTAATGAAAACTCACAAGCCCCTGCAGCTGGCAGCCAGGGAGATCTATAAGGGGAGGGCTGGAAATGCATCTTGACCTGAGGAGAGTGTCTGTAGATTAGGTGCCACTGTGATTTTGGAAATCCGGTAAAGCAGCCACCAGGGAGGGATAACAGTAAGTATCCCACACAAGGGTCAGTTTCTAAGGGACTTCCTTCTGCAGGAAGCACTTGCCCCTGGTGGCTGGAGACACCAGCAATGGGGAAGAGAGAAGCCAGCATCACTGTCAGATGTTGCTTTTATTCATTCATCTTACCTGCAGCCCATCCTGAATTCAAGGTGGCAGGCACAAGCAACCAGCCAGGCAACCACATGGTCAGCCAGCTATGGGAACACTCACTCCTGTTTCCTCTCAGTTTACTTTGGGAGTACCAACAAATTCTCAGTTTGTCCAAAAGAGGATATGAAAGAATGGCTCCTGAAACCACAGACTCTTAACTAGAAGTGTGCTGGTCAGCTGGTTTTCAGGCAGGAGGGTTCTGATTTGTAGCACTTTCATGGTATAAATGCTCCTGGCATAGGACACAATGTGGCACATCTAACAGGAAGAGACATTTTCAGTTGGCACATGGGAGTAGGATGAATGGCTCTAGCCACTTTGCATTTAACAACCCAAGATAGGCTCAAGAGAAGGCCACATGTGAAAAGTTTTGAGAGAGAGCTCTCTTCCTCCTGGGCACAAGTAACCAAACTCTACTACAGACTACAGACAACTGCCTTTTTCTTTCCTTCTCCTGGGCAGAGCATTAACCAAGTGTAAGAAGTCAAAGGCTCATCTTCTACTCCTGCTGTCCCCTACCAAACAAACTTTCCCATTTGGCTTGGAGCTGCATCCCTCCAATGTAAGGCAGAAGCTCAGGCCGACTCATTTCCAATTCTCAAATGAGCAAATAGAGGTGTCCAGAGGAGAGGCTGTAGCCCAGACATTGTGGGGCATTCTGAGGCACAGGCCACCTCCCTGTACCCACTGCACCAGCAGGGAGGCAGGTAAACAGGGAGAGGGCAAGAGCAATGCTCAGCATTTTGCTGGGAAAACCTAGCTCCTGGGCTGGGGCACCACAACTCTCTCCTCAGAAGGAGCAGAGAGGAGAAGCCTCAGTGAGTTCTGGCAGGGAGAGAACAGCCCTTTGTGCATATGTCCTGACTTATTCAACTGTTGTTCACTGAGGACAGATGTTAACACACCAAGCCATCACCTAACACGAGGAGCCAGGCTTTCTCTGCAGGATCATCTCACAGACATCAGGAAACAGAGAAAAGCAGCCCTTCTGCCCACCTCCCCACATATTTTTCCACCAATTCTCAGGAAAACAATTGTGGATCAACAGTGCCCATCCTCTTTTCAGGGTGTAGACTCTAAAACAATGGCCCATCACTGTGGGGCAGGCCAGTGACATTACGGTTCACCCCAGCACACACTGAGGACCCTAACCCTACTCAATGTTCCTGTATTCTTAGTTGTGAGAAGGGAGCCACTACCACGTAGAGCTCCACAGGGGCTGCAGAGGCTGGCCTCAGGCTTCACACAGTCACAGTGCACCCTGGTTTGACGGGCAGTTAGAATAGACAGGCCAGAGTGAGGAGCTACAGTAGGGAGGTTGACCCCACAATCCAGGGGCTCTCGGGACAGGGCATGCCCTCAGCCATACCTTATTGAGTTCCCTTAGTTTGCTCTTGGCAACAGCTGCATCTTCCTGCTCTGTAGCCAGCAGCTTTTCCTTCTCTTCCAGCTGGCGTTTCAGAATTGCCACAGGGTCACCCTTCTGAGTGGCCTAGAAATGTCCACAGAGCCATGTTAACAGAAGGTATAGACAGACACTGTTTGTTCCTCCCAACCCAGCAATCAGACTTTGACCCAGGAAAAGAGCAGTGTCCTCATGAAGTGGGAACAGAAACTTCAAGATGAGCAGGTGCCATGCTGACTCCAGATACTTCTGGGCGAAAGCACCCTGCCTTAGCAACACAGTCTGCAGGGCCTCCAAGACCCATATGTACAGAAGCTGTCTGGCAAAAGCACTAGATCTGTGAGGTAGTTTTTAGGAGCATGGTGTTTCCCATTAACTTGAGTCAATGTTAGGGCCTCTTCCTGCCCCACTGAGGGGCAATGATCATTGTTTCTGGTTCAGTGCCCACCTCTAAGATGCTGTGTGCAGCCCATAGCCATTAGCTGAAGCACAAGAGCCATGGGAGGGAAAGTATATTCTGGGAACAAAAGCCTAAATTGAGTCAAGACCTCTCCTTGGAGGAAAAAAAAAAAATCCTGACCTTCTCCAGCCACTCACAGCCAGGACACCTCCTGCCACTGCCACCTCCCCACCCCCATGCTGAATAAGCAATTCCTTGAGACTACATGACACATCACAGCTCAGCAAGGGTCAAGAGGGAAGGAACCCCCACTAGCCTCTCAAGATACTCCTCAACATCTCTAACCATTAAGCTGCCACAAAATTCTTTATCAAAATTACCTACAACTTTACTTCTGATTAAGGGTCAAATAAACAGCACTTCCTGGTGGCAGCTCATTCGCTAAAGTACCAGAGGGTGGGTGCCAGCCTCTGAACTGGCCAACAGCAGGAGGGAAGGTACTTCTGGGCCCATCACAGGATTCCCTTACTCAGTGTGTCCCTACACACCGGAACCCTGGCCTCAAACCAGCCAGGCCCCAGCTCCTGTGTTCCACCCCTAGGCTCCCTATAACTCAGAGCTCTGCACTGGCTCTGTGTGTTTCAGTGGCTTGGCCATGGCTGGGCTGTGGCAGAAGCCAAAGGATCTGCAGGGTCATTTATGCAGCCTCTGCTTGAGAAAGGGCAGCAGGGTTCTGCCAAGAAAATTATGCGGAGACTATTCCCTGTGCAGCTTGGCAAGCCAGGTGTGGCCAGCCCCGGGACTGAGTAACCTCCACAACTCACAGTCCCTGAGAGGGAGGGGGAAGAGACAACCACCCAGGTCAGCTGCAGAGAGCACTGAATGTGGGTCAGGGAGGGTGAGCTCACCTTATGCCAAGTATCCTGAATGACACCAGCCTTCTCAGACAGGATCTCAATGAGCCGCTGGGCCTCACCCTCGTTGAACACCATGCTTCCAACTGTGGAGACCAGCGTCTTGTACGGGAGGTAGAGAGGACTGTCAGTGTCTGGGGGCCCTGTGCAGACAGAAGGATCAGGGACTTATACACAGACACAACCAAGCCTGTCCTACCCCAAAGCAGCAGGGGCCAGTCAGAGCCAAGCACTCTGTCCAGTTGCCTGGGGGTATGGTTCCTTGACTTATGATGGGTTTACATCCCAACAAACTCATCATAAGTTGAAAATATCTAAGTAAAAAATGCACTTAGTACACCAAACCTACTAAACATCACAGCTTAGCCTAGCCTACCTTAAATGTGCTCAGAACACTTACATTAGCCTACAGTTAGGCAAAGTCATCAAACATATAGCCGTTTTATAATAAAGTGTTGAATATCTCATGCAATTCATTATGCATATTGCTTCTGAATCATCATAAAGTTGAAAGACTATAGGTGGAACCATCATCAATTGGGGACAGTCTGTGCTCAGAAATGGAATAATTGAGGTCCCTGCAGCTGAAAGACGGCCAAACGGGGTGCCCAGGTAAAGAAAGGTGGGGAGTCCCTGGGTTGGGGGTGATCCTCCTTACCCTTGTCATCAAAACGAACACAATTAATCAAGACAATGGTATTTTTCCCTTTTTTCTCAGATAGGATCCTTCTTTTTTCCTTCTTTTCTCAAACAGCCCAGCAGGTCTCTGCATGACCACACCCTATGGCCTGTGGGTTCTGACTGAGCAGTGAGCCTGTCATTTCCCACAAACACAGAAGCCTACAGCCACACCCCTGGAGTCACAGGAGAAGCATGGAAAGCAAAAGCCCCATGTCCCCAAGGTTGCTGCTTCTCTGATGCTCTAGGGAAAAGGAGGCTGCCTCCCACACACCCAGGTTCAAACATAATGTCCAGCTCTCCCTCGAGGAAGCTTAGACACATTTTAGGAGAAGGAAGGCCAGACTGGGTTCTTCAGGAACGGGCCTGCCCATTCCTTGGACCATTAGTGACCTCTGGAGGAGGCAGAGCCATTTGCCAAAAACCAGCTGTCACCTGGGAAACAATCCTGATGTCACCACCCCAAAAAACTTTACTCTTGTTGCAGGCTCTCAAAGCAAGAAAGGAGAAGCTGAGATGCCCCATCTGGTAGGATCCCTGCCTGAAATGCCTGGGCAATATTTATGCTGAGGCTCAAATCTGCCCCATGGCTGAATGACAGGCCAAAAATGAGCTGAAACCAAGGAAACAGGCCGACCTGCAGTGGCCCCTTTAGCTAAGCCCATCTCACTGAGGACAATGAATGCAGAAGGCTTCCATGGCAACCCTAAATTCACTAGCTTGTCACAATATTTTCACCAACTAGTCACAATATTTTCATCACAAGTCATGCAGTTAGCACAACAGCTTAAATAAGGGGACTGTGGGACAGGGGCAAGCTGGTTGCTACAAGCACCTTCATTTTAGAGCTTATTACCTTGGTGAACCTTGAGTTTAGAAATAACCACAGTGACATTAAAGGCCTAAGAGCTGAAGGGTGTCATGAATATGGGTGAGTGCATGGGGGAAGGAAGCATGTCCCCTTCGGCCTTCTGTCTTTTCACTGAAATATACATATATATAATATAAAGTGATTTTAATGGTAAACCTATGAACACTAGAAAAAATTCTGAGTACAGCTGAGCCAAAAGGGAAAAACAAACAAACAAACAAACAAACAAAACACTCTCTAGTTCATTATCTGGAAAAAAACCCACTGTTAGCATTTTGAGTTACAAGTTTCCTGCTTTCCTCCCTTGGCCTGTTACACAAACATTTACTGCCAGGGTTTTCCAGCAGGAGGACCATTTGTTTCAAAGACACCCTGGCGTAAGACTGGGCAAGACAGACTCCCTGAAGCTGATCACTACACAAACAATTTCCTGTTCTCACTCAGGAAGGTCTACTCCTGTACTGCCTGGTACACTGACCTCCAGTCATATGGGGCTACTGGGCACCTGAAATGTGGTCATGTGAACTGAGGTGTGTTACAAGTGGGAGTATACACTGGATTTCAAAGATGTATAAAAATATATAAAATCTGTCATAATTTTCTCTTGATTTTATGTTGAAATTATAATATTTGGAGTAAACTGGGTTAAAAGAAAATGAATTCCATTTGTTTGCCTTTTTAAATGTGGCTACTAGGAAGATTTAAACTCCATCTGTGACATACACTATGTTTCCATTGGACAAGCCAGTCTGCTCCTTTCCAGCCCTGAGACCTACAAGGCACTCCCTGCTGAAGTCCTCTGGTAGCCCTCATCCCCACAGGGGCTTCAGAGTGACCAGGGGCTGAGGCTGCTCCAGAAGGCTCTCCTTGAAGACCATCTTGTAGGCCCCTAAGGCCCCTACTATCCTGCTAGGATGAAGGGGACATCGAGGTAATGCAACTGCACTTCACTGTGAAATGTCATTTCCTTCACAGCCATCACCACAGTAGTCTTGACAAATGTTCATTCCCTCCTGGAGGTCTAGACACCCTGTCCATAAACCATTTCTGAGAATGTTCTGTGACAGTGTCATTCTAATATACCTTTAACAAAATGTTATAATGTAAATATATTAAAATTTATTATATATTAATGAATTAAGTAATAAAAACTTGTAACAAGTGAAACAATCCAAAGCTATGTACAGCAAAACTTAATTCCCCCTGCCCACTCCCCTCCCAGAAACTGTCATGGCCTTCTCCAACCTCATACAAACACTATCTTTTACATGATTTTAATAGAGCCATGACTTTACATTTTTTCATTAAGTCTTTTAGGTAAGAATGGCACTGTCTCTATGCCTCCCAAATAAGGGAAGTATAACTGAAAGAAAAAGGGACTTGGAAGTAGGAACCAGAACTCTGGACCTCTGTGAGGGTCACATTTATTTCCAGGTTTCAAGATCCTCTCACCACACCAGCGGCACTAAGCCCACATTGATGAGGGACCCATAACTGGGAGACAGGCACACTACATGTAGGCACATACCCCATGTCTCTAGCAAATACTTGGAAGACTAGAAATAATCCTTGGTATTGTGAAATCTTAAGGCACCAAAATAAACTTGTCAAAGATTCAACATCTAATCTGTTAAACCACAGACTTCACAAAAATCGTGAGGCAGTTAAATCTAGTAGGATCAGCTCACTGAGGGCCTGCTCTTGTAGCTAATTTTGCCTACCTTGGTGAGTTTGAAATACCAGGAACAGGACAGGGAGGACTGAGGAAGAAATGAGATAGCAGGAGGGCAAAGAGGAAGGGCCAGTGTCCCACGGCTCTGGAGTAATCCAGGCTCCTGTCTGGCAGGGATCGGACAGGCCTGGGTGCACGGGGAAGCCTCTTTGGAGCGAAGTGGCCATGGGCATGTTCCTATGATCTGAGCCAGAAGCTTCAGAGTTGTGGACTTGTTTTAGGAGAGCAAGACAAGAAATTTTTATGTTATCTCCTGACCTTTGTGCTGACAGCTAACTCAATTAAAAATAGATAAAGAAAACCACTGTGAGGCTGAACAAACACATCTATGGATCAGGTCCAGCCTTTAGGTTACCTCTGCCCTTGGGTACAGACATCATGGTCAGAACAAGGCCCCTGGTGGCCTGGGTTCAAATTCCAGCTCATCTCTTTCCTGCGGGTTCATCCTGGACAAGTGGCTACACCTCTCTTTGCCTGTTTCCTCATATGTGAAATGGGGGTAGTTAATTGTTCCTCTCTCACAGCCTCACTGCAATGTGCTTGAACAATGCTTAGCACAGGATAAAATACTGCAAAACCCACCCACAGGGCCACCTTCAAGCCCCAATCACAGGAGAATCCCAGACCCTGACCCTTCCCCAGACAGTGCACCTAGGCAGAAGCTCAGGGTGGCTGAAGCAATTCTGCCTTTTCTCCTACTCCTACCAACAGAATAGAAGATATATGAAGGTGGTGTCCAGGGGGCAGCCCTCAGTGGACAGAGCACCACAGGCTGGCTCCTGCTTTGTACCACTGTCCTCACTCAGGAGGTTAAAGGGGCAGAACATATAGGTAGATGAGGAGCCTTCTGCCTCCCTGGGCTCTCATCCAAGAAGCATGTAGAACTCAGATAATGTGCATAATGCTTCAAATTCCAAAACTACGTTCCCTTTCAAAACCACACTGGGAGTCTTAATCACCTAAAATTAAACTTATCTTGCAAAAAAAAAAAAAGGCACTCAGGAATCTCTTTCTCACAGTCAAGTGGGGTCCTTCGGGGAGAATTTTCTCTCTGCCTGCATCATTACCAGGATCCCCAGTGGCCAGGTTCCAGCCAAAGGAGACCCATGGGGTTCCATAGTTTAGCACTGTTTCGCATCATACCCCTCCCCGGTTCCAGTTCCTGAACACTGCTGGCACTGTTCATGCCCAGCTTACTCAACCAACAGGGAGGACATTGGTACTGCTCTGCTCCAGGAAGTACTTCCAGAGCTTGAGACAGCTGATGATCAATGAGAAGAAATTATTGCCCCAGCCCTGTAATGGGCTCTAGTTCAACTCCAGCTGTTGTTTCAGGTGACTGGCAGTTGTGCCTAAGGCAGGCAGGTCCAGGTGGTCTCCACACACATAATATGGACCTACTATGTACCTGGCAGTCTACAAAAGGCTAGGCCTGGAAAGGTAAGTTAGGAGTGAAGTGCCAGCTAACCCAGGCGGAGGTGGTGGAGGAAATGGAGAAGGCAAACACACAGTGGAGCCACACAGAGGGAACTTGGGGACTGTGCATCACTGCAGAAGCAACTATGGCAGCAACACCAGAATAACATTTAAACAGGGGACACTTAAGCAAAATACTACTGGATAAGGAGAAGGCATGTGCTGGGGCTTCAGCAAGAGGTGCAGCACAGGACCAGCATGGAGGCTTGCAAGGGGCCTTGCTAGTCAGAGTGCAGGAAGTGAGGCCAGAGTACATCCAAGCCTTCACAGGCCCCAGGAGTCTGGGTTTTATTCCACAATCAAGAAGCAAAGCCTAGAAGTGAGCAACATTTGCATTTTGGGAAAATTATTCCAGCACACCTAAGGAAACAAGGTTGGCAACAGGTAGATCAGAGAAGAGCCCAGGGCCATGGACCAAGCCTGAGAGTATTTAGGAAGCCAAGCTGTGGAGACAGAGGACCAGGTACCAACCCAGTGACTCTGACAGCAGAACCTGCCAAAGGGCTGTTGTCTTGGGAGTTAGGGAAGAACACCACTGGCAAAGACACTCATTTTGTCAGAGAATGTCTGGACTAGTCTGAAGGCCTCAGATGCACAGATGCAGGCAGAGTGGCTGCTGCCTCTAGACCACACACAGGGCAACAGCTTAGGTCAAAGGGCCTTGCATGGCCTCCCAACAGAAAGTCAGACACCAATCTCAGGGTACCTTCCAGGCTGACATCCCCAGTCACTTGAGCCAAACTCCAGTCAAAGACCCCAGAGCCCCAAGAAGGGCTCCCCTCCCTGCTCCTTCTTGAAGCTTAGGACCACACAAACAATCTTATCATTCAGCAATGGAAGACAAGCCCTGACTCCTACAGACCCCAAGTTCAGAGAGTGTCTCCCCGAATCACAGAAGCAGGTGCACCCATCCCTAGAAAAGCAAAATTTGGGCCAGCATTGCCACTGGCCTCCCCACTAGCTACATGTTCACTGACAGGAAAGGGTCTTCCTGGGCTTGTGCGGAAGCAACACTAATGAGGCCCTTGATGAAATGCATCAATGGCAGTGGCTGCAGTCCCTGCCATCTTCATCCATCCTCCATAGCAGAGGTAGGCTTTCCAAGCCCAGCTCAGCCACGGAGCCCAGCACTGTGCAGGGGCTGTTCTGCCCTCATGACTGGGTGCACTCATCCCCTCACTGCCATAGACACTAACATCTGGCATTTTAATTGCACTGGAATGAAGTACAAATAATGTCAAGAGCAATACTATATGGGGCCTTTGAATCAGGCCTTTTCCTTTGGTTGGAGAAAAAAGTAATCTGTTAACTGAGAAATTGTGCTGTTAATGATGTCTAATGGAATTTTTAAAAATTCTATAAATTGCATGACTTATTTTTCTCATTACACTACACTTGTTTTTTCTCCAAATTTAAAAAAAAAACCCACAATTTATATTCAAAACATGAACACCATCTTTAGCTTCTCTAAGACATGGCAATACCACACTGTTACTTGGCTTGCTTCTCTAGGGGATGCTTTTGTTCTTTTTAAAAAGAAGAAAAGAGCTAGATTTGAAGAACTTAAGAGAAAGTGAATAAAGGGTCAAAAGCCCTACGGAGATTTCTCCAGAGCTTCAGGACCTGAAAAATTGAGTTAAGTTCAAAAGAAAGAGTATCAAACTTATTCTCAACACACACCTGTCTGTTCTAGCCCTAAAGGGGTGCTACAGATAGAGGCCCAGGCTCTAGCTCTGGTCCCTGCCCTGCTATTTTGCTGGCTCCTTGATTTCAGGGCTTTGGTTTCTGCTTTTGTGAAACAGGTAAAAATGTCAATGCACCTTTCAGAATGTTAGGGGAATAAATTCATGAAAAAGAGCTTCATAAACCATGAACCTAACCAAACATCTGGTTGAGAACAATGGTATCACATTCCCAGTGGTGACCCAGCACCACACCTCAGACAGAGCAAGCCCACAGCACAAGGGACAGCCATGGCAGGAGGAGAGGTAGAACAGGAGGAAGGAAGAAGTGGCAGTTTTATCAAGTTACATGGTTTTTAGATGAGGCCACTGCTAAGCTACAAACACCTTGAGTAAAGTTTTCCCGGTAAGTCTGAAAATTTCTTTCCATTTCCTTTGACCTCTAGTAACACTGCCCCACTGATTAGGTTATAGCATATGATCTTATTTGCATTTCCACCTGCTGTGGCAGAGGTAGAAGCAGCCTGGTGAAGCCTCCTTGCACAAAACATGGAGCATCCAGGCCCCTGGGACACTGTCAGCTTCGCAAATGCAGGGCCCACCTTAAAATTTCCTTCTTAGCTCAGTTTGTGACCATCTACTGGGTGCCCAAGACAGGGATAAGCCTGAGAAGAACTGGCAACTTTCTTTCTTCCACGTGGTCCCCCTAAAGAGCAAGGATTTTTTCCATTGCTCAGAGGATGCTCAGGGGGCCTCTGATCAGGGCTGGATAGCCTCACAGCGCCTGGAAGGACAGGAGTTCTGTTAGATACAATGAGGGCCTGTTTATTTGACTCAGACAAATAGTGGAGTTTTTGTTTCATAACATGCTACAGGAAGCTGGGAAATACAAAAGGGTAAAAAAAAAGATATTGAGATTTATCTACAGTCCTGTCCCCCAAAGATGGCCTCTTTCTCCATATGAGTGTGTGTGTGTTTGTCAACGTGGTCATCATGGGGCTGTAGAAGCTGTGTCTCTTGGGGAGTGAGTGGGCTCCCTGGGCCCTGTCATGGTGGCCTTTTAGCCCCAGATAAACAGCCCATGTCTGCAGATGGGGAGCGTACCAGGCATAAAGCCAGCCCACCATCCAACAAAGGAGGGCCATGCCTAGGGAACCTACCTGGCTCCAGCCTTCATCAGCTGCTACACCTCACAAACCAAATCCAATGTTCTAAAGCCCATTTAAATGTGGAATTTCCAGAACAAGCATCCTGTACTTCCCAAGGCTAAGTCTTTGGTATGTATAGCCAGGCCTAGACCCACTCTGTGCTAGTCTGGACTTACTTTCAGGTCCTGAAACACAGCTCTCCTAAAAGTGTAATGCTAACAGGCCCCTTAGCACACACTAGGTGCAGGGTGGCAGGCCAGCATAATAGTGCAGGTAAAGACTAAGTCTGAGGACAAAAATAGAATTAAAAAAAAAAACCACCACCACCACCACATCCACACACTTCCTGTGAAAAGAAACATGGCCTTCCTAATAAGCACCATGCACAAGTGCTGAGGTAACTATCAGAGAATGAACCTATGCCTACCTCCATACCTGCCAGGCCCCCCTTTTGAGCATCTGTCAGTGAGGACCCCCGTGGGTCAACCTGGTGATGATTAAGGAAGCGACCCCATCTCTGGTGGACCCCAGCTCTGGGGTAGGTTTTGCCATTCATTTGTCACGTGTCATGGCCAGCCTCCATGACCTCACTCGTCACATCACACTGTGATATGCAGGTTAATGTGGAGCTCAACCACCCCACTCAGAACGCAAGCAGACAGAACAAAGAGAAAGCTGCATGGCTCCAGCACAGGGCTGCAAAGACATGTTTACTTCCACGGGGCCACCTTCCTCCTAGTGACTCTTGTTTAGAGCAGTACTATCCAACAGAGGTTACTGTGCTGATGCAGATGTTGTTCTTCATATGCACTATCCAAAAGGGAAGCTGATGGCCATGTGTGACCACTGAATGTTTGGAATGTGGCTAGTATGATGGAATCCTTCATTTTATTGACTTTTGACTGACTTCAGTTTTAACTTATATGGCCCCATGTGACTAGCAGCTCCCATAGTAGACAACACAGTCCTAGCACTAGCTCTTTGGGGTCAAAACCTCATTACCCTGAGGTACCTCTTTCACCTGAGTTAAGGTGTTCTGATTTGGTGGAATAACTTCCTTCATGGCCTGCTCCACTCCAGTGACCCAGAACCTACTCCCCAAGTGCCTCCCTATGGTCATCAGGCCACCTGCCCCACGTGAAAGTAGCCACCAAGGCTACTTTCATCTCTAGGTCCCCAAGTTTCTAGACACCCAGGGCCAGTCAGCCCACCCAGAGCTGTGTCCAAAGTTCCCTTCTCCAGGGCACACAAAGCCCTGGAGATGCTGGAGGTGGACAGGCCCTCTACAGACACAGAGAAGCTCAACTCCAGCTGGAGGGCCAGAATGTCAAAGGTAGACAGCTGGGGCTGACCACAGCCTCATAGGACATCAGATGTAACTGCATGAAAAGAATGTGGCTTGCTTCTCACTTGGCAACATGGTTACAGACACAAATGCTAAATATGAGTCGGATTAATTCTGGAACACTAAACTCCACATAAAAGGTGTAACTGTAAGAGAAGTATGAGCCCCATTCCATAAGCCCCTGGGAAAACCCATGATTTCATAATCATGGAGCTGGGGGCAGGGAGTGAGCTTCATCTACCTTGGAGGGCCCTGAAGATGGCTTTACACATCGACCCCAGGAAAACAGTGCTAAGATTGCACAGTGCAGATTCTGGGAAATAAAAAATAAAGTACATACTCTGTCTGGTGTAGCTCAATGGATTGAGCACAGGCCTGAGAACCAAAAGCCTGCTGGTTCAATACCCATTCAGGGCACATACCTGGGTTGCAGGCCAGGTCCCCGGTTGGGGGCATGCAAAATGCAACCAACTGATGCTTCCCCTGCACAATGACGTTTCCCTCTTTTTCTCTCTTCCTTCCCCTCTAATAAGAAATAAATAAAATCTTTAAAAATAAATAAATAAATAAAAGTAAAATAAAGAACATGAAAATACTTCCCCATGTTTTCAGACTCTCAAGACACCCTAAAGAATAAAGAAATTCACCTTCCAGGTGTCATATCAGCCATACATATTACCCCTTGTGGCTATTTTCATTTTGGTCCTTTCTGACTATCTCACGTGGTGGTTTCTGTGGCCAAGAGCTCCATATTGCACCCTTGCAGTGATAGTCTCCCAGCGTCTGGGCTGATCAATACTAATTTTGGCTGTCTTTTATATTTTCTAGGGTTTGATTTCTTTTTCAATTACAGTGGTACCTTGGTACTCTTTGTTAATTCATTCCAGAACTCATGACGAGTGCCAAAACTGTTGAGTACCAAATGATGAAGCATTTCCTCTTACAGGGCAGCGTCTTGACTTCATAAAAGTCCTTGCCGGTACAACAAGTCCCAAGCAAGCAAGCATCAAGTGCTGAAACATTTTTTTTCTCATCAAAATGCAGTGGGTATGGAATTTGATGAGTTCTGAAGGCAATGAGTACCAAGGTATGACTGTTTATCTAGTTCATCTAAGCCTTACATTTTTAGAGGGTTGTAGGCAGACTCTTCCAAATCTTGAACATACTGCCCAAGATCATTGCCTCAACATTTCTCCTCCCTTCTGAAATGAGGCTCCCTTCCCTCATTGTAGTTCCTAGGGATGATGCCGTCTACTTCAGAACCATTTTATTCCCACACCTGGCTGGCCAGCACCCTACTTGTACTTACAATAGTTTGGGAATACGGAGTATATTCACACATCACACAAAACTGGCCTTCCAAGAGCCACTTAAAACTATCCAATAATCTTATCTATTTTTCCCTCCAGATGGGACTTTTAGAATAGTTTTGTCAAGAGGGAAAAATTCCATTGAAATTTTGGCTGGAAGAATAATAAACTACTAAGTGAACTTTGGAATAACTACATTTTATCTATAATATCTAATTGTTATTCTCCTGGACCATGGTGCTTCTTTCCTCTTCAAATTTTGTCTTGTACCACCATATACCACCATATCAGTTGAGCTGCTGTGTAGTTTCACACAGGCATAAAGGTCCTCCTAATTACTGCAGACAGTTATAGGTAGAGTGTTGGGGAGTCTCCTCAATTGGCCAAGATGGTAGCAGGGGGAAGTTCTTACACTGAGAGGGCCAAAAGCTTGAAATATGAATAGACAGGGCCTGAGGGTGCTAAAAGCTAGAAAGATGAATGAATAGGGCCCCAAAGGGCACCAAAATCTAGAAAGATAATTGGATATGAAAAAAGCCCTCCCCTCCCTATCCCTATAAGAACCTCCAGCTTGAGCAAGAAGATTGAGATGGTCTTTGGGATGGAAGTCCACCACTCTCCCAGGTCACGCAACCCCTGAATACAACCTCTCTTCTTTTGCACCAGCACCTACCTCACGAGTTTGGTTTTTGTTGTGACAGGCAGCCAAAACTCTGTTTAGTTCAGGTAGGTTTTGGTGACTCTGGTGGGACACTAAGTCTCAGAGGGCATAGGCTGACCTTAAGAGAACAGGACTGTGGGGATTTCCCGACAACTCCTGAGAATTTTTCTTGGGGAATATCCCTGTACTCCTGCTCAAGGTCTCAGCCACCTGAAATGCTTGGCTGGTGAAAGGAAACAAGTCTGGGGAGCAGATGGGCTCTGGGACTGGTTAAGTCGAACCAGCATGCAAACCAGGGGGATCCTCTATCTCTGCCCCCTGGGCTTTGTGCCACTTGAACTTTGTGCCACTTGAGTCCAGTTAGGACCATTTGTGGTACCAGTTGGCAGGATATCCCTGCCACATGGGCTTTGAGGCATTTGGGTCCAGTTAGGACCACTTTCAGTATTGGTTGGCAGGAAGTAAGACATTAAGCCTTACTTGTAAGCACCAGTTTGGAATAATGGAATTATAAGATTTAAGTTTTGTTTATATGGTCCCACTTTGAGGTCTTGCTATGGTTATGGTTTTGGGTTTGTATTTTTGTACCATCAGGGGTTGTTCTGTTTTCATTCCTGTAGGAAATCTTTTGTGCCACATTTTAGCAGTGGTCCAAGTACAGCTGTGAGCCAATGACTAAGAAGGAATTGGTTTTCTATTATAACACTGCTTGGCTTATGTATACTTTAAACTGTCGGGAGAAATGGCCCCTAAATGGCTTCCTAAATTATTTTGCCAATGGTCAGGGAAATGGGACAAAATCCCTTATGTTCAGGCATTTTGGTCTTTACACAACAAGGATTCAGCAAAGAAAGGGAACAACCTAAGGATACAGAGAAGGGAAATGGCTTCAAAATCCCTCTCTGATAATAAGACACAAGAAGAAAAGGAAAATGAAGAAGTGAATCTCTTTAATGCCCTGAACCCAGGGAACATAGGATTAGCAGAGGAAGATTTCCCCTACCACCACCCCTGCTGCTGGATACCCCTGAAATAGAACCCAAAGGGGTGACAGCTCCACCCCTCTGTGAGGAAGGAATGGTCTCCCCCTGAAAGACCCAGTAGGGCACCCGATTTGGCCAGGGAGCATCCCTATCTGGAGCAGGACAATTCCCTTTGAGGCAATACCCTATAGGCACAATAACCAGGAAGACTAGCCCACTGGTTACTATTAGGCCCGTACTCCATTTTCCACTTCAAATTTACTGAATTGGAAGAATTCTAACCCCTCACATAAGGAGAACCCTCAGGAAATGGCAGTTCTTATTACCTCTATTTTTGCCACTCACCATCCAAACTGGGGAGACGTACAGGCTCTCCTTAACATCCTGCTAATGGTGGTGAAAGGTGGCTCGCCATAAATAAGGTTAATGAAGAGGCTGAAGAGAACTCCAATGGAACCCCCAACCCAGCCAGGGTGATTCCCTTGAAAGAGCACAACTGGAACCTGAATAGCGAGAACCTAGCCTCCCTAAAACACTACAAAAGGTGCATATTAGAAGGGCTTAAAAAACAGGTATCTAAACACAAGGGCCTGAATATAAAATGTGCTATTCAACACACACCAAACAAAGACTCTTCTGAATATTTAAAAAGGATGTATTAGGCCTACTGAAAGCACACCGATGCTGATACACAGGCACCAGAAAATGTCTAGATGGTAAACATGATTTCTGTTGAGCAAAGTACCCCGGATGTCAGAAGGAAGCTCCAACATTTAGACAGGGCAATGAGAATAAATTGTTACCAGCTGGTAGACATAGCCTTTACCATGCCTGGAAAAAAAGGGGAATTAAAGCAGGCCACCATTTTCTTAGAAACACTGTGTGGAAACCAGGGGAGGCAGGACCCAAAAGGAAAAGGGTCCCACTTAGCACCAATCGATGTGCCTACTGCAAGGAGGAGGGCCACTGGAAAAAGGACTACCTGGAAATCAAAAGGAAAAACAGAAAGGAGAAACCCTCACCATGAAATGTTAAAAGGGGGAGTACTGGCTGAAACCGGTGCTTTGGAAAATATCAAGCCATTTTATTACACAACCCAAATGTTGCCTTGCAAACCACTACCACCTTAAACCTCATCACCCTACTCCTGGACTCTAAGGGAGTCTCAGACCTCCAGCAGGATTGTTTAAAAATTACTGCCAAAGTTTATTCCAGCAAACCAAATCTATGGGACCAGCTACTGACAGAACCAAACTGGGAATTATATACAGATGGGAAAGCCTTCATGAGGAGAATAGTCAACAAGGAGCCGGGTACATGGCAGTCATCACAGAGAAGCTAAGAGGAGCTCAGTTGCTTGCTGTAGGAACCTCAGCACAAAAGGCTGAACTGACAGCCCTCATCAGACCTTTAGAATTTTCCTAGGGGAAAAATGATAACATCTACACTGATTCTAAATATGCCTTCATGGCAGTCCATGCCCATAGGGCAATATGGAAAGAAATTAGGCTCTTGGGAGTTCCAGTCAAGATGGAGACATAGTTAGACACAATGTGTCTCCTCCACCTGTGGGGGTTGGGACAGCATCGGGAGAAACTCACCTCACAGGAGAGTTCATTTGAGAGACCCACAGGGTCCTAGAATATACACAAGCCCACCCACTCTGGAATCAGCACCAGAGGGGTCCAATTTGATTGTGAGTAGTGGAGGAAGTGACTGAAAACCCGCAGCGAGCAGAGCAAGCACCACTGTTCCTCTTGGACCCCTCCACCACATACAGCGTCACAATGCAGTGACCTGGGTTGCCCCACACTGGTGAACACCTAAGGCTCCACTCCCTACTATATAACAGGTGTGACAAGACAGAAAACGGTCCAAATGAAAGAACAGATCAAAGCTCCAGAAAAAATACAACTAAGTGACAAAGAGATAGCCAACCTATCAGATGCAGAGTTCAAAACATTGGTAATCAGGATGCTCATAGAATTGGTTGAATACAGTCGCAAATTAGATAAAAAAAAAGAAAATGAAGGCTATGAAAAGTGAAATAAAGGAAGATGTACAGGGAACCAACAGTGACGGGAAGGAAACTAGGACTCAAATCAACAGTGTGGACCAGAAGGAAGAAGGAAACATTCAACCCCAACAGAATGAAGAAACAAGAACTCAAAAACATGAGGAGAGGCTTAGGAACCTCCAGGACAACTTTAAACATTCTAACATCTGAATTATAGGGGTACCAGAAGGAGAGGAGGAAGAGCAAGAAATTGAAAACTTATTTGAACAAATAATAAAGGAGAACTTCCCCATTCTGGCAAAGGAAATAGACTTCTAGGAAGTCTAGGAAACTCAGAGTCCCAAAGAAGTTGGACCCAAGGAGGAACACACCAAGGCACATCATAATTACATTACCCAAGATGAAAGATAAGGAGAGAATCTTAAAAGCAGCAAGAGAAAAAGAGACAGTTACCTACAAAGCAGTGCCCAAAAGACTGTCAGCTGATTTCTCAAAAGAAACCTGGCAGGCAAGAAGGGGCTGGAAGGAAGTACTCCAAGTCATGAAAGGCAAGGACCTACACCCAAGATTACTCTATCCAGCAAATCTATCATTTAGAATGGAAGGGCAGATAAAGTGCTTCCCAGATAAGGTCAAGTTAAAGGAGTTCATCATCACCAAGCCCTTATTTTATGAAATGTTAAACGGACTTATCTAAGAAAAAGAAGATAAAAAATATGAACAGTAAATTAACAGCAAACTCACAGTTATTAACAACCACACCTAAAACAAAATCAAAAGAAACTAAGCAAATGACTAGAACAGGAACAGAATCACAGAAATGGAGATCACATGGAGGGTTATCAACAGGGGAGTGGGAAGGGGAGAGGGGGGAAAAGGTACGAGAATAAGTAGCATAAATGGTAGGTAGAAAATAGACAGGGGGAGGGTAAGAATAGCATGGGAAATGTAAAAGCTAAAGAACTTATATGTATGACCCATGGACATGAACTAAAGGGAGGAAATGTGGGTGGGAGTGTGCAGGGTGGAGGGGAATAAAGGGGGGAAAATGGGACAACTGTAATAGCATAATCAATAAAATATATTAAAAAAAGAAATTAGGCTCTTAATCTCAGGGAATATGGATGTCAAACATGCAAAAGAGATTTTCAAGTACTAGAGGCAGTGAATCTACCAAACCAGATTGTCAAAATGCACTGCCCAAAACATCAAAAGAATGGTTACTAAACAAGCGAGGAAACCAAACTGCCAAAAAAGCAAGACAAGCTGCCCAAGGGCCACAATTTCTTGGGGCTTTAATTCTCTATCTGGACTTGTCAGAATTTAAACCACATCACATGGAACAAGATGAGGAATGGGCCCATGAATGCGGATTTTCTAACACTGACCCTAATTCTATATGGAAGATCAACCTCATGAATCTTACTCCCTGAGGTTCTAGTATATCTCATCCTCAAACATGTATATGAATGGACTCATTATGGAAGGAATGCTTTAATGGACCTCATTAGGCCACATTTGAAGGGCCCTTATTTACAAAGGACCATTCAGGAGATTGTCCAAGC
This sequence comes from Phyllostomus discolor, assembly GCF_004126475.2. Classification (NCBI taxonomy): domain Eukaryota; kingdom Metazoa; phylum Chordata; class Mammalia; order Chiroptera; family Phyllostomidae; genus Phyllostomus; species Phyllostomus discolor. Next base: position 67,861,989 of record NC_040911.2, on the reverse strand, counting down.
CTATCAGATATGTCCAAGCCTACAACAGTATGCGCCCCAACAGTAAAGGGAGTACAATATAAAGGGAAATGTCCATTTAAGGACTGGCAAGTTGGCTTTACACAGATGCCTAAAACTATGAGAAACTTTAAATCTTTATAGCTATTGTAGACACTTTTTCTGGATGAATTGAAGTATCCTCCACTAGAACTGAGAAGACAACTGAGATTGCAAAACTTCTAATCAAAGAAATAATCTCTAGGTTTGGACTTCCTCACAGCATTGAAAACAACGATGGATCAGCATGCACTTCAGAAACCTTCCAGAAAATAGGACAGGCACTATAGATTCAATGGAAACTACATGCATTTTGGAGACTCCAATCTATGGGGAAATGGAGAAAATGAACTACACAATAAAGAAGACCTTGGCAAACATTTGAAATGGGAATAGGTACTACCTATTGTCTCACTCAGGATTAAAGTAGCATCCCAAAGTGGGCTTAAATTAAGCCCTTTGAAAGTTTATGGGAGATCCCCCCAAGTTTCTGTTTTAGGAATACCCCCTTTGGATTTAGAACATGAATCAAAAAGCAAACAATATGTACAACATCTAGAGCAAAAACTACCAATTTTGCACAAGTTTGCTCATTGGAGGTCCACCTACCCATTTGATGAACCCTTACACCTGTTCCAACTGAGACACAGTCTTACTAATGACCTGGATGACTCAAGGCCCTAAATAGCAGTTAACTGAGCAATGGGCCAGTCCCCATGATGTCCTGCTGACAATACACTCTTCCTGAAGCTCATGGGAATCAAGCCTTAGATCTCTCACACAAGGATAAAGTGGGTGCTGCATGAGGAGAACTTGAATCTAGCTGCTGCTGTTGATACCAAAACGGAAAGCTGCACCTGCACTGCTGAGGGAGATTTAAAATTCTTCTTTCAAAGAGGAACAGCACCTCCCAAAGCTAAGTGACAATGTTACTCTTTATTTTATTCTCCATTTTCCAGAGAGTGGCTTCCTCAGCAAATTCTGCTTTTGGGTGTGCCACCCAATAGATCACAGGGATCCTTTCGTCTCTCCAGTTCTCTCTGAACTACCAGACATACTCCTCATTAAACACTTGAGTGACTGCACATTAGGTCTTACTTTGGAAGCCCAACTCCATCTCCTGAAATACGAAGCAGCCTACCAGCTTTACTTGTTCAGCAGTGCCAAAGTGTAGACACTGTGTATGCTGCCCTCTGAAGACAACAATCCTTCTCCCTCACATAAAGGCTTTCCTCCATTCCTGATCCCAACCCCCACCTTCCTTTAGTAGATAGTAAGAATGAACCCAGGGATAGGTAAGACTACGTCCTTTGACAGCAGGAAGTAATTACAGGAGATACCTTCATCCATTTGCCCACAGTTTTAGAAAGGTCCAGAGTTTTGAAGAGTGGGGGGGGGGGGGGGTTGTTACCATAGACAGTCAGAGTGCCGGGAAGTCTCCCCCATTAGCCAAGATGGCAGCAGGGGGAGGTTCTTACACTGAGTGTGCCAAAAGCTAGAAAAATGAATGGATACAGCCCAAGTGCACCAATAGCTAGAGATATGGATAGGGCCCCAGGCATGCCAATAGCTAGAAAGATAATTGGATAGGAAAAAAGCCCTCCCCTTCCTAACCCTATAAGAACCTCAGGCTTGAGCAAGAAGACTGAGATGGTCTTTGAGATGGGAGTCCACCATTCTCTCAGGTCTCACAACACCTGAATAAAACCTCTTTCCTTTTACACCAGCACCTGCCTCTAGTTTTTGTTGTGGTATACAGTCAAACCTCCATTTTGTTCAGTTGCATTCCTCCTAACAAGAGCCTAACAAGGTTCTCTACTTCCTATTAATTAATACTATTTTGCCTTTCTTCCTATATTATCATCACTTTTCTGTTTCATGCCTTATCTCAGCTGTCTAAAGCCATTCATGGTAATAATGGCCACAGGACAGAGAAAGCTCTATTCTAAATATACCTGATATTAGAGAGCCAGAAATCAGGCTGGTTCTCAATCCCATCCCTGTCTTCACAAATAAATTGCCCTTGTCCCTGGGTCAAGTGGAACATCACCTTCAAAAAGGGCAGTGTGCCATCCCTCCAGCCTATGGAGGCAGGGCTGAGGCTGAGTGGTTGGGCTTCCAATAAGCTGAGAGGTTGACCTGAACTATGGGTACAGGTGGCTGGTCCCTGATCCTCAGCAGGAGCCCAAAGCCACTCATAAAGTGTGGTCCCCTCACATGGAGCAGGAGCAGGGTGATGCCTGAACAAATGCTCCCCTCAATGTTGGGAGAATGACTGAGAAAGGTAATATAGCTTCACAAAGAAGCAAGAAAGGGAAATCCAGCCAAAGAGATAGGACCCTGTGTACCCAGTATAGGTCCAAACATTTCAAAACCCCTAAGGTACCTCATCAAGGCAAATGTAATTCATTTTCCAAATCAACTAGTCAAAGACTTAAAAGAAAACATAAGACTATTCTATCAAATGAATGATGAACATGTGAACATGAAATATGAACCAACTGGCCCAATTTCTATAGTAATATGAACTAAAAAGATAACAGGAAATTAATGTTCTTTAGTATATATTCCATTAAAATAATTGGGATAGGTGTTAGGGAAGACAGGACACTGGGAGGTTGGGGGGTGGTGAATACCATTGCTTCTTGAAAACATCCTACCATTATTGACTCAATAAACACATAGAAATGAATAAAGCTATGCTGCTAAAATACTAGGTGAGGTACGCAACAGAACAGGATAACAGAACACAGACATTTAAGAAAGATTTGCTGTCTCCTGACTCAAGCTCACTCACAGACTTGCTCTAGTTAAGAATGTTACTTGGAAATGTGCCCTTTTATAGCTCTACCATCCATAAGAATGGTTTTTGCCCTGAGAGTCACTAAAGTCCCAGGCTGAACCCCAGAATGAACATGTGAAGAGACCTACGCTCAACCTGAAGCAAGGAGCCAAACCCAGTTGTACTGTAGTGTAAACAGAACCACTCAGCTAAGACAATATACATCAGTCAACCTTTAATCAATTCAACAGAAGCATGAGCAAGAATAAATGCTGGTGTAAGTCACTGAAATCTGAAATGTTTTGTCATGTAGCCTTGTGGCAATAACTAACTGACACAGATGACTTCCCCAAATGGACTCCATAAGCCACTTAAAGATTGCCTTTCTCTGCAAGGTCATAAAGAAATAAAGCTACTTACCAGGTTCACCTTTTTTCTTTGAACCAGACTTCTTCTTTGCTGGAGCTTCTTGCTTTGGTGCCTCCTGGCTCTGAACCATATCTGCATTTTTGCTCTGGCTAGGAGTTGACTCTGACTTTTTACTCTGATTGGCAGATGCATCCACCTTTTTGCCCTGGTTGGGGGACCCTTCTGACTTTTTGCCCTGATTTGGAGTTCCCTCTGCCTTCTTGCCTTGATTAGGGGCTCCCTCTGCTTTTTTCCCCTGGTTTGCAATACTTTCTGCCTTTGTGCCCTGATTAGCAACTAAATCTGCCTTTTTGCCCTGATTCTGAGCCCCCTCAACTTTTTTGCCCTGATTCTGGGCCCCCTCTGCCTTTTTGCCCTGATTCTGGGCCCCATCTACCTTTTTGCCCTGGTTGAGGGCCCCCTCAGGCTTTTTGCCTTGGTTCTGGGTCCCCTCCACCTTTTTGCCCTGGTTCTGAGCCCCCTCCACCTTTTTGCCCTGGTTCTGAGCCCCCTCCGCCTTTTTGCCCTGATTCTGAGCCCCCTCTGCCTTTTTGCCCTGGTTCTGAGCCCCCTCCGCCTTTTTGCCCTGGTTCTGAGCCCCCTCTGCCTTTTTGCCCTGGTTGGGAGCACCCTCTGCCTTTTTGCCCTGGTTGGGAGGCCCCTCTGCCTTTTTGCCCTGATTCTGAGCCCCCTCTGCCTTTTTGCCCTGGTTGGGGGTCCCTTCTGCCTTTTTGCCCTGGTTCTGGGCCCCCTCTGCCTTTTTGCCCTGGTTGGGGGTCCCTTCTGCCTTTTTGCCCTGGTTCTGGGCCCCCTCTGCCTTTTTGCCCTGATTCTGAGCCCCCTCTGCCTTTTTGCCCTGGTTGGGGGCCCCCTCTGCTTTTTTACCCTGGTTGGAGGTGCCCTCTGCCTTTTTGCCCTGGTTGGGGGCCCCTTCTGCCTTTTTGCCCTGGTTCTGAGCCCCCTCTGACTTTCTACCCTGGTTGGGGGTTCCCTCCACCTTTTTGTTCTGATTTTGAACAATTTCTACTTTTTTGCCCTGATTGGGGCTTCCCTCTGCCTTTTTGCCCTGGTTGGGGGCCCCCTCTGCTTTTCTACCTTGATTCTGGATCCCCTCCACTTTTTTGCCCTGGTTGGGGGTCCCCTCTGCCTTTTTGCCCTGGTTCTGGCCCGTCTCTGACTTTTTGCCCTGGTTCTGGGTCCCCTCTGCCTTTTTGCCCTGGTTCTGGGTCCCCTCTGCCTTTTTGCCCTGGTTTGACACCCCTTCTACCTTTTTGCCCTGATTTTGGGCCCCTTCTGCCTTTTTGCCCTGGTTGGGAGTTCCCTCTGCCTTTCTGCCCTGGCTGGAAGTTCCCTCTACCCTTTTGCTCTGGTTCGGGGTCCCTTCTGCCTTTTTTCCCTGGTTCTGGGACCCCTCTGCCTTTTTGTTCTGCACAGTATTTGTGGCTGAGGTACTGGACTTGGCTCCCACTGGGGGCACAACCACCATAGGCACCTCCTTAGGAGCAGTTTCCAAGATGGCAGCCTTTGAGGCAAGAACCTGGATAGAATTCACTACAGAACTGACTGCTGGTTCCACCTTTGCTACTTTTTTCTCCTTCTTCTTTTTGTCCTTAGGGGAGGAGGCCAGCTTCTCTTGGGGCATGGCTGGTACTGTGGCTATAGGGGTTATGACCACAGAGGGATGGACTGGGGTTGGAGCCACAGCCACTGCAGGTGCCCTCACTGGGTCTTTGAGGAGGATGGTCATGTTGGGGGCTGGCTCATGGTCAGGTATCTTCCCATTGGGTTTCTCCTCCTTTTTCTTGGTCTTTCCTTTTTTCTCTACTGTTTTCTCCTTCTTTTTCTTCTCCACTTTCTGGTGATGAGTTTTTGCCATTTCTTTGCGCTGATTGGCCAGAGCTTCTTCGTATGATGTCTCCTTCATGGAGAAGGTTGACACCAGGAAGATGCCAATGGCGGAAACAACCATGAATCCACCAAAGACTACAACCCCCAAGGTTTGAGTGTCGTAAATGTCCATTCTGGCTTGCTTTCTGTTACCTGCCAAACACATACACATAGATTACCTTTTGCAGAAACAAAGACATTTAGTTCCCAGCCCCACCCCCACCATCAAACTTAAGGTTTCACTGATTCTTAAAACTGACAAAGTCAAAGAAGAAACAAATCCAGGCAATCTCTGATGTCATACATTCTTAGCTGCTCCTACTTAGAACTGAATAATTTTTAAGCAAGATATGAACAGTCCTTTTCAGTGCCAGCAGATACAAAACACTGGAAAGATGTCAGAGTGCAGGTCTGTACTTATGGAATATGATGCGCTGGAAACTGAGAAACTTTGATCACAATTCAAATATTCCCCACAGCAGGAATTAAACATGTACATGTGCACAAGTACAGGCCAGATGCAAAAAAATTGGGAGTGATGAGGACTGTGGCAAAAATGTTCCACTAAATTAGGGAACTAGTGTCAACTAGCCATACCTGACTCGCCATAAACCTTTTTTACTCAATGTAAAATTGACAAAGGTTTTTTTTAAAGAATTTATTTATTTATTTTTAGAGAGGGGAGGAAGGGAGAAAGAGAGAGAGAGAGAAACATGAATGTGCAGTTGCTGGGGGCTGTGGCCTGCAACCCAGGCATGTGCCCTGACTGGGAATCGAACCTGTGGTGCTTTGGTTCGCAGCCCATGCTCAGTCCACTGAGCTACGCCAGCCGGGGCAAAATTGACAAAGTTTAAAAAATACCATGTAAGTCTGATATAGTAGGCAGATAAACATGAGCAGAGTAGGAACGATAAACCAGACATGAAAGGTCACCAGAGCAAAAAGCCCTAGGTGCCTAGTACCAGACTATTTTAAGGTAGAACCTTGCCCCCAGGGTGACCCGTTTCATATAGCTGGTCATGTGGTTCAGACCCTCCCCTGACCTTTCCTCACCTGGCACGTCCCTACTCAAGCAGTAGACTCCCTTCAGAGGAGGAACAAGGGGACCAGAGAAAAGCCTCATACAACTCCCATACAAGTCCTTGCATGACCACTCCCTTAAGCATTAAGCCCCCAAGACAATGAGGTTCTGACCTACATCAAATAATCTTAGCCTAGGGCCTACTGATCACAGAGACAGAGTTTGGGTCAAACTAGAGATAAACATCTAGGCCTCAGTCCTGTTTCAGCTCCAAGCCTAGAAAAACAGCAAGGCCAGGTAGGGTGATGACATGGCTGACGTCAGGACCAGATGCCATGACTACCATTCCCCTCCCAGGGGCCGACCAATCAGTACAGACCACGATCCTGAAAAGACACACCTGGAAAACCGATGAATATTCTACTGAGATCCTCCAGAGACTTTCCATAAAAGTCCTTAAAACTCAGCTTGTGTGCTCTCTCTCTTTTCCCCACCCTCTTCTTTCCTCAGGCACATTCCTGGCCAGGCCTTTTCTTCCCCCTTTCTTCCCTGAAGGCATGTACCCTTGCTTTCTTTCTTCTAAGTTCCAAGGGCCTCTCTTTTGCTCTGGAATTTGTTTCCTGAGTCCACACAACCTAGCTGGCTCACTTCTTCCACAGCTCACTTCCTCTACCTCTATGACTTTCTAAATAAACTTTGGCTTGTATTTGAGTCTTGGTTCTGAATTTTTACTAGCCAAACTCATGGACAGAGGTCTAACATCTGGTGCCGTTTGCCATTAACAAGCCAGACCAAACACTTCTGCAGGCTTTCAGCAGCATGCATTCTGGCCAGAGGGTCCTGATGTGCTATCTCAACTCTGTCACCTCCCTATTTCCCCATGCTGGTAAATACAACTGCCCAAGGTCAGGAAGGAAAACTTTTCATTACTAGTCTAAAAACTGACCAAGAATTTGGTGAGGAAAAAAAAAGGTCTTTGCCAGTGATAGCTGCTTAAGAGTTATGGAACCCCAAATTCACACATTATAAAGCAGGAGGTATCAGTCTTGGGAGGCCCACAAAAGACCCCAGGTTTAGAATGTCACATCTGGGTGCTACAAAGAGGAAGTGAGGACAGTGTCATTAGGCCCAATCTTCACCCCAGAGAGAGGGCCCTTTGCCTGGTAACACATTCCAAACCAAGAGGAAAAAACATCCCTTCTCATTGCCCATGCACCAAAGTCCAAAGGGTCAGAGGCAGGCTGGTCCACACTTTCCTGGCTGACAGGCCAGGCTAGGTTTGACTTCACTGAGGAACTCCAAGGTTTATTTATTTGGATACAATCAACTTATATCAACTAATTTTGATATTATTATAACATTCCCAGCCCTGTGAACTAGAATGAGAAATAGAGCCTAGCTCCCTATAGAGAGGATCAGTGGTGTAATTAGCGAACAGAATGTGAATGTATTAGGTGGGTAATGTATCAGGTGGGTAAGGGAAAGCGGAAAGGGGTAGAAGAGGAGCAGGGGAGGTGTATACCCTTCCCTAGCATAATGCCCCAAAATCTCTAGACACAGCATCCAGGTCAGGTCCAGGATTGTCAGTGGCTTAGAAGTTGAGATTTCTCTTCCAGAGGGAGTGGGAGACGGAAACAAGAGTAGGAATTTCTAAACAATCTTGAAATCTGAATTTCAACCTTAGGCATTTTAAAGAAGGAACACAGAACAGAGATTGTTTTAAATGGCTCAGCATTATGTTCTAAGAAAAATCACTGTCCTCTCAGAACAAGCACTTTCTTTCTTATGTGAGAGCGAAGCATTAACTGGCTGCCTCCCATACGCACCTGGACCTGGGATTGTATATGCCTAGACCAGGTATCAAACTCACAACTTAGGTACCTGCCCCAACCAGGAACTGAACCCACAAACCTTCAACTACAGGACTACACTCCAACCAACAGAGCTACATCAGAGGCACAAGCACACTATTTCGTAGTGCTTTTCTAATAAAACCCTTGCAGGAAGATGGTTTAATGTGCTCCTGACAAAAACTTCACACATGTGCTCTTTGTGGTGGTAACTCCATCAGCTACAGCTGTGATGCTGCTCCTAGCCTATATCCCTGGGTCTGCCAAACTAAGTCAAACTCTTCATTCCAGTCGGAACCTCTGAGATGGGCTCATGGAACCTTCAACCTAGGCAAGTGGACCATGACCTCTGGTAGGTTCCAACATCATAATCCACAGCTAGGGTGCCCTCATTTATGAGGGTCGACAGAGTATGTCCCAAAGTAGTCCTTTCAGGAACACACTCACAAGCTAAGTGTCGAAAAGGAACCTGTGCCTTGCTAAGCCTTGGAGGGCTCCATGGGGTGGGAAGGCAGGGACAAGAAGCCTTGAAATGGGCTATGGTCAACCTCCATTTCTTGGTGGGCATCCACCAACTTAAACTCCAGTCCTCACAAGGACCTCTCAGAATTTTACCAATGGACACATTCGGGTACAAAAACTTATTATAATCACTACATTCAGTCTATTCAGATGACAAAATTCCTCTGAAACACCCCTTCTCCAGAAGCAGCAAAATACCAGGGGCCTGAGTCACCCTGAACAAGTCTCCATTAAGCTCCAAGTGGCTTCCCGACAACTCTGCACTTGAGAGGTGTTCTCTCATGGAGCTGCAGGTCACCAGGCTGCTACAAAGTAGGATCTGTCCCTGTCAACCACTGTGGGGCCTATGCAGCCTCGTGGTTTAGGCAAAAAGAAAACAAAGTTGAAAAATTAGCCTTGAATCTTTCTGAAGTTAGGCAAACATGGAATACAAAAATATACTCTCTGTTGGAAGCACAGAATCGAGAAAGGCTAGCTTGGGAGAATACTTCCCTCAGCTGCACACCCAAGTGTATGTTTGGCAGCAGTGCAAATGTATCTTCCCAACTTACGCAGAATGGATTGCTCTAAAAAGAAATTATATCCCCACCACTAATTCCTAGGTCAGCATTTTTTTAAAAGAAAATTTTCACAGGAAAATAAAAAGCCCTAACCTTAAGGAGTAATACACTGAAACATGTAGTCTAAGGCCATATCACCACAAACAGCAAAGAAATGTAAGTGAAAGTCAGCCTTCCTGCTGTCCTGCAGGGTGAGCTTGGGTAGGAACACCATGGGAGATGCCTGTTTTACGGGAATGTAAAGCACAAAGTGCTTGCATGATCAGCATTCAGGGTGCTTTGTTTCTGAATTCCCCACTGGGCTTCCCATAGGCCATGCCCAGGTTGGCAAACAAGGTATATGCTGGCCCATATTCTATATCTGGGCTGACCATAAAGCACCTACATTCTGTCAATTTTGGACACTTCTATGAAAATTTACTTTTACTTACTATTGCTAGTACTCTTAAAGTGTAAAGTAGAAAGGCAAAGGCCCGTAAAGGAAGGAACCAAGAGGCCACCCAGAGGCTCAGGGACCACTCACTCCCAGGCTCAGCTGGCTCAAACTCACTGGCCCACCTTGAAAGTCCTGAGAGAATGGCTTTTCTTCTGTTCCTAGAGGGTAAAGATTCAAGGAAGAAAAGTAAGTGGAGGTCCTGGCCAGTGTAACTCAGTTGGAGCATTGTCCCATAACCAAAGGGTTGCAAGTTCAACTCCCAGTCAGGGCACATAACTAGGTTGCGGTTTGATCCCCAGTCCAGGCACAAATAGGATACAACCAATCAAGGTGCCTCTCTCACAACAATGTTTCTCTCTTCCTTCTTCTCTCTCTAAAAAGCAATAAAGAAAATGTCCTTGGGTGAGGATTAAAAAAAAAGTAGAAACCCCAAATTCTTCAGACATGGGGTACATCTGCTAACTTATATGGCCAGACCAATCTAGTCCAGTTAGGCCAGTTCAGTGCAATCTGGCAATTGGGATGACATAGGTTTTGCAAAAGAACCCTCAACAGTACCCTCAGGGCTGGGCGCTATCACCAACCAGCTCTCCTGCTGTGGGCCATGTGTGGGCTCTTGGAGAAAGCATGGGGCAGGAGTGTGCTGAAGGATGAGGTGTCATAGAGAACAAGTCCCCAGATATATTTCCTGGGCACAAGATGACCTATCAGTAAGGTGCAAACCTAAAACAGAATGACAATGAAACAGAGGTCCTAACAAATATGATTGTATCAGTATCACTATCTAATACACAAAAGATTAAGAAAACTATTGTGAGCATCCATTTACCTACCACCCTACCTTTGATAAAGGTTTATCATATCCAAACATTTCACATTTACTTCTGATACTCTTAAAAATTTCTCTCTTGCTCTCTGTCAGCACCTGGGATGTGTCACTTAGCACCTCCACATGTTTACACTTACATTATAAACATTATATCTCCTCTAATAAAGTACCATGTAACTCTGAGTAATGATGAGTGCTGTATAAATAACACTACTGCCCTGGGTCAGTGTGGCTCTGTTGCTTGGAGCATCATTCCTTGGCCGAAAGGTTGTGGGTGTGATTCCCAGTCAGGGCGCATGACTGAGTTGTGGGTTTGCTCCCTAGTCCAGGCACATACTGGAGGCAATTGATCGATGTTTATCTCTCGCATTGATGTTTTTTCTTTTTTAAAGATTTTATTTATTTTTTGAGAGATGGCAAGGGAGGGGTAAGAGAGAGGGAGAGAAACATCATTGTGCAAGAGAAACATCAGTGGGTTGCCTCTCACTTGACCCCAATGGGGTACCTGGCCTGCACCCGGGCATATCCACTGACCAAGAATCGAACAGGTGACTTTTCAATTTGCAAGACAACTCCCAACACACTGAGCACACCAGCCAGGGCTTGCATTAGTGTTTCTCTCCCTTCCTTTCTCTCCAAAAAGGAATAAAAAAATGTCCTCGGGTGAGGATTATAAAATATACATATGTAATATATATATAAATACTGCAGGTATTATCAGGCAACATTTTTTAAAACCTGAACTTAGTTTTTGAGATATATATAAATACACATAGCTTTAGTTCATTTTAATTCCTATATTATGTGCAGTAAATAGACCACAAATGGAAATGGGTCCACACTCCTATAACAGGCACTTAGGCTTTAAAAACTTACACTATTCACACAAAACTAGAGTGTGACATATCCCCCAAGTTCCCTGTGCTCATGTACAGCTTTCTCTATGATACATGTAGAACTAGACCGACCAGGTCACAGAGTAGGCACGGCTATGCCAGATGCTGCCAAACTGCTCCCCAGAGGGGCAGGGCCGACTGAGAAGGGCCTGCTTTCATCCACATCCCTACCAACATGTGGTCAAACGTGAGATATGGCACCAATCAAATGAATGTGACATGGCACCTTGTTACTAGCCCTTCAGATTACTTCACTGTGTCACTTACTGTTCATATCCTTTGCTCATTTTTCTAACAGTTTTTTTTCCTGTTTGTAGGTGACTTACATATTTGGATATTAATAATTTTTTAGATGTGTCAAAGTCTGTGGTTTCTCCTCCAGCCAATGTATAATGTTTTTTGATATCAACTACTATACTATTAATGTCCAATTTACTAATATTTGCCTTATGGTTTGTTGTTCTTATTCATAGCTAATATCTCTGAGTCATAAGGAGAATATTCATTTTTTTCAAGGAAAAAGGTGTCACTATCCTTTAAATTAAAAGTTACTCATTTACATTACATAAAGGCAATACATTCCTATGGGTCAAAACTCATACAGAGTGAAAATCTCCCTTATATCCAACTCCCACACGCCCAGGTTCCAACCATTGGGATGGCAGACAACCATTATGACAGAAGTCATTTCACGGTTTAGAAGTTATTTTCTTCTAAAAACCTCAGTAATGCTTTTCGTAGGTATTTTTTTTTAATCACCTGGGATTTGCTCTGGCATATAACAGGAAATAGTGATATAACTTTTCCCTATCAGTTTAATTATCCACACCATTTCCTGACTGTTCTATCTCTCCCTCCACATTGCTCCCTGCAATTATAGGTTACCTCTGTCCTAACAAGTCTGAAATATGCCTGGATCTGTTACTGGACTCCATACTTTGTTCTACCAGTATATTTATCTATGCCCTGCACCACTACCCCATTTTGGCCTATGCATTCTCTCCAAAAATTCTACTGAGGCTTTTATTTGAATCACACTGAATTTACAGATGAACGTAGGGAAAACTGACATTGTACATTATAGGAGGTTTTCCTTTTTTAATCCTCACCTGAGGATATGTTTATCAATTTGAGGGATGGGGAATAGGAGAGAGAGGGGAATGGAGAAAGATGGAGAAAGACAAACCAAGATGGAGAGAGACAGAGGAAAGAAGGGAAGGAGGAGGGATGGTGGGGGAGAGGGAGAGGGAGAGAGAGAGAGAGAGAGAGAGAGAGAGAAACATCAATGTAAGAAAGAAACATCAACTAGTTGTCTCCCCATAAGCAGCACCCCAATCAGATACTGAGCCCACAACCTAGGTATGTGCCCTGACCTGGAAACAAACCCAGAACTTTTTGGTGTACAGGAAGACACTCCTACCATTGAGCCACTTGGCCAGGGTCACTATGGAAGTTACTCATCAATGAGCATAGTAATGGTATAGTTCTACATTCTTTTAAACTTATAAATAGCCCTATAAAAGTCTTACCCATTTTTTTGTTAAGATTATTGTTATTTTTAAAATACTAAAAAAGATATCTTTTGTAAATTACTTTTCCTATTTCTAGCTATAGACAACCAGCAAAATTATTCCTTTTTGCACCTGTCATTTACCCAGATATTATGCTAAAACTACTGTCAAATCTAGAAGTTTGTAGATTCTCTTGAATTTTCTTTGTTTAAAGAAAATCACCTATGAGAAAAGACAATGTTGTTTCTCGCTTTTTAAGCCATATTCTTTCCTGTCCCTTTTTCTTGTCTTACAGAGCTCTGCAGCAGTGTTGAACAGCGTGAGATAGGGAGCTTCCTGGTCTCATCCCTGAGTTTGTTGCTACTTCTATTGTTTAACTATTAGATGTTGCATTGATCATGGTTTTTTAATTGAAGCACTTTCTCAGGTTAAACTATCTTACATTCCTAATTACCTTTTCTTAACAATTAGATACTGAATTTTAGCAAATGCTTTTTCTTTATCACTTGGCATTTTCTCTTATCTGAAATGGGTTGAAATGCAGTAATATATATTAACTCAAAGATGGTTCTTATGCTATAAACACTTCTTGATGGTAAGCCTTTTCTTTTTTAATGTATCACTGTATTTGCTTTGCTCACATTTTTAAATAAGATTTCCATGTACGCTTTTAAGTGAAAAGAGTTAGAGGTCATTCTCAGACTTTTCTTATATAGTCTTGGTAGCAAGGTCATTTGAGTCTCATAAAATGAGCTAAGGATCATCCCTTTCACCCTGTTCTTGACAGGTTTGGAAGAACTTGCCTGTAAAAATGTCAGGATCTGATGTTTCAAGATCTGTTCTTGGAGGGAAGTAAGGAGTAAAGAGCTGATTTTTTTAAATATATTTTATTGATTATGCTATTACAGTTGTCCCATTTCCCCCCTTCACTCCCCTCCACCCTTTATACCCTCTCCCACCCATATCCCCCTCTTTAGTCATGTCCATGTGTCATACTTATAATAAGTTCTTTAGCTTCTACATTTCCCATACGATTCTTACCCTCCCCCTATCTATTTTCAACCTACCATTTACGCTACTTATTCTCTGTACCTTTTCCCCCTCTCTCCTCCTCCCACTCCCCTGTTGCTAACCCTCCATGTGACCTCCATTTCTGTTGTTCTGTTCCTGTTCTAGTTGTTTGCTTAGTTTCTTTTGGTTGTGCTTTAGGTGTGGTTGTTAATAATTGTGAGTTTGCTGTCCTTTTACTATACATGTTTTTTCTTTATCTTCTTTTCTTAGATAAGTCCCTTTAACATTTCATAAAATAAGGGCTTGGTGATGATGAACTCCTTTAACTTGACCTTATCTGAGAAGCACTTTATCTGCCCTCCCATTCTAAATGAAAGCTTTGCTGGACAGAGTAATCTGGGATAGAGGTCCTTGTCTTTCATGACTTGGAATACTTCTTTCCAGCCCCTTCTTGCCTATAAGGTCTCTTTTGAGAAATCAGCTGATAGTCTGATGGGAACTCCTTTGTAGGTTACTGTCCCCCTATCTCTTGCTGCTTCTAAGATTCTCTCCTTCATTTTTACCTTGGTTAATGTAATTATGATGTGCCTTGGTGTGTTTCTTATTGGGTCCAACTTCTTTGGGGTTCTCTGTGCTTCCTGGGTTTCCTGGAAGTCTATTTCCTTTGCCAGAATGGGGAAGTTCTCCTTTATTATTTGTTCAAATACATGTTCAATCTGTTGTTTTTCCTCTTCCCTTTCCGGTACCCCTATAATTCAGATGTTGGAACGTTTAAAGATGTCCTGGAGGTTCCTAAGCTTCTCCTCGTTTTTTTGAATTATTTCTTCATGCTTTCCTGTTTGGTTTTTTTCTTCCTTCTGGTCCACTCTATTGTTTTGAGTCCCAGTTTCCTCCCCATCACTATTGGTTCTCTATGCATCTTCCTTCATCTCTTTTATGGTAACCTGCATTTTTTCATCTAATTTGTGTCCAAAATCAACCAATTCTGTGAGCTTCCTGATCAACAGTGTTTTGAACTGTGCATCTGATAGATTGGCTATCTCTTGGTCACTCAAAAGGATGAGCCCTAGGGCATTGATCTGTTTTTCTGTTTGAGACATATTTCTCTCTCTCTCTCTCTTTTTTGGTCTGGTTGCTCCTGTTACAGTGAGGGGCAGAGCCTTAGGTGTTCACCAGGGCTGGGCACCCCAGTCGCTAGATTGTGACATTGCATGTGGGGGTGGGGGCGGGGGCGGGAGGGAACAATGGCTGTAGCTCCGTTCTCCTGGGACCTCAGTCCCTTCCCTGGGATCCTGGGCTGCACGCTCTGCCCCGGTCCACAATAGCCGCCTCACTGGGTCTGCCAGCTGCCACTTGTGTGCTCAGGGTCAACCCACTGCAATCCTGCGTGCCCCAGATGCCTTACGTGCTCCCGGTTGCCTTATGCGCCCACTGCTCTCTGCTCTCCGCACTGCGACCCGTGCTGCAACCCACACCCGGCTGCTCCTCTCTGCCCTTCCTACTGGTCTGGATGAACGGGTCTACTTCAACCTCTTGGCTGTCCGACTTCCATTCAGATAAATTCTCTGTCAGTTCTGGGTGTTACTCTGCCTCTCAATTGTTGTTCTAATCTTGGTTGTGCATGGAGGTACAGTGCGTCCACCTATGCCTCCATAATGCTGGAAGTCTCAAAGAGCTGATTTTTAATTGCTTGATTCAATTTTTTCCAGTTTCAAGATATAATTGACATACAGCATTGCGTATACACCTAATGATTTGACTTAGATATACCATGAAATGACTACCACAGTAAGTTTAGTTAATATCCTTCATCATGTATAAATACAAAAACAAAACAAAGGAATTTTTTTCTTGTGACGAGAACTCTTAGGATTTATTCTCTTTACTTTCATATGTATCATATAGCAGTGTTAACCACAGTCACCATCATGTTGCATATTACATCCCTAGCACTTTTTTATCTTACAACTGGAAGTATGTACCTTTTGACCACTTTCTTCCAATTCCCCCTCTGCCAATGGTCACCACAATCTGCTCATTCTTCTGTGAGATGAGCTTTTTTGGGGGTTAAGATTTTATACATAAGTGAAATCTTACAGTATTTGTCTTTTTCTGATTTATTTCACTTAGCACAATGCCCTCAAGGTCCATCCATGTTGTTGTAAAAAGCAGTTCCCCCTGTGTATGGCTAAATAACCTCCCACTGTGTGTTTGTATGCATCCTACAGCTTTTTACCTATTCATCTGCTGATGGACACTTAGGTTGTTTCATGTCTTGGTTATTATAAATTGCTGATTCAATTTCAATGAGAACTCCTGAGTCAGCTTTTGGGTTTGTGATCCAGTCTATTGTATTTTGCCATGTATAATGCACATTTCTATGCCCAAATTTTTGAAGGAAAATGAGGATGAGCATTATACATGGATAGTACCTGAAATAATTTGTATCTGTTCTTGTGTTTTGTAATTATTTGTTATATAAAATTTCTTGTACCATAATGTGTCCAAAAATAAATGCTAAAATTCCTTTATAATACAAAAAAACAAGTATCTAAATATAAATAAATAAATAATTAAATTAAAAAATTAAAATGAAAGATTTTTTTTTTCCCCTGAAAGTTTGGGCAAAAAACGTAAGTGCACATTATACACAGGAGTACATTAAGCACAGCAAAATATGGTATATGATTCTCATTATTCTTTCATCCAGCCTCTACTGGTTTATTTTGTTCTTACCTCTTGATGTCACATTTGTTAATTTTCAGGATTTTCTTTTTTCTTGTAGCATATCTTTAAAGTAATAAATTTCCCTCTAAGTACTGCTGTAGCTTCACCTTACAAGGTTCAATTGTAAGTATTTTCTAATTCCCATATGATCTCTTAGACTCGTGAGGTGTCAATGTCCTTAACCTTCCAAGCACACATCAGGGTTGAATTACCATTGATAATCCCTCATTTAACTGCACAGTCATAAGAGAATCTGATCTGTATGAGCCATAAAAATAATTTTTTACATGACCCAGGGTGGACTCATACACACGTATGTGCATATGTATGCAGATACACACATAAATAAAACTTCAGTGAAACAATAACTCAGTATTAATACATGGGATACATTGGTATTTGCTATGCCATCAAAAAATTTTAAAAAGTTTTTCACAACCAACTAAATTGAGTTTGAGGATCACAATACTTTGAAAAACACTGATTTAGATTACAATATTTGATGAGTTTTGCTAGATTGTGGTTAATCTTTATAAATACATGTGTACTCTATGGAGTGAAGGGTCCCATGTTTATCTTTATAGATTGTGGTCAATTTTTTTTATCCTTACCCAAGGACATTTTTTTCATTGCTTTTAGAGAGAGAGAAAGGGAGAGAGACAGAGAGAAAAACACTGATGAGAGAGAGAAATATCAATTGGTTGCCCCCCATAGTGGAGATCCTACAAACCCTGACCAGGGATTGAATCCACAACCTCTTGTTATACTGCCAATCCTCCACCCCAGCCACACCAGCCGGGGTGACTATGGTCAATTTTTATAAATACATACGTCCTCTATGGAGTGAAGGATTTCACATATATCCTGAGTTTGAGCTTAATAACCTTTTATAGCCCTGACCAATGTAGCTTAGTTGGAGCGTCATCATAACAGAAGAGCTGAAGGTCTGACTCCCTGCCAGGGCACAGGCCTCGGTGGCAGGTCTGATCCCGGTCCAGGCTCAATTGGGCCACATGCTACAGTCAACCAAGACAACCAATCGATGTTTCTCTATAGCATCCATATTTCTCTCTCCCTCATCTTCCCTCCAAAAGCAAATAAAAAAATGTCCTAAGGCAAGGATAAAAAAAGTAAAAAAAAAAAAAATTTGTTATGGAACCATACTAATTTTTTTTGCCTGTTTAATCTAATAGCTATTGAGAGCTTTAAAAATCTCCTACCATGTGGGGAGTGGGGATGGCTGGCATGGGGTGGAGTGGTGGAGTAAAATGGAGGTAATTGTACTGAAACAACAATTAAATAAAAAAATAAAATAAAAATCCCTTACTATAAACATGAACTTACCAATTTCTCCTGGTATCTGTCAATCTGTGCTTTATTTGGAAGCCAACTCATTAGGTGAACATGAGATCAGAACTGTTACATCTTCCTGACTAAGTAGCTGCTATTTTCCACCTATTATATAGTGACCGTCTTTATATCTACAATGAATTTTTTTCATTAAAATGTAGTATGTCTAATTACAAGTTATACCAACTTTTGGAGGGTTAATATTAGCCTACAATCATTTTCTATTCTTTAGTTTCAAACCTTTCCATGTTCATATATTTTAAGTAGAACTCTTAAAAATAGCACATAGTTCGATTTTAAGACCAGTATGTCAATTTGTCTTTTTAACTGGTATATTTAGTTCATTGATATCTATTGTGATACCTTGTATAACTGGACTAGTTTATACCCTGATTTTGTGATTCCTACTCAACTCATGATACTACTTCTTTGCTTCCCCACCCCTCCTTTTTTTGCATTCTATTGGACTACTTAAGTTATATATTCCCTTTTCCTCTATGGTGTTTAGAAGGTATACATTCCACTTCTATTTTTTAGTGAAACTAAAATTACAATTAAAATGATTTTTCCCCACACATTTTCCTAACAAACATATTTGACCTCATTTCACTGATGCCTCTAGTCACTTCCCCAAAAGAACTGCAGAAGGCTTGAAGTCTAGTACCCTTCCATCTGACTGAACTCCTGTTCCACCATGGTGCACCCCTTCCCCCTCACTCCATCACACACACTAGGACTTTTTAAGTTGTTTTGTTCCAAACGGCTCATGTTTAAATTATCCAAATGTTTACCAATTTATTTGCTCATCACTGTTTCTTGCATCTCATTCCCTTCTTTTGGTATCTTCCTAAAGTATATCCTTGACCAGTTCTTTCAGCAAGGACTTCTTTAAAAACTTTCTGAGTCCTTACAACCCTAAAGAAACTGAATGGATTTAACTGAGTATGGAATTCCATGCTGACAGTTATTTTTTCTCACTGCTTGAAGATATATTTTGTCTTCTAGCTTTTGGGGGAGGGGAGTGTAGGGGGGCATAGTTACTGCTGAGAAACATGCTGTCAATTTGTCATTTTTTGTACCTTTTAAAAAACCTGTTATGACTATTAAGTTCCATGTATGGGGTTCTGAGGATTCAACAAAAATAGTTCTTGGTGTGTAATTATTTTTATTTATCTTATTCAGGCTCATTGTGTTTTCTGAGTTTGAAGAGTCATGTTTTTCATTTAATCTGGAAAACCCCTGACCGCTTAGTTATTTGTAAAATTTCTTATATCTGTTTCTTTGTGATAGAATTAATTAGAGCTCAATCTCTCTGTGCTCCCATCTAGGAAAATTTCTCAGATGTGTTCCACTTCACCAATTATCTCTTCAGCTGAATCTAACCAACTTTATAATTAGTCCTTTAACTTACTCTGTTTTTTCAAGTCATCCTGGTTTTTATCCTAGTATTTTTTCCCATTGATTTTTTTTTCACTACCTACTTTTATGCCTTCAATAATGATTCTGTGTCATATCTCTGTTAGGACTGTAGCAGTGGCAATCCTGTCTGGGCTGAGCTGTGGAGTGATCTCTACAGAGCTGTTTTATCTTTGCTTAGGACTTACTTTTTTATGACCAGTATGGACATCCTGTTACAAATCCTCAATAGACTTTGCCTCCTCCCCTGCCTCAGGACAAACCAGATAATTCCAGATTACCATCCCTTGCCACTAGTCTGTCCTTTCATTGAGGGGGTGAACTTTCAAGTGTGTAGCTTTTACTTGGGTGTATGAGAGGAGGCTGGGGTCTCAATCCCCACCTTAGACAAACCTTAATCCCTACCTGGACATCAAAGCCAAAGGCCAAAAACCCAAGATGACTCTGGCTGAAAACACCCCACCCACACCCCAGAGTTAGTTTACTCCTGGGTCCCTGCCACTCCTCTCACCCTCAGTTTATGGCCTCTGACCATCTCTTCTATTTCCTAGTAAGCTCAGCTATGCTTTTTAAAAATAAATATGAACATTTTCTTCTTTTTTTAAGATTTTATTTATTTACCTTTAGAGAGAGGGTAAAGGAGGGAGAAAGAGAGAGAAAGAAATAACAATGTGCAAGAGATAAATCTATTGATTGCTTCTTGCATGCCCAACCGGGGACAGGTCTGCAACCTAGTCATGTACCCTGACTGGGAATAAAACTGGCGATCCTTCGGCTTGCAGGCCAGCACTCAATCCATTGAGCCATATCAGCCAGGGCATTTTAAAGCATGTTTATTCACTTCATCTAACATTTCTAAATGGAGAAGATAATTTTAAGATCATCTGATTAAAATTTTAAGTATACTTCTGATTTTTTTTTACCCAAAGAAACAAAGTAACTAAAAGGTATAGTCTAAAATAATTTATTTCATGCTTTAATAGGATGGAAACAACTGACTTCATAAAAAAATGCTACTCGTTTTAAAGAAAGACAGAAACACTGAAAATAGAAATGTATTCTATTATAAGCCTCTGCTTATTCATCAGCCATTTTAGATTCAATTTCTATGCATAAGGAAAGAAAATAAAGAATTGACATTATTTTTGTATTTCTCCACAATAATAGTCTTTGGAAAAGTAAGTACTTAAATGGATCTAAATCTTCTGAGAGCTTACAAGAAGCCTATAGGCTTCACCTCTCTATGAAGATAACATGCCTACAAGGTAAGAATTAAGAACCCTGAAATCTCAAAATGGATATGAACAGTTAAGATGTGCTAGCCCAGGACAGAATTCTTACTGCAGTAGATACTAGGCTCCCAGATAGCAGGGACCAGTCTCTTCCGCACTGTATCCACCAAGCAAACCTCAGTACATCAAGTGATTGAAGGTTCTACTAAATACAACACCAGGATAGGAACTGCTCATTTATATGGTTATAAAAACCAGATCTAAACAGGAAAACACAGGTATCCTGGTAGAGGAAAATAATGCACTATGGGGGCTTAGCATGCTTTTGGGAAGAGTTATTTCTTGGTTCTTCATAGTTTTTACACTATTACCAACAGTGTCTCTTTTAAGTTTCATTTTCTTTTATTGTTGGTATACAGAAATATAATTGGTTTTTTCCCCAGCAACCTTGCCTAACTCTAGAAACATATCTATAGATTAAAAAAATTTTTTTTCTATATATATAAACATATTGCCTATGAATCATAGCTTTTGTTTCTTTCTTCCCAATCTTGAAATCTTCTATTTCACTTTTCTTGAATTTTCTGCACAGGATAGGACCTCCCACACAGTGCTAGAGAGAAGGAATGACAGCAGGCATCTGGTTTTTTTCCTAATCTCAAAAGGAAATTTAGGGGTCTTCCTATTTAGTGTGATGTTTGGTATAGGCTTTTTGTAGATATCCTTTTATTAGGTTCTTGGTTCTCTTCTTGGTTCAGTGTTGATAAGTTATATTTTCCTAGAAATCTATGTTGTCAGAACTTGCAAAATTATCACCACGTTGAGGTAAGAAAGAAGGCTTCTATGTATGGTGTGTGGTACAGCACCCCCTCTTCTGGATCCTTCAAATGTTTTTAATGAACCTATGACACTGATTTGATTTATTTTTACTTAGCACAAGTTGTTCATAATAGTCACTCATTTTTCTAATATCAACCACGTCTGTAACGAAGTCTTTTTTCACATTCTTGATATTAACTATTTGTGCTTGTTTCTTGGACCACTTTGCTTTATATTTGTCAATATTATCTTTTGTAAGAATAAGTTGTGGCTTTGTTGAACTCTACTGTATATTTGTTTCCTGTTTCATTAATTCCTTCTCATTATTACTTCCTTTGGATTGGTTTAACATTATTTTTACCTTTTGTAACTTCTGGAGACAGATGTTTACTTAGCTCATTTATTTTTCTCTTTTCTTCTTTTTTAATATATGTATTTAAAGCTATAAGTTTCCCTGTAAATAACACTTTAGCTACATCCTACAAGTTTTGATATGCAGTGTTTTCATTATCACTCACTTCACATTTTCTATTTCCCATTTTTTTGACATACAAATAATACTAGAAGCAGATATTTTAAAAATGTCCAACTAGTCAGAGATGTTCTAATTATATTTTCATTCATATTTCTAGTTTAACTGAATTGGGATCAGACTACTTGCTGTAGACAATTTCAATCCTTTGACATCTGTTGAGACTTACTTTAAGGGCCTGGATATGACCAACCTTTGAAAATTTTTGAAATCAAATATGTGTTAGCTAGATACAGTGTTTTATTTATACATAGTTATACACAGACCTAATTTTGTTCAAAGTTCTAATCCTCATAGATTTTTTGTCAATTACTGAGAGGATGTGCTAAAATTCTCTACTATTTGGCTATTTCTTCTAGTCCCTGTCAATTTTTGTTTTATGCCTTTTGTGATTATGTAAGATGCAAAGTTTAAAATGCCGTATCTTTAAGGAGAACTGAACTTTTATCATTTCATTATGAAGTGAACTATTCTCTAATTATTTTGTTAGTCTATTATAACAATATACCACTTTTAAATAAACTTTGAAAATATGATAGCTTTATGTTTTAAGTAGAGGATTTAGTAAATTTACATTAAAAAAATTTTTTTTACACTCACCTGAACATATTTTTTTCATTGCTTTAAAAGCAAGAGGGAGAGATAGAAACATCAATGTGCGAGAGAAACATCCGCTGGTTGTCTCCTATACCACCCAGACCAGGGACCGTAGGAGCCTGACCCAGAGATTGTACCCACAAGCTAAGCATGTACCATAGCCAGGAATCAAACCTGCAACCCTTTGGTCAATGCTCCAACTCACTGAGCTATACTGTCCAAAGCAGTAAATTTACATTTAATATGAATGCTGATATATCTGAGTTTAAGTCTATAGTCTTATATTGTGCTATTTCCCTACTGCCTTTGGATCTTTTTATCTTTCTTATCTCCTTTTGATTTTAAAATTATTCCATTTTTCCTTTCTACTACTTTTTTAAATTTTTTTTAATTTTTTATTTTAATCATTGTTTAAGTACAGTTTTCTCCCCCCTATTTCTTGGTAATAACTTTAAAAAAAAAATAACATGCAGCGTTCACCAAGTTAAACAAAACTTTCCCCCTCTATACTAATTCCATTACCCTTTAATTCACTGTTATTGTTTTCATGTATTTATTTAATCTTAGTCTTTTCTTAAGCTCCCTCCCCACTGCCAACATCATTATTAGTCTTTTATATTTGTTTGCAGTTGCCCAAATAAAAGTATTTACCACCTTCTTCTTTATTCCTCTTGCTTGTACTCTTCCCATTTGGCATTACTTTCCTTCCAGGAATATCCTTGAGATTTTCCTTTAATACAAAACTGTCTTCCCTTTTTTTGGGGGGGGGGTCTTAAAAGTTACCTTCATTTTACCCTCACTCTTGATTTTTCTCCTTTGGCTGCTCTATCAATCACTACACTGTTTACATGTTGTATACACATCTGTTTATATAATCTGTTGTATAAAATTTTTAGTCATTATCTCATCATGTACTGATTCAGTCCCATAATCTCTCTCCTTTCTGAGAACTCTAATTAGACACACTTCTCAGTCTACTCTCCCTGATTCTTAATAGATCTTTTAAAAATATATATATATTTATTTTATTTTTAGAGAGGGGAAGGGAAGGAGAAAGAGAGGAAGAGAAACATCAATGTGTGGTTGCCTCTCAAGCACCTCCTGCAGGGCACCTGGCCCGCAACCCAGGCACATGACGTGACTGGGAATCAAACCAGCAACCCTTTGGTTTGCAGGCTGGCACTCAAACCACTGAGCCACACCAGCCAGGGCTGATTCTTAATAGGTCTTATAAATCATTCACCTATTTGATTCTCTAAAATGATATCTATTTTTTTCTGGTCTATCTTCCATTTCATTTATTCTCTTCAATCTACTGGGTTTGTAAGTACAATTACTAAGATGTTCATGTCTATAAGTTACTTGTACCTATCCCTTTTTCAAACTTGCTAGGTCATTTGGTAGTTTCTTTCCCTTGTAGCTATTTTCAAGCTTGTCTATTACTTTAAGAATAGTAAAAAGTATTATTTAAAATTGGTGTCAACCACTCAACTCTCGTATTCTCACAAATCTATTTCTACTAGTCCTGATTCACAGAGCTCTACCTTTTTTGTGTTTAATTATTCTTAACTAGAGACTACTCATTTTCCCTTATAAATTATACCTGGGGATTCACTGAGCCTAGAATAAAGGTGCAGTCCGTCAAAGATCTGTTTGCTTGTGGACTGGCTCAGGAATGCTATCTGCCCAGGTCAACTCTAAAATAAAGAATTCAAAAAGCAGCTTCAGAATTTCTTACCACTTACCACTCATGGGATCTTCATGAGGCACAGCCTGTGAGTTCAACTTTGCAGCAGGCAAACAGGCCTTCTTCTGACTCACCTTCACCCTGACAGTGTGGGAGTTCCAGCTCTAGGTGAGGGTCTCCCATCATATTGTGCCCAGAGATCCCATCAAAACTCAAGAGTTTGCCCAGTTTGCCAAATGCCTTCAGGGTTGTGCTTACTGTCCAGAACTACTCCTTTCACTGAGATTTCAGCCTCCTCACTCTCTTCCTCAATATTTTCCAAGCTAGTCAATGCTTTCAGAAGATGTTTGAACTGTTATGTAGCACTTGCCCCACCCCATTCCAGTCAGACGACTATCACCAGCAACATAGTGCCCCTTCCTTCTTTAAGCCATTGACATTTGGCATGGGTGTCACTAGTTGTCCTAGCCAAATCAAATCCTAGCCAACCAAGCTCTTAAAACAAAAAGGAGACCATCCCTGCTACATGATAGGAGGACTGACTATGCTAGGGAGCCTTCCACAGCCAAACCTGGCTATATAACAATCCAGGAGGAAGGGAGCCTGCAGTGTCCTTATACCACCAACCCTGGGCTTTGAACAAGAATTCCAGGAGGTGGGTGGATTTTCAGGTTAGAAATGTGTGGGCCAGGGATGAATGACCTCTGGTACTCAACTGCTGGCTCCTTTGTTTTTAAGAAATCCACTTAATATTCCAACACTCATTACATTAACCTGGGTGGGGAGTGGCATCTGAGGAAGAACTCAAATCTCCAGATCACAGCACTGCTGAGCTTCTTCTCCATTCACTTAACTAAAGCAAGGGGCTGCCTTTCTGCTCAGAATTGTGATTAAGACGCAGCATTTTTTCGTAGACAATAAAATCCAACCATCTTTCACAACCCCTCTGCGTAGGTCCATCTTTGATTAAAGAATCCTGCAGCCAAATCTTCCCATCTCTCTGACAAGGAGAACTGATATATGAGAGTTATTTCTTATTAACAATGGTAACTATACTTCATTCTGGCTCCTTTTTAAAGTCAGCCATTGTATAACATATTCCAACCTCTCATATACTGTTGGTGAGAGTATAAATTAGTACCAGCACTTTGGGAAAAAAAAAGTCTGGCACTCTCTTCTAAAGCTGAGCATATGTCTCCTTTTGATCCTGAGATCCCACTCCTAGGAAGAGACCCAACAGAAATGCAGACAGTCACCAAAATTAGGGGCAAGCCTCTGTATTTATAATATAATAAAATTTATATATAATATAAGCCCCATATTAGAAACAATCCAAGTATTCATCCATAGTGAAATGGATAAATTGTGATTTGTTCACATGATGGAATACTAGGCAAGAAAAATGAATTGACCTGACCATATGGATGAACCTCACACATAACCAATGAAAGACCCAAAAGAACATATGCCATAGGATTGCACTTCATTTACATCCAGTTTAAATACAGGCTGAATGAATCTGTGTGCTAGAGAGAAATCAGGAGAGCAGGTATCCTGGGGGGTGGACAGCAACTAGAGGGGGCACAAGAGGAGCTGTGGCAAGGACTGGCATGGGGCATGATAATCTGTTTCTTAAATCTGCTGGTTAAACAAGGGTGTTAAGCTTGTGAAAGTTTATATTGATCTACAGACTTATGACTACATTTTTCTGTATATGTATTTTACTTTAGTAAAGGAAAAAAAAGTATATATATGCCAACTTTGGTAGGAAAATGATCATGGGGATCTGAAGGAGGAGGATCTTTAATGACCGGAGAATCTGTTACAGCACTTTCACTCCTGCCACATCCCAGACCTTGCCTGTGTGTGGCATACATGATGTTAGCTGGAACAAAGGTCAAGATGGACAGCCACCTCCTGGTTTAACCATCCCAAGACCTTCACTGTCTGTGGCCAAGCCCCACTGTGCCATCTTCCTCACTTACTTCTAAAAATCAAACTGTTCAGAGTAAGGCTCAGGACCGTCCAACTTAAGAGGGAAACAACATAACATAGAAAAAAGTGGCTGGGCTTCAGAGCTATGGCTGAAGTTGACCTTTTAAATGTTCCTTGACCATCACTAAGGAGACTTTTCATTCTGGGTGTCAATGATACATCTGTTCTTCAGCAGTGATTTCTTCCTTCCCTTCCATCACTGTGATCACTACTACATTCTGAACATTAAGATCCTTGCTAACTACCACAAGTATCTAGACCTCACATAGAAATGAAAGTGCATTCAACAGAAATAATGCTGGTTATATTTAATTCCTATTCAGGATGAGTCTTACTTGAAAATAAAATAGTTTTTGATGTGTTATTTTAATGACTGAATGAGAAGTTCCAGAAAAACATACTAGTTGGGCTTAGGGCCAGAACAAGGGTGTTCCACATAAAATGAGTAGGCCTGATCCTCTGGTCAGAAATGGCTGAGAATCTAGAACATACTTTTTATTTCTTTGCCTGAAAACAAAAGTAGAAAGAGAGGAGGAGAAACTAAGGATGGAGGCTAGGTCCTGAAAGGTCTCTTACCAATCAGACCATCTGCCCCCATAATTTTCCTCTACCTCCCTGGCCTCCTCTGGCAAGTCCTCCCAGAAGAAAGAAAACCACCACATGGAAAGGCAGGAGGTTAATTTTGTCAATGCCTCTTACTCTTCAGTCTGACTAAAAGAAGACAGAATGAAATCCCAGCTACAATGAAAGAATTTTCCCTCCTACTGCTAAGAAACACTCAATGCCAGTAAGCACAAAACCCACCTCTTTTCAGAGCAAACCCTCTCATTGTTCAAATCAAAAATAACCTTTCGTTTACTGGTGAGTTTGTCATCACTGATATGCTGTTACTCTGCAAACCCCACCTAACGCTCATCAGCTACCCAGAAAATAAAGATGCAAGCTGCCAATTCTCAGGAAATTGGTGTGAACAGGGCTTGGGAAGGGCTTGGTCTAGTTGAGGGATCCTAGCATAAATGATGGACTGGGGAAGTCAACACAACCAGCATGGAGGTCTGGAGCACCAGATATAAAGCAAATGACCCAGACTCCCGCTAAGGGTCATTTCAAATCCCCTGGCCTCTGCTGGCAGAGCAAGACTGGCCACACTTGACAGCGCCCCTCCACAGGTATAACTGTCAATTTCCCAACTGTAGCCAGGCTGGAGGGAATCCAAAGAACACCTGAATTTGGAGTATGTTTATATTTGATGCTCTAGGAATCCATACAGTCGAAGCTAAATAATAGTATACTCATAGAACACAAGCACTAGAAAGTCATCTCTACGTTATTAGCTCAGTAAAGATGGGCACCTACTGCATTCCAGGCATTTAGGGATACTTAGAAAAAACAAAACGGATACATCTCTGTACTGGTAAAGTTTATGCTCTAGAGGGAGAGATGACAAAATAAGTCACATATGCAGCATGTCAGGAGGCGATAACAAAGAGAAAACCACGCAGAGAGGTGGAGCAGGGAACCAGAGTAGGAATGGGGGATTGTCAGGGATTGTCACTTCACAGACAGGAAGAAGGCTGAGAGAGCAAGCCATGTGGCCATCTGAGGAAAAGCTCCCCATTGAAAGCAACAGTGTGTGTGTAAAGGCCTGAAGCAGTGTGAAGCAAAAGCATGCCTGAGAAACAAAGAGAAGGTCAGTGTGAATGGAATAGAGGACAAGGAAATGGTAGGAGTAAGGCCAGAGTGAACGTATGGCCCTTGGAGGCTATTGTGGAGACTGTGGCCAAGTAGAATCTTGAATAGAAAAGTGACATGATTTGCTCTTGGAATAAATTAGAAGGTAGGGGATGAGGGCAGAAGCAAGGAGACCATTTCAGGGTTAATGAAATAACCCAGGCAAACCAGTATTTATCAAATTAAAAAAGAAAATAACCCAGGCAACATGAGAGGGATTTGGATCAGAGTAGTACCAGTGAAAGTGGTGAGAATGGCTGTATTCTGGCTCTGATTTGAAGGCAGAGTTGACAAGATTTGCTATTGTATACAGGATACAAGTAAGAGAAAACAAGGAGCTGAAGATAAACCAAGGTTTGTGGCCTGAAAGATGGAGCCATCTGGCCTAGTTTCATTTCACACCAGGAGGAAACTGAAGGCCAGGAAGGAGACAAGGCATGTCTAAGGTCACACCATCTAGTTCTGGGACTGGAACCCCCAACAAGTGCTTCTCCCACTGTCCCACGCTGTAGCTCAGCAGAAGACAATGGTAACCACTCAGGTGCCTTCCAGCCCCTCTCTGCTCTCTGATGCTGAAGAAGAAAGTGCCCCCTCAGAGATGGCCAATCCCCACACACGTCATGTAAATCAGAATAGGATGCTGGTGAAAGAAAGCATGGGCCCTGATCAGAGAGGGGCCCATGGTCACCATTCAAGAAGACAGACCTGGTATGACCAGAAATTCCCATTTTTTCCCAAAAGAACCCCAAAATCTAGATTTTTGAAAAAAGTTACCCATTTTAAAAAGGTGGTTTAATTGTCTACTAACATGAGGTTGGCCAAGCAAATCTCATGTGCCCACCAAGTTCTATATGGTGTCCATAAAGGGCACCAGCCTGGAACCAGTCTCAAGACAGCCTAAAACAGATCTTATTTTCTCACATCTCGACCAGAGCTAGGGTATGGAACTAAAGATTTGGGCTTAAAATGGTATTTTATTCCGGCTTTTGAACCAGCAAATGATATTTGTTATCACTATAAATGGAGTGGGCAGGCACAATCTTAGTGGACTTCCTCTCTGACCAAGAAGAGAATAAGTAGCTGCCCATCATACCGGGTTGGTAACTTTGGTTTTATATCATTCTACTTAGAGTACTAAGACCAGCTCACTAGTATAACACAACCTTGCAAATAGTCACTGACCCAGGAAACAACTTATGTCAAGTATAAAAATGACAGTATGTTGAACAAGTAAGGTTTGGGAACTGGCAACTGTTCCCGCCTTTTCAAAAAACTTAAATGTAGACATTACTAAACTTTCTTTATAAAGTTGCTTCCCATTGCAATACAGGTGGGAAATACATGTCACTTATAGCACTTAATGGAAGCACACTAGACATGTCTGGTTTTCAAACCTGGAAGTCAGGTTGCCTATTTCCAGATACTCATCAGAATTTATCAGGCTCAGAAAACAGCCCCCTATGAAGTACTCAAGTTAATTTTCTCTAATCCTAAATGGCCCTTTTGCCCAGTCTGTCACTTTGAATAAATATTTACTTCCCCTACAAGCCGTATGTTTTTTGCCCAATAACTATTTGTATGTGTGTGTTGGTTAGGCCATTTTTACACTATTGGAATAAAGTAAGAATCTCTCCAGGGCAGGGCCCTATCTGTGTTGCCCACTCACCCTCCTTTCTTATTCTTGGTATGCAATTTACAATGCACCCAAACAGCAGGGTGCATTATAAGATATCCTGGTAGTTTGAAGCCCATGAACTGCCACTGGTCAGCTGTTTTTGACACAAAGAACAGGTAATTCCATATGGCTCAATATATCAATACTTCTAAATGATCCAGAGGAACAGACTTAAATTATTTTTTAAGATTTTATTTATTTTTAGAGAGGGAAAAAAGGGACAGAAACATCAATGTGTGGTTGCCTCTCGCACATTCCTACTGGACACCTGGTCTGCAACCCAGGCATGTGCCCTAGACTGGCAACCAAACCTACTTGATTTGGAGGCCAGCACGCAATCCACTGAGCCACACCAGCCAGAGTGAAACTTAAATATTTATAGAATACAAACCATCTCTAGACTACCACTATTTAAGAGAATGTACAGTGATGATGGAAATGATCTAAATCTCCACTGACCAACACGTAGCTACTGAGCACTTGAAATGTGGCTAATGTGACTAAGAAAATGAATTTTAAATTTTATTTAACTTTGTTTTAAGTTGGAATAGTTTTATGTGGCTACCATGTTGGACAACAGTTTTCTAGACTGTAGCTTCTTCAGATAAGAACTAGGTCTCACTCCTTTTTTTGGTGTGGTATTTACGGTGTTTGAAGGCACAGCACACATGAGATGCTTCAGAAAGAAATGAAATTAAAAGTACCTTCTTGCACTAACACAGTTTCAACTGACTCTCCACCTTCCTTCCATTGAAGCTCTTAATTTAGATCTTCTAATTCCATGTCCTCCCTTGGATAGTTACTGTCCCAGCAAGTATGGAATTAAATGTCCCAGTAGGTGAACATTAAGGCCATACCCACATCACCTAGCCAGTGGGCAATGGGAACTGGCCTGTCAACCGCCTGACCAGCTAGGTCTCTATGTTATCATCTACAGAATGGGGACAACCATACCTATTTACAGAATGGGGCTGTTGCAAGACCTAGGTGTACGTCAAAGTACGGAATCTGATTCTAAAGAGTAAACCTTTAAAATAAAGTTGGGCTCAGCTTCACTTGTCCAATAAGATACAAACAACTAATGAGACTATGGTAATAGGTACTGCGGTTCACCTCATTTAGTCAACTATTGTTAAGGGCTAGCACAAGGCCTTGACTGTTGGCAGTCCAGGACATACAGATAGATAGCACAGTCCTGCCATCTAATTCTGACAGATCATTTTTTCCCAAAACAAAATTTTGGCAAAGAAAAATCTGGTGTCTGGAAAATACTATTGATTCCCTGCCTATGTGTCATTTACCTATTAGTTTAAGCTCTTGGGAATAAAAGAGCAAGTAAGAAAAGTCTGGGGTCCTGAGACTTTTAAAAGTGTTCCTGATACATAACAAACCAATATTCCAATTAAATCACTTGTATCTTCAACTACTTAAATGAATTTGGTGCTGTATGATTACTGCAGTTTGTTGACTTAGGTATCATTCCAGCAAAGAGCAAAATTGCTTAAATATGACTCAGTGATTTGGGATTTATTTAAAACTCTCCCAACACCAAAAATATTCATGCACAAAGATGCCACTAACTTCTTAATCTCTTCATAGATGTTCAGACGCCTATTCCTTACCATGAAAGAATTCTGTTACGATATACTGCCTCTATCTCTACCCGCTGGACTCTCTATCTCCAAATCCTGAGACACCTTTCCTGTCCCCCTTCTGCCCTCAGCAGGGACCAGAAGCCCTGCAGGCCAAGTCTGAATTGATCTAGTAAAGGGAAAACAATCTACTAGGTCTGTCCCCACCTTCCACTCTTTTCTTAAATAGAGAGGGAAGTGACAGCTCCAGGACCTCAGAATCAGAAGCTACTCTCTGGAAGGGAAAAAGGTTGGCAGCCCACAGTGCAGCTGACCTTCAGAAAGTTCATAAAGGAACTGAGACATCACCACAGTACACAGCTTGCAGCAGGATCACCAAGACTTCTCTGGTGTCAGATTAACAGGAAGTTAAAATGACCAAGCACAAAGATAAAGTGTAAAGCAGGAGGTAGGGTCAGTGGAGAATACACAGTCCACAAATGCATGAGGACAGTGTAAAGCATGCAGCTGCTCTTCCTGGGAGTGATGGACAAAAAGACCTGAGCAACAGTGTTCTTGAAGAAATCTCTAGCCTGAATGTGAGGCCCAAACTCCAGAAATGGCCAGCAAGGTCCCCACACCCTGAAGGCTCCAGCATACTAGGCAAACAGTGATGTGGAAGGCTCCCAAGGACCTTCAAAGTTTCATTTCCTTGGTGCTTCCTAGTCTCTGCTCACCTCCGACCTCCAGGAGTTATTACCCAACTGCCTTCTGTTTGCACAAGGTCCCTGTTTTATCCAGCACTTGCCTGGGAAGCTGCCCAGCTTCTCATTGTAAATGTGTTTTACTATCTCCAGGCTACAGATAACGAAAACCAGGTTCAGAGAGGTTAAGGGACAAGCTCAGAGGGTCGGTAAGTATGGCAGCACAGGGGTGAAATCCAGCCCTGCAATTGCAGCAGGCAGGATGGCGCCAGACCCAGACTCCACTTCCCTCGCACGCACCACACTCCCCTAAAAACTCATCCCAACAATAACGGCCAACACTTGTTATCTACTCCCTACGTGTGCTGGGTCTTCACTGATTTTTCTCTTAAGTAGCAACATCAGCAGCCGTATTTTTCACACAGGTTAACTGGACACCCGGAGAGAAACAGCTGGGTCGAGGTCATCCTCAACCGTGCTGAGATTTCAGAGGCCCCTCCCTTAACCATTACAACATACCGATCCACCATCTATGATCTGTAACCTGGGGAAGGGTCCGTGAAGCTCCCCGTATGCTCCAGTGGAAGTGCGGACCCCAGCCTGCTCTCCTCTGCCCCAGGAGACTAGCAGGCCGGGGCGGGCGCCAGGCCGAGTGCCAGCGTGCTTGGCCGACCGGGCCGGAGATGCTCGCTTCCGCCCGGACCTGGCAACGCCGGCCCATTCATCTTGGCACGGACAGGCCGGGCCTGGCAGGGCCCGAGGTGCCCCTGTCCCCTAGCCCGGCGCCCTGGAGCTGAGCTCCGCTCCGCCGGGCCTGGGAAAACGATGCCCCCAGCCCCACCACCAGGGGGAGCAGAGAGCCTCCTCTCGCACTCCGGGAAGTTGCCACGGCGGCGGCCCCGGAGTCCGGACCCCGGACAGCCCTAGGTCCCCGCACCGCCCCACAGGCAGCGCCGCGTCCCAGGCCCGTCCCGTCGGGGGCCGCTCTGCCCCCAGAAGCGCCTCCAGGTCGCAGCCGGCAGGCAGGCGCGCTCCGCTCGTGGGCCCCTCATTCAATCCCGCCCTTCTCCCCCCCGGCTGGCCTCCGCTGCCTTCCGCTTGTCCCCCCCCCACCCCCCGCCCCAAGCCCAGACTCCAGCCCGGCAACGTCATCCGGCCGCTTCCCGAAACTTAACCCTTTCCTCCGCCAGCTGTGCGCCGCCCTGCCCCGCCAACAACTTTCTTTGCCCAACTTCGGAGCGCTCAGGCCGGCCCGACGGCCCGCCGGGGAGGGATGGGTCTCCACGTCCCGCCGCTGGGCCGCCGCAAGTTTCCCCGACGGCAAGGGGAGTAGGGTTCACACCGCGGGGCGCGTTCGGCCCACGCCCGTGCACGGGGTTCGGCCGGGCACACGCCCCAGGGGTCCGACCCAACCCCGAGGGTCAGCTACCACGGCGACGGCTGGCTGCGCCGCCGGGGGAGGGGCCGCCAAGGAGACGTGTCATTCGCGGCGCGGCCGGCTCCGGCGCCCCGACGGCCCGGGCCGCACGCCGTAGCCGCCAATACTGGGCCCCGCCAAGTTTCTTACCTGCAGCCGGAGAAGCGGGAGGGAGAGCGTGAGGGTAGGAGCCGCTGTCGCCGCTGCGGAACCGGGAGAGGAGTCGGCCAAGCCTCCGCCGAGAAGACGCCCTCGAGTACTTGCAGGCGCCGCGACCCCGACGCCGCCCGCCCCGTCTGCCGTCCGCTCTGGCCGTTAGCTGGTTGCGTGCGCGTGTGTGGAGTCGTGGCACTTTCTGCCTAGGAGCTGGCGAACGGCCCCCTCCGCCGGGATCACCGCCTCCTGCCTTCCCCACCCGGGCCAGCCATTCATCGGGCCGCCTCTCCCAATTGGTAGGCGTCCCGCCATTCCGTCGGCTCCTGACCAATTAGAGTGCGGATAGCCAAGCAGCGGTGGCAGCCATTGGGCAGAGAGGAGGGTCTCCTCCTCGACCAATGAGAGAGGGGAGGAGCTGCGGAGAACGGGGAGGGCGAAGCCGGGGAGGGCGGGGCCGCGCGGCGCGGCGCTAGTTCCTGCGTGGGGGCGGGACGGGGCTGGACGCCCGGCCAGGCGGGGGGGGGGGGGGGGTGTCGACTTGGCCACGCTAACTCCGAAATCGTCGCGCTGCTTTTAGACGCTGACTTAAAGTAGGCTCTATCTTGGAGGGCGGCGAAGGTTCGAATCCCGGCGGCGCTGGGCCTGTGTCCCTGTACCTCGCCGGGCTTAGGTGGCAGTGGGTATTGTAATGAGTAGGGCTGCGCAACCTGCCTACAGCCGGGAGAAATGCTTTATTGAAATCCAACTACCTCCACAACAGCGCCCCCTCTAGGCCCCAGGTGTGACGACAGGCTCCGATGTGGATAGACTAGGAAGGGCAAGTCCGTTTCTTCAGAGACTGCAATCAGCACCAGAAATTTTCTTAAGTAAAGGGAGGAATTGGATGAAAAGGCCAGAAGGTGCACAAGGAATGGATGGTGCACAAGGAATGGAGGGACGTTATTGCACTCATTTTTAGGGTACAACTGAAGCATAGTCTGTTTAGAGTTACTCATCCAAACCACAGCTGGCAGAGCGATAATTACAGGCAGCCTTAGGGCTTTTCCTCCGTGCATTGGGGAGGGCGAGAGGGCCTGAGTCAAGAAAACACCCATTTCCCAGAAAACTGAGCAAATAGTACTTCCTCATTGCATGACGTTATCCCCCAATGTAAGTCAACACTCTCTCTTCGTAACCAAATGGGTGTTTCAAATAAGATAATTCAAAGCCTGTTTTTTTTTTAACCGTTGTATCAGTCAGTGTCTCTTAAAGTTAAATGTCTCTTAAAGCTAACCCCTTGAACTTGAGCCAAAACTAATGTCTTTGAAATGAAGGTTTCTGGAGGTCAAAAGGGCTGTGGAGTCCTGATCTGCTGCACGTGACTTCCCTGGCCCCTGGGGCTGCAGAGTTCTGTTTCTAATATCAATCTCTTGGACAATTTCACATATCCCCGCCCCCACTTTTTGTCACTTGTGCTGTACTAATTGGTGTGAGGACTATGTGGAAAATATAAGCTGTCATGAGAGAATAAAGAGGAGCTAAGTTGAAGTAAAACTGTTCATTCCTATTTTTAATCTCAGCAGTTCCTTACATATTGATGATTAATCAACGGGAATTAACTGGATTAGCTTTCAATACCCAGTCTTTTTCCAGTGATGATCTCTGGCTTGAAATAAAAGCCAAGAAATCCAGCTTTTTGGCTAGCATATGCTATCATCTAGTTCTAACTGAGCATGGGTAAACCACTGCACTCTCTAAAAATAGGTGTTCTCCTCTAAGACAATCATTGCCCCCTCTGGGTTTCAGAGAGGAAATTCATCCATTAATTTGTGTTTATTGACTGCCTGTTAGGCAAGCAGCCTAGAGTGATGACACTGACCCCGCAAAGACCCAACTGCCCACAAGGGCCTTTCTGTGGACAGAGACGGCCTTTACCTTATTTACTATTTAGGTTTCTCAGAAAGAGATCCTGACAGGAGGATTTGGGTTCAAGTGACTCATTTTGGGGATGATCACAAAACAGTAGTAGCGAAATGGGATGAGAAGGAGCTGATAAAGAGCACAAATCAAGTGACTGCTGTGGACAACCAGGGCTCACTATCTCTGAGCATTCAGAGACCTGTGAGTACACACCCCAAAGATGTCCTATCTGTGGGGTGAGGAAGTGGGTTATTTATTTACCCACCCACTCCTATCAATCCACTGGTTGAGGGCTACTTCTGGGGTACTTGAACTCATTTCCATGCCCTGTCAACCAGAGCAAAGCATCAAGAAGCCCTTGGTGGAAGGTGAATGCCTAGAGGACTGGAAGCGGGATGGGGAGGTAGGGGAGGAGTGGTCACAATAATGGCTTCTCTGACCCAGCACTGCACCAAGTCAAGGCTCAGTAAAGACATGTTCCATAAATATTAAATCAATTGTGGGATTACACTAGGAGTAAGGGGTGTTTACTTAAAAGGGGCTCTTTGTTCCCTCCTATAATTTAACATTGGTTTGGCCTCAACAGAACATGTGTTCAAATTTGTAAAGGTAACCTGGCCTGAGCCTTCACCTTTCCTCCTTCCCTGCCCCTTTGTCCTCCCTCCACCAGGCTCCATCAGGGCCAGTTCATCCCCTACCTCAACCACCCACCCTCTGGCCTGGCCTGGCCACTGCTGTGCCCCCATGGACTGCCATCCTTGGCCCTGTTCAACCTCATCATCATGTTTTAGCTTTGCTCTCTCCCAAGTTGTATCAGGGGAAACCAGAACTACCCAGGACTACATAGGCAGGATGCCTGTATGAAAAAGTAGGGGCTTACCCAGGCTCAGAGCCTCTGGCCCTGCTGTATCGTCTACTGCATGTCTGTATCTACCAAATCACACAGCCTTCTATGGCAGAAGAGAATGCCCATCACAAAGTCTGGCCTCCAGACTTGCCTGTTCAGTGCCAGGCACCAGGCTAGAGCTTGGGAAACAGGTCCCTGCCATCCCCCTGGATGACAGTCCAGTGAGGTATTGTCATGTTTGAACAGGTCAGAGAGAAAGAGGAGCCCATTGAGAGGGATGGGCAGGAGCCGACAGGGGTGTTAACCCAGACTGAGGACAGTAGAGGGGGTGACAGCAGAAGCCTGAAAGACAGGTGGAGTTAGCCAGGTCCAGAAGTGAGTGAAGGATCCACCTGGTGACAGAACAGCCTGGGCAAAGGCCTGGTGATCTCAGCATGATGCTCAAGGGGCAACTACAAATTGGGTTTTGCCAAAGCCTGAAGGATGAAGAAGAGGTTAAGAAGAGATGAGTCTCAAATGGTGGTCATAATGACAGAAGGGAACTCTTTTGGAGTGATGTAGATATCCCATATCTTGGTCACAGTGATGGTTACATGATCAAAGTATACACTCTTAAAAAGGGTGAATTTGGTTTCTAAGAAAATTATACTGCAATCAGCCTGACTCAAAGAACATACTGTGTTTTAAAACAAATAAAGCATTTTTATTAGGAAAAACTAAACATACAAGAATAATTACCTAGTATGGTTCATTAACTCATGACAGTGCTTTGCTTTTTATTACTAAATTGCAAATATTATTTTAAAAGACTAAACAGAAAGATGAGACTATGTTATATTTTACAGTGTAAAAAGAGGTTTTGCTTTATTAACAACTCTGAAAGGATGATAAATGGCAAACAGGATAAAATGCCATGTGGTAAAAAAAATCATCACAATATATAACATTTTTAGGTCTTAGGTGCTAGGCACTATTCAAGATGTCCTACAAATAAGTAAAATTATTTGACCCTCAGATCAACCCAATGAAAGAGATATAGTTATTATCTTCATTTTAGAGATGAGGAAACTAAGCACAGAGAGGTTGAGTAATCTGCCCAATGTCAGAGGAGTGCTGGTCAGAGGCGGGTTTGGCCCTAGGGTTCAACATATAACTACTGCATTTGGTGCCAGATCTTAGAAGGTGTGCTATGCCTGTGTGTGGGGTGGGGGGATTGGTGAACCTTTGGTGGTAGTGACTCAAGGAGGGGTTTGTCATCAATTACAGGCAAGATCACTCCCTTGGCCCTCTTTTATGGGTCATTATGATGCTCAGTTAGGTTGTGGATCCACTGGGTTGGTAGTCATTGCAATAGCTGAGGTGACAGAGGCTTGAACAGGCCAGTGGTAGAGTGGGAGGTTCAAGGGTCCTTCATTAGAGATATTTAGGAAGTGAGGTAGGTAAGGCTTGGAAACTACAAACTGTAAGGAATAGGGAGGAGTCCCCTGTGAGCCTCTGTTCCTGGCCTGAGTGACAAAGAGCATAGTGGTGTCACTGTAGGGGCAGGACACACAGATGGATGAACAGGTTGGGGATGGGAATTGGGGAGGATGTTGCATGTTGTTTTGACATGTTGAATTCCAGGAGTTTGAGAGAAGTCCATATGGAGATATTGTCTCTGTGGATCTGAAGCTCGGGGTTGAGGCCAATGTGGGTGATACAATTTGGAAACCTAAGCACATAAGTGGAAATTCAAACCTCAGAAATGAAGATGATCATACACAGCCTGTGGAGCTGGGAGCTGCATGTGGATAGGGACAGGAGAAAGCCAAGGCTTAAGTCCTGAACAGAGAAAGGAAAACCCACAAGAGTCTGTAGCAGTCAGCTTTTGCCAGTAACAAACCACTTTAAAACTCAGTGGCTTAAAATAATTACCGTTTCTTATTAGAACTCACACATCTGTGGGACAACTGAGGTTTGGTGGCTCTTGGCTGGCTCATGCATTGGTCTTTGGATAGGTTAGGGGTTCACCTCTGCTCTGGATTCAAGTGGGGCAACCTAGGAGCTCTGCTTCACTCAGCTCATGCCCTTCTCCTGGAATAAGCACTTCTGGTGATGGTTGAAGAAAAAGAAAACAAGTAGAAATACACAAGTTCACTTGAAGGCTTCAAACTGTGTCACTTCTACCTCATTCTGTTGTACAAAGCATGTCACATGGACAAGCCCAGATTTGAAGGGAGGGGAAATATAATCCAGGGTGAAGAAATGACACCATGGATTCACTCTACCACTGAGTCCAAGAAAGAGACATGGAAAAGTTAAATCAGGAGAGGGTGGGTTTATGGAGGGGTGAGTTTGAAGAAGTGGAGAATGGTAAGCACTGTTAAACGCATCTTGGAAATCCAGCAAGATAAAACTGAAATATGTGTGAAACATTCAGGAGTCACCAGTTTTAAACAAGGCAGTAGGTGACAGGGTAGTCACCAAATTGTGGAAGGCTGAGAAATGAACGGGAGGGTAGAAGGTAGAAGCAATATGCATTTATTCATTCAACAAATGACTCCAATCCAATACCTACCACACTGTTCTAAGTGGTGGGAGACAGCCATGAACAAGGCAAACAGTTTCCTTTCATAAAGCTCACACTCAAAGTGGAGAGACAGTAGACAAGACAACCAATAAATAAATTAGGATGATGCAAAGAGCTACAAGGAAAAGAGTACAGGCTAATGTGATGGAGAAGGATGGAGATTTGGGAATGAGTACAGTGGATACACAGTTATTTGGAGAAAGCCTCTCAGAGAAGGTGATAGTTGCATTGACAAATGATTAGAAGAAATTGGTCTTGTCTCAGAAAGAAGGATAAATACATGAAAAAATCCTGGAGTGGGGAGGAGCTTAGCAGCTGATTCAGGGAAAAGAAAGAAGTTTGTGTAGCTAGAGCTGAAGGAGGAGGGAAGCAAAAGGCAAGAGATCTGTGATACAGAAAGGTACTAGTATGAACGAGGGCCTTTGGATATATTGCAAAGCCAATGGGGGCAGGGAGCTTGAAGGAGAGTAATGAAATCTAATCTGCATTTTATTTTATTTTTTATTAAAATATAGTTAATAAATAATATTACATTAGTTTCAGGTGTACAGCATAGTTACTCAACATTTATATACCTAATGAAGTAATGACCACAGTAAGTCTAGCAATCATTTAACACCATACAAGTTTATTACAATATTATTGACTATATTCCCTATTCTGTACATTATATTCCCTTGATTTATTGGTTTTATAACTAGAAATTTGTGCCTCTTATCTCCCTTCACCTTTCACCCTTCCCCACTTCCTTTCTCTCTGGCAGCCATCATTTGTTCTAGATGTCTATGGGTCTGTTTCTGTTTGTTTTTTAGATTCCACATATAAGTGATACCATATGAAAATGCTAATTTGAAAGATATATGCATCCCTATGTTCATCACAACATTATTTACAATAGCCAAGATATGGAAGCAACCTAGGTGTCCATCAATAGATGAATGCATGAAGAAGATATGGTATGCATATGCAATGGAATATTACTCAGCCATAAAAAGAACACAATCTTGCCATTTGCAACAACATGGATGGATGTAGAGGGTATTATGCTAAGAGAAATGTCAGAGGACACATACCATATATTCTGCATTTTAAAAGATTACGTTACCGGTGATGTGTAGAATAGTTAGGATGGTGTAATAGAGGCTCTCAAGATTAGTAGGCTTTTGCAAAATTCTAGGCAAGATACGTTTGATGTGCTGGTAAATATTTAACAATTGGCTCTCAGAGGTTGTAGGTTGGGGGTGTTCCTACTTTGTAGCATTTGCCAGTTGACATGTTGTAAATACTGCTGTCATAGCTGATTTCAAACTACAAAGTCACTGAACACTAAGGTAGAGAGAGCTTTGCAGGAATATAACATTATATACCAGGTAGATAATCTCATAAATAGTCTCAGGGACTATATAATAGTAAAATGTAGTCAAATAACTTGGGAGTCATAGGTTGAGTATTTATTGCTTTTGTTTTTAATATAATCTAATTCACTATAACTTTATATCATTACATTTTATTTATTTATCTATTTTTTTGAAAGAGAGAAACATCAATTTGTTTTTCCGCTTATTTATACATTCATTGGTTGATTCTTGTATATGCCCTGACTGGGGATCAAACCTGCAACTTTAATGTTTTGAGACGACACTCTAATCAACTGAGCTACCTGCCCAGGATGATATAATTAAATTTTTAACAGTGGCTGTGTTCCATGAACTGCTTGAAAATTTTATTTAAAATGTAGCAATTAACTCTTATGAGCTGACTCCTTTATTGAATTTAGTAGTCTCCTGGACCAGAGTGGAGGGTGTGTGTGTGTGTGTGTGTGTGTGTGTGTGTGAGAGAGAGAGAGAGAGAGAGAGAGAGGGAGGTGAGGAAGGAAACAGGGAACAGGGAGAGGAAAAGGAACACAAAAGGATTAGAAAAATGAAATATTGTGCACATTCATGTTGACATTTCTGCACACATCTCATTCCCTTTCTGACTGTGGACTCGAGGCCAGTGGCTCTATCTGATACACCATTATGTTACCTGAACACTTAGCCAATGCCTTGATTCTGGTAAAAATTCACCTTAGGTTGGATGTCCCCAGATGAAGACCTAGAGAAAAAGATTTGAGTGAAACCAGGTTGTTTAGAAGGTGATCCCAGAAATCACCAGGAAGGAAGTGAAGACATGAGATAAGGAAGGGAAGGCAGCCAATGAACAGAGCATCTTCAGCAAGTTCTACTGTGGACAGCTGAAGCCTAATCCATTGAGGAACTCTGGGGTTATGTATCAGAATTACCCAAAATGAGAAACAAGGATGCCAAAAGACTTATTTACCAACTCCTATCCATCACTGTATGAAGGCTGCTCCTGGCATTTTCAGCCTACACCCCAGAGAAAGTCCTGGCGAAAAGATTGCTGGTGTTTGAAACCAGAGGCTGTTGATAGACCTAAGAATGACAGAGGAGATGTGAACAGGGCAACACTGTATTGGTCCAAAACTCATAAATATTTATTGAATGAATGAATAAATGAACAAATGAATGCATGAATGTAGGACCCTTTGAGCTCCTTTAAACAAATTTAGCTTTTAAAGTTTTTAAAACAGAATACAGATTCTTCTACTGTACAGTCAGCACATTTCTTATGTACTTTTGCAAAATCTAGAGAGGGGGACCTATGATATCCTAGACTATATAAATTCTGCAGTATTGTTACTCAAAATCAGAGTAATGTTATTGTACACTTGAAGAAAAATCTCTATAGGTAGATTATAGTAACTGGCAAAAGAAAAATAAAACTTAACACACAAAAAAAGATGGTAAGCATGAAACCCAAATTACCAATTTTCATGGTTGCTAGTAGCAGTAAAAATACAACCAGGGTAAGAATATTTGGATTGCTGTGTGGGTGATATTGGAAAGTGAGTTTAGATATAGGAGCTTTTGCAAAACTGAGGATTGATCCAGTGGCTGGATATGAGTATCCAAAGAAAACAAGTGAAAAAAAATAGAATGAGGTTTGTCTGGCACTTTCCTGTTTGTAAAGTGCTTTGCAATGATCCTTACTAGAACCATGAAAGGAAATTATTATCATTACCCTCAGTTTACAGGTGAGGCAGCGGCATGCAGAGAAATGCAGTAACTTGTTCAAAACTTCACACTTACAAATGACAAAGTTAAATAAGCCTAAGAGACTCCAAAAATGCCATCTTTCCATGATTCACCTCTCGACTTCCCCAAGGAAAAGCCAGTGGGGAAATGAGCAGATATAACAGACCTTTAGGAGTTTATGAAATATTTTTCTTCTTTCTACTGACCTTCCAAGACTCCATGGGTCACCCCTTTAGCCTACTCCTCAGATAACAGTGAGCATTTGGTAAGCTATCAGAAGTGTTTTAATTGAACTATGGATACTGTCCAGTTGTGCTGCCCAGCTATGTTGTCTAGGAAATCCCAGGATCATATCCCTCTTTCTCAGATGAGAAGTATCAGTCATGAGAAACATTCCATGGCCCTGAGGTCAGACTGACATGGCTAGATGCCTCACACTGGACATCTTGAGACAAAATTCAAGGGCCATTAAGTTAAGAGGCACCTGGGTCTTCATCTTTTGTCCCTGAACAGAGTATCCTTAACTAGCCTAGCTAGTCAGACATCTTGGCTCTTATCTAAGATCACCAGTGATGAAGAATTCTGGACTAGAACTTTCCTCCCATTTCTGGTTTGTTTACTTTATTCATTCAGTAAATATTTATGGAGCACTGATGTATCCTAGGGTCTATGCTAGGTGCTAAGAATTCAATAGAAAACAATAAAAATTGGACCCCATATTCAGTGAGCTTGTGGCCAAGTAGAAATGGAGACAAGTAATCAATAATTCATTAGACTAACATTCAGCTTATGGTACATGCTCCAAAGTAGATAGAATGAAATGATATATAGATACTATGAAAGACCTAGCTATTTTTTTCTTTCTCTTCCGATCTATTCCCCTCACTTTTAGCAAACCTAACATTCTAATACCACCTATTTCCATCTTGTCTTGCTTCCTCTTCAGGACCCTGAAATGATTCCCATCAAATCCTCATTTATCTGCCTGACCTTTGCGGAGGCCTATAGCCTGGCGCCCCCTACAATTTCCACCTATTCCCATCTATGCCCACTCCATGCCTCTGCCCAAAGCACACTCTCCCCAGCTGTGAGCCATCTACTCCCACTCCATCTTTCAAGGGCTGCCTTTGGTCATTCATTCTGGAATTGAACACCAAGTTGGCCAGACACCCTCTTGTTGATGGGGCACAAAACTGGATTGAACTTGGTTTTGCTCTGCCCTTAAAGAACCACAGAAGAACTGCTTCCTCCACAAAGTCCCTGAGTACATTTTCTCCCTATTACCTTATTCATTTAGAGGTTGCTTTGACACAGCTGGGCACCAGAGTTTGTTAGTAGATTCTGTGTACAGGAATTATCGCTCTTCAATAATGATAAAAACCTATAAAAGGCCGAGTCTTGTATTTTTCCTTCTGAGTTCCCTGTGATTTCCAGGTCTGCAACAAGCTGCTTTTAGCTTTGGGAAATCCTTTTTAAGTCCATCTTAAGTCACTCCTACCTCACGGTATACTCTGCTAGGTGTTCACAGAGTGCGTGTTAGTTAATTAGTAAGTGCCTGCCACTTAAAAATCATTATTCTATCTCCTTCTCTGTGTTCTTCCCAGAGGAGACTTAAAAACTGCATCTCCTTAAATATTTCTTCCACATCTTTTCCTCAACCACTTAATCATCATGTAGCTCTTCTGAAACTCTGTTAATCAGCTTTAAAGAATCATTAGTGAGCATTTTAAAGAGGATCTTTAAACCAGAACCAAAAAACAAAGTATAATAAAATTCAGAAAGGCCTGGTAGGGTGATTGAACTCCGCTTTCTGATTTTGGCCTGGCAGGCCCTACAACCACATAATAGATCAAGCAGACTGTCCCAGCTCACAAAACCCTCCAACCTCCAATCTGAATGTGTGCTGTAGAAAATTTCAATTTTGAGAAATGAGAACTTAGTTGGTAGCCCCATTGACAC
This sequence comes from Phyllostomus discolor, assembly GCF_004126475.2. NCBI lineage: Eukaryota > Metazoa > Chordata > Mammalia > Chiroptera > Phyllostomidae > Phyllostomus > Phyllostomus discolor. Next base: position 67,818,262 of record NC_040911.2, on the reverse strand, counting down.
CCATTTTCAGATTGCTATTGGTCACTGCGGTCAGAAAAATCCAGGCCTGTGCATAATTTATTTAGCCAGTCTAGGCAACTTCCATTCTTTCTTACAGTGTCATTTCATTGTGAGTTTACAGATTTACAGAGTTCTAGGTGCTAGCTGAGGGATGCGTGTGTGTGCACATGCTTGTGTGCGTATGTGTGTGTGAGAGGATGAACTAGACTAATTCACATTATAAGTTTTAATGACTTACCATAAAATGCTTCTTAAACATTTTCACCAAAATGCCTCTAATGGCAGGGGAAAGTGAAGGTGGGTACTAAGGATGAAGGTCTCTGGCTTCTAAACCATCTGTGTCGGGAAGGCATTAGTATTAAATTAAAGATCCTTGTGGGGTTTTGCATTTTTCTCTAAAATATATCCCCAAAAGCAGATTTTCTAAAAATGGAAAGCATTTCACTGTTATTTTTATGACATAACAGTAACATATATGAATGCATAATGCAGGTAGTACAAGAAAAAGTAACCAGAACAATGTAGAAAATCACCTGAAGTCCCAATCCCCCATGTGACATTTTTCACGTTTTCTTTTTTATACTATTTGCTATTAAGAAATGCACATCACTTGTTGGTTCTTTTAAAGATTTTATTTTATTTTTTTCAGAGAGGGGAAAGGAGAGAGAAAGAGAGGGAGAGAAACATCAGTGTGTGGTTGCCTCTCACACACCCCCGACTGGGGACCTGGCCCACAACCCAGGCATGTGCCCTAGACCAGGAATTGAACTGGTGACCATTTGGTTCACAGGCCAGCACTCAATCCACTGAGCCACACCACTAGGGCCACATTGTTCATTTTAGTATAAAACAAAGTATTAAATTATTACCACAGTGTAAAAAAGATTCTGGCTATTTACCTGGTGGTGTCAGGTCCAGGCACTGGGGGTGGCCCACCTGTTTTCCAGTTGAAAAGCAGGGCCTTAGGTGCAAGCCCTCCTCCTCCCCCCGCCACCCCAGGAGCCCTGCACATTTCAAAAAAAGAAGGAAAAAAGAGGGCAAAGAACTTTCTGGAAATGTACTGGGTGTACACTTTAGGGGGAAATGGGGTGCATTCCTGCCTGCTCAAGTCTCAGAGCAACCCCACCCCCAGCCCTCAGCCCCAGGGCTGCACACAGCTATGGGTGTGGATAACACTCAGGGGCCTTGCAGGCCTGTGAGGACTTTGCAGTGTGCTGGGTTTTCCCTGAATGACCCACCTACAAACCTAGATTAATCTTCCTTGCAGGGAGGCCTCACTCTCCTTCAACAGAACACTAAACATGCCAGTTCCTAAAGAAGTATTTTCTTTCTCTCAGGCAGGAAAATTAATGAGCTCCATCTTTGGCATGGATTAGAGAATTCCACTGTGACGCTGGCAGGGCTTCTTCAGAGGCACCAGAACTTTAAAGAAACCCCACATTTAGAGCTATGAGAAACAAAGGTAAGGCTGATTGGCCTGATTGCTTTGCTAACAATCCAGAAAAGAAAGGAGGAAAAGAGACAGGAACAAAGCACCTGGCTAGGAGAGGTGTTGTGTCCAGTCAGAAGGAGGTACTTTCCCCAAGCCCTTCTCCGAACCCTCCATTTCTGTGGACAGCACAATGCTGTCCTTATTCCCTGTGTCCTCACCACACTGTGGCTTACTTGGAGCCTTACCCAGAGCAGCGTCAGTGGCAAATGTTTAGACCCATGGCTGCCAGGCACATCTTGAGCAGATTCCTTTGGCTACTCGGGTGGATTCCCACTCTCAGCAGAGGTGGACAAAAGCAGTGTTTGACCCATAGTCTCTTGTTTTTATAAAACAGTTGGCAAACTAAACTGAATAAGTAGTTTGTCACCTATTTATCAATAAGTATTTGTTCATTCATTCAGTAAATGATTTTGAACATCTATTATTCTACAGGGGCTAAAGACACAGCGTAAACAAAATAGACATATACTTTCTACACAAGAAGGTTTGGGATGGGAGGTCACAATCAGCATTAAACAAATGAAATAATTTCAGGTACTAGTAAGATGGGGTAATGAGATAGAAAATGATAATGGGGAGGAAGCTATTTTAGGATGCTTAGGTAAAGCCTCAAGTGACACTGAAATAGAAATCTGAATCACCTGAAGGAACCTGGCTGAGGAAAGATGTGGGCACAATAATCTTCTAAGCAGAGGTAATAACATATGCAAAGGCCCTGAGGCAGGAATATGTTTGACAATTTTTAGGAAACTGAGTGAAAGCTGGTGAGTAAGTAAGGGATAAAGGAAGGCAGGGACTGGATTTATTACAAGAAACATCACAACTAACATTGTAAAGTGCTATAATTTGCAGAAGGCTTTGAACACACACTATCTCAATTCAGTCACTCCAAATAACCCTATTATGTAAATAAAGAAACAGGCTCAAGAGGTACCCTTTCCCCCACAAATTTGGGAGGAATAATGGTTGTTAATACTGCTGTTGAGTTCTGTTTACATTTACATTGGTGAAATATTATGTTATTAAATATTTTAGCACATTTTTTGCTCCAAATTTTTTCTCCTATTTTCCTCCTCTAAAACCTAGGTGCGTCTTATAGTCCGAAAAATAAGGTAACTTCCTTAAGGTCACAAAACTAGGAAATGATGGGACAGGGACTCTGACCAAGAATTCTGTTTGTACAACTCCAGAGGACACTATCCAGGCAGCAGGAGAGCCCTTTGTGTCCTTGTCTGGACTTTGTGCAGTGCACGGTCTGTGTCACTATACATAGTGACTTTATGCCAGCTCTGGTTTATTTCCTCCACATTTCTGTGCTTTTTCTGTGCTAAGGGATGTTGGGAATACAAAGAATAAAGATATTATACCAGCCCTTGGTGAGCACATGGTGTAGTTAAAGAGAAATAATCTATGAAAAGATGGTGGATGATATTAGACAGTATTGGTTTCCAGAAAAAACATTATAGATGACTTAGGTGATATGAGAATTAAGCCTGTCTTAAAGATTTAGATTGGTGGATGTACTGGAAAAAAATCCACAGGACTTCATTCCTCACAAACATGTAGTGAAATCTGATGTGTTATAGACAACCATAAGTGCTTGCTTCCAGCAGCTTGAGATTTTTTAAAATAAACATTGATTTTTCTATCACATAAAAGAACCATACAGGTAAAATTTTGGCAAGTCTAAGAAGAGAAGAAAATAATCTGTAATCTCATCATGAAAAACAGCCACTTTTTTCATTTTAGTATTTCCTTCTGGATTTAAACATGTGTGTGTGTTTATATGTCTATATATGTGAATATATATGCAGGGTCTGTCCAGAAGGTATCCAGCCATGTAATATGAAATATAGAGACATTTATTGAAGAAGATGCAAGATACAAAAAATATTGTACATAGAATAATGCTGCCTCAGTCCCCTTAAAGTAGGCACCTTGGGACCTCACAGAATTCTCCCAATCTCCATCAGCTGCCCCATCATATTTCCTGAATGTCATTGACAGTCTGAAATCTCTTCCCTTCCAAAGGTGATTTTAGTTTTGGGAAAGCCAGAAGTCATAAGGTGCCAAATCTGGGCCTTAGTGTGGCTGAGTTACCTGGGCGATTTGATGTTTTGCCAAAAAACTCTGCACAAGACGTTATGTATGAGCAGGCACATTGTTGTGATGAAGCTGCCAATCACCAGTTCCCCACAGCTGAAGCCTTCTGAATCATCTGAACAGTTTCTTCAGAGGAATGTTCAAGCTTAGTGCAACATTTGATGCAGATTTGTTCCTCTACTCACTCACTCATTTTGAATGTGACAGCCACACAGTACACATGCTCACTCAATGGCATCTACCACTCTCACTGATTAGTACAATGAAGTTGTCATTGTTCACGCATGCACATTCCAGTCCGCTCTCCTTGGCTGCCAGTTTACATCAATGTTGTGCAAACTGTTCTCATTATATTAATAATGGCTGGACTTTTTCCAGACAGACCTCATATATACAATATTATATGTCGTATGTATACACACCTCACATATAAACTCACTCTTATTGAAGTATAATTTACATGCTTTAAAATTCACACATTTTAGGAGTGTAGGATGATGAGTTTTGACAAATGCATGCACAAGAATAACCACCACTATACTAAAGATCTAGCACATTTTCTTTACCCCACAAAATTCCCTTGTCTCCTCAGCCCTCTTCTCCAGGCAATCACTAAATTTATTTCTGTGACCTTGGACTTAGAGTAGTTTTTCCTGTTTCAGAACTTCATATAAATGGAATCAAATGTACACTCTTTTGTCTCTGGACCCTCTTGCTCAGTCTATTTTTGAACTTTATCATGTATGAATCAGTCATTTGTTCCTTTTCATTGGTGATTAATATTCCACTATAAGAAGATACAATAATTTATTTATTCATTCACCTATTAATGAACATTTGGGTTGTTTCTGGTTTGGTGGTATTATGAATAAAGCAGCTATTAACATTCTTTTTTTTTTTTAAAGATTTTATTTATTTATTGTTAGAGAGGGAAGGGAAGGAGGGAGAGAGAGAGAGAGAGACAATGTGCGGTTGCTGGGGGTTATGGCCTGCAACCCAGGCATGTACCCTGGCTGGGAATCGAACCTGGGACACTTTGGTTCCCAGCCCGCGCTCAATCCACTGAGCTACGCCAGCCAGGGCCAGCTATTAACATTCTTGTATAATTGTGGATATGTTTTACCTGGAAGTAGAATTGGTGTGTTGTAGAGTAGATCTATATGTTTAACTTCATAGAAAAGTACTAAGGTATTTAACAGCATATGGAAATTCAGTTTACTCCACATCTTATCAACACACAGTATTACTGCTCTTTTTGATTATATTCATTCTTGTCACTTTGTGGTGGGTTTAATTTTTATTTCCCTGATTATTAATGATGTTGAGAATTTTTCACAGGCAAGTGTTTTCATAGTTGTAGTTAGTTGTATTCTTTGCATTTTAAATTTTCCCTTAATCTTACCATTCTTCTATGTTACCCTGTAGGCTTCATGACCATTATATTAATGGCGACTAATATTCCAACAAGGGAATTCTCTACAATGTATTTAATCATTCCTCTATCACATACATTTAAGTTATTTCCAACTTCCCATAACTAAATAACACTAAAATTAACACACGAATACACAAATTTCTAAATATTTATTTCAAAATATCATTTCTAAAGTTCTAGATTATTTTTTAAAATTAATCACAAATGTAAAATGATTGGTTCAAAGTCATTTTTATGGCTTTGGGAATGTAAAATATCACATGAGCATTGAGACTGCTGTCTTCAATGGCACAAGGCATTTACATCTTTTAGCTCTGTCCTAAGCTCTGTAAGAATAGGGTCCATTTGTGTATGTAATCCTTTTGTTCAGAGACAGAGCTAATGGCTGTTTTGCAGCCAATTATTTTTTGAGTCCTGGTTAATGCTGAAAAGGTTAATACTGTTAGTGACACAATGCTCTAGTACAATACGCTTCAATTTCCTTCTAATCAAGTTGAAATGTGAGGAAAGAAGAATTTTGGAGTGCTTTGCCCCCTAAGGATGATTTGTGAAAGTGCCCAGACAAGCAGCAATTGGGTTCATTCAATGGCAATTCCAGAATTTCTGTAATGAAGAGTCCATTTGAATGGGAGTGGAAACTTGATTTGAAGAGCATTTTGGTGCCATGTGCACTGTTGTTATTTGGATTGTATGTTTGTGTGGAGGGACTCTGGGAGGAAAGATGATAATGATGGGAAGGCATATGTGAGAGGAGCTGGGGGGACTATGGCCCATTTAAAGGTAATGGAGGAATTGGATTAACTCTGCCATATTGCAGGTGTGAGGCTGGGCACAGCCATGACTGGAGGCAGGGCACCTAAAAATCATATTAATTCTATTAGGCCTGCAGAGACCCTCATCAACCCCTCTCTAAGCATCCAAGCACCCCCAGAACCTAACAAGAGTCACATTTTATATGGTGCCTGGTCCACCTGCATGTTCTTACCTCAGGAGGAGTTGTCCAGAGAGGTGGAAAGCAGGAGAAATTTGGTTAGCAAATCAGTACCCTGACAGTACCACAGACAGGACTCCATTTGTGGAAGAAAAGCTCTTTGGGCTAGGTTGCCAGGCCCCTTCTCCCTGTCTGCCTCCCCCCGAGAGTATCAGTCAAGTTCCTTCATTTCCTCAAAGCACCCTGATGACACTCCAAAAGGCAACCAGCAGAACACCTTCATCTACTTGTACACCTGACACTCTTCAGCAGTTCCCAGAAATTCCTAATTATATGAAGGTACATTGTTGATGTTACCCCCTCTAAATGTGAGTTTACCAAGGACAAAAATCATTCCTTATGCACGATGTCTTAGTTTGGGTTCCCAAACAAGTGCAAGTCATTTATTTAGGGAGTGACCGTAGGAGACTCAGGGCAGTGAGGACATGAGCCAGGATGGGGAGGACAGCAAGACAGGGTATTTTATCAAGCCAGTTACCACTTGGTCCTGTGGGGACCTCTGGGAGAAGGTACAGGGAATGCCTCTATGTTACCTTACTGAGCAGGAGGGAGCTGGAGTATTTATCCGCCAACTGCGAAAAGTCATCAGTTGAGGATATTCCTGGGGAGACTTTAATTCCTGACCTTGCATCTGTACCACCTGCAGGTAGGGTAGGTTCCAGCAGCTGGAGACAGTCCCCAAACAAAGAAGCACAGGTAGTTAGCAGCAGGAAGTTAGGCTACCTTTGTGCACTGAAGTGATAAAACCAAGAGGCCATGGGCAAGGCACAGACAATGTCAGCTGTGCCTTCCCAACATGGCTGATCACTGGTTGGGTTGGTTGAACCCAGAGGGCTCAGCTAGCTTTGGCTCCAAAGCTATAGCTCCTGTTTATTCTCAGGCAACCCCAGAATACTGCTATGAGGTGGCTGTGCTATTTTAGGATCAAACCCAGGAGCCCAGCATCCCTTACATTTTCAAGCAATTGTTCTCCAAGTGTGCTCTCTGTAGTAGCAGCAGCAGTATCACTTGGGAAGAGTTTGTTAGAAATGCAAACTCTTGTGACCTAGGCCAGACCTAGTAAATAAGGAACACTGGGGGGCAAGGCCCAGGAATCTGTATTTTAACAAGACTTTCAGGTGATTTGAACAAACCCTAAAATTTGAAAACCACTATTTTAGACTCTAAATTTAGGACACTCTCCAGGGCAAACCCATTTACTTTGCACTCCCAATCTGAAGCACCAGAGGAGAAAGGGAATATAGCCTCTAGAAACTTTTTAGCCTTTGGCCTCTTTTGTGAGTTTTCTTTTTTGGGCTTATTAAATATAAGTTGTACTTAATTACCAGTGGCCTCCAAAGGAAAGCACAGGCATTTACACTAGAGAAGATAACTTGAAAGAAATCTGTGTTGGATTTGACTAAAGAAGCAAACAGAGTGTGGGTAAGATTTATGTTCCTGATTGTTTTCCTGAGCTAATATTTAAGTTTTTTTATTTTCCTCTGAACACACCAGGTTAAAAACAGGGGAAAAGTCTGGGGTCTGCCTTAAACTTTTAAATCAATCACAGAAAATACTCAAAGAAAATAATTTAGGATTGGGCTACCCCCTTCAGTCAGTTTGTGAATCAATGTGGGAAAACTGATCTTGGTGTAACCGCATTGACTCAGGCCAGGCAAAGGTAGGAACATATGGCATTGAGGTGATTTCTCCCACATTGATTGATGGTCTCTACCAGGACAGGAACCTCTCATTGTTTCTCCACCGTACCAACCCCTGACATTACCCAGATGTGTTAATTTGTTCAGAAGGAGCTCTCTGTCCTCTGACATCAGCAATAACAGCAGGTCTTGGGAGGGAGGGCATCCCAGTGCTGTGACATCACAATGTAGTCTATTCAGGATCTTGGGACTGACTTGCCCCTGGGCTTACCCTCCTAGGGCTGGCCTGCACTTACAGGGCCACAGCAACCAAGACAAGCTGACCTGTGGCACCAACCTACTAGGCACTCTTGGTGAGTATTTAGACTTCCCAAGAATCATGGAAAGAAATGTGGCCAATGGCAGGTTGGCCCAGTGCTTTGGAGTCTTATATTCACAATAGCATTATCCAATCTGGGTCCAGAAATGTGCCAGGACAAGACCAGAGCCATTCCTGGGAAAGCTGACTCAGCTGATGCCAGTACCCCTTTCCTGACCTTTTCCTGTGCATTTGTTGGCCACAGGAAGTGTTATCCTAACCACCTCCAAGGCCTGGTTTGCCACTGGTTCCAGCTCCCTAGATAAAGGTCAACTGTGTGCTTAACAGAGGCTCAGGGCAGGGAGGTCAGGCTCTCCAATGGGAAATCACTCCCAATGGAGCATCACAATCCAATGGAGCATCACTCCAAGTGCCAGCCAAGGTCACAGGCAGCTATCTGCCCAATGACACTCCTCAGAGCAGTGTGAGCAGGTGTAGCTTTGTGGTGATGCAAGGCAGGCTGTAACCACCTCCCTCCAAAAATGTGCATGATGGCTCCTCCTCTCCATACACTTTGCCTTCTCTCTGTTTTAAATCCAATTCCCCATGACCCTTCAGTGTATCAAACCTCTTCCTTTCCTTTATGGACGGTGAAAGATATTTCAGACCATTATGGGAAGTGGGAAAATGGATTAGAACACCAGAAAAGTAGGCAAAATGGAAGCAGGTAGGGGGATGGGAGTAGGGCTGAAAGCCATCTCTCTGAGAAAATGCTGGCTCTTCCCTGCTTGGTCACCAGCAGGTGGTTGAGGGTGGTCTGAGGGCTACAGGCCTCTGCAGCTAACTGTGGGACTGGGGCAGGCATCACCAGAAGCGAGAGCCAGCCTGCCCCAGTGTCACACACTCCCACAGCCTATCTGTTCATTGGCTTCATGCATTCAGTTGGGCCATTCGAGTTTGTGAGAACCAACAAATGCAGCCATAACACACCTCACACAAAGAGGTGGTTTTCTGAAGGGCCCAAGATTTTAAGCAGCTCCTGGCTTTACCTGAGTGCCTAAGGCAGAAACCAAGGTGAATGGTGTGATAAATCTACCCTGAGGCTGTACCATCCCCTTTGGTTTTATTGTGACGGCAGATGCAAACCTTTACTTCACACAGAGTCTGCCCAGCCTGGCGAGAACATGCCAGCTCCATCCCAGGCCCCACTGAAACAAAAGCACAGTCTAGGGGACAGGGCTAGAAGTTCTCCACTTGTGCCAGTCCTCCTTTGGAGAGGAGAGAGAGAACAAATACTTACTAAGCACCTACTATGTGTCAGACCCACTACCTACAGTACGGCTCTTAATTCCTACCACCAGGAAGAGGAAGCAGGTATTCTCATGCTCCTTGATAGATATAGAAATTGAGAACTGTGTTCTGTGATGGGCATCACATTTTAAGAGGGTCATTAACCTAGAATTTATATGCACTCCACATAGAGACAAGTGTCCCCAACATTAGAGGGTTCTGAAAATAGAAGGAACCTCTCCTCAAGGCACCAAGAGTGTCCCTGTGAAAGGATCCAGGCAAATCAGGTGCTTTCCATAATCAGGGCTGGGACAGGGTCTTTGTGATCAGTTGGGAGGTGAACGAAAAGCTCCTTAAAGGCTGTTCCAAATCTCAGATTGCAAGATTTGGAACAGCCTTTGGATCTTGATACTTTCCTAATCCTCTGAGTTCAAACTCAAATGAGCCAGGCCTTCCAGGGTGTCTCTGAAGTTTATTAGGAGAGGAGAGCTGGAAGGAACTGTAGAGATCAAATCCATGGACCTTCTGGGCCCCAGAAAGGAAGAAGGAAGCCAGGCTGGTAAAGGGTGTGTCCAATGCCACAGAGCCAACTCACAGAATGAATATTTGTTGAATGAATAAAGGAAGGAGTGATGGCCCAGGACTAGAAGTAATTGGAACCTGAATGCTAATCAAACATCCCTTAGCTCATCTCTCTTTTTTTCTCAACACTTTCCTATCAAGATTATGTTTCGACAAGCATTTACTGAGCACCAACTGTATGCCAGCTGTGTTAACAGATTATTTAATGAAATCAGTCCCAGTTCACCAGATGGATGTCATTGTCTGCATTTCTTAGATGAGGATGGTTAGGTAACCACCCTGGATGTTAGGGAACTTGTGAAGATCTCACGAACACTAAACAACAACGTGAATCTCCCTGACTCCAGGGAAAGAATGACATCTACCTGCTGGCTCCCAAGGAAGCATTTTTCTATGTATCCTTCCTAAAGACAAACTGCCAGTGATTCGCTCATTCCTCAGGGGCTATTATATAGCCCCTCCTTGATTTTGTCCTGGCTGATGTTGGGCTCCCTGTGGGCCCACCTGGTTCACTGCCCATGCCTCTCGTCCTGATAGGAAAGATGGAACAACTGCTTCTACAGTAACAGATGTTAGGCACCAAGGAAGAAAATATGCTAATCTAAATCAGCTTTGGCTAATTGTAGCAGTTTCCCTTCTGCATGTTGCCCTGAAATAGTAGCCCGGCTCTGTTCTTTTTTCACATCAGGGAACCCCAAATTGGCATTGTAAATGAGGTTGTGAAGAAGTCAGTTAAACAGGCCTCTTTGCTGCCAGTTACCATGGATGAGGCCTTGAATATGCCTGCTGGGTAAGACCCAGGTTTAGCTGCTTGTGGACTTGGCATCTCACTGAGGATAATTTGGGCCCACTGTTGGGCTGGAAGAGCCTTATTTAATCCTGTGGAAAACTAGAACCTCAAGAGATTTAAAGAAGTACCAAGGCCAGAGCACATGGTTTGACCTTGAACCCTGGCTTGCTTCTTATGGCCAATAGAACTTTCTGCATTGACAGTAATGTTCTTATCTATGCTATCTCATTCGGTAGCCATGAGCCACATGTGGATATCGAGCATTTGCGGCTATGGGACTGAGGAACTGAATTTCAATTATACTTACTTGCAATGTAAGTTTACTGAATTTTAATGTTAAGTTTGAGTTTAAAGTAAAATAGCTTTGAGTGCCCGGTGGCTGATAAACTGGATGGGACAGTTATAGCCCTGACAACTTTTGTGACTTCTCTCAACCTTATCCCCCACCCCCAGCTTTCCGTCTTCCCTATGCATTCACCATTAGACTGGTGGCCTGGCATGTCCCTACTCAGGGCTTTGGCACTTGCTATTCCCTCTGCCACCAAAACTTTTCCTCTGATCTTTTTACATTTTGCCCCTTTTCAACAACAGGGCCTCAGATCAAGTGTGTCTCTGTGCAGAATCCTTCGCCATGTTGTCTAATATTGTTCCCTTTCCCACTCAAAATTGTTTCTTATCTCTCTGAAACTATTGTGTGCTTTAGTTCAGACTTCTATAACAAAGTACCACCAACTGGGTGGCTTATAAACAATAGAATTTTATTTCTCACAGTGCTGGAGTCTGGAAGTCTGAGAAAAGGATGACAGCATAGTTAGGTTCTGATGAGGATCCACTTCCAAGTTGCAGACAGTCATTTTCTCATTGTATCTTCACATGGTGGAGAGAGGGATGGAGAGAGAGAGGGAGACAAGAGAGAAAGGGAAAGAGAGAGCAAGAGAATTTTATAAGTGTGCTGATCCCATTCATGAGGGCTGCACCCTAATTACCTAATGACCTAATCACTTCTCAAAGCCACCACCATCATACTGAGAATTAGCATTTTAGCATATGAATTTGAGGAAGACACAAGCATTCAGCCCACTACATTGTGTTTTCCTGTTTATTTTTGTCTTCCTGGACAAGAATTTCAGTTCTGCAAAAGCAGGAGTGATGTCTATCCTCATCACCACTCTACCCAGGCCTGGAACAGTGCTTGGAATAGAACCTGGCAGGTAGAAAGTTCTCAGCCCAGTGTCCAAAGTGAATGAACATTCTGCAGATGGCCTGGGGGCCCTTCCTCAGCCTTCTATTTTCTTTTTTTTTCTTTTTCTTTAAATTATTTATTTATTTCTAGAGAGGGAAGGGAGGGAGAAAGAGAGAGAGAAACATCAATGTGCGGTTGCTGGGGGCCATGGCCTGCAACCCAGGCATGTACCCTGACTGGGAATCGAACCTGCGACACTTTGGTTCGCAGCCCGCGCTCAATCCACTGAGCTATGCCAGCCAGGGCAGCCTTCTATTTTCAACTGCAGGAAATATAGTCACTGCTTCAGTAATCTTTTGCTGTGTAACAAAATAGTCCCAAAACTTAATGTTTAAAATATCAGTGATTAAGTATTTCTCCTGATTCTATGGACCAGAAATTTGAGCAGAGCTCAGCTCTGTGTAATGTCAATGAGGGTTGCTTTTCAGTTGCATTCAGCTGGAGACTGGGCTGGACTAGGCAGTCTGAGCAGGCCTCCCTTGGTCATTTGGAACTCACAAGTTCTCTGGTGGCATCTCCATGTGGTCTCAGGATAGTCAGACTTTTTATGTGACAGCTGGCTTCTACTGGTCCAAGCAAGTCATGGAGTGAGCCCAGATAAAATGGGAATGAAAATTGTTCACTTCCTGATGGTTGGGGCAGTGGTGCATACAGGAGAAAGTGGTGGTGGCCACCTTTGCATGCTACCAATAACACTATAGTGGTGCTTCCTAAACTGGAATGTGCATAAGTACTACCTGGAATCTTGTTACAGTGCAGTTTCTGATCCAGTAGGTCCTGGGTGTGGCCTGAGGGATGTTAATTGATGTTACTTAAAAGGCTATGTGGTCCAGGGAGCTCAGAAGACAATGGATTAGGCCAAGTCAATAGTTCCCTCTGTGTAGGCTCTGTCAGAGCCTTGAATAAGCTGGCATACATTGTGAATCACCAAGTGTAGGGGGAAGATTAGATGCTATTGTCCTGTTGACCATACTTGGGGAAACTATTAACCTCCACTCCACCCATTTGATAGATGAAGCAACTGAGGCAAGAAAGGAAAAGTGACTTAGACAACTAACTAATATGGGGCTTATACCCAACTACTGTAATGGTGACACATCTGATGCTGCATAGAAATATCACCTTGTCTCTAGTGCTGGTTGTTTTCCTTCCCTCTGGAGGGTGTTTATTCTTCTTTCTCACAGACATCCTTGAACAATCACTCAGACTTTCATGGCATGGACTCTGTGAGGGGCTACAGGTGCCCAAAGTCCTGGCCTCCTCCTGGCATGTGCCCCTCACTGCTGCAGACCTGAAGGGAACTATTGAATGTACAGAAAGCCACAAAGGTCTGGACTTAGGAATACATGTCCACCTGACCAGCAAGATGACGCCATTGATGACATTGAAGAGGCTTGAAGCTGTGCCAAATGTGGAAGAGTAAGCAGCAGCCAGGGCACTGAGAATGCCAGGAAGGATGGGCCAGAGGGAAAATCTTGTTCCTGCAGATACACATGCCCTTTAAATCAAGACAGAGATTGTGTGTCATGGCTGTGGTATGCTGATGCCAGGTGACTATTGAAATTATTTTTGAGAACTCTCTAGACTGGGCAGTTCATATATGCTCCCTTTGGGCCACTTAGTGACACACATGTATAAAGAAGAGAAAGCAGACATCAGTTAGTTGGCAGAACTCACAAATATTAACTAAACACAAAGGATTCAAGCTCTTCTTCTTGCCAAGTGCACAATCTCATATGTGTTATTAAACTCTCTAGGCCTCAGTTTCTTCACCTGTTAAATGACGCTAAAATGAGTTCCTGCCTCACAGCTTTGTTATGAGGATTAAATAAGATAATGTTTGGAAATAGCAATATGTCTAACCCATCCATAGTAAGGACTTCTTGTGTGGTGGCAAGAATGAAGAGGTCAGATCAGGGTCAAGTTCCCAGCTAGTAAGGGACAAAACCAAGGTCAGACACAGGTCCAGCCAACACCCTCATTTGGCTCCTTCCTGCCCCTCCACTGTTACTCAGAGAAGCAGAATTCATGAGCAGATAGTGGTGCAGAGAGGTGCAAAGGGCTTTTCTAAGTCTTCCTCTGTATAAAAGGAGGGTGGCATATGTGTCTCTTTGATCACTTTCAGGTGACTCTATACAAAGGCCAGACAGAAAACTAGACATTGTAAATGGGGTGGAGTGTGCATACCTGACCCCTCAGAGCAAAGCCAGTACCAATCATGGCTTAGATGGGCATTCATCATCATCACTCAAGACCAGACAGAGGGAAGAGCCTGGGGACCACATGCTGGCATGCACTGCAAATCAAATGTTCACCAGTGGATGTTTACTTAAAAAAAATTGAGATATAATTGACATATAACATTACATTAGTTTCAGATATACAATTATTTGGTATTTGTATATATTGTGAAATGATCACCACAATAAAGCTAGTCAACATCTAATACCATATAGAGTTACAAATATTTTTTCTCATTATGAGAAATTTTAAGATCTACTCTCTTAGCAACTTTCAAATATACAATACAGTATTATTAACAATATTCACCATGTTGTATATACAGTCCCATGACATAGTTATTTTACAACTGGAAGTTTGCACCTTTTGATCATCTTCACTAATTTTTTAAATTCCACATATAAGTGAGATTATATGTTATTTGTTTTCCTGCCTGACATTTCATTTAGCATAATGTCTTCAAGTTCCATCCATGTTGTCACAAATGGCAAGATTTCCTTCTTTTTATGATTTGATATTTCTTTGTATGTATATACCACATTTTCTTTACCCATTCATTTATGTCTTAGCTATTGTGAATAATGCTGCAGTGAACATGGGCGTGGATATATCTTTTCATGTTAGTGTTTCCATTTCCTTTGGGTAAATATCTAGAAGTGGAATTGCTGGATCATATGGTAGATCTATTTTCAATTTGTGAGTAACCTCCATACTATTTTCCATAATGACTGCACCAATCTACATCCCCACCAACAGTGTACAAGGGTTCCCTTTTCTTCACATCCTTGCCAAAACTTGTTATATCTTGTCTTTTTTATAATAGCCATTCTAACAGGTGTGAGTTGATATCTCATTATAGTTTTGATTTGCATTTCCTGATGATTAGTGATGTTGAACATCAGAGGACACTTTTGAGGTGAAAATCCCAGTGGGTATTTATGGGAAGGTGCTAGGAGTAGTGTCTGCCACCGAGTGGAAGATGGAAGTGGAGGCAAGAATGCTGGCTACCTACTTGAAGATATCCTTAAGAAGATCAGAACATGTCCCCAAGAAACCATGTCCAAGGTTAAAGATGAGGATGAGGGTTTTATAAGAGTTGAAACTTGACAATGAGATTCCTAACCTGGGACCTTGGCCCACAGCCCCCTGAAACTTGAAGTCAAACTTTATATGTGCAAATTTGGCATTTTTCTGGAAGGAAAGTTTACAGCATGAGAGGCTAACTGGTAGTGTGACTTTTTCTGTTGGGTCTAGGTTGTGTAACAGATATTTGAATCATTGCTCAATATTTTAAAATTGGGAACCTGCACATAAGATCAAAATTTGGGGATTCTCTTAAAATGACCCACAAGATCTGGTCACCTGGGACCCACATTCCTAAGAGGGGGCTACCTGTTTTAGGAGGGAGTGAGATCCCAGGCAGCCACTGTCCACACCATTTTGTGACCTCTCTGATGAATGCCAAATGTCACTTCTTGGTTATCATTGCCCTTGCATGGCCTTTCCTCACTGATTTATTTTTTTTTACTTGCCTGCTCTCTCTGATTTTTATGTTTGTAATTCCTAATCTAAACTTTTAATAGACACTCAAAAAGGTGTCTGATTTCAAAAAGGTGACTGAGACTAAGATCTGTTCCAGCTTAAACTCTTCCTTAACAATCTAGCATTGAGACAGACCTTTAGCAGGAACAGAACCAAGGAGCCCAGACTGTATTCCCCCTAAGGAATGTGGTTATGCTCTGTGTCCATGAGGGTGCTTACAAATAAGCAGGCTTATCATTTGATGGCTACAAAACTCCAAAAGGTCTGCAGAAATTACTGAACCTCCTTCATACAGTCTTTGCAAGTATCCTGTTTATGATATAAATATGTCATTATCTGCTCAGAAGAAAATGCCATCAATGAAATCAATGACAGTCTTTGGGAAATCATTTATTTGTGGCCTTGAGAACCTGGCTTTTAAGTGGAGACAAGTCAGAAATAACACCTGTCTGAAGCCAGAGCCAACAAGACTATGATTTCTTTTTTTGAGACTTAAGTAGATCTTTGCATTTGGAAAGATTGGACAAGTCATCTGGGGCCCATTTCTGAATAAAGACTTACATATGTATGGAATTCATAGTTTCATACCCAGAAACATGAACTGGAGGAGTCCTTAGAAGGTATTGGAACTGCTGTGCTGAGAACCAGCAGAGAAAGGCAATGCACAAAATGTGAGAGTCTAAGGGATAAAGAAAAGTTGAACATTGAAGCAGGTGCTCTGTCTGCCAAAGAACAAGCAGACAACGCATAGAATGTGGGCCTTACGTATCTTAGAATGGAATCAATGTAATGCTTAAAATGCCACCCAGTTACACATTTCCATCCTATTAAGGGTACATTTTGAGATGTACCCTTGCTAGCTGACAGCCAATGCTGTGGCCCCAGTTTGTATTTGCACCTCAGTAGAGAAATTCAGTCCAGAGCTGGAAGGAGAGAAAATGATTGCTCAGAGCCCAGAAATCCAGAGGAAGCCTTTCTTGATGACACAGTGCTTGAGAACACAGATGTAGTCTGAGGTACACTGTGGTGTTTGAGATACAGCAGTGCCCTGAGTCAGTTAATGTATCTTATCTGTAAAATGGGGATAATCATAGAACCTTACCTCCTTGTGCAATGGACAGATTAAATGAGACAACACATGAAAAGTGCTTTGCCCAGCACCTTAGGAAGCCTGGAGAAGCACTAACTGCTCTCCTAGGCTGGATTTCCCAGTTACCAACTTTGAGAATCTAATTTAAGTACAAGTACAGATGCTCCTAAACCCTTGATGGGGTCATGTCACATAGTAACATACAGTAAGTTGAAAATATCATAAGTCAAAAATGCATTTAGTAGACCTAACCTACTAAACATCATAGCTTAGCCTAGCCTACTTTAAATGTGCTCAGAACACTTATATTAGTCCACAGTTGAGCAAAGTCATCAAACACAATGAATACACTGTAGAGCATTGGTTGTTTACCTTCATGGTCACTTGGCTGCATCTCACTGCTGCTGCCCAGCATCACCAGAGTATATTGTTACATATTGCTAGGCTGGGAAAAGATCAAAATTCAAGATTCGAGTATGGTTTCTACTGAATGTATATCACCTTTGCACCATCTTAAAGTAAAAAATCATAAGTTGAACCATTGTAAGTTGGGTCATTTGTAGTTAATTTGGGAGGGAATTCAGGTCACATGAGTAAGGAAGTAAGGAAGCAAGACAGGGAAGGGAGGGCCACCAATAACTGTGATCACTATCAGGTTACCACCATCCTACCTGGAATTGGCAATCAAGGCTGGATCTCTCAGGATGTTTGGGAGGTGACATGAAACAAGCCTCAGAGTTGTTCCACTTAAGGGATATGGGGACTTTGTGTTTATTTACCTACTGGTACTTTCTCCACAGGTGCTTGCAGTGGAGACTGTGAGCCCTGAGGGGATGTGGGCAGGCAGGGATGGACTTTGCTAAAACTGCTGTTGTTTTTCTTCTGATTGTCATCCTGCAGAGCAAAGAGCATGGGCTTTCGAGCCTCCCAGACCTCATCTTACATCACAATACTGTCTTTTACTAGATATGCAACTTCCTTTGCCCCTCTTGGCTTCAGTTTTCCCATCTCTCAAAATAGGAACAATTTGCTGGTGCTGTCAAGTTAATTTTGAGGATTAAGTGTGATAATGACCATAAAGAGGAAGGCACAAAGTAGGTGCTCAACAAATGTGAACCTCCTTTGGTTCCATTTCTCTCACTGGCCTGCAATCCTTATTCTCTTCCTAGTCTCAGAGTAAGCCTCAGCTGGCACTAGACATTCTTTCCAGATGAGCAAGGACATGCTGACATCCAAACTAGTGTTTGTCCCCAAGGTGACTTCTGAGTGACATGTTGTCCTACCACAATGATTTCCTCAGCTGTGTATTATAATGTTGTTTCCTCTTTAGCTTTGAACTTCATGAGACTGTGGCTTTCATCAGAATCAGAGTAGGGAGACCTAAGTAGCTTGCCAAGCCAGGAGCAAAATCCCAATCCAGTAGCCAAGGGTTGGGAGTATGGGAAAATCAGGGTTTCTGCCGAATCAGATGGTGTGGAAGAGGCCTGCCAGAAAAAAATGCAAGATGCCCAGTTACGCTGAATTTCAGATAAATGCAAAACTTTTTTAATGTAAGAATATCTTGTGAAATGCTTGGATATACTAAGAAGTTTATCTGAAATTCAAATTTAACTAGGCATCTTGCACTTTTATTTCCTAAATCTGCCCATCCTAGTCTGGGTGAACAAACCCTCGTGGGAAGTTTGAGCTAGAGACCAGTCCAACAAATACTCACTCAGCCCTACAGGCAAAGAGGTGCAGTGAAGGGCTACCTGCTCCTAGATTGCATTCCTGGGGGCCTTACTCCCTCATTAGGGTCATTTTTTTTTTTCCTTAAGACATTGCTAACTATACAGTGGAGACAGTCACAAATTCACTTGCATTACACTTAGATGTGCAAAGAAAATGCACTTGTTTATTCTTACACATCACCATCAATGGGGTACAGGGAAACACCGATAAGTCAGCAAAGTGTTATTGTCTCCAGTTGGTTCCCCTGAGACCAGGATTCAGGTGCATGTGGCCCAGTAAGGGAGAGAGGGAAGAGAGCAGGAGGAGGACAGGGAAAGAAGCTGAGCAAGGCCAGCGCCCACTGAAACCAGCTTCTGCCTGACCCTAAGGAGCTCTGAAGTAGGATAGTGCCAGAGAGGTGGTCCTACCTAAAGACTGGGGATCAGGTTTTTGTACTTCAGTGTCAGAGGTCACCAGCTGTCCTCAAGCAGGGCCTGGGCCTTCTAACTCCCAGGTGTACCTAGGTGTGGCTGCTTCCATTGCCAGTGGAATCCAGTACTCCCAGGAGAGCCATCCAGATGAGCACTTTTAGCAGCTAAAGTGTGTGCACTGACTAGTCCAGGGAGCCATCCAGGTGAACACTTTTAGCAGCTAAAGTGGGTGCACCGGCTAGTCCAGGGAATCTGGCCATGGCACCAATAACACCTACTATGCTCTTTATTCAGTTTCACACATGTCCCTTCAGTGTGAGTAGTCAGCTATCCAGGCCACTTTAAAGAGTCTCTGTTGGGAGCTATGTCTCTTCAGTGTCCACTCTGTCCCTCCCCCCTACCTAAGGTATTATGTGGCTGTATGTGTAGGGAGCAGTGCCTATGCATCTTTATGGCAGTGGGGGGATGGGGCTTTAAAAACTTGTGGTGTCTATAGGATGATGGCCTGATCCTTATGGCAGCGTGGCTGCTCTGGTCTGCAGGGATATCCAGGTCTTCTGGTCTTGTAAGGATATTTTGGCACCTACTGCTAGAGTCTATGGCTTGGTCCCTCATTCATGGAACTTCTTTATTCTGACTCCAGGCTTCTACCCAGTACTCAAAGCATCTTCTGCCCAGTGCACATGTTCATCTATCCAGCCATTGTACATCAAAAGTGGTCTGTTCGTATCATTTGGTAAGTGCAGGGAAGCATTTCCATGGCACAGCCAATGTTCCAGACCTTGCCTTCTGGTATCTAGCGTGTATGCCCACTTTGAGATATTTTGTCTCAGAGAGGGAAAGTCAAGCCCCTTGCCCCTGTTATCTATTTCCCAAACATCATCTTCTCCCTTGTGGATAATGGGGCAAGATTTTTCCTTTCTAGAATCTGTGGGCAGAAGAAGCAGATACTCCCTTCCTCTTTTTTCCTTTTGGGGTAACTCCTTCTGCTTCCCAAGATGATGTTGCTTTTACCTCCTCTCTGGAGCTATGATGGCAGAAAGAGGAGGAATTGAAAAGCTCTACTGATAAGGAGGTGTAAATCAAGAGGTTTAAAAATATATGTTATAGTACACTCAAGTTCACAGCAGAAAGGTGGAAGCAACTCAAATATCCATCAATGAATGAATGATGATAAAATGTGGTATATACATACAATGGAATATTATTCAGCCTTAAAAAGAAAATTCTGACACAGGATATAACATGGGTGAAACTTGAGGACATTATGCTGAGTGAAATAAATCATTCATAACACAACAAATACTGTATGATTCCACTTATATGAAGTATCTAAAGTAGTCAAATTCATAGAGACAGAAAGTAGAATGGTGGTTGTCAGGGGCTGGGGATTGTTCAATGGATATGAAAAAGTTCTGGAGATTGGTTGCATAACAATGTGAATATCTTTAACACTACTGCACTGCACACTTAAAACTGGTTAAGCCCTGGCTGGTGTGGCTCAGTGGATTGAGAACCAACTGGGAACCAAAGGGTCACTGGTTCGATTCCTAGTCAGGGCGCATGCCTGGGTTGTGGGCCAGGTCCCCAGTCAGGGCACATGGCTGGGGTACACAAGAGGCAACCAAATATTGATGTTTCTCTCCCTCTCTTTCTCCCTCCCTTCTCCTCTGTCTAAAAATAAATAAATTTTTTAAAAACTGGCTAAGATGGCAAATTTTATGTTATGTCGATTTTACCACAATGAAAAGTAAAAAGTGAAAATATATATTACAAATGTAAATGCCTTGCCCATGGAGGGTAAACTAATACACACATCCATATCTTAGATTGGAGGCTTTTTTAAAAAATCAGCCCCTGATTCTTTGCAGAGACTAGGGCCCTAAAAGAGAGGAAATATTTTCATGAAGGAAAGATACAATCAGGAACAGTTCTAGCCAGAACCACTATCTAGACAAAGGATATCCAAGAATAGGTAGGATTTTAGAGAATGGGGACAATTACATGCAAGGGAAGAAGACTGGGAGACTTAGAGTCATAGATGAAAAAGGTGGGGTATAGACAAGCTGGGGAGACAAGCGGCATCTTTGGGGGATTGTTGCAGTTGTCTTGACTACAGGCACAGTGATCTAAGCACAGGTCCATAAAACCTTAATCAAAATTACTGGAGGCAGTTTTGGAGAATTAAATTTTTCCTTTGAATTTTAGAAAGGCATATTATATTACAGAATACATACAGAATATATGTAATATATAGGATGTTCTATATGTTACAGAACATTCCCAGTGGAGTCTGGCTCAGCACCCTGTAAACAAACCCATTAATATTCCTGTGGCAAATGTATAAATATTCACACTAAGTGGGATAATAAAGACTATAAATAGCATCATGTTAGTTCAGGCCAGATTTTGCTGCCAAATGGTTTTTTTTTTTTTAATCTTCTGGTTTATATAAACTATTGAATTAAAAATGGCAGAATAAGGATTGTGGACCTGTCTGAATTTTGTACCATCTAAAGACTATAAATTAACGAAGACACAAAATGTTGGAAGGGATCAGAACAATGGGACCAGCACATCCAGCATTCTTATTTTATAAATATGAAACAAAAGTGACTTGCTCAAGGTCACACTACTGGCCATAGGCAGAGCTAAGATCAGGCTCAGTTCTTCTACCCCCAACCCAGCACACCCAGCAGCAGTCTAGCAGTGGCTTTCACACCAAGATTTCCCTTTGAATGAAGTCTAGAATCCATGGAGTCAACCCTCCCTCTTCTTTCTCATTCCCTCAAGAGGTAACCTCTTGCCTCTAGGAATGCCCTCCTTAACTCTAACTTCTGCCTGTTATATTTCACAATGAGCCATGTAAGTGTTCTCTGGAAGAAGTACCTACAGAAGACCTTGTTCTCCAGGTTCATAGATTTAACTCAAGGCCTTGTATATAGGTGATTCTCAGTAAAGGTGTGAGGAATCATTGACTTTGAGTACTAATTGCTTGTAGACTTTTCCATTTATTGATGGATGGACTATCATTTGGCCTTAAAGGGTCATGTAAGACAGCCACCAAAGATTATTTGCCATTGTAGACTTGGACCTAAGGGCAAGGAAGGCAAATATTACTCTTATTCTGGAATGATGAACATTAATGGTCATTGAAAAATGCTTTTTCCATCCCTGATGCCTAAGCCATGGGATGAATCCTGCCCTTGGTCTCTGGGCACAATCAAGATGCTTTTGTGTCTAGCATAGTATTTTGCACATAGTAGGTGCACTACAATGTTGAATGAGTAAGTGAATGAATATTGGGAATATTTTAGTTAGGACTCTTATTTTCAAATAGCACAATCCCAGCTTAAACGGGATTAAACAACAGTGAAAAATATTGCCTCACATAATTGAAAAGTCTGGGGGTAAATCCAGGTCTGCAAATGATTACTGGGGACTGTTTCTTTCCTTCTGTCACATTTGCTTTCCTACATGTTGCTTCCTTTTCAGGCAGTCTCTCAGGCACAGGTAATAGCAAAGATGGTCACCAGCAGTTCTGCACTCACATCCTACCAGCTCAATAAGCCTTCCAGAGTAAGATGGACTTTTTACAGTAATTCTAACAGAACTCTGAGATTTAGCCTGGGCTAGGTAGTGTGCCCATTTCTGAACCAATCGCTATGGCCAAAGTAATACTCTATTTTCACTGGCAAGGCCTGAATATAGTTGTCCCCTGGAGCTAGGGTGTTAGGAAGACAGAAAATGAGGTTTGGGGAAACTGGTCCCTACAGGGAAGTAGAGGTCATCACCTCTACTTCCCAGAAGTAGAGAGCATGGTAGACGATGGACAACTTTTATGGGGGTGGATGCCAAGGTGTCTGTTCATGGTGTGTGAAGAGTGCATTAAGCTCATGTTTTAGAAGATAACAGTGCTTAGAAGAAGCATAAATCGATCAAAGATGGCAGCTTTACTCCAGGCACCATGATTCTCGGCTTCTGTGAAGAGGAGGGAAACTCGCAGATCGGTGGAGGAACAGAGCAAGTGGCCTAGGTTACCGAAACATTTTTGAAAACAGGACATCAAAAATTATAGCGATCATTGAAAAACCAGATGGTAAGGAGACTGCTTCAGGACAAAAGGGACCCAGGGATCAGCACGGGGACCAGGGGGGTTGCAGTCCTCAGGCCCGGTGCTCCCGGGTCTGCCTCAGGGCACCTGGGAGAGCAGAGTCGCTGCTCTCTCCCCAGACTACGGAGCTTGAGCAATACCAGGGGACACCTTGTGGCTTGAAGGCACAGAGAGGGCAGTTGGAATGGGGGAAAATTGCCCAGGGGCTGTGAGCACCCACCCATATCCCTGGGAGAAGTGAGTGCCTCCAGCCCGCACGACCAGAGGTGGCCTGGAAGTGTGCCTGCACCCCCAGCCTGGTGGGAGTGTGGATCAGTGGAAAACTCAGACATCACAGCCCTGATTCAGGAAAGGGCTTGGGCGTTCTCAGGTTTCTGGAGCCTGTGGTGCTGAACTGTGGAAGTGCACACCCCCTCGGGAATCCTGACTCTCTCGCTGTGAACCCGGAAGGGACGAGGCGCTTAGTGCATTCCTAGAGCCCAAAACTCAAAAATTCGGTGGATGGGCGTGCCCTTTTACAATTCCCAGAGATGGCACAGTGAATCCAAAAAAGTCCCGGGTGCTTCCTGAGATCATAGGGCTCGCCACGGTGGAATTTGGGGGAAGGGCACATCTCCTTGCAATCCCGGGAGCTTGCATCCTGAAACCGAAAAGTCGCTGGAGTCCTGAGGGGGCCCTGGAGCCTGGGAGACCGCAGCAGTGAGCTCCGGAAAGCGTGCTTGGGAGCACTCAGGATCCTGTAGGGGAAAGTCAGATTGGACGTGGGGAGAGCGCCCTGCAGGCCCTGGGGATAGTGCCTGAGATACTTAACTGAGATTTGGCTGGGAAGAGTGATAAGCATTTCAAATGCCCCTCAGCCTGCTGAAGCCAGCAAGATCAGAAAAACTGGTCTGGCCAGTTTGAAACCAACAAGAGGTTTTTTTGTTTTGGTTTGGTTTGGTTTGGTTTTTTTGGCTGTTGTTGGTTGATTTTATCTTGTGTTTTAAGTGACTTTTTATTTTTCAATTCTTATTATATTTATATCTCTCAATCCCTTATGTTTCTCTTCCATTCATCCTAGTATTATTCCTTCCACTCCAAATTTATCTCTCCTGCACTCCATCTTCTGCTGCCCCCCTTTTTTTGATCTTGCAAGTTACTGCAAATTTGTATTATCTTTTTCTCACTTTTCCGACATTTTTTATTTTAACAGTATTTTGGTATTCTTTTTCTTTCTGTATAATCTTCTTTGCTTGGCTGGTTATATTGTCATTTGATAGGTTTCCCCTGGTATCTCAGTCACAGCGTGTTGCTAATTTACTATCCTTCATCTGTGTTCCATTAGTACCCCTCTCAAGGTTCTATACTCCTTATTCTTGTTATCTAGATCTCATTGATTCTGCCACAAGACTGTTGCTTTAATATTCCTTTAAATAAGACCTAGTTCATACAATTGTAAATACTACTCAACATCCCTACCTGATCTCAGCCCATTTTGCAATTTCCTGAACTATACTGTTGTGGGGGTTGTCTCTATTCTTTTACACACTACTCCTATTTACTAATCTTTATTCCAATCCTACCTTAGAATCTGACCTCCCACAGCCTCACAGCTTTCTGGATCCAACTAACAATCCTTTCGTTCCCAATAAGAGTCTTACCTTCTTTCCATCCTTTCTAAAATGTGGATAGTGGGGTGGAGGATCATGGTTAACACTATAAGGAGCCAAAGGATAACCCATCTCTTTTCTACTGGCTGCTAATGTAAATATCATAGTACACTTTCTTGCTGTCCTAAACCATTTTGCCTTACTCCTCCAATTGATCACAAAAAAGAGTAGGGGGAAGTTGTAAACACCAGGATACACGAAGGAGACTGCACCACTGAATCTCACAGGTATTCTACCACAGAAGTTCACACCATAATCACAGGGAACCAGAACAGATCAATTTAAGAAATAGAGGCTAACAAGAAGAATCCCACAAACAATGAGAAAACAAAGAAACAATCCCCAATTGAAGGGAAAGGAGGAAGCCTCAGAAAAAATGCTAAATGAAATAGAGGCAACTCAACTATCAGATAGTGAGTTCAAAACAATGATTATCAGGAAGTTCAATGAACTCACAATGAGCTATCAGAAACTAGAGGGAAGCTACAACAATCCCACTGTAAACTATATAAACATGAAAAAGGAAATAGAAACTCTCAACAAGGGCCAAGAGGAAATGAAGAATGCCATTTCTGAACTGAGGAACAGAGTAGAAGGAATGAAAATCAGGATTGATGAAGCAGAAGATTGAATTAGTGAGCTAGAGGACAAAGTAGAAAAGAACACCCAGAAAGAGCAAGAAAAGGAAAAGAGGCTCAGAAAGAATGAAGAGGGATTAAGAGAAATGCAAGACAATATGAAACGTAATAATATCCGTATAATAGGGATACCAGAAGGACAAGAAGAAGAGCAAGGGATAGAAAACCTGTTTGAAAAAGTAATGAAGGAAAACTTCCCTAATTTGATGGGAGAAAAAGTCACACAAATGCAGGAAACACAGAGAGTCCCAATCAAGAGGAACCCAAAGAGGCCCACCTCAAGACACATCATAATTAAAATGGCAAAATTTTAAGACAAACAGAGAATCTTAAAGGCAGCAAGGGAGAAACAGGAAGTAGCATACAAGGGAGCCCCAATAAGGCTAACAGCTGACTTCTCAATGGAAACACTTCAAGCCAGAAGATAATGGCAAGAAATACTCCAGGTAATGAGAACCAGAGGTCTGCTACCAAGGCTACTTTACCCAGCAACACTCTCAATCAAGACAGAAGGCCAAATAAGAAGCTTCCCAGACAAAAGAAGTCTAAAAGAATACACCTCCACTAAACCAGCTCTGCAAGAGATTCTAAAGGGACTGCTTTAAGGAAGGGAGGGAAAAGAGAGAAAGAGAGGGGAACACATGTACATAAAAGGCAATGAATAAGTACCTATCAATAATAACCTTAAATATAAATGGATTAAATGCTCCAGTCAAAAGACATAGAATAGCTGAATGGATAAGAAAAAATGGCCAACATATATGCTGCCTACAAGAGACCCACCTCAGGATAAAAGAACTGCACAGGCTGAAAGTGAAGGGCTGGAAACAAATCTTCCAAGCAAATGGACAGGAAAAAGAAGCCAGGGTAGCAATACTCATATCAGACAAAATAGACTTCCAAAAAAGGTCCATAAAGAGAGAACCAGAAGGTCACTTCATAATACTCGAGGGAAGAATCCACCAAGAAGACATAAATATTGTAAATATATATGCACCCAACATAGGAGCACCCAAATACATAAAGAAAATCTTAGAGGACTTCAAGAAAGATATGGACAGCAACACAATTATAGTGGGGGATTTTAACACCCCACTATCAAAAATGGGCAGATCTTCCAAACAAAATATCAACAAAGATACTGTGGCATTGAACAATACCCTTGATGAAATGGACTTTACTGATATATAAGAGCCCTCCATCCAAAAGAAGCTAAATATACATTCTTTTCAAATGTACACGGAACATGTTCAAGATTGACCAGATGATAGGACACAAAACAAGCCTCAAGAATTTCAAGAAAATTGAAATCATACCAAGCATTTTCTCAGACCACAAGGGACTGAAGCTAGAAACCAACCCCAAGAAAAAAAACCCAAAACACTCAAAATCATGGAGATTAAATGGCATGCTATTAAACAATGAATGGGTCAAGAATGATATTAGTGAAGAAATCAAAAGGTTTCTGGAAACAAATGAAAACAAACTCACGACAACCCAAAACTTATGGGACACAGCCAAGGCAGTCCTGAGAGGGAAGTTCATAGCAATACAGGCCCACCTAAAAAGGTTAGAAACATTCCAAACAAACAACCTAACCCTACATCTACAAGAACTCGAGGAACAACAACAAAGACAGCCCAGAGCAAGCAGAAGGAAGGAAATAAGCAAGATCAGAGCAGAATTAAATGACATAGAGACTAAAAGCACAATTCTAAGGATCAGTGAATCCAAGAGCTGGTTCTTTGAAAAGATAAACAAAATCGACAAGCCTTTAAGTAGACTCGTCAAGAAAAAAAGAGAGAAGACCCAAATAAACACAATCAGAAATGAAAGAGGAGAGATTACAACAGATACCACAGAAATACAAAGGATTGTAAGAAATTACTACCAAGAACTGTATGCCAAGAAATTTGAAAACCTAGGCTAAATGGACAAATTTCTAGAAAAATATAATCTTCCAAAACTCAATGAAAAAGAAGCAGAAAGCCTGAACAGACCAATAACAACAAAAGAAATTGAAGCAGTAATCAAAAAACTCCCAACACACAAAAGCCCTGGACCAGATGGTTTCACAGGAGAATTCTACAAAGCATTTAAGGAAGAGCTAACCCCTATCCTTCCTAGACTATTCCAAAACATCCAAAAAGATGGAAGACTCCCGAACTCTTTTTATGAGGCCAACATCATCCTAATTCCAAAACCAGATAAAGACACAACAAAGAAAGAAAACTTCAGGCCAATATCACTGATGAACATTGACCCTAAAATCCTCAACAAAATACTGGCAAACCGCATCCAACAATACATGAAAAAGATCATACACCATGACCAAGTGGGATTCATTCCAGGGACTCAAGGATGGTACAATATTCACAAATCAGTAAATGTAATACATTACATAAACAAAAGCAAAGACAAAAACCACATGATCATATCAATAGATGCAGAAAAAGCATTTGATAAGGTACAGCACCCATTCATGATAAAAACACTCAGCAAAGTGGGAATAGAGGGAGCATTCCTCAACATAATAAAGACCATATATGAGAGACCTACAGCCAACATCATACTCAATGGGCAAAAATTAAAATCTTTTCCACTAAGATCAGAAACAAGACAAGACTGTCCACTTTCACCACTTCTATTCAATATAGTACTGGAAGTCTTAGCCACAGCGATCAGACAAGAAAAAGAAATAAAAGGCATCCAAATTGGAAAGGAGGAAACAAAACTGTCAATGTTTGCAGATGACATAATAGTGTACATAGAAAATCCTATAGACTCCACCAAAAAACTGCTTGACCTAATAAATGAGTTTGGCAAAACAGTGGGATACAAAGCCAATATCCAGAAATCAAAGGCATTTTTGTATACCAACAATGAAACATCAGAAACAGAAATCAAGGAAAAAATCCCATTTGAAATAGCAAAAAGAAAAATAAAATATCTAGGAATAAACCTAACCAAAGAGGTAAAAGACCTGTATTTAGAAAACTACATAACACTCAGGAAAGAAATCAAGGCAGACACAAACAAGTGGAAACATACAGCGTGTTCATGGATTGGAAGAATTAATATCATCAAAATGTCCATACTACCCAAAGCAATTTACACATTCAATGCAATTCCTATTAAAGTACCAATGGTGTATTTCACAGACATAGAACAAACACTTCAAAAATTTATATGGAATCATAAATGACACTGAATAGCTGCTGCAATTTTAAGAAAGAAGAGTAAAGTAGGAGGGATCACAATACCTGACACTAAACTATACTACAAGGCCACTGTAATCAAAATAGCCTGGTACTGGCATAAAAACTGGCACATGGACCAATGGAACAGAACAGAGAGCCCAGAAATAAACCCAAGTCTCTATGGTCAATTAATATTTGACAAAGGAGGCAGCAACATAAAATGGAGTAAAAATAGCCTCTTCAACAAATGGTGTTGGGAGAACTGGTCAGCCACGTGCAAAAAAATGAAACTTGAGCACCAGCTTACACCATATACAAAAATAAATTCAAGGTGGATAAAAGACTTAAATATAAAATGTGACACCATTAAAGTCCTAGAGGAGAATGTAGGTAGGAAAATCTCAGATATTTCACACAGAAACTTTTTTACTGACTTGTCCCCTAGAGCAAGGGACATAAAGGAAAGAATAAACAAATGGGACCTCATCAAAATTAAAAGCTTCTGCACAGCTAAAGAAAACAGTATCAAAATTAAAAGAGAACCAACTGTATGGGAAAACATATTTGCCAATGATACCTCAGACAAGGGTTTAGTCTCCAAAATATATAAAGAACTTATACGACTACACTCTAAGAAGACAAGGAATCCAATTAAAAAATGAGCAAAGGACTTGAACAGGCACTTCTCCAAGGAGGACATACAGAAAATCCAAAGACACATGAAACGATGGTCAATATCGCGAGCTATCAGAGAGATGCAAATTAAAACCACAATGAGATACCACTTCACACCAGTCAGAATGGCCATCATAAACAAAGCAATAAACAACAAGTGTTGGAGAGGTTGTGGAGAAAAGGGGTCCCTAGTGCACTGTTGGTGGGACTGCAGACTGGTACAACCACTATGGGAAGCAGTATAGAACTTCCTCGGAAAACCAAAAATGGATCTTCCTTTTGACCCAGCAATTCCACTGCTGGGACTTTATCCTAAGAATACTAAAACACCAATCCAAAAGAACCTATGCATCCCAATGTTCATAGCAGCACAATTTACAATAGCTAAATGCTGGAAGCAACCTAGATGCCCATCAGTAAATGAATGAATCAAAAAAACTATGGTACATTTACACAATGGAATTCTATGCAGCAGAAAGAAAGGAGCTCCTACCCTTTGCAACAGCATGGATGGAGCTGGAAAGCATTATGCTAAGCAAAACAAGCCAGGCAATGAAAGACAAATACCATATGATCTCACCTTTAACAGGGACCCAAACAACAAAACAAAGAAACAAGCAAAATATAACCAAAGACACTGAAATAGAGGACAGGCTGACAGTGACCACAGGGGAGAGAAGAGGGAATTTCCGGGGAGAGTGGGAAGGATTTACAGGAACAAATTTAAAGGACACATGGACAAAAACTAGGGGGAGGGCGGTAATGGGAGGGAAGTGGGGAGGGTTGGGTGGGTGGGCTGGTTTGGGAGTAAAAGGGAGAAAATTGTACTTGAACAATGATTAAAATAAAATTTAAAAAAAAGCAGAAATCAACTTGAGCATATAACCATAGATAATTGTTCAATAATAGGCTTGAGAAATAATGATTAAATATAACCCCAGTGAATCAGCTTACCTGTTGGGTGTTGACTCTATTCTAGATAGTTTACTACACATTTGCTATTCAGTTAATCATTTGATCTGCACAGCCATCCTGTCAGTGGGTGACATGATCCTCACCTAACAGGTGAGGAAATTGAGTCTTTGGTTCAGGAATCCCCTCTAGGTCTCACAGTCAGTAATTGAAGGGAAAGATATTTCCACCTACTTATTGCTGACTCCAGTGCTTGGGCATTTCTTCTCTCTGCATTGCTGGAGGCTTCCTTCTCTCAGATCTGTTTTTCTCTATGTTGCTTCCTCCTCAGGCAGGCTACCCATTGGTGGTGGGAAAGACGGCTGTCAGCAGGCTTAGATCCCAGCAGATGATCAATCCTTATAGGAAAGTCATTCATTGGTATGCCAGGATGTAGCCTGAGAAGGTGGAGTGGTGACATGCCAGTCCCAAGACACTGTGGTGAGCATGGTGTGCCCTGAAAGTAATTCTCTAGCTGAGTATACATACTAGAGCCCTATGTCTTGAGGCCATGAGCTTCCAACCTTACAGGGTCTCCTCAGTCACTTACATAGCTTAAAGGAAAAAAGAGTTCCTCAGAGTCAGACCTCAATATCATAGAATTATTATCACCCTTCTTTTTATCTATGAATGACTGGAAAGGGACCAGACCTAATCATTTGAGGGGAGAAGATGCAGCTTTGAGGAGTGGCAAAGAGGTACTAAGAGTCAGGAGTAGTGTTTGACAGACAGTATTCCACTGGATCCTGATGGGTGAAGAGTGTGTAGTCTCCTCATTCCCTCCTGGTCCAAGCCCATCATCCCGCCATCCTCTGACTGGAGGCCTAGGGCTTCTGGCTTCTGTAGAGACAATCCTGAGGTCATTCTCACCCTCATTCTCTTGCCTTTATTTGGTGCTATAAATATGCAGTTTTTTGAGGACATAGAATTGGATCCTGAATTTTTCCCATAAATCTGCTTAGTTTAGGAACTTTTAATATTCTCCTTATGTTTGAAGCTTTGAGCAAATAATAAAGCAGTGTTTAATAAAGAGGTGAGTACTCTGAGCACATGAAGTTAAGTTTTAAAGACAGAATGAGAAAATGGAGGCATTGAACAGAAGAAGCAAATATGAGCACTAAGAAGGGAGGTAGGTTTTAATCCATGCTAATTTCTCTGCATGGTCTTCATATGTAGCTCAAATCTTCCTAGCAGGCTGAGTAAAAGAAGAAATATATTTACAAATTCTTTCTGTTATAAAGGTAGAAATATTTTTAAAGATATACTTTTTTCATTAAATTTGAAAAGATTTATCATGTGGGACATTTTGTAGGGCAAAATATGGGCAGCAGTATTCTCAATAATGTTAACACATATGCAGGTTCCCCTCCATCTACTCCTTGCTACCCACCCTCAGTAAAGGTTGAGAGCAAAACATAAAGTTAGACTATTAACACCTCAGTTCCCTGAGGCAATCCCACATAAGTCAAAAATGTAAAGCAAACATGAAAATATAACCCTCTATTTTCTCAACAAGAAGACCCCCCCTACAAATGTTTGGCCATTTGAATATATAAACTTTTAGGATGGGTTTCTGGGTTTTTTAAATATATGTTATTGATTATGCTATTACAGTTGTCCCATTTCCCCCCCTTCACTACCCTCTGCCCTGCATACCCTCTCCCACCCACCTTCCCCACCTTTAGTTCTTGTCCATGGGTTGTACATGTAAGCTCTTTGGATTCTCCATTTTCTATACTATTCTTAACTTCCCTGTGTCTATTGTCTACCTACCATCTATGCTATTTATTTTCTGTACCTTTTCCCCCTTTCTCCCCCTCCCACTCCCCTGTTGATAATCCTCCATGTGATCTCCATTTCTGTGGTTCTGTTCCTGTTCTAGTTGTTTGTTTAGTTTGCTTTTGTTTTTGTTTTAAGTGTGGTTGTTAATTATTATGAGTTTGCTGTCATTTTACTGTATTTGTTTTTTATCTTCTTTTTCTTAGATAAGTCCCTTTAACATTTCATATAATAAGGGTTTGGTGATAATGAAGTCCTTGAAGATAACTTGACCTTATCTGAGAAGCACTTTATCTGCCCCTCCATTTTAAATGAAAGCTTTGCTGGATAGAACAATCTTGATGTAAGTCCTTGCCTTTCATGACTTTAAATACTTCTTTCCAGCCCCTTCTTGCCTGTAAGGTCTCTTTTGAGAAATCAGCTGATAGCCTTATGGGAACTCTTTTGTAGGTAGCTGTCTCCTTTTCTCTTGCCGCTTCTAGGATTCTCTCCTTCATTTTTACCTTGGCTAATGTAATTATGATGTGCCTTGGTGTGTTCCTTCTTGGGTCCAACTTCTTTGGGACTCTCTTAGTTTCCTAGACTTCCTGGAAGTCTATTTCCTTTGCCAGATTGGGGAAGTTCTCCTTTATTTAATTTGTTCAAATAACTTTTCTATTTGTTGCTGTTCCTCCTCTCCTTCTGGTACCCCTATAATTTGGATGTTGGAATGTTTAAAGATGTCTTGGAGGTTCCTAAACCTCTCCTCATTTTTTTGAATTCTTGTTTCTTAATTCTTTTCTGATTGGATGTTTCTTGCTTCCTTGTGGTCCACTCCATTGATTTGAGTCCCAGTTTCCTTCCCATCACTGTTGGTTCCCGTACATCTTCCTTTATTTCATTTAGCAATGCCTTCATTTTTCCATCTAATTTATGACCAAATTCAATCAAATTCAACCAAATTCAACCAGGATAGTGAGCATCCTGATTACCAGTGGTTTGAACTCTGCATCTGATAGGTTGGCTACCTGTTCATTGCTTAGTTGTATTTTTCTGAAGCTTTGATCTGTTCTTTCATTTGGGCCATTTTTTTTTGTCTTGATACATGTGTAGTGAGGGGCAGGAGCCTTAGGTATTCACCCGGGAGGGGTAACCCACGTCAATGCTCTGTGACACTGTATGTGGGGAAGGGGTCCAAGAGGGAACAATGGCACTTGCTCCCCTCTCTGCTGCCTTTCAGTCACTTTCGCTGCTTCCCACAAGCAAATTGGGCTCTTCTGGTACTGATTCTGGGGCGGGTTGGCTTGTGTATGTCCTAGGACCCTATGGGTCTCTCCAACAAATTCTCCTGTGAGGCTGGGAGTTTCTCCCACTGCTGCCTCAACCCCAACAGGTGTTTTCAATCAGTGGTTTGAGGCTTTATTTCCCCAAGCTGGAGCTCTGTGTTGCACTGTCTGTCTCAGTCCCTATTTATTCCTCCTGGTTTATCTAAGCACAAATGTAGGACCGCCTGCACCACCAGCCATGCTGTCATATTCTCGCTGGCCAGCTGCAGCCTTGCGCGCCTGGCTCCACAATCCAGTGCTGGGCCTGCCAAGCACCACCCTTGCCTGCCCTGGTCCTCCCTCCACCACCTTGCTGCAAGCCCTCTCTGCACACCCATCTCTGCCCTTCCTACCGGTTTGGATGAGTGTGTCTTTTTTAATTCCTTGGTTGTTGGACTTCCATACAGTTTGGTTTTCTGTCACTTCTGGTTGTTTTTTGTTTTTAAATTGTTGTTGTCCTTCTTTTGGTTGTGTGAGGAGGCACAGTGTGTCTCCTATGCCTCCATCTTGGTGGGAAGTCCTCTGAATATATAAACTTTTAGGGTTTTAAATAGTCAATTTATACCATTTGATTTCATAATTTAATTATGCATATTTAAAACCACATATATAAAATAATATATTTTAGAAATATTATATTTTCCCCATTTATATTTTAAGAAAACAATAATATTCTCATTATATTAATGTATCACCCACAACAGCATTTTCATCATTGTAGTCAATTTTTGAGTCATCTTGTAAGGTTTTCAGAGAATAATGACTTCAATTTCAGCTAATGGTTGCTGTGGAGAGATGTCATTTTCTGAATTTGTGTATAATATTCCCACTAGAAATTGTATACCAAGTCCCAAATACCCATTTATGTGGCATTAGAGCAGTCCCTTCACTTCCACTCCACTTACCTAATAGGGCATATTTGTGGTGCCTCCACATAAAAACCTACTGTATAGATTTTTAAAATGATCTTTCAACGAAATCAAACATTTGCAACTAAGAGGTCATTCCTTTGGGAGCCATGGTTAAATTCCATTGACTCTTTTATTCCTTATTTAAACAGGTGACTTTCTAAGCATCTAACTAAAACCAGACTTGATTGAGGTCATTTCCTGCCAGTGCGTCCTTCTCCAACAGTACTTTGTGGTTCAAAACAAAGTAATTGAGAAAACACCGTGTAACACAAGAATCTGTTATGGGACTATTTAAGGTATTTGCAGTAGTTTTGTCACATGGTGGCCAAATGTTTCACCTGCCCATATCACAGCCCACCCAGGAAATTCTGAGTGGGCTTTGCTAGGTCACCTAAATTCTTGGGCATCTATTTTCTTATGGGTTAAATGAGGGGCTTAGGCTAGATCAAAGAGGGTTTTGGCAGAGCACAAGGGGAACTGTGGGAATGGCTCCATGTTTTGGGGGGTGAGGGGCCCCCCCGGGTGCCCTCACCTCATTCCCAAGTCAACAGGGTAATTCTGCTTTGATCTATCTTATATAAAGGAACTCCAGGTAAAATTTCCTTTGAAGTAAAGATCCATTTTCTTTAAATTAAAAAGAAAAGGGGTGGATAGGCTGGTATTGAGGCCTGCTGGCTCTGAAGTTGCCTGACTTCAAAGCTATCAGGGGTCACAGTTAAACCATCCTACCAATGGTTAATGAGGATAAGTTA
The DNA here is from genome assembly GCF_004126475.2 of Phyllostomus discolor. Classification (NCBI taxonomy): domain Eukaryota; kingdom Metazoa; phylum Chordata; class Mammalia; order Chiroptera; family Phyllostomidae; genus Phyllostomus; species Phyllostomus discolor. The sequence goes on along the minus strand of NC_040911.2, from coordinate 67,783,411 downwards.
TCCCTGGTGGTTGAGGGTGAGGGGTAGATACTGCCTGTGATTTGGTAGGCATATGCCCACCATAAAATCCCACTTCCTAACTGGAGTCCCATCATCCTAGAAAACCTGCTCATAAGTTTATGAGAAAGAAGCAAATGACAAGGAAGAAGTGATTCTCAAACTAAGTCAGAACCACATGCTATGCTAATTAAATTAAGCCATAGAGGAGGGACCCAAGCATCAGTGATTTCTAAATCTCCTAGTGTGAGTCTACTGTGCTGTCAAATTTAAGAATAGGTAACATTGATACAGCCACTATGGAAAACAGTGTGGAGGTTCCTCAAAAGATTAAACATAGAATTAATTACCTTATGATCCAACAATCCCCCTTCTGAGTATATATTCCAAAGAATTGAAAGCAAGACCTTGAGCAGATATTTGTACACCTGTGCTCATAGCCTTATTCACAATAGCCAAGAGATGGAAATAACCCAAGTGTCCATTCACTGATGAATGGATAAACAAGATGTGGCATATACATACAAGGTGAGCTTCCTTAGAAAGAAAGAAAATTCTAACACGTGATACACCATGCTTGACCCTTGAGGACATTATGCTGAGTGAAATAAGTCAGTCACAAAAGGACAAATATGAGGTATCTCATCAAATTTATAGAGACAGAAGGTAGAGTGGTGGTTGCCATGAGCTGGAAGAAAGTGAGGATGGAAAGTTGTTGTTTAATGGGGACGGAGGTTTGGTTTTGCAAGATGAAAAGAGTTCTGGAGATTGGTTGCACAACAATGTAAATATGCTTAACACTTCTGAATTGTATGCTTAAAAATGGTTAAGATGATAAATTTTACACTATGTGTACAGTAGACTGCTCTTATCTGCAGTTTTACTTTCCTATTTGTTACCTGTAGACAACCATGGTCCAAAAATATTAAATGGAAAATTCCAGAAGGAAACAACTGATAACTTCTGAGTAACATGAAATCTCATGATATCCTGCTCCATCCCACATGGGACAAGAACTATCTGTTTGTCCATTGTCTCCACACTGTACAAAGTCTGTCTGAAAAAATGTCCAGCCATTGTTAATATAACCAGAAGGGTTTGCATGACATCAATGTAACCTGGTAGCCAAGGAGAGTGGACTGGAATGTGTATGCGTGAACAATGACAACTTCACTGCACTAGTCAGTAGGGGTGGTAGACAGCATTGAGTCAGCACATGTACTGTGTGGCCATCACATTTAAAATGACTGAGCAAGTATGAATCTGCATCAGATGTTGCATTAAGCTTGAACATTCCTCCATGAAAACTATTCAGATGATTCAGAAGGCCACAGCTTTGGGCAGCTGGTGATTAGCAACTTCATTATAACAAGGTGCTCACTCACGCATCACATCTCATGCAGAGTTTTTGGTGAAACATCAAGTCACCCAGGTAACTTAGCCCCACTACAGCCCATATTTGGTGCCCTGCAACTCTGGCTTTTCCCAAAACTAAAATCACCTTTGAAAGGGAAGAGATTTCAGATTGTCCATGAAATTCAGAAAAATATGAGAGAGCAGCTGATGGCGACTGGAAGTGTGTGAGGTCCCAAGGTGCCTGCTTTGAAGGGTACTGAGATGTTATTGTCCTATATACAATGTATTTTGTATTTTGTATCTTCTTCGATAAATGCCTCTATTTTTCATAGTGCATGGCTTGATAGTTTCTGGACAGACCTCGTATGATGCTTCTGCCTGTTAGTCATTTAGTAATCCTCTTGGTTATCAGATTAACTGTTGTTAGGTACTGTAGTACTTGTGTTCAAATAAACCTTATTTTACTTAATAATGGCCCCAAAATGCAAGTGATGCTGGCAACTCAGATATGCCAAAAAGAAGCAGTAAAGTGCTTCCTTCAAGTAAAAAGGTATGTGTATGTGAAAAAAACATATCATATCAGTGATTTTCAACCTTTTTAATCTCATGGAACACGTAAACTAATTACTAAAATTCTGTGGCACACCAAAAACTATATTTTTTGCTGATCTGGCCAAAAATAGGCATAATTTTGATTCATTCACACCTGACAGCTATTGTGGTATGGGCTGTTATAAATTTTTTCTTTTTATTAAATTTATTAGGGTGACATTGGTCAATGAGATCATATAGGTTTCAAATGTACATTTCCATGACACATGATCTGTATGTTGTCATTTTTTAAATTGTAAAACCTAAGAGAAAAGAGGTCAGTGCTCCTGACTACATAGTCAAGTATTGCATGTTTTAAATTTTTTTTGCAGCACCCAGTTGAAAATCACTATAATATATTGTAGGGTTTGGTACTATCTGCAGTTTTGGGCATCCACTGGGGTCTTGGAATGCATTCCCCACAAATAAGGGGAGACTGCTTATTTTAAATATAAAATAACATAAAAAGAATAAGTGGCATAAGCCTTGCGTGGGTGCTTGCTTGGTTGGAGCATTGGGGCACATACCTAGGTTATATCCTTCCCACTCAGGGTATGTACAGGCAGCAACTGATCGATGTTTCTCTCTCACACTGATGTTTCTCTCTCTCTCTCTCCCCCTTCCTCTCTCTCTAAAACCAATAAAAATATCCTCAGGTGAGGTTTTTAAAAAAATAGCATCATATAACATCTTGCTAGTCAAAGTATGATCTGTAGGCTGGCAGCATTGGCATCTTCTTGGGAGCTTGTTGGAAATGCAGCATCTCAGACCCCACCCCAGACCTGCTGTATGAAAACCTGCATTTTTCAACAGAACCCCTAGGTGGTCTGTGCACACATTAAACTTTGAGAATAATAGAGCACGGTTAAAAGATAGTGGATATGGTCATTAGGTCATTTGTCTACCCAGCAACAACCTCCTCTCCTGATTTTTAGAGAATCTTACATTCTTTCTAAGTAACAGGAAACTGACTTCATTCATACCCTATGCAGTCCCACTCCCTCGGCCAATAACTGGTTTATGTGTGAGTGTGTTGCCTGGTTCTAGCCTATAAAACTAAGGGAAGTTCTGCTGAAGATGTTCTGGGGACACTAAGAAGAAATGGCCTCTCCTTACTTTGAAAGTCTCCATGTAAGCATCTTGGGGTCACGGGGGCAGCTAGGCTGGTCCTTGACAACACAGAGCCACTGACTGACAAAATCCCGGGTCCACCTCAATGGCAGATTTCTGCTTATGTGAGATTAGAAATATATTTATTAAGTGTTTGAACAGGGTTTCTGTTACTTGTGGCTGAGGGTTTATCAGACTTAAGGGGGTAGGGGGACTGTTAGGTGCATTATAGGATGTTCAGTAACAACCCTGACCTCTGAGTGTTAGGTGCTAATCGAACTTTCCCCTCCCTCAGCTGTGACAACCAAAAGTGTCCCCAGACACATTGCCAAATGTATGGGGGTTGGGCAATTCACCGCTAGTTGAGAACCACTATCTCAGACAAAGGCATCCTAATGAATGCAAACATCCTTTATTTAGTGGGTCCTTAGAGGGTAAGTTCACTGCCCATGCTCCAGAGAGTTTCAAGGAACAAAGTGAGATCAGGTGTGTGAGAAAAGCAAACATACAAGGTGTTGCTAATCACCTGTCTTTAATGCTGCTGGTACACTGATAACGATGTTGTAGTTTCCATTTATTCTTGTAATAGGCAAAGATGTTTAACTTAACAGATGGCCAACGTGGATAGTGGATGGAATTTTCCCTCAGCAGAGTTGGGGAGCCCTGCCAGCATGCTCTGGCTCTTCATTCTACTCAGATATCTTGATTCCTTACCTGCCCGTCCTGAGCTGGGCCACCAATCCTGATTCATTGTCCACATGGTGATGGGTGCTGCAGAGTTTACCTGTTAAGATATTTTCACAGATTAAGAGGAATCTGTACATTTAGCTGCTAGAGAGAGGGGTGAGTGCCCTCTGTATAATAATGTATTTGCAGTTCACACATTTGTGTATTTGAGACACACAGAGGGGACTCTGGACAACTTCTCCTGCCTTATGTTTTCTTTCCCAGAATCAACCAACACATTGAGACCACTTTCCTTAGGTGCCCCTGGCTCCTAAAATCAGTGCCTTCAGATCCAGTACTTCTTGACAGTTTAGTTTCATCTGAAGTGTCTCAAAACATCTGGAGGCAGGAAGGCTTATAGAGGGAGCTGTACTTTACAGAAAGATCTGGAGAATTGGAAGTGTGGAGACAGGCAAGGGGACTAGTGCTATAAAATGGACACATATGAAAGCATGGATGCATAGGTCATTTATGTCACTGAGTGCTTACCATGTGTGAGGCTCAGTACCAGGCACTGGGGCAGGGGCTCTGGTGGGGACCAAAGGCCATTAGAAGCAGCTGTGGCCCTTGGGGCCTCATGATCTACTGGGGATTATGTGGTGGGCACTGGGTTGCTCTCCTAACTCTGTCCTATATTGTGGTGTAGGGTAAGTACTCCCAGTAACACAGCAACTACTCTGGTTTTGTGCTCCATTCCCACCCCACAGCTTATGTGCTTTGCAAGTGACATGCTCACTTTCTGAACCAGAGGTAGAACACTCATATTAGGCCATAGATAACATTTTAGAGCCTGGCATATGGTGATTTGGACTGAAGAAGGCATTTGTTGGCAGTTTCTAGGAAAAAAAAAGTGTTTTTCTTTAGGGGTGTTGTAGCTTGCAAAAACTGTGACAGGCCCTGCTGCAGTACTGTTATTTCCATGAAGAGTCAAGCTGAGGATTGAGCCAATATGTAAAGAAAGGCTGAGTCAACAGTGTTGCAGGGAAATCAAGTCTTGATGAAACCTCATGTGATTCAACCCTGGACTTTCGAGAAGCTTATACTATTAAAGCCTCCTACTGTGTAAGCTAGTTTGAACTAGATTTTTAGTTTCTTGTATCATAAACTTAGAGGATGTGACAATGAGTAAACCTTAAATGTGGGTTAGCTGAGAAAAGATGTTCACGCAGAGTACTCAAACTAGGAAGACAGAGATCCTGGTTTAGCAAAATGGCTGGTATGGTGAAACTGATGTATTCTGGGATACAGACCTTCTGAAATGGAGACATAACATTTGGAGAGCTGATGGGAAATATTCAGGATGTTGATTACTTCTGGTAGTCTTCATCAAGGTTCTAGAATCTAGAAGACTCACATTTAGGGGGAAGGTGGTCCATCTGAGAGTGGACAGGGATGAAAATACAGCTTTGCTAAGAGAGGGCCTTTCTGCCTGTGGCCTGTAATCTAAAGTGACTGGACATTGATGAGCAAGTCCTGCTGGGTTGGAAAGCTGATTTTTCTAGCTAAACTTAGAAAATAGGAAACAAGTTGGGTGACCTAGCAAAAGAAAATAACTGGAGCCCCAGAAAAACATGTCCCAGTTCCCTCCCACATCTCTTCCGAGTATCTTGTCTTAAAGATGTCAAACTTGATAAAGGGGATAATTGACCTATTGTGAAGATGCAGCTGGGATACAGCTGGGGGACAAGGAACACATTTGGGGTACTTCCCATTTCAGAGATGAAAGGAGATGCCACTAATCTGAGGACCAGGGCAGTGGGCAAGGCACAGAGGCCAGTTGCTAGATCAAAGATACCGAGGTCAGTCTCTCAGCTCGAACTATGAGCCCATGTACTTGAATAGAAGAAACCCATTCAATTCTTAAGGGAGCTGAATTGTCAAAGAAAGTGGCCAAATATGGTCTGAGATTGCCCATGGCTCAGGACAATCTCTAATCTTGTACCTGAAAGAAGTGAGATGTTAAAACAGTGACTCTCCTTGGAAAGCATCAAGCCCATGCCCACTCAGATTTTAACAAGGCCATAGACAGAGGATAGGCACTGAAACCTAGAACTGGAGACTGCTGTCTTGTTTGACTGAGGAACTTGCTTTACCACCAGGACAAGGAATCCTCATTATTTCCTCAATATTGCATGTACTATCAACCATCAAAAGCTGAATGTGTTTCCCATTCTTTTCTTCTCCGATGAAGAATTCCCATTCTGGAAATGCTTATTGTAGGTTTCTTAGGTTTTTCTTGGTATTGCTGACTATGCTGATGGTGATGAACTTCAGAATTTAGTTCATAGGTTACCATTCCATGAATAGCTACTTTCAGACATGATTGAAAGTATGATGCATCTTTCAGAAAATATGAACTTGAATTGAATCCAGTAACTGGCTGAATCATAGGACTTCACCCTTTGGGGAAGGGGATGAATCTTTTTAGCCAAGTGTGGGTATTTCTGATGACTATGCAAGTTAAGGAGAGTATATGAATATTGGTTCAACAAAAGGGTAGATCTTAGTGGGATGTTATGGTTACATCTCCCCAACTTTGAATAATAATCCTGATTTTGTTTAAGTAACTATGCTTGAACTCACAGCTCACATGTGGCTTAGAGAAAGCCAACTGCAGTTCCATGTCTAGGACTGGAGCACACAGCTAACGCTAAGCTTACATGGTGACTCCATGAAGACCTTTGAGACTGAATAAGGCTCTGCTTGGGACTCTTCAGAGACATGTTCTCTCTCTTCTTTTTGGGGGGTGCCAGTGCTGGGGAGTATAAGTGCTGGAGTAGCCATTTCACCACCATGAGGGGAAATAACCAAGACTGAAGCAAACACAAGGAGGAAAAATTGAAAGAATCAGAGAAATGAAGCTGTGACCTGATTGTACCATACCTACCTTTACCCTTGGGCTTTTGTTACATTGTCTTCTTTAACATTTGATCCAGTTTAAGAGTTTTCTGTTACTTGTAATCAAACAACTATTATAGAGTGTGGGTGATAGAGAAAGTAGGGTAATTAGCTAAGAGAAGTGATATTTCTTTAAGCATTTAAGATGGAAGAAGTTGAAAGGATTATTGCAGTTCTTAGTATTAAAACACCCTTTCTGTGGGGTTTTATTGGACTCATTTGCAGCCATCACTAGATATCTCTTAGTCCATTCAGACAAAGAAATGGATGTGGAAATGGATGTGTAAAGACCTTCAGGGCTGGGCATGGCACCTGGCATCTGAAAGTCTCCAATAAATTTGGAAGATGAAATGAAACCTGTCATTTGTTCCACCCAGTCCCCCAGTAGGCTGAGGGAGTTCCCCAATGTGCATTCACACTGTAAGCAGCCAGATACTTCTTAACCCTTTTCCTCCACTGCTATTGCAGAAAATGGATCACATGTCTCCCAGGTTGAGAGCTTTCCTCTCTGAACCCATTGGAGAAAAGGATGTTGTCTGGGTAGATGGGATCAGCCATGAACTTGCAATCAATTTGGTCACCAAAGGTTTCAACAAGGTAATTTCATTTATCTTATTCCTCCAACTTCTTTTTCCTAACTTCCTTCCCCTAGTCCTGTGAGATGGCAGCCACTGCCACATGTCCCTGTACATGCCTATGAGAGAGCAAAGCTGTCACCTGGCAGGGTGTCACATGCTTCTGTGCTCATGACCACCCCCCTATGCTTGGGCAGCCTCAAGAGCCAGTGGGTTAAGGGAAAATTGAATCTCTTTGTTTCAGAACAGCTGAGTCAAGCATGATTTACTTGGTGTTCAAACATCCATGAGTTAGCAGAGGTGAGCCAGCACCTGAGTCTGGGGCTAAACTGTTAGGATCTATGATTTGGGTGCACTCCCCGTCCCCATGAAAAGACCTGTGGAGTCTCACTTGGCTCTTCAGGACACCAACCTGGTGGTGGCAGGTGTGCAATAGCAGCCTAGGTTCTACACCAGAGTAACAGGATGTGAGTTCAAAGATGTCACAACCCAAGTATGGCCCTTGAGGCCACAACCCAAGTATGGCCTCAAGGTTATCTAGTGGAATCTGAACATTCTTTTCTATGTAATTTTTTCTATGGTACTATTATAAGGCTGCTTAGAACTTTAGGAGAAAATGGGAGATTCTCTCCTAAATGGGAGATGATCCCAATGAACACCCAAAGAAAGTGAGTACATACAGAGGTGGATGGAAATTTATACAGTCTTGCATGCTTCATCAAGAAGGGACCAATAACAGAACTATTGTTGCTTACCCCCTTCAGTTTTCAACATTAGTCTACACTACCAGGCAGGAAGATAGTGCAGAAATATCCAACAAGGCTGGAAATCGCTGCATGCATGGCTGATAATCAGTTTGGTCTGCACTGGCACAGTGTGCAGCTGTTTTCAGGAGGCATCTGAACTACTGGGTCTGTGATTTTCTGATTGACACATTGCTTGGCACCAAATGTTAAATATTCTGAATATCACCCCAATCTAGCAGCCAATTTAGTATCCAATAGGTGGTATTGCTAGGAAGTTGGTGTACAATTGAGGTATATTTGATTCTTTCCTCTCAGATAAAGGAGATAGGACCACTCCCAAGCATGTAATAAAGTAGGCAAGTCTGGCCAAGGGAAATATGTTAAATTAAAAATTCTTTAAAAAAATGATTGTCTGTTTTACTTTTCATTGTGGTGTAATGAAGGGTTTGGCTCAATGAATTTTGACAGATATTTATATATTCATGGACCCATTACCTGGATCCAATGGTCAGATACCTCCAGAATTCCAGATGGTTCTCTTGTGCCTCTTCCAGATCAATGCCATCCCCCACTCCCAGAAGTAACCAGTATTCTGGTTTCTACTGGCATCGATTTAGTGTTTCCATAATTGTGAGATTTTGTTATTGGTCAGCTATATTCATCATTTTAAAAACAATTTTATTTACATACAGTAAATTTCAACTTTTTAGTACACACATCTTTCAAGTTTCAACAGGTACATGTACTCATGTAGCCACTACTACAATCAAGACATAAAACAATTCCATCACTCCAAAATGCCCCCCATGATCTTCATATTTCCCTCCCTTAGTCCCGTCACCTCTGATTTGTTTTCTGTCCTGGTAGTTTTGCCTTTTCCAGCTTAACAGTGTTTTTCATGAGGATTGTAGGTAGGGCAATAAGCATATTTAAGACAAAAGAATACATGACTGAGAAAGTTTCAGACATCCATAAACCCGTTACCAGAGTCAGGGCTGTAGTCACAACTGCTTTCTTGGCCTTGTCTCATGGGTACTGGCTCTTTCTGCACCCTGAGGACCTACTGAAATGCAGAACAAGAAGCAACCCTCAGCACTGCTTGTCTGGCCATCAGCACTCTCCCAAGACACCAGGACACTGGAGCCCAGACCTCCTGCTGTGGATTCACCCCAGTCTCCTGAGAAGCCCAAGAGTCAAACATTTGGCTGCATTCTCTCTGGGTGATGTCATACCTGCCCTTCCCTAGGGCAGTCAGTTTTTGCCTGAGGACCTACACTGTGGCCATTGGACACTTGTACTAGTGAGCATCTATCTGAATTGAGATGTGCTCAAAATGTAAAATTCACACAGCAATTTTAAAAACTTAAAACAAAAAATTCAAACTATCTCATCATTATTTCTCATTATAATACTATTGATTACATGTGGAAATGATAATATTTTAGAAATACGAGAGAAAACAAGACATTATTAGAACTAATGTCACCTGTTCCCCTTTTTATGTGGCTACTACAAAAATCAAAAATTATATATGTGGCTAGCTCACATTAGGGTTCTCCTGGACAGCATTGGTTTAGATTTAATGGAAGAAGAGCTGCAAGGGAGAAAGGAATTACTGAGAAAGGAAAATACATTATGCACAAAATGCTTAAGGCTTTCCACAGCCTATCTCTAGCTCTATCTCATATTCTTCTATCCCTCCATGCACTCATCCCCATACTCCAGCCAGACTGTCCATGATGCACAAACATATATGTGACCTCCCTCCTGCAGATTGGAGGCCCTTTTCAAAATGGATTCCCAACTACTTCAAGGCCCCCCTCACAGCCCACCTCCTCTGGGAAGTAAGTCTTCCTTCTGCTCACCTATCCCAGCCTAACAGGCATATGTTTAGGAAGACTTTGAGTATTCAGTGGGACCCCTTGCTGTGTTATCTATACCATTGACTATTTTTCCCATGTGTGGACTGAGGAACATACTCAATAAGTTAGAAGCACAGCTTGCCTTTGGTGTACTTTCATACCCCCTCTGAGGTTGAGTATGGTTCTATGTTCTTTGTCCCCTCCCACTCCCTATCCAAATCTCTCCCAGGAGTGAGTGACTTTCTAGGCACTTGCTAAATTCATAGTTAGTGGGCAGTGCCCCATGAGGGAAAATTCATTACTTTGGGGATAATCTGGAGTTATTCCAACATCCTAGAGACACTGGTTTGGCTCTTTGAAGACACTATAAAGTCATATTCTTGAGCCTAAATTTTCTTCCTGAAATATGCTTGGAAGGTCAGAGTAGAATAAATGTTCTGGGTTCCACCTGCTCCCCAAATCTCTTCTAATAACAAAACTAGAACAGGAAGTTTGCTACATGTCAGGCACTGTTCTAAGTGCATCACATATATTTACTTCATTTAACCATCAAAAAAATTCTATAATTAAATGTTCCAATAAAAAGACATAGAATAGCTGAATGGATAAGAAATCATGACCCACACATATGCTGCCTACAAGAGACCAACCTCAGAACAAAAGACCCACACAGACCAAAAGTGAAGTGTTGAAAAAAAATATTCCAAGTAAATGGACAGGAAAAAAAAGTCAGAGTAACAATACTCATATTAGACAAAATAGACTTCAAAACAAGGGCCATAAAAAGAGACCCTAAAAAGGGCCCATAAAGAGAAGAAGTTCACTTCATAATACTCAAGGGAAGAATCCATCAAGGAGACATAAACATTGTAAATATATATGCACCCAATATAGGAGCACCCAAATACAAAAGGAAAATCTTGGAAGACTTCAAGAAAGATATTGATAGCAACACAATTATTGTAGGGGATTTTAACACCCCACTGTCAAAAATAGATAGATCTTCCAAACAAAATATCAACAAAGATATTGCAGCAGTGAACAATGTCCTAGATCAAATAGACTTAACTGATGTATATAGAACTTTTCATCCCAAAGAAGCAAAACACACATTCTTTTCAAATATACATGGAACATTTTCTTTTTTAATTTATTTTTTTTTATTTTAATTGTTGTTCAAGTACAGTTCTCTGCCTTTTGCCCCATCCCAGCCCCCCCCAGCCCTCCCCACCTCCCTCCCATTTCCACCCTCCTTGTTATTATCCATGTGTCCTTTATATTTGTTCCTGCAAACTCTTCCCCCTTTCCCCTGAAATTCCCTCCCCTCTCCCCTCTGGTCACTGTCAGCCTGTTCTCAATTTCAGTTTCTTTAGCTATATTTTTTATCAGGGCAGAATTAAATGGCATAGAGGCTAAAAGCACAATCCTAAGGATCAATAGGATCCTTAGGAAACAAAGGATCTTTTCAAGATCAATTGTTTGTTCTTGAAAAGATAAACAAAATCAACAAGCCTTTGAGCAGACTCATCAAGAAAAAGAGAGAGAGGACCCAAATAAACACAATCAGAAATGAAAGAGGAGAGATTACCACTGATACCACAGAATATGAAGGATTGTAAGAAAGTACAACAAACAAGTATATGCCAAGAAATTTGAAAACCTAGGTGAAATGGACAAATTTTTAGAAAAATATAATCTTCCCAAACTGAATGAAGAAGAAGCAGAAAGCCTGAACAGACCAATAACAGCAGATAAAATTGAAGCAGGAGTCAAAAAACTCCCAGCACAAAAAAGCCCTGGACCAGACAGTTTCACAGGAGAATTTTACAAACCATTTAAGGATGAGCTAACCCCTATCATTCACAGACTATTCCAAAATACCCAAGAAGACAGAAGACACCCAAACTCTATTTATGAAGCCAATATCATCCTAATCCCAAAACTAGGCAAAGACACAAGAAAGGATGAAAACTTCAGGTCAATATCACTGATGAACATAGACACAAAAATCTACAATAAAATATTGGCAAACTGCATCCAGCAATGCATTAAAAAGATCATACACCATTAATCAAGTGGGATTCATTCCAGGGATGCAAGGATGGTACAATATTTGTAAATCTATAAATGTAATACATCACATAAACAAAAGGGAAGACAAAAATCACATGATCATATCAATAGATGCAGAAAAAGCATTTGATAAGGTACAGCACCCATTTATGATAAAAACATTCAGCAAAGTGGGAATAGAGGGAGCATTCCTCAACCTAATAAAGGCCATATACTAGAGACCTACAGCCAACATCATACTCAATGGACAAAAACTAAAAGCTTCCCCAATAATATCAGGAACATGACAAGGATGTCTGCTTTCACCACTTTCATTCAACATAGTATTAGAAGTCCTAGTCACAGAAATCAGACAAGAAAAAGAAATAAAAGGCATCCAAACTGGAAAGTAGGAAGCAAAATTGTCTTTGTTTGCAGATGACATGATAGCATACATAGAAAATCCTATAGACTTCACCAAAAAACTACTGGGATAATGAGGGGGAAAGGGGGAAGAGTTTTTAGGAACATGTATAAAGGACACATGGAGAAAGCCAAGATGGGGTGGGATCAGGGGAGGGAGATGGGGATGGCTGTGGTGGGGGGAAAATGAAGACAACTGTACTTGAACAATAGTAGTATTAAAAAAAAATCCTATAAGTCATAGTCATTTCCACTTTACAGATGGGAAAACAGGCACAGAGTAGCCACATGATTCACTCAAGGTCACTCAAAGTAAGAGGGACAGAGTTTGAATCTGGGCAGACAGGCTCTGGGACAGGCAATCACCTAAGTTTGGGGTTACCCTGCATAGGATTGCCAGATAAAATAAGGATGCCCAGTTAAATGTCAGATAAATAATTTTTTAGTATAAATTTGCCCCAGGGAGACATGGAAGAGAAAAAAGAAGGGGCAAGTCGTCCACTGGATTGAGCATTCACACTAAAAACAAGGAGTTCTAAACCCTATTCACCAGGTTGTCATTGGCTATCAGTGGCCATGAAGGCTTAAGAGCCAACATAGAGCAACGATTTTCAACCAATGTGTTGCAAGAATTTTTAAAGCATGCAATACCTGACTATTTGGTCTGGGACACTGACCTGTTTTCCCTTAGATTATCAAGTAAAGAAATGATAACAGTCAATACAATAGTGGTGTGAATGAATCAAAATTATACCTATTTTGTCAGATTGTCAAAAAATATATATTTTTGGTGTGCTGCAGAATTTTAGTGATTAGCCATGAGATGAAAAAGGTTGAAAATCGCTGAGTTAGAGTAAAGGTTGTTAATGATACAGTCAAGTCTTGTGACAAAGTAAAGTGCACTCACCATAGGTGCAGAGGAGCTGTGGGCTTTGGTAGAGGGAATACAAAAGCTTGAGAACAAGAGGGCTGAGCCTCCATATCGCTATTTGAAAAGGCAGATATCGTAGTGAAGAATGCACATTTTAACTAGTGTGGATGAGGACCAGCTATCTAATTTGTGGGGCCCAGCGCAAAATGAAGATATGAGGCCCCTTGTTTAAATGTATTGAGAATTTCAAGATGGCAGCAGCAGAGCATTAAACTAAATTGGGCCTTCTGAGTGCCGGGCCCAGTATGACTGTGTGGGTCACAGACAAGGGAACCCAACTCTGGTGCAGACACAAATATTGCTACTGTTTAGCAAGAAATTGGCACAGCAAACTTGAGAGTTGTTCAGACCTGCTCATTGGACTTGGACTTGAGGGGAAGTGTGCCACAGTTGACCCATGTGGGCATGGCTGCCATGGGAAAGAATGAACATCCCTGGCTTCAAGGTTGCTACTTGTCCAGGGTGGTGGGAGAGTGGGAATGTCTGCTCAGGGTTTCTGTTTCTCTAAGTCACCATCCCCACAGCCAGATTTTTCTGAGCTTTGGCCCAAGGACAGAGAGGGGAAGTTACTCTTCTCCAGGGTTAGGGGCTGGCTTTCTGAAGCCAGAAGAGAAACCAGGTGGGCTTCTGGCAGTGCCTCCTTCCTTTGTGAGCAGAGTGAAACAATCTAACTTGCCCTCCCCATGGATGGCAGGGAGCAGTGTGAGACTAGAGAGAAAATGAAGAAGAGGGCATCAGGTTACAATTTGGCTCTAGAGGCTGCAAGATGAGGACCTTCTTCCTGCAGCATTCCTGGAAAGTTTGCCTCTGGCCCTATGTACCATGCATTCCCTGGCTTCCTGTCTGCTGATCCCAGTGGAGACATGGAGTCTCCAACACCAGACCAGCAGATACCAGCAGCAAGGCCTCAAAAATGGCAGAGGGCTCCATAGATGCCTGGGCAGACTGTGGATAGTTGAAATGTGCAAAACATGGGGCTGAGGAAAACAGAAATCTTAACCTAATAGGACAGGCGCACATGAGGATCAGAAGGATTAAAATGTTCCAGGGGCCTGGAGCCCACCAAAGGTGTTCCGAACTGCCACTTAACTATTACCAAAACCAGCAGTGTTCTCTCTACTTAGACAAAGCTCTGTGTTTCTTTTCTTTTTTTTTAAAGACGGAACAAAACAAAAGGCATTCTCCTATAAAATTTGGGATTGTTACTAAATTATCGGACAATCTCTTCTACTCTATTTTTTTCCATACCGGTTTTCCCTATCTAGCACCTTACATTAGTACATTTGTTGCAATTAATGAACTAATATTGTTACAGTTTCATGAACCAAAGTCCATGATTTATTCATAATTCCTCAGTTTACCCATAATACCCTTTTTTAAAAATAAATTTTCTTGATTATGCTATTACAGTTGTCCCATTTTCCTCCTTTTATTCCCCTCCATTGTGGACACCCCCACCCACCCACATTCCCCCCTTTAGTTCATGTTCATGGGTTGTACATATAAGTTCTTTGACTTCTACATTTCCTGTACTATTCTTAACCTCCCCCTATTTTCTACCTACCATTTATGCTATTTATTCTCTGTACCTTTTCCCCCTTTCTACCCCCAAATCCCCCACCCACTCCTCCACTGATAACCCTCCATGTGATCTGCATTTCTGTGATTCTGTTCCTATTCTAGTTGTTTGCTTAGTTTCTTTTTGTTTTTGCTTTTAGGTTCAGTTGTTAATAGCTGTGAGTTTGTTGTCATTTTACTGTTCATAGTTTTGATCTTCTTTTTCTTAGATAAGTCCCTTTAACATTTCATATAATAAGGGCTTGGTGATGATGAACCCCTTTAATTTGACCTTATCTGAGAAGCACTTTATCTGCCCTTCCATTCTAAATGATAGATTTGCTAGATAGAGTAATCTTGGATGTAGGTCCTTGCCTTTCATAACTTCAGTACTTCTTTCTAGCCCCTTCTGGCCAGTAAGTCTTCTTTTGAGAAATCAGCTGACAGTCTTATGGGCACTCCTTTGTAGGTAACTGTCTCCTTTTCTCTTGCTCCTTTTAAGATTCTCTCCTTATCTTTAATTTTGGGCAATATAATTATGATGTGCCTTGGTGTGTTCCTGCTTAGGTCCAACTTCTTTGGGACTTTCTGAGCTTCCTGGACTTCCTGGAAGTCTATTTCCTTTGCTAGACTGGGGAAGCTCTTCTTCATTATTTTTTCAAATAAATTTTCAATTTCTTGCTGTTGTTCTTCTTTTTCTGGCACCCCTATAATTTGGATGTTGGAATATTTAAAGATGTCCTGGAGGTTCCTAAGCCTCTCCTCATTTTTTTGAATTCTTGTTTTTTGATTCTGTTCCAGTTGAATGTTTTTTTCTTCCTTCTGCTCCAACCTGTCAATTTGAGTCCTGGTTTCCTTCTTGTCACTGTTGGTTCCCTGTAGATTTTTCTTTATTTCACATAATGCAACCTTCATTGCTGCCTGGGTCTCTTTTATACTGGTAAAGTACCCAGTGAGTTGCTGGAGAATCCTGATAACCAGTGTTTTGAACTGTCCATCTGATAGTTTGACTATCTCCTCATCGCTTATTTGTATTTTTCCTGGAGCTTTGATCTGTTCTTTTACTTGGGCCATTTGTGATTTTTTTGTCTCAGCATGCCTGTTACATAGTAAGGGGCAGAGCCTTTGGTGTTCACCAGGGCAGGGCAACCCACATTGCTGCATTGTGAGACTGTATGTAGGGGAGGTGTCCGGGAGGGAACAATGGCACTTGCTCTGCTCTCTGCTGGCTTTCAGTCACTTTCACTGCTTCCCACAAGCAAATTAGGCCCTTCTGGTGCTGATTTCAAGGTGGGTGGGTTTGTGTATGTTCTAGGACCCTGTGGATCTCTCCAACAAACTCTCCTGTGAAGCTGGGAGTTTCTCCTGCCACCTCACCCCCCCCACAGGTCTTTTCAGTCAGAGATTTTGAGGCTTTATTTCCCCACACTGGAGCCCTGGGTTGCACAGTCTATCTCGATCCACTGTTGTTCCTCCTGGTTTAACTATGTGAATATGGGACCACCCAGTCTGCAAGCCACGGCCTCACTGGGTCCGCCTGCCACTGCCTTGCCTCCCCAAGTCCTCCAGCAGCTGCCTTGCCACAAGTCCTCTCCACCCAGGTGCCCATCTCAACCCCTCTTCCTGGTCTGGATGAATATTTCTTCTTTAACTCCTTGGTTGTCAGACTTCCATACAGTTCAGTGTTCTGGCAGTTCTGGTTGTTTTTTATTTTTAAATTTGTTGTTGTCCTTCTTTTGGTTGTGTGAGGAGGCACAGTGTGTCTACTTACAACTCCATCTTGGCTGAACAGCTCTGTGTCTCTTGATACTTTTATATTCACATCAGTACTTCCCACACCTACTGTAGCAATTAATTCAATTAACATTCAATAAATTTTAATTTTTAAATGTCTGATTAAAAACATCTCAGTAAATAAAATCCATCACTGAAAATTCAACTATACTTATAAAGAAAAAGAAAATCACCCTGGCTGGCATAGCTCAGTGGATTGAGCGCGGGCTGGGAACCAAAGTGTCCTAGGTTCGATTCCCAGCCAGGGTACATTCCTGGGTTGCAGGCCATAACCCCCAGCAACCGCACATTGATGTCTCTCTCTCTCTCTCTCTCTCTCTCCCTCCCTTCCCTCTCTAAAAATAAATAAATAAAATCTTAAAAAAAAAAAGAAAATCATTCTAAGCAACTATACTGCTTTTTAGGATAATTAAAATAGCAGTTTTAAATGTCCATGAAATCCTGGGTTTTTTCTTTTTTTACCAACTGGACAATGATTCAAAATAAGAAACCCCAAACTTCAATGCCCAGGTATATTTTATGACTGGGGTTCAGCTTTTATTTAATTTATCTTTTAAAAAATATTTTCCTTTTGGTCAAAAAGACGTTTGCTTTGTTTTGTAGACCTGAACATAAACAGACATCAGTGGGTTTTCCAAGAGATGGCACAGAGCTTGTATGGACACTGGTTCTCATCCACTCCAGGCTGGAGTGCCCCCAAACCACTCTGCAAGTTGGACATTTAACTGGACCTCAAGTATCCAGGCTTCACTGTTTGGTGGCTGGACCCAACTGCAGCCACATGATCTTAAATGTCCCTCTCTCCATGTGGTCCTTGCTCCTCATTAGAATGTGATTAAATTGTAAAAAAGAAATGAAATGTTGTGGGGCAAGTAGTTAGGAAACTAAGAATGCCATAGATTAGGAACCCTGGAATCTTTATTTTACATGTGTTTTTCATCCTCAGAGGCTCTTCAGAAGGGAAAGATGGATGTGTTTTATGCCTTCTGCTTCACTCACAGGCCTGTGTATTCAGGTTGATAAAGGAATTTACATTATTCTAATGCTCTCACATTGAACTCAATTCAATTTGTGGAATGGGGCAAAGCATACTGTGTTTAGCCTTCGAAAGATGCAGAAACTGAGGCCAAGGTTCTGTGGGTTCTCACACTGAAGCAAATTGGTGCTAAGGTGGCCTTTATAGCATCTCCCATGGCAATGTCTGGAGATGGTTATGAGTGTCACAGTTTGGGGAGTGGGGGTGTGCTACTGACATCTAGTGAGTAGAGCCCAGGGATGCTGATAAACTTCCTATAATGCACAGGATGACCACCCCTTACCCCAACACACAATTATTCAAAATGTCAACAGTGCCAAGGGCTAGAAACTCTTTGCTAGAATAATTGAGAAAGTAGTAGAGTGGAGATGTCTAACTCCACGTGTGTGTGTGTGTGTGTGTGTGTGTGTGTAAGAGAGAAATACAAAATCAGAGGCTCTAAGGTAGCATCAGAGGTATGCTTGGCTCTTGCTACTCAAAATGTGTTCCTTGGACAACCTTCATCCAGGAGTGTGTTAGAAATGCAGGGTGTTGGTCACTTTCAGACTTACTGAATCAAAGCCTGCCTTTTAACAAGATTCCAGGTGATTCATGTACTGCTCATTAATGTGGAGAAGGCCAGGCTCTGGTTCATCCCAGACTGGACAGCCTCTAAACCTGCCTCAAGCGATGGGCATTTAACATGTCACCAAAGGTCTGTCCCCAAATCCCCATCTCCCACTCAGGATTTTCAGGACTGCCAGTCTCCCTCAAATCTTACCTGCCCTTTCTGTAATTTTCACATGGGTCTTCATGTTGGGGAAGGAATGGCATATCTGAGCAAGTTTATTATAACCTTTCCCATTTTCCTCCCTGCTTCATCCCCTCCCCACAGGCCTACACCCTGCTGGGACAGTTCCTTCTGATGCACAAGAATGAAGCTGAGTTCCAGAGGTGGCTCATTTGTTGTTGTGGTGCCACAGAGTGTGAAGCCCAGGAGAGTTCTAACTGCCTGAAGGAGTGGTGCTCCTGCTTCCTGTAAGCACACCTCCTTGCTCTGCCACCTGGGAAATGATGTGTTCTGTACCTAGACCCAGGCTCAGAGTCATTATTTTTGTTTTTAACTTAAATGATACATGCTTGTTATTAAAAGTAATCCAAGAATATAAAAAGAACACAAGAAAGAATGACCCAAAGTTCACCACCCAGAAGTGACTATCATTCCCTTTATATGAAAATCATGCCAAATATCCTAGTACATATTTATATACAAGAATGGACAAGTTTACTTAAAATGGGAATTAAATTTTGCCAGTGTATTAGTTATCTTTTGCTGCATAACAAATATACCCTAAATGTAGCAGCTTAAACAAGTATATCTCACTTAGTTTCTGAAGGTCAGGAATTAGCTGACAGGTTGACCTCTTTCTTATGCTACATGTTCAATACATGTCATCAGGTGACCATCATCTGTTGTATTCACTTTGAGACTTAAGCTCATGGAGATTCCCTCTCAACATACACCTGCATGAGTACAACACAGTGGTGAATTACACAGTGTCTCTCAAAGCCTCTGCCCACAGTGATTCCCTCAACTTATATTCTCATTTCGTTGACCATGAGAAAATCATATGGTCATACCTAGCTTCAAAGGATCAAGGATTCTTCTGAACTCAGAAAAAAAATGGAAGTATATAGTGACAGCAACACTCAATTAAGTTAGTTATTTTTTCCCTGAATGTCTCACAGTTGTTATATTTCCTAAGTTTATAATATCACTGAGATATCTCTGTTGGAGTCTGCTTAACTCTTTCTAGCTTTGCTTCTTTAGTTCTCCCCAAAAAGTGACCAAAGAAAAGAATTACAGGTAAGTCAACTGGTTGGCCCAAAGATTTTAATAGCTCCATCTCTTGAGAGCTCAGGTTCTAACCATCCAGAACCTTTTCCCTGCTTTCTCCTGCTCAGATTAATTCAGTGGATTAATTCTCCATTGAAATAGTTTTGATATTAGAAGTCTTTCATTTTCTAAGACAGGATCTGGTTGGCTATAGGGTAAGGAGAGAGGGAAATAGAACGAGGGATGTACCCTGCTCCCCAAAGTCTTCCTCATATGTTTCCCACCAGCCATTCATTCCTTTGTGTTGATTTTTGCCTTCCTCGTAGATAAAGTTAGTTATTGTCTGCAGTTCTTCCCTTCTCCCTGTATGATCCACATTAGTCATGGGATTTTGCAGTCCCTCCCTCTAGAAGCAGAACTTCCAGCCACTAAATGTAGATTTGGTCAGTGTTATGAGTCCAGAATGACAGTATGCCAGTTCTGAGTCTCATCACACATTTCCATTTGCTCTCCTGTGCCTCTGTCAACACTGAGAGAAGAGCTATGACCAATGCCATCTTATCTTGGGTGAGATACATAATCTCACTGAGCCTCAGTTTCCTCATCTGTAAAGTAGGGGAAAGAAGGTAATTACTCTGCGTCACAAGATGAGTTAACTGAAATAGTATACATTAGGTATGAAGTGGCTAGCAGAACCACTGTCCCTGTTCTCAAAATCTCCTTGAGCCCAGCCTCCTGAGAGCTTGGACATCGTGTAACACTCAGGAGAGAATTCACAGCCATGAGCTGGAAGGGAGGCCAGTTATTAAATTATCCAGTCTAGTCCAATTCTGTCCTACATATAAGTACTGGACACTGTACAACTAGGTAGGGACTACATACTCTCTAATGCATGAATATAAAAAAACAACTAATAAAAATCAGATTACTTCAGATTTTTATTGGGATCTTGTTAGGGTCACATTAGCCCATGGAGGCCCAAAAGCATTTTCTTATTTATTTATTTATTTATTTATTTTTATTTTAATCATTGTTCAAGTACAGTTTTCTCCCCCCTACTCCCATTCCAGCCCACCCACCCAACCCTCCCAAAAGCATTTTCAAAGACCCTCAGGAGCAGGCTTGCATGTGTGTCCTCAGCCTAGTCAAAGGTCCATCTTCTACTCAGCAGGGCAGTTGTTTGAATGATTTGGGAAAGGATAGGTGCCTGGGAATATTTACAAATTGTCATAGATTTGACCAGCATCTTAAACAGGAGCTGAACTGTCTGCAAGGAAGAGGGGCCAGATGTTGACTTTTGGCTCAATATCTGTAGCCTAGAAATATCCATGAATCAAAAAGTGGTTTGGGTTAGTATTTATAGAGTATATAAGGTTCTGAGTATGGTTAGGTGCTATGGAAAAAGCAACAGAAGTTTCAGTTTCTTTAGCTTCAAGGAGCTTGCAACTTAATACAAGGCAATTGGGAAAAGGGAGGGCAAAATAGCAAAGGTGTTAGGAGGTATGTCTTAGTTTGAGCCACCCACCCAGAAACAGACCCTGAGACATGGTCTGAGGAAAAGTGGTATATTCAAGAGTGCTGCCAGGAAATGCCAGTAGGGGAGGAAGGAGTGTGGCAGAGAGGGGAAAGCTACCAATAAAGGTGTGTCATCACTATTTATCACTGGGGACAACTGGACCCCAGTTCTACCAGGGAACTCCAGGAGCCAATGTAGACAGGAATTTAGTTACCCCACCCTGGGGTATCTAAACACCACTCTTATCAGTTGTTTGTTGAGCACTGGTCCCACAGGAAGTTAATCCTTCAGTTCTTGAGACTGCCACATGGGTAAAATAAACCTCACTGAGAAAGTAGTCAGGCAAAGAAACTCAGGCACTGGCAGCTGGAAGGAAGGCCAGCCACATGCACTGAAGTGGCAAGCATGAAGGCACATGGGTGGGCAGGACACCCATAGCTTGGATGTAGGACAAGCTTGCCTTGGATTTGGAGTAGGACAAGCTTGGCTTTGAAAACAGAATCCACCCCTTACCACCAGTTCCAAGACCTTTGGAAAGTCACCTGCTAGCCCCAGCTGCCCACTTGTAAATAATGATAATAATAGTATCTATTCAAGCATTAGGAAGATTAAAATTCCTGATACCTGCTGAGAGCTTCATGCATGGGTGGCTCTAAAAACTTAGGTATTAAATGTGCAGTGCTGATTGTGTATTAGTATTTAAAAAATGGAGAAGTGGGAATGGGTGAGAGTGGTCAGGGAAGCCATTTAGGAAGAAGTGGCATTTCAACTTGATGTTAAAGGGGGAGGTTAGAGTTTAATGAACCAAGGAGGGAAAGACTGAGAAGGACAGGGAGGGGAGAGAGAAGGGGCTGTGAAGGGAAAAACAAACACAAATGGCTCAGAAAGAGAATTGTGGGACCCTGTAGGAATAAGTAAAGAGTAGGGCTAGAATCTGTAGGGTAAGAGACTTTCTTCCATTTCCCCAGAGAGAAGCTGAGTGTAAGCTGGTAGCTGACTCTGTCTGAGAAACCAGTCACTGCAGGGTCTCCATCCTGAGGAAGATTGGCACTCTGCAGCAGTCACTAGGAACTGGGACTCCATTTATCCTGATAATCTGGAATAGGTCAGCTCTGTTCCCTGACCCTGAGAAAGACCCTGTAGTAATTGATTCTAAAAATACCTACAACCCCTTACTCCTCCTTCTATTCACACCCTTTATTTGAGTTTATAGCTCCTCCTGCCAAAAGGTGGAGTTGATCTCCCTTCCTATTGAATCTGGACCAATCTTGTGACTTGCTCTGGCCTAAATAATATGGCAGATGTGACATTGTGACATCTGTGAGCCTATGCTTCTGCTTGCTCTCTTGTACCCATGACCACCATGCGAACAAACTTGAGCTAGCTTCCAGGAGGATGAGAGGCACATTGCTTAGTTGTCCCATTGCCTCAGCCAATAGCCAGCCAACCTCCATACTTGTTAGTGAGGCCTTCCTGGATCATCGAACCTAAGACCTGACTTCAGATCCATGAGTCCAGCTGAGATCAGCTACTATATTCTAAGCTACTATATTTTGGGGGCAGTTTGTCATGCAGCTATAGCTAACTGATAGACTTCCCATGTGAGGCCTCAGAGTGTGGAGTACCTCCAGCTGTGAAATGAGAACCTCTTACTTATTTTTCAGAAAGCATCCTGAGTGATATTTTTTGTATATGGTAATAATGAAAGGGATCACCTCAAATCATACATGAAAACCAAGCAACTGTGATGGGGAAATGAGTAGGGAGAACAGTGGAAGCTAAGGTTCAAACAAAGTCTTTTTTTTTTTAAGTGTGACTCTGAATGGAAGAAGATAGGACAAAACTATAACAGTCTCAGAAGGTGAGACAAGCTATCAATTGTATGACCAGTTGTGGGTGGCCTGGGTGATTTATTCCTGGAAACTTCTGAGAGAAAGCTAACTCATGCAGATAAACCTCTTAGCAAGTGTTTCTGGAAATGTATGTAAATATATATACAATTTTTAAATGTTTGCTGCTCTAAATCTTTACAAACAGAAATATAAGCTGTTGATTCAGTGCATATTACACCATGTACTATAGCATTCCCCAAATCCTTCTAGTGTTGAGGCCAGGGGTATTTTCTCTGTCTTACAGATTGGAAGTCTAAAAACCAAAGAGGTTAAGTAACATAGCCACAGAGATTCAGTAAGTCATTCCACTCCAGACTACCTGATGTTAAATCTGTACCCACTGCCTGCAGAGCTGCCCTGGTGGTGGTGGTGGAGAGTATATTTGGTGACTGCTTTCAGGGATGCAAAGGTTATGCCTACCAGGGACAGACAGGCTTTAGAAGAAGTAAAGGAGACCCATTCAAATGGTCATGGAGAGATGCCTGCAATGCATTAAGAAAGAAAGTAGGTTATTTAAAAAATTATCCAACAAATATTTATTGAGCACTTACTATGTGCCAACTACAGTTCTAGGTGTAGCAAAATAATAGGGCAGACAAAACTGTATTCCCTCAATAGCTGGAATTTTAATGGAGAAAGGCAGAAAACAAAGGTTAATAAGTAAAACATATATTAATTTGGATGATACAAAATTGCCTTTTTGGTGGCAGTCAAGATTTATTGAATACAGACAATTTAATATGTTTCAACTTTATGTATTAATTTCAGGATAAGTGCTATGAAGAAAATAAAGCAAAAAAAAAGGGTCAAGAGAAGTGGGGAGATTGGAAATTTTAAGTAGTATAGCTAGAAGAGGCATAATTAACAGAAGTAAAGTCCTGAAAGAGGTGAAGCTGAGAGCCATGGGAAGACTGGGAGAAAACAATTCCAGTCAGAGGTAATAGCCAGTGCAAAGGCCCTGATGAATTCAGGAGGAAAATGAACCCAGTGGAGCACAGCAGGAAACAAGGGCAGAGAGAAAAGGGTGTAAGGCCTTATGGGTCATCAGCAGGTCTTTGGCTTTTACTCAGGTAGAAATGGAAAAACCATTGGAGAATCACGTGATCAAACCTACATTTGAGAATGATCACTATTGCGTTTAGAAGAGTCTCAAAGGGGTTCTGGCCAAGATAAAGGCATAAGTAGAACCCCTTTGCTTACTTGCAACCAAAAGGAGGATAACAACCTATCTAAAAATAATAAACAACTAGATGAGCTATAAAATCAAACTTCATGGAACTCCGACAACCAAGGAATTAAAGGAATAGTCAACCAGAGAATTTCTGGCCAAGATGGAGGTGTAGGTAGATGCACCGTGCCTCCTCGCACAACCAAAATAAGGTCAGCAACAATTTAGAAACAGGATAACAACAAGATCTGACAGAAAATAGAACTGTATGGAAGTCAGACACCCAAGGAGTTAAAGAAGACACATTCATCCAGACCAGTAGCGGGGGGCAGAATTGGGCAGCCAGGGCGGAGAGGGCTCAAGGCAAAGTGGCAGCTGGGGGACCCAGCAAGGTGGTGAATTGTGGAGTGGGGTGCAGCGCAGTGTGCAAGGCAGCTGGCAGACCAGGTGGTCCCACATTTGCACCAGGTGAAACTGGGGAGGGAGACAGACCATGCGACCCAGAGTCCCAGCTCAGGGAAATAAAGCCTCAAAATACTGATTGAAAACACCTGTGGGGGTTGAGGTGCCAGGAGAAGCTCGCAGCCTCACAGGAGAGTTCGTTGGAGAGATCCACAGGGTCCTAGAACATACACAAACTCACCCACACAGTAATCAGCACCAGAAGAGCCCAATTTTCTTGTGGAAAGCAGTGAAAGTGATTGAAATCCAGCAGAGAGCAGAGCAAGTGCCATTGTTCCCTCTCGGACCCCTTCCCCACAGTCAGTGTCACAACACAGCCATGTGGGTTACCCCGCCCTGGTGAACACCTAAGGCTCTGCCCCTCACTATGTAACAGTTGAGTCAAGACAAAAAAAAAAGGCCCAAATGAAAGAACAGATCAAAGCTCCAGAAAAAAAATACAACTAAGTGATGAAGAGGTAGCCAACCTATCAGATAAATGCACAGTTCAAAACACTGGTAATCAGGATGCTCACAGAATTGGCTGAATTTGGTTGCAAATTAGATGGAAAAATGAAGGCTATGCTAAATGAAACAAAGGAAAATGTACAGGGAACCAATAGTTATGGGAAGGAAACTGGGACTCAAATCAATGGAGTGGACCATAAGGAAGAAAGAAACATCCAATCAGAAAACAATGAAGAAACAAGAATTCAAAAAAATGAGGAGAGGCTTAGGAACCTCCAAGACATCTTTAAACATTCCAACATCCAAATTATAGGGATACCAGAAGGAGAAGAGGAACGGCAGCAAGTGGAAAAGTTATTTGAACAAATAATAAAGGAGAACTTCCCCATTCTGGCAAAGGAAATAGACTTCCAGGAAGTCCGGGGAGCTCAGAGAGTCCCAAAGAAGTTGGACCCAAGGAGGAACACACCAAGGCACATCATAATTATATTACCCAAAATTAAAGATAAGGAGAGAATCTTAAAAGCATCAAGAGAAAAGGAGACAGTTATGTACAAAGGAGTGCCCATAAGACTGTCAGCTGATTTCTCAAAAGAGACCTTACAGGCAAGAAGGGGCTGGAAGGAAGTATTCCAAGTCATGAAAGGCAAGGACCTACATCCAAGATTGCTCTGTCCAGCCAAGCTATTATTTAGAATGGAAGGGCAGGTAAAATGCTTCTCAGGTAAGGTCAAGTTAAAGGAGCTCATCATCACCAAGCCCTTATTATATGAAATGTTAAAGGGACTTATCTAAGAAAAAGAAGATAAAAAACAAATACAGTAAAATGACAGCAAACTCACAATTATTAACAACCACACCTAAAACAGAAACAAAAACAAACTAAGCAAACACTAGAATAGGGACAGAACCACAGAAATGGAGATCACATAGAAGGTTATCAACAGGGGAGAGGGGGGGAAAAGGTACAGAGAATAAGTAGCATAGATGGTAGGTAGAAAATAGACAGGGGGAGGGTAAGAATGGTATGGGGAATGTGGAAGCCAAAGAACTTATAAGTATGACACATGGACATGAACTAAAGGAGGGGAATGTGGGTGGGAGGGGGAGTGCAGGGTGGAGGAGAGTGAAGGGGGGGAAATGGGACAACTGTAATAGCATAATCAATAAAATATATTTAATAAAAAAAGAAAAGAAGCACTCAACCAGACTTGTAGGAGGGAGATGGGAAGACAGGTGGATGGAGAGAACCTGCAGCAAGGCAGCAGACTGCACAGGTGGGGCTGACTGAAAGGACCAGCATTGAGGCAGCAGACCAGACTGGGAGGTGTGGCCACCGTTGACTGAGAGAACCCAGGGCAAGCCAGTGGACCATGCGGGTGGTGCTGGCTGAAAGGACTCATGGTGAGATGGCAGATTGAGCAGGCTGGCCTGGCTGAATGGGAAACTGAGACTCAGAGCTGACTGTAGACTACAGCAGGGGTTGCCATGGTGGGAGAAACTCCCAGTCTCACATAGGAATTTGTCCAAAAGGGGGACTAGAGCCAAGCAGGGAAGCTACATTGTTCCCTCTCTGACCCCATCCTCACAGACGCAGCAAAGAGGGTTGCCCTGCCCTGGAGAATACCTAAGGCCCCACCCCCTTACAACTTAGCAGATATGCTGAGACAAAGAAATATGGCCCAAATGAAAGAACAGAGCAAAACTACAGAAAAAGAGCTAAGCAATGAGGAGATAGCCAGCCTATCTGATGTGGAATTCAAAACACTGGTAATCAAGATGCTCACAGAACTGATAGAGCTTGGTTGAAAAAGCAAAGAACAAATAAAGGCTACCCAAAGTGAAATAAAGCAGAATGTTCAGGGAACCAATAGTGACAGAAAGAAAACTAGAACTCAGATCACTGGTTTGGAACAAAAGGAAGAAATAAACATCCAACTGAAACAGAATGAAGAAACTAGAATTCAGAAAAATGAGGAGAGGCTTAGGAACCTCCAGGACATCTTTAAATGTTCCAATATCTGAATTATAGGGGTGCCAGAAGGAGAAGAACAACAGCAAGAAATTGAAAATTTATTTGAAAAAATAATGAAGAAGAGCTTCCCCAGTCTGGCAAAGGAAATAGACTTCCAGGAAGTCCAGGAAGCTCAGAAAGTCCCAAAGAAGTTGGACCCAAGCAGGAACACACCAAGGCACATCATAATTATATTGCCCAAAATTAAAGATAAGGAGAGAATCTTAAAAGCATCAAGAGAAAAGGAGACAGTTATGTACAAAGGAGTGCCCATAAGACTGTCAGCTGATTTCTCAAAAGAAGTTTTACTGGCAAGAAGGGACTAGAAAGAAGTGCTGAAGTCATGAAAGGCAAGGACCTACATCCCAGATTAGTCTATCCAGTAAAGCTATCATTTAGAATGAAGGGTCAGATAAAGTGCTCCTCAGATAAGGCCAAGTTAAAGGAGTTCATCATCACCCAGCCCTTATTATATGAAATGTTAAAAAGACTTGTCTAGAAAATTGAAGATCAAAACTATGAACAGTAAAATGACAACAAACTCATAACTATCTACAAATGAACTTTAAAAAAAAACAATGAAAACAAGTACTAAGAAAACAACTAGAACAGGAACAGAATCAGACAAATGGACATCACATGAAATGATGTGTCCATCACATGGAGGGTTTTCAATGAGGAGGGGAGGAATAAGAGGGGAAAGGTACAGAGAATAAATAGCATAAATGGTACACATAAAATAGATGGGGAAAGGTTAAGAATGGTACAGGAAACAGAAGTCAAAGAACTTATATGTACCCATGGATATGAACTAAATGAGGAATGCTGGAGGGTTGTAGGGTACAGGATAGAGGGGAGATAAAGGAGGAAAATTGGAAAAATTGTAATAGCATAATCAATAAAATATACTAAAAAGGGGGGTCTCAACGGGTGAGAGTAAGAACAGAGAGACCAGGAGACCACAATATTGTGTACCAAGAGCATACACAATAATCCAAGTAAGAGATGAAAGTGGGTCAGGCCAGGATCTGTTTTGAATGTAGAGCCACTGGGAGTGAGCACAGGTAGAAAAGGCTGAGCCCTGGACACTCCATGTTTAGATGGCAGAGGGATAACAGAGAGCTACAGAGACTGGGAGGGGTACACCAAAGTAGGGAGGGGAGCAACCATGTCAAATGCTGCTGATAGGGCAGCTGAGGTGAGGACTGGGAATGGATGTTGGACAGTATTTTTGCATACTGTGCAGCCCATGCCAGAGGGAGGGGAACTCTGGTGATATGGGAGAGAGGTAAGCATTGCTGGCACTGTGTTCTTGTGTAGGGGACAGGTGAGATCTAGGGCACAGAAGGAAGGACTGGCTAGGGGCACACACAGCTCCCCTATAATGGGCCACTGAAGGGAAGAAAAGAGCAAGGGACCCTACCCAGGAAAGTAGGCTGTCATGGTGGTGGGAGAATATGGAGTTTCTCTTCTGATGGCCTCTATTTTCTCAGTGCAGTAGGAAACAAGATGTCAGGCTATGAGTGAGAATGGGGGTCGAAGTTATTTGTCTATGACAGCGGAAGAGTAGATGGATTTTATAGAGAGATTGATTCATTTGTATAAACAATATAGAAGATAGATAGATAGATAACAGATAGATATCATACAGATATCTATCCTAGAAGAGATCCTAGCTATTCAATAGGCATATGCATAGAAAAAAGTCTGGACAGAGACAGAAAGACATCAAACTGTCAACAGTGGTTATCCTTGGAGGGTGGGATCCCTTTCACTTCCCACTTTATACAATAGTCTATCTGGGAAAAAGACAGTTACATTTTGGAATATAAAGCATTAGAGCTCTAAAGATGTTGTACTGAGGCCTTTCAGACAGTGTTCTGTGCAGCCAACACCTTGTCCTCCCCTGGGTTCTCCCATATGGCAGGTCTCACATCATGACTCTGTCCCTGCAGTTGGAGAAAGATTGTCTGAGGTTTCTCCAGGTTAGAGAATTTGGACCTCCTTTCTAACTACCTCCATGCTTTCCTTCTCCCTTTACTTTCTGAAGGCCAAGGTTACCTTGGAGAAATAGAAGAGGGTAGTTGCCTTTATAGACCCAATCCTGCCCATTTGCCAGATTCTTCATAGCTGTGCATTGGCTTCCCCTCCATAGTCAAATTTCTAGTTTATTTTAAGGAGAAACCTTATTGCACAAACACTGTTTAATTGTTTGGCCTAGTCCAGTCATTGGATCTTTTTGGGTCAGATGGAACAGCCACAATGGCCAGGACAAGCAGAGGGAAGACCTGGATAATGTTATTAAATTGGCCTGGGACCATGGATGAATCACTTGACTTATCAGTGAAATAAGGAAAATATCTGATTCTCCTATCTTCCAGCTTCATTTTGAAGATAACTCAAAAATAGAAAAAACATTTTAAATGAAAAGGAGGTGACATGCCCTACAACAATGTAATGTGCAGTTACTGCATCATTTTATTTTGGACAGCATCTACAGATGGCTAATGGCAGCAGCAGCATCTACTCAGATCTCATTGTTTGAGGGCATTAGTCAGTACTGGCTAGGTTGTTACCAGAAAAAAACAAACACCAAGTACTCAATGGCTTAGAGGAACAAAGCTTCATATCTCACATCACCTCCCATCTGAAGTCTGCTGGGGATGGGAGCAGCCCTGACCTTGAGTGTTTGAAGGTTGCTTCAGCATAGAGAGCCTTGGGGGTGTCTCACACTGGCAATTACACACTCTGGCCCAGAAGTAACATATCTCTTTCACTAGCAAACTATTGGCCAGAACTAGTCATTTAGTCTCAGCAAACCCCAAGAAGATTAAGCAGTGCCTTCTGCTGGAAGCAGGGAGAAGGAAAATTGGGGCAAACATCACAAATCACAGCCATGGAAAGGGGAGTGAGGCTTACAGAAAGTCCCTGAGAAGACTCTATTCCTTACTACATTTGTCCCTTTTCTCAGTCTTTTTGCAAATTTACCACCATCACTGAAATATAAGAGAATATATAGGAGAAAATTACCCCCCAAAACCACTATTACTTTCCAGTCTTTCTTCAATTGTACACATCATAAAATTAACCCTTTTAAGGTATACAATTCTGTGGTTTTTAGTTTATACACAGAGCTGGGCAACCATCACTATTTAATTTCAGAATATTTTCATCACCACCACCCCTCCCAAGAAAAACCCATTAGCAATTCCATTAGCAGTCACTCCCCGATCCTCAGCCCATCCCCTGGCCACCAATAATCTACTTTCTGTCTCTATGGATTTGCCTGTTTTGGACATATGAAGTCATACAATATGTGGTCTTTTATGGCTCCTTTCGCTTAGCATAATGTGTTCAGGGCTCATTCAAATGAGAGCATGCACACGTGGACATTTTTTAAAAAGCAAATTGAGATCCTACCAAGTAGTTATCCTGTTTTCTTTAGGTATCTGTTTTAAACATGCTCCCTCATTATTAAATGGTTGAAAAATAGATTTAACAGTTATGTAATAATGCATCAAATTTATGTGCTGAATTGTGCCCCTACTTATGGACTTTTAGGTGATTGTTAGTTTCTTTTCTTTTCTTTTTTTTATTTTAATCATTGTTCAAGTACAGTTTTCTCCCTTTTACTCCCAATCCAGCCCACCCACCCAACCCTCCCCAACCCTCCACACTTCCCTCCCATTACCGCCCTCCCCCTAGTTTTTGTCCATGTGTCCTTTAGATTTGTTCCTGTAAATCCTTCCCACTCTCCCCGGAAATTCCCTCTTCTCTCCCCTGTGGTCACTGTCAGCCTGTCCTCTATTTCAGTGTCTTTGGCTATATTTTGCTTGTTTCTTTGTTTTGTTGTTTAGGTTCCTGTTAAAGGTGAGGTCATATGGTATTTGTCTTTCACTGCCTGGCTTATTTTGCTTAGCATAATGCTTTCCAGCTCCATCCATGCTGTTGCAAAGGGTAGGAGCTCCTTCTTTCTTTCTGCTGCATAGAATTCAATTGTTAGTTTCTTTTTCATCATTATAAACAAGGTTTCTATGAGCAACTCTATACATTTTTTACAGAATGAATGAATGAAGTCTACTAAGCATAAACCTTCACAATATTTCCCATTCTTCCTTTAAGGAAGCTGTCTAGAAATGGATTTAATGGAGTGAAAAATTGATATTTCTAAGGCTTTTGATTCTTACTGCAACTGCTTTCTAGGAAGGTTGACCCAACCTGCTGATTGTGGCTTTGAATTAGTCCAATCACATCTCACTCCATCTCGCTCAGTAAAACCAAATTTCTTACAATGGCCCATGGAGGCCCTGCGCAGTCCAGGCCTGTTCTATCTCTAATCACTTTTCTTCTCTCTCACACACCAACACTATGCACCCCAGTTAGTCCTTTCACACAGCACACCCACTCACTGGCAAGGATGTCAGCAGCCTTTGCACTTTCTCAGTGAGTCCTTCCCTTTAAAAACATCACCCCTTATCTTCTCTCTCAGCTTCATTTTTATTTTTCTCCATAGCACTTACCATCTTCTAACATACTACAGAATTTGCTTATTTTGTTTATTATTTTAACCCACTAAAATTAACCAGGAGACCCTGGTCCAGTGCCTGGCCTAGGAAAGCAGGCACTCAATAAACATCTGTTGAATTTAGTTTAGTTATAGTGCTCAGCACTCTCCTTATAAAATCAGGGGTCCACACCAACATACAACCTAGACATCAGCAGCGGGTTCTGGTCTTCCAACAAGTCCTAGTCAGCTGTTCTTTCTTGACTAGGCTCCAGAGCAAACTAGACAGGTAGCTTCCCTGAGTACTATTTGTTCTGCCCTGTAGTGAAACCTGGAAGAGGTTGCCCCTAACAGATCAACCAACTTGTGACTGGGGTGGACAAAACTTGATTTATAGGAGTGCAAACATTCCCAGGGCCCACATAGAGCAGAGCCCACCAGTGACCCACCCAGCCTCCAGCCCCTAAGCTGCCCATCAGATTCCTGTGAACTCACCAGGACATTCCAAGGGAGCAGACTCCCATACCCAAACATGGACTGCAGCCCACTGGTCTCCACAGAGCAGGCAGTTTCCTGCACAGGCTATCTGCAGCATAGGCAGGGGGCAAGAGAGGAAGAAACTGTGGGAAGCTTGGAAATCCCTTCTCAGGCCAGGCTGGCAAAGCAGCAGGGAGTCCCTCAGGAACCTCCCGCTGTGGGACATTTCCAGCCAGGCTCCTGGGGTTTCCAGTGCAGGAAGAGGATCAACATTCCCACACCCAGACAACAATGTTTTTAAAGAGTCTGTGGGTCAATGGATAAATAATGCCCCATAATTAATGATTATAGTGTTGGCTCCTCAACAAAGGAAGAAAATTCAGGACTGGTACCAACACCAGAGCTGCTCCTAAGTCGTCTCTACCAGCAAGAGGTCCCCTCTTGAGGGTCCAGGGACTTTTCCTCCTGATTTTCCCCATAAGTTCATTGCACACCTAGGCTCCTGGGGGACCCAGACACTGTGGAGTAGATGGGGGGGTACCCAATCCTGGCTCAGAACATTTCTAGAATTCCTCCTTCAGAATAGCCACTAACACCAAAAATGTTCTTCTAAATATTATCAATGTTGCAAATCTCTGTATTCTGAAAGTCCACTTGAATTTAGGGAAGAATGAAGAGCAAAGTATTATGAATTTGATGGAACATGGGTTTTGAAAACTTTTTCTGGTGTTGAAGTATAATGTATACTCAGAAACATGAATAAATCATAAATAATTTGGGACTTTCCAGAAATTAAATACCACCAGCTAATCATCACCCAGAGCAAGAATAGAATATACCAGCATCCAGGAGGCCCCTTAGGTGCCTTCATACAGGCTCACCTCTCCAGGGGTATCTGCTATCCTGACATCTAGCAGCAGTGTCAGCCTATTCTTGAACTTGATATAATGGGAGCCTGCAAATATGTACACTTCTGTGCCTGACTCTTTCCACATTATGTTTCTGAGACTCATGTGTGATACTGCAGGCAACAATTCATCCCTTCTCATGGCTACATATTATTCCATTGCACTAAATGACTTATTGGTTTATTTACTTACAAATATTATTGTGGAGACCATTCTTATATGTGTCTTTTGGTGGATGTATTATCATTTATCTTGGGAATTGCTGGCTAATAAGGGTGTAGCTGTATTTAACTTTCCAGATACTGACAAATATTCCAAGTGGGAAGCAGTGATTCAGATGATTCTCAAGGGCCTGGGGGTTGGGGAAGAGCATGGAGTGCCTCTCTCAGTGGCATTTCAGAATTTGCACAAATAATTCCTCAAACACCCCATCTCTCCCTCACCCTCGAAATTCCTGAGTGCCCATCAAGGGAAGCCCCTGGTCTTTGGTTAAGAAAGTTTGTCTGACAAATTGGCAGTTACAAAATATTCACAGGAATATAAAGTACAGTGGAGGGAATATGTCGATAATATTATAATAACTATATATGGTGTTAGGTGGGTACTAGACTCATCAGAGGATTACCTTGTAAGTAATATAAATGTCTAATCATTATGCTGCACACCTGAAACTAATATAATATTGAATGCCAACTAAAATTGAAAAAAATTATTAAAAAAACAAATCTCATGGGGCAGGTGCTGCCTCCCTCAGAAGTGTTGTGAGCCACTGTCCTAACATCCCAGGCAGACAAGGAATGATGACAAATGACAACCCTTTTTGGAGACATTGCCAAAGGCCTAGTACAGAACTGATCACATATTCTGGACTCCAAAGGTACAGTCTCTTCTTCCCTCACCCTCATGTCTAGTTCATTGTTAGTCCTGTCAACTTTAATTCCAAAATACATTCACAACCTTCCCAATTCTTTACTCCATGTCACACTATAGATCTTGTCTGGAAGATGGCAACTATTTCACACCAATCCACCTGCTTCCACACCTGCCCCCATGGCCCATCTTCTGCTTGGAAGGACTCTTTAAAACAAAGTTAGATTATGGCAGCACATCCTTAAAGCTACAGTGCCCTCCATTGCACTTAGAAAACACACAAACTCTCTGGGACTGCCAGGTCCCATGAGACCTGCTCCTGTTTCCCTTTTGGTGCTTGTTTGTATTTCTTTCCCTGAATCCTCATCAAGACTCCTTTCCATTACTTCTGTAAGACCAGTTAGTTCCTGCCACAGGCTCTTTGCACATTCTTTTCCCTCAACCTGCAATGCTTTCCCCACTGATACTTGCATTGAGTTCAAATATCACCTCTTCAAAAAGGCCTTTTCTGACCATTCAATCTAAAGTCACTTCCTCCCCCTGTCATATCACCTTGTATATGTTCTTCATAGTGCTTATCATCTTCTAGAAAGGTCTTCATTTACTTCTGAAATGCCTGTCTCCCCAGCACTAGCATGTGAGGTCCCTAGCACCTTTAAGGGGGACCATCGTACTACAGGAATTGCACATGAGTTTGCTGAGTAATTCACACAGGGTATCTTCACCGCAGCTCAAGGGCCACCTTCCTCAGGGGGATGTCCATGAATGCATGAGAGTATATGGCCTTTTTCTACCTTGGCTACAGCCACACAGGGAAGGTGAGTCCTGCCTGCTAACAGTTTGTGCAGCATGATCTGCTCCACTGATGCAGAGTGTACCTGTGTCTGTCATGGAACTGGAACTGATTTGTTTTACAACAGCAAAAGTGAGTCATGTGGGCATTAATGAGACACATTTGAGTACCTGTGGGCCAGTTGCCATCTCCCCTGGCCCTCCACTAGGCTCACCTGTGACTGCAGCAGATACCCTTAAGCACACTGCAGGTTTCTGCTTTTCTAAGGGCTTGCAGCACTCACACACTTGGCAAGCTGAGAGTGGTGGGTGTTATGGCCTCAGGGGTTGTCACAACTAATGAGGATGACAGCTGGTGGATAAATACCCAGCTTTCCCATTCAAATTGGGGGGCATTTTACAGTGTTTCCCAGAGGTGCCCAGCAGAACTGAGCTCCATTTATTTACAGGTCTTCCACCCACTGGCATGCCCAGTATTGGCTTCCTTTCCTCCTCACCTCACTTTTCCGACTCTTCCCTGTGCTTCTTAGATTCAACTCCCAATAAACTAGCTGTACCCAAGTTCTCATCTCAGTGTCTGATGTGGGAAGAACTGGGATAGCCGGGTGTCGCCAACAGCAAGCAGTTGGCAGTATGCTAAACTGGAGCACCCATGTCCCCATAAGGGTCAGCTGACACTCCACTCAGGCTGGTGCTGGCCATTTTGTCATCTCTTTCAGTTTTTCAGGAGTTGCCATAAACCCAGGTTTCCATATGATGTCTCCCAACTTTTTATGTTGTCACAATTGCAAAAGTTTGAAAAATATGGTGTAGAGTATGGCATGTCAATAACTGGAATCTGTCTCAAAGCCAGGAATTTGTCACACATAAAAAAAATGTGTCCAGGGAGCTTGGGACCCCAGCCAGGAAGGTGGAGGAAGGCGAGGAAGCTTTCTGAAAGGAAGCTTCTGAAAGGAAGCTTTATGATCTTTGAGTGGGGTTTCGAGAAGGAGATGGCTAGGGGAAGAAGATAGGAAATAAGAGGAAGAGAATGTCAGGCAGGAGTACCAGTCTGAGCCACCCATGGAGAATTAAATACAGGCTTAGAGCTTTCAGGATTGATATGTCTGGATGCAGAGTATGAGTGGGGATGGAGAGGGAGACCCCAGTTTGTCTGTAAAGACCAGAATGATCGATGGCAATCCACTCTGTGCCAGGCACAGTATTAAGCACCTGCATGCATTTTTCATTGCATCTTCAGAATAGAAGTTGGAATTATTGTTTGCTTTGTATGTGAATGAGGCATTGAGAGGTTAAATTATTTGCCCAAAATCACATAGCTAGTAAGTAGAAGAGCCTTGTTATAGCTAGGTGGGGTGGAGCCAGAATCAATTGACACCTTGTGTGTTATTCCCTGATCTTTATAGTTTTTCCTGATCATGGTGGGAGACACTAGAGGGTTTAAGCAGAGAGGTTCATATCATTATGACCACAGCATAGGGAAGGCAGGAGGAGGAAAGCCAGGATTGAAAGTGGTTGCAGGAATCTGAGAAGTGGTGGGGTCTCAGTAAAGACTGTTTGGATGGGAAATCAACGAGAGAGACTTAGAAAATATTCTGTAAGCTGCCCGAACCCTGCTAACTAAGACTTGGGAACTGATTGGAAGTTGGAGGCCAGAGAGAGGTTTGTAGGGGAAGCCGATACGTTCTGTTTTGGACACGTTGAATTGGAGGTGTCTGTGAAACATCTGAAGGGCAATACCTTGCAAACAGATGACCCTTGGATCTGGAAGTCAGGAAGAGCACTGGGGCTGGTGAAGTCCCTTTAGGGGTTACCAGAACATAGGTTGAAGACACGGGTTGGGGAGAGTTGGATGATCAGAGACAGTGGGAAAAGGAAAGGAGCTGGAACAGAGTCTGGAGAACAAAGTGTTCAGGAGCGGAAAGGAGTAGATTGACCCATGATGGACACCAAAATGGAGACTCTGAGGAATGGGAGGGAACCAGAAGAAAAGGTTCTGTGGATCATCAAGAGAGGAGAGAGTTTCTGAAAGACAGTGTCATTTCTTCAGAGGCTGAACAAGAAAATGGTCAAAAGTTCCCCTGAGATTTGGCAACAAGAATGCAGCCAGTAAGTTTAGTGAATGCCCTTCAGTGGGGCAGACTGGGTGGGGTGTGTTAGGAGTTAACAGGAGGCCAGGGCATGAGGACAGTGAGCACAGAAATGATCAAGAGGAGTGGGGAGCAGCAGCCAGTGTTTCTGCGCAGCACCCTTTCCAATCCAGGGCCTCTTGGCAGGCTTTGATGAAGGAGGCCTTTCAGCTTTCAGTTTAAGGCCATATTTAATGGGTGTTTTCAATCAGGTGTTTGTGCATCAGTAATCTCTGTTTGACTAGCCTTTGGAAGAAGGCCTTCTTTCCATTCTTTTATTGTCTTGAAGAGCGCTTACAACTGCTTACAGAGCAGTCATTCATACACACCATCTCTCTCGATTTGATTTCAAGCTTAAGTTCTTATGATGGTTTTAACCCTCCTGAGAGGGGCTGTGGGCAGGAGACTCACCTTTCATCTGTTTGCTTCATGTGAAAAAATCTAGAATAGCGTGTGGACACTGATAATCAATACCCAATTATTAGGGTCAGTGGAGCCATCTGGTCCTCTGTCAAAAGCTGTGTTACACCAAGATCAATGGGACACCTCCACATTCAGCCTGAGAGAGCCTCCATATGCCGCATTGTTCAGAGCTGATCCAGTATCTGCCATCAATGGCTTGAGAAGAAGTCAAGGTGTTAGAAAACTCAGTGCAGCAACTCATGTCCTCACTCATTGATATGTTAACCCAGGCCAGGAGAAAGAGAAGCAGAGCAGACAATAGAAGAACTTTCTAATCAAGATGCTATGGAGAAAAAAAATGCGTTTATCTAAATGTCCTCCTTTGGAGAGGTTCCTCAGTATGGGCTTTGACCTCAATGACTGATAAATGAAATAAATGACCTAAGGACACCTTGATGTAGAATCAGTCATTCACTCACTCATTCATTCATTCATCCAACAAATATTTATTGAAAGCTGTTGCAGTTTTTTTTAATGGCCACAAATTATTTTATATTCCTCCCATGAAGAACTAGAGTGTAGATTCCTTTTGACCAACAGAGTATCATGGAAGCTCTGCTGTGTGACTTCTTAGGCTATATGTCTCTAGACTAATTCACTGAAAGGCTAAGCCAACATAAAGAATCTGATGTTGCCCTGTCTGGCGTAGCTCAGTGGATTGAGCGTGGGCTGTGAACCAAAGTGTCGCAGGTTCGATTCCCAGCCAGGGTACATGCTTGGGTTGCAGGCCATAACCCCAGCAACCGCACAATGATGTTTCTCTCGTGCTCCCTCTCTCTCTCTCTCTCTCTCTATCTCTATCTCTATCTATCTCTCCCTCCCTCCCTCCCTTCCCTCTCTAAAAGTGAATAAATAATAATAAAAAAATCTTTAAATAAAAAAAGAATCTGATGTAAAGAATCTGACAACACTGTGGTTGCCAGGCTGGGTTCTAGCCAATATTCTCAACTGAGCCCAGCCCCCCAACCATTCCAGTGCAGGCATGAAACATGGGAAAGAGGAAGACCTCTTGGAAGTGGATATTCCAGCCCCAGGCTAGCACTTTGAGTTGCCCCAATCACTCCAATCATCCCTGCTGAAGTCTCACACATTGTGAAACAGAAACTAGCTACTCATGTTGGGCCTTCTCCAAATATGTGGGTATAATAAAATGGTTGCTGTTTTATGTCTCTAGGTTTGGGAAGACCATGCAGAGTAGATAGCTGGGACAAGAACCTACTGTGTATTATGCGCTATTCCAGGCACTACCGATAATCAATAGGAAAGATAGGCAAAATTTGGTCCTGTGTAGGTGCTCATGCTCTTCCTGGGGATGACAGATAATGTAAATAAACATTCAATGATTTAGAAATATAAAGCCAGGGAATGTAATAGTGACTGTCTATTGTGACAGTCACTAGTGACTGCCACCTTGGGAGGTGGTAGGGTCAGGGAAGCTCTGAGGATGTGATGTTTGGGTTGAAACCTGAATGATAATAGGAGGATCAGAGGAACAGCAAGGACAAAGGTGCTAAGGATGCTGACGAAACAAACAGCAGCAAGTGAGGTGGAAAGTGGTGAGGAAGGGCATGAATGCAGGAGACAAGGACAAAGTCTCACTGCAAGGCCTTGTGAGACAAGGCAAGGAGGCTAGATTATATCCTATGAGCAAGGGCAAATGATGTTGTCTATATGTTGTAAAGATGGCTCTGGTTTCTGAGCAGCAGATAAATTACAGAGGAACAAGGGACAAAGCAGAGATTCTAGTGAGGAACCTTGCATAGTAATCCAGACCAGAGATGGTGGTGACTGGGACAAGGAGGTCATAGTAGAGATGTCCTGAAGCAGATGAAGTAAGGCTGTGTTCTTGAGGTAGGGCTGATAGCTCCCAGGAATGAATTGATTGTAGAAAGCAAGGGACTAGCAAGAATCAAGGATCACTCCTAGGTTTCCTTGTGTGAAATAATTTTGGATAGTATTGTAGGCATTATAAATGCTATTTTGTCAAAACTCTGGATTCTATTCTATTCCTTTAAAGATTATTAATGTTTGCATGTGTGTTTGTTTACTTGTTTTATAAAGCAATATACTTGCTAGACTCAAACTGCCAGCTGACTTTTGGACAGCAGTTCAAATCTCAGTTCAGTTCTCTTAGCTTTAGCTGGGCTGTTGTAAGTTACCCTACACATGCATGATTCAGTGGTCAGCCAAGAGGTTTGGACAGAATTAATACTCAGAGTGTGGAACTTTCCTTCTATGGGCCCCACCTTTCTGGGGGTATTCTTGCACTTTCCAACAGCTGTGTTTGCCCAGACTCTGTCCTCTGGTTCTTCAAGCCAGAAAGATTGCAGATTTTCTATTGGAGTTTTATCTACCTTACATAGTTTAGGTAGGGAACTGCCTTCAGGCTAAAAGCCATAAAAAAAAAATGGGATACTCTCCCTATGTCAATCCTTTATGGCCGAATTCAGAGCCATCCTCCTTGTGTTCTTACCTGCTTTTTTTTCATTCTCCAGTATACTCAGGCAGTTTTTTTTTTTAATTAAACTTTTATTTTTTAGATAATTATAGAATTATATTCATTTGTAAGAAATAATACCAAGATAACCTTTGACCCTTTTCTCAGTTTCCCCCAATGGTAACATCCTGCAAAATTATGGTACAATATTACAATAAGGATATTGATATTGATATGGTCAAGATATGGAACATTTCCATCACCATAAGGGTTACTCATTGCCCCTGTATAGACACACCGACTTCCCTCCCACTGTCATCCCTTCCTTAATACCTGCTCACCACTGATCTGTTGTTCACCTAAAACTTCATCATTTCAAAAAGATTATATAGTCCAAGCTGGGTTGCTCATTGGTTGGAATGTTGTCCCATGCATCAAAAAGTTTCAGATTTGATTCCAGTCAAAGCACAGACCTAGATTGTAGGATCAGTCTCCAATCAGGGCCCATAGAGGAGGCAACCAATTAATGTTTCTCTCTCCCACTGATATAAAGAGAGAGAGAGAGATTTATTTGAGAGATA
The DNA here is from genome assembly GCF_004126475.2 of Phyllostomus discolor. Lineage (NCBI taxonomy): Eukaryota > Metazoa > Chordata > Mammalia > Chiroptera > Phyllostomidae > Phyllostomus > Phyllostomus discolor. Next base: position 67,743,282 of record NC_040911.2, on the reverse strand, counting down.
TTTGATATATATCAAATAAATAAAAACATAACCTTGGGTAAGGATTTTTTAAAAAAATTATCTAAATGGAATCATATAGCATATGGTCTTTTGGGGATTTTTGTTTTGTTTTTGATTAGCATAATTTCCTGGAGAGTAATCAAGTTGCACCTATCAATAATTCATTCTTTTATTCTGTGGCATGAGTGTGCCATGGTTTTTTTTTTAACTGTTCATCTGTTGAAGGACATCTGAGCTGATTCTAGCTTTAGACCATTACAATAAGGCTGCATAGTTTTATACAAAAATGTTTGTATACACATTTTTGTGTGGACATAGGTCTTCATTTCCCTGGGATAAATGCATTTTTCTAGGAATGCAATTGCTGGGTTGTCTGGTAGTTGCATGATTGCCTTTTTAAAGAAACTGCCAAACTCTTTTCCAGAGTGGTTGTACCATTTTACATTTCACTAGCTATGAAGGAGTGGTTCAGTTTCTCTGAATCCTCACCAACATTTCATGTTATCACTACTTTTATTTTTGCTATTCTGATAGGTGTATAACGACATCTTATCATTTTAATTTGCATTTCCCTAATGACTAAAGATATTAAGTATCTTTTCATGTGCTTATTTGTCATCTGTATATCCTCTTTGGTTAAATTTCTATTCATTTCTGAGCTTTGTCTTTTGGAAAGCAAAGCAACAATTGCAGTTCTAAAGTCTGTATTCCCTGCAAGTCTCCACATTATCAGGCACTCCATATTCTACCAGCTGAGGATCCTAAAGTCAGGCCATTGTTACTCTTGGGTTCAAGAGATGATCATGGGTCTTAATCAGATCAGCGAGGATGCTGGGAAGAGAGTTGGGAACAGGCCAACTTTGTGGTGTCCTTCAACAGAGAGCTGTAGATGGATTCCTTCTCTTTCTTTTCACCTAATTCCTCCTTATTGGATCTGAGCAAAGGCCCCTGACACAGTTGTCATGATTTAATTCCTTCTATATCTTCTTCAGGCATCCTCTCCTATAGATCCTCTCAAAGCCACAAAAAGCTGACCATGTTGTATTGCTCCATAAATATCTGGGTTTAGTGGAATACTTGGGTTTCATTGGAATACTTGGTGTGTACTTGACAAAAACCCAATTAGACCCACCCAGAGTAGGCGTTTGTTGAAGTCACTTCTGAGATATCACAAATTAGTGTGGTATAGGTAGGAGTGAGCCTGGGTCTCATGCAGCTGGATTCATAATCCAACTCTGTACTACTCTCTCTCTCTCTACCTCTCATCTCTGTCTCTCTCTGTCTAGCAGCTTTAATCTCTCTAACAATAGACTGAAATTTCCACAATGCAGGGAACCTGGTTGCCCCCAGCCCTGGAGCCTCACATCCATAGCAGCCAGAAACAGAGGACCTAATCATTAGTTGTAGGTTTTAAAGTCCTGGGGGAGGGCAACAATCATCTCAGTGGTCATCAGGAATAGGCTACCATGATTGGCAGTAGGGGAGAAAGAGTTCCTCAAAGTGGGTAGCCTTGCAGGCCCAACCATAGATGTCCCCTCCAAGTTTTCTGCCAGCTTTGAATGGTCTCATGAGACAGGTAGAAGGTACCCAAAGCTCATGCTTTCTTTGTTCTTCTCACTCTCCCAACCTGGAAGTTCTGCTCAACTTTTGCCAAAATCCCACCCACACATGGGAAATTATTCAGGTTGGCCTCCTCTGTGACCTCCTTCCTAGAGTCACTCTAACTCTTGATGACTTCCCCTATGAGTTAAGGTAGTACTAGTTGCAATAATAAATTAGCCATTACAGTACAGTAAGTTGCACAATACAACTTTGTTTCTGGCTCACTTAAAAGTCCAACCTGTTTGTTTAAAGCTGAGTTTACCTTTCACATGTTAATGCAGGGATTTGAATTCTCATTCCACTTGTGGCTCTGTCTTTCCCTGTCTCAGAGTCCTTTGCATTCTGCCCAGAAGATGGACAAAGGTAGAATGGGAAGACACACCATTTCTTAAGCATATTGCTTCTATTCACATTCCCATTGGTGGAAACTGGTCACATGACTCTACCAGGTTTCAAGGAGTGATGGGAAATACAGTTCCTGGTTGTAAAACTTCTTCCCAACCACAACTTTATACTTTTAAGAAAAACATACATTTTGGTGGAATGTTAACCATCTTGCCACCCCTCCTCCTGGCGGTGCAGTCAGCCACCTACACATGGGTATCTCATTATCCTCTGTTTCCTGTCTGCTGATCTCAGTGTCCACAACACCTGAAGTCTTTATTTCTTGTCACTCCCAGAGACTTAGCAGGCTAATAAACTCATGAAAAAAAAGATGAGCAACTTCACCCAAAGGCTTTAAAAACCAAATTGGCAATCCATGTTCTGCAGGCAAACTGCCTACTTTTATAAACTAGGTTTTATTGGAGCTAGTACTGGGAGGTGAGGAAAGCAAGGTCAGACAAGCACAGGATTAGATCCTGGCATAAAAACATTTTTTTTAAGATTTCACTTATTTATTTTTATAAAAAAGGGGAGGGAAAGAGAAAGAAACATTGATCAGTTGCATCTTGCATGCCCCCCACCAGGGACCAGGCCCCCAACCCAGGCATGTACCCTAACTGGGAATTGAACTGGTGACCTTTTGTTTTGCAGGAAGATGACATTCAACCTACTGAACCACACTATTCATGGTTCCATTTAAATTTTTTATATTTTGTTCATCATAGATTTTTTGTATTGCTTTTTGTTTTTTAAATATTTTTTTATTTATTTATTTTTAGAGAGAGGGGAAGGGAGCAAGAAAGAGTAGTAGAGAAACATCAGTGTGTAGGTGGCTCTCACACACCTCCAACTGGGGACCTGGCCCACAACCCAGGCATGTGCCCTGACTGGGAATTGAACCAGCAACTTTTTGGTTTGCAGGCTGGCACTCAGTCCACTGAACCACACCAGCCAGAAAAAATTTTCATTTCTTTTGATTTTTAAAATACCACATTAAAACAATATTTATCCTCAGTAATTGCTGAGTTTCTCAATGCCTCCTTAAATATTGTACCCAAATCAAAAACCTCATTGCTTTACCCTCATCCCAGCTATTGCCTGGCCCTCCTCTCATGGTCTTTACCCTTCTGAAGGGCCTGGCATCTAGAAATATCCCCAGACCTGAGAGATACTGGTGCAAAGAGAAAGGAAGGAAGGTCTCACTGCTGCATGCTGGAAAACAACTCTACAGTCTCTTCCTTAGGCCCCATGGGGCCTGTAGGACTGGAAGACCGCCACTGTCTTGCTTTCTTCATAACATGACAGTAGGCAGGTGGTAGAAGGTCCCAGTTAGTCTCCAGGAGGCCTTCTTCCTCCTGCAAGACTTCTGCTGCTTCTGAAGATGACCCAGTGACTCACTTATTTTCCTGGAGGCATTTTAGTTGAGTCTTATAAGCCTTTCAGCCTGAAGCTACATCTCACAACAATTTGATATTAAAACAGAATTGTCACCCATTTGAAGCTATAGATTTTTCCCCAGATCTATTTGGTTTTACTTTACAGCCTCCAGGTTTCATTCATTTTTGCTTTGCAGCTGATGGTGTCTCTGTCTTCAGTCTCTTTCTCTCCTTCCCCTACCCTCCTCTCCCAACCCACCCTTCCTCTTCTTCTTCCCCATAAAAATGATCACACCTTCATCTCTCCAGCTTTGGGGAAGGTCCTGCCCCTGAGCTGGGTTGGGAGGAAGAAAAAAATGTGGTCCCAGAGTATTCAGGCTCTGGAAGTTTCTCTGGAAGTCATGATGTGGAGGAATGCAGCAGCTTCTTTTAAAATGAAAATGAGAATGTTTCCCAAACAAGTCAGGCAGCCTATAAAATGTCCTTGGAAAACCTTATGCTGCCCCTCCTCCACAAGAAACAAACCATGTTCTATGAATTAATGGCAGTTGACCTGCCACACACCTTCACCCAGTAGCTCTGCATCCCCCTCCCAGATATCTGCATAAGGGAAAAGCAAGAGACACTTGGTATCAGTCACAGTCACTCCAAGCTGAAAATTACCCAAAATGTCCATTAACAGTAAAATGGATAAATAAATTGAAAAAAGATTAATCAATAATAATTATAATAAGTAGATAAATGGATAAATGAATAAATGCCATACAGTGGAACATTCTACAGTGATAAAAATAAAGAATCTACAAGGATGCATAGCAACATCATGTTGAACAAAAGAAGCCAGACACGAAGCACATAAAGATCAGGTCTACTGCCCTTATAAGCTGATGTGAGCTAGCTCCAGGACCCTACAGCCTGAGAGTGCCTTGTACTTCCCATGGGATTCTAGAACCACATCAGATTTTCCTTGAAGCAAAGTTTCGCCAACACTTGCTTACAATTCAATAAATTTAAATTCTCTTCTAGAATTTAGAGACACTTCCAAAATCAAACTTAAGGTTACTTTAGGCTTTAAAGTGAAATGTGTAGGGAGAGGTGTTAGCTGACTCCATCTACAAAACCTCTTCTGAGGCTTTGTATACCTTCAGTACATCATTCAGTTTTTGCTCTTATTCTATGAAGATTTACAGATAATCTACTCACTGACAAAAATAGTAATTTTTAAAGTTTTCTCCCAAAATTTGATTATAAAAAATATACATATACAAAAATAGTATATGACCATCATGATCCAACTTTAATTATTATCAATTCATGACCAATCTTGTTGCAGCTACCTTGATCCATTCTTCACTCCTTGTGTTACTTTGAAACAAATCCCAAACATCATATCATTTTGCCTATAAAGATTTCAGTAAAAAGAAACACCATTTTCATCTGAAAAACTCATTTACACTGAGGTGTGAGTAATTGAAGAGATCTAAATTGTCAGTCTTCTGACTTAGAGGAATTTTTAACTGGTGCAATGAAGTCAGCTTCAGGCATTGTTCCCCCAGGGTGGACTTGGGGCAGTGAGGTGTTTGGGTGGAAGAGGGGGCTGTTGATAGACCTAAATCAAAACCTATAAACAACTGCTGCCCCTGCTGCCCCTGCTGGTAGCAAACTCATTCTTGTTATTAACTGTCAATCAGAGGCCTACACAAAGGATATTTGAATTCTTTAAAAAAATGTTCCAATTTTGTTCCAAGTCCCATAAATTATAAGTCTATAGACCTTGGTTCCAGTTCAGATAAACTCATTAGAATTTTTAAAGTGGGGACAGAGACAGTCAAATGAATAACTGCAAGTCATCTTAAGAACCATGGGGAAAGCCAATGGCTTCTCAGGAGTCTGTGGCTCTCTAGGCCTCATGGATTGGGAGGTCTCCCAGCCAGGACAGGTAGGATGTAGCCCCTTGGAGAGGGGATAGGACAGGGGGATCTTGTCCTCCTTCCAGCAGTAGTAGCACCTGGAGGTCCACAAACTGCATCCCAGGAGTTAAACTTGTGTTGTTTGCCTCATAACATTTAGAAAATGTGGGAATCATTTGCTAACACTTCTCAGTTGAAAGGTTTTGCATAAAAATTCCTTGAGGCCAACCCAGTAGTTTCTTACCTGGGCCTCATGCAGTCATTCATGGCAAGCAGGGCAGGCAGGGAACTCAACACCAACTCCCTCCCTCCTGAGAAGCCTTCAACCAGTGGTGGATCTGTGGGTGCACAGTGGGGGTCCCTGAAAATAGGAAGAAAACCCCCACAAATCTGGGTTGGAGGAATAGGGAAGTGGACAATATGGCTTTTAAAATACTTTGCACAACAATAGCAAGTTAAAAGCTGTACTGCCACCCAAGGCTAAAGTTTATGTGACTTCAAGAGAATTCAAGGACTGGTGACATAGCCAGGGGAGCTTATACAGCACCTGCATGAGAGGCGCTGTTCCTACCGAATGCTCCTGTGTCACTGAGAACACTTGCCCCAACTAAAGATGGGAGCCAAAAGAAGGTGTTAGCTGATAGATACGGGGTAACTGACAAAAGTGGCACATCATATAGGAGGGGCCAGATATGAAGTCACATAGACAGCTCCGGGCTAAGCATTTAAAATAAGGGTGGGCTGAAAGAGAGGGAGGAAGCAGTCAGGCAGTTTGAAAGGCTGTGGAGAAGTGTCCATCTGCCATGAGGTCTAGCATGTATGGAGATGCCACATGGGTTGGAGTAAAAGCTGGAGTAGGAAAGAGGAGACCCTCTGGGAAACCTGCCTGGAGAAGATGGCAGCATAGGTGATGGAGCTGTGCAAGGACCTACCTAACCAACCACAGATTTATGGGAGATGCTTGGAGCTAAACTGAACTGTGACCAGGAATGCAGAGCCACAGACTTCTGCTTTTCTGGAAGATGGTACTTCTGACTGGTGTATTCTGAAACCCATCTGGTTTGGCAAAGAGGGGTGGGACTATGTGTTTTGAGGTGTTTTAAAGGGAGTGGGACTTAACAGCAGAAATTCTCCATTATTTTGAATCTGTATAAACTAAATTAACAACCTCTTTCTTTTATCACCAAACTCTTGCATTGGGAGACACACATCTTGGTGGCAGGAAATCGAACCCCACAGCTGTTCCAAAACAGCACTGGCGGTGATCTATAACAGATCCATGTTGGTGAAATAAATACTCCCCTTTCCTTGCCCTCAGGTGGGTGATTCTGCAGCATGTTCTGTGCAGGCTCCCAGAGCTCCATTAACTGCCAGTTTACACTCTGCCTGGGCTTCCTTCCCATCTCTATCTCTCTTCCCCACTCCCCTCTATATGCTTCTAGGAATTGCCCCCCAAATCATCTAGTGTCATTCTACCCTTATCTGCTCCTGGGGGAATTGAACCCTGGACAAGTTCCACCAACTCAGCCAGTGCAATCATCCCGGTTATCAGCCTCTCCACCAGCTGGGCAAGTTCTTCCAGATCCCCACTGTGAACCGGTCATTGTGCAAGGGAGGCTAGCCACAGAGATCAAAGAAGCCTCTGCATTCAGGCAAAGTATTGGGTCAAATAGCATGTCATTTCAGAAAAGCTCCCAAGTACAGCATTTCCTGAGCTCTACAATTACGGCCTCTTTCTATGCTGGCTTTAAATGCCCCTGCAAGCAGCTATTTACTCTCTGGCCTGGAACACAACTAAAGGGCTCATTCTAAATATATCACAACAAACTCACAACCCTGGAGTTGCCCAGATGCATATTTGTGAGAGTCTCTCAGCATGTGGTGGAGTGTCTCCATGTAAATCCCAGCTGCAGTGTGCAGTGTGAGCTTCAAAGAAAAACCTCTTCCTGACTTTTCCCATCCCACACCCTACCTGAGAAGCCATTAAGAATTTCTACTGGGAAGAAAACAAAGAATAGCAGATTGTTGAGATTCATTGTTAGCCTGGCTCCAAGGGCAAGTGCTTCACAGACTTAAACATGTCTGGCACTTAAAATGTGCACAAATAGATATTTGTCAAATAAATTCTGAAGCCACATGGGTGGATTACCCTTCCTAACTCCTAACTACTCTCTCTCTCTCTCTCTCAGCACAAAGTACACACATGATGCCATTGCTAGTAATAAGGCAAAAACTGGACCTGACCTTGCTGCCCATGGGTATGAAAGGGTTAATTCCATTATACTATCTCCACCTAATGGAATATTCAGTGGCATTTCCACAGGGAGACCTTTATGCTCTGAGCTGGAAGAACCTCCAAGGCTTATTCTTAAGTGAGAAAAGAGCATGCTGAAGAGTGTGCATAGTGTGCCTACAAATGCATGAAACCTCTCTAGAAGTACAAACAAAAAACTGCCATCAGGGGTTGCCTGTGGAGAAAAGTGGAACATAGGGGGCCAAGGTGAGAAAATTCACTTTGTATAATATACACACATTCATACACACACATTTTTAATGCAACATAAATAAAAAACAAAAGGAGTTGTTTTCTAGTCTGAATCCACCAACCATGGTGTGCAGTCATGATGGGTTTCAGAATCTCACATCAGCTCCCTTTCAGTGTCTGGCTCAGAGAAAAGAACTGATAGGTCTCCTTAGAAAAAGCCAGTGTGGCCCAACATGTAGCCCCAGCTCTCTAAATTAGGTAGGTCTTGCCAACTTGGCCACATCTAGGCAGAAACAACAAAACCAGAAAAAAGAGTTCTAACAAGAGCACAGCAGACACTCCTCCATTCATTTAGGACCTATTTGCAATGTGTCCTAGACTCAGGGGATACAGCAGAACAAGAGAGATAAAAAATCCCTGCTCTCATGGGGCTTGCATTCTAACTATCGAGGAGAAGAAACAATGGGCAAATTAGGTAAGTAATGGGGCAGTGTGATGTAGAGGGGGACTAGTGGGAAATGGATAGGAGGTAGGAGGTAGCAATTTTAAGATCTTTAGAGAGGTTCTCACTGAGAAGAGCAAGCCCTAAGAGGGTAAGATAGTGGGTTCTGAGATGTCGGGGGGGAAAGCCAGAGGGACCCATGGGTGCAAAGGCCCCAAAGGACTACAGAGAAGAGAAGCTGCTCCCTCATTTGTGTAGGGGTCTGTGTGCCCTGGAGCTCCTGGGAACTCCCCACAGGCCTGGTTCCATCGTCCCCTGATTTAGACAAAATTAGACAAGTCAACCCAATGCTGAGAGTTGGATGGAGCCAAAAGCAAGAGTAGATGAACACTGCCATGCTCACCCCAGCAGTCCTAAGTGAGATCCTTGCTGCCCAACCTCTGCCTCAGGCTCAGATTTGAAGGAAAAGAGGCCCAGGACCAAAACAAAAATAAATATTCCAAGAATTCTTAATCATAAATATTCCTTTACACAGACTTTCTCAGTGTGGGATCTTCAGATCATTCATCCTGCAAAATAACCCACTGGGAGGAAAGGGGCATAGTAGGTTTTCACCAAGGTAAGAAAGCCTCTGCCTCACTTTGTTCAACTGGGAAGCACCTGGGCTCAGTGGACAAATACCCTGATATCAGGGTTGCTGCCCATCTGTGGGAGTACATTCATTTTTAACAAGTCCCACCTCTCACTGCCACTCAAACCTTTTCTTTGTGGAAGGATGGAGAAAGGTAGAAGAGGACTTCCTAAAAATGTAGCTGGAAACTCTCCTCCTGGGCATGTGCCCAACAGAAAGGAGTGCTTATGCTGCATATGAGCACCTAAGGCATGTGCAAGAATATCCACAGCAGCACTATTCACAATAGCCCCAAACTGGAGCTTACCCAGATACTATCAGCAGCAGGGCATATAAGTAATGTATCTTCACACAATGAAACACAACACAGTAAGAAAATAAACTACCACCAATGCGCAGCAGCATGGATAAACTTCAGAAATGTAGTGTGGTGTGGAGAAAGCATATACTGTATGATTCCATTTCTGTGATAGGCAAAACTAACCAAGAGGCAAAACTAACTTCTTTCTGTTGGAGGTCAAAATGATGGCTAATCGGGCAGGGAGACTGACTTGAAGGGAGTGTGAAGGATGACACTGAGAGCTGGAAATGCCTCATGTCTCACACAGCTGTGTGCACATCCAGCAAGCTCCTGCTTACAATTCCTACACTTTACAGTCTATAAGTTATATGCCAGTAAAGAAGTTAACCACAAAATGAAAAGTAAAAACGTAACAATAAGGCTAGGAAAGAAGAGGTAGCCCAGAGCTGCCTGTGTTTTCTATCATATTAGGGGTTCCCTAAAAGCCTTCAGAAAGCAAGAGGTCCTTTTCTCTCCACCCTAAGCACCATCTCAGTTTAAGCCACTGTCACCTCCAGCCCCTACTGGGTTCCCCACACTGTCTCTCTTACACACATCCCATGTATAAACCACTATTTAAACAGCCATCAGAGAGACCACCCATGACCTACCTACTTAGGGACCTGAAATAGATTCTGTGGGGGAGAGGGAAATGACATGAGGGGGTAATGGGTTGTCTTTCAAAATCACAAAGCTGGGCAGGTCACTCTTGTAGTTGACTTTCTTCAAAGCCTTATCTTTGTCCTCCTGAATATGGTTTATAGGACACTTCCAGATATGACCACTCCCCACCCCCTCACCTGACCTCCCCCCTTTCCTGTCTCCCTGTGGCCAAACAAGACAGGAAGGGAGGAAGGGAGGGAAAGAACAGCCAGGGAGGGTCTTGAGAGGAAGGACGCTGTGAAAACTCACTGCCCCCCACCCCTCTGTGCCTTCCCTTCTCTACCTGTCATCTCTACTCTCCCCCTCTCTCAGTCTCTCCTCTCCCTGTCTTGGTTCTTAGATTTTCTTCTGGAAACACACAGCTAAGTCAACCATCTCAGAATCCTGACTTAAAAAAAATATGCTGAAGGAGGTGACAAAGACTCCCAACATGATTGAGACTTCAAGTTCTTGAGTCCCTCAAAGAGGCTAAAGTTCCCCAAACAGAGGAGGCCCCTCTGCATTGATCAACTGATGGGGCTGAGGTGAAGCTGGACTGTGGAACTGATCCCTGATACAGCTGCCTTACATGGCCATCCAGCCCATCCCCACACTCATGGTCTCAGCCCTGCAGGCCAGCTGGCACCTGTGCACACCCTCCTTTTTGTCCCCAACACCCCTCCCACCTTCCCTGATCCTCCATGATTCATTCCTCCCTCCCTTCACTTGTTTGGCATTTATTCCCAGCCTCTATCCCTTGGTCTAGCACAGTAGATGGCCAACAACATGTGATGAGTGGATGGATGTTTAGACCTGTCTTAGCAGGTATAGATGCCATATTCTTTGGGTGTTACCAATTCCACCTGCCAGTGTCTGCCTCTCTTTACGCAAACACTTTTTCTGAAGCATCAGAAGGCTGCTCTGCCAGTGAGTAGGCTGGGGTGGAAGGGCAAGGGGAGTTAACCCCACCCCAGCTGACCTTAACTGATGAGAATTGGTCCACAAACACCCTCTTTCTCCCTCCAGGGCTGTTGTCCTGAGGAGTGAGCACTACAGGGCCTCCCACAGCAATAACCTGCTCCATAGCACACCTGCACTCACTCCTTCCCTTCCCTGTTCCACTCCCCCAGCCCTTACCAACATCTGCTGGAGTCACATCACAATCAACGACTTACCTCTGAATCCTTGTTTCTGGCTCCAACAGCAGGACTTCTCTTATACATATGGCATTCAACCCTGCAGAAAGCTAAATTTGGGCCTCTGGGCCCTGAACCCCTGCCTGAATGTCCACGGACCACATACATGGAGTGAGTGTCAGAGAGGATAGGGGGCCAGGGAGGACTCAGAAGCAGAAGGGCTGTGACTGCCAAACAAAGAAGCAGCCAGGGTTCCAGGAGTAAAGGAAAATATGAGGCCATGGGGATGCAATAAGAGTGATAAAAGCAGAAATTAAGGTTGAACATGAGAAGCCTTCTATAGAACTGTGCTGGATACCTTGAGGACGGCTGGGTTCTCCTTTGTGTTCTGGATTTCAAAGAGGGCTTAATGCTCAAGTTTAAGAAATGTGGCAGAAGCTCATTTGCCATATTCTGTCCCAGCCCAGGAAGGCCCAGGAGTTCTACAATCAAGCATAGACAACACACTGGAGGCTGGACAGCACCGGAAACTCTGTTTTACTTGGTGGACCTATCTAAGGAATAAAGTGGACTCTGAACACATGTTCCGAGGGCTTCCACAGGAGGATACATCTCTCATTGACTGAGGGCTACAGTCTTGATTTGCTGTGAGTCTAAGGTCTCTTGGTAGTCTTGAACTTGATCATCTGGGATTCTAAATTAAAGATGGCTCCCTGGCTTCGAGAGCAGAATGAGTTGGGTTTGTAAGGTTAATGAAGATGAGATATGGGCACTATGTGTGGATTGGTGAGAGCCAGGAAGGGAAGCTGGGAATCTGGACAGCATCCACTCTAATGTGAGCTCAGCATGCTGTTCCCACCAATGGGCCAACTGGATTTGGGCTGAACTAGGTCCAAGGATGCCCAAGGGTCTGTGCTCACCCTTGCTCAGTGAGTCATATGTCTGCCCCTCCCTCACTGGGTTTCCAATTATGTTTTTTAAACACTAACTTCAGATCACATCTAATTGGCAAAATATTTACACTGCTTTGGACACAAAAATAAATGCCTGGTGGCGGGGGGGGGGGTGGTGGTGTGTAGAAAAACTGCTGTTGAGAGCACTATAAGGGTGCCCAGAGTCTAAGGTATGAAACCTCTATTCTAAGTTTGCTCCTTGGGCTGCTGTTAAATGGACATAGATTTATGCTTATTTTATGTCTATATCAACTCCATCCACACTGGCACAGTTCAGTACGGTAGCTGCTAGACAACCATGATGACCAAGCATTGGAAATGCAGCTAGTCCAACTGACATGCATTGCCAGCATAGAGCACACATTAATTTCAAGACTTAGATGGAAAAAATTAAGTATTTTTATTTTATTTCATTAATAATGTTTTATATTGATTATATATTTATATATTGGGTTAAACAAAATATATTATTAAAATTAATCTCATCTTGTTATGAGTTAAATTTTGTTTTGCAAACAGACAAGTTGGAAATCTAACCCCCAGGACCTCAGAAGGTAACCTTATTTGGCAATAAGGTTGTTGTAGATACAATTAAGATGAGGTCATAATGGAGCAGGGTGGGCCCCTAATCCAATGTGATTGATGTCCTTCTAAGAAGAGGAGATGGACATACACAGTGAAAAGACAGCCCTGTGACAATGGAGGTGGAGATTGGATGATGTGTCTGCAAGTGAAGAAATGCCAAGAATTTCTGGCAAACATCAGAAGCGAGAAGAGGTAAGGAAGAATCCTCCTAAGAGAGCATGGCTACTGACACCTTGATTTCAGATTTCTGGTCTCCAGAACTGTGAGACAATAAATTTGTTTTTTTCAAGCCTTCCAGTTTGTGGTACTTTGTAACAGCAGCCTTAGGAAATCAATACATCTTTGTTTCTTTTTATTTATTTTAATGTTTTTACTAAAGTCTTGTGAAGTTGGTACACTATTATTTTCATTTTCCAGATGAGAAAACTGAGGCTCCAAGAGGCCAATGGTATGTGCAAAGTTGACAGAGCTGCTCAGTGACCAAGACTTCAGACACCTGTCTTCAGACCTCAGTTCTCCCTTTATTACTGATCAGAGATACTCATTTGTTCATCCTACATTATTTACTGAGCATCTACAATTAATCAGATACTGTTGTAGGCGCTTGAGATAGAATTAAGTAACAAAATGAAATCCCTGCCTTGTGAAGCTTACATTATTTGAGGGAAAGCAGACATTAAATAATAAACATATGAACAAGTAAATTATGCAGTATATTAGAAAGAGTTCACAGGGTAAGTGAACTGGAAGGAAGGAGAACAGGGTAAGGAGTTGAGAGTGTGGGAGTTGGGGGATCAGATTGCAGTATAAATCAGGAGTCAGGGGCAGCCTCATAAGAAGGTGAGGTTTAAGCAAAGATGTGAAGGAGCTGAGGGCATGAACCCTGCTGATATCTGAGAAGAGTGTCCAGGGCAGAGGGAACAATGAGTGCAAAATGGTAGCATAAAGACCTAAGACATAAAGGGAAATGAAGCAGCCTTCCAGGTGGGCTCCTGACATGAAGGGAATTGCTGCTTCTGTGGTTCATTTTGGATGTTTCATTCAAGCCTTTTCATGAGCCTGGACCGCAAGGCCCTTCCTGAAGAAGAGCCCCACAGACTTGCCTCAGGTTCTTTTATACAGGTAGACATCTCAGCCACACTGGAAAACTCTCTCTTACTGCAGAGGCCCTGGGGCTACACCAAGCCAGGCTTCCTGGGTGAGAACAAAGCACGGTACATAAGGAAGTAAGATGTTCACCCACTGAAGACAGTCCAAGGCAGCAATGGCCCCACTGATTGTGGGAGCCCAAGGTGGAAAAGTGGAAGACCCAACCACCATTGAATGGAGTTATCCAGGCTGCCTTTCTTGAGTATGGAGCCAGCATAGGAATGGCAGCAGGAAGAGAAGGGGACCATTTTATTTACCTGAATGACCTGGAAGTATAATGACAATTGTGTTACTGGCAGCAGTGGAGTTAAAGTAGGTAAACATAATTTTTTTAAGGTGGCCCTAGCCCCATATATGTCCAGCATGGTGTCAAGATTTTTTTTTGGAAGATATCCCAAGAAGAAAAGTCTGAAATCAAGTTAAATGTCCTTCCCTCAGAACAGGGTGTGAATCTGATAGTCCCTGGGCTTTTGAAAAAATGATACTCCTGGATATTAAATCATACTCTGTCACTAATAATTATTTATTCCAGTAAGAACACCATCACTTTTATGGAACACCAACGTGGTGTTTAACCACACTTCTCTGGACAAGGCAAAGAACAGAAACCCAGCAGTAAGTACTGGGAGTAGGGCAACACTACCTCAGCATCCCCATGGCATCATTAGCGTGATGGGGTGTTGGCCACATGAAAGAATTTTGATTCCTGGGACTCCAGTTGTCCTGTCCAGAAGAGGGCAGGGCCAAGGGGCAATTCCTTTTTAGGCAGAGAGGGCAAAAACAGGTTCTCCTCCTGCCGCACACCCCACACTCTCCATGCTTCTTGCTATTCACCTCTGTCTTCGCATCAGCTCAGTGTTGCCCAACAGGATGGTGGCTCTGGAGGAGGCCTTCTTCTTGGTGGGGAACAGAGGAAAGGGAATGGAAGCATGGAAGGCTTCGGGTCTAGAGCACCCTCAGCTTCTCTCCATTCCCTGCAAGATTTCCCCACATGGTCTATTTTAATTTAATCCCCATTTTGCAGATGGAGAAATAGAGACCTGAAATGGATCAGAACCTGCCTAAGGTCATGTGCCTAGATCAAGACAGACTGGCCTCTAAGTTTCTGTCCTCCTACTGTCACACAATCCCTCACCCATTGAGGCTGATCTCATTGGAATGATGGAAAACAACTTGCAGGAAAATAAACTCCACAGATTTCACAGCTTGAGATAGGGCATAAGATAGAGAAGTTCAGTCACAAGAGTCTAGACCAGGAGTCTTCGAACTGTGTTCCAGAGAACCCCCTGGATTCTTTGTCCCACCACCCATGGTCACACCAGATCTCAGCTCTCATTTGTTCTGTATTATGAGTTCTCACATTGGATTTTATCTAAAGAATTTCTTATCTGAAAAACAAGCTGAGATAAACAACAGGAAGTACAGCTAGTTGCCAGACAACCATTCAGCATTACAAAGGAATGAATTGGTGACTGAGACTTGTAGCAACACTGATGGATCTCAAAGGCATTATGCTGAATGAAAGGAGCCAGACTCAAAAGGTTACATTTGATTCCCAGACAAGAAAGATTACATTTGATTCCTAGAAAAGATAAACTGAAGGGGATAGAAAACAGATCAGTGTTTGTCAGGAGCTGGGGAAAGAAGTGTTGACCATGAAGGGTCACAAGGGTTTTGGACTCATGGGAATGTTCCATATCCTGATCATGGTGGTGGTTAGATGACTACATGTTTTGTCAGAATCATGGACCCATATACTAAAAAGTGTGACTTTTACTGTATATAAATTATACCTCAGTAAACCTGACTTTAAAAAATACAGCTTGGCAATCACTGCCCAAGAAATCTTTCTTTCTAAGGTCTTCATAAACAACTAAAAAATAAAGTACAAGATAACAGCCCCTGAGTCTGAGGGTAAGAAAAGGGGATGACCATTCACTGAGGCCCTTGGCACATTAGGCAGTTAGTTGTTTTAGTTTGTATTTTAGAATTCAAATTTTTATCTAATAACCTTCACAATAATTCTTTGGAGAAGCTGAAATTCAAGAGTCTAACTGTGGCAAATTGTGTTTTCCAGAACAGTAAGAGATCATAGAAAAATAAATAATAAAAAGCTGTGTTTGGTTTGGGAGTGATTTACTATGCAGCAATAGATAACTGAAATACTAGGTAGCCAGCCCAAGGCACCCCCATGAGCCAACCTCTGCTCCATGCATCCCAAATCTTCTACCTTTCTGTTCTCCCTTGTTCCTAAATAAAGCAGTATGGATCCAAGCCTCCAGACACAGCCACCACAAGAAACTCTAAATGAACCACTTCTAGAGTAGCTGGACCCAGCTCCTCTCTGACAGC
Organism: Phyllostomus discolor; assembly: GCF_004126475.2. Lineage (NCBI taxonomy): Eukaryota > Metazoa > Chordata > Mammalia > Chiroptera > Phyllostomidae > Phyllostomus > Phyllostomus discolor. The sequence goes on along the minus strand of NC_040911.2, from coordinate 67,727,295 downwards.
CAAGTGCTAAAGTGGTATCTGGCATAGATTCTAGGCTCATTGTAAAAACTGTCATAACAGCGAAAATGGTGCAGTTTCTGGTCACATAGAGAATACTCTTTAGGGAGGAGATAGCAATGAGATGATTTTAGGCACTAAATGCCATCAAGAAAATGAACAGGGCTGTGTGATAGAGAGGGTTTGGATTTGGTATGGAGGGGTATTACTGACAGAGGAAATGGCCAATTGAAACTTCTAAAAAAAGGCACACATAATTTTAAAAGTAGAAAAGAAAATTCAGGTTAGAGAAAGCCTTGCTTATTCTAGAATAGGGCGAATAAAACAAATAATAAATGATAGCCTGGAATACAGTATACGAAATTTGATGAGGAGTCCAGTGTGCCACTAATTCCCCATGTGACCTTGTAACTGTCATTTTCCCTCTCTGGGCATCTGTCCTTCTTGCTATAAAATGAGGAGATCAGACTAGAATCAGGGGTATCCAGAGCTGGCTTATAACAGCTTATGAGAGTAGATTCTGTGCATCTCTTCCCCACTCCACAAGTGATGTCACATTGGTGAGTTTAAGTTGCCCATCAACAGTGGAATGAGCACGGGCTGGGAACCAAAAGTGTCCCAGGTTCGATTCCCAGCCAGGGTACATTCCTGGGTTGCAGGCCAGAACCCCCAGCAAACGCACATTGATGTTTCTCTCTCTCTCTCTCTCTCTCACACACACACCTCCCTCCTTTCCCTCTCTAAAAATAAATAAAAATAAAATCTTTAAAAGCAAGTCAACCAAGAAAATCTATTAAAAAAAATTGCCCATCAAGGAAGTATTTACACCACGGAAGGTGAAAAACAGTATAAATCAGGGCTGTGAGGTTTGGTGTGGCGGGGGGAGAGGGGACGGGCAGTGGCAGGGGGAGATGCAGTTTGAAAGCTTGTTGTTAAACATTTACCAGCATGCCACTGGACCAGAGGGGTGTTTCTCAAACTCTTTTACTAAAGTCTAGTGGCAGAGGAGAACTTACACATAACACCACAGGCCTGGGATCTCATCATTTTAGAAAAATTTTCCTTAAAATCTTCTATTGTCATTTTTAAATTCACAATTTTACATTCTATATCTTAATGTATCTATGCTTCATTTTCTCACACACTCAAAAATATAATATTTTATTTTCCAAATATTAGAATCCATGTTACTAATATTGTAGTTTTGAATATGCACAGAGAGAAAGCCTCTTCTCTCTGGCTAAGTGCTGCCCTGTGGTCAAGGTTGATATTATTCATCCCTCCGGGTATAAGGCCTTCCTCTCTCTATCTCTCCCTCCCTTTCCTCTTTTCCCTCCAAACCCAAGGCCTTCCCTGACTTGGACTTGGACTTAGACTTGAGCATTGGGGAGGAGTAAACCAGCCCCCTTAGCCCATAAGTGCATGCCTGCCCTCGGCTCAAAACAGAAGCAGGTCAGGGTATGCTCTTAACAATGGTGCCCAGACCTGGTCAGCAGACATTTCCTCACATTCTCATAATAGAGCAACCACCTGGCTCTTGCAGGTGGCCCCACAGATGCTGTCAGCATCCATGGGTTATTTCCCTGCAGACAGAAAGGAAGAACTTTCTTCCCTTCCTGTTTTGGAAGTGTGTGGGCTTAGCTCCTCACACTGGGGCTAGGTCTAGGGGATCTGTTTCATGCGTCCCAGACTCGAGGCTGCAGCAGAATTCCTGGCTGACCTTGGACAAATGGTAATGTTTTGTCTGTGCCTCTTTTTCCATCATCAGCTGCCACTTACCTCTCTGATGGGATGGCTGGATGGATGTCTGAGGCAGCCTCAAAAAGCAGACAATAATAGTTCCAAACACAGAGCTAGGTACATGGGCTGTGGTTCCACACCACTGAGAAAGGGGTAACGCCCCATCTCCATGAGGCGTTCTCCATTCTCCTTTGGGGAATGTCAGACCTTTGGGTGCTAGATATTCATCATGAAAAATTCCAGGAAAAAAAAAAAACATTTACAAAGCAATGACATTCCCCAAAGGAGATAAGAGGTAACTAACTCTGTGGAGGGGTAAAGGCAGAGCACAATGGGAAGTGGAGTGAGAAATAGAGAAAGGTACAGCTGAATTTTGAAGGACCATCTTTTCTCTCCTCTAAACTTCTCAAGCAGTGCTTGCTGTCTCTTTCTCCTGGTCTGCACTCATTCCTCAGCCCTCCAGGACTGCTGACCCTACCACATCCAGGAAGGATGTCAGTGGCCTATCTCCTGCTATATCTAATGACCACTCTTCAGAACCTATCTCACCAACCACTTAGTCCCATTGGGAACTATCCTTTGACCACTTTTACTTAAAACTTGCTACTCTTGTCCCTGGCCAGGTAGCCCAGTTGGTTAGAGGGTCGACCTGATATGCCAAGCTTACGGGTTTGATTCCTGATGAAGATACATACAAGAGTCAACCAATGAATACATAAATAAGTGGAACAACAAATTGATGCTTCTCACTCTCTCTCTCTTCCTTTCTCTAGAAAAATCAGTTTGAAAATTTTTAAAAAGAACTTGCTACTCTCTTACTTACTTTGTACTCACCCAAATCAGAACTCAAGACAAAAATTGCAGTGCAGGTCATTTATTTGGAAGGTGGTCTCAAGAGGCAAGAGTGAAATGCAGAGAAAAGAAACAAGGACAGTATGTGTTATTGGGCTACTCCTGTGGGCACCTGGGGCTCAGTCCCTCCTGGGCCCTCTGAGGAACTTATGGAATACACCTTGGAATTGCCTCTGCAAAGGATGAAAGGCTGGAGCATTTAGCTGAACTCTTGGCCCCAACTGGTGGAGGGTCACTTCTCAGGTGCATGAATTCCCTGAGGCAGAAAAAAAGAGAGCCATGCTGGGAGCTTGAGGTGAGGAGCCACCGGCATGCACAAGAAGTGGTCAGTGGTGGACCAAGGGCTGACACAAGGGTCACCACCATGTCTCTAAGACTTGGCCTACATGACAGCTCACTGCTGAGGTGCCCCTCCCATCAATAACCACACCTACCGACCTGTTTCAAGATTTCTCTTCACCCCACTGCAGGCTTCTTAATCCACCATGCTCCTCACTGACACCACCCTTTTGCCTATTCCTTTTCCATCCAATGCCCTTAGCTTGTCTCTATCACTGTACTAAGTACTTGAATTAACTCTTTCTGTTATGTTTTGTCCTCCCCCAAGAAACTTCTTAAAGGCAGGGACAAGTGTTTTTCTGGCACTAAGCACATAATAGGACCTTAAGAAGGTGTAGATCCTTTCTGCTTTCCCATAAAAAGCCTACCAGTGGTGATCACATGAAATCAGTTAAAACCCAATGTGAAGGTTGTTTGCTAATTTCTGTTTTCCCTATCTCAAGAAAGCAGGACCCTCAGATGGCAAGAGTTGCCACCTCTCTTCCAGAGATGCCAGCCTGCAGGTGGAATGCTGCCCTCTGAAAATCACCCGCTCTAGAATCTCCCCCATCCTCCCTCCCCTCCCTGTTTCACAAAGCTCAGTGGGCATGAATTCTTTGTGCCTTCCAGGAAAGATAGGGCTTATGATAAAAAAAAAAGTAAAGCTCAGAGCCTTCAACTAACCAAGAGGTGAGCAGCCACTCCTTCCAGGGCACTAGGCTGCAGGGCACTAGGCTGCAGGAAGAAGAGAGGGAGGAAGCAGAGATCACCTCTGAGTTTATAATCTAGGCGGTGGAGGTAAGACTAATAGCACAGAATCCATTGTTGGGAAATGATTATGTTGTCACAATCACTGGGAAAAGGATACAGTGATTAGTAAATGGTGCTAGGGAAATAGCTCAGTAGATGAAGAAAAATAAAATTGAAAACCACCTAACACCTCACACAAAGGTAAACTCCAGGTAGATTAAAGAACTAAGCTGAGACACTTCTCAAGTTAAAAAACACTGCAGGGGAACGAACACCTTTATAGCCCAAGATAACCTTTATACACAAACTATAAGACAAAATATGGGTTAATTTGGTTTTATCAAAACTAAGGATTTTGTTCAACAAAGTTTATAGGCAGAAAACAAAACAAGAAAAAATATTCACAATGTCTAAATCTGACAAGAAATTGACATTTAAAATATTTGCAGACATCCTGAATCAACAAGCAAAAAATAAAAAACAGCAAACTTCACAGGAAATTGGACAAAGAGCATGAACAGGCAATTGTCAGGAGTGAAAACCAAAAGGATAACACCTATTTAAAGAAATGCTTATTTTAAAGTTACTAGTAATTAGAGAAATTGAAAATGAAAACAACAATGAAATAATGATTTACACTTATTAGAATAGAAGGACTGTCCATCCTGCTGGTGCATATGAATGTGAACTGGCACAGCCAACACTCCTTACTCCCACAAGGAATCACCCATTCGGTGACCCAGAAATTATGCCTCTGTGAAAATCCCTACAGGAACACTCTCACAAACCCAGAAATAGCCAAGATTGGAGCTGTGTGTATTTTGTGGTGGTGACAGGAGCCAGAAGCACCAAAATGTCCCTCACAGAGAGGGAAGAGAAAAACTGCACAGACCATACGCAGCTGGAGGTCCAGGCAACAGTTTGAAGTAATAAACCAAATGTCCACATATAGGTAGGTATAAAAGGGTCTTAAAAACATAGTGCTGAGTGAGCAAAAAAAGCAGAATGAGATTCATCACAGGATAGCATTTATGTAAATTTAAATATATACATCCAAAATAACAAAACATATTTTCAAGAACACATATAAGCAAAAGGAGTAGACAAAATGGTGCTGCTCCAGTTATTATTGCTGTGTGAGATTATTCTAAAACTTAGGGGCTTAAAACAATCATTCTGTAACATCTCACAGATTCCGTAGGTCAGAATCCTGACAAGGCTACCAGAAGATGCTTCAGCTTTACGTGTCATTGACTGAGGTCACTAGGTAATATCTGTGGGAGTGTGACCTGGTCTGCAGGTATCAAGGTGGCTTGCTCATATGTCTGGTGTTTTGGTGGGAGCTCAGCTGGGGCTGTCAAACAGAGCACCTCCAGGAAGCTTCTCTAACATGGCAGTCTCAGGGTAGTTGAAGTTGGGAAGATCTGTGAGATAATAAACTTTTGGTAATTTGTCACGGCAGCTCCAGGAAACTAATACATACTGTAACATAATGTGACATAATTATTAAAAGGATTTTTTTTGCTTTGACTGAGGCTGAAAGGTCAAGTCTGACCAAATAGGTGGGAAGATCCCAACACACCAAAGGGCCAAACATCCAGGCCAGAGTCAAAAGGAAATACTCAGAAATTAGGTGTGTTGCACTCATCTGTCAACCACCTCAGCTGAATCTGAAGTGGCCTGAAGTATGGAGAGTTCTTTGAAGGAAATGGTCAGTGGGTATGAGGCCTACCCTCTGAGGAACAGGATAAGGATGCTGTTCCTTATCCTGGAACAGGATAAGGCTGGTGCCTCACTTCACATTTTGAGCAAAGGGCTTCAAGGAAACCCTGGAGTTTTGGGGCCTAGGAATGTGATGGCAAGAGGCTGTGGCCATCCACCTGAGGAGGCAGGTGAGGATGAAATATAAATAGAATCATACAATATGTAACCTTTTGTGTCTAGCTCCTTTTACTTAACATATTTTTGAGGTTCATCCATGGTATAGCACTTATTTTTATGACATGGGACTCATTTCTTTTTATGACTGAATAATGTTCCATTGTATGTATAGACAAGTTTGTCCATTTATCCGCTGGTGGACATTTGGGTTGTTTCTACTTTGTGGCTATTGTGAATAGTGCTGTTCTGAGTACGTGTATATGTCTCTCTGTTTGAGAATCAGTTTTCAGTTCTTTGAAGTACATGCTTAAAGAGTGGAGTCACTGGATCATATGCCAATTCTATGTTTGACTTCTTGAAAACCATTGAACTGTTTTTCATTGAGGTTGAACTGTTTTACATTCTTACCAGCAATGTACAAAGTATACAATTTCTCCACATTCTCCCCCAAATTTGTTATTTTGTTTTTTATTATATCCATCCTAGTGGGTATAGAGTGGTATCTCATTGTGTGTTTTGTTTTGTTTTGTTTTGTTTTGTTTTGTTTTGGCTGGGTACAGTGAACTTTATTGATGGTGCATGACAAGGTAGAGCTCCCCAAGCCTCTCTCTTCTTCAGGGGATCTACATTGGAAACTATAGGTCAGAAGATTCTCAAATGTGTTGGGGGATTAATTTGGGACAAAGGCTCCCCAGAAGCTGAGGGCCTCTCTTCCTGTCACTAGGGCTGGTGGTCCAGGGGGCTGTTATTCCTTGGAGGCCATGTGAACCTTAAGGCCCCACCACCCTGTTGCTGTAACCAAATTCATTGTCATACCAGGAAATGGGCTTGACAAAATGTTCATGAGGGCAATGCCAGCCCTGGCATCAAAGGTGGAGGAGTGGGTGTCACTACTAAAGTCGCAGGAGACAACATCATTCTCAGAATAACCCAGGATACCCTTGAGGGCACCCTCTGATGCTTGCTTCACTACCTTCCTGATGTCATTGTATTTGGCAGCATTCTCCAGGCAGCAGGGCACATCCACAACTGACACATTGGGGGTGGGGACATGGAAGGCCATGCCAGTGAGCTTCCATTGAGCTCAGGGATAACCTTGCCCACAGCTTTGGAAGTGCCAGTAGAAGCAAGAATGATGTTCCGGGCAGTCCCTTGTCCTTCATGCCACAGCTTCCCAAAGAGGCCATTCACAGTCTTCTGGGTGGCAATGATAGCATGGACTGTGGGCATAAGTTCCTCCACAATGCCAAAGTTGTCAGGTCTTGGCCTTGGCCATGGGGGCCAAACAGCTTGTGGTGCAGGAGGCAATGCTGACAATCTTCATGGAGTTGTCATACTTGTCATGGTCCATACCCATTATAAACATGAGGACAAGCCCTGGCTGGTGTAGCTCAGTGGATTGAGCGCGGGCTGGGAACCAAAGTGTCCCAGGTTCGATTTCCAGCCAGGGTACATTCCTGGGTTGCAGGCCATAACCCCCAGCAACCGCACATTGATGTCTCTCTCTCTCTCTCTCCCCCCTCCCTCCCTCCCTTCCCTCTCTAAAATGAATAAATAAAATCTTTAAAAAAAGAATAAATTAAAAAAATAAATAAATAAACATGAGGACATCCACAAAAGGGGCAAAGAAGATCCTCTTGGCCCCACCCTTCAAGAAAGCCCCAGCCTTCTCCATGTAGTGAAGAGACCAGTGAACTCCACAGCATATTCAGCACCAGCATCACCCTATTTGATGTTGGTGGGATTTCACTCCTGAAAGATGGAGATGGGCTTTCCATTGATGAAGCTTCTCATTCTCAGCCTTGACTGTGTCTGAACTAGCCATGAGTAAAGTCATACTGGAACATGTAGACTGTACAGTTGAGGTCAACAAAGGGATCATTAAAGGTGACAATATCTACTTTGCCAGAGTAAAAAGCAGCCCTAGTGACCAGGTGTTCAATATGGCCAAATCTGTTCACTCCAACCTTCACCATCATGTCTCAGGGTTAAGTCTAGCCCTGTGCAGGAAGACACAGCTGGCTGTAGGACAAGAGGAGAGAGTTCATTGCATTTTTAATTTGCATTTCCCTAATGGCCAATAATGCCAAGTATATTTCCAGGTGATTGTTGGTCATCTGTATATCTTCTTTGGTAAAATGTCTATTCACATCTTTTGCCCAAGTCCTTTCTTTAATTGGACTGTCTGTCTTTTTGTTGTTGAGTAGTAAGAGTTCTTTGTATATGCTGGGTACTAGATCCTTCCATATGATTTACAAATATCTTCTCCCATTCTGTCAGTTTTTTACTTAAAAAATATTTTATTTTTTTTCAAAAAAGGGAAATGGAGGGAGAAAGAGAAGAAGAGAAACATGGATCTGGGAGAGAAATATTGATTTATTGCTTCTCCTAAGCACCCTGACTGGGGACTGAACCCCAAACCCCACTCTGGGCCTCTCCTCAGAGTTTCCTGCTCAGCAGGTCTGCAGTGGGGTTTTGGAATCTACCCTTTTCTCAAGGAGTATAAGACAGTATAAGGAATATAAGGAGTATAAGATAGGAAACAGAGTAAATGTCTTTTGGGGGCAGACCTGGGAGCAGAAGTGCAGAGGACCAGGACTAAGGAGAGATTTGGGGGAGATGCAGGGGAAAGATGTGCCTGAAGTAAAGGTGTAGGTACAAGGCAGAGTTTACGGGAAGAGAGCTGGGTGTGGCAGTAAGTGGCAGACCCTATGGGATTTAAGAAACTGGAAGGTGAGAAGGTGCCCAACTTTTCTGAGATGAGATAGGAAATGGAGCTGAGGTCTCCTCTGCCCTCCTTTTAGAATGCTCCTAAGGACTGCAGTGGGCCACTGCATCCACCACTTCTTTTCCTAGACAACAGTACAGCTTCACCCTGACCCCACTTCTCTGTCTCCTCTCTTCCTTACCACCCATCTCTTCCCTACTCAGGAGCCAGAGTAACCATTCAAAACCACCAACCAAAAATCGACTTTCAGCCAAGATGGAAGCGTGGGTAGATACACTTTGCCTCCTCACACAACCAAAAGAAGGACAACAAAAAATTTAAAATGAAACATAACCAGAACTGCCAGAAAATTGAACTGTATGGAAATCCACAACCAAAGAGTTAAAGAAGAAACATTCATCCAGACTGGTAGGAGTGGCAGAGACGGGCAGCTGGGCGGACAGGGGACCCGACCGAAAAAAAAAAAAAGCAGCAGCTGGCAGACCCAGCAAGGCTGCAGACTGTGGAGGGGCTAGGCTCCCAAGATGGCTTGAGGGCCCGGGTGTTCCCACATTGGCATGCAGATAAACGGGGCGAAACTGGGGAGTGAGACAAACAGTGCAACCCAGGGCCCCAACGCAGGGAAATGAAGCCTCAAAACACCAATTGAAAACACCTGTGGGGTGTTGGGGTGCCAGGAGAGACTCCCAGCCTCACAGGAGAGTTCACTGGAGAGACCCACAGGGTCCTAGAATGTACACAAACCCACCCACATGGGAATCCGTACCAGAAGGGCCCAGTGTGCTTGTGGGAAGTGGGGAAAGCAACTGAAATCCAGCAGAGAGCAGAGCAAGTGCCACTGTTCCCTCTCAGACCCCTGCCCCACATACAGCATCACAACCCAGTGATGGGGGTTGCCCCACCCTGGTGAACACCTAAGGCTCTGCCCCTCAGTATGTAACTGGTACATCAAGACAAAAAAAAAAAAAAAAGGCCCAAACGAAAGAACAGATCAAAGCTCCAGAAAAAATACAACTAAGCAATTAAGAGGTAGCCAACCTATCAGATAGATACACAGTTCAAAACACTGGTAATCAGGATGCTCACAGAATTGGTTGAATTTGGTTGCAAATTAGATGGAAAAATGAGGGCTACACTAAGTAAAATAAAGGAAGATGTACAGGGACTCAATAGTGATGGGAAGGAAACTGGGACTCAAATCAATGGAGTGGACCAGAAGGAAGAAAAAAACATACCATCAGAAAACAATGAAGAAACAAGAATTCAAAAAAATGAGGAGAGGCTTAGGAACCTCTGGGACATCTTTAAACATTCCAACATCCAAATTATAGGGGTACCAGAAGGAGAAGAGGAGCAGCAACAAGTGGAAAAGTTATTTGAACAAATAATAAAGGAGAACTTCCCCATTCTGGCAAAGGAAATAGACTTCCAGGAAGTCCGGGAAGCTCAGAGAGTCCCAAAGAAGTTGGACCCAAGGAGGAATACACCAAGGCACATCATAATTACATTACCCAAGGTTAAAATGAAGGAGAGAATCCTAGAAGCAGCAAGAGATAAGGAGACAGTTATCTACAAAGGTGTTCCCATAAGACTGTCAGCTGATTTCTCAAAAGAGATCGGAAAGAAGTATTCCAAGTCATGAAAGGCAAGGTCCTACATCCAAGATTACTCTATCCAGCAAAGCTTTCATTTATAATAGAAGGGCAGATAAAGTGCTTCTCAGATAAGGTCAAGTTAAAGGAGTTCATCATCACCAATCCCCTATTATATGAAATGTTAAACGAATTTATCTAAGAAAAAGAAGATAAAAAAACATGTACAATAAAATGACAGCAAACTCAGTTATTAACAAGCACATCTAAAATAAAAACAAACTAAGCAAACAACTAAAACAGGAACAGAACCACAGAAATGGAGATCACATAGAGGGTTATCAACAGGGGAGTGGGAGGAAGAGAGAAGGGGGGAAAGGTACAGGGAATAAGAAGCATAAATGGTAGGTACAAAATAGGCAGGGGGAGGTTAAGAATAGTATAGGAAATGGAGAAGCCAAAGAACTTTTATGTATGATCAATGAACATGAGATAAGGGGGTAGAGAAGTGGTGCAGGGGGGCAGGGGGGAATAAAAGGGAGAAAAAAATGGAACAATTGTAATAGCATAATCAATAAAATATATTTTTAAAAAACCCCACTAACCATGTCACTCTCCTTGTTTAAATCCTTCCAAGCGCTCCCCAATGTACCTGGAATAATGTTCAAATTCTATATCCAGTTGGCTGTGCCCATCTGTGGAGGACATGAGACCTCAAGTACAGGGAGACAAAATTTACAGAGGCCCCAGCTGCTGGGCTTTGAAGTCACCACTGTATGTTGTACGGAGACTGTGTCTCCCATGGCCTTCCCCCAGCCCACTACTAAGCTCATGGAGATGCTATGGCAGACAGTCCTGGGGATACAGGGCTCTATCAGGGGCTGCTTTGGATCCAGGGCTCCTCCAAGGCCTTGCTAAACCTTTCCGAGGTTGCATGGCATCTAGGATGCTCCCACCCAAACTTCTCTCCCTTAGAATCACACTCACAGAGACCCTCAGGAATTTTAGCTAGCTTTCTTCATAATTAACTAAAGAGATACATCCCCTAGAGTATAACTTTGTATAAGCAGCAAAAAGGAAGCAATTCTATTATCCTACTGAGTACTCTTTTCTACCCATGGTGAGACCCACTGTCTCAGGGTTGCATCCCCTAAGGTAAAGATTTAGAACGAGTGATTTATTAAGGAAAGCTCTCCAGGAGAATTAGTCAGGGCACCAGAGAAGCAGGATCTGGAGGGGGAGGCAACCAGGTGAGGGTAGATTTCAGCTGAAGTCTGAGTGGAAACAGCCATCATGCCACCTGGTGATCTCCCATGTAGCCAAGCAGGCCATGCAAGCAAAGATTTGAACCACAGCTAATCTGAACTTTGTGGACAGAATAATGTCCCTCAAAGATGTCTTTGTCCTAATCCATGGAAACTGTTATTATGCTACTTTATATGGTAAGAAGGATTTTGCAGATGGGATTAAGTTAAGGATCTTGAAATGGGGAGATTATCCTGGGTTATCTGGGCGGTCCCAATGTAATCACAGGGGTCATTGTAAGAGGGAGAGAGATGTGATGATGGAAGCAGAGGTCTATCAGCGTGATATGATTGCTGGCCAAAGCCTTGAGCCAAGGAACATAGGAAACCTCTAGAAGCTGAAAAAGACAAGGAGAATGACCCTCCCCTAGAGCCTTGGGAAGGAGTGCAGCCTGGCAGCACCTTGATTTTAGCCCAGAGAAACCTATTGCAGACCTCTGGCCTCCAGGTCTGGAAGATAGCAAATTTGTATTGTGTAGATTGCCAAGTTTGTGATAATTTGTTACAGCAGCAATAGGAATCTAACACACTGAGCACTGGCAGAATGTCTTGACCTTCTAAGAGCAGGAGAGGGTGGGAAGCCCATGAGGAGGTCCAGGAGGTCCCCCACTCAACTCTGTATCTCCCTGGGGGGTTGTCCTGAGGCAGTTTCCAGTCACCTCCAGAGGTCTGATGAGGGATGGGACTTCCTGCTCCATCCCCCTAGAGCTGCTCCATCCTCCTTCCTGATCCATCCCCCTAGGTCCCCCTAGAGCTGCAGCCTAGAACTGTCTCCTAATCAACAGGGATCCCCCATTGCACTGGGTCATCTGGTGTCTGGTGCTGGTGCTGTCCTTTCTGGAGTGTGAAACAAGGAGTTGGCACCCACCGTTGGCTTATTCTTCTTTTCACTGTCTATGTGAGTAATAAACTATCTGAATCTAAAAGCAGCTTATTGTGTGTTCTCTTGACAAATTAGTCAGGGCTTTGTGTTGGCCTATCCTATATGTGCACAAGCTTGACAGAGTCCCAGCCTCAGCCTAACCCCACAGAGCACTGGAGCAAGAATTACACCTGGAGGAGGCCGAGGAGCTAGGCTTTGTCCTCTGCTCCAGTCACTGTCTGTGGGCTGCCCTGCAGGGAGACTGGGACTCCCATGCACTTCAGGTTCTCTGTGTGAGTGGACAGCCCAGTGCCCAAGAGCAGGTCCCCGAAAGGCCACAGGTGTGAACTACTTGCAACAAGTGCACAGACATTGGAGAAGGAATCTCAAGAGACCCAGGAGAGAGAAGAGAAGAGCCTAGAGTTTGTTATGGCTACCAGAATCACACAAGACTCATTGTTATTGTCATTGGTGGAGCAAAGGATTTGGCACCCCCGTACTGAACATAGATATGGTAGCCTATGCTACACAGCTCTAGGAGCATCATCCAGTGCCCGTCCTTTGACAGCCATCAAGGGTGCTATTTAAAACTCCTGCCCAAGTCCAGGTGGGCAGCAGTGGTTGTCCACAGACCAGGGAAAAGCAGTGGTTTCCTTCAGGAAACAACATAAGGACCCAAAACTTCACTTCTCATACCAAACTCCTCCTGGAAGCCAGTGGGCAGCCAGCCATACCAAGGTTCTCAGAATACCAAGCTTCAGAAAGTGGCTCAAGCTGGATGCCAGGCCACGCTGACCAGGGCAGTCCTTCAGTTACAGAACAAAAGGGAGGTTTCTGCCTCTCTTGTCTGGACACACCTTTATCTCTTCTTTTGCTAACGCCAGTTCCCAATTGTCTTCTGTCCATCCCACCACCATAAGGTTTCTATTTAGGTTTCTGAATCTCCCCACTGGCTTGTCTCCTCCTGTCCTTCTGACTTGGGGATGCCCAAAGCCCACAGGCATTTGGAATAGCTTAGCCACATGGAGCCTTTAGGGGAAAAGAGGAGTTTCACTCATGACCTGCAAAGATTGGAGGGAAAGATAGAGGCTTAAATCAGGGTGGACAGCCTTTTCTGCACAGGACCTGATAGAAAATATTAGAAGCTTATAAAATATTAGAGAATATTAAGGCTTGGAAGACATACAATTTCTATCACAAATACTCATCTTTGCTGTTGTAGCACAAAAGCAGCCACAGAAACATACAAGTGGGCTTGCCTGTGCTCTAGTAAAACTTTTCCCACAGCACAGACAGGGCAGGATTTGGACTGTGATCATAGTTTTCTCATGCTTGGTTTACATGTTCAGACTCCAACAAGGAGTCTGTAAGGAGTAAAATTACCAGGAACCTTAGAGATCATCCAGACCAGGGATGGCAAATAAGTTTCAACCCACCTGCCAAGTCTAGTTACTCAGTGGTGACTCCCTTGTTCTCTGTGTTGAGAAAGATTCTGAGGCCAACCCTTAGCTCAGAGAGAAAATGCCATAATCAAATAGCACACTGTGCCATAGGCAAGGAAGGGGCAGTGGCAGCACCAGAATCTAATGCTAACCATTTGATTAGCCAAACTCCCTTATTTTATATATGAATAGCTAGATCTCAGAGAGGTTGAATTTCCCAGTGTCACACAGCTATACCCAGGGAGTTGCTTGTTCACGTATTCCTTCATTTTACTCTGCGACAAAATGGAAAGTTACATATATCTTATTGCCTCATCACCACATCTAACCAAAGAATTCCCCAAGGACTCTTTGTGTCATGTTTCCTAGCCTGACCCCTTAAGAGCAAAGTGACAGAGCCCAGGGCCCCAGCTCATCCTTGATTTGTGAGAACTGATGCTTTGGGTACTATTACATCCAGGAAACATATCATATTTGTGATATCTAAAAATTTAGAAGGCCTCCTCCTAGGGACTACTGCCTGCCAGACCCTTGACCATGGTGGGGTGCGAAGTGGCCCCAGCAATAAATTCTGGTTTCCCAAATCAGCAAGAAATGCTTCACAAGGGCTATGGACCACTTTGGTGGCCCATATCTAATGGGCCCTGTAGGGCTAAAGCTGATCTCAAGCCCACATGAATGTGCTGAAGCATCAGACTCTGGTATTTCTCACCCATATGCCTATTTCTTAAGATTTTAAACAATTGTGACTATCAGGTATTACCTGACAGTGTCTTTATTAATGCCAATTACAAGCAACTGTAATAACAAACTCTCAAAACAGAATTCAGGTCAAACTTTTTGAAGAAACTTTTAAAACCCTGAACTTTGTAAACTAAATCATTTTCTTTTTTAAAAAAAAATCAGGTTGTCCATTGTTAGAGCATGCCTGAATTAGAGCTTTGAAATTGTTTGGGCCTCAGTGTGCTTGGCTGCTAAATGAAGTAATAGTAACTTCATGGAGCATTGCAATGGTCAAGAAGTAACAGATCACAGCAGAAGCCCATATCCCCCAGACCCACTCTGGAGGTCACTTTGGTGGCCTTAGCTTTGGTGGACAGTTTCAGGCCATGCCAAAGGCTTCTCCTCTTGAAAAGCTGTGGCTCTCTGCCTGAGGGTGTTCCTTATCCCTTTCCCCCTGTTCCCACCCCAGTGTGCACAGGCCAGAAGAGCTAAGGAAAGACCACTCCCAGGAGCAGCCCCTAAACAATGAGGAAGGATGGAAAATGGTGGAAAGGACACGAGTGTCCTCACCCCTCTGTATATAATCCTGAGGGATTATTTGGTGTAATAAAACTTTATACAGTCTTTCAGAAGTTCCCCCAGGGTGCTTGACCCCTATTTCATTCTTTTATTAACACATCTTTTATTGGTTTTCTTCTCTTCTTTGTCTCACTTATTCACTTTTTCCCAGTGAGTACTGAGATCATTTCTCAAATAAAGTCCCTATAACCAAGTGTTTGTCTCAGGAGCAGCCCAAACTAGACACATTCTTACTTAGGGTGACATGAAAATATCTGCAACCCCTGCCAGCAGTCACAGGAGGCATCTCATCGTACACTGTACAAGCTAGTACCATTGATGAGGAGCATAGAGGTGGTCCATAGAAGCCATAATTGTTCTCTCTAGCATGTTTTCCTGCATGGTCCTGGTGGGGCCAAAAATCATGACACCCATGCCATCCGCCTCACGCCATTGCAGTGGGCACGTGACCCAGGTTAGCCAATCAGAATATTTTATTCTCTTGGACACTGTGATTGGCTCATGCAAGTCCATGCAAAGTCTTCCCTGAGGTTGATATGGAATCCTGGGAGAGATGGTAAAGGAGGCATATAAACCAAGATTGGAACCAGAAGGGCACATCTAATGTTATAGATGTCTAGGATTTCATCTTCTCTGTGAATAGAATTTGTGTGGAGAATAAAAGAAAATAAAAGCAAGCTGAGCTGTGGGTGTGAAAGAGAGATGAGAGAGAGAATACCCACATGATCAGAACCATTGAATCTAGCTATAACCAAAGTCAGGTTGCCTTAGGATTTTGTAGTTACTAGAACTAACATATTTCCTTTTTGCTTAATTTGGATTGGGTTTCTGTCACTTGCACCCAAAGGTCCTGACAAGTGGGAGACATTTTCAGTTGTGCTTGCCTGGAAGGCCTTCTTTTCCTGACAAAAGCATAGCTGTTCTTGTTCCTTTTGCCCCCTGCACCAGCTCCCTACTGATGGACACTAGTGGAAAACAATGTCACTTAATTTCTAGCATTGCAGCAGCTAGCAGAAATAAAAATAGCTACAAGTACTTAATAAATTGGTCAATACTTTTATTAGCTGTCCATAGTGACTTATGAACAGTTGCAGAACTACAGACAGAGGAACTGTGAAGTCAACAATTAGTGTTAAGTGACTTTCTAATGTGTAATCAGATCACAAAAGAAGACACAGGAATTTCATCAATAGTTAATGGAAGATTGAACTTCATACCCATTCATATATCCATTCAGTCACCCATCCATCTATTTATTAACAAACATCTATTTAGAAGTCTTGTTTGAAGTGTGTTTTACTTTGTGCCCCCTCCAAAGCAAACCCTGAGACAAGGATTCAATGGCAAGAGCATGGTTTCTGGTGAGTCATTAGGCAAACTCTGCCGTTGAACTTCTCATTCATTCATTCCATAAGGCCATTTTAAGTAGAATTTAATTGACCACAAATAACAGAACACTGAAGTGACAGTGGCTTAAGAAATAAAGACACTTAATTATTCCATAAAATAAGAATGCTTTGGATATAATAGTCATGATGTAGCAGTCCACTGACATCAGGAAAAACCATGGATTTTTCCATCATCTCTTACCTCTAACATCAGTATGCCTGTTAGTCGCCCACTTGTTTATCAGCTTATGGTCACAAGATGGCTGTTGCAGCTCCAGACATCACAACAAAATATATATGGTTAGGAAGCACAGTAAAAGGGGGACATGACAGCTGATGTACTGGAACTACTCCAGTATTTCTCCATTTTAGTGAACTCCAGCCAACTCTGCCTTTACTTGAAGACTTTTTTCAAAAACCACAGAAGGTTGTTCTGATTCGATATGAGTATCAGATCACAAGTGGCAAAAAAATGTATATCCCTCAAGAGCAATCCCCAACCAATAATTGAGTGAGAGTTTTATCTAAATAGTCTAGGTCCCTGGTTCCTCTGAGGGATAACTCCAAAGCAGAAAATTTATACCTTTTCCAAGAATTTCCCCACATGATTAAGCTCCAGTCACCCACAGTAGTACCTGCTCTATAATGCATTCTTTGTCAGATACCTTCCCTCCCATTTTGCTTCCCACTTGCCTTCCAGTGTTTCCTGGGAGTACATTCTCCCAAACTTACTTGCTCTCCAATTCTTGTCTCAGAGAATGCTAGGGGAACCGGAAAGTGAGACAGCTTGTCCCTTTATTGGGAGAAAATCTTCACAAATTGCTCTGTAGACTTTCCTATGTTCAGACATGGGTCACATGCCCAACTCCTTGCCTCCAGCTTCCCCAGGAGAAGTTGAAGCAGCATTTGGCAAAGGGAAGCAGAACAGTTATACATCCTAAAGTTGGGTTCACTGCCACCTACCTACCTACCTACCTACCCCAATCAGGGTTTTATTAGCAAGATGAATGGGATAGGCAATGACTGTTGAGTGGGCAAATTATGGAACACCAGGGTCTATTCAATAACTTTTAACTAGTGTTTGAGACAATAAGGTAAAAGTCATGCTTGACACATTTGCAGAAGATAGGAGACTGGAAGAAATATTTAGAAAGTGTGCTGGAAAACAAGATTAGAAGTCTCAATGAACTTTACAGAACAATGAACTGCATAGGTCAAGATGAGATTCAGTGGGAGTTAATGTGACAACCCATTGGCCAGTACTCATTGGTACTTATATACCAACTCCCCCTCAGTCATTGGTTGAGGGTTACTCTTGGGGCATATGAATTTTCTGGTATTTCTAATCTGCTGCTCATAGGCAGAGCAGCCTTCTTTGGTTTGTGGAAAAATTCTTCAAGTATAAACAGTTGAAAGTTGGCTGGAGTTCCCTATAGTTTCTAGCTATAACAAAACAAATGAAAACAAAAGCAACCACGCAAATATTAGATTGAAAAACAAAGTTCATCAAGAACACAGTGACAAGGACATAAGGGGAAGATCCATGTGTCAGCAATGTAGAGTGGCTAACAATCTCCAACAGGATCACATGAAGAATGGTGCTGAAATGGAGGGGGTCGAAAGTCCTGTTCTCCTTGTCCTGGGATGACTATAGCTGGGCACTGGCACTGCTGTAACATCCCTTAAATAAGCAGTAGCCAAATGAAGTGTTCTCAGAAGAGAAAAGCCAGAGTGGACACAGCCTCAATCCACATGATGGGAGAAGGAGCACTTGCTGGAGGGCATGATAAAGGCAAAACTGGAAGAGAATAATATAGCCAAGCTAAAACATTTATCGTCACCTGGAAGAGATATAAACCTTCATATAACTCCAGTAATCCCACTAATACAGTTTCAGTCAATTCCAGTTAGGGAAACAGAAACATCCTTAGGCATTTTAAAGAGGAAGGCTTTAATATAGGGAACTTGTTACAAAGATATTGGAAGGGATGGAGGCACAAACATGGAAAGGTAAAGATACCCAAAGATTAATAATTGCAGGAAGCCATTATCACCTTTGGGGTTAGAAGAGCAATAGGGAACATAGGAGAATCCAGAGCCACCAGTTGCTGAACACCCAAAGCTGCCTGAGCAGGAACCTGCATTCATTCTGCCTCCACTGGAGGAACAGTCTGAAACAGAAAGGACAAGATTAGATTCCTCTTCTGCTGCTTTCTAGTATCTCTTCTGTACCTCCAGCTGGCTGACCCTAAACAGAAGCCTACTGGCAAGAGAGCCTGGGAAATGCCACTTGGAGGGTTCCAGCACCTTTGAAATGGAACAGAGCACAGAGGACAGGAATGGAGCAAGAGTAAATGAATGGTTTACAGACCAGGGTGGAAGTTGTAGAGAGAATATGTGGATGGATATAAAGAAGGCCTATCTAATCCAGAACTGAACAAAGGAGAGAAAGAAAACAATCCCTTCTTCTCCACTGCTTCAGCAGTAGCATAATGGGGGTGCTAATGTCTCACAGGTCATTAGACAAGATGTTTTATAAGGTCCCTTCAGTGACTGAAAGTCTCAGATTCCAATTATGTATTGTCCACATTCATGTTTCCATGTTGGTCCTTCATTGCATGGTTTCATGTATTTCACAGGCATGTTGATTATATGATTCCCTTTAGATATCAGTCTTCCTGGGAACTGGGCTCACAGCAAACTTCTCTTCCTATTGGTGCACCATTCTATGTGGGGGGTTAATTTAAAACTCCACTCTGCTCTTGAAATGTGCCCAGGGTCTTAAAGGAAAGATCTCTTCTAGAAAATACACAGACACCAAACTAAATTATCCAGAAAAATAAAATCTCTTTGTCAACAAAAAAAATTTAAGAATTCATTAGGCTTGGGAGTAAATAATATTTTTTAATGTATGAGGACAGTAGGCAGAAACATGAATATTCATGAGCATACTTCCTGCCCCTCTATCCTCAAATAAAGTTGTTTGAAACCATATTTTGCCCATTGGGGAGAAAGGTATATTAATTATTGATAGTCTGGTTGACCAAAAATACTCTAAAAATAGAATTTGATACTTTTGTTAGAATTTGCACCACATGTGGACACAAGTTAATTCCTGGAGAAGGTAACAGAAGAAGTTGACCAAACTACTGATTTCAGATCAAAAGTCTGAGATCAAGGAGACTTCCAAGTAGTTTATAAACTCTGCTGGCCCCACCCACACTTACTAATAACTCTTTGCACCTTGGCTTCCATGCTGTTCTTCTAGTCCCCCACGGTATGTGCTAACTATGTGCAGGAAGTCCATGGGAACAAAACCAACTCGAGCAGTGAGGAGCTCAGAGCCTTATAAACATCTGAGTAGGAACCTCCCAGACCTCATGACCTAAGCCTCAGGTTCTTTCCCTTCCTTCATTTTTTGGAGTTTTTATCAGGGTTGTGTTGAGCCAACAGTTCTCAAGCTTGGCTACACATTAGAATCACCTCGGGAGCTTTTAAATATCATGGCGCCCACACAGCAGACTACCAATCAATCAGTTTCTCAGGATGCACATAAGTATCAGTGTGAAGTCACCTGAATGCTGTCAACATACAGTCAAGATAGCTGTAGTAGCTGGTCTCTAAGATGCTGCCATCAATCCCACCCTTCTTTCCATGCACACAATTTCCCCATGGAGAGTAGGAGGAGGGGTGTTCTCCCACCCCTGAACTCTGAGTGAAAATGATGCATACCACTTCCAGCATAGCTTGTAAGAAAAGTGGCAATTTCTGCTTTCTTATTCTTGAAACATTTGCTCTCAGGGCATTCCCACTCAGAACCCAGCTGCCATGCAGTTAGAAGCCCAAGGCACAGGGAGAGAGTACATGAAGGGGGTGTCAGGGCAACAGCCCAGCTGCAACAGCCAAGAACCAAGGATCAAGGGGAGCTATCACAGGCAGACACTCTCCTAAAGTACATGCAGTCCCCAGGGCATTAGGATACGGATCTGTATCAACAGGGTCCCAGCTCCACCCACACTCTGAGTCCTGCCCTTCTCCCACCACAGCTAAACCCTGTGAAAACTATGACTGTCTAGGAAGGAGGGAGGAACATTAATGAGAACAAACAGGAATCACTTCTGTCTAAGGAGAAGCTAGCAATCAGGTGATTCCTTTTAGTTAAAGAAGTATTTGCTCTATCTTCAACTTATTACCAACATTATTAATTTTTGTACAGTGTGTTACAATTTACAGAGTTTCTGGTCCCACTTGGTCCCTTTTGATAATGCTGGAAAGCAAATATGATCAACAGTCTGTTTTGTATAAAGGGGATCCAAAGGCTCAGAGAGCTTATGTGACTTTGCCCAGATGGCATAGCTAGTAAATAGAGGGATTTAGGCCCTGGCTGGCGTACCTCAGTGGATTGAGTGTGGGCTGCAAACCAAAGTATCGCAGGTTTGATTCCCAGCCAGGGCACATGCCTGGGTTGCAGGCTACGGCCCCCAGCAACCACACATTGATGTTTCTCTCTCTCTCTTGCTCTCTCCCTTCCCTCTCTAAAAATAAAATAAAATAAATCTTTAGAAAAAATAGAGGTATTGAGAATTGAGCCTAGTGGCTGTGAGTCCAAACCAGGACTTTTTTCTCCTATACAGTACTGTTGGGGGGGAAAATTGGAAGATGTAGTAGAAAATGTTGTTTGCCATGCAGTTTCTATTTTCCTTTTCTGGCTCATTAGCAGAACCCTGATTTTACTGAGGGAAGGAGTGTATCCATCTAAACTCACATTTCTCAGTCTCTCTTATAGCAAGATGTGGACATGTAACTAAGTGAAATGTAAATCTTAGTGTTGGTGGGGCTTCTAAAAACATGCTTCAAAGGCACCAGTCCCAATTCAGAAAAGTACTCCTTTCACTTTTCCTCCTTCTCCCAGCTTGTAGATCATGCGAAGGCTGGAGCTCCAGTAGCCATATTGGACCAGGAGAACACTCTGAGAGTAAAAGCTACTTACTGCAGACAGTGGAACAGAAAGATGTAACAAGAACGATTTCCACCCTGGATTGCCTACCTGTAAACATGTTATTGAGGGAATAAACACTTGGAGATTTAAGTCACTATTTTTCAGGCCTCCATTACAGACAACTACAGTTTCAAATTCATAAAATTTATGTAATTGATTATTCTGAATTTGTGGTACAACTAGCCATTAAGATACCAAAAGCCTATCTCCCATTCTAGGGAATAGCAGCTTTAAAGTAAGGCCTCGATTTCAGCAGGCATGTGTACCCACAGAAGGGAATGGCAACTCTGGCATAGGATAGATGTATAGTGGATATTTGTTGGATGGGGACAGAATTTTGTAAACATCAATTGTACCCATTGCTGGTTACCCCACCTTTGTTTTCTGACATTCATTTAAGGACTTGAGAAATATATCACAAGAGTGACCTTTGTTGGCCCAGGGAGAATAGGAGACCTAGCTAGTTTTTCCAGGGAAGATCAGCCCCAGCCATCAGTCCCCAGAAGTCTTATCTCTTGTCATCTCTAGTGGCTTTGAGTTTACCTTGGCATGTGATGTGATACTAGTGGAGATGCTGTGTGGTTGCACTCCTGTGACCATCTGTGACAGGAGCCTGTACCACAGAGTTACTGCCCTTTGGCTCAAACTCTAAACTGAACTCAAATGGAGCATCCTGAACCCAACTAGAAGCCTGACTCAGCCAAGCCCAGCCAAGCTCACTCAAGATAATCAACTACAGCCAACCTATAGTCTCATGCAAATAAAATAAAACATTTGTTAATGTAAACCACTGAGATTGTGGGGTTGTTTGTGATGCAGCATCATCACAGATCCAATATGCCATCCATTCACATAGCCATTCTAGAGACCTCACCCCTGCCTATCCTTCATGCCTCACATCCAGTCCCCAAGCCTAAATCTTCCTTAGTGCTCTACCATCCTCTCCAACCCCTCTGCCTCTGCCCTCATTGAGGCCTCATCTTTCCGTATTAGAGTTGGCTTCCCAGTGCCCTTCTAGCCTTCAAACTGGTTGAGGGTAAGTTTCTGAAGTATAAATCTGATCACAGCCCTCCCTCATTTATGACACTT
Source organism: Phyllostomus discolor (assembly GCF_004126475.2). Taxonomy (NCBI): domain Eukaryota; kingdom Metazoa; phylum Chordata; class Mammalia; order Chiroptera; family Phyllostomidae; genus Phyllostomus; species Phyllostomus discolor. The sequence goes on along the minus strand of NC_040911.2, from coordinate 67,705,051 downwards.
CCATGGGTTTTAGGGCATGTTTAGGGACTTCCATATGCTCATGCTCTTTTTTTACCCTGGGGACATAACCCACCATGAAACTAATTTAGCTCCACTCCCACAGTGTGAAGCTAGTGACATCCCCTCAGACACTCTTCAACTACCCACAAACAGCCTCAGTGTCTTGCTGGGCGCTGCCCTACCCAGCCTTCTGTCCTGATCCTAGGTCATCCTTTAGGACAGTTTGACAATTGTCTGTGGCTTGTCCAACTTTCCCATAAATGGTGAGCTCTCTGAGGGAAGAGCCTCAAAACATTTTCCTGGAATAAATTCTGTGTACATGTCAGACCAAAGGCCTGAGCCACTGTCAGCAAAGCAGCTGATCCAGCCTCATCTCATTCTGGAGGAAGCTCTGACTCTCTGAAGCATGTGGCTCGGCTCTGTCTAGAAGCAGTAGGTCTGACTAGAAAACCAAAGAGGGGAGGGATGTCAAGAAGTAAGAAAAAAGCAGGGTAACAAGGGGAAAAGAAGAAAAGAGGAGGTGGGGGCAAGAACGAAGAGTGAGAGAGCAAAGCTAATACTAATAGGCCAGGAAGGTGAGGGGCAACAGGAAAGGAGTCAAAAATATAAAGATGGAGTCATGAAGAAATCAAAGAAAGGCCTGCTTCATGGTCTTGCTTCCCTCCAGCTCACTCCCCTCGACCATCCCACAGAACTGGCTCAGGCTATGTATGCAGTTGGCTCAGGACTCAGTGCCAGAAACATAAACCAGAGGGTAGGAGTGATGTGGGGCTCAGATGAAGTGAGCCGGGCCACCCAGTGCATTGGATGAAGAGCCACCACACTCCTTTCCAGCTGCCCCAGAGGCAGTTCAAGAATTCTAGACACCCCAGGCTGGAGAGAGGCAGAAGAGCCTCCAGCTAGGGTGACATCAGGGAAGCCTGTGGGTGGGAGGAGGCCTAAGCCGTGGCAGGAGGGCTCTGGGCCAAGACCCAACCACAGCTTGTGAACCTCAGCTGTGTGTCCAGGGAGAGCTAGACTTCTGGGAATGTAGCTGCAGAGCACATCTGGAGCTGCTCAGGACACAAGAGGTTTTGTCTCAGAGGCAGTCTGAGCAGAGCAGCAGGACCTGTCCTGAGGACTCAGCCTGTGGGCTCCAAGAAGTACACCTCCTGGGGCCCACCTGGCCAGTGTTTCCAGGGCCACTGACCATCAGAACCACTAAGGACAGGGGAGGGCCCCACCCTGGAAACTCTGATTCCATAGGGCTGGGGAAGGCCTGGCAAGCTATACATGTTTTAAAGTTTCCCCATGATTCTGAGAAGCAGCAAACTCAGGAACCACGCATTGACCTAGAGCCAGATTCATAGAACTTTTCTGTGAAAAGCCAGATTGGAAATATTTTAGGCTTCACAGACAACATGTCTCTAACTACTCAATCCTGCTTCACTGTACAGCAAGAGCAGCCATAGATGATGTGTTAATGAATGAGTGTGGCTGTATTTCAGTAAAACTTTATAGTTTTACAGTTGTTTTGGACTGTAGTTGACCATGGGTAACTGTAACCTTGAAAAGCAAAATCTCAGATAAGAGTGGTTACTGTGCTTATAGACCATGAGTTTGAATTTCATAGAATTTTTATGTCATGAAATACTATTCTTTTTTTTTATTTCCCCTCTAACCATTTAGAATAAAAAGCATCCTTATCTCAAATAAAGTGGTGGCTAGGACTTGGCCCAAGGGCCATTGTTTTCAGACCCTTGCTCCAGACCAGTGCTACTGTGAATAAGGGTAGATGTTGAGAGTAGATGTTTAGAAACTTACAGAGCACTTAGACATTGCTGTGGCATGCAAGCACGTGTACAGTGGACTCGACCAAACATGGGTAGGATGATGGCAAACTGCTCATTGAGTAGCAGGTGAGGACATGGTGCATCTTTGTCTCATGAGAGGACCAGTGATGGGTTGGAAAGCTTAAAAGCTGATCTTTTGACCCAGGTTTGAAAACAATGATTTAAACTATTCTTTTGACTGCAGGAAGAACCTGAATCCAGTCCCCATAGTCTATAACCCCCTAAAATCTGTAGTCATAACTACAACAAACAAAACAAATCATGCATGGGGAACAAAGAACTGAAAAAGAATACAAATGGTTAGTGAGGATTCTTTAAGTAGAGTGACAATGCATTTTTTTCTTTGTATCTGTCTTTTTTCAAAGTTTTATATAAGGAACATGTGTACATTTTATAATTGAGAATTTTTGGCTTTCTTTTCCCCCCCACTAAGAGGCAACTTTAAAAAGATTCTCAGGGGATTAATTTTTCCTTTGGACAACCCTTCCCAGTGTCTCCCAAGCCTTCGGTCAGGAAGTTTTTTGTTTTGTTCTGTTTTTAATATTTAATCTACTTCTAGAGAATCAGGGAAAAGAAAGAACAAAATGAAACACTTACTGAATATGTTGTCTCTTTGGCTGCAGAGTCTTGGTTCTTGTCATTCTTTGTTATTTTTAACATGAGCCTCACGGGTGGGGGTGGGGTGGGCCAGGACTGGAGATGCTGCCTTCTGTCATGAGGCCATTACCACAAGACCTAAGTATGCAGAGAGCTTTCTATGCAGATAGTCTCAACTCCGGTGCATCTGCTGGACTCTCCCCAGTGAATGTCACAGTCACTCAGGAACTTAGAGAAAGAGTGTGGGAGAAAATTCAGGGAAACACCACCTCCTAGGGAAAAAAATACTCCCAGTGCCCAGGGATCATGGCCCTGAATTTGAATTCTGACTCAGCCACTTTTTTGCTGTACAGGCAGAGCACTGTACTTCTGTAGGCCTCAGTTTTCTCCTTAGAACAATGGGTATAAATAGCACTCCCACCCTGTCCTCTACCCCGTGACAAGGTATCACAGAGAGCAAGGGAGGCTGTATGCATGAAGGCTCTTGACAGAGCCATCCCTGAGATTTTAGTTCTTCAGGTCTGCTCTGATGATTGAGGTCAAGATCATGATAACAGGCAAAGGGCAGGGCATGAACATGACATGTTAAACTTTGCCACTCAGATTCCTAGAGAACATGAGTTAAGGAGAAGCCCATGTGAGTTCATACCTTTCCATCTACCTATACTTCACACTCAGCCCCATCCCAGAGGTGCCAGGAAGACTGCCCAAGTTCAGATTTCCTTTGCTCAAGATCTGCTCAGTCCAATTTGGCAGTCAGATGTGGCTACATGTAGCTACTTAAATTTAATTAGATTTAAATGAAATTAAAAGTTTAGTTTCTAAGCCATACTAATCACATGTCAAGTGTGCAGTAGCAACATGTGGCTGCCATAGTGATGGCACAGAAACAACCTTGTCATCATTCCAGAAGTTTCTATTAAGCAGTATTGTTCTAGTGGCTCAGCAGGATGCCAAAGGACAGTCCTGGACAGTGAAAAATTCTGGTGACTGTGTGTAAAAGTGTCCTCTTATTTCTGTAATAACACCTTCCCTACTTAAAAACAAAAGATCTTTTTAAAAGCCAGTGTCTGGCATATTGGGATGTGTGCCTATGAGAAAGCAGACTACTGTGGGGGAGATCTGGTGACCCTGAAAGCATCAGACCCAAAGTTGAAAGCGGCTTCCATTCCCTGGTTGACTGCTCTAAAAAAATAGCTAATAAAGAAGTGGTACTTCTTGTTTGTTTGTTTTAAGTATATTTACTGATTATGTTATTACAGTTGTCCCATTTTTTCTCCCCTTTATTCCCTATTCCCCTCCACCCAGCCCGCCTTTCTCAACAGCGCCCCCCCCTTACTTCATGTCCATGGGTCATACATATAAATTCTTTGGTTTCTCCATTCCTCATATTGTTCTTAACCTCCCCCTGCCCATTTTATACCTACCATTTATGCTTCTCATTCCCTATACCTTTCCCCCATTCTCCTCCCTCCCCCTCCCTGCTGATAACCTCCATGTGATTTCTCTTTCTGTCAATCTGTTCCTGTTCTACTTGTTTGGTTTTTTTTTTTTTTTTTTAGGTTTGGTTGTTGATAGCTTTGAGTTTGTTGTCATTTTACTGTTCATATTTTTTATCTTCTTTCTCTTACATAAGTCCCTTTAACATTTCAAATGCTAAGGGCTTGGTGATGATGAACTCCTTCAACTTGATCTTATCTGGGAAGCACTTTATCTGCCCCTCCATTCTAAATGATAGCTTTGCTGGATAGAACAATCTTGGATGTAAGTCCTTGCCTTTCATGACTTTAAATACGTCTTTCCAGCCCTTCCTTTCCTATAAGGTTTCTTTTGAGAAATCAGCTGATTGTCTTATGGGAACTACTTTGTAGGTAACTGTCTTCTTTTGTCTTGCTGCTTTTAAGATTCTCTCCTTATCTTTAATTTGGGGTAATATAATTATGATGTGCCTTGGTGTATGCTTCCTTGGGTCCAACTTCTTTGGGACTCTCTGAGCTTCCTGGACTTCCTGGAAGTCTATTTCCTTTGCCAGTTTCAGAAACCTTCATTATTTGTTCAAGTAAGTTTTCAATTTCTTGCTGTTCCTCTTCTCCTTCTGGCACCCCTATGATTTGGATGTTGAAACATTTCAAGTTGTCCTGGAGGTTCCTAAGCCTCTCCTTGATGTTTTAGCTTCCTATTTCTTCATTCTGTTTTGGATGAATGTTTATTTCTTCCTTCTGCTAGTAACTGTTGATTTGAGTCCCAGTTTCCTTCCCTTTGCTGTTGGTTCCCTTCATTTCACTTTTCATTGCTTTCATTTCTTTCTCTGTTTTGTGACCATACTCAACCATTTCTGTGAGCATCCTGATTACCAGTGTTTTGAACTCTGCATCTGATAGGTTGGCTATCTCTTCATCGCTTAGTTGTATTTTTTCTGGAGCTTTGATCTGTTCATTCATTTGGGCCATATTTTTTTTGTCTTGATGCACCTGTTACATAGTGAGGGGCAGACCCTTAGGTATTCACCAGGGCAGGGCACCCCACATTGTTGCCATTGTTGTCATGATGCCATATATGGGGGAGGGGTCCAAGAGGGAACAATGCCTCTTGCTCAGCTCTCAGCCAGCTTTCAGTCACTTCCCCCACTGCCCACAGGAACATTGGACTCTTCTGGTGCTGATTCCTGCGTGGGTGAGCTTGTGTACATTCTAGGACCCTGTGGGTCCCTCCCATGAACTCTCCTGTGAGTCTGGGAGTTTCTCCCACTGCTGCAACTCCCACAGGTTTTTCAGTCAGAGGTCTTGAGGCTTTATTTTCCGGCACTGGAACTCTGGATTGTGCAATCTGTCTTGCTCCCTAGTTGTTCCTCCTGGTTTATTTGCATGCAAATGTGGGACTGCCAGCTGCTGCCTTGCCATGTGTCCTCTCATCTCCAGCTGCCCCTCTTCACCCCTCCTACCAGTCTGGATGAAGGTTTCTTCTTTAACTCCTTGGTTGTTGGGCCTCCACACAGTTTGATTTTCTGGCAGTTCTGGTTGTTTTTTGTTTTTAAATTTGTTGTTGTACTTCTTTTGGTTGTGCAAGAAGGCAAAGTGTATCTACCTATTCCTCCACATTGGCCAAAGGTCCATTGATCACATTTACTAATTACAACCCTCCATGGAGGCGGGTAGGAAGCAAAGTGATGTTTACTAATGTATGATGAATTTTGGAAGGCTTTGTTTATGTCATCTAAGAGTTTGTAATTTGAAGACCAAGATACCAATAAAATAAAGAGCCCAGTGACTACATTAGTTGGAACCATGGGTTGCACTGCACAAAGAGGGCTAAACGGATAAGCATGAGAGGGCTGGAATGAGTGCAGAAGCACAAATGCACATTTGAAGTCACCCACAGACAGTCAAATGTGGTTGGCATGAGACTGTTTGGGCAAAGTGATCTTCAGCCTTTGCCATGAGGCTTTTTTTTTGTCCCTGCCTGTTGGGATAATCGTAGTTCTTTATCACTTCATTCCTTGTAGAGATAGGATCTGATTCCCTGCCCTTGAATATGGGTTGGCTTCTGACTTCTTTTGAGGAATAGAATGCAGCACAAGTGATGCTATCTAAGTACTGAGGCTGTAGAGATCTGCAGCCTATGACTTGGCTTCTTGAATTGCTGATTCTGGGAGTCTAACTGCCATTTTTTGAGGAAGCCCAAGTAGCCAAGTGGAGAGGCCACACAGAGAACTCCCTTGAGCTCCCAACTGGTAGCCAGTCCAGCTGACCCACACAATTGACACCATTCTGTACCTTTCAGCCATTCCAGGGTTCCAGATTATACCACATAAAACAGGAAAACCATCTGGTCAACCCACAGAATTGTGAGAAATAATAGTACATTTTTGTTGCTTTGAGTCACCAACATTTAAGGTTTTTTGTGACACAAAAATAGGTGGCTGAAGCAGGGTCATTACCACTTTGTAAGTGGGAGTGGGCCAGCCTGCTGGAAGGATACATGAGTTGAACTGTTTCTGGGGCCTTGTAGGGACTGAGATAGAAGCAGTTCTGTAAGAGTTTTAAAAAATATTTATACTTACCTATCTATATGTGTATGTGTGTATATATATAGATGTATATAAAGTCTATATATATTATATATGTACCTATAAAGTCTATATATTTATATATTTATATATATTTATATATGTATAAAGTCTATATGTATGTATGTGTATATATATATATATGCACATACACACATATATAAACTTTGCTTCTTACATGGCTTACCTCTGTAGTCTCTTATCTTTGTCCTATTAAATAAGAAAAATTCAATGGAATGAATTTAAAGATCAAATTGACTGTATTCCATGATTCATGAATCAGGCAGTATACCATCTAGCAAATGAAAAGGAGCTCTGAGGAGCACTACAAATGGAAGTCAGGAAAGAGGTGAAACAAGAAAGTTATTAACTAAAAAAAAGTATTGGTTCAGGCAAAGCCACCTTCCTTTTGGTGAAGAACTAGGACCTATCTATTAATGAGGTTAATGCTGATAAGAAAATTCCAGATTGACTGGTCACATCCTGGGAGAGGTTGAAACTTCAATTAATCTTGGTTTATGACATGGAGCTTAGAACAAGTGACTTCATTTTGGACCTGTTATTTCTTTTTCACACTTGATCTTAGCCAAAAGACTGAGAAATGACCTGTTATTTCTTTTTCAACAGCCCTTTATGATGTTGGCATTTTTGAGGAACACAGATCAACTGTTTTGGGAAATGTTCTTAAGCTTAGGTCTGTCCATTTCCTCATGATAGAGTTTAAGTTGTGCCTTTTTTCAAGAATATGATCCTGGCAGTTACTTTTCATCTTCAGACCTAGTAGGTGCAAAGTTCGTGGCATCTCTCATCCCACAAGGAGGAGCTACTGAACCCAGTTTTTATTCTTACATCAAGGCCCAAGAATTAAATAACCTACTCAAGTTCACACACTTAATGACAGAGCTGAGATGATATCCGGGTACCCAGGTACCCGGGTATCCGGGTATCCCTAGTGCAGCTCAGAATCTTTTTCATTGTACCTGGTAAAATAAGTGGCAATGACAAACATGTTTTTATTCACAGTCTTTCCCCTGGGACTTCGCATGCCTTCCTAACCCAGCCCCTTGCTGTGTTAATTGGAGTAAAAGTAGAAAGTCAACCAGAAGATGCTAGAGGCTAGAGAGGCTAAACTAATTTTTGAAAGGGAATGGTTAAGGTACTTTCAGAAGAAAAATCTCTTGGTGATAGTGTGTAGGAGAGAGTGAGAGAGGGAGGAAGATGGAGGTGAGTGAGACAAAAAGCTAGCAGAGGCTGAAGAGTTTGAGGGTGAGAGAAGAAAGGTTATATGGGCACCTGCCCTGTGGTGTAAGACTTGTGTAGAAGGATTTTTAAGACAGTTTGTAGTGGTCTGTGGGCTTAGAACAGATACCCCATGCTCCACTCTTTCCTCTCCTACATTTACATCTTTAAGAGGTCCAAAAAAACCCCAACAGCTAAGATTTTGGAGAGGATCATATTTGATTTGAATCTAATTCTGTGTTCAAACTGGCACTAAGATATTCCAGTTATATTCTGGTCACATATAAATGGAGGTATAGTTCATTTGGGCCAACTATAAGGGCTGCTTTTGTGCAAGAAACACAGGTGAAACAGATTGTTCTGACAGGGTTCCTTAAGGACTTCTTCAGACCCAGGTCATCAGGGTTGTTGAGTTGGAGAAGACCACACTTTATTTCCTTCCTATTGTTTCACAAGTGCAAGTTTTGTGTCCCCCAACATGCTGGGCATTCTAAGGCAAATCACTGGGCAGGAACCAACAGCTGCTCTACCACATACTGTCTGTTGAAGTCTCTCACCTTTTGGACGTCAGCTTCTCCATCTATAAAATGGGACCATAGATACCAACTTAGACAGGATGGGTCTAATAATTAATTGGGGTATTCCTTCTGAAAACACTTGACAGGCTGCAGAGCATGGCATCTATGTAACAACCATCTTTGGTGACTTCATGTCCCACTCTCATTTAGAATGACACCAAGGTTGATTGAGCACTACAGGGCTGAAGGATGAACCACTAACCTCTCAGTCCAGGCATCTCAAGTTCAAAGCATGTTCTCGGCTTTCCCTGTCCTGGCTTCTCTTTTTCACTGTGGAATACAGTGCCCCCAAATTACCTGAGACTTCAGAGTCCACAAAGGATGCTGGGCCCTGTGCAGGAAAGCTACTTACTGGAGCAAAGGGGAAGGCCTTGAAGAAGTCTCTTGTCCCTAAATTTTCCCCTCCAAGTTGCCTCTAGATAGCTCCTCACTCTTTGTTGGAATATGGAACCACTTTCAAGAATTGACCATTAACATTTCAAATTTCTCTGAGAGAATACCTCCTCAGAGGAAACTAATCACCTTAGTCCCTAGCTTGTAACCTTAGAGCAGAGTATAACATGGTCCTTTGCTGTCCCTCATGTCAGAGCCTATCTGTACAGCTAGGGCTGCACCCTCCTCTCTCCCTGCCATCCCATTTCCTGTCTCACTCTACTTCCAGTACATCCTTCACCCTGCTTCCCACTTACTCTTCTTAGATCACATCAGTCCCTGCTCAAAATCTTTCCATGGCTCCCCATTGCCTGATGAATTAACTTCTCAGCTCTGCTTTCAAGTCTCTCCATCTTTGGGGTTAGCCATAACTTTTTCTTTTTCTTTTTTAAATATCTGTTATTGATTATGCTATTATGGTTTTCCCAATTTTTTCCCTTCTATCGCCCCTCTGCCCCCCTGAAACCTCCAGCATTTCCCCCCCTTAGATCACATGCATGGGTTGTACATATAAGTTCTTTAAGTCCTCTGTTTCCCATAGCATTTTTTATCTCTCCCCATCTACCTTATGTCTACTAACCATACTTCTTCTTCCCTGTACTTTTCCCCCCCTTCCCCTTCCCCACTGAAATCCCTCCATGTGATGTTCATTTCTCTGATTCTGTTCCTGTTCTGGTTGTTTTTCTTTTCTTTTATGTTCATTTGTTGATAGTTGTAAGTTTGTTGTCATTTTACTGTTCATATTTTTTATCTTCTTTTTCTTACATAAGTCCCTTTAACATTTCATATAATAAGGGCTTGGTGATGATGAACTCCTTTAACTTGACCTTATCTGGGAAACACTTTATCTGCCCTTCCATTCTAAATGAAAGCTTTGCTGGATCGAGTAATCCTGGATGTAGGTCCTTGCCTTTCATGACTTGGAATACTTTTTCCCAGCCCCTTCTTGCCTGCAAGGTTCCTTTTGAGAAATCAGCTGATAGTATGATGGGGACTACTTTGTAGGTAACTCTCTCCTTTTCTCTTGCTTCTTTTAGGATTCTCTCTTTATATTGAATCTTGGGTAACTTAATGATGATGTGTCTTGGTGTGTTCCTCTTTGGGTCCAACTTCTTTGGGAGTCTCTGAGCTTCCTGGACTTCCTGGAAGTCTATTTTCTTCATCAGATTGGGGAAGTTTTCCTTCATTATTTGTCCAAATAAGTTTTCCATTTCTTGCTCTTCCTCTTCTCCTTCTGGCACTCCTATAATTCAGATATTGGAATGTTTCAGGTTGTCCCAGAGGTTTGTATGAGTCTCTTTATTTTTTCAAATTCTTGTTTCTTTATTTTGTTGTGGATGGATGTTTATTTTTTCCTTTTGTTCCAAATCATTGCTTTGAGTTCTGGTTTCCTTCCTGTCACTTTTGGCTCCCTGAACATTTTGCTTTATTTCACTTTGGGTATCCTTCATTTGTTTTTGCATTTTTCAACCAAGCTCATTCAGATCTGTGAGCATTTTGATTACCATGGCTTTAAATTCTCCATGGAATAGGTTGGTGATCTACTCCTAGCTCAGCTCTCTTTCTGAGGCTTTACTCTGTTCTTCCATTTGGGCCATATTTCTTTGTCTTGGCACAGTTGATAGGTTGTAAGGGGGCGGGGCCTTAGGTATTCACCCGGGCAGGGCAACCCTACTTGTTGCACAGCGATGCTGCCTGTGGGAGAGGGGCCAGAGGGAACAATGATGCTCACCTGTTTGTCTCTAGCACACTTTCCAACAAACTCTTGAACTCTCTCTTGCGAGACTAGGAGCTTCTCCTACCGTCACAACTGCAGTAGCCTACAGCCACCTCTGAGTCCCCTTAAGTCAGCCCCTCCTGTGCAACCCGCAGAGCTCGGCAGCCAGCCTCACCTCCAGAGGTTTGCAGTGTCTCTGGTTTTTCTTAGTTGCCCACACGGTCTGCTGCCTTAACCATCTGGTTGTTCTGGTTGATTTTTTCTTTAATTCCTTTGTTGTCGGAGTTCCATGCAGTTAGATTTTCTGGCAATTTTGGTTGTTTATTGATTTCAGATTGGTTGTTATCCTCCTTTTGGTTGTGGGAGGAAGTGAAGGGTCTCTATGCCTCCATCTTGGCCGGATCTCTAGCCATAACTTTTTCATTCAGATCCTTAACCATTCTTCCCCTCCTATCCTGCCTCTCATTGTTCTTTGCTATACCTTGGACTTTCCCACTCCTGGTCCTTTTTCCAAGCTGTTTCTCCTACCCAGAATGTCTTCTTTACTCATCTCTACCCATCCTTCAAAACTCATCTTAAATGTCACCTCATTCAGAAGATACCACCCCCTTATTCCACCCCCTGCCCAACCAGACACAGTCTCTTCTGCAGCTTGTTCTTGACATTGACCACACCTCATCTTTTCATTTTCTGTAAAATGTCAGTGGGTGCCAGAGCCAGTGCACACCAGCTCACAAGAGCTGATTTTGTGTATCTCATCCCAACTCCATATTCAGTAAAATCATGTTGGCAGTTTGAAATCAGCCATGGTGGAATATTTATGCTAGGAAAATCAGCAAATACAACAAATCTGTGCCCTCACCTCCTCAGAAAGGTAGCTTACCAGAACATTCCTTTTAGTAGACTATGAATTGCATGAGGAAAGGGAGAGATTTTCTGAAAGTTCATTTATCTTTCTGGGAACACCTCCTGACACCCCTTGAACTCATTAGGAACTTCAATTTAGTTGAGTGGATTGACACATGTGATGTAAGGATCTACTGAATGGGACATGGGGTGGGTAAGGTAGTGGGGTCAGCAGAGGGAAGAGAGAATTAGAGTACTACTGAATATTAAGGTTTCCAAAATAACCTTGTTATACTTCAAGATGTCATAGACCAAAATGGCCCAATCATTTTCTGGTCTCCTGGTTTGGAAAACTATAAAATTTATAATTATTCCATCTGTGATAGAATAAGGATGGCCACAATTTTTTCCCTACTTTTCCCATTGAGTTATGGAGTCTATGTTTCTTCTCTTTGAATCAGGTAATGCTCTGTGACCACTTAAGCAGTAGAAAATGACAGAAGTGCTGTTTCTCAACCCAGACTTAAGTGTCTGGCAGCTTTTACTTTTTTGTGTTGGGACACCTGCTCTCAGAGCCCAAAAGGACCTTGATTACCTTGAGTTCATCATACGAAAAGGCCACATGTGAGCACTCTAATCATAGTTCCAACTGAGATCAGCCCCTACCAACTGAGATCTAGGTGTCCCCACCAAAGCACCAGACATGTGAATGAGGCTCCTTCAAACCACCTATCCATCAACTGGACACTGAGTATCAGCTATGAGGTGCAGACGAATCACCAGCCTATCCCTGCCTGAACTTCTAACTCACAAAATCATGAGAGATAATATAATGGTGTTATTTGGGGTCCCTAAATGTTGGAATCACTTATTATACCGCAGTACTTAGTTACTATGTTTTAGACACAGTGCTGGGTGTCTTACTTGTTTATCACAGTTAACGTTCACATTGCCTCCATAAATTAAGCTTTATTATCATCTCATTTTTACAGATGATGCAACTGAGGCATAGAAGGGTTGAGAAAATGTCCCAAGGTCACACCAGTACTGCCCTAGCCTTGGGTTCTGTACTTTAGAGAGCTCTACTCTGGCATTTCTCTGGCTGAGCTCCTCCCCACAGGGTGAAGAGTCTGGACTACAAGATATGCCTACTCAGAACCTGGGAGACCCTCCCTCACAAAGTTCCATGTACCTGGGACTCTGGATTTCCTGCCCAAATGGCAGAGAACCTTCTTCCAGGACCTGTGTAGGTCTCCTCCCTGGGCACATCCCCCAAAGTTGACCTAACTAGAGCTTGCAGATGCAGGAGTGGCCAGGGGACAGCTCTTTGTGGAAGTGGAAGTATAACTTAGATTTTGGGCTGGATGACTGTTGTGTGTGCACAAAAGGCCTTTGCAGTACCAGAGGGATTTGTTGGAGGCAGAAAGGGGCTAGGCCTTGGTCTGGGTCAGGTTTTCCTGCATTGTAACATTCTGGAGTGGACCACTGTGAAGCCTTAGAATTCAGAATTCAAACATAGCTTTCCAGGCCTTATGAAAGTCTATAGTAAAGGTAAGAGCATGAAACATATTTTATTAAACAGCTCATTTGCTTGCTTTATAACATTTAGATATTTAGACAAGTGGTAGGTGGGCCTCCATTTGGCTCCATGACTCAAGCCTGCAAATGCAAGCCAGGTTCAAATCCTGGGCTGGCTGAAGCAGGACTACCACATGGCATCTCTCAGAGTTTCTTGCCCATAGAAGAGTGGAAGTGGGGGGGGGGGTGACATGTGCTAAAAGGAGAGGCAAACTATTTGTGCTTTTAAGAAAGTTGTCAACAGCATTGGATCATCTCAAACTTGTTCCCAGCTTGGACTAATGCAAGTGGCTGCAGAGCTAGGCAGACTTCTAAGAACCTGGATTTAGGGAATCCAATTGCATGAGAGGCAGGTGATGGGACTTTCTAGTAGAGAAAGGAAGTGCCTTTAGGGCCTGACTTGACTCCTTAACAATGATGAAGCTGAGTCTAGTGGCTGGCTTGGTGCTAAAGAAGGGGAGAGGAGCCTGCCCTGTCTGTGGGGTCATTCCTGACCTTCTCCAACCTGGGAACCATATCCCACACCAACAACTGAAGCTTCAATATTACACTTAGAGGGTCTATTTGCCTCTTTGCTGACCGACCAGTGGCCTGAACGTCACAGGCTGGGGCACAAGCTAGTGTGGTGGGTATTGCTAGGTGTTTGTCAGGCCAAAGGAAAAATTCAAAGGATATTTGGTTATTATTTAAAGAAAGAATCAAAGACAGAAACTCTGGTGGTGGAAAATTGTTTTCAAAATCATATTGGGGGGAGTGTGATTTGAATTTGGAGCCCCCAGTTTTTCCATCCTTCTGAGGAGTCACATGGCAGTGAGTCTTGTCTTTACAGACTGTTGCCTCTTTCTGGCAGAGACAATGCTTCCTGAGATTGACTCAAGATCATTTTTTCCTCTCTTAATAGGAAATTCTGAGTGCATGAGGTAAACCATGTCTGGGAGAGAAGGAATGTGTGGAGTGGAGTTGCTAGGGTTTTGTCTCCTCCAGGGAGGTTTGGGAAGGAAGCTGCTGAGGACCTCCTCAGAGAGTGGAGAATGGGCATCTGCAGAAGTTAATTCTTGATTTTCTGGTCACTGTGAGTGCCTTATCTACATGGGGAGTGGGGCCCCTCCTAATTCAGAGGGGGGTGCTCTAGGCCTGAATGGAGCATGTGGAAGACCAGTTACCTCTCAACTAAGCTGTAGAGACCCTAATTTTGTCCTGGGAGGGCAGAGACTAGGTTGGATTGATGGAAGACCTGGCTGTTGGAAGTATCAAAGAGCAGCTAGAGAAAATCGCCTGCTTTCTGTTTCTCAGCCCTTGGAGAGAAGCTTTTGTTGGACTCAAACCAACAAAGGCAGGGCCAGGCATCTGGGAAAGAGCCACCAGTGGAGAAGCCTGTTTCTTGCAGGAAAGCTGGAGTATCTCTCGCAGATGACACTTGGCTTTCATTTGAGGTGGTGCAACAACAGAGCAAGACCTTGATCCCACTGCGATTGTGCAGGAACTCTGTGGGATTTGCCACTCTTTTTCTTAGAGGGGATTTGAGTCTACTCAGGGAATGTGGCCTGGGAATTCCCAGCCTTATGTATTAGGGGTCTGGGCTGTGCATGTGTGTATACAGAGGCTGCTTGGAAGTAGGAGATATGTCCCAGCTGACCTTCCATGAGCCAAGAAGAAGTCAAGTGTCTTGGAGGAGGCTAGGATGAGGGTTTGTAACATAGAAGTGACCATCTCACCATAGTTGGGGAAGGTGGCTTAGGTTGAGATGCCTAGATTTAAGCTTTTTCTGTAGCATTTGTTACTTTCAAAAGCACCCTCCCCTTTCTCCTCCACTTTTAATAGCAACATTTATGAGAGTATATTAGTTCCTTGGACTGGTAATAACAAATTGCCACAAACTGGGTGGTTTTACAACAATAAAAATGTATTGTTTCACAGTTTTAGAGGCCAGAAGTCCAAAATCAAGGTAAATAAGGCTATGCTCTCTCAAAGGTTCTAGGGGAGAGTTCTTCCTTGCCTCTTCCAGATTCTGTTGGCTCGAGGCATTCCTTAGCTTTTGACTGTGTAGATCAATTCTCCGTCTCTGTCTTGTATGACTTCCTCTCTTCTCATTCACAGGTCTCTCCTCTTTGTATCTCTTATAAGGGCACTGCCACTGGATTAAGGACCCACTTGGGAAATACATGTTGATCTCATCCTGACATCTGCAAGGACTTTTTTTTTCTAAATAATATCACAGTCATAAATTCCAGGGATTAGGGCAAGAATATATCTTTTTGGAGACCACCACTCAACCCACTACAGAGGGTTTCTGTAAATCACGCTCTAGACTAGGTCCTCAGATGGTAAAGTAACGAGAACACTCAACTATTAACCAAAACTCCTCGGTTCCAGTCCTGACTGCAAAGGTGGCCTCCTTAGGCTCTAACGTACCCATCTGCAGAATGGCTAGGTAAGCTAGAGAGCTCTTCCTTCCAGCAATATATTCCCAATTCAGACCCTGACAGTCCCTCAATGTCTGTGTGGGAGGGTTTTGTGTTTTTACAAATATAAACACACATGTATACATATATATTTTATTGTATAAACTATATATAACACAAAATTTATCATTTTACCCATTTTTAGGTGGCATTAAGTATGTTCACATATTGTTTGACCATCAAAGATGGAATAGGAAGGTTCATTTCATCTAGCCACTGGATGTCATTCATGAGTAAATCTTCTTACAGGAGATGTCTTCACCACACAGCCCACCATTTGTGCTTCTTTATGGAGCTGTGAGTATCAGGATCCCAAAAGGGAAGGCAGACAGGGCTCTCCTCTCTGCAAAGAGGTGTGAACCCAGAGAAATAGCCCAGTGATGTCAAAGAGAGTGACCACCCCAGCTCACCCTACTGCAGGCTCTACCCTGTCTTGTTGCCATTTAACCCACTTTCTGCAGACCCAGCTTCTATTTTTCCCTCTAAAAGATGCTTCTTGAAGTCACCTGGGAACTTTCTAGAAATGAAAATTTTCAGTCTCCACTCCATAGCCACTGGGCCAAGAACTGACAGTGGTGGTGGGGATGGGAAGGACAGAGCTCAGCATCTGTGACTTAACAAGCTTTTCAGGTGACTTGGATCCACACAACAGTCTGAGAACCACAGCTCTGGATTTTCTGGGAAATCCTGCTTTGAAAGAACTTACTACCCCTCTATTAAACTGCAATTTTTATTACTAGAAGCTCCATGAATAAATAAAACAAGAAAGCTGACAGATTCAGTAAGATCCTGTGGGCCAAAGGTTGCAAATGAGCTGCCCAAGGGCATATCTTATTTTGGATTTGTTTGGCCTGCACATATTTTAAAAAATATTCTTAATTGCCAGCATTAAAAAATAGAGAATTTCACATAAAAATCCATATTTCAATATTTCCTGAAAAACTTATGTGTTTGGGATTCCTGATATACCATGTTCCCATGTGATAGTGAACTGGGCAAAGCATGGGTCACCCTGTTCCACTGAGGCCTGGGCTCCCAGGTTAGCTACAGTCTCCACAACTCCTTAGGATGAGGTATGCTCCACCTGATGAGTGTCACTTACGTCACTGCACCTGCCACTGCAGGGATTTCGAGTTTTCAAATCCTATATGTGAACTGCAGTCCACTGTGATGGCTGATATCATATATGAACTTGAATAGGCCATGATACCAAGGTATTTGGTCAAACATTAGACTAGATGTTGCGAAGATAATTTTTAGATGAGATTAACATTTAAATCAGTATGCTTAAGTGAAAAGATTATTCTCTACAGTGTGGGTGGGCTTCAAACAAACAATTGAAGGCCTTAAAAGAGAAAAAAGATGGATTCCCTTGAGGATGAGGAAATTCTGCCTGCAGTCTAGCTTTGAACTCAGCCTGTAATATCAGCACCATCAACTCTTCCCTGGGTCTCCAAGACTACTGTCCTATCCTGTAGATTTTGGACTTGTTGGTCTTCACAATTGCATGAATCAATTATTAATAGAGGTTTTCTCTCTCTCTCCATTGTAACATGTTCAGCTTTTCTAGTTTATTCTAGTAATACACACATCCTCTGAGTGCTGTTATTTGTTGATGACCCAGGACCACTCAGGGTCCAAGAGGCACAGAAATTCTTCTGCTTGCTGGCAGCCTTTGGAAATGCCTTCTTATTCAAACTATGCACTCAGAGATGGAGGCTGCAAAGCTAATGAGCAGTGTTATAATGTTAATAATAATCAATAAATAATGGTAATCAATAAAAATTAGCAAATTAACAATAACACTATTTGTTGAGTATTTATTATATACACCAGACACCATGCTAAAGGCTTTCTTCTAATTAAATCTTATTTAATCTTTGAAACAGCCATATGGTACAGTTGCTATCACATCACATCCATTTTACTGATTTAACAGTCACAGCTGAGGAAGTAATTGCTCAAGGTTAGCTAGCTCATGAGTGGCAAGAATGAAATTTGACCTGGAGTCAGAATTCACTGCTAATGAGTTTACTCATTATACTGTACTGCCATACCAGAGTATGGACTTTACTCTGAGTTTCCTAAATGACAGTGTGCAATAGAATCTCCTGAGGTAAAGAAATCTGAGATCAAAGAATCTCAAAAACTCAATATCCAGAAACAAAATGTCAGGCTCCAAAGGGTATATGTTGCATAAGTCCATTTACAATGGATAAACCTGGTAGACACTAAGTTAGCCAGGTGATCAAGGTAAGCATCATGACATCACGAACCCTTTGATATGATGAGGACACGGCATCATTCTAATGCAATTCTTGCCAAAATGCATACCCTCACTCCAGTTATGAGAAAACATTGAACAAACCCAAACTAAGGGTCATTCCACAACTGACCATGTCCCCTCCAGAAGTGTTGAGATGTCTAGAAACAAGGACAGACTAAGGAAATATCCCAAGCCAGAGGAGACTAAGAAGAAATAACCACTGAATACAATGTGGAATCATAGATAGAATTCTGCAAGAGGAAAAGGATATTATCATAAAAATTGGTGAAATTTGAATATGCTCTGCAATTTAGTTAACAAAGATTAACTTAGATTCACCAGTGCTAATTTTCTGTTCTTGATTATTGTGCTGTGGTTGTGTGAAATATTACATAAGGGACAGTGACTTGAAAAATATAAGGGAACTCTCTCTATTATTACTTTTGCAACTTTTCCCTAAGTCTAAAATTGGTTCAAAAATTAAAAGTTAAAAACCAAAATAGGCAAATAAGCTGTTGATGCCATTGACCCAGCTGCCTCCCACAGGCCACACTGGAAGGAGCAATGTAGGCCATCTGGAAAAGTCCACTGGGAACAGACATAAGACTTCAGTTATTCAACAAGAAGAAACCCCTGGCTAACTGATTCAAGAATGGGTTGTTGTGAATGCTTGTCCAGAAGCACCTAAATGCAGCTGAAGAAGACATTGTTAAGTTCTCACTTTCCTGTCAAATGATGTCTGCTCCTGGAGCTTGTATGTACCAGGCACTGTGGCCTTTCTGTGAGTTGCCAGCCTGGTGTGCCCTGGAGTGAACACATGGAAGGGGAGGTGCTCTGACCGAGCCCAGGGAGTATGTCAACCCACTGGGCAGGGCCAGAAGGCAGCAAGGGGGCATCTCTTTGTGGAGAGGAGACAAGACCACCCAGGCTGCTGACCACTCCTGCACAGTGATGAAAGGAAAGATGTGGCCCTTCTCCCTTCCTGTGACTCCATTCCCCCCAACCTGGGACCACATTGTCTTGTGTCCCATACCTGACACTTGTTTTTCCTGTGAGCTATGTGTATTAATCGAGGCTCTTGAGGTATCTCTCCTGATGAGACCTGGGCTCTGGTTGGCAGGGGCTCTGGTTGGCAGAGCCTCTGCAAGAAATCTGGGCCCCTGTGGATGAGGGTGTTTCTTTTCTTTTTTAAACATTTAATTTTTATTGTATTTTTTCCATTACCATATAGTCCCCCTATAACTCCCTTCCTTTATTACTACAGTGCTGTCCATGTCCATGAGTCCTTTTTTCCTTTTTGTTCAATCCCTCCAGCCCCTAACCATACCCCCATCCCTGAAGCTGTGATCCTGCTCTCTATCTATGAGTCTGTCTCCATTTTCCTTGTTAGTTCAGTCTGTTCATTAGATTCCACATATGAGTCAAATCATATGGTATTTTTCTTTCTCTGACTGGCTTATTTCATTTAGCATAATTTTCTCCTGGTCCATCCATACTGTCACTAAGGGTAAAATTTTCTTCTTTTTTCTTCTTCATAGTGTTCCATTATGTAAATGTCCCATAGTTGTTTTATCCACTCATCTATTGATGTATACTTGGGCTGCTTCCATGTTTTGGTGATTATAAATAATGCGACAATGAACATAGGGGTGCTTATGTTCTTTCAAATTGGTGTTTTAGGTTCCTTCAGATGTATTTCCAGAAGTGTGATAGCTGGGTCTAATGGCAGATCCATTTTTAATTTTTTGAGCTAACTCCATACTGCTTTCCACAGTGGCTGCACCAATCTGCATTCCCACCAACAAAGCAAAAGGGTTCCCCTTTTTTCACATCCTTACCAGCACTTGCTATTTTTTGATTTATTGATGAGAGCCATTCTGACAGATCTGAGATGGGTATCTCATTGTTGTTTTAATTTGCATTTCTCTGATGATTAGTGGTGTTGAGCATCTTTTCATATGTCTATTGGCCTTCTGTATATCCTCTTTGGAGAAATGTCTATTCATGTCCTTTGCCCATTTTTTTAATTGGGTTGTTTGTTTGTTTGGTATTGAGTTTTGTAAGGTCTTTTTTTTCTTAAAGATTTTATTTATTTATTTTTAGAGAGGAAATGGAAGGAGAAAGAGAGAGAGAGAAACATCAATGTGCGGTTGCTGGGGGCTGTGGCCTGCAACCCAGGTATGTGGCCTGACTGGGAATCGAACCTGCGATACTTTGGTTCACAGTCCACACTCAAGAGTTTTGTAAATTCTTTATAAATTTTGGATATTAATCCCTTATTAGGATATGTCAGCAAATATGTTCTCCCATTCTGTGGGTTGTCTTTGTATTTTGTTGATGATTTTCTTTGCTGTACAAAAACTTTTTAGTTTGGTGTAGTCTTATCTATTTATTTTTTCTTTTGTTTCCCTTGCCTGGGGAAATATATCCAAAAAAATATTGCTATGTGAAACATCTTAGACTTTGCTGCCTATGTTTACTTCTATGACTTTTATGGTTTGGGGGTCTAATATTTAAGCCTTTGACCTATTTTGATATTCTGAGGTGTGGTGTACAAAGGTAGTCTAGTTTCATTTTTCTGCATGTATCTGTCCAGTTTTCCCATCACCATTTATTGAATAAACTATCTTTAGACCAATGTATGTGCTTGCTTCTTCTGTCAAATATTAATTGGCTCTAAAGGTGTAGTTTTACTTTCAGCCTCTCTATTCTGTTCCATTGATCTTAGTGTCTGTTTTTATGCAAATACCATGCTGTTTTGATAACTATGAACTTATAGTACAGTTTGATATTAGGCAGTGTGATTCCTCCAACTTTGTTCTTCTTTCTCAAGATCCCTGTTGCTATGTGGGGCCTTTGTGGTTCCAAATACATTTTTGAATTATTTGTTCTAGCTCTGTGAAATACATCATTAGAATATTGATAGGAATTCCATTGAATCTATAGATTGTTTTGGGTAGTATGGACATTTTAATGATGTTAATTCTTCCTATCTATGGACATGGCATGTGCTTCCATTTATTTGTATCTTCTTCAGTATCTTTCTTAAATGTCTTTTCTGAATACAGAATTTTCTGAATAAAGGTCTTTTACACCCTTGGTTAGGTTTATTCCTAGGTATTTTATTCTTTTTGTAACAATTGTTAATGGAATTGTTTTCTTAATTTCCCTTTCTGGTAGTTCATTATTGGCATGTAAAAATGAAGCTGATTTCTGTATATTAATTTTTTAAAACATTTTTATTGATTATGCTATTACAGTTGTCCCATTTCCTCCCTTTGCTCCCTTCTGCCATGCACAGCCCCTCCCACTCACATTCCCACCCTTTAGTTCATGTCCATGGGTTGTACATGTAAGTTCTTTGGTTTCTACATTTCCTATACTATTCTTACTATATTTCTTATACTATTCTTAAAGGGGGAAAGTCCCCCTTTCTATTTTCTAACTATAGTCTATGCTACTTATTCTCTGTACCTTTTCCCCCTCTCCCCCTCCCACTCCCCTGTTCATAACCCTCTATGTGATCTCCATTTCTGTGATTCTGCTCCTGTTTTAGTGTTAGCTCAGTTTGTTTTTGTCTTTAAGTGTGGTTGTTAATAATTGTAGTTTGCTGTCATTTTACTGTACTCCTTTTTCCCTTCTTTTTCTTAGATAAGTCCCTTTAACATTTCAAATGATAAGGGCTTGGTGATGATGAACTCCTTTAACTTGACCTTATCTGAGAAGCACTTTATATGCCCTTCCATCCCAAATGAAAGCTTTGATGAATAGAACAATCTTGGATGTAGGTCCTTGCTTTTCCTGACTTGGGATGCTTCTTTCCAGTCCTTCCTTTCCTATAAGGTCTCTTTTGAGAAATCAGCTGACAGTCTTATGGGCACTCCTTTGTAGGTAACTTCTTTTTTTTGTCTTGCTGCCTTTAAGATTCTCTCCTCATCTTTAATCTTGGCTAATGTAATTATGATGTGCCTTGGTGTGTTCCTCCTTGGGTCTAACTTCTTGGGACTCTGAGCTTCCTGGACTTCCTGAAAGTCTATTCCCTTTGCCAGAATGGGGAAGTTCTCCTTTATTTTTTGTTCAAATAACTTTTCCACTTGTTGCTGTTCCTCTTCTCCTTCTGATACCCCTATAATTCAGATGTTGGAATGTTTAAAGATGTCTTGGAGGTTCCTAAGCCTCTCCTCATTTTTTTAAATTCTTGTTTCTTCATTGTTTTCTGATTGGATGTTTCTTTCTTCCTTGTGGTCCACTCCATTGATTTGAGTCCCAGTTTCCTTCCCATCACTATTCGCTTCTTGTACATCTTCCTTTATTTTGCTTAGTGTAGCCTTCATTTAATTTGCGACCAAATTCAACCAATTCTGTGAGCATCCCGATCACCAGTGTTTTGAACTGTGCATTTGATAAGTTGGCTATCTCTTTGTCACTTAGTTGTATTTTTTCTGGAGCTTTGATCTGTTCTTTCATTTGGACCACTTTTTTTGTCTTGACGTGCCTGTTACGTAGTGAGGGGCAGAGCCTTAGGTGTTCACCAGGGTGGGACAACCCACATTGCTGTGTTGTGACACTGTCTGTGGGGAAGGAGTCTGAGAGGGAACAATGACACTTGCTCTGCTCTCTGCTGGATTTCAGTCACTTCCCCCACTTCCCATAAATGAAGAGGGCCCTTCTGGTGTCGATTCCCATGTGGGTGGGTTTGTGTATGTTCTAGGACCCTGTGGGTCTCTCCAATGAACTCTCTTGTGAGGCTGGAAGTTTCTCCCACTACTTCAACCCCCACAGGTGTTTCAATCAGTCATTTGAGGCTTTATTTCCCCACACTGGGGTCCTGGGTTGCACAGTTCATCCCACTCCCCAGTTGTTTCTTCCAGTTTATCTGTGCATGAATGTGGGACCACCTAGTCCACAGTCTGCTGCCTCATGAGGTCTGCCCACTGCTGCTTTGCTGGCCAGCTTCAGCCTTGCACGTCCCGCTCCACAATTTTCCGCCTCACTGGGTCCACCAGCTGCTGCCTGCCTGGGCATTAATTTTGTATCCTGCTACTTTGCTGAATTCATTGATCAGTTCTAGTAGTTTCTTGGTAGAATCTTTGGGGTTTCTATATATGGTATTATGTAATCTGAAAATAATGACAGTTTTATTTCTTCCTTTCCATGTTGGATGCCTTTTATTTCTTCTTCTTGTCTGATTGCTGTGGCTAGGAGTTCCAGTACTACATGGAATAAGAGAGGTGAAAGTGGACATCTCTGTCTTGTTCCTGTTCTTAAGGAAAATGCTTATAGTTTTTGCCCATTGATTATGATACTGGCATAGGGTGGGTCATATATGGCTTTTATTATGTTTAGTTATGTTCTCTCTAATCCCATTTCACTAAGAGTTTTTATCATAAATGGGTACAGGATTTTATCAAATGCTTTTTCTGCATCCATTTATTCAACCATGTGGTTTTTATCCTTCATTTTGCTTATGCAGTGTATCATGTTTATTGACTTGTAGATACTGCAGCAACCTTGCATCCTGAGAAAAATCCCATTTAACCATGGTGTATGATCTTTCTGATGTGTTGCTGTATTTGGTTTGCTAATGTTTTCTTGAGGATCTTCAGGGACAAACATATCCCTTTCTTACTTCTTTCAGTGCCTCCACCCCCAACTGTTATTTAGATGAAATATGGTTAGATTCCATGACATGATTACTATTCTTAATATCTAGAACTATGTATTTGAATCTTGGGGATCCCCATGATCCACAAGGATCCTGAATGATCAACTCCAGATCCCACAAACAATCAGACAGGCTCCTTCACTGCAAAATCACTTAGATCTTTATGGGTTTTGAAAGATAACCCCTTTCTCTATCTTAACTTGATTTCTCAGTTGATCTTGTGCTGCTCTTGAATAATTAGGGGATTTAGTCTCTGTCTTAGGTTGTGTTCTCCCAGGAGCAGATATGGAAACAAGCATTCCTGAGGATAAATATTTGGGACACAATCTCAAAAAACACTGGTAGGGAGGTAGGGAAGGACACAGGGATGGGAAAGAGGCAGCAGAAGAAGTGGGGTTGATCAGATGACCATTGTGGGCAACTGAGACTCAGGCATGAGGGGTCTCTGGGACAGAGGCTTGGAGTTATTCCTTCTGTTGAACACTATTTTTACATTCTAGATGGTCATACCTGTGTGCAAGTGAAGTGGGCTCTGAAAGCCAAAGCTGTTGTTCAGGCAAAGAGATGATGGCATCTAGGGTCAGCTGGAGCTCCCAGAAGTGGCAAAGCATGAGGATGCCAATAGCTGCTCATGTTCTGAAGGAGGAACAAACCATAGCTGATGTCCTAATTACAAATGAAGATCCCAAAAGGCCCTCAGAAGAAGGCTGAGGAAACAGAGCTGGATCTATCCTGTAAAAATAGGTCTCCTGGCTATCTACATGAGCCAAGTGTATCTCTGGTACCACTGAGAACCTGGGGCTGGACCCAAGAGAACATGAAGCCTTAGCTTGGATCTGTGGGGTCCTGAGTCCATCCTGGCCACAATATAGCTGTCCTGGAATGACTCCAGTGATCTTTAGGTCTTAAAGGTGTCATTTCTCTTTCCACTTTTTGAATAACACCAAGCCATTTTATTTTATTTTTATTTTTTAATTTTTAAATATGTTTTATTGATTATTCTATTACAGTTGTCCCATTTATTCCTCCCCCTTATTCCCCTCCACCTGTACCCCCTCCCCCACCATCATAGCACCAAGCCATTTTAAGTCAGAACTCCTTAAAATATTTCTATGTAAAAAAGAACACAAGAGACTTTTGGCCAAAATGGAGGCATAGATAGATACATTTTTATTCCTTGCACAACCAAAAGAAGTACAACAACAAATTTAAAAACAAAAAACAACCAGAACTGCCAGAAAATCAAACTGTGTGGAGGCCCAACAACCAAGGAGTTAAAGAAGAAACCTTCATCCAGACTGGTAGGAGGGGTGAAGAGGGGCAGCTGGAGATGAGAGGACACATGGCAAGGCAGCAGCTGGCAGTCCCACATTTGCATGCAAATAAACCAGGAGGAACAACTAGGGAGCAAGACAGATTGCACAATCCAGCGTTCCGGTGCCGGAAAATAAAGCCTCAAGACCTCTGACTGAAAAACCTGTGGGAGTTGCAGCAGTGGGAGAAACTCCCAGACTCACAGGAGAGTTCATGGGAGGGACCCACAGGGTCCTAGAATGTACACAAGCTCACCCACGCAGGAATCAGCACCAGAAGAGTCCAATGTTCCTGTGGGCAGTGGGGGAAGTGACTGAAAGCTGGCTGAGAGCTGAGCAAGAGGCATTGTTCCCTCTTGGACCCCTCCCCCATATATGGCATCATGACAACAATGGCAACAATGTGGGGTGCCCTGCCCTGGTGAATACCTAAGGGTCTGCCCCTCACTATGTAACAGGTGCATCAAGACAAAAAAATATGGCCCAAATGAATGAACAGATCAAAGCTCCAGAAAAAATACAACTAAGCGATGAAGAGATAGCCAACCTATCAGATGCAGAGTTCAAAACACTGGTAATCAGGATGCTCACAGAAATGGTTGAGTATGGTCACAAAACAGAGAAAGAAATGAAAGCAATGAAAAGTGAAATGAAGGGAACCAACAGCAAAGGGAAGGAAACTGGGACTCAAATCAACAGTTACTAGCAGAAGGAAGAAATAAACATTCATCCAAAACAGAATGAAGAAATAGGAAGCTAAAACATCAAGGAGAGGCTTAGGAACCTCCAGGACAACTTGAAATGTTTCAACATCCAAATCATAGGGGTGCCAGAAGGAGAAGAGGAACAGCAAGAAATTGAAAACTTACTTGAACAAATAATGAAGGTTTCTGAAACTGGCAAAGGAAATAGACTTCCAGGAAGTCCAGGAAGCTCAGAGAGTCCCAAAGAAGTTGGACCCAAGGAAGCATACACCAAGGCACATCATAATTATATTACCCCAAATTAAAGATAAGGAGAGAATCTTAAAAGCAGCAAGACAAAAGAAGACAGTTACCTACAAAGTAGTTCCCATAAGACAATCAGCTGATTTCTCAAAAGAAACCTTATAGGAAAGGAAGGGCTGGAAAGACGTATTTAAAGTCATGAAAGGCAAGGACTTACATCCAAGATTGTTCTATCCAGCAAAGCTATCATTTAGAATGGAGGGGCAGATAAAGTGCTTCCCAGATAAGATCAAGTTGAAGGAGTTCATCATCACCAAGCCCTTAGCATTTGAAATGTTAAAGGGACTTATGTAAGAGAAAGAAGATAAAAAATATGAACAGTAAAATGACAACAAACTCAAAGCTATCAACAACCAAACCTAAAAAAAACAAACAAACAAACAAGTAGAACAGGAACAGATTGACAGAAAGAGAGATCACATGGAGGTTATCAGCAGGGAGGGGGAGGGAGGAGAATGGGGGAAAGGTACAGGGAATGAGAAGCATAAATGGTAGGTATAAAATGGGCAGGGGGAGGTTAAGAATAGTGTGGGAAATGGAGAAGCCAAGGAACTTATATGTACAACCCATGGACATGAACTAAGGTGGGGGAATGATGGTGAGGGTGTGGTGCAGGGTGGAGGAAAATAAAGGGGAGAAAAAATGGGACAACTGTAATAACATAATCAATAAAATATATTTTTAAAATAAATGCAATCAATGATTAAACTATGTAACTATGAATGTGTAAATTATGTATCTATACTTGCAAGACTTCCACCTTGCATAACTCCAGGAAGGCACCATTCACACTACAGACTGTGTAAATGGCATCCCCTGCAGTTATGCAGTAAACAACTCATACACCTGAATGTTTCTTCTGGCATATGAATCAGTAACAGTATATCTTTCATTTGACCTCTCTAGTACATACATACTCCTTTAGGCCACTGGCTCTTAACCTGGTTGTACATTGTAATCAGCTGGGCTGATTATACCTCCAGTTGATTAAATCTGAATTGCTTTGGAGTGGGACCCACACATCAGTATTTTTAAAGCTCTCTAGATGATTCCAACATGCACTCAAGATTTAGAGCCAGTATTGTCAGAGAATGTACACAGAATCTTTGAAAGGTTTAATTCTGTCGTAAAAGTCTAAAATGTTGGCATTCGTTGTAGAAAATTTTGAACGTGGCTTTGTAAACCTAAAAAAAACAAAACAAAACAAATCCACCTCCATGTACTATTACTCTGTTGGGATTTTCTTTTTCAGTGAATATATTTTCATGGTGTCATCCAGGGTGTTAAAGGTGTGTTAACCTTCATCTTGCCTCTCTCTTCCAAAGAGAAGTGGGAGAGGGGGATGCTATCTGTGAATTTTACTTTTCCCTGTGCCCTCAGGCTGAAAGTGGAAAAGTTCTTTGTCTGCAGAGATTGTTCAGCTCCTCCTTTCATCTTTCCTAGCTCAAGGGACACTGCAGAACTCAGGGGTCAAATGACACACCCTATGCCTTTCTACTCCAGACACCGGAGGATTTATTAACTATGATGGGTTTCAACGTTGCCCTGCTGTGAGAGGTGGGCACACATTGTCTCTGATGGCCCTAGCATGGTAGAGGCAGGACCCTGCCTGTTTCCTAAGCCTTTAAAATCCATTTAATAATCCTCCAGAACACTTAGCCATACCTAATCCCCAGGCCCTCTGGTGCCTCAGGCCCTCGGGTCTACTTCTCTGTTTGGGTGCCTGGATCCTTATCTAATCCCTGTCTGGTTCTCCTAAGAACTTGCTTGCTTTCTCAGGAACTCTGAGCCTCAGGCCTTGGGGGAATGGGAGCCAGTTACCCACTTGCCCACATCCAGCTGTTCCCATTGCTGACTACTGTCCATTGTGGGGATATTTGTCTTCTTTATCTTGACCTTGGGTTGTTGTTGGGCCAACACAGAGAATGTTCTCCAGCTATGGTGGTGGTGGGGCTGGGGGGCATCCCTCCACTTCCACTCCCAACCCTAGCTCTGGTGCCTCCTCCCATGATAATGAAGGATTCTCAAGCACATACACTTCCCACAAATATTTACTGAAAGCCTATCACATACCAGGCAGTGTGCCTGGTGCCCAAATTAGAGCCAGTTCCTTCCTCCTAGAGCAAGAAGAGGGAACAGGGTGTCTTGAGAGGGCCTGACTAGAAATGTAACTATGGGGGAGGGAAAAATAAATTTTTTTCTACTATTCTAAGTTCTTGCTGGACTAATAGTCAATTTAACATGAGACAGATTAACAGGAGAGAATTTATTGTATATGTACATACAGGCATTCCATAAGAATATGGGGCCCAGGGCAGATCAGGAAGTTGGGGTTATATGCCATCTTGAGCTAAGGAGAAGTGGGGTGTGGTTTTTGGACTTCAAAAAGCAAGAAGGTAATTCACTTGGAGACAGAAAAGCAAATGTTTGGGAAACAAATGTTTGCTGGGCCATCTTTAACAATGGGATACAGAGAGAACTCTGAACAAGGAGGCCTTGCTAGGTTCCTCCCTGTCAATCATGCTAGTTCATATTAAACTATAGTTCTCTGTGATGATAGCTCTGTTCCTGGAGAAGCTTCTATCTAAATTCTTTTAGGCAGTTAGAAGGAAAGTCAAGAGCTTTTGCTAAGTATTTTGCTTCTTGAAAATAACCAGCTTAAAATAATCAATATTCCAAAAGGCCTATTTTGGGGTTACAAACTCCACCTCCTCTCATAGTCCTGTCTGAGAATTGGGGATGGCTTCCTTGAGGGTGAGGCTGGTAGAAGCAGCCTGCAAAATGACAAGAACCTGCATGGGTGAGGGGGAGCAGCAGTGTTCCAGAAAGAGGAAATAGTGTGTGCAAGGTTCTGTAGCAAAAGGAGGCTAGAAGGCAGGTTACTGTGATGAGTCACCTGAGGGGAGAAAAAATAGAATAATTTGGTGGACTCAGAGGGGCCAGGCCAGATCACTAAATCCTATGGCCATATAAGGATCTTAGATGGCCTTCCAAGGGCCTTCTAAGGTTCCTACTTTTTTTAAGATTTTATTTTTTGAAAGAGGAGAAGAGAGGGAGAAAAAGAGGGAGGAGGAAGAGAAACATTGATGTGAGAAACATTGATTGGTTGCTTCTTGTACATGCCTTGACTGGCAACTGAACCCACAACCTACGTATATGCCCTTACAGAGGATTGAACCAGCAATCTTTTGCTTTGTGGGACAACACCCAACCAATTGAGCCACACTGGTCAGGTCCTTTCCAAGGTTTCTAAGCAAACAAGTAACACAGTCAGACAGACAGAAACACAACCACCCATTGAACTACCCATTTGGAGGCATGGGAGCCATCGTTAGATATTTCTCTTGTGTTAGATCTGAAAGAGAAATAGTTTGCCTCTCAGAAAGGAAGCTGGGTTGCTAGGAAGAGGAGAAGGAGAGAGACTCTTCAGTATATATTCTTTTATACTTTTGGATTTTATTTCAAGTGAGTACAACGGCTATTCAAAAATAAAATAAAAATTAAGATTTTTATTTATTTATGTTGCTTGCCTCTGGGGATCTTCAGAGCCTGGGTCCAGTCTTCATTCAGAGTCCTTATCCCAGACCTTACAGAACCTGCTTTCTCCACTCTGTCTTCTTCCACTCACTGCATGTTGATTTCCTGCCAAACCATTTCCCTCCTGGCTGCAAACTTTTGTCAGAAAAGAAATGAAATCAGCACTTGGAGAGCTGGAAGGGGAAAAACAGCTGCTTTTAACAAAATGGGATTGGGGGAAGGGGAGCAGCACAGCTGGATCTTGGTGGAAAAGGGAAACCAGTGGGGGCATGAACCTCACAGCAGGAGGAGGAAACTCTGCTCAGTGGGCCCAGGATGCACCATAAAATAGCCTTCCTAATGGTATCTTGGGCTATATTTTTCAGACACAGATACATCTTGTATCCACATTAACTCTCCTTGGACTATGTATTTTCCTCTACTTTAGAGATGCGGGTACTGTTGGGGACTGCCCTGCCTGGTCTCAGGAAGATGTAACCCCCCGTGATTTAGGCTGAGTAAAAAACCTCCGGACCAGGAGCCACTAAGGAGACAAAACTTATTTCCCTGGCATGAACGCTGCCTGTTCTAATGCCTGGCTCCCTTTGCATGATCAGCAGTCAATGGCAGGTAACAATTCTCTAAGAAAGAGAATGAACCTGAGGCAGATGCAATCACATGGGAATGCCCTAAGGGAAGAGACTCGGGGCTGTGGAAATGAAGGGGTGATGGACATCAACCCCTGCCCCCTCGGCTTTGTCAAAGCCTGAGTCCTTGTTCTTAGATGTGAGAAATCCAAGTCTCTTGGCTGCCTTTGTCTTCTCTGTTAACTCAGGCCTGTGGAAACAGCAGGGGCAGTGCAGCCCAGAACAGAAACAACAGACCCCTGGGGTAATCAGGCCTGGGACATAGAATATGAAAGATCTGTTTGTGAGATCCTATGAGATCTGTTTGCTGGAGGATGTTATTAGATTAGAATTTGAAGGCACAGACAGGAAACCAAAACTAGCCCTTTAAGCAATATGTTAAAACTCCAAATCTCTGCCCAGAATCACAGCAGGGGCTCTATCTGCACCTTTGTAAGTCACCTACTTCTTTTTATCTTTTCTGCCAGACTGTGAATCCACAAACTAAGTCTGTATTCTCAATAAAAATCTGCTTGGGAATGGAGATGAGGCACTCCCCACTAGAGTCAGTGGCCATTCTGTTTTTACTTCCCCACAGAAACTGCTTGTCTCTGTGTACGTCTTTCTCGTGTTTCAACGAGCCATCCGCAGCATTCCGCACTCACTGCAGGCCAGTGAGCACACGTCAGGGTACAAAAAATATTTCTCTTTCCTCTTAGCTTTCCTATAGGAAAAATAATAGCACATGCATTTGGGACACAATAGAGAGTGATGGGGACTGTGGCACCAGGGCCACCAGGTAAAATTGTTCAGGTTGGGCAGACTCTGGGTCATCTACTAATTGTGGCTATGTGGAGATCTGGGCCTCTAATAACAAACCTGACACAGAGCTCTGCATTTTTGTGCAAAAGATCATCTGAGATTTAAATGTTGGCAATTAATTCAGAAGCTTTAAGATGCTTATGAATCACCACAATGTGGGCTAAGCAAATTGCCTCTGTGGGTAGAGCTGGGCTTGCAGATTGGAACCTGAGACCTCCAGTTTATAAGTGAGAGATGATGCATGGGCCCTGGCTGGC
The DNA here is from genome assembly GCF_004126475.2 of Phyllostomus discolor. Classification (NCBI taxonomy): domain Eukaryota; kingdom Metazoa; phylum Chordata; class Mammalia; order Chiroptera; family Phyllostomidae; genus Phyllostomus; species Phyllostomus discolor. The sequence continues at coordinate 67,674,232 of NC_040911.2, read as the reverse complement.
TGGGCCGTGGCAGCCTGGAATGGGCAATGTCCATGCTCCACCCCATCCCTCAGATCACTTTTTACCATCTTGTGTCCCTGACCCCTCTCGGCTCTGAAGTGCTTTCGCTTCCCTATGTGTGAAACTGGTGCTCCTTGCCTGGAGCCAGAGGTGCCTAAAATTTTATATTCTTCTCCCATACCTGCCATCCTTGGTAAAGGACTAATGGAAGCAGGATTATGGAAGGCCAGCCTTTTAACTTGGGTCAAAATAACCCTGAGTATCCCTCACACTCCAGAGCTCCCCTAAGTATCAGGCCGAAGTCATCCTCTGTGGAACTTTGCCTGATATTGCTCCTGCCTTGGCCTCCTCCCTACCTTGACCTGCTTCCTTCATTCTCTTCAACATTTCTCCTGGGGGAACATCGCAGGCACATGAGCCCTCATCCAGGATCTATCTCCCCTCCAAGGCCAATGGACAACTCCTCCTGCACTGGAGAATCACTTTGCCAGGAGCTGGTACAATTGTTGAGAGCCCCATAAAACTTGGCTGTAAAAGGACATTACTTGTCTGAGAATCAACTGAGGATGCTTGGGCCCCTCCTACAGCCTCTCTGCTCTCCCATCTCTCCCAGTCTTCCTTTAGATATGGGATCCCTCCCAAATATCATTCCTTCCCATCACCACCATGTGGCAACAATGCAGACTGTGTGTATCTGACTCTGCCCCAGGCCCAGGGTGTGACTTGACTCCTTAGGAAGAAATATAAGAGTTTCAGTAGGTCCTAACCACTTGCACAGTGGTTGGTACAAATAACCCAGACTGGAGTCATTTAGCAACAGGAATCCCCATGCAATGCTACAGGGAGTGGTACAGAGGTAATTCAGTTATCTTGAAGCTGGGAATTCTGGAACACAGATATAATCTAGGGAGTGTGCAGACTTGGAATATGAGGGAAGCCAGCACAGAGAATAAAGCTGATCTACAAAGGAGGGAAGATGAAAGAAAGGAAAGGAAGCCAGAGCCCAAATCTGTTTTTTCTATTGTTTGCAACCAAAGCACCCTAGCACTTCCTGGAAAGTGAAGGAAACCAACACAGGCATTTCACAGAGCCGGTTATTGCTGTGGGCAACTATGCAACCAAAGCTAGAGGTGGCCAACAGGCAAGAGTCACATGCCTCAGAGTTATCCCAACCAAAGGAAAGAAGCTGGAATATTTTACCCATCAGCTTGCATCAGTCATTGAGAAGCACTGCTCTGGTTCACTTAGTCTCAAACTAGAATCAACTGGGGTAAGTTTTTGTTTGTTTGTTTTTGTTTTTTAAATCCTAATTCCTGGGCCTCACCTCCAGTTAATGAGGTTGGGCACTGCGACTGGTAAACATCTCCTGGGGATTCATGCGCACAGCATCATTTGGAAGTCCTGGTCTAGCTGATTTCTCAGATCCCTTTGAGCCGCTAAGTTCAGGGCCTCCTTGAACAAGTTCAGCTGAGGATGGAAACCCTGAGAAAATCATCAGTGCAGCTGGAAATAAATCACTACCTGGCTGGGGCTGGTGCTGGTGCTGGGGCTGGGGCTGGGGCTGGGGCTGGGGCTGGGGCCAGGGCTGGGGCTAGGGGCAGTCTGAGAAATGACTGTTTGGCAGTAGCTACAATGTTTGTGGTCCCGTGACTATAAAGGAGCTTGATCCACAAACTTTCTTTTTAGAAAAAAAAATGTCAAGCATATTTTCCACGGTTTAATTTCCTTTCAATGTCCCAAAGAAACCTTCCTAAAAACTTATGCCACATTAACCCCAGTCTCTAGTAATAACATCAAAGACTTACCCACAGTGTGACATTGTTAAAGTAAATAAAACCCTGGGAAGAGAAATTAAACAGCATGAATCTACAGTGGCCTGGCCAGGTAACACTTGATTACAGCATCCTCCCTATAGGCCAAAGTTGTGGTTTCAATCCCCAGTCAGGGTACATACAAAAAGCAACCGATGGATGCATAAATAAGTGGGAAAACAAATCTCTCTCTCCCTCTCTCTCTCTCTCTCTCTCTCTCTCTCTCTCTCTCTCAAATCAACAAAATAAAAAATAAAAATTACAAAAAAAATAGGAGGTGAGAGAAAGAAGCTGGTTGGGAGAGGGGATGCAGAACTCAGAGTTTAAAATTCAGGAAAAGAAGGAAAATGCATTGGGATTGCTAGATTTAAAAAATTAAAATCCAGGATACCTAGTTCATTTTGAATTTCAGATGAACAATGAATAAGTTTTTTAGTGTACAAGTGTGCCCCATGTACAAGTGTGCACACTTGAACATGGGGCATACTTATAAAAAATACTGTTCATTGTCTATCTGAAATTCAAATTGAACTGGACATCCTGGATTTTACCTAGCAACTCTAAAATATAAATAAATTTGTCTCAACTGGTTAGGACACCTTCTAAGTGTCTGGATTAAACTGGGTTTCTTGCTGCTTAACTAGATGTCTCTGGTCTTACGTGAGCATCCCTGGTTGGTGGAGTGAAAATCCCAGATGTTGAAATAGATGAAAAGGGGAGGGAAGGAGGTGGCTCACACTTGGAGGGTGAGGGGCCCAGCATACCCCACCTGCTTTCCCCCTGCCCCCAACTTCCACCCGCACTCCAGAGCGAGAATGTGCCTTTCCCTCCCATCAGCCAAGGATTTGGAGGGAAGGTCTTCAGAAATCTGGGGAGCTGCTGCGCTCAACCTTGCAGCATAGGAAAACGGACTGAAAGTTTAACCACTTCGAACCCTCTTCCCAACCCGTACACACACAGGGCCACCCCTTTCCTATCGCCCTGTTTCCCTGGGCCCTACAACTCTTTCCCTCTGCTGTCTCCACCCCACTACTCCCTCCCCACCCCCTGTCTCTCCAAATAAGGGAGCCGGAGCTAGTGGAGTGGTCAAACCAGGATGCCTGTGGGTCTGCTCCCCTCCCCCAGGCTGAACCCAGCTGCCAGCGAGGCCTCGGGGAGGGAGCGGAGCAGAGTGCAGCGCAGCTGGAAGCAGCCCAGCGGAGACCAGTGATGTTGGGCGCGCCCCGCGAGTAGCCGTGCAGCTCCTCTGGCTCTAGGTTTCCGTGGCTCCGCCTGCACCGGTGCCGGCCAAGTTCACAGTCGGAGGCGGGAGGCAGGCGCAACCTTAGCGCCACGTCAAGGTGAGAAGAGGCCTGCCGGGCTGCCCAGGGCCGGGTCCTCTACTATGAGACTAGTGGCGCTGGAGGTGGAAGATGACGTGGCAGCACGAAGAAGCGCCACATCCTGGGGTTTAGACTTTCAGATCCTAGGAGCTGACCCAAAGAAAATAATCCGGATCAAGAGAGATGTGTCCGGAAATATGCACAGCAGCATAAGGGAAATGATTTAATAAATCTTGGTACATCGGCACAATGGAATGTTTTTTATTTCTCCTGGCATTCACTAAGTGCTGACATGCACCCTGCCTGCTAGGTACACAAAGGTGGGTATAAGCCAGTCTCCTTTGCTGGGGGTGGGGTGGGTAGTGTATGGCGGTGAAGGGTGATAACAAGCAACGTGACAGTTAAAAAAGCACAGACTCCAGAACCAGCTAGCAGTCTGTCTCATCTGTGAGATGGGGACATCTCAGAGGAAGGAGTGAGGAGTCAATGAGGTACTGCACCTGAGTCACTTGGCACAGTGTAGGTGAAGCTCCCAACAGTTACCAGCTATCATTATTGTGATTACTAATACTTCAGGGATGTGATAGGTGCCATAAGAGAAGAATGTATAGATATAGTGCAAGTACAGAGCAGGATATGCAAAGTACCACAACAGAAGAATGTACCAGCTCTGAGAGCACTGAGAATGATGTGTTTAACTCTGCTTAGGGATGTCACCAAAGGCCTCTAAAAGTGATAGTTTAGCTGGGTCTGGAAGGATGTGTAGAAATTTGCTGGATAAACAAGAAATAAGAAGGCATTTCAGGAAGAAGCAAAAACATTGCCAAAGAGGGGAGGAGAGAAGGGCAGGGTGAATTCCAAGAACTTCCAGTGTCTTGTGTTGAAGAAGCAGATTAGCATCCAAGATTGTCACTTCTGTGCATCTGTCCTCAGTCATATATGTACCAAGCTGGCCCTCCTGCTCCAACCATCTAGACCTTGGCTCTGTACACTTAGGACCCCACCAGCACAGCCTTCCATCATGGCGAGGTCCTCATTCTCTTGGTGACAATCTCTACCCACCCAACATGTTTTAAGATCAACACCAAAAGGGAAGGTTCTGAGTCTTTATGCTCTTCTTCCCAAAAGGATTCTCAGCCCCTGTGCATAGTTGCCCACCCCTTTTGCAGCAACCTTTAAGCTCTTCATATGAAGAGATAGTAGGAGGAACAAGGATGAGTCATTTTTACGTCCATTGACCCAGATCCAGGTGAAAAAATCCCAAGTTCTTGAAAGAAGGGACTGTGGTGGTAATGTTATTTATAATAGTTAAACATGATAATTTCCTCTCCATCAAGCATCTTAAATACACTATCTCTATGAATCACTATTCTTATCCCCTGGTTTTGAGATCTCATCCAAGCTTAGTGATGTGCTCAAGGACACCCAACGAGTAATGGTGAATTCTGAGATTCAAACCTAGGGCTACCTTAGTCTGAGACCATTTTCTCACCACTGGGTTGTGCTATTTATAAAATTAAATGGGCCTAGTTAGGGCTTTGTTCAGGAGTGGGAAAGAAGTATGGCTCCTGACTTCTTCACTGAGAAGAGGGGTTAGCTGGTGAGGTTGTCACAAGTCCATAAGGGGCCACAGCCACAGACCTGAGTGCCACACATTGAGCATCTTCTATGCACCAGATCCCAGCCTGTGTGTCGTATCCATATCAGAGGAGTGCCCAGCACAAAACCAAAACCATGCAAGGTCTTTCAACTGAGGGACTTTAACACAGGGGATTTGTTTTGTAGCCTTTGGAGGAGTCAAATGGGATGGCGAGGTGACCCAGAGTTTAGTAACAACAGGAACTCGTTGCTGTCACTACTAGGGCCAGAACAGAAAGGGACAAAGGGAGAAGGTGAATTTTCCAGAGGCCATGGTTCAGGGCACAGTGGAGATGCAGCCCACTGCCAGGGACACCATCAGAAGCAGGAGGGAGGGGTGGGGGGGTAGATTTCTAATTCTGACAACTACCCTTAGAGGTAGTTACTTTTACCCCATTTTAGAGATGAGGAAACAAACTTAGAGAAGTTTAAGTGACTGACTCAACCATGAGTAAACAACTTTTAAGTCAGTGAAGCTTTGATTTAAACCCAGGCCAGTGAGTCTGTCTTCACAGCTCAGGCCAAATTCATCACCTCAGAGACTTTGTGAACCATGAAGAATTCAGCAACAACAAAAGAAAACAATTTGGAAGCCTTGCAGCTCCAAAGACTTAGCCAGTGTGAGGTCAGTGATCAAAGGCCCTGGGGTAGTGATGGTACTGTGTTTCCTTCCCTTGTGTCTCCCCAGTTCTGGTTGTAGTCCAGAGAGGAAAATTATAGGTTACAGCCAGGATTCTGGCTGTTGGAAATAAGGATGATTTTTATTTTTCTGTGGTTTTCTGTATTTTCCAAATTTTCCTCAAGAAAGACACATTTTTTAATAGGGAAGATAGACAATCTTCAAGCAACATTAAATCAGTTGCAGGCTCCAGGCAAAGCTGTTAGTAGGGAAAAAAGTTGGGGCATAAGATGCTGATGAAAAGGAGGACTGGCCAACACAGATGCTTGTCATCATCCTGCAGCCTCTTCCCTAGGAGGAGACAAAACCAGAAGCCAATAATATGACATGGTCTGGACACTTCTTCACAAACACACACACCCCCATATGCATACACATATACTTACACATGCCACATGTAAATGTGTACACACACATGCTCTTATACATACCTACCCACAACA